>NC_140591.1:1166323999-1167524624 GCF_964204655.1 Triturus cristatus | reverse complement strand
TGTTAGGTATAAAAACATTGAAAGCTCTAGGAGCCATAATATGTTGTTCTCCGGAAGGAGTACGACTATTTCTACGTGACTTCAAAGGTCACTACGTGTCCAGAGACATGGATCACCGACTGCAGAATTTACCTACACATTTATGGGCACAAGGCCCCACCGATGTTGGTTGCATGAACATTACACCATATCGAGTCACACTAAAAACAGGAGTAGTACTACCACGAATGCGACAATACAAGTTACCACCAGATGCTGTTGTGGCTTTGCTGCAAATCATTGACGAACTCATTGCACAAGGAGTGGTTGTTGAAACCGACTCCAATATATGTAATTCCCCGATAATTCCGATTCTTAAAAGAACGGATCCAAAGGCACCACCAGTATATCGATTAGTTATTGATCTGCGCGAATTAAATAAATGTATTGTACCACAATACCCTCTGGTCCCAGATATCTCTTCATTACTAACAGCCATTGACTCGGAAGCAACGTTCTTCACTGTAATTGATCTCAAGAATGCCTTTTTTAGCGTCCCAATAGATCCGGAAAGTCAATATCTGTTCGGATTCAGTCTAAATGGACGAAGTTTTAAATTCACACGCGCACCTCAAGGATTTACAGAAAGCCCCAGCATCTATAGCCAAGCACTGAAACGAGAACTTGACAGTATCCACATGCCCGTTAACACTGCCTTGCTTCAATACGTCGATGATCTGCTGATCACCGCCCGAAGCGAACCTGAATGTGAAAAAGCGTCACTGACGGTTTTGAAATTCCTGGCCGACAAGGGGCACAAGGTGTCCCCTTCTAAGCTGCAATTCTGTGTCCAGCGAGTTGTTTACCTTGGGCACTCGCTGTCCAAGGAGGGAAGGCAGCTTACACCCGACCGCATCCAGTTAATCGCTAACATGCCACCACCCAAGACACAAAAGGAGGCGCTGGCTTTTATAGGCCTCACTTCATACTGTAGGCAGTGGATCCCTCAATATGCATTTCTAGCAAAACCACTCATCCAGTTAACAACACAGGAGGCAGCCACATCGACTGTCCTCCCTTGGACTCAAGAACATACACACGCCTTTGAAAGCTTAAAGAAAGCTTTATGCCAAGCACCTGTTTTAGCAACACCATGTTACAGTAAACGGTTTACACTCTTTGTTACAGAACGCGAAGGTACTGCCTTGTCAGTACTCACTCAGGAACAAGCAGGATCACACAAACCATGTGCTTATTTTTCTAGTACATTAGATCCAGTAGCTCAGGCTCTTCCTGCGTGCCTGAAATCGGTGGCAGCAACAGCTTTAGCAATCAGACAAAGCGATGCCATAGTGTTAGGACACCAACTGACAGTACAAGTACCACACGCAGTAGAGGTTCTCTTGAACCGCACACAAACACAACACTTGACTATAGCGAGACTTACCGGTTACGAATTGACATTATTTCAGCCACACATAGAAATCAGACGTTGTAATACGTTAAATCCTGCCACACTGTTACCAGTGGGCGGAACAGATCCATTGGCACATGATTGTGTCGAAGTCATTACTATCACGACGAAACCCAGACAAGACTTGACAGATATCCCTTTGTCAGATCCAGACTTGACATTGTATGTAGATGGGTCATGTATGAGAACAAGTACAGGAGAGTTAGTGGCCGCCTACGCAGTCACAACAGACACTGAAGTCATTGAAACAAATCGTATTAACACCTTGTCAGCTCAAGCAGCAGAGCTCATCGCTCTGACACAAGCCTGTATTCAAGCCAAAAATAAGAAAGTCAACATATACACAGATTCACGTTATGCATTCGGAGTCGTCCATGACTTCGGCGTACTGTGGCGAGAGAGAGGTTATTTAACTTCTCACGGTGCCCACATCCAACACGGACCCCTCATTCAAGCCCTATTGGACGCGATTCATCTACCCACTGCAATATCGATTATGAAATGCAAAGCCCATACAAAAGTTACCGATATCATTTCTCAGGGTAATGACCTAGCTGACAGAACAGCTAAACAGACTGCTCAGAATCAGACTCACACAATTGACGCGACAAAGACAATAGTTCTGACACCAAAACATTGCATGACAGTTAAGGATCCCGCCCTTGATGTAATTGACATACAGACACATGTTACACCAGAAGAAATAAAGAAATGGACTGAATTAGGAGGGATCCAAACGGATCAAGGATGGATGACGAAGGAAAAATCTATATGGTTTCTTCCCGACTCCATGGTTCAAGTCATCATTAACACAATACATAGTCCAGCGCACCTAGGAGAAAAAGCTATGCTAGACAGCATTCAACACATTTGGTTCAACAAACACTTGCGAGCAGCAGCTAAACAAAAAGTTCGTACCTGTATGATATGTTGTCAGTTTAATCCAGGTAAAAGCATCCCCGTAGAGCAGGGTGGATTTCAACCTCCCGATCATGCTTTTGAAGTCCTCCAGATGGATTATATCCAGATGGAACGATGTCGAGGATTCAAATATGTTCTTGTAGTTGTCTGTGCTCTTTCCCGTTGGACAGAAGCCTACCCGGTTTCAGATTACACTGCCCCGACTACTGCCAAACAGTTAGTTTGAGAATTCTTCCCACGGTACGGTTTACCACGTGTTGTCTACTCAGATAACGGCCAGCCGTTCTCATCCGAACTAATGAAACACGTTTCCCTTTTGTTAGGCTACCAATGGAAATTCCACTGTGTCCGACATCCCGAGGCAGCAGGTCTCGTGGAACGCCATAATCAAACTCTGAAAATTAGATTGTCCAAAATATGTAGAGAAAAAGGTGTCGATTGGATAGTAGCCTTACCAGTTGCGCTCTTTTACATGAGAATGGTAGCACATTCTCGAACAGGGCTATCCCCGTACGAGGTGATCTTCGGTAGACCACCAAATATGTGGGGGACGCCTATACCTCGCAAAATCACTGATGTTGACTGTAATATGCTGACAGATTACCTGGCTTCCTTGATGTCTGCACTACAATCTTGTCGTTCACAGGTAGCCGCAGCTTTTCCCGATAATACTGAGGTGAAGCCCCATGACGTGGTTCCTGGTGACCTGGTTCTGGTCCGGAATTTCGATCGGAAGACCCAACTGGAGCCTAGGTGGAAGTCGCCGAAGCTAGTTCTACTAACTACAAGGACAGCCGTGAAGATCGAGGGACGCAAAGGGTGGTTGCACTCGAGTCATATCAAGAAATTTTATGGACTACCATCCAGTGTGAATACTCAACCCTGTATTCCCTCACAGACAGACTCAAAACTCCCCTTGGTTGAGCAGTCAAAACCAGAACTGTACAAACTAAAATTGAGGTCTAGCAAGTCAGACAATTTGATTGTTTAAGTCCTCTCCAAGGTGAATCGGTTGAATTCGTCTCTGACATGTATCCTCTAGACCGGAATAGAGAAAGAAATCAACAGATGCAGCTTAAAAAGCATGCGTATTGTAAATCACTTCGTAGTCACTGCACAGTAACACTATTAATTTTGTTTTTTCTAAGTCTTCTGATCATCGTTTTCAGCGTACTATTGCATATGTATTACCCTATTCTTAAGCGTGCTTACAATGTAACTGCAGAACATTCTTTTAGCGAATTACCTCCGCATGAGTTGTCCTATAGATTTGCGCTGCACAACAACACATTCATTAGTATGTTACATCATTCCCATCAGACCAGCAATGCCACAAATTGTTGGATATGTGGCCGACTCCCTCCCTATCAGAACTATAAGGGAGTTTTGCCCCTCTTTCCCTATCCGTTCACACACAATGGCTCCTGTGGAGCATGGTTTAGTTTGATTAATTCCCTAGATTCAAATTCCGCAGTTTACCAAGACAAGTGGGTGTGGGGAAACCTGAACCTAGTTTTGCTTAAAGTCTGCTACCCTAACAAGGAGGGACTCCCCAAAAGAACAGGAACTGATCTAGAAAATGAAGTATATGGATTAGGTAATTTTACACTTAACCTCATGATCCTGAACGTTGAATCTGAAGCTACACCAATCTTGCCCGCCATGTCAGTATTCCCAGTAAAAGGGGAATTATGTGTAAGAAAGAATGGTTCCATACACATGGGCCATAGTAAATGCACCACTGTAATAAAATTCAGTGATCAAGGCAAGTCTACATTTAGAGCTTCCTATCATTCCTACTTCATATGTGGCCAGACCGCATATATATGTCTACCTTTAGATTGGGATGGTACCTGTTACATAGCATTCCTTCTGCCACCTGTTTTCCTAGCTCCTCCTGATTATTACAGAAATACCCATTTAGTACACAATAGACAACAGAGAGATCTTCCAATTGTCGATTACACTGAAACAGCATGGGAAAAATACACAGATTTCAATAAAGGTTTCTTTCCCTATATAGGTACAGTCACTAATAGTAAGCTGATACGTAGATTAACCAGAACCCTTGAAGCAGTAGTGAACGAAACTATTTCCGCCTTAGGCAATTTAACAGAAGAGCAGTCTGCTATGCGGATTGTTGTGCTTCAAAATCGTCTTGTCCTTGACGTCATCCTGGCCGATAGGGGCGGAGCTTGTAGGGTCATCGGATCAAGTTGCTGCATTTTCATACCAGAAAATTCGCCGTCGGTATATAAAGCCATAACCCGCCTTCATAAGATTATAAGCCAGATACACCAGAGTCCAGGCACCTGGACTTGGTCCGGTTGGTTCTGGGGCGTGTTGTCAGCCTGGGGATGGAGAATCCTATCCTTCCTAGGTATTGGCTTTCTCATACTATTCAGTTGCTGCTTATGTCTACAATGTGGGCCAGCGATTTGTGGTCTGTGTGCCACATCGTGTATCCCACATCCACGTTTTCGTTCAAGATCCCGGAAGAAGAAAGAAGAACAAATGATGCTATATGAACAGATCGATGGATTGATGAAGATCGATATCTCCTGAGGGTCCGTAGGGGACAAGGAGGGAATGAGGAAATATGAATTTTGTGATCAGTTATGTCCCCTATCGTAGACCCCAACGGCTCCATGTGCATGCTATACGTACATGTATGTTCCCTCCAGTTCCAGTTTTGAAGACGCAAATACATGTGCGTCCACCATCAACATGTCCTCTTTCAGATCCGCCATGAATGGGTCAGATATTCCATTCCTAAGTATGAAAGGCCACCGACTTTATGTGGTTCACTTTCCACATTTTACAGATTCAGGCGAGTAGGCCCTGAATTCTGTCATCAAGCCTTTTCCTGTCTTCTGCCTCTGAAAGCTCCAGTCTGAGCCTGCATCTGTATCTATGAACTTTGTCCTACTCCCTGCGCGGCTAACGGTGCCTGATCCAGCCTGTTGCCTGCCAAAAACTGTATTTCACCTTCAAGATTATCTACTCCGCTCCTCATCCGATGCATTCCTGTCTAGTAGTTTAGGTAAACATTCCTCCAGCTACCGTGCAAAGGGCCAGGCCTCGCTGTCCACATGCAAGTAATTCATAGCCTCCGTTACCATGGAATATTCCTACCCCCTCGCATCTCATGTAGACACTTAAACGCTTGTACACGTACTAACAGTCAGTATAGAATAGATTCTATCCTAGAGACCTTTCCTTTTGGATAACACAGTTCTTTAAAACATAGGATATTAGATATGATTTGGGATTAGGTTGACATGACCCTCAGACTTCTGTCTCCACATGTAGAGCTAAATGTCAAGTCCCTTTCACCCTCTAGTTGCGCGTCAATCACACGTCATGCGGCTGCGCGCACATCTCTGCCAAATATTTCTGCTGACATTGCAGGATTCTTTCATGGATCCACCCACTTGTGACATCATGTATAATGACGTTTATTAAATTACGCCCATATGACCGCCTTTATTAGTTACGTATGCACAGTTTATCTGTATTATCAGCTGTTACGCCTCTTGCATCTGTTTCACTGTAATGCATTTTCCTATAAAACCGATTATCTGTCAATAATGTATGCCCTTCCTTCCTGAACTTTCGTGGTGATGGAATAGAAGCCTACAATTCGAATTGTATTCCTTTGTATAGGAATAAAGCCTTTTAAAACCTCTAATACCACGGATTCTGCCTCTTATATTTACTGAGTTATTCTTACTAGACTTTACCGCATAAAAAATAGTACCGGTAATGAAATATTTACCACAACCTGCTGGGTGAAGTCCGGGTAGAAATTCACCGACGCGTTCTGGAAGGGGACCGGGCCCGTCACCCTTGATGCTTGCAGGATAGCGTCCCGATCTCGAAAATGAAAGAGCCGAGCGACGATCGGCCTCGGTGGGGCACCCACCTTGGGCCTTCCACCCAGCACTCTATGGGCCCTTTCAACCGCAAAGAACTTTCCAAGACCTTTAGGCTTTAGATGATTAAGCACCAAGTCCTCGACAAGCAGGTCAACCGAAGCCTCATCCGAGGACTCCGGGACCCCGATGACGCGCACGTTGTTGCGCCTGGCCCGGCTCTCAAAATCCTCCAGCCGGCGGGCGGCGAGATCACTCTCGGTCCTCAGCTTACGAACCTCGATCTGCAGTTCCGTGACATCATCGGTGAGGCCCGTGGTCTTGAGGTCCGGGGTCCTAACCCGTTCATTCGTTTTGCCCAAGTCCGCACGGATCAGATTAACATCCACCAAGATGGCATCCACCTTATGCGCCAGGGCATCAAACTGTCTCCCAATCGAGGTCTGCATCCCTTCGAGCGCACCCATGACATCCTGTAGTGAGAGCTCCGGGGCCAAAGGCGAGGCCTCCTTCTGGGTATCCGGCGACTGGCTTGACCCACTCGGTGATCCCTTCTGCAGAGCATAGCGGTCCATACTATTGACTTGGGTATAAGCTCCCCGCCTGGTAGACTTAGCCTTCAGCCGATCCACCTCTGCTTTGCCCGACATGGTTGATACCAAGCAGGTCGGTTCAGATAAGACGGGTCCCTCTCAATGAAAGGAATCAGGGGTGATCAGTTCTGCAGTGGGCCACCAGAGTAGCCTGCCGAGCGTCCATAGGATAATAAAGCCACCGAGAGCTCTCCAGGGGCAGGGCTGACAAAGGGAGAGAAAGCGAAAGTGAAAGGACGGAGACCTCCGTCCGACAGTTCACACCTCGCCTGGCCGTTGTTGTTCAACTAGAAGTCGGGCATCCTGCCAACTCTAGCTCCTGGCATCCCCCGGGGATAGGCCGCAATCTTCCGCCAGGCATAAGTCCGGTTCCCGGTGGGCGATCCGACCGCGGGTAGCATCAATCGCCTCCCTGACAGGTCATACACACGATGCCATGCATACCGACAGGATTAGAGACAGGATAGTCGACGGAGGGCGCGAGGGTCTCGGGAGCTCGGAGCTCACGCGGCCATCTTGGTCAAGCGCTAGGCTCCTCCCCTCTTTCCCAATTCTTGGGGAGAAATTAGACCTAGGTCTACCAAATGCTGATGCAACTTTTCATTTGTGCAGTTACTCAAAATATGTTCCTTCATGAATAAATTGTACAATCCAGTAAAATCCTGCACACCATGTCCAGCTAACCAACCATCCAGTGTCTTCACTGAGAAATCTACAAAATCAATCCAGGACTGGGTCTGGGTTTTGTGAGCCCCCCTGAATCTAATTCTATACTCCTCAGTGGTGAATCCAAATCCCTCAATCAGAGCTTTCTTCATGAGGTCATAGGATCCTGCTTCTGGCCCAGAGAGAGTCAGAAGCCTGTCCCTGCAGTTACCAGAGAACAGTTCCCACAGGAGTGCCCCCCAGAGAGGTTTCTTTACTTTCCTGATATCACAAGCCCTCTCAAAGGCTGTGAACCATTTGGTGATATCATCACCTTCCTCAAATTTAGGGACAATCCCTTTGGGGATTTTAAGGTCAGAAGTTTCCTCCCTATCCTTGTTTTTATTATTGCTGCCACCATTGATGGGTGCTAAACCCATCTCTCTCCTTTCCTTTTCTAGGGCCAGGAGTCTGGACTCTAGATCTATTCTTTTGGCCAGCCTCACAAGGCTGTCCTCTTCACTGGGGGGTCCCCCAGTGTTGTCTCTGGGACCAGAGCCACCTGTGTGGTCTCTAGGTGCCCAGATGCTATGTCTTGAGTTGGAGGGTATGGGTGCCATCTCCTCCCTAGGGAATAGTATGGGGAGGTTGCTGTCCACCTCCCCTGTTTCCCTTTCCTCATCTGACTGGCCATCACCATGTTCAGATGGGTGGTCTTTAGCATACTCAGCCAGGAGCTCCTGGAGCCCTTGTTTGGTTGGATGCTGACCCATTTGTAAATTTTTGAGTTTACATAAGGACCTCAATTCCTTGAAAGACAAGTGTAAGTAAGGTGTGAGGTCGAGCTCCTCCACCAGGTCCATGTTATTATTATCACTAATAGCTGGGTTTATTTGAGACATTCTAACCTGACAGTTCTAACCCTCTACCCTGACTATAGTGACTTTTATTTTTCTAAAATTCTAATGGGACTTAAGCAAGGCCCTAGCAAGACTTTTAGTAATTTTGGAAAAACCAATCAGAATTCTAAAGGCAATTTTTAAGAGTTCTGTCGTGTGATCAGATGGTAACCAAGTAGTCCAACAAATGCAAGTTTGTATCCCACCGCTGATCCACCAATGTGAGAAAGTGGCTCTGTATATACTGTTCCCTAATAGGTACAGGGTGCACAGAGTCCACAGTCCCCCAGAGGCTGATAGAGGTCAAAGTTAGGTATGACCTTACTCTCAAAAGTGGTAGCTTGGTCGAGCAGTAAGGCAGTACCAGAGGACAGTGTAAAGCACTTATTGTACACACTCAGTCAGCAAATGGTTTCACACACTCAATAACTGAACTCTAGGCCAATGGTTTATATATATAAAATATATGCTTGTTTTATTTTTAGAACCACAAAGGGGGTAAAAATATACTTTCTCAGAATGAGAAGTTGAATATAAATAATTTTGTCTTAAGCAATAAATTTGTGTAAACAGTCACAGTTGGTTGCAATAAACAATCCTATTTCCTAAACATAACAATGCATTGAGCTCAATGGTAAATTCAGGTTATTTGTAATAAATCACTTTTCAGATTACTTTTGGAATTCCAGGTCTGGCTCCTAGAACCAGCCTTGGGTCAGTATTCAGAATCAAGTGATGAAAGTCGACTTAATAACTGTAATGATTTTTAAATAATATTTAGCTATTTCAAAAGTTATCACTTAGAAAATATTTCAAAGAAACATTCAATGGATCTCTATGGCAAGAAATTCAAATTGCAGGTAGTGTACTTTATCGTTACTTTAGTAATTCAGGACTGGGTACCTAGATCCAGGACTGGGGTCCTTATCAAAAGCAGGTAAGTAATTTCGTTTGCAGAAATGGTACGATTTTAAAAGAATATTTCAAATTTGCAAAAATAGACACAGAAGAAATTTCACAGAAAAGCAGACAATGGTTTCCTATGGGAGAAAAATGAGTTAGAGGTAAGTATAGTTGTGAACACTTTTCAGGGTCAGGGCTGGGCACCAAGATCCAGCACTGGGAGCTCACCTAGGAGCAGGTGAGTAAATTCGTTTTTGTCACTTGGCTGATTTTTGGTGAATTTTTGCAGTTTTGAAAAGTTCACACTTAGAAGATTTTTGAAGAAAAAGCCAGTCAATGTTACCCTATGAGGAAAATGAAGTTAGCGGTTTAAGGGTAAGTACTCGACTGGCAGAGTTGAAATTCCGGGCATGGACTCAGGGGTCCCCCAGTGTCAGTTAGGTACAGTTGGTTCACCCTCAGCGGTTTCAGGACGGCCGGGTGCAGAGAGAGTTAGGCCCAATGTTATCCTATGAGGGATAGGGGGGCCTTGGTTGGTGGCTGCTGTCTGGCAAGCCACGCGGCTGTGGGAGCTGGGCTCCTGGTCACTTACTCAGGGCAAGTGGGGAAGTAGGTTAGTGCAGAGAGGGCACTGCCAGGGCCACTCGGGCGGCTGGGTGCAGGGTGCTTTTGAGCCCTCGGGCGCTCAATGGAAATCAATGGGAATGTTCCGGTTTGGAAAAAGGCTGCAGGCTCGGGGACGAGGATGTTTCAGGTGCCACCACCACTTCGAGAGGTAAGTTGGGTAGTTGTAGGTTAGGTGGGTACCCCGGGATTGGGCACAGGGGGCCGCAGGGCGCCGGGTGCAGGGGTGCCTTTTGACGTCGGGAATCTTACCCTCTGGTTGATCGCGGTAGGGGTGGCACTTGGTTCTGAGGCTGCAGGCTTCCTCCGGGATGTGGAGCGGGGTCCTTGGGTGCCGGACTCGGGGTCACAGTCGCCGTGGGGTCGTCCTCAGGGTCTTTGTCCACTCCGGCACTGGCCAGGCTTGGCTGGTGCAGAGTGTGTTGGGTCCGCGGTTCCGGGCTGCTGCCAGGGGTTAAAAATAGGTTGCTTGAGTAGAGCCTCTACTCATGGGAGTCCCAGGGGCTTAGAGCCAAAAGGTAGCCAGGTCCTCCGGGGTTGGTGAGGGTGCTGGCCACGAGAGATGCCGCGCTGGTGCAGGTTCGAGAGTCGACAGGCCGGTAGGGCTGGGGCCTAAGAAGTTGGTGTCTTCCTCTCTTTTTAGCAGCTGCAGGGCAGGTCTTTGTTCTTCTTGCTCTTCTTGTAATTTTCTATCTGGAATCTAAGGAAGGAAGGTTCAGGGGGCCCCTAAATACTAGATTTAGGGGCGTTACAGGTAGGTGAAGGCCAGGGACCAATGGGTCCTTGTCCTGGGGTGGGTACACCCCCTATCCTGCCTCTCTCCTGTGGGAGGGGGGCAGTAGCCTAATCCTGATAGGGTAGGGCCTCCCATCTTCAAGATGGCGAGAGCCCGGAGATGAGCTTCACCTCGCCTCCCCCACCTGAGGGGTGGGGTGGGCAGGCTGGCACATCCCCTGTCCTTGTATGGGGTTTCCGGCCAAGCTTCCCGCCAGAGTGGGGGGTTGCAGAGGCCTGGGGAAACTCCAAATGGCGGCCTGCCTTTGAAGCTTCCCTTTGCTCATCCTGGGGGAGGAGATTTCTCACCTCACCCAGGAGGTGCATTGTTGCAGGCCCGGGAGAGCAGGGGCTCTCCCACCCAGGGGTCCAGCAACGTGTCTGCTGTGTGGCAGCCTGGGCAGCCTCAGAGCAGACGTGGATTGTAAGTTAGCTGTAAGGGGGCATCTCTAAGATGCCCTCTGGGGTGCTTAGTACATTAAATCCTACACTGGCATCAGTGTGGGTTCAATGTGCTGAGAAGTTTGATACCAAACTTCCCAGGCTTCAGTGTTGCCAATATGGTGCTGTGGAGCTCGTGTTTGACAAGCTCTCAGCACCATGTACTCTTAAATGACAGCACTGCACTTACAGTGCCCAGGAATGGACCCGGGTACTGTAGGGGCACAGGGCTCCTGCTCCTGTGCCCACACCATAGGCGTAATGCACCCAGCTAGAGGGGTGGCTGACATATGCCTTGGCAGTGTAGGTGATGGGCATGGTACACAGTGATGTGTGCCATGTCGACTCTTTGTTTTGTCCTGCACCCAGACACTCAGCCTGCAAGGGCAGTGTGTGTGTAAGGGTACAGGGCCCCTGAGGGTGGCACAATGAGTGCTGCAGCCCTTAGAGGCCTTCCCTGGCCACAAGGCCCTGGGTACCTAGGGTACCATTTACTAGGGGCTGACATGTGGCTAGGGTTTGCCAATTTGGAGTTTGTGTGTTTTAAGGAAGGAACATAGGCCCTGGGCACCTGATTGGCAGGAGCCCAGGGTACACTCAATCGAAGTACATTCAGCAATTTAGCAAAAAGTGGGGGCATACCATGCAAGAAAGATGGCACTTTCTCACACCTGGTACTAATAAGTCAGACACCGGTGGGCTTACAGCGACTGCTTGACCTAACATCTCAGTACTCTGAGGGGAACAAACTCAGAATCAACAGAGAAAAAACAAAAACACTCTGTGTGAACTGGCGCAAAAAAAAGAAACAACCACAATGGTTTCTGGCGTCACTGAAATTGGAGGCAGTTCAAAGCTACAAGTACCTGGGAATCATGATTGACGACAAAGGGAAGTACACAGTGCAAATTGAGGCCATAAAAAAAAGGGGCCTAATGATCGCTGTGGCGCTAAGAAATCTCAAGAATAACATTTCGGGTCCAAACTTCCTTCCCTTAATTAGAGTGATCCAGGCAAAACTTCTACCGTCGATAACTTACGGAAGCGAAGCGTTGAGAGGGAGAGACGCAGATATACTGGACCATACAATAACAAAAGCAATTCGAATAATCTTTGGGCTTCCAAGGTATACATCCCCCGGACAATTGAGGCTGGAGTTCGGGTTTCAAAGGCAAGAGCTTGCCCGAAGAGGGGCATTCATTAAAAGCTGGTTTAAAATCAAAAGGGGCCCGTCTGACTCACTAAATATGCACCTATGGAAAGAACTGAAGGATAAGGGGACATGCCCAGCCCGAAATTATCTGGACAAATCACTCAGCCAACTGGGATTGCAGAAACTCTGGGAGCTACCAACAATGACTGCTAGCTTTAAAAAAATTGTAAATAAAGTGATAAAAAAAGAGTCACTCATACAGGATAAAGCTGCCCTGTCAGAGCGCTCCCATGGCTGGTTTACCCTACAGACCTATAACATGGCCTCACCTCAAGCATACCTCCTCACTAGCTTCTCAAGAGCGACAAAAGAGAAATTTTTGAAACTCCGCTTAGGCATACTACCATCTGCATATCATATGCCACCTTGGCTACGTCCCCCGCTGCCCGCAATTTGCCGTCTTTGCGGGGAAGGGGAGGAGGATATAGTGCACCTACTGACTATCTGCAAGGCCCTAAAATCGGCTCGACGAACTCTGTTAAGACCCATCTTTAACATGAAAGCCATTCGAACCTGCAGACAAGCAGTAAAAGCATCCTTCTCCGGTGAGGATGTCCAACTAAGCTTTCGGTTGGTAAAATACTTATCTGTTGCAGAAACAACCATGAAAAAGGCAGGTTCCCTGGTCACAGATCGAACCACAGCTGAACTGCTTGCGGCTCCTTGAGCTATCCTACATAGGCTAATGCTTGCACTGCCAGCCTAACCAGGAAACATAGTAATATCAGGACCAACAGATCCCGCGCTTTAAAGGACTGTACAGCTGTTGTAGAACTGTCACTTTAGTAAATGTTAAAGATCATTACATTATGCACCCAAAATGCTATTACTAGGTCCGCACCCTGCACTTTTCTTCTCCACACCCTTAACCTGTCCAACAACGTCCTTTGTATTCCAATGCCACTTTTGGGCTTCTTTTTATTGAGACTTTCTCATTTTAACGTGTTTTTTTTTAACAACGGTTAACTTTAAGTATAAGGAAAAAAAATGTAATGTACGATTGTAAAGGTTTTAATTAACTGCACAATAAATTTAACTAACTAACTAAGGTGTCTAACACTTTGGAATACTACCCCCACACCATTTCTGGCGATGAGGATAGTATTCCTCCCTTCTAGAGGGAGAAGACATGTTGAAGACATACTACCCAGTTAAAGTTAACCAGAGCCCCAGCATCACAAAATGGATGCTGCTGCCACAGACACAAGTCTGACATCCTGCTGCTGGGAGTCCTTCCAGCGAGGGAGGCTTGGACAATAGGTTTCCTGCCGTGGGAGGTGCTAGCACCACCCTAGACAGGACTTAGTGTATTGGGGCAGGGAGGGATGAATGAAACGAGACACTGCCTGGGGCACACAAGGTGTCCCATGCATAGTCCGGTTCAAAAAGGTGCTGGGGCACTCCAGCCCCAGTCCTGGCGCGAAACTGGATAAAGGGAAGGGGGTGTAACCACCCCCCTCCCTGGTCCCACCCATAGGAGGGACCTAGCAGGTAACCCAACCCCCCATATTAGTATAGGAGTGGGACCTGCGTCCCTAGGACTTTGGATTATCCTGATAACTGAAACTTGAACAGAAACTCTGGACCTTCGACATTCGACTACGGAAGAAGACTGAAGAATCTCCCTTGTGGCCAAGGAGTGGCCACCCTGTGCAAACAGGCACCATCAAGCGACCTGCCGTTTGCTTTGCCTAAAGTTCTACAAGGAACTGACTGCAGAGCCCGACCAGCGCCTTGACTTCCGGACTTCTCCGACCCTGATCCACATCCACAGTAAAGCTGAGATCCGTGGAGGCGACGAGAGACGTGGGACCGGCTACCTGGGAAAATTGGCTACTTGCTTCCAGTGCAGCTTCTGAGGTATCCTCGAAGTTGTGCTCTGGGTATTGAGAAGCCCCAACTCCGAGCACCATCTGCACCGAAGATCAGCCCTCCACACTCCACGAGTTCTGCGTGGGGCCCTTCTGCATTTTCCTGCTTGACGCGTCTGTCCGGTTGCTTGCCCGTTGGCTAGTAGCCTCAGTGACGACGAACCCTTGACTTTTCACCACTGGTTTGGCTCCTCCAGACTGGCCCTTGCTTCCCTGTGAAAGAGAAGCACCTCAGGCTTTCCTGGTCTGCAACAGAAGCGAATCCTCTATTCTGCGTGGGTTGCGCTTGCCAAGGCTTGTTGTGTCCCAACTCGACATCGACACCGCCAACAGCAAGAGCCCTTGTGGGACAGCTCGCCTCCTGGTTCTGATCATCCTCGACATCTCCTGGTACCCGTGGCTGCTGCGACAAGCTTCACCTCTTCACCTGCATCTTCACGACATCGCCTGGTTCCTTCCTGGTTCCTTCCCGGCTCCTGGCTGGTGACCTAGACTCTGTCCCCTCTACTTGCAGGTATCCTCCTTCTTGATTTCATCCTTGGAATCCTCCGGACACTCTTCACTGACTGCCTGTCAGCATCTTTTCTTCAGGCATCCATAGGAGTCGATGACGAAACCCGACGCAAGTTCACACCTATGCACCCGCAGCCCGTGGGCTAGGTAGCTTGAGTACTCCGGTGCTCACAAGGGTATTGACTATCCTAGTGTCTAGTTTCCAAGTCTCTAACTCCTAGTTCCTTCCGAAGTGTCCTAAAACTCTTAATTTCTATACATTACTATTTCTATCGACTTTAACGCATCACGCGTGAGTGTTTCTACTCTGCACTTGAATCCCGTGGGCCTCCCACTGCCTAGCAACTGATAGGATAGTGTAGCCCCAGCGATTCCCTAGGCCTAGGCCTAACCTGTGTTCGTGACAGTGGTTCTTATACCACTTACTTAGTATATGGTTTGTGTGACCCCTAGGGCCTAACTGTATTACTTACCTGTGTGACTTATGTATGCTTAAATAAGACTGTGTTGTACTTACCTCAAATCTCATAAAGAGTGCTGAGGGTATTTTGACTAGAATGAATACATTCTATTTTTATAATATATCTGTTGTGGTGTCCTTTCATTTGGTATTCAAGGGGTTGCAAATGGTATACCAGCTGGCTTCACATGCCATACAGAGTTTAGCCTAAGACTGCTCTTGTCCATGCTACCACTAGGATAGCTGGTCTATAAGGTTGACTTTACAACCAATCACCATAAGGGTTGTTTGGACTGATACAAGGTGTACACTAGAACTAGTGACATCATATATCAGGCCAACTTCTCACAATGCGGAGGCGGAAAGAAGGTGCGCAGCGTTACAGACTGCCCGATGTGAAAGGCAGTCACCACCTTAGGAAGGAAAGAAGGACGAGTCCTGAGAACAACTTTGTCCGGATGGACAGAAAGGAAAGGAAGCTTAGAAGAGAGAGCCTGGAGCTCACTCACCCTTCTAGCAGAGGTGATGGCCACCAGGAAAGCAGTCTTAAGCGTCAAAAGACGAAGAGGACAATTATGAAGTGGCTCAAAGGGAGCGCACATCAGAAACATCAATACCAGATTCAAATCCCACTGAGGCATTACGAAAGGGACAGGAGGAAACGTGAGTAATGCCCTTGAAGAAGCGAGAAACAACAGGGGATTTGAAAAGAGAAGACGGGTCAGGAAGCCGTAAGAAAGCAGAGATAGCTGAAAGATAACCTTTTAGAGTGCCCAGAGCAGAGCCCTGCTGGGCCATGGAGAGGAGAAAGAGGAGAACCTTAGAAATAGAGGCGGAAAGGGGATCCACAGCCTTTGCTGTGCACCATGCCACAAATTTGTTCCACCTGCAGGCCTATACCGATTTTGTGGAGGGACGCCTGGCTGCCAGAATAACATCACAGACTTCAGGAGGCAAGTCACATGACATCAATTGTCGCCGCTCAATCTCCACGCATGGAGGTGGAGACTGGACAGGTTCGGGTGGAGGACCGTCCCCTGCTGCTGCGACAGAAGATCCCCCTGAAGAGGCAGTCATATCGGGGGATCGATCGACAGACTGAGTAGCTCGGGATACCAGTACCTTCTTGCCCAATCCGGAGTCACCAAGATGACTTGGGCCCGGTCGCGCCTGATCTTCTTCAGCACTCTGGGCAGAAGTGGTATAGGCGGAAAGGCGTACAACAGACCGCAACTCCACTCGTGACGAAAGGCATCCCCGAGCGACTGCCACCATGGAGACTCCAACGCGCATAACTGCGGACATTGCGCGTTCTCTTCAGTGGCGAATAGATCTAACCAAGGTTCTCCCCACTGCCGAAAGAACAAGTTACTTACCTTCGGTAACGATGTATCTGTAAGAAACATTAGTTAGTTAGATTCCTCACCTTAGAATATCCCCAGGCGTCAGGCTGGATCCGGAAAGATTTTTGTAGCAATACCCCTTGCACGTCGCTAGGCGTCATCTGCGGCTCTGCGTCCGTCGTTGGCGTCGTGCGCCGGCATGACATCGTCGGAGTACTAAGACGCCACCCTCGCGCGCTGACGTCAGTTATTGTACATAGCTTTCCGCGCCAGGAACGCAGAGCCATGCAAGAGACCGACACTGGTGCCAATAAATCTAGGGCCCTGAAAAGGATAACCTTAACCCTAGATGTCAGTTCGCAGAACGGGGAGGATGGGTGTGTCGGTGAGGAATCTAACTAACTAATGTTTCTTACAGATACATCGTTACCAAAGGTAAGTAACTTGTTCATCTGAAAGGAACACGTTAGTTAGATTCCTCACCTCAGAATAGATACCCCAGCAATACCAACCCCGGTGGTGGGTCTGCGAACCAAGATCACACCAGAAAGTCCTGGAGAACAGAACGGCCAAAGTAGCCATCTCTCCGGACTTGGCTGTCCAGGCAATAGTGCTTGGCAAACGTGTGCAGTGAAGCCCACGTCGCCGCCTGACAGATGTCCCGCAAGGGAACTCCCCGGCCCAGGGCAGTAGTAGCCGCTGTGGCCCGGGTGGAATGGGCCCTCAACCCAACAGGAGGGTCCTTTTTTGCCAAGGAGTAACAAAGTTTAATACACAACACGACCCACCGTGAGATGGTCCATTTGTGTACTGCTTTTCCCTTCGTAGCTCCTATGTATCCAACAAAAAGTTGGTCGTCCACCCGGAACTGTTTGGTGCGGTCCAAATAAAAGGACAGTGCCCGTTTTGGGTCCAGACGGTGGAGCCTCTCTTCCTCTTTTGAAGGATGCGGAGGCGGAAAGAAGGTGGGCAATGTGACAGATTGTCCGATGTGAAAGGGGGTCACCACTTTCGGTAGAAAAGAAGGACGAGGCCGGAGGACAACCTTGTCCGGATGACCAGAAAGAAAGGGAGGCTTAGATGACAGAACCTGGAGCTCACTCACCCGTCTAGCCGAGGTGATAGCTACCAGGAAACCAGTTTTCAGGGTCAGAAGACGAATGGGACAATTGTTAAGAGGCTCAAAAGGAGCGCACATCAGAAAAGTCAGAACAAGATTCAAGTCCCACTGAGGCATTACGAAGGGGACAGGAGGGAACATGTGAGTAATGCCTTTGAGAAAACGGGAAACCACAGGGGACTTGAAAAGAGAAGGCTGATCAGGAAGCCGTAAGAAGGCAGAGATTGCAGCAAGATAACCTTTCAAGGTGCCCAAAGCAGAGCACTGCTGGGCCAAAGAAAGAAGAAAGAGTAGAACCTCAGAAAGAGGGGCGGAAAGGGGATCCACAGCCTTTGTTGTGCACCATGCCACAAATTTGTTTCACCGGCAGGCGTATACCGTCTTTGTGGAGGGACGCCTGGCTGCCAGAATGACATCACAGACTTCAGGAGGCAAGTCAAATGGCATCAACTGCCGCCGCTCAATCTCCATGCATGGAGGTGGAGGCTGGACAGGTTTGGGTGGAGGACCGTCCCCTGCTGCTGCGACAGAAGGTCCTCCTGAAGAGGCAGTCGTATCGGGGGATCGATTGACATACTGAGTAGCTCGGGATACCAGAACCTTCGTGCCCAATCCGGAGCCACTAAGATAACTTGGGCCCGGTCGCGCCTGATCTTCTTCAGCACTCTGGGCAGAAGTGGTATAGGCGGAAAGGCGTACAACAGACCGCAACTCCACTCGTGACGAAAAGCGTCTCCGAGCGAGTGCTGCCTTGGAAATTCCAACGCGCAGAACTGCTGACATTGCGCGTTCTCTTCGGTGGCGAATAGATCTAACCAAGGCTCTCCCCACTGCAGAAAGAGACCTTGCGCCACGTCCGAGTTCAGACGCCATTCGTGATCCATCATGCACCGGCGGCTGAGTTCGTCTGCTCTGGCGTTCAGAGAGCCCGCCAGATGTTGAACCACCAGGGTGATGCCCTGGTGTTCCAGCCATGTCCAGAGGCGCAGAGCCTCCTGACAAAGGGTCCACGACCCCACCCCGCCCTGTTTGTTGCAATATACCACATGGCGGTGGTGTTGTCCGTGAACACCTGCACGACACTTCCCCGGACAGAGGGAAGGTAGGCTTTCAGAGCAAGCCGGATCGCTCTCAGCTCCAAAAGGTTGATATGGAGTTGAGCCTCCGCCGGAGACCAGAGTCCTCTGATCTCTGTGAGAAGTTGGCCTGATGTATGATGTCACTAGTTCTAGTGTACACCTTATATCAGTCCAAACAACCCTTATGGTGATTGGTTGTAAAGTCAACCTTATAGACCAGCTATCCTAGTGGTAGCATGGACAAGAGCAGTCTTAGGCTAAACTCTGAATGGCATGTGAAGCCAGCTGTGATACCATATATAATCCCTTGAATACCAAATGAAAGGACACCACAACAGATATATATATAAAATAAAGTGTATTTATTCTAGTCAAACCCTCAGCACTCTTTATGAGATTAGAGGTAAGTACAACACAGTCTTATTCAAGCATACATTAAGTCACACAGGTAAGTAATACAGTTAGGCTCTAGGGGCCACGCAAACCATATACTAAAGAAGTGGTATAAGGACCACTGTCACGGAAATAGGATAGGCCTAGGCCTAGGGAATCGCTGGGGCTACACTACACTAGCAACAGTTAGGAAGTGGGAGGCCCACGGGATTCAGGTGCAGAGTGGAAACACTCACGCGCAATGCGTAAAAGTCGATAGAATTACTAGCAGTTAGAAATTAACAGTTTAAGGACACTTCTGAAGCAGCTAGAGAGTCGAGACTCGGAAACTAGACCTTAGGATAGTCACTACCCTTGTGACCACCGAAGTACCCAAGTTACCTAGCCCACGGACTGCGGGTGCATAGGTGTGAACTTGCGTCGGGTTTCGTCGTGGACTTCTATGGATGCCTGAAGGAAAGTTGCTGACAGGCGGTCAGTGAAGAGTGTCCGGTGGATCCCAAGGCTGGGATCAAGAAGAGAGGATACCTGCAAGCAGAAGGGACAGAGTCAAGGTCACTAGCCAGTGACCACGTGGAACCAGGAAGGAACCAGGCGATGTCGTGAAGATTGCAGGTGAAAGGTGAAGCTTGTCGCTGCAGCCACGGGTACCAGGAGACGTCGAGGATGACCAGGACCAGGAGGCGAGCTGTCCCACGAAGGCTCTTGCTGTCGGCGGCGTCGAAGTCGAACTAGGACTCACCAAGCCTTGGCAAGCGGAACCCACGAAGAACAGAGGACTTGCTTCTGGTGCAGACCAGGAAGGTCTGGGGTGCTTCTCTTTTGCAAAGAAGCGGGAGCCAGTCTGGAGGAGCCAAACCAGCAGTGAAGATTTCAGGGAGCATCGTCACAAAGGCCACTAGCCAGCGGGCAAGCAACCGGACAGACGCGGCAAGCAGGAAAATGCAGAAGGGCCCCACGCAGGACTCGTGGAGTGTGGGGGGCTGGTCTTCGGTGCAGATGGTGCTTGGGGTTGGGGCTGTAGGAAGGTGGATATCTGACTATGGTTACCCCCAACTTTTTGCCTAGTGTCTAGCTGGTTTTTCGACTTAGTTGGCCTGAGATCCTGCCATTCAGGGTCTCAGGCTGTCTGCTCTCTCTGTAAAATGGACTCCATGTACCCTAGGTACATACCCAATTGGTAAGGATCACCTTATTGGACCCTGTATAGTGTACCCTAGGTACCCAGGGCATAGGTGTACCCTAGGCCTCCCAGGGGCTGCAGCATGTATTATGCCACCCCTGGTCTGGCCTTCCAATCAGACACAACTGGCTGATCACTCAGCTGGGGCAAGGTCGTGTAATCACCCCTTGCTTAGATATAGTATGCCTATATCTGCCCTTATATATAGACACATGTGTACCTATCAGTCACTCCTATGGCAGGCCTTAACAATCCTGGAGGCAGAGTGCTTGGTAACATGTGAGATGGTGCTCTAGCATGAGCTGAGCCTGTCTGCAGCTTTCGGAACCATGTCCTTATAGCTGTTCTATGATATAGCCTACCATATACTCTTAAAGTGCCTTATAATCTTAAACGGTTATGGTAACTATGGTTTGGCTTTATCAAAACATGTCGTGTAAGGTGTCTAACACTTTGGAATAATACCCCCATACCATTTCTGGTGATGAGGATATTATTCCTCCCTTCTAGAGGGAGAGACATGTTAAAATCCTACTTCAACTGTTAGCCTCTGACCAAAGCCTCAGCATCACAAAATGGATGCTGCTGCCACGACACAAGTCTGACCTCCTGCAGCTGGGAGTGATCCCAGCCAGGGAGGCCTGGACAATAGGTTTCCTGCTTGGGGAGGTGCTAGCACCTCCCCAGACAGCCTTTAGTGTATTGGGGCAGGGTGGGCTGAAAGGAATGAGACATGCCTGGGGCACACAAGGTGTTCCTTGCATAGTCCAGTTCAAACCGGCGCTGGGGCACTCCAGCCCCAGCTCTGGCGCGAAACTGGACAAAGGGAAGTGGGTGTAACCACCCCCTCCCAGGTCCCACCCATAAGGCGTGACCTAGCAGGTATCCCAGCCCCCCAGATTAGTATAAGAGTGGGAGTTGGGCCTCAAGACTTTAGATTATCCTGAACCTGCAAAACTGAACAGAAACTCTGGACCTTCGACATTCGACGAAAGAAGAAGACTGAAGAATCTCCCTTGTAGCCAAGGAGTGGCTACCCTGTGCAAACAGGCACCATCAAGAGACTACCCTTTGCTTTGTGAAACGTTCGACGAGGAACCGACTGCAGAGCCCGACCAGAGCCTTGATTTCCAGACTTCTCCGACCCTCATCCACATCTGCAGCAGAGCTGAGATCCGTGGAGGCGACGAGTGACGTGGGACCGGCTACCTGGGAAAAGTGGCTAGTAACTTACAGCGCAGATTCTGAGGTACCCTCGAAGTTGTGCACCGGGGATTGAGAAGCCCCAACCCCAAGCACCATCTGCACCGAAGACCAGCCCCCCACACTCCACGAGTCCTGCGTGGGGCCCTTCAGCATTTTCCTGCTTGCCGCGTCTGTCCGGTTGCTTGCCCGCTGGATAGTGGCCTTGGTGACGACGCTCCCTGAAATCTTCTGCGCTGGTTTGGCTCCTCCAGACTGGCTCCCGCTTCTCTGCAAAGAAGAAGCACCCCAGACCTTCCTGGTCTGCACCAGAAGCAAGTCCTTTGTTCTTCGTGGGTTCCGCTTGCCAAGGCTTGGTGAGTCCTAGTCCAACTTCGACGCCGCCGACAGCAAGAGCCTTCGTGGGACAGCTCGCCTCCTGGTCCTGGTCGTCCTCAACGCTTCCTGGTCCTCCTGGCTGCAGCGACAAGCTTCACCTTCACCTGCAACTCTTCACGACATCGCCTGGTTCCTTCCTGGTTCCACGTGGTCACTGGCTAGTGACCTTGACTCTGTCCCCTCTGCTTGCAGGGATCTTCTCTTCTTGATCCCAGCCTTGGGATCCACCGGACACTCTCCCCTGACTGCCTGTCAGCATCTTTCTTCAGGCATCCATAGGAGTCGACGACGAAAACGACGCATCTTCACCCCTATGCACCCGCAGCCTGTGGGCTAGGTAACTTGGGTACTCCGGTGCTCATCAGGATAGTGACTATCCTAGTGTCTAGTTTTCAAGTCTCAACTTCCTAGCTACTCCGGAAGTGTCCTAAATCTATCTATTTCTAAACTGTAACATTGCTATTGACTTTTACGCATTACGCGTGAGTGTTTCCACTCTGCACACGAATCCCGTGGGCCTCCCACTTCCTAACTAACGCTAGTGTAGTGTAGCCCCAGCGATTCCCTAGGCCTAGGCCTATTCTATTTCCGTGACAGTGGTTCTTATACCACTTATTTAGTATATGGTTTGCGTGGCCCCTAGGGCCTAACTGTATTACTTACCTGTGTGACTTACTGTATGCATTAATAAGACTGTGTTGTACTTACCTCTAAACTCATAAAGAGTGCTGAGGGTTTGCTTAGAATAAATACACTTTATTTTATATATATATCTGTTGTGGTGTCCTTTCATTTGGTATTCAAGGGATTATATATGGTATCACAGCTGGCTTCACATGCCATTCAGAGTTTAGCCTAAGACTGCTCTTGTCCATGCTACCACTAGGATAGCTGGTCTATAAGGTTGACTTTACAACCAATCACCATAAGGGTATTTGGACTGATATAAGGTGTACACTATAACTAGTGACATCATACATCAGGCCAACTTCTCACATTGGTGAGCAGCGGTTGGGATCTGAGCTTGCTGTTGTAATACCATTGTAATCTTGAGATACTAAATTGAAAGATCACACAGATATTGTCTAGGTACATATAACATAGTTTATAATACTTAAGTCCTACTGGACTTAGTGGTTGTAGGTTGAAGGGAGTAACACACCCTGACTACAACTACTAGAGAGGTTTAGTAGAAACAACTAGTGTAGGTAGGTGCACACACCACACCCTCACTAGATCATGCCTCTGGGAGGAGATCAAGTAGATGCTCTCTCAGGAGGGGCAGGTCTGCAGAAGACCCCCTCTAGGTATGATACCCTAACATTCCAGGAGATGAGACAATTGTGTACCTCCAGAGGAATAAAACAGGGTGCAAACCCTACCCTCCTTCAGTTAAGACAACTCCTAGAGGAGTATGATGCTCAGAGGGCATCTCAGGAAGGTGCCCTAGGCACAGAGGAGGGTCTACCCACCACAGAGGAGTCAGATGGGGCTTCAGATGGGGAGGTAGACAGCCAGAGCCAAGTAAGGAGACTTAGCCAGGCTAACTTAAGTTTACATGGGAGTTTGCATGGGATCCCCCCATACAGACCCACAAGTAGACATTCACAGAGAAGCAGGAGGGACAGATCCCCTTCAAGGGAATCCATCCACTCCCATGTCTCTAACATCTCTAATGCTTCCTCTCACAGGGGAATGACTTCACCTGAGAGAAAGGAGCATGCAGCCAGAATGAGGGAGGCTAATCTGAGGATTCAGAGGGAAGAACTTGCCCTTGCCAAAGAGAAGCTTGCTCTGGCTAGAGAACAAAAGTTAAGTGGGTTAGAACCCACTGGTGGCAACAACATCCCTAGAGATAGGGATAGGTCTTATGACCATAGAAACCTAAGCAAGATAGTCCCCCCATATCAGAATGGGGATGACATCCACAAATGGATGACTGCTTTGGAGAGGGCCTGCAAAGTACAGCAGGTACCCCAAAGTCAGTGGGCAGCTATCTTGTGGCTCTCCTTTTCTGACAAAGGTAGAGACAAGCTCCTCACAGTCAGTGATGAGGATGCAAACAATTACAAAGTCCTGAAGAGTGCTCTGATAGATGGGTTTGGCTTAACCACTGAGCAATATAGGTTGTTGTTCAGAGACACCCAGAAGACACAGACACAGGACTGGTCTGATTTTGTGGATTGTGCCACTAAGGCTTTGGAAGGTTGGTTAAATGGCAGCAAGGTGCAGGACTATACAGGATTGTACAACTTGATTATGAGGGAGCAGATCCTTAGTAATTGTCAGAACCAGCTTCTCCATCAACACCTGGTAGACTCAGATTTGACCTCTCCCCAAGAATTGGGAAAGAGGGCAGATAAATGGGTCAGGACCAGGATTAGGCCTAAAAATCAGGGTGGTGACCAAAAGAAAGATACCACCAAGCCTCAAGAGAAGGGTGGGGATAAAGCAAAAGAGAAATCTTCCTCAGGGCCCCAAAACTCCACACAGGGTGGTGGGTCCCAAGCTCCCTCCTCTACCACAGTTAAAAAGCCTTACTGCCATGTGTGTAAAACACCTGGGCATTGGAAAACTGACAGCAGTTGTCCACAGGCTAAAAACACAACTGTTCCTCCAACTACTCCTGTCACACCACCTATTACTGTCAGCAGTAATCCCCCAGGTGGTGGGAGGAGTGCCCCCAAAAATTTGGTTGGGTTTTCTTGGGGAACACAGGGGGATCATGGCTTAGCCAATTCCCCTGCAGCAGCTACTCTTGTCTGTGATGGTGGCATGGGGTTTGCCAACTTCACTGCCTGTCCCAACACTTTGGGTAGGTACAGACAGGAACCCTACATCAATGGTAGAAAAGCTGAGGCCTACAGAGACACTGGAGCTAGCATCACTATGGTGGCCCATAGGCTAGTTCCCTCTGAGCAGCTTTTGCCTGGTTTCTCATACCAGGTAACTAACATTGATGGCAAACAGAACAGTCATCCCATGGCAGAGGTATGTCTCAGCTGGGGAGGTGTCACTGGCCCTAAAAGGGTGGCAGTGTCTCCGACCTTGCCTGTGGACTGCTTACTGGGGAATGACTTAGAACTCTCAGCTTGGGCTGGAGTTGAACAAGACACCCATTCTAAAATGGTAGGCCTTTCCAAAAAGGGTAGTGCGGTTGTGCCAGTCACAACCCCTGTCCAAGTAGCTTTCCTCCCTGAAAAGGTTGGAAGGGCAGTGGTAGCCACAGCCCAGGCACAGACAGACTTCCCTGTAGAAATTGGCAGAGCTGTGACAGTCACAGCTCAAACACAAACTGAGTGCCTTCCTGAAAAGGTTGGCAAGGCTGTAATGGTCTCAGCCCACACTCAGACTGATATAGGTGTAGTGAAGCCTGAAACTATGGATCACTCCACACAAACAGAGAGTAGTGGGGAGGAAGAAAAGTCTCCCTCTCCCCAGACATTAGGAAAAGGTCAGCCTCCTCAGGGATCTGACCTCACCCCTTGTGAAGGAACTGCCCCAGAGGTAGCCAGGCCTGGCCTGGCAGAGCCTCTGATGTCAGTGGCCCCTTCCAAGGTGGGACCCAGTCTGGTGCAGGTAGCCTGCCTCTCTCTACCCTGCCTCAGTCAGCCCAGGGCTGCAGAGGTCAGGGAGGCCAGTGGACCCCAAGAGGGCCCCTGTCCACAAGAACCCCCCCATCAAAAGAATGAGGATCGCCTGGCTAGTAGCCCTAGCCAGGTGATGGGTAAAAACATTCCTGAGGGATCCCCTTCACAGGTAGTTAGGGACCTCCCCCAGAGGGATTCTGTTGGGCACAGGCAAACATGGGACCTTAGGGCCCCAAACCTGACCTGTCCCTCCAGTAAGCCCACAAAAGGGACCCAGCCTCCAGCTTTAGGTAGCCAGAGGCTGACCCTGAGAGCACAGTGCAACTCAGTTAGAGAAAGAAAGGCATCCATGGTGGAGGATGATTGGAGGAAGCTGAGGCCTCACTTTGAGGACACTCACTTCAGTACTCCATCTCAACACCAGCCTTTTACTTTGCAAAGACACACCAAAGGTAGAGATTCCCTATGGTGGAGACCCTATGATATCTTTAGGATGAGGGATTGCTTAGTGGACCATGAGACAGGGGGTAACCATGCCAGTGCTGGTTCTTCCTTATATGGCCACTCAGGCAATAGAGGCTTACCTTGTCAAGGCCAGCCTTATCTCCTTTCGTTTGGGGGGGGTTGTGTAGGAAGGTGGATATCTGACTATGGTTACCCCCAACTTTTTGCCTAGTGTCTAGCTGGTTTTTCGACTTAGTTGGCCTGAGATCCTGCCATTCAGGGTCTCAGGCTGTCTGCTCTCTCTGTAAAATGGACTCCATGTACCCTAGGTACATACCCAATTGGTAAGGATCACCTTATTGGACCCTGTATAGTGTACCCTAGGTACCCAGGGCATAGGTGTACCCTAGGCCTCCCAGGGGCTGCAGCATGTATTATGCCACCCCTGGTATGGCCTTCCAATCAGACACAACTGGCTGATCACTCAGCTGGGGCAAGGTCGTGTAATCACCCCTTGCTTAGATATAGTATGCCTATATCTGCCCTTATATATAGACACATGTGTACCTATCAGTCACTCCTATGGCAGGCCTTAACAATCCTGGAGGCAGAGTGCTTGGTAACATGTGAGATGGTGCTCTAGCATGAGCTGAGCCTGTCTGCAGCTTTCGGAACCATGTCCTTATAGCTGTTCTATGATATAGCCTACCATATACTCTTAAAGTGCCTTATAATCTTAAACGGTTATGGTAACTATGGTTTGGCTTTATCAAAACATGTCGTGTAAGGTGTCTAACACTTTGGAATAATACCCCCATACCATTTCTGGTGATGAGGATATTATTCCTCCCTTCTAGAGGGAGAGACATGTTAAAATCCTACTTCAACTGTTAGCCTCTGACCAAAGCCTCAGCATCACAAAATGGATGCTGCTGCCACGACACAAGTCTGACCTCCTGCAGCTGGGAGTGATCCCAGCCAGGGAGGCCTGGACAATAGGTTTCCTGCTTGGGGAGGTGCTAGCACCTCCCCAGACAGCCTTTAGTGTATTGGGGCAGGGTGGGCTGAAAGGAATGAGACATGCCTGGGGCACACAAGGTGTTCCTTGCATAGTCCAGTTCAAACCGGCGCTGGGGCACTCCAGCCCCAGCTCTGGCGCGAAACTGGACAAAGGGAAGTGGGTGTAACCACCCCCTCCCAGGTCCCACCCATAAGGCGTGACCTAGCAGGTATCCCAGCCCCCCAGATTAGTATAAGAGTGGGAGTTGGGCCTCAAGACTTTAGATTATCCTGAACCTGCAAAACTGAACAGAAACTCTGGACCTTCGACATTCGACGAAAGAAGAAGACTGAAGAATCTCCCTTGTAGCCAAGGAGTGGCTACCCTGTGCAAACAGGCACCATCAAGAGACTACCCTTTGCTTTGTGAAACGTTCGACGAGGAACCAACTGCAGAGCCCGACCAGAGCCTTGATTTCCAGACTTCTCCGACCCTCATCCACATCTGCAGCAGAGCTGAGATCCGTGGAGGCGACGAGTGACGTGGGACCGGCTACCTGGGAAAAGTGGCTAGTAACTTACAGCGCAGATTCTGAGGTACCCTCGAAGTTGTGCACCGGGGATTGAGAAGCCCCAACCCCAAGCACCATCTGCACCGAAGACCAGCCCCCCACACTCCACGAGTCCTGTGTGGGGCCCTTCAGCATTTTCCTGCTTGCCGCGTCTGTCCGGTTGCTTGCCCGCTGGCTAGTGGCCTTGGTGACGACGCTCCCTGAAATCTTCTGCGCTGGTTTGGCTCCTCCAGACTGGCTCCCGCTTCTCTGCAAAGAAGAAGCACCCCAGACCTTCCTGGTCTGCACCAGAAGCAAGTCCTTTGTTCTTCGTGGGTTCCGCTTGCCAAGGCTTGGTGAGTCCTAGTCCAACTTCGACGCCGCCGACAGCAAGAGCCTTCGTGGGACAGCTCGCCTCCTGGTCCTGGTCGTCCTCGACGCTTCCTGGTCCTCCTGGCTGCAGCGACAAGCTTCACCTTCACCTGCAACTCTTCACGACATCGCCTGGTTCCTTCCTGGTTCCACGTGGTCACTGGCTAGTGACCTTGACTCTGTCCCCTCTGCTTGCAGGTTTCTTCTCTTCTTGATCCCAGCCTTGGGATCCACCGGACACTCTTCCCTGACTGCCTGTCAGCATCTTTCTTCAGGCATCCATAGGAGTCGACGACGAAAACGACGCATCTTCACCCCTATGCACCCGCAGCCTGTGGGCTAGGTAACTTGGGTACTCCGGTGCTCATCAGGATAGTGACTATCCTAGTGTCTAGTTTTCAAGTCTCAACTTCCTAGCTACTCCGGAAGTGTCCTAAATCTATCTATTTCTAAACTGTAACATTGCTATTGACTTTTACGCATTACGCGTGAGTGTTTCCACTCTGCACACGAATCCCGTGGGCCTCCCACTTCCTAACTAACGCTAGTGTAGTGTAGCCCCAGCGATTCCCTAGGCCTAGGCCTATTCTATTTCCGTGACAGTGGTTCTTATACCACTTATTTAGTATATGGTTTGCGTGGCCCCTAGGGCCTAACTGTATTACTTACCTGTGTGACTTACTGTATGCATTAATAAGACTGTGTTGTACTTACCTCTAAACTCATAAAGAGTGCTGAGGGTTTGCTTAGAATAAATACACTTTATTTTATATATATATCTGTTGTGGTGTCCTTTCATTTGGTATTCAAGGGATTATATATGGTATCACAGCTGGCTTCACATGCCATTCAGAGTTTAGCCTAAGACTGCTCTTGTCCATGCTACCACTAGGATAGCTGGTCTATAAGGTTGACTTTACAACCAATCACCATAAGGGTATTTGGACTGATATAAGGTGTACACTATAACTAGTGACATCATACATCAGGCCAACTTCT
This sequence comes from Triturus cristatus, assembly GCF_964204655.1. NCBI lineage: Eukaryota > Metazoa > Chordata > Amphibia > Caudata > Salamandridae > Triturus > Triturus cristatus. The sequence goes on along the minus strand of NC_140591.1, from coordinate 1,167,495,785 downwards.
CACAGGGGCTTCTCAATCCCCGGTGCACAACTTCGAGGGTGCCTCAGAAGCTGCGCTGGAAGATACTAGCCACTTTTCCCAGGTAGCCGGTCCCACGTCTCTCGTCGCCTCCACGGATCTCAGCTCGGCTGTGGATGTGGATCAGGGTCGGAGAAGTCTGGAAGTCAAGCCTCTGGTCTGGCTCTGCAGTCGGTCCCTCGTAGAACTTTAGCAAAGCAAAGGGTAGTCTCTTGATGGTGCCTGTTTGCACAGGGTAGCCACTCCTTGGCCACAAGGGAGATTCTTCAGTCTTCTTCTTTTGTCGAATGTCGAAGGTCCAGAGTTTCTGTTCAAGTTGCAGGTTCAGGATAATCTAATCTCCTGGGGCCCAGCTACCACTCTTATACTAATCTGGGGGGCTGGGTTGCCTGCTAGGTCACGCCTTATGGGTGGGACCTGGGAGGGGGGTGGTTACACCCCCTTCCCTTTGTCCAGTTTCGCGCCAGGACTGGGGCTGGAGTGCCCCAGCACCGGTTTGAACTGGACTATGCACGGGACACCTTGTGTGCCCCAGGCATGTCTCATTCTTTTCATCCCTCCCTGCCCCAATACACTAAGGCCTGTCTGGGGTGGTGCTCGCACCTCCCAAGGCAGGAAACCTATTTTCCAAGCCTCCCTTGCCGGGATCACTCCCAGCAGCAGGAGGTCAGACTCGTGTCTGTGGCAGCAGCATCCATTTTGTGATGCTGGGGCTCTGGTTAACTTTAACCGGGTAAGTAGGTTACAACATGTCTTCTCCCTCTAGAAGGGAGGGATAATATCCTCATCCCCAGAAATGGGATGGGGGTATTATTCCAAAGTGTTAGACACCTTACACAACATGTTTTGATAAAGCCAAACCATAGTTACCATAAACGTTTAATATTATAAGGCACTTTAAGAGTATATGGCAGGCTATATCATAGAACAGCTATAAGGACATGGTTCCGAAAGCTGCAGACAGGCTCAGCTCATGCTAGAGCACCATCTCACATGTTACCAAGCACTCTGCCTCCAGGATTGTTAAGGCCTGCCATAGGAGTGGCTGATAGGTACACATGTGTCTATATGTAAGTTAGGTATAGGAATACTACACCTAAGCAAGGAGTGATTAAATGACCTTGATCCAGCTGAGTGATCAGCCAGTTGTGTCATAATGGAAGGCCAGGCCAGGGGTGGCATAATACATGCTGCAGCCCCTGGTAGGCCTAGGGTACACCTATGCCCTGGGTACCTAAGGTACACTGTACAGGGGCCAATAAGGTGATCCTATCCAAATGGGTTATGCACCTAAAGTACATAGTATCAATTTAGAGAGAGAACAGCAGGGTTGTGGGTCTGATTAGCAGGCCCACAGCCACATCTAAGTCGAAAACCAGTAAAGCAAAAGCAAGAAGTGGGGGTGAACATAGAAAGCAGACCCTACTCTCCTACAATCTCCGCCTCTCCCATGTGGACCCCCATCCCAGGAGGGACGTGTCCGTCACTACTACGTGCTCCGGTTGGGGTAAGGAGAGGCATCTGCCGCTGACCCAATCGCGGTCCGTGAGCCACCACTGCAACTGGTTCGCAGTGCCCTCCGAGATCAAGACATGGTCGGACAGGTTGCCTCGATGCTGGGCCCACTGAAACTTCAGGTCCCACTGCAGAGGCCGCATTCGCCACCTGGCGTAATGCACAAACAGGATGCAGGAGGCCATCAGACCCAGAAGCCGCGTAGCACCAACCTGACCGAAACCCAGGATAGCGGCCGAAAGATGGGAATCAGAGCCTGAATATCCCGGACCCACTGTTCCGGAGGATAAGCCCGGAACTGTGCCGAATCGAGAACCGCTCCGATGAAGAGGAGCTTCTGGGAGAGACTCAGGTGTGACTTCGGCATGTTGATGGAGAATCCCAGCAAATGCAGGAGGTCGGCCGTAGTCTGGAGGTGGGAGACGACTTGCTGGGGCGAGCCCGCCTTCAACAGCCAGTCATCGAGATAGGGGAAGACTGGAACCCCCGATCTGCGCAGATGAGCTGCGACCACCGCCATCACTTTCGTGAACACCCGAGGGGCACTGGTGAGGCCGAAGGGGAGCACGGTGAACTGAAAGTGCTCCTGACCCACCGTGAACCGCAGGTAACGCCTGTGGGCCGGCAAGACGGGGATGTGAAAATAGGCGTCCTGCAAGTCCAACGCTACCATCCAGTCTCCAGGGTTGAAGGCAGCCAGAACCTGAGCTAAAGTTAGCATCTTGAACCGTTCCTTCCGGAGGAAGGTGTTGACGCTCCTGAGGTCCAAGATAGGGCGTAGGCCCGCTTCGCCCTTCTTGGGAACCAGAAAGTAGTGGGAAAAGCAACCACGGCCTACTTCTGGACCAGGAACGCGCTCGACGGCCTCTTTGGCCAAGAGGGCCGTAACTTCCTCCCGCAGAAGATTCAAGTGATCCTCCGATATACGGTGGCACTGCAGTGGCATGGCTGGAGGGGTCGTCTCGAAGGGGAGGGAGTAGCCCCTTCGGACGATTTGCAGCACCCACCTGTCCGAAGTGATGGAGCGCCAGTGGAGCAGGTGATGGCGAACTCTGCCGCCCACTGGCGTGGAATGGTCCTGAAAGCTCGGACTAGGAGGGCTTTGAGGCGGATGCTGCAGGGGTGGATGTGGACTGACCGGCACGTTGTCCTCTAGTACCGCCACGGCGGAACCCACGTCCGCGACCGCGTGCAGGTTGGTTCTGCGGCTGGTGGCTAGGCGGATGTGAGGAGGCGCCCCTTGCTTGGCCACGAAAGGGGCGAAAGGCGGAAGTTTGCGGCCGTGGGGCCGAGAGACCCAAGGACGTGGCCGTAGCCCGGGAGTCCTTAAAACGAGCCAGCGCACTATCCGCCTTCTCACCGAAAAGGCGAGCGCCATCAAAGGGCATATCCATGAGGGTACTCTGGACATCCCCCGAAACAGACGTGGACCGCAGCCAGGCGTGGCGCCGGAGCGCCACCATGGTGGAAATCGTACCCTACCCAGCGAGTCCGTGGTGTCAAGTCCACACCGTATGGCATGTCGGGCCTCCTCCGGACACAGGGGCAGCACGTCCTCCACCGCATCCCACAGAGAGTGGGAGAAACGGTCCAAGAGGCAAGCGGTGTTCAAAGACCGCAGGCCCAAACTCAGGGAAGAGAACAGTTTCTTTCCAAACTGTTCCAGCCTCTTGGATTCCCGATCCGGAGGAGCGGACGGGAAGGAGGATTGGGAAGTGGAGGCCTGGATAACCAGGCTCTGGGGGGTGGGGTGTTGGGACAGGAAACTGGGGTCGCCCGGAGCAGGGTGGTGGCGTCGTGCCACGTTCCGATCCACAGGAGGAACTGTGGAGGGCTTGGACCAAGTGCCCTGCAGAACATCGATGAGGGCCTCATTGAACTGCAGCAGAGGCTCTGTGGAGCTTGCTGACGGTTGAAGCACCTCTGTGAGGATATTAGTCCTCACGGCCACAGCAGGCAACTCGAGCCCCAGGGCTTCGGCCGCCTTGCGCAGCACCACTGAAAAAGCTGCACCTTCCTCCGAGGCCACAGTCGGAGGAGAGATGAAACCAGCGTCCGGTGAAGTGTCCAGACCACTGGCATCCCCCAGTTCGTCTGCCCAGTCCTGTGAAAGTTGGCCCTGGATGGCCATAGGGTCCTCAGACCCCTCCCAGTCGCCCCCGTCATCCGATTCCTGATAAACAGGAGGAATGATCGGAGCCGGACGGTAGATGAAACGCTCACCCATCGGCGTCGGGTCCAGATAGGGGCTAAACCGGGGAACGGCGTCGTCCGGAGACGGCGCCGAAGGTGGAACCGGTGTCGGTGCCGGCGGAGGAGGCGTCGTGAGGTCGACCGGCGCTGACAGAGATCCAGGCCTGGATCCCTCGGGGACCTGCGGCGTCGGGATCGAAGGCGTCGACGGCGCCGGGGCCGGAGCCGCCGGCACGCGAGGTCACCCAGTCGAGTCCGTGGGGCCCGAAGGCGCGCCGGCAGGCATCGACGGCAGAGCCAGGCCCCTCATGCCCGAGAGGAAGGCATTGACCTCCGCCGGAGTCGCGTCAGTCCCAGGGACCAGTGGGTATGGAGACGGACGTGGCTCCTGCGGCTCCGACGGAGCCGCAGGGGTGGGACCACCCTGACCCTCGGCCGAGTCGCGTGACCGGCGAGGGGAGTCCGAAGAGCGGTGTCGCCTCTTGGACTTCTTTGATCGCTTCGACTTACCCGAAGACTTCGAGCCCGATGAGCGATGATGGTGACTGCGGCTCCGCGACCGGTCTTTGGACCTCCTCCTGGACCGGGACCGTGAGCGGCGCAGAGCCGAGTGCCGAAGCTCGAGAAGCTTACGAGACCGCTCCCGCCTAGCCTTCGAGGTCAAGGCCTGACAATCGGGGCACGACTCCGCGTCGTGGTCGTCCCCCAGGCAGTAAAGGCACCGGCGATGGTGGTCCGTCACCGACATCAGTCGATGACAGGAGTCACAGGCTTTAAACCGAGGCATCCTACCGGCACCAGAGTCGAGTCGACAGAATACCAAAAAGAGTCAAAAAGTTTAGTCAAAAATTGACAAAGGGGTAAGCTCTTCCCGGATCGGCGCTGTCTGGCGCGGAAAAAAGAAGAACTGACGTAAGCGCGCGAGGGCGGCGTCTAAGTACTCCGACGACGTCATTCCGGCGCACGACGCCAACAACGGACGCGGAGCCGCAGACGACGCCTAGCGACGCGCAAGGGGTATTGCTACAAAAATCTTTCCGGATCCAGCCTGACGCCTGGGGATATTCTAAGGTGAGGAATCTAACTAACGTGTTTCTTTCAGATGTTACATTATGTATGTTGCGGAGCCCACAAAGACCCACCTACTATGGAAAAATACTGGTAGCTGACGTAATACAATGGGGTACAGAACAGAAGTTTCAATTCCTCAGCCTGGTACGAGCAATCTATGCTCAAGGTCATCTAGCTTATCCTCCCCAGTAGACAGGTGGGAGAAGGCCTCTATGTAACAGAAAAGGCATGCGTTAATGAGCATGTTTCAACATTAGAGAAATTAACCTTACCAAGGACCATTTCTTGTAAATGTAACAGTTTCGGTTCTAATACAAAAGTGCGTTCACTAGAACTAAAGAACAAGTTACTTACCTTCGGTAACGCTTTTTCTGGTGGATACAGTATCTGCCTGTGGATTCCTCACCTTGTGAATATCCCCTGCGCCAGCAACATTCGGAAACTTTTGTAGCAGTCCACGCCGATGAGGTCGAAGACGACGTCACAGAGGCTCGGCTCCGCTCGCGACTCCACTGACGTCACCGGCTCCATTAGAAGACCTCGTTGGCGTGATGACGTCAGTTCCGCCCTTTTTTCCGTGCCATCGAGGCACACGGACGGACTGACAGCAATATATACACAGTATACACATTACATAATATACAAACCAACACACACAGTGTGGATAATAAAATAGAAAGGCAAACGAAACAATACAATGCCTTTGACAGCAACAAATACACTTTGAAACACCATCATATACTGAAGGTATACAAGGGTGGACAACGGGGAGGCGGGTGGTTCAGTGAGGAATCCACAGGCAGATACTGTATCCACCAGAAAAAGCGTTACCGAAGGTAAGTAACTTGTTCTTCTGATGGATACATCTGCCAGTGGATTCCTCACCTTGTGAATAGATTCCCACAGCAGTCCCACTCCCGGAGGAGGGTGTCCACCCTTCTATACCAAAAAGTCCTGAAGGACGGAACGAGCAAAATGTCCGTCCCTCCTCACCTCGGAGTCTAAACAATAATGTTTTGCAAAAGTGTGGAGGGAGGCCTAAGTTGCCGCCCTACAAATGTCCTCCACAGGAACACCCCTAGACAATGCAGAAGTGGAAGACTTAGCTCTAGTGGAATGGGCTCTTAAACCCTCTGGAAGTTCCTTACCAGCCAAAGAGTAGCATATCTTGATGCACAAGACAATCCATCTGGAAAGGGTGTGTTTGTGCACCGCTCTGCCTTTCCTGCAGCCAACAAAGCCCAGGAAGAGCTGATCATCAATACGAAAGTCTTTTGTCCTGTCAAAGTAGAAGCTCACCGCCCTCTTAGGGTCCAAGCGGTGAAGTTTCTCCTCCTCCTTGGAAGGGTGAGGGGGAGGATAGAAGGTAGGAAGGGTAATGGACTGCCCCCAGATGGAAGGGAGTTAGCACTTTAGGCAGAAATGCAGCCCTGGTCCTGAGTACCATTCTTTCAGCATGAATGGTCAAAAACGGGGGTTTTGAACTTAGAGCTTGAAGCTCACTTACCCTCCTTGCCGAGGTGATCGCAATGAGAAACACCGTCTTGAAAGACAACAGTCTCAAAGGACACTTGTGTAAGGGCTCGAAGGGAGAACCCATAAGATAAGTTAAGACAAGGTTTAAGTCCCATTGAGGCACAATAAAGGGAGTAGGAGGAAACCTGTTTGTAAGGCCCTTAAGAAATCGTAGAACAATAGGTGATTTGAACAATGACGGCTGATCTGGCAAACAAAGGAAAGCCGATAAAGCCGATAAGTAACCCTTAATGGTAGCCACAGCAAATCCTTGCTGAGCAAGAGAAAGGGCAAACTGCAGAATGTCAGATAAGTGAGCCCTCATAGGATCAACTGACTTCTCTCCACACCAGAGTACAAATTTAGACCACCTATAGGAATAGATAGATTTGGTGGAATGACGTCTGGCAGACAAAATTACATCTACCACATCAGGCGGGAGAGAAAAAGAATTCAGGTTGCCCCGTTCAATCTCCAGGCATGAAGGTGTAAGCTCTGGGGGTGGGGGTGTAGAACCTGCCCCTCCGATTGCGAGAGGAGGTCTGCCCTGAGAGGGAGACGGAGCGGAGGGTACGAGGAGAGGTGGAGAAGATCTGTATACCACACCCTTCTTGGCCAATCCAGGGCGATCAATATGACTTGGGCCCGGTCTTGGCGAATCTTCCTCAGAACCCGAGGAATCAAGGGTATGGGGGGAAACGCGTAAAGGAGTTGTGAGCTCCAACTCAACTGAAACGCGTCCCCCAACGCTCCCTGCATCGGATACTGGAGACTGCAGAATGACGGGCACTGAGCGTCCTCGTGAGTGACAAACAGGCTCACCCGAGGAGTTCCCCATGTCCGAAAGACATGACGAACCATCTCTGGATGGAGCCTCCACTCGTGGTAGGCGGAGAACTGCCGACTGAGACTGTCTGCACGCACGTTCAGAAGTCCGGCCAGATGATTTGCCATCAGACAAATCTGATGATCCTGAGCCCAGGACCAGAGACGCAAAGCCTCTCTGCAGAGACAAAGAAACCCCACTCCTCCCTGCTTGTTTTTTTTTTTTTTTTTTTTTTTTGTTGAAAAACCTTTATTGACGTTTCAATCATTTACACGTATGGGCCTACAACCCCCCGGGGCCGGCCGCTAAGTAATCAGAACAATAAAAGCAAATGTAAACACAGGCGGCACCTCGGAGAGCAAAATCTTCAATCCAATATAGTCCGGCCAATGAGCTGCGCAGGTAGGACACCAGGAGAAAAAGGGTTTTTCATTTTATGATAAGACAAAACAGTAGGATCAGGTGCCAAACAATTTCCCAACAGCGATAAGGGGCAAGGATAAGAGACGTAAGCAATAAGCAGCAATATATTGAATCAATGGCGCAGACACAGGAAAGTCCGGATGGGGAAGAATATCAAAAACAGTTGCGCCTGCAGACCCCAATACCTAACGCCCAGCGAACACCCCGGAAACTGTGGCACACATAAAGAGGCAACGATTCACAATAAGGGAAATGTACCGCGCTGATCCCAGAAAAAGGAAAACAAGAAGAAACAGAGAAGAAAAAGGAGGCCATGGAAAAAGAGATAAAGACTAAAGAGTCCCCTCCCCCAACCCCCCACCCTGCACCTCTGCGAATGAGTATGGCCCCACCCCCCAGCAGTGTGCCTGTCGCCCTGGAACTAGACCCGAAATATAGAAGAAACAGGGAAAAAGGAGTAAGAAAGAACCCCACCAGACGGGGGGGCGGAGAGAGTATAATAAACTGGAGGAGGGCCTTCAAAACATACCCCCGGCTTCTCCCTCCCGCACGGTGAAGTCTCCCCACAGCAAACAATAGGCAGCACCAAGTCGATCATATCAAAAAAAAAAAGGGGGGGAATGGGGAACATTATGCACCAACTATGCGAATAACCATGAGAGCACGCAACCATGAGTCCGCCCGTCTACTAGGTGACCACCCCCGAAGGATCAGCCTCAGCCTTGACCACTCTTTGCGATTCTGCCCATGCCTGCCCCTCGACCCAGCACCATGTCCGATGTTCCAAGGTACAGGAGTGTCCAAAAACAACCGGGAAGCGACGCACACAGGTGGGGTGGAAGTCTCTGAGTACCAGCACAGACCGCATCATGGAGGGGCGTCTTTTCCAGTGCTGCCCCAGGATCTGCACTGCACACAAGGTCCAGACAGGCTGAATCAGCCAAAGGAGACACACGTTGCTGGAATTGTCCCTGGGTCGCCGGAGACCGTGCACGGGACAAGACCACCATCTTCCACTCAGGTCCAATACCTCCGGAACAGATCAAGCCCACAGTTAGCCGACCACACGGTAGCATACTGTCCGGAGTGTCCTGCTGTGCACTAATCGCAGGGGGGGGCGCAACATCTTCCTCCTGTGTGCAGTGTGGGAAGCCACTGTGTACCTGTGGACCAGCATGCCGCCACTGTCCCAACGCCGATGCCACCCCATCTAGCTTCCTCCCCAGGACCCCGGCGCCATGAGCCAAGGAGAAATGAAGGGCACCAAGGGCCTCCAGGAGGTCACCGTACCCCAGAGCAGCTCTCTCCGATCGCTCTGCCACACTCCCAAAAGTCACACACCCCCAATCCTGCTGCGACCCAGTGGACAGGATGGTAGACTGCATAGCAACAAAATGGCCGCTGGGAAGGCCCGACTCGTATTGGGGCCAGGACCCCGGGACAAGCGCCTCGAGGTCCACGTCGCTGAAGACAGGGATCCTGGGGCAGGCACTAATTCAGCCGTTGCGCGGTCACGGGCAACAGTCGTCTCCGCCACGGACCAGCTCCCGCGAAAAGCCGGGAGCAGCCCGCAAGGATCAGGGCGAGCTAGGGACGGCGTCCGGGCAGCTCACCGTCAAAGGCAGGGGCAAACACCACAGAATCCGAGAATTGCTCCCCCGGGCGTGTCCTTGGTCCGCAACGCTCAGCAGGGGGAGCGACTACAGCAAAATGCAGGCCGAGGGCAGCACCACTCCGGCGGACCGACTCCACCCAATCACCACAGGCCGCTGTTGTTAAACTGCCACCCGGCCAAGGCGTCCACTCGAGGTCCCGGCTCCGGGGCCGCACGGGCCGCAAAGTTCAACCGCTGATTTCTCCGGCGGTACGGCAGCCAGAAACCTCGGAGTCACACGATCGGTTGCCACTTTCGTTTACAAACACGATCTCATAGCGCAGAATAAGGATCTCATGCAGGATATCCGTGCGGGATGCGGAGGTTCACGGAGCCGGGAATCTACGCTGCCGTCCCGGTCGCCATCTTGGCTCCTCCCCTCCCTGCTTGTTGACATACCACATCGCGGTAGTGTTTTCCATCAGGACTTGAACCGAATGACCATGAAGGCAAGGGAGGAAGGCCTTGAGTGCCAAACGTATCGCCCGCAATTCCAGAAGGTTGATGTGAAGCAACCTTTCCTCTGGAGACCAAAGACCTTTGATCTCCAGATCCCCCAGATGCGCACCCCACCCTAAAGGGGATGCATCCGTTATTACTGTGGCCACCGATGGAGGTAGATGAAAGGACTTTCCTTGAGCCAGATTGCCCTCCATGCTCCACCAAGACAGATCCATCGCAGCTTCTCTGGAGATCCTCACAGACTCCCGGAGATCTCCTTTGTGCTGATACCACTGCCTGCGAAGGCACCACTGGAGCGCCCTCATGTGCCAGCGTGCATGGTTGACCAACAGAATGCAGGAAGCAAACAGACCGAGCAGACGAAGGACCTTGTAAAATAAAGGAATTATTTCCTGTATGTCGAGAATCCTTTGTGGTGGTGGGAATGCTCGACACACAATAGTGTCCAGTGCCGCCCCTATGAACAGGTTGCGCTGAGAGGGCACCAGGTGAGATTTGGGCACATTTATCAAGAAACCCAATTTGTACAACAGCTGAGTTGTTATTTGCAGATGATGTAGCACCTTCTCCGGCGACTCCGCTTTGATCAGCCAGTCGTCCAGATAGGGGAAAACCGAAATCCCCGACCTCCTGAGATGTGCTGCCACCACTGCCATCACCTTCGTGAAGACTCGGGGTGCAGTAGTAAGACCAAACGGAAGGACCGCAAACTGATAATGTTGCGATCCTACAGTAAACCGGAGATACTTCCTGTGCGACTTCAGGATGGGGATGTGGAAATACGCATCCTGCAAGTCGATCAACATCATCCAGTCCTCCTGATTCAGCGCCTGAAGAACCTGCGCAAGGGTGAGCATCTTGAACTTTACTTGCTTCAGATAAAGATTCAAGATCCTGAGGTCCAATATCGGACGCAGTCTGCCGTCCTTTTTCGGAATCAAGAAATACCGGGAGTAGCATCCCTGACCCCTCTCCTGCTCTGGAACCACCTCTATCGCACCTTTTTGTCATAATTTCAGGACTTCCTCCTCTAGGAGAAGACGGTGGTTCTCAGAGCAAACCCCTTGACAAGGAAGGTAATTTGGAGGGAATTCCCGAAAGGGAAGGGCATACCCATTCTCTACAAGATCCAGAACCCAAAGGTCTGTAGTAACTGATTCCCAATCTTGTAGAAAAAGGGTAAGCCGGCCCACCACAGGACCAGCATGATCCAGAATGGCGGATCTAGGGCTGCTTTGCGGTGGTAAGAGGGGCTCAGGAAGAGGAAGAGGAGGAGGAGGAGAGCTGACGGCCACGAGTGCAACCCCTGATTCTGCCTCTTTACCCCTTATACAGAGAGCTCTGCTGTTGTTGCTGCTGTTGCTGTTGGGTCTGCCTGTAGGAACGAAAGGTTGCTCTTCCGAAACCCCTATATCTCTTAAACGATCCTCTTGACTGGGATTGAAGGCCCAAAGACTTAGCCGTAGCCTTACTTTCCTTAAAACGTCCAAGTGCAGCATCTGCCTTTTTGCCAAATAGTCCAGAGCCATCAAAAGGCAAGTCCAACAGCGTTGATGGCACATCAGGGGAAAACTCTGAAGACTTAAGCCACGCACCCCTCCTAGTGGCAACAGAAGACCCCATGACTCTTGCTACTGAGTCCGCTGTGTCCAGTCCACTTTGTATCACCTGACGTGCTGCTGCCTGGGCATCCATCAAGACCTCATTAAAACCAACCCTATCCTCCTCAGATAGTTTTGGAGCCAATTTCTCTGCAGAATCCATGAGCGCATGAATATAGCGTCCCAAAAGGCAAGTGGCATTTGTAGATTTAAGGGCCATGCTGGCCGATGAAAAGACCTTTTTGGCCGACTGATCTAGTTTTTTAGCTTCTCTGTCACTTGGGACCTGAGGAAACGCACCCTTAGATTTCCCTGAACAAGCAGCCTGAACCACCAGGCTCTCAGGCGACGGATGTGAAGTTAAAAACTCTGGGTCCCCTGGAGCTGCCCAATACCTCCTGGCAACTGTTTTAGAAACTGCGGGAGCAGAAAAAGGCTTACGCCACACATCCATTACAGGATCTATAATGGCCTCATTAAAGGGCAACAATGGTTCTGAAACTGTAGTAGGAGAATGCAGTATCTCTGTTAGAATGTGTGACTTGAATTCAGTAGAAGGCAACTGCAGATCTAACAGCTCAGCTGCCTTCCTTATGACTGCATGATATGAAGCCACATCCTTTGAGGGTTCATCAGAAGGTGGAGTAATTTCCCATTCAGGAGATAAATCCAAGCCACTAGCCTCCTTAAGTTCTTCAAAAACGTCATCAGACTCCACAAGCTCTCCTTCTTCTGCCTCTTCCAAAAGGTACCTTTGCTCATCAAGCACCCTTTGAGCCTCCCTCCTAGACCGCATCCGTACAACCGGCGTCGGAGGCACCGTGATCGAATCCGATGGCGCTGGTGGTTCCACAGGAGCAGCCGGCGTCGAGCGAGGTCGAGTCGGCGCTGGTGAAGAAGGAAGCGGCGTCGATTTCCTCGGCGTCGGCAGATGCCAAGACAGCGTCGCCGGGAAAAATGGCATGAAGGGGGCCTGCGGATATGCCTGAGGCACTCCCAAACTGAAGGCCATCGGACCCGAAGGTCCACCAGTGGAGTGCATGGCTCTAGAAAATACCCCGTACATTGCATTCAAATAATGCGTGGGGTCCTGACCTGGTCCAGGGAACACAGGGTACTGATCAGGCATCACCGGACTCGGGCCAACCGGCACCGACGGTGGAATTTGCGGGGTCGAAGGCTCACCCGGTGCTGGAAGCTCCTGAACCGGAGCCGGAGACAAAGCCGGAGCCGGGGATGGAACCGGCGTCGGAGATGGAACCGGCGCCGGAGATGGAGCCGGAGCCGGAGAATGAACCGGTGAAGCCACTGGAGAAGAAGGAGCAGCAGGTGAATCCGGAACGGGTGAGGGAGACACAGAGTCCTTACGGCGTCGAGAAGGTGACTTCGACTTCGGAGCCTTACTCTTGTCAGAGTGACGTTGAGAAGAACGTCTCCTCTTCTTTTTGTGCTTCTTAGATCTTGAAGCATGCACCGAAGTCGACTTCGACGCCGACCTCGATCTCGACCTCAATCGTGACCTCGTTCTCGACTTCCTCCTTCCTCTCTTCTCTTTTTTCATCCTCGCGATGAAGAGTTTCGCCTCTCTTTCCTTGAGAGCCTTGGAGCTCATCTTGCGACAGCAAGAGCATCCATCCACATCATTGTCCGAAGAAAACACCATACACAGTCGTCATGTGGATCCGTGATAGACATATGTTTTCCACATTCACGACAGGGCTTGAACCCCGATTTCTTTGTCGACATTTTCACAAAAAAAGGACAGAGAAATCCAGTAGAAACACAAAGTAACAGTGAAGCTACAGCTAGAGATTCCCGAAATCCGTTGGTGTTGACGGCGCGGAAAAAAGGGAACTGACGTCATCACGCCGACGAGGTCTTCTTCTGGAGCCGGTGATGACGGTGGAGTCGCGAGTGGAGCCGTGCCTCTGTGACGTCGTCTTCGACCTCATCGGCGTGGACTGCTTCCACGGCGTGGACGGTTTCCGAATGTTGCTGGCGCAGGGGATATTCACAAGGTGAGGAATCCACTGGTAGATGTATCCATCAGAAATGGTGGCACAGTTGTCAATCTAACAAATGCAACATCTGCATTTACTAATTGCGTATACATACAGTATGCAAATAGAATGATTTAGCTATATAATGCTAACATAATGTTGAGTAAAATACGAGTAATATGGCAATTTTATGTTTCAATTCTAACACCACCAGGGAAATACCCTGCTGTTCCAGGCATGTCCAGAGAAGCAGGGCCTCTCGACAGAGGCTCTATGACCCCACACCGCCCTGCTTGTTGCAGTACCACATGGCGGTGGTGTTATCCATAAACACCTGCACTAACTTCTCCTTGACAGAGGGAAGAAACGCTTTCAATGCCAACCAAATTGCTCAGAACTCCAACAAGTTTGTGTGGAGCCCCGTCTCCGCGGGAGACCAGTGACCCCTGATCTCCACCTCTCCCATGTGGCCGCCCCATCCCAGAAGTGACGCTTCCGTCACAGCTGTGAGATCTGGTTGGGTAAGGGAGAGAAGTCTTCCGTAGACCCAATCGTGGTTCGTTATCCACTACTGCAGATCCTTTGCAGTTCCTTCCGAGATCTGAACCAAGCCAGTAAGATTTCCCCAATGCTGTGCCCATTGGAGCTTCAAGTCCCACTGCAGAGTCCGCATACGCCATTTTGCGTGTCTTACCAACAGGATGCAGGAGGCCAAGAGGCCCAACAGCCTCAGAGTCAGTCTCACCAAAATCCAGGATAGATGCTGAAGAACAAGTTACTTACCTTCGGTTACGCTTTTACTGGTGGATACAGTATCTGCCTGTGGATTCCTCACCTTCTGAATACCCCCTGCACCAGCATTCCACTGGAAATCCTTTCCTAGCTCTCCCACGTCGATGAGGACGTCACAATTGCACGGCTCCGCTCGCGACATCATATGACGTCATCGGAGCCATATGAGGACCTCGTCGGCGTGCTGACGTCAGTTCCACCCATTTTTCTGTGCCACCAAAGCAAACGGGCGGACCGACACATTTTTCAATGCAAACATAGCATACTAAATATATACATATATATAAATTCACAAATGCATAGTCAATAAAGACATAGAGAAATAGCAACTGAATAAGCATTTCTCATTATTAAAATATCAACATGATTAAGACATATTTTTTGGTAGAAACAGGTGGACAACAGGGAGGCAGGCGGGACAGTGAGGAATCCACAGGCAGATACTGCATCCACCAGAAAAAGCGTTACAGAAGGTAAGTAACTTGTTCTTCTGATGGATACTTCTGCCTGTGGATTCCTCACCTTATGAATGGATTCCCAAAGCCGTACACCTCTTGGAGGAGGTTGTCCACCTGACTAGACCAAAAAATCTTGCAAAACAGAATGAGCAAAATGGCCATCCCTCCTAACCTCAGAGTCCAAGTGTAGGAGAGTAGGGTCTGCTATCCTATGGTCACCCCAAATTTTTGCTTTTTGCTTCACTGGTTTTTGACATATTGAGGCTGTGGGCCTGCCAATCAGACCCCCAGCCTGCTGTTCTCTCTACTAAATTTACACTATGCACCCTAGGTGCATAACCAATTGGAAGTGGATCACCCTGTGAGCCCCTGTACCAGTGTACACTAGGTACCCAGGGCATTGGTGTATCTAAGGCCTACCAGGGGCTGAAGCATGTATTGTGCCACCCCTGGCCTGGCCTAACAAATTTGACACAACTGGCTGATCACTCAGCTGGGGTAAGTTGGTGTAACCACCTCTTACTTAGGTGTAGTATACCTATACCTAACCTTAAATGGGACACATGTTAACCTATAAGTCACTCCTATGGCAGGCCTTAACAATCCTGAAGGCAGAGTGCTTGGTTCCATGTGAGATGGTGCTCTGGCATGAGCTGAGCCTGTCTGCAGTGGTCGGAACCACTTCCTTCTACTGTTTCCAGATATCGTCATACCATATACTCTTAAGTGCATTATGAACCTCGCGGTTAAATGCTATCTTTGGTTTGGCTTTATCAAAACATGTCGAGTAAGGTGTCATACGAATTGGAATACTAACCCCTCGCCAATTCTGGCGACGGGGTTAGCATTCCACCCTTCTAGAGGGACACGACATGTACAGTACCTGAAACCCAGGTAAAATCAGACATAGCCTCAGCTCCACAAAATGGATGCTGCCACCACAGACACAAGTCTGCCCTCCTGCTGCTGGGAGTCCTTCCAGCTTGGGAGACGTGGACAAAGGGTTTCCTGCCAGGGGAGGTGCATGCACCACCCCAGACAGGATTTTGTGTATTGGTCAGGTAGGGCTTGAAAGAAACCAGACATGCCTGAGGCTCACAAGGAGCCTCGGTGCATATGCCAGTTCAAACCGGTCCTGGGGCACACCAGTCCCGGACCTGGGGCGAGCTGGACAAAGGATTGGGGGTGTAACCCCCCCCCTTCCTGGTCCCACCCTTAGGGAGGGACCTAGGGTCCGGCCCCTAGAATCCGCTTAAAGGTAGGAGCTGTGTCCTAAGACTTCAGACATCCTGGAATCAACTTAACTGCAAGAAGAAGACGGGAACTTCAACGCTCTGCTGCACAGAGGACTGAAGGAAATCTCCCCTGTGGTCAGGGAGTGACCACCTTGCTAACGCAAGCACCATCCAGCGCATCAACGTCTGCTTTGCCGCCGCCTCCCGCCGGAGCCCGAGCCCAGAGACTGACAAGACCTGGACCTCCAGACCTCTCACCGCCCGATCCACAGTCCCTGAAAAGAAGGAACCCGTGGAGGCACCGAGACACGTGGAGCCAGCCATCTTGAAAAGACCACGACAAGCTGCAAGCGCGACAACCGAGGCTCCCTACAAGTTGTGCTTTGGGTCCTGAGAAGCCCAACACCCGAGCAGCATTTGCACCAAAGGTGAGCCCTCCAGCATCTCCACGATCTGCGTGGGGCCCCTCTGCATTTTGCCACTCGACGCGCCTAATCGGTTGCTGGCCCGTTGGCTAGTGGCCATCTTGGCGATGAACTTCAAGAACTACACCGCTGGTCTGGTTGCTCCAGAATGGCCCTTGCTCCCCTCTAAAGGAGCAGCCCCTCTGACCTTGCTGGTCAGAACCATCAGCTTATTTCGTTTTCCACAACAATTGCTTTTGCCAAGGCTTGTTTGCTTCGATCAAGTCGCCGACACCGCCGACAGCGAGAGCCTGCGTGGGACAGCTCGTGAACCGACTCCTGGATGTTGTCAACACTCAGGGACCACGTGGCTGCAGAGACAAGCTGCACCTTTCCTCCTGTTTGCACCCGACATCGCCTGGTACCCACCTGGTGCCACGCTGGTCACTGGCTAGTGACTGTGAACACTGTCCCCTCTGCTTACAGGTCTTCTACAACTCTGATCCACCCTTGGATCCACCGCATCTCTTCCGGGCCGACCGCCTGCAGCATCTTTGTCTTCAGGCTCCATTGAACATATAGAAGAAACCCGACGCACTTCGAGACCTATGCACCCGCTTCCTGTGGGTGAGGTAAAGCTGGCACTCCGGTGCCCAAGTGTAGAGTATCATCTCTAGTGTCTGTGTTTCCAATCTTGAGTTCATAGTCCATCCGGAAGATCCTTTTTGCAGTAACTTTGTAACTTTTACGCACCCATTGAAAACCTATGGGAGCCCGCGTGTGACTGTTTGCTCTGCACACGCAACCCGTGGACCTCCTGGTCACTAACTAAAGTTAGCTCCTTGTAGGCCCAGCGATTCTAGAGGCCCTAGGCCTTTGCCCTTTTCTGTTCGTGGTACTTATACCACTATTTTAGTATATGGTTTGAGTGGCCACCAGGGCCCATCCATATAAAGTGCAACTTCTGTGTATTCTAACGTATTCTTGTTTAACGATTTGTGCTCCTGTGCTCATAAAGAGTCTAGGGGATACTTTGAGAAATAAATACATATATATTTTCAATATATATCTGTGTGGTGTCCTTTCATTGGTATAAAGGGGGGTTACATTTGGTAAAACAGCCTGCTTAACACGCTTTAACGAGTTTAGCCTCAAAGACTGCTTAGCCTACGCTACCACTAGGGCAGCTAGTCCGAAAAGGTTGACTTACAACCACACCATAAGGGTTGCTTGGCATGGTACAAGGTGGTCACTTTAACTAGTGAACATCATATACCAGGCCAACTTCTCACACCAAGCATTAATGCTTCGCAAAGGTGTGGAGGGAGGCCCAAGTTGCTGCCTTACAGATGTCAACAACAGGAACACCTCTAGCCAAAGCAGAAGAAGTAGACTTAGCTCTGGTGGAATGATCTCTGATACCTTCAGGAGGGTACTTCTTGGCCAAGGCGTAGCAAATCTTGATGCACAAGATAATCCACCTGGAGAGAGTCCTCTTGTGCACAGCCTTGCCTTTCATCTTCCCAACATAGCCCACAAAAAGCTGATCGTCCAGCCTCAGATCTCTTTTCCGATCCAAAAAAAACTGACAGTTCTCTTATGGTCCATACAATGCAGTCTCTCCTCCTCCTTGGAAGGGTGAGGGGGAGGATAGAAGGTAGGTAAAGTAATGGACTGTCCCAAATGAAAAGGGGTAACCACCTTGGGAAGGAAAGCAGCCCTTGTCCTTAAAACCAACTTATCCGCATGCATGGTCAAGAAAGGAGGTTTCGAATTTAAGAGCCTGAAGTTCACTTACCCTCCTAGCCGAGGTAATGGCAATCAAGAAAACCGTTTTAAAAGAAAGAAGCCTCAACAGACAAGTATGAAGAGGCTCAAACAGAGAACCCCTTAAAAAAGTAAGAACGAGATTGAAGTCCCACTGAGGCATAATGAAAGGTGTGGGAGGGAACTTATTCGTAAGACCCTTAATGAATCTCATGACAATGGGTGACTTAAATAAAGACGGCTGGTCCGGCAAACATAGAAAAGCCGACAAAGCCGACAAATAGCCCTTAACAGTGGCCACAGCACAACCTTGCTGTGCCAAATAAAGTGAAAACTCCAAAATATTAGACAAATGGTCCTTCAAAGAGTCAATGTCTCTCTCTCCGCACCACCTAACAAATCTGGACCATCTGGAAGAGTAAACAGACTTGGTGGAGTGTCAACTGGACGATAAAATAACATCCACTACATCCGGCGGGAGAGAGAAGGAACTCAGGTTGCCGCATTCAATCTCCAGGCATGAAGGTGCATGCTCTGGAGGTGGGGGTGTAGAACCTGCCCCTGCGACTGCGAGAGGGAGACGGAGCGGAGGATGCGATGAGAGGTGAAGTAGATCTGTGTACCACACCCTTCTTGGCCAATCCAGGGCGATCAATATGACTTGGGCCCGGTCTTGGCGAACCTTCCTCAGAACCCGAAGAATCAAGGGTATTGGAGGAAACGCGTAAAGGAGTTGTGAGCTCCAATCCAATTGAAAGGTGTTCCCCAGCGCTCCCTGCATCGGATACTGGAGACTGCAAAACAACGGGCAGTGCGCGTTCTCGTGAGTGGCAAACAGGTCCAACCGAGGAGACCCCTGTGAGAAGTTGGCCTGATATCTGATGTCACTAATTCTAGTGTACACCTTGTATCAGTCCAAACAACCCTTATGGTGATTGGCTGTAAAGTCAACCTTATAGACCAGCTATCCTAGTGGTAGCATGGACAAGAGCAGTCTTAGGCTAAACTCTGTATGGCATGTGAAGCCAGCTGTTATACCATATGTAATCCCTTGAATACCAAATGAAAGGACACCACAACAGATATATATATAAAAATAGAATGTATTTATTCTAGTCAAACCCTCAGCACTCTTTATGAGATTCGAGGTAAGTACAACACAGTCTTATTTAAGCATACATTAAGTCACACAGGTAAGTAATAGTTAGGCCCTAGGGGCCACGCAAACCATATACTAAGTAAGTGGTATAAGAACCACTGTCACGAACACAGGATAGGCCTAGGCCTAGGGAATCGCTGGGGCTACACTATACTACCAAAGGTTACGAAGTGGGAGGCCCACGGGATTCAGGTGCAGAGTGGAAACACTCACGCGTAATGCGTAAAAGTCGATAGAAATAGTAGTTATTAGAATTTAACAGTTTTAGGACACTTCTGGAATAGCTAGGAGTTCGAGACTTGGAAACTAGACCCTAGGATAGTCAATACCCTTGTGAGCACCGGAGTACTCAAGTTACCTAGCCCACGGGCTGCGGGTGCATAGGTGTGAACTTGCGTCGGGTTTCGTCGTTGACTCCTATGGATGCCTGAAGGAAAGTTGCTGACAGGCAGTCAGTGAAGAGTGTCCGGTGGATCCCAAAGATGGGATCAAGAAGGAAGGATACCTGCAAGCAGAAGGGACAGAGTCTAGGTCACCAGCCAGGAGCCGGGAAGGAACCAGGAAGGAACCAGGCGATGTCGTGCAGATGCAGGTGAAGAGGTGAAGCTTGTCGCAGCAGCCACGGGTACCAGGAGGCGTCGAGGACGACCAGGACCAGGAGGCGAGCTGTCCCACAAAGGCTCTTGCTGTCGGCGGCGTCGATGTCGAGTTAGGACCCAACAAGCCTTGGCAAGCGGAACCCACGCAGAATGGAGGACTTGCTTCTGGTGCAGGCCAGGAAGGTCTGGAGTGCTTCTCTTTCACAGAGGAGCGAGTGCCAGTCTGGAGGAGCCGGACCAGCAAGATGAAATCAAAGGTTCGTCGTCGCAGAGGTCACTAGCCAACGGGCCAGCAACCGGACAACACGTCGAGCAACTCAGGTGCAGAAGGGCCCCACGCAGAACACGTGAAGTGTGGGGAGCTGATCTTCTTTGCAGATGGTGCTCGGGATGGGGGCTTCTCAATTCCCCAAGCACAGCCTCGAGGAAGCCTCAGAAGTTGCGCTAGTCAGTTACTAGCCACTTTTCCCAGGTCGCCGGTCCCACGTCCCTCGTCGCCTCCACGGGTCTCAGCTTCGCTGCAGATGTGGATCTGGGTCAGAGGTGTCTGGAAGTCTCGGCGCTGGTCAGTCTCTGCAGTCGTCCCTCGTAGGATCAGTCGCAAAGCAAGCAGCGGTCACTGGATGGTGCCTGGTTGCCCAGGGTGGTCACTCCTTGGCCACAAGGGAGATTTCTTCAGTCTTCTTCCTGAGGTTGAATGTCGAAGGCCCAGAGTTTCTGTTCAAGTTGCAGATTCAGGTTAATCTAATTTTGCAGGGCTCAGCTACCTACTGATATACTGGGCTAGTGGGCTGGGCTACCTGCAAGGTCCCTCCTATGGGTAGGACCAGGAAGGGGAGTGGTTACACCCCCTTTCCTTTGTCCAGTTTCGCGCCAGAGCTGGGGCTGGAGTGCCCCAGCGCCGGTTTGAACTGGACTATGCATGGGACACCTTGTGTGCCCCAGGCAGTGTCTAGTTTCTTTCATCCCTCCCTGCCCCAATACACTAAGTCCTGTCTGGGGTGGTGCTCGCACCTCCCAAGGCAGGAAACCTATTGTCCAAGCCTCCCGTGCCGGGATCACTCCCAGCAGCAGGAGGTCAGACTTGTGTTGTGGCAGCAGCATCCGTTTTGTGATGCTGGGGCTCTGGTTAACTTTAACCGGGTAAGTAGGTTTCAACATGTCTTCTCCCTCTAGAAGGGAGGAATAATATCCTCATTGCCAGAAATGGTGTGGGGGTATTTTTCCAAAGTGTTAGACACCTTACACGACATGTTTTGATAAAGCCAAACCATAGTTACCATAACCGTTTAAGATTATAAGGTACTTTAAGAGTATATGGTAGGCTATATCATAGAACAGCTATAAGGACATGGTTCCGAAAGCTGCAGACAGGCTCAGCTCGTGCTAGAGACCATCTCACATGTTACCAAGCACTCTGCCTCCAGGATTGTTAAGGCCTGCCATAGGAGTGGCTGATAGGTACACATGTATCTATATATAAGGTAGGTATAGGAATACTACACCTAAGCAAGGGGTGATTACACGACCTTGCCCCAGCTGAGTGATCAGCCAGTTGTGTCATAATGGAAGGCCAGGCCAGGGGTGGCACAATACATGCTGCAGCCCCTGGTAGGCCTAGGGTACACCTATGCCCTGGGTACCTAAGGTACACTATACAGGGGCCAATAAGGTGATCCTTACCAATTGAGTTATGCACCTAAAGTACATAGTATGAATTTAGAGAGAGAACAGCTGGGCTGTGGGTCTGATTGGCAGGCCCACAGCCAAATCTAAGTCGAAAACCAGTGAAGCAAAAGCAAAAAGTGGGGGTGAACATAGAAAGCAGACCCTACTCTCCTACAACCCCCACATCTGAAAGATGCGACGGACCACCTCCGGATGAAGCCGCCACTCGTGATCGGCCGAGTAACGCCGACTGAGACTGTCCGCACGAACATTGACCTCACCGGCCAGATGATTTGGAAACACACAAATTCGATGGTTCTGAGTCCAGGACCAGAGTCGCAGAGCCTCTTGACAGAGATGAAACAACTCTACACCTCGATGTTTGTTGATATACCACATCGTGGTAGTGTTGTCCGTCAGGACCTGAACCGACTGACCGCGAAGGGAAGGGAGGAAGGCCTTTAGTGCCAAATGAATGACCCGCAATTCCTGCAGGTTGATATGAAGCAACCTTTCCTCTGGAGACCAAAGACCTTTGACCTCCATGTGAGAAGTTGGCCTGATGTATGATGTCACTAGTTCTAGTGTACACCTTATATCAGTCCAAATACCCTTATGGTGATTGGTTGTAAAGTCAACCTTATAGACCAGCTATCCTAGTGGTAGCATGGGCAAGAGCAGTCTTAGGCTAAACTCTGAATGGCATGTGAAGCCAGCTGTGATACCATATATAATCCCTTGAATACCAAATGAAAGGACACCACAACAGATATATATATAAAATAAAGTGTATTTATTCTAGTCAAACCCTCAGCACTCTTTATGAGATTAGAGGTAAGTACAACACAGTCTTATTTATGCATACATTAAGTCACACAGGTAAGTAATACAGTTAGGCCCTAGGGGCCACGCAAACCATATACTAAGTAAGTGGTATAAGGACCACTGTCACGGAAATAGAATAGGCCTAGGCCTAGGGAATGGCTGGGGCTACACTACACTAGCAACAGTTAGGAAGTGGGAGGCCCACGGGATTCAGGTGCAGAGTGGAAACACTCACGCGTAATGCGTATAGTCGATAGAAATAGTACAGTTTAGAAATAAGCAGTTTAAGGACACTTCTGAAGCAGCTAGAGAGTCGAGACTCAGAAACTAGACCCTAGGATAGTCACTACCCTTGTGAGCACCGAAGTACCCAAGTTACCTAGCCCACGGGCTGCGGGTGCATAGGTGTGAACTTGCGTCGGGTTTCGTCGTGGACTTCTATGGATGCCTGAAGGAAAGTTGCTGACCGGCAGTCAGTGAAGAGTGTCCGGTGGATCCCAAGGCTGGGATCAAGAAGAGAGGAGACCTGCAAGCAGAAGGGACAGAGTCAAGGTCACTAGCCAGTGACCACGTGGAACCAGGAAGGAACCAGGCGATGTCGTGAAGATTGCAGGTGAAGGTGAAGCTTGTCGCTGCAGCCACGAGGACCAGGGAACGTCGAGGACGACCAGAACCAGGAGGCGAGCTGTCCCACGAAGGCTCTTGCTGTCGGCGGCGTCAAAGTTGGACTAGGACTCACCAAGCCTTGGCAAGCGGAACCCACGAAGAACGGAGGACTTGCTTCTGGTGCAGACCGGGAAGGTCTGGGGTGCTTCCTTTTTTCAAAGAAGCAGGAGCCAGTCTAGAGGAGCCAAACCAGCGGTGAAGATTACAGGATGCGTCGTCACAAAGGCCACCAGCCAGCGGGCAAGCAACCGGACATACGCGGCAAGCAGGAAAATGCAGAAGGGCCCCACGCAGGACTCGTGGAGTGTGGGGGGCTGACCTTCGGTGCAGATGGTGCTTGGGGTTGGGGCTTCTGAGTCCCCGGTGCACAACTTCGAGGGTGCCTCAGAAGCTGCGCTGGAAGATACTCGCCACTTTTCCCAGGTAGCCGGTCCCACGTCTCTCGTCGCCTCCACGGATCTCAGCTCGGCTGTGGATGTGGATCAGGGTCGGAGAAGTCTGGAAGTCAAGGCTCTGGTCGGGCTCTGCAGTCGGTCCCTCGTAGAACTTTAGCAAAGCAAAGGGTAGTCTCTTGATGGTGCCTGTTTGCACAGGGTAGCCACTCCTTGGCCACAAGGGAGATTCTTCAGTCTTCTTCTTTCATCGAATGTCGAAGGTCCAGAGTTTCTGTTCAAGTTGCAGGTTCAGGATAATCTAATCTCCTGGGGCCCAGCTACCACTCTTATCCAAATCTGGGGGGCTGGGTTACCTGCTAGGTCACGCCTTATGGGTGGGACCTGGGAGGGGGGTGGTTACACCCCCTTCCCTTTGTCCAGTTTCGCGCCAGGACTGGGGCTGGAGTGCCCCAGCACCGGTTTGAACTGGACTATGCACGGGACACCTTGTGTGCCCCAGGCATGTCTCATTCTATTCATCCCTCCCTGCCCCAATACACTAAGGCCTGTCTGGGGTGGTGCTCGCACCTCCCAAGGCAGGAAACCTATTGTCCAAGCCTCCCTTGCCGGGATCACTCCCAGCAGCAGGAGGTCAGACTCGTGTCTGTGGCAGCAGCATCCATTTTGTGATGCTGGGGCTCTGGTTAACTTTAACCGGGTAAGTAGGTTACAACATGTCTTCTCCCTCTAGAAGGGAGGGATAATATCCTCATCCCCAGAAATGGGATGGGGGTATTATTCCAAAGTGTTAGACACCTTACACGACATGTTTTGATAAAGCCAAACCATAGTTACCATAACCGTTTAAGATTATAAGGCACTTTAAGAGTATATGGTAGGCTATATCATAGAACAGCTATAAGGACATGGTTCCGAAAGCTGCAGACAGGCTCAGCTCATGCTAGAGCACCATCTCACATGTTACCAAGCACTCTGCCTCCAGGATTGTTAAGGCCTGCCATAGGAGTGGCTGATAGGTACACATGTGTCTATATGTAAGTTAGGTATAGGAATACTACACCTAAGCAAGGGGTGATTACACGACCTTGCCCCGGCTGAGTGATCAGCCAGTTGTGTCATAATGGAAGGCCAGGCCAGGGGTGGCATAATACATGCTGCAGCCCCTGGTAGGCCTAGGGTACACCTATGCCCTGGGTACCTAGGGTACACTGTACAGGGGCCAATAAGGTGATCCTATCCAAATGGGTTATGCACCTAAAGTACATAGTATCAATTTAGAGAGAGAACAGCAGGGCTGTGGGTCTGATTAGCAGGCCCACAGCCACATCTAAGTCGAAAACCAGTAAAGCAAAAGCAAAAAGTGGGGGTGAACATAGAAAGCAGACCCTACTCTCCTACACAACCCCCCCCCCCAAACTTAGGGACATTAAACTAACCTTGACCAGTTGAGTCTTCATGTTCTAAGTGGAAATATCTGGAGAGTCCATCTGCATTGGCATGGTCAGTCCCAGGTCTATGTTCCACTGTGAAGTCCATCCCCTGTAGGGAAATGGACCACCTAAGAAGTTTGGGATTTTCACCCTTCATCTGATTTAGCCACAAGAGGGGCTTATGGTCTGTCTGAATCTTGAAGTGAGTGCCAAACAAGTATGGCCTCGGCTTCTTCAGGGCCCAAACCACAGCAAAGGCCTCCCTCTCAATAGCTGACCAACGTTTCTCTCTAGGGGTCAGCCTTCTACTTATAAAAGCAATGGGCTGGTCTTGACCATCTACATTCAGTTGTGAAAGAACAGCTCCCACACCTAACTCAGAAGCATCTGTCTGGACAATGAACTCTTTGGAGTAGTCTGGACTTTTCAGAATAGGTGCACTGCACATGGCCTGCTTCAGGTCATCAAATGCTTTTTGACAGCTTACTGTCCACTGAACTTTCTTTGGCATCTTCTTGGAGGTCAAGTCATTAAGTGGTGTCACAATGGACCCATAGTTCTTAACAAACTTTCTGTAGTACCCAGTCAGGCCCAAGAAAGCTCTGACCTGAGTCTGGGTAGTTGGAGGAGTCCAGTCCTTTATGGTCTGGATCTTGCTCTCCAGTGGTTGAACCTGACCCCCACCAACTAGGTGGCCCAGGTATACAACCTTGCTCTGCCCTATCCGGCACTTAGTGGCCTTGATAGTGAGGCCTGCCTTTTGCAGGGCCTCTAAAACATTCCTCAGGTGGACCAGGTGATCCTCCCAGGTGGAGCTAAAGACAGCAATATCATCAAGATAAGCTGCACAATAATCATCCAACCCAGTAAGGACTTGATTCACCAACCTTTGGAAAGTGGCAGGTGCATTCTTCAAACCAAAGGGCATTACCACAAATTGATAATGTCCTCCTGGGGTCGAGAAAGCAGTTTTGGCCTTTGCATTCTCAGCTAATCTGATTTGCCAGTAGCCTGCTGTTAGGTCAAATGTGCTCAAAAACTTAGCAGCTGCTAGTCTGTCAATGAGCTCATCTGCCCTAGGTATTGGGTGGGCATCTGTCCTAGTGACAGCATTGAGACCTCTGTAATCCACGCAAAACCTCATCTCTCTCTTACCATCTTGGGTGTGAGGCTTTGGCACAAGGACTACAGGACTAGCCCAAGGGCTCTCTGAAGGTTCAATGACTCCCAGCTCCAACATCTTTTGTACCTCAACTTTTATGCAGTCCCTGACATGGTCAGGTTGCCTGTAGATTTTACTCTTCACAGGCAGACTGTCACCAGTGTCCACCTCATGGGTGCACCAGTTTGTCTGACTTGGGGTCAGAGAGAACATATGTCTGTAGGACTGCAGAACTTGCCTGCAGTCCTGTTGCTGATGGACAGTGAGGCTGTCAGAAAAGACCACACCAACAACTGAGCCATCATCAGGGTTCTGAGTCAACAGGTCTGGGAGAGGGTCACTCTCTTCCTCCTGCCCCTCATCCGTAGCCATGAGTAAGCCCATGTCTGCCCTGTCAACATATGCCTTCAATCTGTTGACATGAAGCACCCTGTGGGGGCTTCTGAGAGTCCCAAGGTCCACCAAGTAGGTGACTTCTCCCTTTTTCTCAACAATAGTGTGGGGTCCAGACCATTTGTCTTGGAGTGCTGCTGGGGCCACTGGCTCCAACACCCACACTTTCTGCCCTGGCTGGTAAACAGTCAGCACAGCCTTTTGGTCATGCCAAGCTTTTTGGAGTTCTTGGCTTGCCTCAAGGTTTTTAGAAGCCTTCTTCATATACTCTGCCATCCTGGAGCGGAGACCAAGTACATAATCCACTATGTCAAGTTTGGGTTGTCTGAGAGGTCTCTCCCATCCTTCCCTTACCAAAGACAGGGGTCCTCTTACAGGATGCCCAAACAAAAGCTCAAAAGGGCTGTAGCCAACCCCCTTTTGTGGGACCTCTCTGTAAGCAAACAGAAGGCAGGGTAAAATGATGTCCCATCTTCGCCTAAGCTTGTCTGGTAACCCTTTTATCATTCCCTTTAGGGTCTTGTTGAATCTCTCAACAAGCCCATTGCACTGTGGGTGATAGGGTGTGGTGAACTTGTAGTTCACACCACACTCCTTCCACATTGCAGTCAAGTATCCTGACATGAAGTTGGCACCTCTGTCAGAAATGACCTCCTTTGGAAAGCCCACTCTGGAGAATACTCCAAGCAGGGCCCTTGCCACAACAGGAGCTGTTGTGGTCCTCATGGGAATAGCTTCTGGATACCTGGTGGCATGGTCCACTATCACCAGTATGAATCTGTGCCCAGATGCTGTTTGTGGGTCCATTGGTCCTACAATATCTATGCCCACTCTTTCAAAGGGAACCCCCACCACAGGTAGTGGTATGAGGGGGGCCTTTGTGGTGCCACCTGATTTGCCACTGGCTTGGCAGGTGACACAGGAGCGACAAAACTCCTTAGTATCTTCTGACATATGGGGCCAGTGAAAGTGAGGGACAAGCCTGTCCCAAGTCTTGTTCTGGCCTAAGTGTCCTGCAAGGGGAATATCATGGGCCAAGGTAAGAAGGAAGCCTCTGAACTTCAGTGGTATGACCAACCTCCTGGACGCACCAGGCTTGGGGTCTCTAGCCTCTGAATACAGTAGCCCTTCATCCCAATACACTCTATGGGTACCTTGAGCATTCCCTGCAGACTCAGCAGCAGCCAGCTGTCTGAGGGGTTCAAGAGAGGGGCAGTCTAATTGAGCCTGCCTCAGATCTACCCTTGAAGGTCCCCCTGTCCCAAGAAACTCAACCTGATCAGGTTCAAGTTCTTCTCGGACAGTTCCTTAAGGGCTCTCAGAATCATCCTCCTGGGAGGGCTGATCCACCACCTGAGGCAGGGGGGAAGGCACAACCTTAACCCTACTGCTCTTTCTCTTGGGTTGTGACTGGTCCATAGTTTCAGGATCCAGCACTTGTTCAGTGGTGCACTTTTTGGCCTGTGACCTGGTCACAGCAAGGACATGTGCATCTATCCCCAGCATTTCTGCATGGGTCCTATACTCCACTTCAGACCAAACTGAAGTTTCAAGATCATTGCCCAGTAAACACTCTACAGGAAGGTCTGAACTAACAACAACTTTCTTGAGGCCAGTTACCCCTCCCCAGGAGAAGTTAACAATAGCCACACTATAGGAGGTAGTGGCATTGCTAGCGTTGGTCACTAGGTAGTTCTCACCTAGTATGATCTGTCCAGGGTCCACAAAGGCAGGTGTCACCATTGTGACACTAGCCCCAGTGTCCCTGTAGGCCTGAGCCATTCTTTGGTTGATAAAAGGAGTCTGTCTGTACTTGCCCCGATTACTGGGGCCTACAGTAGAGGACAAAGCTAAGTCCCCATCACAGATCAGAACAGCCTGAGTAGGTATCCTGACTAGGCCAGAATCCTCCTCAGTTCCCAGGGTTAACCCTACTACACCCTTTTGCTGGGAACCACCACTTACAGCTGGACTAGGGGGTACAGTTGCCTTAGGGGCAATGGTGGCTGGAGGCTTATCCTTTTTGGGGCACTCACTAAACCAATGTGAGTTGGACTTACAATATTTGCACCAGGGTTTCTTTTGACCATCTTTCTTTTTATCCTTTTTGGGACCACCCTCCCCCTGAGCCTTTTGGGGGCCTGGTGAAGACTTCTGGTCTTTTTGTTTCTGATCATTACCCTTCTGGTCTGCCTTTTTCTGATCACCGCCCTGGTTCTGGTTTTTCTGCCTAACTCTAGTCCTGACCCATCTATCTGCCTTCTTTCCCAATTCTTGGGGAGAAGTCAGATCAGAATCAATCAGGTGTTGATGCAGTAGCTGGTTTTGACAGTTGTTAAGGATTTTTTCTCTCATGATCAAATTATACAATCCCGTATAGTCCTTAACCTTACTTCCCAGTAGCCAGCCTTCCAGAGCCTTAGTGGCACAATCTACAAAGTCAGTCCAGTCCTGAGTCTGTGTCTTCTGGGTATCCCTGAACAACAACCTGTATTGTTCAGTGGTTAGGCCAAACCCATCAATCAGAGCACTCTTCAGGACAGTGTAATTGTCTGCATCCTCATCACTAACTTAGAGGAGCTTGTCTCTACCTTTCTCAGAGAAGGAGAGCCACAAGATAGCTGCCCACTGACTTTGGGGTACCTGCTGTACTTTGCAAGCTCTCTCCAAAGCAGTTATCCATTTGTGGATGTCATCCCCACACTTGTAGGGAGGGACAATCTTGCTCAGGTTTCTATTATCATAGTGCCTGTCTCTATCCTTAGGGATATTGCTGCCACCAGTGGGTTCTGACCCACTTAACTTTTGCTCTCTAGCCAGAGCAAGCTTCTCCTTGGCAAGGGCAAGTTCTTCCCTCTGAATCCTCAGATTAGCTTCCCTCATTCTGGCTTCATGCTCCTTTCTCTCAGGTGAAGTCATTCCCCTGTGGGAGGAAGCACTAGAGATGCTAGAGACATGGGAGTGGATGGATTCCCTTGAAGGGGATCTGTCCCTCCTGCTTCTCTGTGTAAGCCCACTTGGGGGTCTGTATGGGGGGACCCCATGCAAACTCCCATGTAAGCTTAGGTTAGCCTGGCTAAGTCTTCCTACTCGGCCCTGGCTGTCTACCTCTTCATCTGAAGTCCCATCTGACTCATCTGTGGTGGGTAGACCCTCCTTTGTACCTAGGGTACCGGCCTGTGAGGCTTTAAGAGCATCATACTCCTCTAGGAGTTGTCTTAGCTGAAGGAGGGTAGGGTTTGCACCCTGTTTTATCTTTCTGGAGGTACACAATTGTCTCATCTCCTGAAAAGTTAGGGTATCATATCTAGAGGGGGTCTTCTGCAGATCTGCCCCTCCTGAGAGAGCATCTTCTTGATCTCTTCCCAGAGACATGATCTAGTGAGGGTGTGGTGTGTGCACCTACCTACACTAGTTGTTTCTACTAAACCTCTCTGGCAGTTGTAGTCAGGGTGTGGTACTCCCTTCAACCTACAACCACTAAGTCCAGTAGGACTTAAGTATTATAATCTATGTTATATGTACCTAGACAATATCTGTGTGATCTTTCAATTTAGTATCTCAAGATTACAATGGTATTACAACAGCAAGCTCAGATCCCACCGCTGCCACCAATGTGAGAAGTTGGCCTGATGTATGATGTCACTAGTTCTAGTGTACACCTTATATCAGTCCAAATACCCTTATGGTGATTGGTTGTAAAGTCAACCTTATAGACCAGCTATCCTAGTGGTAGCATGGACAAGAGCAGTCTTAGGCTAAACTCTGAATGGCATGTGAAGCCAGCTGTGATACCATATATAATCCCTTGAATACCAAATGAAAGGACACCACAACAGATATATATATAAAATAAAGTGTATTTATTCTAGTCAAACCCTCAGCACTCTTTATGAGATTAGAGGTAAGTACAAAACAGTCTTATTTATGCATACATTAAGTCACACAGGTAAGTAATACAGTTAGGCCCTAGGGGCCACGCAAACCATATACTAAGTAAGTGGTATAAGGACCACTGTCACGGAAATAGAATAGGCCTAGGCCTAGGGAATCGCTGGGGCTACACTACACTAGCAACAGTTAGGAAGTGGGAGGCCCACGGGATTCAGGTGCAGAGTGGAAACACTCACGTGTAATGCGTATAGTCGATAGAAATAGTACAGTTTAGAAATAAGCAGTTTAAGGACACTTCTGAAGCAGCTAGAGAGTCGAGACTCAGAAACTAGACCCTAGGATAGTCACTACCCTTGTGAGCACCGAAGTACCCAAGTTACCTAGCCCACGGGCTGCGGGTGCATAGGTGTGAACTTGCGTCGGGTTTCGTCGTGGACTTCTATGGATGCCTGAAGGAAAGTTGCTGACAGGCAGTCAGTGAAGAGTGTCCGGTGGATCCCAAGGCTGGGATCAAGAAGAGAGGAGACCTGCAAGCAGAAGGGACAGAGTCAAGGTCACTAGCCAGTGACCACGTGGAACCAGGAAGGAACCAGGCGATGTCGTAAAGATTGCAGGTGAAGGTGAAGCTTGTCGCTGCAGCCACGAGGACCAGGGAACGTCGAGGACGACCAGGACCAGGAGGCGAGCTGTCCCACGAAGGCTCTTGCTGTCGGCGGCGTCGAAGTTGGACTAGGACTCACCAAGCCTTGGCAAGCGGAACCCACGAAGAACGGAGGACTTGCTTCTGGTGCAGACCGGGAAGGTCTGGGGTGCTTCCTTTTTTCAAAGAAGCAGGAGCCAGTCTAGAGGAGCCAAACCAGCGGTGAAGATTACAGGATGCGTCGTCACAAAGGCCACCAGCCAGCGGGCAAGCAACCGGACATATGCGGCAAGCAGGAAAATGCAGAAGGGCCCCACGCAGGACTCGTGGAGTATGGGGGGCTGATCTTCGGTGCAGATGGTGCTTGGGGTTGGGGCTTCTCAATCCCCGGTGCACAACTTCGAGGGTGCCTCAGAAGCTGCGCTGGAAGATACTCGCCACTTTTCCCAGGTAGCCGGTCCCACGTCTCTCGTCGCCTCCACGGATCTCAGCTCGGCTGTGGATGTGGATCAGGGTCGGAGAAGTCTGGAAGTCAAGGCTCTGGTCGGGCTCTGCAGTCGGTCCCTCGTAGAACTTTAGCAAAGCAAAGGGTAGTCTCTTGATGGTGCCCGTTTGCACAGGGTAGCCACTCCTTGGCCACAAGGGAGATTCTTTAGTCTTCTTCTTTCGTCGAATGTCGAAGGTCCAGAGTTTCTGTTCAAGTTGCAGGTTCAGGATAATCTAATCTCCTGGGGCCCAGCTACCACTCTTATCCAAATCTGGGGGGCTGGGTTACCTGCTAGGTCACGCCTTATGGGTGGGACCTGGGAGGGGGGTGGTTACACCCCCTTCCCTTTGTCCAGTTTCGCGCCAGGACTGGGGCTGGAGTGCCCCAGCACCGGTTTGAACAGGACTATGCACGGGACACCTTGTGTGCCCCAGGCATGTCTCATTCTATTCATCCCTCCCTGCCCCAATACACTAAGGCCTGTCTGGGGTGGTGCTCGCACCTCCCAAGGCAGGAAACCTATTGTCCAAGCCTCCCTTGCCGGGATCACTCCCAGCAGCAGGAGGTCAGACTCGTGTCTGCGGCAGCAGCATCCATTTTGTGATGCTGGCGCTCTGGTTAACTTTAACCGGGTAAGTAGGTTACAACATGTCTTCTCCCTCTAGAAGGGAGGGATAATATCCTCATCCCCAGAAATGGGATGGGGGTATTATTCCAAAGTGTTAGACACCTTACACGACATGTTTTGATAAAGCCAAACCATAGTTACCATAACCGTTTAAGATTATAAGGCACTTTAAGAGTATATGGTAGGCTATATCATAGAACAGCTATAAGGACATGGTTCCGAAAGCTGCAGACAGGCTCAGCTCATGCTAGAGCACCATCTCACATGTTACCAAGCACTCTGCCTCCAGGATTGTTAAGGCCTGCCATAGGAGTGGCTGATAGGTACACATGTGTCTATATGTAAGTTAGGTATAGGAATACTACACCTAAGCAAGGGGTGATTACACGACCTTGCCCCGGCTGAGTGATCAGCCAGTTGTGTCATAATGGAAGGCCAGGCCAGGGGTGGCATAATACATGCTGCAGCCCCTGGTAGGCCTAGGGTACACCTGTGCCCTGGGTACCTAGGGTACACTGTACAGGGGCCAATAAGGTGATCCTATCCAAATGGGTTATGCACCTAAAGTACATAGTATCAATTTAGAGAGAGAACAGCAGGGCTGTGGGTCTGATTAGCAGGCCCACAGCCACATCTAAGTCGAAAACCAGTAAAGCAAAAGCAAAAAGTGGGGGTGAACATAGAAAGCAGACCCTACTCTCCTACACTCCAGATATCCCAGATGAGTACCCCACCCTAGAGTGGAGGCATCCGTGATCACTGTGGCCACCGGTGGAGGAGGCTGAAAGGGCTTTCCTTGAGACAGGTTGCCCTGCACACTCCACCAAATCTGCTCCGCTGCAACTTCTCTGGAGATCTTGACCTTCTCACTGAGATCTCTTTTGTGCTGATACCACTGCCTGCGGAGGCACCACTGGAGTGCCCTCATGTGCAAGCGTGCATGGTTGACCAACAGAATGCAGGAAGCGAACAGACCGAGCAGGTGAAGAACCTTCAGGACTGGAACAACCGCTCCATCGTGAAATAAAGGAATCATTTCCTGTATGTCGAGAATCCTCTGCGGAGGCGGGTATGCCCGACACACAGAAGTGTCCAGTATTGCCCCTATGAACAGGCTGCGCTGAGGGTATAAAGATAGAATATCGACGGGAAAATATCGACTAGCATTAATATCGTGGTAAGAATATCGACTGTGAAAAATATCGTTATAGAAAATATCTTTTCAAAAAATATCGTTTCGTGAGAATGACAAAAATATCGTCATAAAAAAATATCGATGAACAGAATATCGTTGAAGAAAATGTCGTTTCATATAATATCGACAGAAAAATATAAGTTGTTATAAAATTTATAAAAAAATATGTATTATGTTTTTAAAAAACTTACAAAACTCCTACTAGTAATAATATGTGTTAAAAAATATTTTCTACAAAAGAATAGTTAAAATTTTTAGTAGCGGGTTATTGGTATTATAGGGGATAAGGGTGGGTAGTAATTTAAAATTTGGTTTTTAAAAAATTTATAAAATATCAACAAATTAGAAAATATTTAAGAAATCCAAATTTTAAATTGAAATTTCGAATTCTTCACGAAATTAAATTTGTAATTAAATTTTATAATTTCAAATAAAAATTTTAGGAGCGGGTTTTTGGTATTATAGGGGATTAGGGTGGGTAGTAATTTAAAAATGTAGTGTTTAAAAATTGTATAAAATATTAATAAATTAGAAATTTATAATGAAATCAAATTTTAACCTTGAAATTTAAAATTTTACACAAAATTTATATTTTAATATTAATAAAAAATATTACATTAATATTGAAGAAGCGTTATTTTGGTATTATAGGGGAATAGGGTCTAAAAAATAATTTAGATAGAAAAATGTATATTGTTTACTAACCTGCACTTTTCCTGACTTATGTTGGATTGGAGTTAGAATAGTAAATTATTATAAAATATAAACAAATTTGAAAATAATTAAGAAATTAAAAATTTAATTTTAAATTTCTAATTGTTTACGAATTTAAATTTGTAATTAAATTTAAAAATTTCTAATAAAAATTTTAGGAGCGGGTTTTTGGTATTATAGGGGATCAGGGTGGGTAGTAATTTAAAAATGTAGTCTTTAAAAATTGCATAAAATATTAATAAATTAGAAATGTATCATGAAATCAAAATTTAACATCGAAATTAAAATTTTTACACAAAATTTATTTTTTAATATTAATAAAAAATATTAAATTAATATTGAAGAAGCGTTATTTTGGTATTATAGGGGAATAGGGTCTAAAAAATAATTTAGATAGAAAAATATTATTTTGTTTACTAACCTGCACATTTCCTGACTTATGTTGGATTGGAGTTAGAATAGTAATTTTTTATAGTTTACTATCCAGCACTTTCCCTGAGTTATGTTATGTTTGGAGTTAGAATAGTAATTTATTATGGTTTACTATCCAGCACTTTCCCTGACTTATGTTGGATTGGAGTTAGAATAGTAATTTATTATGGTTTACAATCCAGCACTTTCCCTGACTTATGTTGGATTGGAGTTAGAATAGTAATTTATTATGGTTTCCTATCCAGCACTTTCCCTGAGTTATGTTATGTTTGGAGTTAGAATAGTAATTTATTATGGTTTACTATCCAGCACTTTCCCTGACTTATGTTGGATTGGAGTTAGAATAGTTATTTGTTATGGTTTACTATCCAGCACTTTCCCTGGGTTATGTTATGTTTGGAATTAGAATAGTCATTTATTATGGTTTACTATCCAGCAGTTTCCATGACTTATGTTGGATTGGAGTTAGAATAGTCATTTATTATGGTTTACTATCCAGCTCTCTCCCTGACTTATGTTATGGTTTACTATCCATCACTTTCCCTGACTTATGTTATGTTTGGAGTTAGAATAGTAATTTATTATGGTTTACTATCCAGCACTTTCCCTGAGTTATGTTGGATTGGAGTTAGAATAGTAATTTATTATGGTTTACTATCCAGCACTTTCCCTGACTTATGTTGGATTGGAGTTAGAATAGTAATTTATTATGGTTTACTATCCAGCACTTTCCCTGACTTATGTTATGTTTGGAGTTAGAATAGTAATTTATTATGGTTTACTATCCAGCATTTTCCCTGACTTATGTTGGATTGGAGTTAGAATAGTAATTTATTATGGTTTACTATCCAGCACTTTCCCTGACTTATGTTGGATTGGAGTTAGAATAGTAATTTATTATGGTTTACTATCCAGCACTTTCACTGACTTATGTTATGTTTGGAGTTAGAATAGTAATTTATTATGGTTTACTATCCAGCACTTTCCCTGACTTATGTTGGATTGGAGTTAGAATAGTAATTTGTTATGGTTTACTATCCAGCACTTTCCCTGAGTTATGTTATGTTTGGAGTTAGAATAGTAATTTATTATGGTTTACTATCCAGCAGTTTCCATGACTTATGTTGGATTGGAGTTAGAATAGTAATTTATTATGGTTTACTATCCAGCACTTTCCCTGACTTATGTTGGATTGGAGTTAGAATAGTAATTTATTATGGTTTACTATCCAGCACTTTCCCTGACTTATGTTATGTTTGGAGTTAGAATATTAATTTATTATGGTTTACTATCCAGCATTTTCCCTGACTTATGTTGGATTGGAGTTAGAATAGTAATTTATTATGGTTTACTATCCAGCACTTTCCCTGACTTATGTTGGATTGGAGTTAGAATGGTAATTTATTATGGTTTACTATCCAGCACTTTCACTGACTTATGTTATGTTTGGAGTTAGAATAGTAATTTATTATGGTTTACTATCCAGCACTTTCCCTGACTTATGTTGGATTGGAGTTAGAATAGTAATATATTATGGTTTACTATCCAGAACTTTCCCTGACTTATGTTGGATTGGAGTTAGATTAGTAATTTAGTATGGTTTACTATCCAGCACTTTCTCTGACTTATGTTGGATTGGAGTTAGAATAGTAATTTATTATGGTTTACTATCCAGAACTTTCCCTGAGTTTACAATTTATTTTTGATCAAAAGGGTATTTAGTCCTCTGGAACGCGTAGACCCTCGGTTTGAGTCGTCACATACTGTAACTACATATTCTGTGGGAAAGTTATGTCAATCCTGGCTGCGATATTCCACCTTAGCATCTGTCAAAGTTCATTTATCGAAGTTACATGACAAAATAGATTTGAATTCTTTTGTTAAAGGTCCTGTGGGTGGCAGAACCAAAAGGTGGGCGTATGCTATTTACAACGAAGTGTGGAAATTTTCGCAAATTGAGGCGGCTTCAAGATTGAGAGCTATTGACCAAGCAAACATGGAAAAGGTTTTAGCCGTTATAGATAACAGCATTAGCACTCTCTCTTCCAGAATTTATACATTAGATAATATTGTTTCGTCAGTTGTTGATATTGTGTATGATGATATGTCTGTGTTATATAATGGTCAAAACCAGTTGCGTTCTGTTATGCAGTTTGCATGGACATTGCAGACGTTAAAGGCAGGGAGGGTCCCTTGGGACTATTTGAGCACTACATCGTTATTCATTCCTTTTAACATTACTGATAAGCAGCTATTTATGTCCATGAAAGATGCTAAATATTCATTATTACATATTGAAAAATTAGAACCGTTACCTTTCTCTGTGGCGGAAATCAATTCAGTCACGTGGCTTATATACGGGTTGATAACTCTACCGTTCGCACTTCTTAAGTTTACGTCTTGTATGAAACATTATGCTCTGGGTAGATATGAACAGCTGGGCACCGCTTTCATACATGAGGTTTGGTCCCTCCCCTTTACGTATAGATGTACTAGGGACGGAACTGAGGTTTATCTGAAGGGTGAGGAATGTACCACGACACCAGATCATTCCTTGGTCTGTAGGCACATTCAATTACACGGTGCATGCAATGTACAAGCCCCGATTTTGGCCTGCGTCCTACGAGGTGTCTCAGTGCCTGTGATTACGCCTTCTTTGACGCTGCTTGCAAACAGTAGTTATTTAATTTTGAATAATGAAGCTTGCTGCGGGATGTTAGTGGGAATCCCATATATAGTAACTGTATCGGAGAGGGTTGTCTCCTGCAATAATGTTCTCTTTTCACCCCCGCACGGGCGGCTGGATGTTTCCATCTGGCCTTCGATTCCAACCTTGAAAGCAGAGTTCAACAAGTTGAGCAGAATAAGAGCTGTATTGTTCCAAAAAGAGGTGTCATTGACTTCCTCTCGTGAAACATTTGTCCTTCACGTTGCTAATACGCGCACTGAGGTACAGGCGGTTTTGAATACTGACCTCCCCCTACATTTCGGAGCTTTGATCCTAACTATTTTCAATGCCTCGTCCACGACCGGCCTGGCTCATTTTTTTAAACTTGTAGGCTCAGGCCTCGTGACCTCTTTTCAAACTATTTTTGGTGTGATTCCGGCATTTTTTCATTCGATTTTCTCGAGCATCTTTGGAGGTGTTCCGCTGCTTCTGGCGCTGGTGGCAGGTGTGCTGCTTTTACTTTTCATACTACGGAATGGCTGCTGTTTCTGTGCCACACGAGCACCTGTCACGTCTGCATCTTCTTCGTGATAGGATGCTTGACTTTTATGGTACTCTGCCATTGGCGACTTTAAGCCTGGCATATGGATTATCCTTCAGGTATTCCTACTTCACCTGCGTGCAACCTGTATTTCACTGCCTGGATTGTCCCTTTGAATGGCCTCTGGATTTGTGCTTGACCAACACGGTGTCTCCGGTGCCGGATTTCGATCGACTGATGAGGCCCTTAGTGTCTCACGAGTTGGCCTGTTCTGGTGTCTGGATTATGGCTTGTGGTGCGGCGCATGGTATCCTGGGTAATTGGGACATATCAACGGCTGCCTACGACTTCTTGGCTATGAGCTATTTAGAGGAACATTCCGGTTGCCCTCTGATTGTGCTAGAGGCTCCGATGGTTGAAGAACACGTATGTTCCTTTTCTTTAATTAATTGGATGGCTGAGACTTTTAGTGGCGCTGCAAACGATTTTTTGTTGGAAGCAGTTGCCACGTATGCTGCCTATACATTCATGGATTAACTGAACTATCCTCCTTTGCGCCTGTGCTACTGGACAGCAACCTAGTGCAGCATTCATTTTTTTTTTCTAATCATTGTGTTACTTATAGTATTTGGATGATAGTAGTTGTTAATATATGAAGTAAATTGTACATTTACTTAGCAAGTTTAAATAATTTTTGTCAGCTATCTAAGTAGACATGGATAAGGTAGTTAATAAATGTTTTTACATGTAAGTTTCTGGTCGTTGTTGATAAGTTCAACATGTTCTTTTTTCACTCTAAAGAAGAACACTTTTTAATTTAGGGAGTTTATCTACTTTATGCTAAGTTCGAATGAAAAAAGCAATGGGATTTTACTTACTTCAAGTGTAGTATGACGTTTTGTAGTTGTAGTCGTAGGTTTGTATTTTCTTCTCTCAGCAAGGTAACTGTTTTTCTCCAAGTTTGGCCCAAAAATGGTAAATTACGTTAAGTGTATAATTGTTTTTATATTAGTGAGTTAATTAATGGTAGCTTTTGATTGGTTCAATTAGTGAAATTTCAAAATCATTGGTCGAGAACGTTATTTAGAATTAGAAAACCGTTAAATAATTATATGTGTGAATAGTTTTGTAAAGTTAAATAGTTAAAAAAAAGTGTGTAAAATAAAAGAATAGTGCATATCGAGTTGGTAATAAAAAGACGATATTTTTTGTATATTTCTATAAGCAGATAGGTCGTCGATGTTAGTGTAGTCGATATATATGTCTAAGGTCATGTTATTTAAAATAAAGTCGATCATGTAGTAGTCGATATTTATGTTGTCGATATTAGTGTGAACGATATTAGGGTTGTCGATAAAAAAAAATCGATATTTGTGTGAATCCTTGTTTAAGTATAGGATGACGATATTAATGTAAGCGATATTTTAGTGACGATATTTATTTCTGACGATATTTATGTTAACGATATTCCATCATGGAACCGCGCTGAGAAGGCGCCAGGTGAGATTTGGGTACATTTAGCGAAAAACCCAAATTGAATAACAGATGAGCTGTTACCTGAAAGTGGCGCGAAACCATAACTGGAGACTCTGCTTTCAACAGCCAGTTGTCCAGGTAGGGGAAAACAGGAACCCCATACCTTCTGAGATGAGCCGCTACCACCGCCATCACCTTTGTAAATACTCGAGGTGCGGAAGTAAGACTGAACGGAAGAACCGCAAACTGATAATGTTGCGACCCTACCGTGAACCGGAGATACTTCCGATGCGTCCTCAGGATGGGAAGATGAAAATACGCATCCTGTAGATCGATGGACACCATCCAGTCTCCCTGTTGCAGCGCAAGGAGAACCTGAGCCAAGGTCAACAGTTTGAACTTCTCCTGTCTGAGGTAAAGGTTCAAAACTCTGAGGTCCAGGATCGGTCTTAAGTGACCGTCCTTTTTGGAGATTAGGAAATACCGGGAGTAGCACCCCTAACCCCTTTCCTGCTCCGGAACCACCTCTATCGCACCTTTCTGAAGCAAGGTAAGAACCTCCTGCTGTAAAAGTAGTAGGTAGTCCTCTGAACACCAACCCTGGCGAGGAGAGGAAGGAGGAGGAAACTCCAAAAAAGGGAGGGCGTACTCAACGATCTGACGTGATCAGTCTCCACTCTTGTAGAAAATGGGACAACCGACACCCTACCGGACCAACATGTTCTAAGATGGGGTATCTAGAACTGCTTTCCTGATGTACCAAAGGTGGCAGGAGGAGAAGTAGAGGAAGAGGAGGAGGATTGTTGTCGAGCTTAACCCCTGAGGCCTCTTTTATTCCTCCCTCTGTAAGACTTGTACAAGGGATTCTGCTGTTGTTGGCCCTGTTGAGATTGCTGATGGCTACAAAAGGAAGCCGATCTCCCAAATCCACAATACCGCTTGTAGCCGTACCCTCTGGACTGCACCTGGAGGCCTAGAGGCCTTGTAGTAGCCCTGCTGTCCTTAAAACACTCTAAGGCTGAGTCCAACTTTGATCCAAAGAGCTTTGACCCATCAAAGGGCAAATCCAGCAAAGTCGCCTGAACATCAGGTGAGAAGCCAGACGAACGAAGCCAAGCCTGCCTCCTTGCAGCCACAGAAGATCCCATCACACTAGCCACAGAGTCAGCAGTGTCCAGGCCTGATTGAATCACCTGACGTGCAGCAGCCTGCGAATCAGAAAGGACTTCCATGAAATTAGCCCGATCCTCCTCAGGCAACTTAGGAGATAGCTGCATGAATGAGTCCATTAAAGCATGAATATATCTTCCAAGAAGACAGGCAGCATTAGTGGATTTAAGAGCCATACTCGAAGAAGAGAACACCTTCTTTGCCGCCTGCTCCATCTTCTTAGAATCCCTATCACCGAGAATGGGAGGGAAAGAACCAGAAGACTGCTTCGAACAAG
Organism: Triturus cristatus; assembly: GCF_964204655.1. Classification (NCBI taxonomy): domain Eukaryota; kingdom Metazoa; phylum Chordata; class Amphibia; order Caudata; family Salamandridae; genus Triturus; species Triturus cristatus. The sequence continues at coordinate 1,167,455,432 of NC_140591.1, read as the reverse complement.
AAGCCTGGACAACAAGATATTCTGGTGTAGGATGAGAGGATAAAAAAGCCGGATCACCAGGAGCAGACCTGTACCTCCTAGCAATGGAGCGAGAAACAGCAGGAGCAGACAAAGGCTTCTGCGACACCTCCAATATTGGCTCTGTCAAAGCATCCGTAAAGGGAAGCAACAGTTCAGTAGAAGATGAAGAAGTATTAAGAACTTCTGTAAGAATGACAGGGCCCGATTCACAGAACTAACTTAAGAAAAAATCCTAAACTTACTACCATTTTGGTATTCACAGAAGGCACTTACTCATTTTGGTATTCACAGAAGGCACTTACTCATTTCGGTATTCACAGAAGTTAGGAGTCCTAACTTTAGGACTCCTAAATGCCTTCTGTGAATACCGAAAGTCTTAAAATTAGGATTATTCTCAGTTTAGTAGTAGTATAGTTAGGACTCCTAACTTTAGGACTCCTAAATGCCTTCTGTGAATACCGAAAGTCTTAAAATTAGGATTATTCTCAGTTTAGTAGTAGTATAGTTAGGACTCCTAACTTTAGGACTCCTAAATGCCTTCTGTGAATACCGAAAGTCTTAAAATTAGGATTTTTCTCAATTTAGTAGTCCTAAGTTTAGATTTAGGACTACTAAATTGAGAAAAATCCTAATTTTAAGACTTTCGGTATCCACAGAAGGCATTTAGGAGTCCTAAAGTTAGGAGTTCTAACTATACTACTACTAAACTGAGAACAATCCTAATTTTAAGACTTTCGGTATTCACAGAAGGCATTTAGGAGTCCTAAAGTTAGGACTCCTAACTTCTGTGAATACCGAAATGAGTAAGTGCCTTCTGTGAATACCAAAATGAGTAAGTGCCTTCTGTGAATACCAAAATGGTAGTAAGTTTAGGATTTTGTCTTAAGTTAGTTCTGTGAATCGGGCCCTTAGATTTCATCTCGCCGAGAGAAGCTGTAAACCAAGCAGATCAGCCGCCTTCCTTATGACCACGTGATAAGGGGAAATGTCTTGCACAACACCAGCAGTAGCAGATGGGAGATTATACTCAGGAGAAGTATCCAATCCACTTGCCTCATGGAGGCCCTCAAACTCATCAATGGAATCAACAATCTCCCCTTCCTCCTGATTCTGTGCATACTCTTCTTCTTCAAGTATCTTCTGCGCCTCTCTCCTAGAGCGCTGCTTAGGAATCGGCATCGGCGGCGCCACATGCGACGTCGGTGAAGCCATCAACGGCGTCGACGGAGGAGCATCAAGCTCGACGCCGATCGAACTTGAGGTGGCGCCGAATCAACAGCTGAAGGAGTCCGTGGAGCCGGAGTGGAAGACCTCGGCGCCGGGAAATGCCAAGCCAGAGTCGACAGCAAGAACGGCATAAAGGGTGCCTGAGGATAAAATTGAGGAACACCCAAGTTAAAGGTCAAAGGACCCACGGGGCCCGAAGGCACGCCGGATGGACCAGAGGCCCTGGCAAACATGCCAAACATCGCATTAAGGAAATGCAAAGAGTCTGAACCAGGAGCAGGAAAAGCAGGATATGGATCCGTACCTTCCTGAGGTCGAGCTGGAGGCTGCGGAGCCAGGGACGGCGCCCGCACTTGAGAGGACACTCGAGCTGGAGACGACTCCCTAGGCACCGGAGACATCGCTGGAGCCGGTGAGTCTTCATGTTGCGAAGAGCCCTTCGAAGCAGGTGACTCCGGAGCCGGAGATGGAGCTGGCGTCACCTGAGGAGAAGGTGAAACGAAGTCCTTCCTTCGAGGCCGTTCAGCCGGAGTTGGCAACCTCGACCTCGAGGTCCTGGACTTTGAAGAATGGTGTCGAGAGCCATGCCTCCTCTTGGACTTCTTATGCTTCCTCGATGTCGACGTATGGGACGATGAAGACTTCGCTCTCTTACGGCCTCACGCTCCTTAATGGCCTTAGGATTCATCTTCCTGCAGCTTCGACACTCCTCGACGTCATGGTCCGAAGATAAACACCAGAGGCAATCTTCATGCGGGTCCGTGATTGACATATGCCCGCCACACTCCCTGCAGGGTTTAAATCCGGTCTTCTTGGAAGTAGCCATCAGGAAACAAACAAGAGATACAAAGTTTTTCTCGAAGAAAATTGAGAGCCCTAAGAAAAACCGTTAAGTGTCGACGGCGCGGAAAAAAGGGAACTGACGTCAGCACGCCGACGAGGTCCTCTTATGGCTCCGATGACGTAATACGGTGTCGCGAGCGGAACCATGCTATTAAGATGTCCTCGTCGACGTGGGAGAGCTAGGAAAGAATTTCCCACGGAATGCTGGTGCAGGGGGTATTCATAAGGTGAGGAATCCATAGGCAGAAGTTGTAGGAAGGTGGATATCTGACTATGGTTACCCCCAACTTTTTGCCTAGTGTCTAGCTGGTTTTTCGACTTAGTTGGCCTGAGATCCTGCCTTTCAGGGTCTCAGGCTGTCTGCTCTCTCTTTAAAATGGACTCCATGTACCCTAGGTACATACCCAATTGGTAAGGGTCACCTTATTGGACCCTGTACGGTGTACCCTAGGTACCCAGGGCATAGGTGTACCCTAGGCCTCCCAGGGGCTGCAGCATGTATTATGCCACCCCTGGCCTGGCCTTCCAATCAGACACAACTGGCTGATCACTCAGCTGGGGCAAGGTCGTGTAATCACCCCTTGCTTAGATATAGTATACCTATATCTACCCTCAAAATAGACACATGTGTACCTGTGAGCCACTCCTATGGCAGGCCTTAACAATCCTGGAGGCAGAGTGCTTGGTAACATGTGAGATGGTGCTCTAGCATGAGCTGAGCTTGTCTGCAGCTTTCGGAACCATGTCCTTATAGCTGTTCTATGATATCGCCTACCATATACTCTTAAAGTGCCTCATAATCTTAAACGGTTATGGTAACTATGGTTTGGCTTTATCAAAACATGTCGTGTAAGATGTCTAACACGTTGGAATAATACCCCCATACCATTTCTGGTGATGAGTGTAGGAGAGTAGGGTCTGATTTCTATGTTCACCCCCACTTTTTGCTTTTGCTTTACTGGTTTTCGACTTAGATGTGGCTGTGGCCTGCTAATCAGACCCACAGCCCTGCTGTTCTCTCTCTAAATTAATACTATGTACTTTAGGCGCATAACCCATTTGGATAGGTTCACCTTATTGGCCCCTGTACAGTGTACCTTAGGTACCCAGGGCATAGGTGTACCCTAGGCCTGCCAGGGGCTGCAGCATGTATTATGCCACCCCTGGCCTGGCCTTCCATTATGACACAACTGGCTGATCACTCAGCTGGGGCAAGGTCGTGTAATCACCCCTTGCTCAGGTGTAGTATTCCTATACCTATCTTATATATAGACACATGTGCACCTATCAGCCACTCCTATGGCAGGCCTTAACAATCCTGGAGGCAGAGTGCTTGGTAACATGTGAGATGGTGCTCTAGCATGAGCTGAGCCTGTCTGCAGCTTTCGGAACCATGTCCTTACAGCTGTTCTATGATATAGCCTACCATATACTCTTAAAGTGCCTTATAATCTTAAACGGTTATGGTAACTATGGTTTGGCTGTATCAAAACATGTCGTGTAAGGTGTCTAACACTTTGGAATAATACCCCCATCCCATTTCTGGGGATGAGGATATTATCCCTCCCTTCTAGAGGGAGAAGACATGTTGAAATCTGCTTACCCGGTTAAAGTTAACCAGAGCCCCGGCATCACAAAATGGATGCTGCTGCCACGACACAAGTATGACCTCCTGCTGCTGAGAGTGATCCCGGCACGGGAGGCTTGGACAATAGGTTTCCTGCCTTGGGAGGTGCGAGCACCACCCCAGACAGGCCTTAGTGTATTGGGGCAGGGAGGGATGAAAGAAACGAGACTCTGCCTGGGGCACACAAGGTGTCCCATGCATAGTCCAGTTCAAACCGGTGCTGGGGCACACCAGCCCCAGTCCTGGCACGAAACTGGACAAAGGGAAGGGGGTGTAACCACCCCCCTCCCAGGTCCCACCCATAAGGCGTGACCTAGCAGGCAACCCAGCCCCCCAGATTAGTATAAGAGTGGTAGCTGGGCCCCAGGAGATTAGATTATCCTGAACCTGCAACTTGAACAGAAACTCTGACCTTCGACATTCGACGAAAGAAGAAGACTGAAGAATCTCCCTTGTGGCCAAGGAGTGGCTACCCTGTGCAAACAGGCACCATCAAGAGACTTACCCTTTGCTTTGCTGAAGTTCTACGAGGGACCGACTGCAGAGCCCGACCAGAGCCTTGACTTCCAGACTTCTCCGACCCTGATCCACATCCACAGCCGAGCTGAGATCCGTGGAGGCGACGAGAGACGTGGGACCGGCTACCTGGGAAAAGTGGCAAGTATCTTCCAGCGCAGCTTCTGAGGTACCCTCGAAGTTGTGCACCGGGGATTGAGAAGCCCCAACCCCAAGCACCATCTGCACCGAAGATCAGCCCCCCACACTCTACGAGTCCTGCGTGGGGCCCTTCTGCATTTTCCTGCTTGCCGCGTCTGTCCGGTTGCTTGCCCGTTGGCTAGCGGCCTTTGCGACGACACACCTTTGAAACTTGACTGCTGGTTTGGCTCCTCCAGACTGGCTTCCGCTCCTCTGCAAAAGAGAAGCACCCCAGACCTTCCTGGTCTGCACCAGAAGCAAGTCCTCCATTCTTCGTGGGTTCCGCTTGCCAAGGCTTGGTGAGTCCTAGTTTGACTTCGACGCCGCCGACAGCAAGAGCCTTCGAGGGACAGCTCGCCTCCTGGTCCTGGTCGTCCTCGAAGTCTCCTGGTACCCATGGCTGCTGCAACAAGCTTCACCTCTTCGCCTGCAATCTTCACGACATCGCCTGGATCCTTCCTGGTTCCACGTGGTCACTGGCTAGTGACCCAGACTCTGTCCCTTCTGCTTGCAGGTATCCTCTCGTCTTGATCCCAGCCTTGGGATCCACAGGACACTCTGCACTGACTGCCTGTCAGCAACTTTCCTTCAGGCATCCATAGAAGTCCTCGACGAAACCCGACGCAAGTTCACACCTATGCACCCGCAGCCCGTGGGCTAGGTAACTTGGGTACTTCGGTGCTCACAAGGGTAGTGACTATCCTAGGGTCTAGTTTCCGATTCTCGACTTTCTAGCTACTCCAGAAGTGTCCTAAAACTGCTTATTTCAGAACTGTACTATTTCTATCGATTATACGCATTACGCATGAGTGTTTCCACTCTGCACCTGAATCCCGTGGGCCTCCCACTTCCTAACAGTTGGTAGTGTAGTGTAGCCCCAGCGATTCCCTAGGCCTAGGCCTATTCTATTTCCGTAACAGTGGTCCTTATACCACTTCTTTAGTATATGGTTTGCGTGGCCCCTAGGGCCTAACTGTATTACTTACCTGTGTGACTTAATGTATGCTTGAATAAGACTGTGTTGTACGTACCTCGAATCTCATAAAGAGTGCTGAGGGTTTGACTAGAATAAATACACTTTATTTTATATATATATCTGTTGTGGTGTCCTTTCATTTGGTATTCAAGGGATTATATATGGTATCACAGCTGGCTTCACATGCCATTCAGAGTTTAGCCTAAGACTGCTCTTGTCCATGCTACCAATAGGATAGCTGGTCTATAAGGTTGACTTTACAACCAATCACCATAAGGGTAGTTTGGACTGATATAAGGTGTACACTAGAATTAGTGACATCATATATCAGGCCAACTTCTCACAATGGTGAGCAGCGGTTGGGATCCGAGCTTGCTGTTGTTAATACCATTGTAATCTTGAGATACTAAATTGAAAGATCACACAGATATTGTTAGGTACATATAACATAGATTATAAATACTTAAGTCCTACTGGACTTAGTTGTTGTAGGTTGAAGGGCCTAGCACACCCTGACTACAACTACTAGAGAGGTTTAGTAGGTACAACTAGTGTAGGTAGGTGCACACACCACACCCTCACTAGATCATGTCTCTGAGAGGAGATCAAGTCGATTCTCTCAGGAGGGATGGATCCTAAAAAGATACCCTCTAGATATGATACCCTAACTTTTCAGGAGATGAGACAATTGTGTACCTCCAGAAAGTTAAAACAGGGTTCAAACCCTACCCTCATTCAACTAGTGGAGATCTTAGAAGAGTATCATGCTCAGAGAGCCTCCCAGGTTAGTACCTCAGGTACAGGTGAGGGTCTACCCTCTACAGATGAGTCAGAAGGGACTTCCGAAGATGAGGTAGACAGCCAGGTCCAAGTTGGGATACTTAGCCAGGCTAACTTAAGCCTACATGGGAGTCTGACTGGGGTCCCCCCATTCAGACCCTCAAGTGGACTTAACCAGAGAAGCAGGAGAGGAAGATCCCCTTCAAGGGAATCTATCCACTCCCATGTCTCTAATAGCTCCAATGCCTCTTCTCACAGGGAAATGACTTCTCCACAGAGAGAAGAGCAAAAGGCCAGAATGAGGGAAGTCAATCTGAGGATTGAAAGGGAAGAACTTGCCCTTGCCAAAGAGAAGCTTGCTCTGGCCAGAGAGCAAAAGTTAAGTGGACTAGGACCCACTGGTGGCAGCAACATTCCTAAAGATAGGGATAGGTCTTATGACCATAGAAACCTAAGCAAGATAGTCCCCCCATATCAGAATGGGGATGACATCCATAAGTGGATGACTGCTTTGGAGAGGGCCTGCAAAGTACAGCAGGTACCCCAGAGTCAGTGGGCAGCTATCTTGTGGCTCTCCTTTTCTGACAAAGGTAGAGACGAACAAGTTGCTTACCTTCGGTAACGCTTTTTCTGCTGGATACAGTATCTGCCTGTGGATTCCTCACTTTGTGAATATCCCCTGCGCCAGCATTCCACTGAACTTTTCTTTCCCAGCACTCCACATCGACGTGGGCGACGTCACAATGCATCGGCTCCGCACGCGACTCCGTACGACGTCATCGGAGCCATAAGAAGCCCACGTCGGCGTGATGACGTCAGTTCCACCCATTTTTTCCGTGCCTTCGAAGCGAACAGGTGAACCAACGACAACTCCAAGTATACACAGTACACAGAATACCAATACATATACATAGCATACAAAGCAAAGGAATGCTAATCAAACAAGCATTTCCTACAAATGTACAAGAAAGTATCAAAACATTCCAACAAGACCTCTTTCATGGTATACAAAGGTGGACAACGGGGAGGCGGGTGGGTCAGTGAGGAATCCACAGGCAGATACTATATCCACCAGAAAAAGCGTTACCGAAGGTAAGTAACTTGTTCTTCTGATGGATACATCTGCCAGTGGATTCCTCACCTTGTGAATAGATTCCCACAGCAGTCCCCACTCCCGGAGGAGGGTGTCCACCTTCCTATACCAGAAAGTCTTGCAAGACAGAGCGCGCAAAGTGGCCCTCCCTCCTCATCTCTGAGTCCAAGCAATAATGCTTTGCGAAGGTATGGAGGGAGGCCCAAGTCGCGGCTTTACAAATGTCTGCCACAGGAACACCCCGGGCCAAAGCAGATGTAGATGACTTAGCTCTAGTTGAATGAGCCCTAATGCCCTCAGGAGGGGTCTTACCAGCCAGGGCGTAGCAGATCTTGATGGCCAGGATAATCCATCTCGACAACGTGCGCTTGTGCACCGCTCTTCCTTTGGAATGTCCAACATAACCCACGAAGAGCTGATCGTCTAGACGAAAGTCCTTCGTTCTGTCCAAGTAAAAGCTTACAGCTCTCTTTGGGTCCAGGCGATGAAGCCTTTCCTCCTCTTTGGAAGGATGAGGAGGAGGATAGAAAACAGGGAGAGTAATGGACTGCCCCAAATTAAACGGAGTGACAACTTTTGGCAGGAAAGCAGCCCTGGTCCTGAGAACCATCCTTTCAGCATGCAAGGTTAAAAACGGGGGTTTAGAACTAAGAGCCTGAAGCTCACTCACCCTCCTTGCCGAGGTTATGGCTACAAGAAAAACCACCTTAAAGGACAACAGCCTCAAAGGACAGCTATGTAGAGGCTCAAATGGGGACCCCATCAGAAAGGTTAAAACAAGATTAAGGTCCCACTGAGGCATTACAAATGGAAACATGTTGGTAAGGCCCTTGATAAACCTCAGAACAACCGGAGATTTAAAAAGAGACGGTTGATCTGGAAGGCATAGAAAAGCCGATAAGGCCGAAAGATAGCCCTTGACCGTGGCCACAGCACAGCCCTGCTGAGCCAAGGAGAGAGCAAACTGGAGCACATCAGAAAGATGGGCTTTTAAAGGGTCAATGGATCTCTCTCCACACCATTTAACAAACTTAGACCACCTGTAGGAGTAAATGGACTTGGTGGAGTGTCGCCTGGCCGATAGAATAACGTCCACCACATCCGGCGGGAGAGAGAATGAACTCAGGTTGCCCCGTTCAATCTCCAGGCATGAAGGTGTAAGCTCTGGAGGTGGGGGTGTAGAACCTGCCCCTCCGACTGCGAGAGGAGGTCTGCCCTCAGAGGGAGACGGAGCGGAGGGCACGAGGAGAGGTGGAGAAGATCTGTGTACCACACCCTTCTTGGCCAATCCGGGGCGACCAATATGACTTGGGCCCGGTCTTGGCGAATCTTCCTCAGAACCCGAGGAATCAAGGGTATGGGAGGAAACGCGTAAAGGAGTCGTGAGCCCCAACTCAACTGAAACGTGTCCCCCAACGCCCCCTGCATCGGATACTGGAGACTGCAGAACGACGGGCAGTGCGCGTTCTCGAAAGGGGCAAACAGGTCCACCCGAGGTGCCCCCCACATCCAAAAGACGTGACGAACCACCTCCGGATGGAGCCTCCACTCGTGGTCGGCGGAGAACTGCCGACTGAGACTGTCCGCACCGCACCCCGGCCAGATGATTTGCCATCAGACAAATCCGATGGTCCTGAACCCAGGAAAATAGTCGTAAGGCCTCTCTGCATAGACAAAGAGACCACACACCTCCCTGCTTGTTGACATACCACATCGCGGTCGTGTTGTCTGTCAGGACTTGAATCGACTGACCGCGAAGGGAAGGGAGGAAGGCCTAGAGCGCCAAACGAATCGCCCGCAATTCCAGAAGGTTGATGTGAAGCAACCTTTCCTCTGGAGACCAAAGTCCTTTGATCTCCAGATCCCCCAGATGCGCACCCCACCCTAAAGTGGATGCATCCGTTATCACTGTGGCCACCGATGGAGGTAGATGGAAGGGCTTTCCTTGAGACAGATTGCCCTCCACGCTCCATCAAGACAGATCCGCTGCAGCTTCTCCGGAGATCTTGATCGACTCCCCGAGATCCCCGTTGTGCTGATACCACTGCTTGCGGAGACACCACTGGAGCGCCCTCATGTGCCAGCGTGCGTGGTTGAACAACAGAATGCAGGAGGCAAACAGACCGAGCAGACGGAGGACCTTCAGAACTGGAACAACTGCTCCACTGTGGAATAAAGGGACCAACTCCTGAATGTCGAGAATCCTTTGAGGAGGAGGGAATGTTCGACACACATTAGTGTCCAGTACTGCCCCTATAAACAGGTTGCGTTGAGAGGGCACCAGGTGAGATTTGGGCACATTGATTGAAAAACCCAAGTCGAATAACAGCTGAGATGTCACCTGCAGATGACGCTGCACTATCTCTGGGGACTCTGCCTTCAGAAGCCAGTCGTCCAGGTAAGGGAAAACCGGGATCCCTGACCTCCTGAGATGAGCAGCCACCACTGCCATCACCTTTGTGAAGACTCGAGGTGCGGTAGTAAGACCAAACGGGAGGACCGCAAATTGGTAGTGTTGCGACCCAACCGTAAAACGGAGATACTTCTTGTGCGACTTCAGAATTGGGACATGAAAGTACGCATCCTGTAAGTCGAGCGACACCATCCAGTCTCCTTGCTGCAACGCTTGAAGAACCTGCACAAGGGTCAGCATCTTGAATTTCTCCTGTCTCAGGTAGAAATTCAAGATTCTGAGGTCCAGAATCGGAGGCAATCTGCCGTCCTTTTTGGGAATCAGAAAATACCGGGAGTAGCATCCCTGACCCCTTTCCTGCTCCGGAACCACCTCTATTGCACCCTTCTGAAGCAAGGCCAGAACTTCTTTCTGCAGGAGAAGCAGATGGTCTTCCGAGCAATAATCTTGGCAAGGAGGGTAAGGGGGAGGAAACTCCCGAAAGGGAAGGGCGTACCCAGTCTCTACGAGGTTCAAAACCCAAAGGTCGGTTGTAACACCTGGCCTTCAGGAAACAGCTCAAGACCTGGCTGTTCGAGCAGTAGCAGACCCCCTTCCCCAAGCGCCTTGAGACCCTTACGGGTGAGTAGTGCGCGTTATAAGTTCCATGATTGATTGATTGATTGATTGATTAACAGATTTCCAACCCCGTAGAAAGTAGGACACCCGATCCCCCACAGGTCTTATATGATCCGGGATGGGGGATCTAGGGCTGCTTCCCTGAAGCCTCATTTGGAGCAGAGGAGGAGGAGGAAGAAGAAGGGTTGCGACCAGAACCTCTCCGACCCCTTTGCTTCCCTCTATAGGACCTATAGAGGGGATTCTGCTGCTGTTGTTGCTGCTGCTGTTGGGGTTGTCGGAAGGAGCGAAAGGATGATCTTCCGAATCCCCTAGACTTTTGAAAAGCTGTACCCCTAGCAGGAGCCTGCAGACCCAAGGACTTCGCCGTCAATCTACTGTCCTTAAATCGTTGAAGGGCAGAATCTGATTTCTCCCCAAACAGTTTCTGTCCGTCAAATGGCAGATCAACCAACGTGGCCTGAACATCTGCTGAGAATCCAGAGGAACGGAGCCAAGCCTGCCTCCTTGCGGCTATGGACGACCCCATAATTCTCGCCACCGAGTCCGCCGTATCATGCCCAGACTGGATCACCTGCCTGGCAGCCGCCTGAGTGTCCGCAACAACTTCCAAGAAGGACGACTTATCCCCCTCAGGCAACTTAGGGGCCAAAGATTTGATAGAGTCCATCAAGGCATGAACATAACGCCCCAGCAAGCATGTGGCATTAGATGATTTCAGCGCCATACTTCCTGAGGAGAAGGTCTTCTTGGCCGCCTGATCAACTTTCTTTGACTCCCTAACAGCCGGAGACTGAGGGAAAGCACCCGAAGCATGTTTAGAACATGAAGCCTGCACAACTAGGCTCTCCGGAGATGGATGCGTGGACGAAAAATCCGGGTCTCCTGGTGCAACTCTGTACCTCCTTGCCACCTGTCTGCAAACCGCCGGAGCTGAAAGAGGCTTCCTCCACACTTCCAACACTGGTTCCAAGATGGCCTCATTGAAAGGCAACAAAGGCTCTGAAGCCGACGTCGGAGAGTGTAACACCTCCGTAAGCAGGTTTGACTTGTACTCCACAGAGGGTAGCTGCAGATCTAACAACTCTGCGGCCTTCTTAATCACCACATGGTAGGGTGCCAATTCCTGTGGAGGAGAAGACCTTGCAGAAGCATGCTCCCACTCTGGGGTGGTATCCAAACCACTTGCTTCCTCTATTCCTTCAAACTCATCCGAAGAAGAGTCGACTTCACCTTCTTCCACCTCTGCCCGATATCTTCCTTCCTCCAATACCCTTTGGGCCTCCCGCCTCGACCGGATCCGGGGAGCCGGCGTCGTCGACGTCGTACGCGGCGTCGGTGGAGCCAAAGGTACCGGAGTCGGAGGCGCTAATGGAGTCGGCCTCGGCGTCGAAGAAGGCTCCGAAGACTGACGGTCCATCCGAGGTCGAGTCGGATCCCCAGCCGGCGCCGGAAACTGCCAAGAAGGCGCGATCGGCATAAAGGGCAAAAAGGGAGCCTGAGCGTAATGCTGCGGCACCCCTAGCGTAAACGCCATCGGACCCACGGGACCAGTAGGTGCTCCGGATGGGAAGGTCGCCCTATTAAAAATACCATACATGGCATTCAGAAAGCCTGAGGGATCCGTACCTGGAGCCGGGAATTGAGGATAAGGGACCGTCCCTGTATCCCCTTGTGGAGTCACCGGCGTCGGCTCCGCAGAATCATCCACCGGAGCCGCAGAGTCATCCGGCACCAGAACAGCCTCCTCCTGTTCTTTGTCATCCAAAGGAACATCAGACTCCACTTGACCCGGAGTCGAGGCCTTGGACGGAGCCGGTGACGGCGTCGGGGAACGAGCTGGAGCCGGCTTCGGCGAGGGAGACTTCGGAGACTTAGAAGGAGAAGGTAACAAGTCCTTGCTCCGACGTCGACGGGGCGAAGCCGACCTCGACTTCCTGGACTTCGAGGACCGATGCTGTGAAGAATGCTTCCTCTTCTTGTGGTGTTTCTTCGACTTCGACGACCTCGAAGTCGATGACTCCCACCTGGACTTCTCCTTTTTTCTCCCTCACTTCTCCTCACCGATCTTCTTCGTGAAGAGCTTAGTCTTCCTCTCCTTCAGCGCTTTAGGATTCATGCTCCTACAGCACCCGCATTCTTCCATGTCATGATCAGAAGAAAGACACCATAAGCAGTCCTGATGCGGATCCGTCATGGACATCAGGCCTCCGCATTCCCTACAGGGCTTAAAACCCGACTTCCTCGTCAAAGACATACTGAATTTAACACAGTAACACAGCTAAACTACAAAGTAGCTAGAGAGCACTGGAAAAAAACCGTTGCGCGTCGACGGCGCGGAAAAAAGGGAACTGACGTCATCACGCCGACGTGGTCTTCTTATGGCTCCGATGACATCGTACGGAGTCGCGTGCGGAGCCGATGCATTGTGACGTCGCCCACGTCGACGTGGAGTGCTGGGAAAGAAAAGTTCCGTGGAATGCTGGCGCAGGGGATATTCACAACGTGAGGAATCCACTGGCAGATGTATCCATCAGAAAAGCTCCTCACAGTTAGTGATGAGGATGCTGACAATTACAAAGTCCTGAAGAGTGCTCTGATAGATGGGTTTGGCTTAACCACTGAGCAATAAAGGTTGTTGTCCAGAGACACCCAGAAGACACAGACACAGGACTGGTCTGATTTTGTGGATTGTGCCACTAAGGCTTTGGAAGGTTGGTTAAATGGCAGCAAGGTGCAGGACTATACAGGATTGTACAACTTGATTATGAGGGAGCAGATCCTTAATAATTGTCAAAACCAGCTTCTCCATCAACACCTGGTAGACTCAGATTTGACCTCTCCCCAAGAATTGGGAAAGAGGGCAGATAAATGGGTCAGGACCAGGATTAGGCCTAAAAATCAGGGTGGTGACCAAAAGAAAGATACCACCAAGCCTCAAGAGAAGGGTGGGGATAAAACAAAAGAGAAATCTTCCTCAGGGCCCCAAAACTCCACACAATGTGGTGGGTCCCAAGCTCCCTCCTCTACCACAGTTAAAAAGCCTTACTGCCATGAATGTAAAGTTCCTGGGCATTGGAAAACTGACAGCAGTTGCCCAAAGTCTAAAAACAAAACTGTTCCTCCAATTACTCCTGTAACACCACCTATTACTGTCAGCAGTAATCCCCCAGGTGGTGGGAGTGCCCCCAAAAATTTGGTTGGGTTTTCTTGGGGAACACAGGTGGACCCTGGCTTAGCCAAGTCGCCTGCAGCAGCTACTCTTGTCTGTGATGGTGGCATGGGGTTTGCCAACTTCACTGCCTGTCCCAACACTTTGGGTAGGTACAGACAGGAACCCTACATCAATGGTAGAAAAGCTGAGGCCTACAGAGACACTGGAGCTAGCATCACTATGGTGACTCACAGACTAGTTCCCTCTGAGCAGCTTTTGCCTGGTTTCTCATACCAGGTAACTAACATTGATGGCAAACAGAACAGTCATCCCATGGCAGAGGTATGCCTCAGCTGGGGAGGTGTCACTGGCCCTAAGAGGGTGGCAGTGTCCCCAACCTTGCCTGTAGACTGCTTACTGGGGTATGACTTGGAGCTCTCAGCTTGGGCTGACACCCATTCTAAAATGGTAGGCCTTTCACAAAAGGGTAGTGGGGTTGTGCCAGCCACAACCCCTGTCCAAGTAGATTTCCTCCCTGAAAAGGTTGGAAGGGCAGTGGTAGCCACAGCCCAGGCAAAGATAGACTTCCCTGTAGAGATTGGCAGAGCTGTGACAGTCACAGCTCAAACCCAAACTGAGTGCCTCCCTGGAAAGGTTGGCAAGGCTGTAATGGTCTCAGCCCATACTCAGACTGACATAGGTGTAGTGAAGCCTGAAACTATGGATCACTCCACACAAACAGAGAGTAGTGGAGAGGAAGAAAAGTCTCCCTCTCCCCAGACATTAGGAAAAGGTCAGCCTCCTCAGGGATCTGACCTCACCCCTTGTGAAGGAACTGCACCAGAGGTAGCCAGGCCTGGCCTGGCAGAGCCCCTGATGTCAGTGGACCCTTCCAAGGTGGGACCCAGTCTGGTGCAGGTAGCCTGCCTCTCTCTACCCTGCCTCAGTCAGCCCAGGGCTGCAGAGGTCAGGGAGGACAGTGGACCCCAAGAGGGCCCCTGTCCACAAGAACCCCCCATCAAAAGAATGAGGATTGCCTGGCTAGTAGCCCTAGCCAGGTGATGGTTAAAAACCTTCCTGAGGGATCTCCTTTACAGGTAGTTAGGGACCTCCCCCAGAGGGATTCTGTTGGGCACAGGCAAACATGGGACCTTAGGGCCCCAAACCTGACCTGTCCCTCCAGTAAGCCCACCAAAGGGACCCAGCCTCCAGCTTTAGGTAGCCAGAGGCTGACCCTGAGAGCACAGTGCAACTCAGTTAAAGAAATAAAGGCATCCATGGTGGAAGATGATTGGAGGAAGCTGAGGCCTCACTTTGAGGACACTCACTTCAGTACTCCATCTCAACACCAGCCTTTTACTTTTCAAAGAGACACCAAAAGTAGAGATTCCCTATGGTGGAGACCCTATGAGACCCTCAGGGTGAGGGATTGCTTAGTGGACCATGAGACAGGGGGTAACCATGCTAGTGCTGGTTCTTCCTTATATGGCCACTTAGGCAATATAGGCTTACCTGGTCAAGGACAGCCTTATCTCCTTTCGTTTGGGGTGGGGGGGGGGGGGGTGTAGGAAGGTGGATATCTGACTATGGTATCCCCCAACTTTTTGCCTAGTGTCTAGCTGGTTTTTCGACTTAGTTAGCCTGAGATCCTGCCATTCAGGGTCTCAGGCTGTCTGCTCTCTCTTTAAAATGGACTCCATGTACCCTAGGTACATACCCAATTGGTAAGGGTCACCTTATTGGACCCTGTACGGTGTACCCTAGGTACCCAGGGCATAGGGGTACCCTAGGCCTCCCAGGGGCTGCAGCATGTATTATGCCACCCCTGGCCTGGCCTTCCAATCAGACACAACTGGCTGATCACTCAGCTGGGGCAAGGTCGTGTAATCACCCCTTGATTAGATATAGTATACCTATATCTACCCTTAAAATAGACACATGTGTACCTGTGAGCCACTCCTATGGCAGGCCTTAACAATCCTGGAGGCAGAGTGTTTGGTAACATGTGAGATGGTGCTCTAGCATGAGCTGAGCCTGTCTGCAGCTTTCGGAACCATGTCCTTATAGCTGTTCTATGATATCGCCTACCATATACTCTTAAAGTGCCTTATAATCTTAAACGGTTATGGTAACTATAGTTTGGCTTTATCAAAACATGTCGTGTAAGGGGTCTAACACGTTGAAATAATACCCCCATACCATTTCTGGTGATGAGGATATTATTCCTCCCTTCTAGAGGGAGAGACATGTTAAAATCCTACTTTGCTGTTTAACTCTGACCAAAGCCTCAGCATCACAAAATGGATGCTGCTGCCACAGACAGGAGTCTGACCTCCTGCAGCTGGGAGCCCTCCCAGCCAGGGAGGCCTGGACAATAGGTTTCCTGCTTGGGGAGGTGCTAGCACCTCCCCAGACAGACTTTAGTGTATTGGGGCAGGGAGGGCTGAAAGGAATGAGACATGCCTGGGGCACACAAGGTGCTCCATGCATAGTCCAGTTCAAACCGATGCTGGGGCACTCCAGCCCCAGCTCTGCCGCGAAACTGGACAAAGGAAAGGGGGTGTAGCCACCCCCCTTCCTGGTCCCACCCATAGGAGGGACCTTGCAGGTAGCCCAGCCCACTAGCCCAGTATATTAGAAGGTATCTGTGCCCTGCAAAATTAGATTATCCTGAATCTGCAACTTGAACAGAAATTCTGGACCTTCGACATTCGACCTCAGGAAGAAGACTGAAGAAATCTCCCTTGTGGCCAAGGAGTGACCACCCTGGGCAACCAGGCACCATCCAGCGACCGCTGCTTGCTTTGCGACTGATCCTACGAGGGACGACTGCAGAGACTGACTAGCGCCGAGACTTCCAGACACCTCTGAACCAGATCCACATCTACAGCAAAGCTGAGACCCGTGGAGGCGACGAGGGACGTGGGACCGGCGACTTGGGAAAAGTGGCTAGTAACTGACTAGCGCAACTTCTGAGGCTTCCTCGAGGCTGTGCTTGGGGAATTGAGAAGCCCCTATCCCGAGCACCATCTGCAAAGAAGGTCAGCTCCCCACACTTCACGTGTTCTGCGTGGGGCCCTTCTGCACCTGAGTTGCTCGACGTGTTGTCCGGTTGCTGGCCTGTTGGCTAGTGACCTCTGCGATGACGAACCTTTGATTTTATCTTGCTGGTCCGGCTCCTCCAGACTGGCACTCGCTCCTCTGTGAAAGAGAAGCACCCCAGACCTTCCTGGTCTGCACCAGAAGCAAGTCCTCCATCCTACGTGGGTTCCGCTTGCCAAGGCTTGTTGGGTCCTAACTCGACATCGACGCCGCCGACAGCAAGAGCCTTCGTGGGACAGCTCGCCTCCTGGTCCTGGTCGTCCTCGACATCTCCTGGTACCCGTGGCTGCTACGACAAGCTTCACCTCTTCCCCTGCATCTGCACGACATCGCCTGGTTCCTTCCTGGTTCCTCCCCGGCTCCTGGCTGGTGACCTAGACTCTGTCCCTTCTGCTTGCAGGTATCCTTCCTTCTTGATTCCATATTTGGGATCCACCGGACACTCTTCACTGACTGCCTGTCAGCAACTTTCCTTCAGGCATCCATAGGAGTCAACGACGAAACCCCACGCAAGTTCACACCTATGCACCCGCAGCCCGTGGGCTAGGTAACTTGAGTACTCCGGTGCTCACAAGGGTATTGAATATCCTAGGGTCTAGCTTCCAAGTCTCGAACTCCTAGCTATTCCAGAAGTGTCCTAAAACTGTTAATTTCTAATAACTACTATTTCTATCGACTTTTACGCTTTACGCGTGAGTGTTTCCGCTCTGCATCTGAATCCCGTGGGCCTCCCACTTCCTAACCTTTGGTAGTATAGGGTAGCCCCAGCTATTCCCTAGGCCTAGGCCTATCCTGTGTTCGTGACAGTGGTTCTTATACCACTTACTTAGTATATGGTTTGCGTGGCCCCTAGGGCCTAACTGTATTACTTACCTGTGTGACTTAATGTATGCTTAAATAAGACTGTGTTGTACTTACCTCGAATCTCATAAAGAGTGCTGAGGGTATTTTGACTAGAATAAATACATTCTATTTTTATATATATCTGTCTTGGTGTCCTTTCATTTGGTATTCAAGGGATTACAAATGGTATAACAGCTGGCTTCACATGCCATACAGAGTTTAGCCTAAGACTTCTCTTGTCCATGCTACCACTAGGATAGCTGGTCTATAAGGTTGACTTTACAACCAATCACCATAAGGGTAGTTTGGACTGATACAAGGTGTACACTAGAATTAGTGACATCATATATCAGGCCAACTTCTCACAGAAGTATCCATCAGAAATATCAGAATCATAGCCTGAATATCCTGGGACTTGTGGCAGCACCTGCGCAACCGTCTCCCAAAGAGTGTGGGAGAAACAGCCCAATAAGCAAGCAGTATTCACGGACCGCAATGCCAGACTGGAGGAAGAAAACATCTTCTTCTCAAATGTGTCTAGTCTCTTGCATTCCCTGTCCGGAGGGGCGGAAGGGAATGCGCCCTGGGACGTAGAGGCCTGCACCACCAAACGTTCAGGGGTGGGATGTTGGCTGAGGAATTTTGGGTCGCCCGGAGCTGGGCGATGGAGGCGTGCACACACGTCACAGGAGCCCCTCCTAGGTGGACGTCCGCAAGTGCCTCATTAAAGGGTAATAGGGGTTCAGAAGTGGAAGCCCCAGGTTGAAGCACTTAGGTCAGGAGATTAGTCCTGACCTGCACTGAGGGCAGCTGCAGTCCAAGGACCTCAGCTGCCCTCTTAACCACCATGGCATAGGACACCCCCTCCTCTGTAGCCACAGTAGGTAGAGAGAGCATGCCAGCATCAGGGGAAGAATCCAGACCACTGGCTTCCCCAAGTTCCCCATACCAGTCTATTGTCTCCTCAGAGACATCCTGGTTCTCAAGAGGGTCTCCAGACTCCTCCCATTCCTCTCCTGCACCCAGCACGTCCACAAAGTGCTCAGGAGACAACATAGAACCCCTGGGTTCTATCGTCGTCAGATTCGGCATCGCTCGATGCTGTTCCGGCTCTGTGTCACCGGGAATGAGGCTGGGGCATCGGCGATGTCGTAGGCACCGACTTCGGATTTGATGCCGGGGAAGGTCGCCTTGGCACAACTGGCTTCGACCTGGATCTGGGATCAGATCCCTGAGGCCCCACAGGCGCCGTGGCCGGAGCCGATGGTGTTGAATCCGATGGGGCCCCATCCAGCCCCGCGGGGCCCAAGGGCTCACTAGCGGGGTCGTTCCATTCAAATACGCGGCGTATGGCCTCGTAAAACTATATTATTTGAGCGGGGTCGCTCCGGTCCCCGGAAAGGGTGGAAGGCGCAAAGTCAATTCTGGCTCCGGTTCTGCAGAACTGTGCCTAGAACGTCTGTTCTCCTTACCTTTCTCAACGACAGACATCAGTTGAGGTGAAGTAGAAGTCTGCTTGGCCTTCTTCTTCTTCTTGTGCCTCTTCCCCAAGTGTTCAGAGGACCTCGAATGGGAGGAAGAGGACTTAGGGCTTTGTGAGCGGTCCTGCGACCTCCTCTTTTTTGAACAGGACCGTGACCTCCTCGGAGTCTCACTTGAAGGTGTCGACTGCTGGGCCGCGAGCAACTTAATCGCTCGCTCCCTCAAGGTCTTCGGGGCCATCGCCCGATAGTCTGAGCAAGACTTCGGATCGTGGTCGTGTTCAAGACACCACAGACATACGCGGTGGGGATCAGTGACCGACATCATGCGGGAACAAGTCCCGCATGGTTTGAAACCTGTCTTTCTCGGAGACATCCCTCGCACACAAAGTCAAATCCCAAAATTTTGACAAAAGCCTGCCAAAAAGCAGCAGAGGGGAAACTCTTCTCGAATCGCCGCTTAATTGGCACGGAAAGAAAAGAACTGTCGTCCGCGCGCCTGGATGGCGCCTATAAAGGCACCATGATGTCATAACCAACGCTAACGATGCCGACGACGTCAAGCGGAGCCAAATGGAGCCACCCGACCTCACGCGCAAGGGTTATTGCTCAGCAAAAGTTTCAAGATCCAGCCTGATGCCTGGGAAAATCAAAGGTAAGGAATCTGCAACTAGAAGTTTCTCTCAAATGACTGGTACCGGGAGCACTTAGGGCCTCCCGGAGGAGCTTTACAGTTCATGGAATCATACTGCCCACTCCGTGGGATTCATACCAAACAGGACAGGGTTCGTTCCAGCCAGTCACCGCTTAATGACACACGGCCACTCTATATATCGTAATGGCTGATGCACTTACAATAGGTGAATCACTATGTTTTTAGAAGAACCCTCACTCACCAACCTAGTTGGTGACATGCTTCATCATTGGGTTCCCACCGGAGAGACCGAATGTCTCCCCGGTGTGCTGCGACGCCTGATTTACAGCGGAGCTGGATTTTTGTGTGTGAAGGCAGTGCAATCCGTGATAGTGCGAGTTAAAATGTGTCACAGTTTTAAACCAACAAACAACTTTAATGGTGGTAAACTGGACACAATTAAAAACGGTGTGGTGGACGTGAGAACTCTGGTGATAAATTGACCAGCTACGTCCTAAATTCAATGCAAAGTGGTAGAAGTGGTCAACATGTTTCTGCTTCTGACGATATTACATGAGGCATTCTTCAGGACCTAGTGTTAGACCCCCACGGCGGTATACGCTCGCTAAGGCGTATCCTGACCTGTGGGGTCTGAGACCGCTGAGACTTACGGTTGTGATAAAATAACTCTTCAGGATTTCTGAGAGCTTTCGATTCTGTTGAAGCAAAGAAGAGGTGAAAGGAAAAACAAAAACAAACAGTGATTCACAACATACATGTATATTCACAGAGAACAGACCATGGAAAATCAAACAGATTTGTGAATGAACTTCATGCTCACAAATGGTGAATATCCATCCATACTACCTGGACCAATGGGAGTAAACATTCGTATCAGCCCGTGCCGGTATAGTGTAATTTATTTAAGGTGCTAGGTAGCGCTAGAAAGGTGTGCCAAAGAGTGCTGCGCCCTAGTGGGTGAAAATTACTACCAGAAGCGAATTTTACGTGGGGTGCACTCTAGGCTCATGAACAGCTAGCCATCACACTCTAAATCAGCAGTATACTCTGGCTGACTATGGGAGGCAAGCATGAAATATAACGAAATACAGTAAAAAACGCTTGGATTTAAAAGAGGAGATACGAGGCTTCGTTAGACTGATTATGAAACACCCATACGAAGCCATGAGGTTTGTAGATAGGTGCTTACGTGAAGTCAGATTCAACGTCACTACATGAGTCCGGGTGGGGGGCGGGACTTATAGTCACACTCTAAACGAAGAATAATCAAAGTAAGTAACTTACAAGGTAGAGGTGAAGAAACGGGAATCAGCGGAGCAGAGTCTTTACTTACTACGCCAAAGTCGCCAGCCCACAAGGAACCTACTCAGCCCTCCTTCGGACTCGGATGTTGATGTCCGGACTGGGAGTGGTGTAGAAATAGGACGCGTTAGCCGGTGGAGAGGCGCAGCGTCATCACGCAAGTCACGTGGTGGGGTGTAAGAGGAGAGTGCGGAAGTGGGTTACTAGACCGCTCCATCTACCTCCCATGCGAGGACTATTTCGTGGCTTAAAGGGAGGAGGGACTTCTGACGGAACCAAAAAACACACACCAAGAGATTTACACGGGGTGACCTTGTAGGTGAAATGTTTAAGTTAATGTCAATAGTTTAAAATAAACTATAATGCCTTAAAATGGACTACGTATCATGATGTTTATGTTCCCTTCATTGGCTAAATGAAAGAAATAGACATCGGTATAAGTACCCGAAAAAAATAATAGAGCCCATGACTTAAATTAAGTAGCTTGGAAAATGGGTTTATAAGACATCAGTGTGAACTAAACCCTTGTCAATGTTAGCGAGCTTGGAAGGTTTGTAGTTTTCAACAGGCTCGGGAGGAAATGATGAGAGTAGGACCAGTTCTTTTTTCTCGACCACATTATGGTAACGTGTTAGAAGGAGAGTAGCATTATAGATGGGACTAAGAAAGTAAAGCCCCTTGAATCAGATATTATTTGGAATGGTATAATGATTAACGTTTTAGAATAGTGCCCCAAGGGATATTGTCATTGAATCCCATCGTATGACTTGAAAGACGATAAATCCAACGTTGTTCTTTTTCGAACAGGGTATTCGCTGACCTGTTCCCTGGTCTGATTTGCTCAATTATTGTCCAGGTGAGGTCATTGGGGGTATGTTTGCCGTGTACATAATGTTCTGTCATTTTTGTTATATTCTTGCCGCAGCGGATGTTGCTTCTGTGCTCCACTATACGCTGTTTTATTTTGCGTGTAGTCATACCAACGTATCTGATACCACACGGGCACGTTAGTAAGTAGATAACGTTGGATGAGTTGCAATTCGTGTGTGCACGTTGGGTCCATACTTTGTTTGGTTCAAGATCTAGAGTCCTGCTGGCTTTCGTCAGGTGGCACACACTACACTGACCACATGGAAAATGGCCTGTCACTTTTGGGAGCCCCCAGACCTGTAGGACAGAGGGAGTGTTGTCAGATGGTGCTGGCCTCGGTCTCGTGTGTACAAGAGCATCCTTGATGCTTCTGGCCTTTTTAAAGGAAAAGAGGGGTTTCTCCCAATTTAAGTTGTTGCTTACAAGGATGCCCCAGTGTTTACGGATAGACTTTGTCACAGCATTGGAGGCCGTGCTGTAAGTCGTTACACATGTCAATGGAATCTCATCCACTAATTTTTCTGACTCCTCCAGGAGGGCTTGTCTATGTTGGTTTTTTGCCCTCTTGCAGCTGCGATTTAGGATCTTGTTTGGATAACCTCTTCTCTTCAGTTTTGCAGATAGACTGTTCGATTGAGTACGGTAGTCTTCCATGCGACTGCAGTTGCGTCTAATACGCAAAAATTGGCCGAAAGGGAGATTTTCTCTCAAGGGTCACGGATGGAAGCTTGAAAAAGCTAGGAGATTGTTTTTCGAAGTTGGTTTATAGTGGGTCTTGGTTAGCAGCTTCCCTTCCCATTTAGTAATCACCAGATCAAGAAATATTACTTCATTCCGATCATAGGTATTGGTGAATTTCAGACTGGGATCGCAAGTATTGATCCAAGCAAAGAAGTTCACAAGTTCGTTCTCAGGTCCTTTCCAGATCACAAGAAAATCGTCTATATATCTTTTCCAGAAAGATATATAGGACGAAAAAGGGTTGCTCGAGGTCAGAATGAACTTTCGTTCGAAGTTGTAGACATAAAGACCTGCCACACTAGGGGCAAAGGTGCTCCCCATCGATGTACCGGTGGATTGGAGGAAGAGGGTACCCTTGTATTCGAAAAAATTCTTTTCCAGAGCAAGAGTGGCACAGTCTACGACAAACTGTTTCGATGTCTGAAAATCCCAAGGGGTCGCTTCCAAAGTCTCACTGATAACCCTGATGGTATCTTTCTGGGGTATGCTGGTATAAAGACTTTCGATGTCTAGAGAAACCAGGAAACAATCATCTGTCAGAGTTATATCCTTCAGAAATACCAGCAGACTTTTGGTGTCTTTCAAGTACGTGGGTGTTGCCTGGATCAGGGGTTTTAAGAAAAAGTCACAATAGATAGATAGGGGCCCTAAAAGGGATCCAATGCCAGAGACAATTGGTCGACCAGGCGGAGGGATCTTGTTTTTATGGGTTTTAGGTAGCGTGTAAAAATAGGGAACAATGCCCTCACTCTTAGTGAGGAAATCGGCCTCATGTCACTTCTACCACTTTGCACTGAATTTAGGACGTAGCTGGTCAATTTATCACCAGAGTTCTCACGTCCACCACACCGTTTTTAATTGTGTCCAGTTTACCACCATTAAAGTTGTTTGTTGGTTTAAAACTGTGACACATTTTAACTCGCACTATCACGGATTGCACTGCCTTCACACACAAAAATCCAGCTCCGCTGTAAATCAGGCGTGGCAGCACACCGGGGAGACATTCGGTCTCTCCGGTGGGAACCCAATGATGAAGCATGTCACCAACTAGGTTGGTGAGTGAGGGTTCTTCTAAAAACATAGTGATTCACCTTTTTTAATTACTTCTGCACTTTTTTCAAACTAGACGGACACACTCTTTCTTTGTTTATCTATACCAGCCCTGGGGGACTAAGAGTGGCTCCAATAAAACTCCCTCTCTCTCTTGTTGTTAATCTATATGATGCACTTACAAACCAGGGGAATGGACTCCGAAGGTTGTAGGGGTGTCCTGCTCATGCAGGGACACTCTCATAATTAGAACCGAGCACCCTGCCTTCAGGATTGAAAGGCCTGCCTTAGGGGTGACCTATAGGTTTTAAGTGCAGTGAGCACAGATATAAGCAAACTTATATCTTTTGTATATCTGTTGTAAGTGGTGCTAGCACCAGCTTACATAGGCTCGATTTGCAGGCCTTTAGTCACAATTTTTGTGGTCTCCCATGGGTGGCATAATACATACTTCAGCCCATGGGGGACCCTGGTGTACCTATGCCCTGGGTACCTTAGTGCCATATACTAGGGACTTACAAGGGTACAACAGTAGCCAATCTGGGATGTACCTAAGTACTCACCATATCCAATTTAGGGGAGAAATCACAGAGACTGGGGTTCTGATTATCAGTATCCCTGTCAGACTAGTCAGAAACAGCATAAAACCAGGCAAAAAATTGGGAGTAACCATAAAAGCAGATCCTACTTTCCTACACTAGGGACTTAGAAGTGCACACCAGTTGCCAATTAGGAAGGTACAAAAGTACTTACCACAGTCCAATTTAGGGAGAGAGCACAGTGACTGAGCTCCTGATCAGCAGGATCCCAGTCAGAAAAACAAAATGACACCAGCAAAATGTGGGGAAGACCATGAAAGCAGATCCTACATTCCTACAAGGGCCTTAGGATTTATCCTTTGACACAAGGAACAAGCATCAGCATCATGATCTGACCCTAAACACCAAAGGCAAATATCTTAAGGGTCACTGATAGACATCTGACCCTCACCGTCCTTACAGGGCTTGAACCCAGATTTTCAAGGTGGACACATCTTAACAAAAAAGTACCAATTTTGAAAAAACATCAAAAAATTCGACACTTTCCCAACAGAGAGCCTACGAAAACTGTTATGTATCGAAGGTGAGGAAAAAACGTAACTGATTTCAGCATGCCCACAACAGCTTCTTATGGCTCCAGTGACATTACACCTTGCCGCATGCACAGCCATGTGGATAACAACGTCCCTGTCGACGCAGGAGAGCTTTCAAGGAAGATTCTGTGGAATGCTGACGCATGCAGTATACAAAAGGGTGAGAAATCCACAGGTTTATGTATCCATCAGAAGAAAGGAGACTTTTTATGGCAACATGTTTATTTTTTGCACTCCTTGGGTAATTATGGATAAGTTAGAATCTTTCAACATGTTTCTACTACGCCTATTTTAAACAAGCATTTGCAATGCAATAGTTCCCGCATTATTAAAGTTTGAGCTATTGGCATTGCTAAATAATGCAACACCAATAGCTCAAACTTTAATAATGCGAGACCTATTGCATTGCAAATGCTTGTTTAAAATAGGCGTAGTAGAAACATGTTGAAAGATTCTAACTTATCCATAATTACCCAAGGAGTGCAAAAAATAAACATGTTGCCATAAAAAGTCTCCTTTCTTCTGATGGATACATAAACCTGTGAAGTATGGTCCGGGGGTCACTTTTAGCCCTACTGACGTTAATATGGGAGCCCACTTTGAACTACAGCACTGGGCTGCTGTTTACTTGACAGAGCGCTAAAATTAACTAGCAACACTAAGATGTTCATCCTTCCGAGGTCGATAAAATGAGCACAATTCTTCATCTATAAAAAAAAACAGCTACTTTACGTGAAGGTGCGCTTTAAAACTACATGCAATTTATGTGACTTACATGTGTGTAGACAAACACACGTATTCAGAGTCGCCCACGTGGGATCTGCAGTAGTTTCTTAAAAGCAGGACAGTTTTCAGTCGCAATAACTTCACGAGTGGGCACTTATTCTTGCGTTTTAGCACTGGTCCGCACTGTAATAAGTATAAAGACACACACACTCGAGCGCACACACATGGATACACACTGACACACGCACACACACTGACACGCACACACACATGCATACACACTGACAAAGGCACACAGACAGGCACACACAGACACGTGCACACACGCACCAGTACCTGTTGGGGATCAGCTGCTGGTGTCCACACGTGGGTCCTGCACGTTCCTCACTGGTGCACACGAGGGTTTGCCCATACATACCGTGCATCGTGTGTTGACACAGCCTTTTCTCTGCACAGTGTAGTACACAAATGGCCTTGTGCTGGGAGTGTGCTTTCTTCCTTTCAACAATGCGCCGGCCCCGTTCTCTCCAAGTAAACACCGCGTGAGCGCACCTTTTGTTAGGCCTCGAGGTGTCAGGCCTGCTCTCCAGGGGTCTGTGTGCTGCAGACAAATGACACCCCTGCTGCTTGTGCGCTACCTGACAAAGGGGGAGGCTCACCTCACTGTTCGCTGAAGCCTCGAGGCCCTGCGCAAGCCAGCAGCACTAGGATGTTCATCTTTCCGAGGTCGATTAAATGAGCACAATTCTTTATCTATTACAACAAGACTTCAGAGAGAAACACCCCATCTCTAAACATTACCCCGAGGAGCAACGTAGCACACCGAATCTTCGCAAGGCTGGTGGGTGGACTTTAGTGAATGGGTCTCATTGCAACATTTAAATAAGTGCTTGTATTCGTCCCGCCTGCAGGGCCTTGTGCTTGTGATACAAACAGATCACCAGCCGCCGCCGGCTGCACGCACAAGCAATTAGGCAAGTCTACACCGAAAACACACGAAGAGTGCAATAATGAACGTGACGCCTCTCCCGCAGCTTACCTCTGACTCATTGCCTTACCTCTGCCTGTTTCTTTTTTTGCTCTTACCTCTCACTCATTGCCTTACCTCTGCTTGTTTCTTTTTTTGCTTGTACCTCTCACTCATTGCCTTACCTCAGCTTGTTTCGCATTCTTCTGTTAGTCTACACTGTGACTCCTATACTGACTCCACGTGTCTGATCTTTGTGCCCCACTCCTCCTCTCTCCTGACAGACAGTGATGGTTCCCCTCCTCCTGCGCCCACACGTTGCCTCTCTACAGGTATAAGACTGAGTTTCCATCTTGTATTCGTCCCTCCTGCAGGGCCTTGTGCTTGTGATACAAACAGATCACCAGTCGCCGTCGGCTGCACGCACAAGCAATTAGTCAAGTCTGCACCGATAACACACGAAGAGTGCAATAATGAACGTGACGCCTCTCCCACGACTGTCCCTATTGCTCACTGGTGTAGAATATTATGTTTCTTTGCAAATATTTTAAAAGCACGGAGAAAGGAAACAGATGCAATTTATTCTGAGACAGCTATGCAGATTCTCGGCGGTTTTTCTTGCCTCTGCAGTTTTCCTGAACCTTCGCCTCCGGTCTTCGATAAGCTCCCGCTACAAGGTGTTTTTCCCTTCACCCACGCCAGCTCCGTTGCGGTTCTCGTAGCCCTGACAGGCCAGTAAAATACTTCGGGTTCACACAGTTGACGGCTGAATATATTCTGCCGCTGAGCAAGAAGCTTTTTAAATTAACAAGGTCAAGATAGGGCGGCCAGACAACTGTAAAATCAACAAGCAGCACTGAAAGCGATCGCGAAAGCCCGCGAGTGGTACGTGCGCGCGTGCCACTGCGACCCATATGTCTTCAATCATCGCGCCCGTGTCTGGGCACGATAATTGAAGACATATGGGCTTTGGTGCGCGTAACAGACACCAATAGGCCATGGGCGGAGCAATGCGACCGCCTATGGCCTATTGCGTGTCCTGTTACAAAACAACACGCACTCCAAGCCCAATCAGAGATGAGCATAGGAAATGAACTCGCACCAGCGTGTTCATTTCCAGGGTCCATTTCTAAAACCCCGTCAAAAGGACTCTCGCTGCGCGAACACGGCTGCGCAGTGTAACACTAGGCGCAAGACCTAAAAAGCACACTTGTATGAAACTGTTTCTAATATCTTTTTGCAACAAATATCTAACAGCTTTTTTGATGTGTTTAATTTTGAACTAGAGATTCTATTTTTATTCTACATGTTTGCACACATGCTCTCTCTTTTAAAGAAAAAAGCTACGCACTACGGAATTAAGTGGTTTGTGTAAAGGTGATGTAATTATAAGGAATAAAGTGCTTCCTGCTGTACATGATAAGGATATTGCAAGTCACTTCACAGTTCCATAACAAAAGAACTCGGACTTCGCCTTTTCGTCTATATGATCATGGAAGTCCTCTGTGACTTGCAATATTCTTATAGTGTATGGCAAAGGGTACTTTATCCCATATATATATATGTGTGTATTATGTGTATATATATACCGTCTTTGTTCTATCCTCTAGCCATTAAGGATACAATTGACAGCTTCCAGGAGCAGGTGATTGCTGATTTGAAGAATCTTAACAAATTAACCTGCAAGGCAACGAACGCCAGGAGAAAAAATATTAAAGAATTGCAGTACCATCAACTAATGACAAAAATTAAAAATACTAAGGAAATAGTAGTCCGCAATGCAGACAAAGGCGGTAATGTAGTCTTATTAAAAAGAGAAAACTACTTGAAAGAAGCTATGAACCACTTGGATGACAAATCTTGTTATGGGACAAGTAATAGAGTGACTTGGAACTCAATAAACTCAACATACCGAGTGAAAGTAATGGCCTGGCGAGAGATGGGCTTGTTAACAACGGAAGAATATAAATATCTGTGGACCCGAAAACCAGTTATCCCAATCATCTACTTTATACCTAAGATCCACAAAGATAAAATCAATCCGCCTGGGAGGCCAATCATATCAGCACGTAACAGCATATTTGAGAAAACGTCCAAATACGTAGATTTCTTTTTACAAGACTTTGTTCAGAACCTGGCTTCATATATTAAGAATACTGGTGACTTTTTAATGAAAATAAGAAACCTTGAATGGCATGAGAACTTTCTTTTGATTGCGTTGGATGTAACCTCGTTGTACACATCAATTAAACATAATGATGGATTACGAGCACTGAGATATTACCTAGCAAGAAGAGGAACCACCTATGCGGAGCATAATCAAATGTTGATGAATATGGTTGAACTGTGTTTAACTAACAACATATTTATGTTTCAGGACGTGTTGTACCAACAATTACGTGGGGTGGCAATGGGTGCAAGCTTCTCCCCCAGCTACGCATGTCTACACATGGGCTGGTGGGAGGAGCTTGTACTCATGACTAAATATAATGAGATTTTTGAAAATAACATTCAATGTTGGTTTAGGTTCATTGATGACCTTTTTTTGGTTTGGAAAGGAACAGAACAAGGAGCCAGGGAATTTATCGACCAGCTCAACATCAATGACCTAAACCTTAAAGTTACTTCTAATATCAGTAAAACGAGGGTAATATTTCTTGATGTGGAGGTGTACATAGAACATGGGAGAGTGGAAACAAAATTGCATAGAAAACCAACGGCAGGAAACTCAATTCTGCATGCCAGCAGCTCCCATCCCAAGCACCTCATCCAAAGCATTCCTTATGGGGAACTACTACGAATTAAACGCATTTGCAGTGATAGTGGATCCCTAAAAATAGCACATCAGGAATGCATTAACCGCTTTAAGGTGCGAGGTTACAGCAATAAATGCCTAGAAAAAGCCCTGACCAAATGTAACCAGGTTGACAGAGATATGTTGATTTGTCAAACTCCAAAACAAAAAGCCCCTGACGACGGATTAACTAATAACTTCAGATTTATCTTTGAATATAACCGTCAGGTGGAAGCAGTAAGGAAGATTCTTAATAGAAATTGGTACCTTATAAAACAGGACCCCATAATTGGTAAAATGATCCCCAAACGCCCAGCAATCACATATAGATGAGGAGTATCTATGAAGGATATGTTGGTGGATAACGATCCGTGTGGGGTGGTAACTAAGGGATCTTGGCTGTCACAAAGACGGGGATTCTTCAAATGCAAGGTGTGTAAGGCCTGCGAATACGGGGTCTCGACAACAAATTACACTACACCATTTGGGGGCCCCAACAAAGAAATTACAAAATCATTGAACTGTAAGACTGACCATGTAATATATGTGTTGGAGTGTCCATGCAAATTAAGGTACATTGGGAGTACCATTCTCCCAGGCCACAAAAGAATACTCCAACACATTCGTGCAATCAAAAATCATGACCAGGCGTATCCAGTGGCGCGTCATTTCCAGGTGAAACATGAGGGTAACCCAAAAGATTTAAGTTACTTCCTCATTGATTCTGTCCCTAAAAACAAAAGAGGGGGGGACAGAGAGAAGACACTCAGAATATCGGAAATGTACTACATTTTAAATCTAGATAGTAAGCACCCAAATGGTCTAAATAGCTCGGAGGAGCTACACGCCAGTCTATAACAGTCACGTTCATGCTAAGGTATCCAATTCCATCATATACATATATGTATTTATAAAAAATCTCTTCCTTGCTGTAACCCGATGTCAATCTGGGACTGTGAACTAGATTAACTTGAACCAATGGCTTGCACTTGTTTTAAGCTCCAGTAGTATTTTACTATTTATATATCGGCCGATATTATAGTAACTACTGGGCTACTATGATATCCAAACTTGCTTCCTTTCTTATATATGTTTTTATATTTACTACCAAGCACTTATCACTATTTTATCTAGTAGTTTTAAATTGAAGCACATTTTGCACATCCATATAGATACTAATTAATACAAAAACTAACAAAAAATTAGAAAAAAACTATAAAAATTGCAGTGGGCAGGGCCTTGCCGGGCATCATTTTCCAGTAGGCAACCTGATCTGTCTTTTCTTAGCCTTTTCCGTTTATGACAATGAACCTCAGGGAACTATTGCTCCTAGTATGCCAACTCCAAATTAATCAATGGAGGTATTGGCATACAGGACTATTTTTATGATTGTATTTATGAAAAATTGTGTAGTATTATCTAATCTTTTACTCAGAATTTTATACATTTGTGGAATGTTTTATGTATTTATATATTTATATATTTATACATGATTTTATCTTGGTTATTTTGACGCAGGGAATGTTTTTATAAATTTATGGACTATTCTATTTATTTATATATTTATTTCTGACTAATAAAATACGATCTGTACATTTGAATATGACGCAATGTACATAATCACAATCATATATGAAATTTTATATTCAAATGACGATATTGCTTTAGATCAAGGTTCTACAGAGATATTTATATCTTCATATATGAGGCACAAAGATGTCTAAACTATCAAGAAATAGCAAACAAGGAAAAGACAAACCGCAAAGAAAAAACAAATATGTTGTAAATAAAGTTAATTTTATAAAAAAACTGTTGAAACATACGATGCCCTACCCCCTTTAAAAGTGCAACACAATTGGTGGTTCAGCGTCATGTGATCAAGTCCCCATGCAGGGATGAAACGCGTAATGGCTGCTATGTTGTGGATGTAACCCAAAGGACAATAAACCTATCGGTATTTAAAGGATTGTGGTCCGTGCTCTTTTTGCCGTGGCTGGTGGAAGAATCGCGGAGTGGAAGAGTGCTTGACGATATATATATATATATATATATATTCACTGAAAAAACCATAGGTTTCAGGCACGTTATAGTTCGGAATTAGCATTTAAAAAACCTTAGAAATTCACTGAAACAGCCATAGGTTTCAGGGGCGTTATAGTTAGCTGGACTTTTCACTCGTACAAAACCATTGAAATTCCCCCGTTATAGTTAGTTCAGCTAACTATAACTCGCGCGCCCGCAATGCACTGCTGATGACGTCACATATTACATCACTCATGACATGGTCAGTGACATCACTCATGACATCACTGATGACATCTCAAATGACATCACTGATGACATCATCTTTGTGATAGAGTGGCAGACCTCCTCTCCCCCTAATATAACCTTTGATACACACATTCAAAAATAGAAACTAAAATTTCCAAAACAATGGACATACCAATATCAGTTACAACAACCTATTCAGTAATTCTAAGATCCACATCCACTCATTCACCAACAGTCCTATACAGTCACTCATACATGTACTCACTCATCATATGTACTCATACACCTATACATCCTGTTACATAACGCCACTCATCCATAGAGTTACTCACACACATAGTCACTCATGCTAATAAAGAATCAAACATCCATTTACTTGCATATACAGTTATACACACACCACCACTCTTACTTCTACAGAAACTTACACATACTTAGTCTTTTAAACAATCACTTATAGAAACACATACTTATTCATACAGGAACTCTTTCAATCTCTCACTCATACTCACTTATATACACCAATAGTCACATATACTAGTTTAAAACATATGTAGTTACTCATAAAGACACTATTGAGACAGTCATTCACTCACTAACACACCCATGCACACACTCATCCACCAATACAGTCCTGCACACATGCTGTCTTCAACACATACAAACAGTGAGTCACTCATTCATGCACTTATGCACTACGTAATACCCCTACCGAACCATACAGACACTCAGACACTCATTCTGATACTCAAAAAACCAACTAATAACCTATATAGACACTCATGTAGCTACTCACCAACCCATGCAGCCACTTATACACAAAGTGAGAGACTGATACAGATATTTACATATTTAAACATTACTCACTAAGCCATGTATTCACTAAGATACACTTAATCAGTCAGTTATACAATCTATTTTTCAAAAACAAATCATCCATTTAGACACTTATATACCCATTTATTCTTCCATCGACCTTGAGATATACATATATAAAACATATGTAATTTTCAGAAAAACACACATTCACTGGATGATGTCATCAGTGATGTCATTTGAGATGTCATCAGTGATGCCATCAGTGATGTCATGAATGTTGTCACTGACCATGTCATGAGTGATGTAATATGTGACGTCATCAGCAGTGCATTGCGGGCGCGCGAGTTATAGTTAGTTGAACTAACTATAACGGGGGAATTTCAATGGTTTTGTACGAGTGAAAAGTCCAGCTAACTATAACGCCCCTGAAACCTATGGCTGTTTCAGTGAATTTCTAAGGTTTTTTAAATGCTAATTCCGAACTATAACGTGCCTGAAACCTATGGTTTTTTCAGTGAATTTCAAAGG
Source organism: Triturus cristatus (assembly GCF_964204655.1). Lineage (NCBI taxonomy): Eukaryota > Metazoa > Chordata > Amphibia > Caudata > Salamandridae > Triturus > Triturus cristatus. The sequence continues at coordinate 1,167,422,703 of NC_140591.1, read as the reverse complement.
TTTTTTAAATGCTAATTTCTAACTATGGCTACAGAGATAGGACATGTGAAGAAAGAAGAAAAAACGCACAGAAAGAAAAAAAAGTAATGTAGAAAGAAGCAACAGAAGTCCTCAAAGACGAAGAAAAGTGCAGGAAGAAGGATAACGTGCAGAAAGAACAAACAGAAGAACAGAAAGAAGCCTTGTTGCAAAATCATCCTGTACCCTCAACTTTTTCAGACGGATACTGGTGTTAACTGAGTCTGACTAACCAGTCCTAGAGCCAGTGCTATGTTAAAAGACACTCAGAATACAGTGAAAACACCTACATACACTAGGTAACACTATGCGTTGGGGTCCCCCTGTGATAAGCATGACCTCCTCTGTAAGCCCCTAGTATATAATAGGGCAGGTGATTAAAACTACCTCTTAAAACGCGCCACAGGGCGTGTTTGCACACGTCATCTGAGGCCCCGTCCCCTCACTTCCCCACTGTGTAAACACGCCCTGTGGCCGTTTTAAGTTGGGAGATTAAGTCCCCTTGAATCCTGAGGGTCCCTAGGGTCCAACTAGACCACTAGGTACCTCCAGTAAGCGCCACAGAGCTGCGTTACAGAGAGATGTAAAAAGGGGCATGGCCTAGACCACCTCTCTGTAACGCAGCGCAGTGGCGCTTACTGGAAGCACCTGGTGGGCTAGTTGGCCCCCAGGGGCACTCAGGATTGAAGGGGAACTATTTCCCCAACTTAAAACGCGCCACAGGGCGTGTTTGCACACGTTAACTCAGGCCCTGTCCCCTCCCTTCACCACTGTGTAAACAAGCCCTGTGGCCGTTTTTAGTTGGGAGATTAAGTTCATTTGAATCCTGAGCGTCCCTAGGGTCCAACTAGCCCACTAGGTACCTCCAGTAAGCGCCACAGAGCTGCATTGCAGAGAGGTGTAAAAAGGGGCACGGCCTGCACCACCTCTCTGCAACGCAGAGCAGTGGCGCTTACTGTAAGCCCCTGGTGGGCTAGTTGGCCCCCAGGGTCCCTCAGGATTGAAAGGGAATTATTTCCCCAACTTAAAACGTGCCACAGGGCGTGTTTGCACATGTCACCTCAGGCCCCGTCCCCTCCCTTCACCACTGTGTAAACGCGCCCTGTGGCCGTTCTAAGTTGAGAGATTAAGTCCCCTTGAATCCTAAGGGTCCCTAGGGTCAAACTAGCCCACTAAGTACCTCCAGTAAGCGCCACAGAGCTGCGTTGCATAGAGGTGTAAAAAGGGGCGTGGCCTCAGAACACCTGTCTGCCACGCAGCTCCCTGGCGCATACTGGAGATACCTGTTGGGCTAGTTGGCCCTCAGGGACCCTCAGTATCGAAGGGGAATTAATTCCCCAACTTACAACTGGCCAGGGGGTGCTGCTAGGAGGGGGCGTGGCCTCCGGCGCGATGCCGGTCTTTTATTTATTTTTTTAAGAAGGAGGGCTGTGTGGCCCCCCTTCTTTTTCTAATTTACTGGCCCTGGGGACCCCATCCCCCAGGGCCTGCACCCTAATTTTTTTGTTTAAAAAAAAAAAATTTGGCCCTCCCAAGGCCTTAATCGGCCCCGGGGACCCCAACCCCCGGGTCAAGGCCTTTTTTTTTTTTATTCTTTAGGAGGGGGCTGCGTTGCCCCCCTCCTCAGGCCACTTATGGCCCCGGGGACCCCATCCCCCAGGGCCGGCCTTTGTTTTTTATTATTTTAAAAATATATATATTTATAGAAACACTTAGGACATGCTGGACAAACCGTATGTACCTATCACCATGACGATTTGCGTGATAATCATTAAAAGGCAACTATGCATAGAATGAATCCACATGGAATGTATTTACACCGCTAGTGAAGCTCTGACGTGTCTGACGCCCTACCGTGCCTAATCCCGGCGCCCCCGCCGGTGGGTACTCTCCAAGTAGACACCCTTGTCGTTTATTTATACAAACATGGGTAGCTATTGACGGGCACATTTAATATACACGCACACCAAGCCATTCAAAGGGGATTCCACAAAAATTCGACGAAACTATGCAAGAAACCCCCCTCACGGTTAATAAAACATACATCCACCACCGGATGTGTAATACTTTTTATTTTACTCTCTGAAAAGGAGACGAACCTCACTTGAGAGTCACAGTGTGCTCCTGGCTGAGCCCAATGCTGTGTTACACCCACCAGTGCCCGCCGAGTGCCTCACACCTCTGTGTTGTATTCCACCAGCTAGTGCGTATGCTATGACACTCTCTAGCCCATGTGCACTGTAACACCACCCTGTGAATATGTCGTGCCACACTTGCCTTCGCACGGGTTATATTGCCCCATCTAACGTGCCTTCCTCGATGCCTATGTTATAACGCACAGCGCTATGTCATACATATTACAATCTGGGATCCATATCTTTGTCACAGTGCATATGCAACGTTACACTCCCCAGCACATATTTTATATTACAACTTTAGAGACTAGTTAGGTTACAAAACACTGCCCTGTGCATATTACACTCCAAGGCGCATATCGCATAGCACGAGCTAGTGCCTGTGCTATCTCGTGCTCTCCAATGAATCTGTCATTGCGCACAATGTATTGCATATTATATTTCACGCCCCGGTTCATCTTGTATCACACTTTTTGGTGCATAGTTTATACCATATACTATATCTAGTTTTCATTTTTAATCGTGCTCTCAGGACTATGTTCTATATAACACTGCGTCCACCTACCCTTTTCACGGACATTGCATTTTGCGATGAGGGGTGGAGGGTCAGGGGGTGTTTTTGCCAAGTGAGCCCGGAGTCACAGTCACAAACGTCCTCTTCTTCCTGAATAAAAGTGAGATTATGCTGCATACTTGTTCATATTTTAAGTAGTTCGCACAGACACACATTTTAAAAACAATAAAGTTCCTAATACCCACCTTCTCTGAACAGTTAGCTTGCTGCCCCATCCACCTCCTCCCTATCCTCTGCTGTCTGAATCCATGGACTAGCCTCCTCCCTCCTGCCATGCATGGTCTGATGTGCTGCCACTGCCCTCCATTTAGTATGATGTACCAGTCCACTCCTCCTGCCCTCCATTGCCCAATTCTATGGCCCATCATTGACCTCCTGCTTAGCCTCTGTGCTTAGCTTGCTGCCCCTATTCTCCTTCCCCCTGCCATCCGATGTCTTTGTGCATGCCCCTGCTCCATCCCATGGACCTGCCACTCCTATCTACTCTGCGTGTTCTGTTGGGCTGCCACTTCCCTCCCACCTGCCTAGCATTGTCAGATGACTGTAACCTGTCCCTGCCACCTCCACCCTGCCTGTCCATATGCCATGCCCCCATCCCCTTCCTCCTGTCCTCCATGGTCCATTTTACTGCCACACCCTTCTGCCCTCCCTGGTCTGTTGTGCTGCAACTGCTCCTCCTGCCTGCCCCGTGCGGTCTGTTGTGAGGCCCCTTCCCCTGAACTCTCTTGTCTGTGCCCAGGTCCTGACCCTCCCTTCTATCCTCCATGGTCCTTTGTGCATGCCCCTGCACCCTCCTTCTTGCCCATCATAGCCATTGTGCTGCCACTAACCCTCCTGCTTGCCATGCATGGTCTTCTGTGCTGCCATGGCCCCTCCCACCTTCCCTGTGTGGTCAGCTAGCTGCCCCTGCCCCCTCCCACCTTCCCTCCATGGTCTGTGTGTATGACATCATAGTCTCATTGTTGCTCTCCATGGTGTGTCTTGTTTCTAGTGCCCATACTGCCTGACCTCCATGGTCATCTTGCTGCTCCTGCCCTGCCTCCTTGCCCCAGCCCTCTTTTTCCATGTGCAGACCCCTATTCCCTCCCTCCTGGCTTGCCTGTTCCATTGTAATGCCCCTGTTCCGTCCCTCCTGCCCTTTATGGACTGTTATGCTGCAGCTTTCTCTCGTGTCTGTCCATTATGGTCAGCTAGCTACCATTGCCTCTTTCCCCTCTGTTCTCTGTTGTCCATGTGCATGGTCCTGTCCCTCCCTATTACTTTCCATGGATTGTTGTGCTGCACTCCCTGATGCCTGCCCTGTAGGGTCAGTTTGGTGCACCTCTCCATGTCCCTCCTGTCCTCTGTTATCCGAGTCCATGTCCCTACCCCAATTCCTCCTGCCTACCATGATCCAATGTACCATACTTGCAAACATTTTGAACTTGGTAAGAGGGAGATTTTGAAAAAAAACTGGGGTATTGATTTTCCCCTTTGAGTTACATTAAAAAAGAGGAGATTGTAGACAGGAGACAGATCAAGTAAAGCCCATTTGAGCTTAAAAACATTGGACGTTTCCTGGCTGAAACGGGTCTGTTGGCATGTATGGCTGTACTACCACTGCCTCTTCCTTCTGCCCACAATGGTCTATTATATTGCCACAGCCTCTCTTGCCAGTCCTGTCTTGTTGGTTTGTTGCCCCTGCCCCCCTTTCCACTGCCCTCCATAGTCTGTTGTGCTCCCACTGCCCTTCCTGCCTGCCCAGTGTGGTCAAATTGTTGCCTCTGCACTCTCCTACCTGCCTTCAATTTTCAGAGTCCGTGCCCCTGGCCTCTGCCTCTCAACAGTATCCCAATGAACAACTAGATTGCTAACATTCTATATTTATTACAAAAGTGTGGAACGCCTGACGTTATCTTGATGTAATCAAAACTGTAATACCTAGAGTATTTCCTTTAGAAATTACATATATGAGAGGGTCTTATTTGCATAAAAATTATGGTTAGTGCTCTAAAAACCTAAAATGAGGACATATTTTCTGAGTTTTCAAATAGCGACAAAGAACTTTTAAATTATTTGTAATCTTTATGTTTTTTATCCAGTTGACCACTTGATTAAATGTTGCACCTAGGGGAGAGGATGTGGTGTTACTTCCAGAGCTGCAGACTTTGCAACTGGGGAACCAGGTTGGAGTTTCGGCTTCAGCTCAACATTCTGTGATTCTGGTCAAATCACTTAATCTCCCCATGTCTACACAACCAGAATGAATTTGATCTTGTGTGATGTAACCAATGCTCATGTAAAGCACTCCAATACCTGACAAGTCTGCACTATATAAAACTGCAAATACACAAAAAATAAGTGTTTTGCACACTTCTGTCATTGGGCTATATTTGGGCTACATCTGGGTGATTTTGGGCTACATTTGGGCTCTTTGGTCTCCGGTGGCCATTTTGGGAGATTTATTTGTTATGAAGTTTCCTAATTTCCTCATTTACTGCAGTCTCCTCAGTAGGAAATGCTTTCAGTTTTTTACTTTGATTCCATCAAGAAGGTATTCAGATATGTCACACATTTGCCATAAACTCTGAATGTTAGCACTCCAGTTGCTCATTAGATCACTGTAGTAAAGCTACTGCTCACCACTGAAGTCTGCTGCTGGTATTAAAAGTGTATGTTTCAGTCTGCATGTCAGAATATTTTTATGAAATAGAAGAGAATTTGAGAAGTCAAAATGTGCCCTAATTTTTCTTTCTGCAGAACTATTCATAATTTCTATGAGAAAATGAACCCCCTCATTTTGTTCCATTGTAAATTAAATGTTTTAAGTGTTACCACTTTATTCCAATCAAGATGGCTTTAGGTGTGCCATACTTTTGTCATAAGTAAGACTGTTAGCGCTCTAGTTGTTCGTTAGAACACTCTGGGACATTCTGTCATTGGGCTATACTTGGGCTACATCTCGGTGATATTTGGGCTACATTTGTGCTCTTTTGTCTCTGGTGGCCATCTTGGGAGATTTATTTGTTATGAAGTTTACAAATTTCCTCATTTACTGCAGTCTCCTCAGTAGCAAATACTTTCAGTTTTTTAGTTTGGTTCCATCAAGAAGGCATTCAGATGTGTCACACATTTGCCATAAATTCTGAATGTTAGCACTCTAGTTGCTCATTAGATCACTGTAGTAAAGCTACTGCTCCCCAGGGAAGTCTGCTGCTGGTATTCAAAGTGCATGTTTCAATCTGCATGTCAGAATTTTTTTATGAATTAGAAGAGGATTTGAGAAGTCAAAATGTGCCCTAATTTTCCTTTCTGCACCACTAATCATAATTGCTGTGGCAAAATGAACCCCCTCAGTTTGTTCCTTTGTAAATTAAATGTTTTAACTGTTACCACTTTATTCCAATCAAGATGGCTTCAGGTGTGCCATACTTTTGTCATAAGTAAGACTGTTAGCGCTCTAGTTGTTCGTTAGAACACTCTGGGACATTCTGTCATTGGGCTATACTTGGGCTACATCTCGGTGATATTTGGGCTACATTTGGGCTCTTTTGTCTCTGGTGGCCATTTTGGGAGACTTATTTGTTATGATGTTTCCTAACTTCCTCATTTACTACAGTCTCCTCAGTAGGAAAAACTTTCTGTTTTTTACTTTGATTCCATCAAGAAGGCATTCAGATGTGTCACACATTTGCCATAAATTCAGAATGTTAGCACTCTAGTTGCTTATTAGATCACTGTAGTAAAGCTGCTGCTCACCAGGGAAGTAGACTGCTGGTATTGAAAGTGCATGTTTCAGTCTGCATGTCAGAATGTTTTAATGAAATAGAAGAGGATTTGAGAAGTCACTCAAAATGTGCCCTAACTTTTCTTTCTGCAGCACTAATCATACTTTCTATGGCAAAATGAACCCCCTCATTTTGTTCCTTTTTAAATTAAATGTTTTAAGAGTTACCACTTTATTCCAACCAAGATGGCTTCAGGTGTGCCATACTTTTGTCATAAGTGGGACTGTTAGCGCTCTAGTTGTTCTTTAGAACACTCTGGGAAGCTGCATTAGAACACAAAGGAATCAACTGACAGTCTCTGCCCTTGTTGGATGTACATGTTTTACTGAGAATGTCAGACTTCATTCTCCCATGACTGAGAAAGATAATGTGAATTTACAGAAAATATGCTCTCAGTTTAGCTTATTGATCACCTTCCAAACCTCTGTGGGAAAAGCATGAGAAAATAGTTTTCTCTCAAACATGATTCATGATATCACAGCAGAAGGCTTTTTCACATGGTAAAATCACCTTAGAACACACCACAATTCCTAAAATGAGTATGGTACCATCAACAAATGATTTATAATGTAACTAAAGTCTTAAAATCTTCTATTAACTGCAAGGCTTTCTAATGAGGTGCTATCATGTATATTGGTCCCAAGATGGCTGCCAACACTTCTTGGATGAAGTGCTGACAGCCAATAAGATCTCACGATGAGATGTGTGGTTAGGCTCTGCCCAGATATATATATGATTTTACTTTTGATTTTCTCAGGAACTACTGAACGGATTGACACCAGATATGCAAAGGGCACATCCCTGACCTGAGGACTACCTCTTTGCCAAATTTAAAGTAATTCTGTTCAGCCGTTTGGGCTGTACCTTGGACTAAAGGTCCCTATGTAAAATTGCATGGGAAAAACGCGTTTTGGGACCCCCCTTTTTTCTCAGCCCCCGCTTGACGAATCCCCCCGAGACTTTCAGGGTACAAGCGGAGCGGAGCGCCCCACCTATTTTGAAAATTTCGCGAGGATTCGTCAATCGGCACCAAAGTTATTCCAAATAGAATGTTGCGGATTTCCTATGGAAACACGGTCCTAACTATAACTATCTACTGGCGACCGCCAGTAGATAATATACATATACATACATACATATATATATATATATATATATATATATATATATATATATATATATATATGATCTTTGGGCAGAGAGTGAAAATATTGGTAAATTTCATTAAGCACCATATAATATTCGGACAGCAATTATATAAAAAATTAATTAATATTAAGAATTCCAACAAATGCAAAAAGGACTTCTTAGGCCTCAATAATGGTTGGCTCCATAAATTTCAATATGAGCCATAACTCTTGTTACCACATATTTCGCAATTAAAAGTTGTGCGATAAACCTCACACTCCACGCATACATTTTGGAAGGTAAAACCAGCCAAAACTTACATGTGCAAAAATGTCGGTTGAAAAGCAGGACCTGGGGATTTCGGTGAGATAACACCAACATCCATGTTATGCTTCATTTCTATGGCAGTAATTGTAACTTAGTGCGATTCATCCCTCCTGATATATTCAGATTCTAGCGGTGTCATAATATATTGGGTAAAATAAATATCTGAACCTTTTCCAGGCCGACAGTAATCGGGTTCTTAAAGATTTATTGCATAAATCTGGGATTTTCATGTATTGACTCACATCTCTGTAAGAACCATTTATTTTTAAAGTTTTATTCATGGTGAAATATGCAACCATATTACTGTGAACACAAAATACATTCTTCAGATGGTAACATTGACTGAATGGTTTCTTAAACTGTATTTAAGTTTTATTTATGTCTCTTATTAGATTACTTTTTTGTAAATGCTCGTGCGAAAGCTGAAGATAATTTTCCACACATTGTACGTTTCCGTTGAGGTTTGAAAGTTGGAAAGCTGTCACTATCTGAGAAGACAAAAAGAACAGAATATTTTATAATACATTATTCATATATCATTGAAGGAAATGCATGTACCAAAAAGAACCATATGTCAACTACATTATTGTAAATTTGTAAAAACAAATTAAATTGTTAAAGTAGCTCGGATTAGAACAAATTACTTACCTTTGGTAATGTTCTTTGTGATAATCATGATTATTTAAGCTGATTACTCACTTGAACCCTTTCCCAGGTGCCAGACTGGACCCAAAAACATTTTAACCCCTTCGCTGCTAGGCCTTTCCCCCCCCTGTGCTAAGCCTTTTTTTGGCTATTTGGGGTAGAGCGCACTTAGGCCCCTGTAACTTTTTGACCACATTAAGGGATCCACGCAAAATGTGCGTCCTTTTCTTCCAACATCATGGGGATTCTAAAGGTACCCTGGGTTTGTGGATTCCCCTAGAGGGGTCCCAGAAATTAGCCAAAATACAGCTACATTTTGTTTTTTTTGGGAAAAATGGGAAAAAAGGGCTCCAAATGAAAGCGTCTGGGTTTTTCCCTGCAAATGGTAGCAAAAAAGGGTTTGTGGGGCTGAAATCACCATTTTCCCAGCTTTTAGGGAATGACAGACTTTTGTCAAAAAACCAACATTTTTTACACAGTTTTGGCATTTTTCTGGGACATAGCCTATTTCTGCTATTTTCTGTGCTTTCAACCTCCTTCCAGTTAATGGTAGAAATTGGTATGAAAGCAATAATGGATCCTGGAAAGCTATACATTTTAGAAAAGTAGACAAAATGTTGAATTCAGTAAGGGGTCATTTGTGTAGATCCTTCAAGGTTTCTTTATAGAAACTAACAGTTAAATATAGGAAAAATTGAAAATTAGTTGAAAAAACAGCCTTTTGTGTCAACGTTTTCACCTGTAACTTCTTCTAATTATGACAGCTCTTTGAAAGCATTACACCGTTACATCCGCTGGACCTTTCTGGTTGTGGGGATATATAGGACTTGTAGGTTCACCTAGATCCCGACGAACCCAGAGTCAAAAACTGAGCAGCAATTTGCAATGGCTTTTTATTATGTACCGAGTATATAGCAATTATTGTGGTAAAATGTATACATGGAAAAATCGGTATGAAAGACACCTATGTAATTCTGAAATGGGAACAAATTATAGAGTTTAGAAACAGTAGATATTTGCACATTCTCGAAATTGGGAATACTCATACTAGCTTGAGAATTATCGGTCATTTTTCAAAATGACTTCTTTTTACACAATGTCTTTTATTTGGAAGGCAGAAATGCATCAAAAGTCAATAGGTAATAAAGGTTGCTTTACAAATATAAATTACTCTAAGTCTACCGATAAAAATGGTACCTCACTTGTGTGTGTAGGCATAGTGCCCACGACAGGAAATGGCTCAAAAAGCAACGTGAACACACCACCCTTTTCACAATGAAAAATTACACTTTTTTTGCAAAGTGCCTAGCTGTAGTTTTTAAACCCTAGCTCTGCCGGCACCTAGGGAAACTTAGCAAACCTATATATTTTTGAAAACTAGACACCCAGGGGAATCCAGGATGGGGTGACGTGACTGCCTTCCACCAGGTTCTATTACCCAGAATCCCTTGCAAACTTAAAAAATTATCAAAAAAACCCAATTTTCCCCACATTTCTGTGGTGGAAAGCTCTGGAATCTGCTTGAATCCACACATTTCTACCCACCCCGTGTTCCCCAAAGTATTCCGAGAAAAATGGTACCTCACTTGTGTGGGTTGGCCTACTGCCCGTGACAGGAAATGGCACAAAACGCAACATGGTCACACCTCAATTTTGCAGTGAAAAATTACCGTTTTTTGGCAAAGTGCCTAGCTGTAGTTTTTCAACCCTAGCTCTGCTGATACCTAAGGAAACCTAGCAAACCTATACATTTTTAAAAACTAGACACCCAGGGGAATCCAGGATGGGGTGACGTGACTGCCTCCCACCAGGTTCTGTTACCCAGAATCCCTTGCAAACCTAAAAAATGGTTAAAAAAACCCACATTTTCCCCATATTTCTGTGGTGGAAAGTTCTGGAATCTGTGTGGTTTCACAAATTTCCACCCACCACTAGTTCCCCAAAGTCTTCTGAGAAAAATGATACCTCACTTGTGTGGGTCAGCCTAGTGCCCGCGACAGGAAACGGCGCAAAACGCAACGTGGACACACCTCAGTTTCGCAGTGAAAAATTACCCTTTTTTGGCAAAGTGCCTAGCTGTAGTTTTATAACCATAGCTCTGCCGGAACCTAGGGAAGCCTAGAAAACCTATAAATTTTTGAAAACTAGACACCCAGGGGAATCTAGGATGGGGTGACTTGACTGCCTCCCACCAGGTTCTGTTACCCAGAATCCCTTGCAAACCTAAAAAATTGTCAGAAAAAACACAGCTTCCCCACATTTCTGTGGTGGAAAGTTCTGGAATCTGTGTGGATCCACAAACTTCCACCCACACCGTGTTTCCCAAAGTCTTCAGAGAAAAATGGTACCTCACTTGTGTGGGTCGGCCTAGTGCCCGCGACAGGAAACGGCGCAAAAGGCAACGTGGACAAACCTCAATTTCGCAGTGAAAAATGACCCTTTTTTGGCAAAGTGCCTAGCTGTAGTTTTTGAACCCTAGCTCTGCTGATACCTAGGGAAACCTAGCAAACCTATACATTTTTAAAAACTAGACACCCAAGGGAATCCAGGATGGGGTGACTTGACTGCCTCCCACCAGGTTATGTTACCCAGAATCCCTTGCAAACCTACAAAATGGTTAAAACAAAAACCATTTTCCCCACATTTCTGTGGTGGAAACTTCTTTAATCTGCGTCGATCCACAAATTTCCACCCACCCTGCGTTCCCCAAAGTCTTTCAAGAAAAATGGTACCTCACTTGCGTGGGTCAGCCTAGTGCCCGAGACAGGAAACGGCGCAAAACGCAACGTGGACAAACCTCAGTTTCGCAGTGAAAAATTACCCTTTTTTGGCAAAGTGCCTAGCTGTAGTTTTTTAACCATAGCTCTGCCGGCAGCTAGGGAAGTGTTAGACCTGGCGCCTTGGCGTGAGTTTCCCTTTCACTTTTTTGTCGCTGTGCCTCATGTGTTTTGCTGGTGTTAGCTGCTCAGAGCACTGTGCCACTGCCAACCAGTGCCACAGTGCAAGTGTTCCCTATTTAAAATGTCTATGTTGGTTGGATTCCATGATTGGCTTATTTGTTTTACTGTCAGACCCCAGTAAAGTGCGCCAGGAGTGCCCAGGGGTTGTAAATACAAATGCTGCTGGTGGGCTTGCAGCACTGGTTGTGCCACCCACAAAAGCGGCCTAGTAAAATGTGTCTAAGGTCTGCCATTGCAGAACCTGCGTGCAGTCTGGCACCGTCATGCTGACTGGGCAAGTGCCCCCACTTCCCAGTCCCAAAACCTTCCCTTAACTTCATATTAGTCACCCCTATGGTAGGCCCAAGGGCAGGGTGCATTGTAAGCATAAGGTAGGACAAGCCCTGATGTGTGTAGCATGTCCTAATAGTGTATTACAGCCATTTTCGTTTTTCACTATTGCAAGGCTACCTGTTCCCATAGGCCAGAATGGGCTGTTAGAATTGTTACATCCTATGATCCTAACAGACCCAGGGAACGTGGTAGAAAATCGAGTTTAGTATGCCTGAACTCAGAATAATAAAATACATCTTTTAATAAAGTTTATTTTAATATTCTGTGTTTGCAAATATAGAAAGTTGGTATTTGCTTGCCTAACCATTTCAGCCCGCCTCTGCTATGATGTGTATCTGCCTGTCTGGTTTGTGTGAGTGACAGGGCTGGGGAAACCCAGAGGGGCAGGGCTAGGTAGCCTGGTGGTGAATAGAGAGATTGACATCCAGATGGGTGGGAGGAGTGCACCTGGACTCTGAATAGGGCTGTGCTCTGCCACCACAATGCTGGCTCCACCTCCTGTGGAGCGGCTGGTGTCTCTGCCCTGCACCCTGAATAGAAAGTCAGAGTCATGTCAACAAAGTGCTCAGGAACTGGTTTGGACTGGGCAAAGGCCAGAAATCCTTAACAAAGAGGAGTTGAAGCTCATTATTCGTTTGGACACAATACACAAGGGTCTCAACAAAAATGAGGATTGGATGACTTTAACTTGAAAATTGTAACAATTGTCCTTTGACTGTAATACCTGTTCAAGTACTAATTAATTGTGTCTTTTAATTAAGTTCCTACTGTAAATCAATTGATAAGTGTATTTTAACTAGGCGCTAATTTCCGCTGATACTATCTGCCCTGATTCACTTCCACTGCTCCAATATGGCCGCCACACAACCCCATCTCTTACTAACGAGTTACCGCACTGCATGTTTTGTACACGTCATATTCGTGCCTCCTCACATGTCCAAACACTGCTGCCTTAATCAGGCTTTCGCGGGCTTCACCTCACCAGCGATCGCGCTAGTCACCGGAACGTAGGTGAGTCCCTGCACTACAATGCTCTGGTCCTTCTTACTTAGGCTCGCAATTTTGATCCTCATTGGTTTTCCCCCCTTCCTTCGCCATATGTCCTTAGGCATACCCTTGGATTGACAAGCTGCCTTCCCTCCTACACGGACGCCCTTCTCCTTCCCATTGGCTGTCCCCCAACTCTGCTCTAACTCTGCAGTTGGTTATTCCTTGTATTAATCGGTAAGTTTTCACTATCGCTTATCCTGCTTAATTAAAATAACCCCCCAACACTAATTGCCAATTCCTGATAATTTCCCTTCCTTCCTTAGAAGCCCTTACGAACGCACGTTTTTGTAACTTCAACCTTTCCAACTATCGTAATTGGTTTTTACCATTGTACCTTCGGTGAGTGCTTATTCAATTCTTATCCCTCCAAATTCCTCCCCGCCTCCCTCACTCCCTATCTAAAACACCTCCCCTCCCTTCCTTAGGACTTCTGCACCGTTTTCCTCTTGTCTCTACGTGAGAATTCGTGGTCCAGCACCGCGCATTGCGAGGTTAGTATCTGTGACTGTACCCGGTGTAACCATCACTCGTAATCATCACTCGACTATTCCCGTCAGGCACTCTCCATATGCTCATTCATTTTATATTTCCGTGTCTTCATCACACGTTATGGTACCGTCTTGCGTTTTCACCTTACTCACCTTTACCCGTTTTAATCATCACTCGTAATCATCACTCGATTATTCTCGTGAGGCACCCTTTTATATGTTCATTCAGTTTGCATCCCCGTGTCTTCATCACACGTTATGATACCGGCTTGCGGTTTCACCTTACTTACCTTTTAGGAATGCATCACACCTTCCTCACTCTGGTTGGCCTCTACAAATTTTAAGTCATACAAATAGAGGGTTTGTTGCCATCTCCGGTTGGCCTCGACAATGATTAAGCCATACACATTGAGGCTCTCAGGTTTTATCAAGCCCTGTGATTCTTCAGTGTTAATTCACTTCAGATATGACACGCACCGTCATAATTTGCACTATTCAGGTTAATGTGTGGTACAGTTTTTTCTATGTTTCTTCTATACGAGTTGAGAAATTAATGCCTTCTCCCTCCTGCCTTTCCTCTTGCTTTCTCTATTTTTTACAGGCAGTGCGCTCTCAGGCTTGTCATTAATTTAGTCCTGATGATGATCTATATATATTCTTGAAATAGATCGAAACGTCGTCGACCTGTTATACAGCATGCATGTTAAACACATGAGTTAAGAATTGTGCATGACTGTTAACTGTCTTCAATGCTTGCCCTTCCATTTTCTATCGGCGATAAGCTCGTTTGGTTAGCCTGAAAAAATGTTTTCTTTTTTTTAAAAACTGTGATTGTCCTTAATTGTTTTGTTTGTTGAAGGTTCACAGGACTGTGGCCCACTCTAATTTGTCGGTTGTATATTCATTTATCACGTATATTATTAAATTATATGTCCGGCTGGACATTTTGTACTAATATAGAGCCGACTCTGGTCTATATTTATTGTTTATACATTGTATAATTTTTGAAGGACCGTTTGTCTTTCTAAATAGTAAATACCCTAGGACCTTCTTACTCTATGGGTTCCCCTTGTTCATAATCAATATATGAAGTCTCAGGAACAACAGACTTCACTCCCCAGCTCCCCAAAGTTCTTTGGAAGTGCCTGCTGCTGTTGTTGGGCCTTCTGAGGGACTGCGTGTCGCAAGGAGCTGGAAGCGCGACTCAAGAAGGAGAAGCGTGCCGCCGTCGGAGCTGCTGTCGTCGCATCTCGTAAAGTGTGTCGCCGCTGCAGCATCGCATTGAGCGGAAGCGTCTTGCATCATACAAGAAGTGTCTCGCAACGCCGAAGAACCGTGTCGCCATCACAGCCATCGTAGCTGACGCATCGCACCGCATCAAGAGAAGAGTCTTGCATCGAGGAAGAAGCGCGTCGCCATCGCAGCCATCGTAGCTGTCGCATTGCACCGCATCAAGAAAAGCGCCTCGCATCCACGGAGAAGCGTGCCGCCGTCGGAGCTGCTGTCATCGCATCGCGTAAAGGGGTGTCGCCGCTGCAGCATCGCATCGAGCGGAAGCGTCTCGCAAACGTCGGAGAAGAGTGCCGCTGCCAAGGCCGCTGTCATCGCATCGTGAAAAGGGTGACGCCGCTGTAGCTGACGCATCGAGTCGAGTCTTCTCGCAACATCGGAGAAGCGTAACGCATCTGGAAGATCTTCACGTCTTTATTTCTTTGCACGAAAAACTTCATCGCATCAACATCGTTGCAACACTTTTGTTGCCCTGCGTATCGCATCTAAAAGGTACATTGACTTAAAGTGTCGCATTTAAGAACTTAAGAGAACTAAGCAAAATTCTACCATCTAAAGTAACAGTATTGTGTATTTTTGTCATTTAATGGTCTTGTGGTAACTCTATATAAAGAATCCTTATTTTTAATATAAAACCTGTGTGGTGTCCATTTGTAGTGTTATCGAACAAGTTACTTACCTTCGGTAACGATGTATCTGTAAGAAACATTAGTTAGTTAGATTCCTCACCTTAGAATATCCCCAGGCGTCAGGCTGGATCCGGAAAGATTTTTGTAGCAATACCCCTTGCGCGTCGCTAGGCGTCGTCTGCGGCTCCGCGTCCGTCGTCGGCGTTGTGCGCCGGAATGACGTCGTCGGAGTACTTAGACGCCTCCCTCGCGCGCTGACGTTAGTTTTTATACATAGCTTTACGCGCCAGGGACGCGGAGCCATGCAAGAGACCGACACTGGTGCCAAAAAATCTAGGGCCCCGAAAGGGAGAACCTTAACCCTAGATGTCGGTTCGCAGAACGGGGAGGCTGGTTGGGTCGGTGAGGAATCTAACTAACTAATGCTTCTTACAGATACATCGTTACCGAAGGTAAGTAACTTGTTCATCTAAAAGAAACACGTTAGTTAGATTCCTCACCTTAGAATAGATACCCCAGCAATACCAACCCCGGAGGTGGGCCTGCGAACCAAGATCACACCAGAAAGTCCTGGAGAACAGAACGGCCAAAGTGGCCATCTCTCCGGACTTGGGTGTCCAGGCAATAGTGCTTGGCGAACGTGTGCAGTGAAGTCCACGTCGCTGCCTGACAGATGTCCTGCAAGGGGACTCCCTGTCCCAAGGCAGTTGTCGCCACTGTGGCCCGGGTGGAATGGGCTCTCAGCCCAACAGGAGGGACCTTTTTCGCCAAGGAATAGCAGAGTTCAATACACAACACGACCCATCGCGAGATGGTCCGCTTGTGCACAGCTTTACCCTTCTTAGCACCTACATATCCAACAAAAAGTTGGTTGTCTACCCGGAACTGTTTTGTGCGGTCCAAATAAAAGGACAGCGCACGTTTTGGGTGAAGACGGTTGAGCCTCTCTTCCTCTTTTGAAGGATGCGGAGGTGGAGAGAAGGTGCGCAGCGAGACAGATTGCCCGATGTGAAAGGGAGTCACGACTTTAGGAAGAAAAGAAGGACGTGTCCGGAGGACAACCTTATCCGGATGAACCGAAAGGAAGGGAGGCTTAGCTGACAGAGCCTGGAGCTCACTCACCCGCCTAGCGGAGGTGATTGCCACCAGGAAGGCAGTTTTCAGGGTCAGTAGACGAATGGGACAGTTGTGAAGGGGCTCAAAGGGAGCGCACATCAGAAAAGTGAGAACAAGGTTCAAGTCCCACTGAGGCATTACGAATGGAACAGGAGGGAACATATGAGTAATGCCCTTGAGAAAACGTGAGACAACAGGGGACTTGAAAAGAGAAGGCTGATCAGGAAGCCTTAAGAAAGCAGAGATTGCAGCAAGATAACCCTTCAAGGTGCCCAGAGCAGAGCCCTGCTGGGCCAAAGAAAGGAGAAAGAGAAGAACCTCAGAAAGAGGGGCAGAAAGGGGATCCACAGCCTTTGCTGTGCACCATGCCACAAATTTGTTCCACCGGCAGGCGTATACCGTCTTTGTGGAGGGACGCCTGGCTGCCAGAATGACATCACAGACTTCAGGAGGCAAGTCAAATGGCATCAACTGTCGCCGCTCAATCTCCACGCATGGAGGTGGAGGCTGGACAGGTTCGGGTGGAGGACCGTCCGCTGCTGCTGCGACAGAAGGTCCTCCTGAAGAGGCAGTCGTATCGGGGGATCGATGGACATACTGAGTAGCTCAGGATACCAGTACCTTCGTGCCCAATCCGGAGCCACCAAGATGACTTGGGCCCTGTCGCACCTGATCTTCTTCAGCACTCTGGGCAGAAGTGGTATAGGCGGAAAGGCGTACAACAGACCACAACTCCACTTGCGACGAAAAGCGTCTCCGAGCGAGTGCCGCCTTGGAAATTCCAACGCGCAGAACTGCTGACATTGCGCGTTCTCTTCGGTGGCGAATAGATCTAACCAAGGCTCTCCCCACTGCAGAAAGAGACCTTGCGCCACGTCCGAGTTCAGACGCCATTCGTGATCCATCATGCACCGGCGGCTGAGTTCGTCTGCTCTGGCGTTCAGAGAGCCCGCCAGATGTTGAACCACCAGGGTAATGCCCTGATGTTCCAGCCATGTCCAGAGGCGCAGAGCCTCCTGACAAAGGGTCCACGACCCCACCCCGCCCTGTTTGTTGCAATACCACATGGCGGTGGTGTTGTCCGTGAACACCTGCACGACACTTCCCCGGACAGAGGGAAGGAAGGCTTTTAGTGCAAGTCGGATCGCCCTCAGCTCCAATAGGTTGATATGGAGCCGAGTCTCCACCGGAGACCAGAGTCCTCTGATCTCCGCCTCTCCCATATGGCCCCCCCATCCCAGGAGGGACGCATCCGTCACTACGACATGCTCCGGTTGGGGTAGGGAGAGGGATTTGCCGCTGACCCAATCGCGATTCGTGAGCCACCACTGCAGCTGGTTCGCAGTGCCCTCCGAGATCAAGACATGGTCCGACAGGTTGCCTCGATGCTGGGCCCACTGAAACTTCAGGTCCCACTGCAGAGCCCACATCCGCCACCTGGCGTGAGGTACCAACAGAATGCAGGAGGCCATCAGCCCCAGAAGCCGCAGCACCAACCTGACCGAAACCCAGGACAGAGGCCGGAAGATGGAAATCAGGGCCTGAATGTCCCGGACCCGCTGTTCCGGCAGATAGACCCGGAACTGCGCCGAATTGAGAACCGCCCCAATGAAAAGGAGCTTCTGGGAGGGACTCAGGTGCGACTTCGGCATATTGATGGAGAACCCCAGCGAGTGCAGGAGGTCGGCCGTAGTCTGGAGGTGGGAGACGACTTGCTGGTCGAGCCCGCCTTCAACAGCCAGTCGTCGAGATAGGGGAAGACTGGAACCTGATCGGTGCAGATGAGCTGCGACCACCGCCATCACTTGCGTGAACACCCGAGGGGCACTGGTGAGGCCGAAGGGGAGCACGGTGAACTGAAAGTGCTCCTGACCCACCGTGAACCGCAGGTAACGCCGGTGGGCCGGCAGGACGGGGATGTGAAAATAAGCGTCCTGCAAGTCCAACGCTACCATCCAGTCTCCAGGGTCTAGGGCAGCCAGAACCTGAGCTAAAGTGAGCATCTTGAACCGGTTCTTCCGGAGGAAGGCGTTGACGCTCCTGAGGTCCAAGATCGGGCGTAGGCCCCCTTTGCCCTTCTTGGGAACCAGAAAGTAGTGGGAATAACAACCACGACCTACTTCTGGACCAGGAACGCGCTCGACGGCCTCTTTGGCCAAGAGGGCCGAAACTTCCTCTCGTAGAAGATGCAAATGATCCCCCGACATACGGTGGTTCAGCGGTGGCATGGCTGGAGGGGTCGTCTCGAAGGGGAGGGAGTAGCCCCTTCGGACGATTTGCAGCACCCACCTGTCCGACGTGATGGAGCGCCAGTGGAGCAGGTGATGGCGAACCCTGCCGCCCACTGGCGTTGAATGGGCCTGAAAGCTCAGACTAGGAAGGCTTTGAGGCGGATGCTGCCGGCGTGGATGTGGACTGACCGGCACGTTGACCTCCAGTACCGCCTCGGCGGAATCCACATCCGCGACCGCGTGTAGGTTGGTTCTGCGACCGCGTGCAGGTTGGTTCTGCGGCCGGTGGCTGGGCGGATGTGAGGAGGCGCCCCTTCCTTGGCCACGAAAGGTACGAAAGGCGGAAGTTTGCGGCCGCAGGCCGAAAGACCCAAGGACTTGGCCGTGGCCCGGGAGTCCTTGAACCGAGCCAGCGCACTGTCCGCCTTCTCACCAAAAAGGCGAGTGCCATCAAAGGGCATGTCCATGAGGGAACACTGGACATCCCCCGAAAATGACGTGGACCTCAGCCAGGCGTGACGCCGAAGCGCCACCGTGGTGGAAATCGCCCGACCCAGCGAGTCCGTGGTGTCAAGTCCACACCGTATGGCGTGCCGTGCTGCATCTCGGTCGTCAGCAAGTGCTTGAGCGAGTCGTGTCCGGGCCTCCACCGGACACAAGGGCAGCACGTCCTCCACCGTATCCCACAGAGAGTGGGAATAATGGTCCAAAAGGCAAGCGGTATTTAAAGACCGCAGCCCCAAACTCAGGGACGAGAACAGTTTCTTGCCAAACTGTTCCAACCTCTTGGATTCCCGATCCGGAGGAGCGGACGGGAAGGAGGATTGGGAGGTTGAGGCCTGGATAACCAGACTCTCGGGGTGGGGTGTTGGGAGAGGAAACTGGGGTCGCCCGGGGCAGGGCGGTGGCACCGGGAACGTTCCGGTCCACAGGAGGGACTGTGGAGGGCTTGGACCAAGTGCCCTGCAGAACGTCAATGAGGGCCTCATTAAACTGCAGCAGAGGCTCAGTGGAGCTTGCTGTCGGTTGAAGGACCTCTGTGAGGACGTTAGTCCTCACGGCCACAGCAGGCAACTCCAGCCCTAGGGCTTCGGCCGCCTTGCGCAGCACCACTGAAATGGCTGCACCCTCCTCCGATGCCACAGTCGGAGGAGAGATGAAACCAGCGTCCGGGGAGGTATCCAGACCGCTGGCATCCCCCAATTCCTCTGCCCAGTCCTGAGAAAGTTGGGCCTGAGCGGCCATAGGGTCTTCAGACCCCTCCCAGTCGCCCTCGTCATCCGATTCCCAATAAACAGGAGGAATGATCGGAGCCGGGCAGTAGATGAAGCGTTCACCAATCGGCGCCGGGAGCGGCGCCGGGCGGTGCCATGCCGGCGTCTGGCCCGGACGGGGCTAAACTGGGGAACGACGTCGTCCGGGGATGGCGCCGGGGGTGGAACCGGTGTCGGCGCCGGCGGAGGAGGCGTCGTGAGGTCGACCGGCGCCGACCGAGATCCAGGCCTGGATCCTTCGGGACCTGCGGTGTCGGGGCCGGAGCTGTCGACGGCGCCAGGGCCGGAGCCGCCTGCACGCAAGGTCGCCCAGTTGAACCTGCAGGGCCCAAAGGTGCGCCTACAGGCGTCGACGGCGGAGCCAGGCCCCTCATGGCCTAGAGGAAGGCACTGACCTCCGCCGGAGTCGCATCAGTCACCGGGACCGGCGGGTATGGGGACGGAACACAGCTCCTGCGGCTCCGACGGAGCCGCGGGGGTGGGACCACCCTGACCCTCAGCCGAGTCGCGCGACCGGCGAGGGGAGTCCGAAGAGCGATGTCGTCTCTTGGACTTCTTGGAGTGCTTCGACTTACCCGAAGACCTCGACGAGCGATGGCGATGGCTGCGGCTCCGTGATCGGTCCTTGGACCTCCTCCTGGACCGGGACCGTGAGCGGCACGGAGCCGAGTGCCGAAGCTCGAGAAGCTTACGGGACCGCTCCCGCCTAGCTTTCGACGTCAAGGCCTGGCAATCGAGGCACGACTCCGCATCATGGTCGGCCCCCAGGCAATAAAGGCAACGGCGATGGTGATCCGTCACCGACATCAGGCGATGACAGGCGTCACAGGCTTTGAAACCAGGCATCCTACCGGCACCAGAGTCGAGTCGATAGAACAAAAAAAGTCCAAAAAGTTAGTCAAAAAATGACTAGGGGTAAGCTCTTCCCGGATCGGCGCTTACTGGCACGGAAAAAAGAAGAACTGACGTCAGCGCGCGAGGGCGGAGTCTAAGTACTCCGACGACGTCATTCCGGCGCACGACGCCAACGACGGACGCGGAGCAGCAGACGACGCCAAGCGACGCGCAAGTGGTATTGCTACAAAAATCTTTCCGGATCCAGCCTGACGCCTGGGGATATTCTAAGGTGAGGAATCTAACTAACGTGTTTCTTTCAGATACTTGGTTACTGTATGTGTTCACAAATGCTTAACCTATAACGCTCTGAGATAAGCCTTGTCTGCTCGCGCCAAGCTACCTAGAGGGTGAGCAGGGGTTATTTTAGGAGTGTAACCCCTTACCCTGACTAGAGGAAAGGTTCCCTGCTTGTCACAAGTACCTACCTGTGCCAACGAGAGAACCCGGATTCTAACATTGGTGGTCAGCGGTGAGGATTCTTGGCTTGCATTTGTGACTCATGTACAGTGATTGGTGAACACTACTTAGTGAGTGCAGACCTTAACGCAACCAATACTTGTTGGTAGATTCTTTTTGGGACTTTCTATTTTTGAGTACTGCCAAGCTTAACCATGGTGGAGAAAGCAGCATCCATAGTCTCTGTTGATACTGAAGTTGAATGGGAAGAAGAGAAACTGGACAGTTACCCAGTAAGACAGCTAAAGTTCTGCAAGAAATTCAGGGTTTCTACTACTGGATGTAAAAACAAGGCAGAGTTCTACAAGGCGCTGAGGGCCTGGGTAGAAGCAAGGAATGCCACGGATAATGATAATACAGAGTAGCAGCTGGAAGGGCCAGTGGGTCCAAGAGGAAGGAGAACCTCTTCCCCTGCCGGTAGCTGTGTTTCCAATAAAAGTCTATCTCCAGAGGAGCTGGCAGATAGAAAGGAGTGTAGGATGCATGAATTGGAGCTGACCAAGCTCAAGTTAAGTGGGCAGTTACAATTTGAAATGCAAAGTAGAAAATTAGCCCTAGAAGAAAAAAAGCTACAGTATGAACATGAAAAGGTTTTGAGGGAGTTGGAGCTGAAGGCCCAGAGTTTCGAAATTGCTCCCTCTGGTGGCAGCACAACGTCAGTGCAGGTAGAATCTAGAGTTTACATACCAAAAGATGTAGTAAAACATTTTTTTTTTAAATGATGACATAGGGCAGTGGTTCAAAGCCTATGAAGTAGCCATGTCTTCCCACCGGGTCCCTGAGAAAGATTGGGGAGCGGGGTTGTGGGGACAGTTCCTTAGTGAGGGGCGGGACACACTGATAGACTTGCCTTCAGATGATTATAATTCTTATCCCCATATGAAGGCAGCTTTGATGACTAGATATGGGTTGACCCCTGAGTTGTATAGGCAAAGGTTCAGGGTTTGCACCAAGATTCCAAACAGTACGTATGTTGAGTATGTGACTTTTTTTTGCAGAGCACTGGATGGTTGGGTGAAGGGTAGCAAGGTTAATAATTTTCAAGGGCTTCTTGATTTAATGGCATGGGAGCACTTGTCCAGTAATTGTTTTCCTGAGCTACGCCAGCACCTGATTGATAGTAGGCTGACTAACCCTAGGAAGCTTGCCGAGGAGGCGGACCGCTGGGTCAGTACCAGGGTCCACAAGGGTCCAGTGGGAGACTCCGCTAAAGGTGGGCAGGGTGCCCAGCAGAAGAATGGGGGGGACAAGGGTAAACAGAGGGAGTTCCCAAGAAGGCCCCAAAGTAATCCCCAAGGGAACCAAGGGAAAGGTTCTCAGCCTCCCCCACCACAGAAACCGACCGGGGCCCCGACAGGTCCACTTGTTCAAAAGGGGCCCATAAAATGTTACAAGTGTGGTAACATGGGGCATTTTGCCTCTGATTTAAAGTGTCCTTTGTATGGTAAACCAGCACCTACTGGCGCTCCGCCCCGGCAGGTGGCTAGTGTAGCCTTGGGGGAGGAGATGGCTGTCCAAGGTGGGTGGGGTCCCGCAGAGATGTCCCTTGTCTCATTAGGAGACTGTGAGATGGTCCCCCAAACCCAGCTGCCTGATAACACTAAGAAATACAGGCAGTGGGTGACCATCAATGGCCGTAGGGTGGAAGCTCTCAGAGATACTGGAGCCAGTGTGACAGCTGTCAAGTGTCACCTGGAGTCTCAAGAGCAGGTGGTCCCAGGAGCATTCTATCCAGTTGTTGCCGCTGACAACACAGAGAGTCACTGCAAGGTGGCTCAGGTTCCCTTTGAGTGGGGGGGGGGGTCTCTGGTACTCTTCAGGTAGCTGTGAGGCCCGCCATGCCTGTAGACTGTCTGTTAGGAAATGACTTGGAGAGCTCACCTTGGGCTAAGGTGGAGTAGAGTGCTCACCTGGAGATGTTGGGTATGTCGGATTGGGCGTGTGTCACCACACGATCCATGGCAGCAAGTAGAGGTGCTCAAGAGGTCCTGGAGCCTGAGAGGGAGGCCCAGGGACCGGCCTCAGAGAGAAGAGGCAGGGGGCGCGGGAAACCGACCCCTGCAGTTCCCACGGCCCAGGAGGAAGCAGACCTTGAGGGGGATGCACTGGAGCCTACCGGGGAACAGATAGCTGAACTGGGGGACCTGCCTGAGCTGACCCATTGGCAGCAGGAAGGAGGCCCCTCCAGGGAGGACTTTTGTAAGGCACAGAAAGAATGCCCTTCTCTCGTGGGTATGCAGCAGCAGGCTTCAGACCAGGCCGCAGGTGATCAGTCTGTGTCACATTTCATTTACTGGGAGAACGACCTCCTATATACAGAGCCTAAGGTTGCTGAGCCTGGGTCAGCCCGTGCGCTGGTGGTACCCCAGGACTTCAGAGCCTTCCTACTGGGGCTGGCTCACGATGTGCCATTGGCAGGACATTTGGGGCAGGACAAGACCTTTGAAAGGCTTGTCACCCACTTTTATTGGCCTCAAATGCGCAGGAGTTCAGACACTCACTGCAGGACCTGTCAGACTTGCTAGGCAAGTGGAAAGAGTGGAAGGAAGCAGAAGGCTCCACTCCAGCCATTCCCTATGGTCGGTACCCCATTCCAGCGAGTGGGGATTGACATTGTGGGGCCACTGGACCCCAGGACAGCCATGGGCAACAGGTTTATCCTGGTCCTGGTGGACCATGCCACCCGTACCCGGAAGCCATCCCTCTGAGGACAGTGACGGCCCCCGTGGTGGGACGTGCACTGATGGGAATTTTCTCCAGAGTGGGATTCCCTCTAGAGGTGGTGTCTGACCGGGGTACCAATTTCATATCCAAAGATATGAAATCCCTTTGGCAAGAGTTTGGTGTAACCTACAAGTTCACCACACCTTACCACCCCCAAGGGAACGGGTTGGTTGAGAGATTCAACCGTACCCTCAAGGGCATGATAATGGGTCTGGAAGAACCCATGAGGCGTAAGTGGGACGTCCTCTTGCCATGCCTTCTCTTTGCGTACCGTGAGGTGCCACAGAAGTCTCTAGGGTTCAGCCCCTTTGAGCTCCTGTATGGCCACCCAGTGAGAGGACCTCTAAGTCTGGTCAAGGAAGGCTGGGAGCAATCTCCCAGGAAACCTCTCCAGAGTGTATATAGCTACATGCTGGCCTTCAGAAATCAGACTAGGCGATTCAGGCAACTTGCTGAGGCAAATCTGGAAGCCAGCCAGGAGGAGATGAAGCGGTGGTATGACCAGAATGCCACTCTGGTAGAGCTTCAGCCTGGACAAAAGGTGTGGGTCTTGGCCCCCGTGGAGCCTTGTGCGCTCCAGGATAAGTGGACCGGTCCCTTTGAGGTTGTGGAGCGCAAGAGTCCAGTCACCTATTTGGTGGACTTGCAGTCTCCAAGGAACCCCTTAAGGGTCCTTCATGTCAACCGCCTCAAGCCCCACTTGGAGAGGTCCCAAGTGGGCATGCTCTTGGCAACAGATGCTGGAATGGAAGAGGAGACCGAGCCTCTTCCTGACCTCCTGTCAGCCCAGGAGCAAGATGGGTCAGTGGATGGTGTCATCCTCTCTTTCGCCCTGACCCATGAGCAACAGAATGATTGTCACCAGCTGCTGGGACAATTTTCTGATCTGTTTTCCCTGGTTCCCGGTGTCACTGATTGGTGCGTCCATGATGTGGACACTGGGGATAGTACACCTGTGAGGCACAAGGCCTACAGGGTGACTGACAGGGTGAGGGCCTGCATCAAGGAGGAAGTCTCCAAGATGTTTGCACTCGGGGTAATTGAGTCCTCCAGCAGTCCTTGGGCCAGCCCAGTGGTCTTGGTCCCAAAGGCTGCAGCGCCGGGAGCCACACCCGAACTCCGGTTCTGTGTGGACCACAGAGGACTCAATTCAGTCACCAGGACTGACGCACACCCCATCCCCAGAGCTGATGAGCTCATTGATCGGCTAGGGGCTGCCAACTACCTCAGCACGTTTGATTTAACGTCTGGGTACTGGCAGATCGCCTTGACCGAGGGGGCCAAAGAGAGGTCAGCATTTTCCACCCCAGATGGGCACTACCAGTTCCGGGTTATGCCCTTTGGGATGAAGAATGCCCCTGCCACCTTCCAGAGGTTGGTCAACCAGGTGTTGGTTGGACTGGACTCGTTCAGTGCAGCCTACCTGGATGACATCGCAGTGTTCAGCTCCACTTGGGAAGAACACCTGCGCCACCTCTGGGAAGTGTTGATGGCGCTGCGGAGGGCAGGCCTCACGATCAAGGCGAGTAAGTGCCAGATCGGGCAGGGTTCCGTGGTGTACTTGGGGCACCAGGTTGGGAGCGGCCAGGTGGCGCCCCTTCAACCCAAGATAGAAACCATCCTGAATTGGGAGTCGCCCAAAACCCAGACAGAGGTGAGAGCCTTCCTAGGTATCACTGGGTACTACAGGAGGTTTGTCAAGGGGTATGGCAACGTTGGTCCCCCCTTGACAGCGCTGACTTCGAGGAAGCAGCCCCAGAAACTGATTTGGACTGACACCTGTCAGAAAGCTTTTGAGGCCCTGAAAGCTGCTATGTGCACGGCGCCCGTGCTCTTGGCTCCCAACTTCTCCAAAGAGTTTATCGTTCTAACAGATGCTTCAGAGCATGGTGTGGGGGCTGTTCTTTCACAGATTAATGAAGAGGGCCTAGATCAACCTGTAGCCTTCTAGGCAGGAGGTTACTTTCACGGGAACAGAGATGGAGTGCTATTGAGCGTGAGGCATTTGCTGTGGTCTGGGCGCTGAAGAATCTAAGACCCTACCTGTTTGGGTCTCACTTCCGGGTTCAGACAGACCACAGGCCCCTCAGATGGTTGATGCATATGAGGGGTGAGAATCCAAAGCTGTTGAGGTGGTCCATTTCCCTACAGGGTATGGATTTTACAGTGGAACATCGCCCTGGTACAGATCACGCCAATGCTGACGGTCTGTCCAGATTTTTCCGCCTTAGTGATGAGGTACTCCCTGGAGTAGGGTAGTTCTCCCCACTCTTCAGCTGGAGGGGACACGTGTTAGACCTGGCACCTTGGCGTGAGTCTCCCTTCCACTTTTTTGTCACTGTGCCTCATGTGTTTTGCTGGTGTTAGCTGCTCAGAGCACTGTGCCACTGCCAACCAGTGCCACAGTGCAAGTGCTCCCTATTTAAAATGTATATTTTGGTTGGATTCAATGATTGGCTTATTTGGTTTACTGTCAGACCCCAGTAAAGTGCGCCAGGAGTGCCCAGGGCTTGTAAATACAAATGCTGCTGGTGGGCTTGCAGCACTGGTTGTGCCACCCACAAAAGCGGACTAGTAAAATGTGTCTAAGGTCTGCCATTGCAGAACCTGCGTGCAGTCTAGTACCGTCATGCTGACTGGGCAAGTGCACCCACTTCCCAGTCCCTAAACCTTCCCTTAACTTCATATTAGTCACCCCTATGGTAGGCCCAAGGGCAGGGTGCATTGTGAGCATAAGGTAGGACAAGCCCTGATGTGTGTGGCATGTCCTAATAGTGAATTACAGCCATTTTTGTTTTTCACTATTGCAAGGCTACCTGTTCCCATAGGCCAGAATGGGCTGTTAGAATTGTTACATCCTATGATCCTAACAGACCCAGGGAACGTGGTGGTAAATCGAGTTTAGTATGCCTGAACTCAGAATAATAAAATACATCTTTTAGTAAAGTTTATTTTAATATTCTGTGTTTGCAAATACCACTTTTAGAAAGTTGGTATTTGCTTGCCTAACCATTTCAGCCCGCCTCTGCTATGATGTGTATCTGCCTGTCTGGTTTGTGTGAGTGACAGGGCTGGGGAAACCCAGAGGGGCAGGGCTAGGTAGCCTGGTGGTGAATAGAGAGATTGACATCCAGATGGGTGGGAGGAGTGCACCTGGACTCTGCATAGGGCTGTGCTCTGCCTCCACAATGCTGGCTCCACCTCCTGTGGAGCGGCTGATGTCTCTGCCCTGCACCCTGAATAGAAAGTAAGAGTCATGTCAACAAAGTGCTCAGGAACTGGTTTGGACTGGGCAAAGGCCCCTCTACCCCAGATGAACAAAGGAATTAGGGGTATAAGTATTGGGACCCTGCTCCCAAGAAATTAGATCCTGCTTGACAAGAAGAACCTCTGCCTGAGGAGAAGGAACTGGGAAAGCTGTAAGGAGGAGTACTGTCCCTGACCTGGGGGATTGGCCTGCAGTGGTTGCCTTGCTGCTGAAGGAGAGGAGAAAGACTAAAAAAGACTTTATTTCAACTTGTGCTTAAAAAGATCTCCAAGGGCTTGGAATAGAGCTTGCCTCCTGCTGAAGTCTCAGGAACAACAGACTTCACCCCCCAGCTCCCCAAAGTTCTTTGGAAGTGCCTGCTGCTGTTGTTGGGCCTTCTGAGGGACTGCGTGTCGCAAGGAGCTGGAAGCGCGACTCAAGAAGGAGAAGCTTGCCGCCGTCGGAGCTGCTGCCGTTGCATCTCGTAAAGTGTGTCGCCGCTGCAGCATCGCATCGAGCGGAAGCGTCTCGCATCATCCAAGAAGTGTCTCGCAACACCGAAGAAGCGTGTCGCCATCACAGCCATCGTAGCTGACGCATCACACCGCATCAAGAGAAGAGTCTCGCATCGAGGAAGAAGCGTGTCGCCATCACAGCCATCGTAGCTGTCGCATTGCAACGCATCAAGAAAAGCGCCTCGCATCCACGGAGAAGCGTGCCGCCGTCGGAGCTGCTGTCGTCGCATCGCGTAAAGGGGTGTCGCCGCTGCAGCATCGCATCGAGCGGAAGCGTCTCGCAAACGTCGGAGAAGAGTGCCTCTGCCAAGGCCGCTGTCGTCGCATTGCGTAAAGGGTGACGCCGCTGTAGCTGACGCATCGAGTCGAGTCTTCTCTCAACATCGGAGAAGCGTAACGCATCTGGAAGATCTTCACGTCTTTATTTCTTTGCACCAAAAACTTAATCGCATCAACATCGTTGCAACACTTTCGTTGCCCTGCGTGTCGCATCTTAAAGGTACATTGACTTAAAGTGTCGCATTTAAGAACTTAAGAGAACTGAGCAAAATTCTACCATCTAAAGTAACAGTATTGTGTATTTTTGTCGTTTAATGGTCTTGTGGTAACTCTATATAAAGAATCCTTATTTTTAATATAAAACCTGTGTGGTGTCCATTTGTAGTGTTGTCACTTGGTTACTGTATGTGTTCACAAATGCTTAACCTATAACGCTCTGAGATAAGCCTTGTCTGCTCGCGCCAAGCTACCTAGAGGGTGAGCAGGGGTTATTTTAGGAGTGTAACCCCTTACCCTGACTAGAGGAAAGGTTCCCTGATTGTCACAAGTACCTACCTGTGCCAACCAGAGAACCCGAATTCTAACAGGAAGCCTAGCAAACCTATACATTTTTGAAAACTAGATACCCAGGGGAATCTAGGATGGGGTGACTTGACTGCCTCCCACCAGGTTCTGTTACCCAGAATCCCTTGCACACCTAAACAATTGTAAAAAAAACCACGCCTTTCCCCAAATTTCTGTGGTGGAAAGTTCTGGAATCTGCGTGGATCCAAAAATTTCCACCCACCCCGCGTTTCCCAAAGTCTTCCGAGAAAAATGGTACCTCACTTGCGTGGGTCGGCCTAGAGCCCGTGACAGGAAACGGCACAAAAGGCAACGTGGACACACCTAATTTTCGCAGTGAAAATGACCCTTTTTTGGCAAAGTGCCTAGCTGTAGTTTTTGAACCATAGCTCTGCCGGCACATTGGGAAACCTAGCAAACCTATACATTTTTTTAAAGTAGACACCCAGGGGAATCCAGGATGGGGTGACTTGACTGCCTCCATCCAGGTTATGTTACCCAGAATCCCTTGCAAACCCAAAAATTGTCCAAAAAAACACATTTTGCCCACATTTCTGTGGTCGAAAGTTCTGAAATCCACGTGGATCCACAAATTTCCACCCACCCTTCGTTCCCCAAAGACTTCCGAGAAAAATGGTACCTCACTTGTGTGGGTCGGCCTAGTTTTGCAGTGAAAAATTACCCTTTTTTGGCAAAGTGCCTAGCTGTAGTTTTTTAACCATAGCTCTGCCGGCACCTAGGGAAGCCTAGCAAACCTATACAGTTTTTGAAAACTAGACACCCAGGGGAATCTAGAATGGGGTGACTTGACGTCCTCCCACCAGGTACTGTTACCCAGAATCCCTTGCATACCTAAACATTTTTCCAAAAAAACACATTTTCCCCACATTTCTGTGGTGGAAAGTTCTGGAATCCTCGTGGATCCACAAATTTCCACCTACCCCTCGTTCCCCAAAGTCTTCCAAGAAAAATGATACCTCACTTGTGTGGGTCGGCCTAGTGCCCGCGTCAGGAAACAGCGCAAAACGCAATGTGAACACACCTCAATTTTGCAGTGAAAAATGACCCTTTTTTGGCAAAGTGCCTAGCTGTAGTTTTTGAACCATAGCTCTGTCTGCACCTAGGGAAACCTAGCAAAACTACACATTTTTTAAAACTAGACACCCAGTGGAATCCAGGATTGGGTGACTTGACTGCCTCCCACCAGGTTCTGTTACCCAGAAACCCTTGCAAACCTAAAGAATTGTAAAAAAAAAACACATTTTGCCCACATTTCTGTGGTGGAAAGTTCTGGAATCCGCATGGATCCACAAATTTCCACCCACCCCGCGTTCCCCAAAGTCTGCCGAGAAAAATGGTACCTCACTTGTGTAGGTCGGCCTAGCACCGGCGAGAGGAAACGGCGCAAAACGCAACGTGGACACACCTCAATTTCACAGTGAAAAATGACCCTTTTTTGGCAAAGTGCCTAGCTGTAGTTTTTGAACCCTAGCTCTACCGGCACCTAGGGAAACCTACCAAACCCACAAATTTCTGAAAACTAGACACTCAGGGGATTCCAGGGAGGCATGACTTGCATGGATCCCCCAACGTTTCCTTACCCAGAATCCCCTGCAAGCCTCAATTTTAGCTGAAAAATGCATTTTTTTCACACATTTTTGTGTGGGAAAGTTGTGGCATCACCGGGCTGACACAAATTTCCTACCAGCCAGCGTTCCCCCGGGTCTCTCGCTAAAAACGGTGCCTCACACGTATGGGAAGCCCAACTACCCGTGACAGGCAAGGGCACAAAACGTAGTGAGGTGACATCAAAATTGCCTATCACGGGGGCGCTAGTGAGCCGGAAGCAAGATGGCCGCAGGTTAGTGCTGCTCTGCTGGTCGGGGCACTAATTCGATAATTTTGCTGCACTTCTCCTAGCAATCTACATTGGAGAGATAGCGCACTGGACACCGCCTCACTTACTGACTTGATTATGGTGTTTCCTTAGGCTGCTGCGACAGGGAAAAGCTAAGAACGACCATTGCAGCCCGGAGGGCAAAATGACGGCTGTCAGGACCTGAGATCGATGGCGAGGTTCGTTAGCTACATTACTGCTGTCCCTACCTATAATCAGCGGGCTCTCTGTGGCGGAGCGCTGACAGTTGCCTGAGGGGTGTGCTGGCCAGATGATGCGTGGCTCGGACCTGCCCTGTGCACGGTGATCGGCAGCCGGCTGGGAGCGAGCGGCTGGCGCGGTACTGGCCACGGACTGGGCACCTGCGGAGGACTGGCCACGGTGAGGTGCGCATAGGCCATACAAGCTGCTGTAGCGAGGCCCGACTGCAGCTCACACAGATTTTGGTGCGGAAGAGACCGGATGCCCTATCGACTTTATGAAATCAGTCAGGGCGCCCCATTTTTCTCGGAAGCGCTGCTCGGCTTTGTGGGTGGTGAGCGCTGCCCGGCTGTGATCGGGCGAAGTACAGAGAAAGACGTGGTGAGTCTGAAGGTTGCGGCGCGCGGCTTGTCTGGAGTAGCTGCCGTCTGAAGATATAGCGGTTTTGCCTACGATGGGCATCTGGACGCGGCTGCAGCCGTAGGGCGAGAGGATTTATATGTTGGAGCTGGCGGGGGAGCGATATCCCTCATCTGTGTGCACGTGGTGAGTCGGCGGCTGTATGGTGCGTGTAAGCCGTGTGGGCCGCTTTGGTGCATCCTGTGAACACTCGCTCAGGAACACGAGGCCGGGATAAAAGACACACTTACAGACTAGCGCTCTGTGGTTGCGCTTGACTTTACTGTGCGGCTGCTGCTCATGACCTGACCCCCCGGCCTGCTTGCCATTGAGAGGGGGTGAGGATATTAGTGTGCGCTGGATATGCTGCTAGACTGTGGCCAGTAAATTAATGTTGACGCCTTCGGCGGCTCCCTGAAGGTTGGAGATCCATGCGGTGCACGGCTCCTGACAGTTGTGGCTCACAGTGCGCTGGGAAGCATTAAGCAGCTTTGGGTTAATGTACTCTAGCTATTGGGCGGCTGTGGCATAGAATAGTGATCCCTGAACACGCTGCAGTCGTTGGCTGGCTGCTCTGTGAGTTGTTTTGGTGGGATCCCAGCCATTCCAGTGAGGGGTGCTGGATCCTGAGACAGCTGAATTAAAATTGCTAGATCACTGGAGGCTGTGGTGCAGGGGTCGCGGCTGCGATATAAGGCCTGTGACTGTCAGTGGCACGATGGGTAAACCTGACAAGCATTTGCAGTCCACGCTCTCATTTGAATCTAAGCGTCTAAATAAAATACAGACGGAAGCAACATCTGATACTGAAATGGATATGGAGTCTGGCAGTAGTTCCAAGCTGGAAAAAATGATGCTGGCAATGCAGCAAAGTCTTCAGACTATTGATGGCAAAATAGATTATCTAAATCTGCGCATGGACACCATGTCCGCGAAACTGGACATGCATGGAGCTCGTCTGACGGAGGTGGAGCAGCGCATCTCGAACGCTGAGGATAAGGTGGAACACATCACGAAGTCCTGCACTGAGGTGGAGAAAATACCGGAGGTTATAAGGGCTAAGAACGAGGATTTGGAGATGAGGTCGCGCCGCAACAACCTGCGCATCACAGGTGTGCCCGAATCAACCAACACGGGCAAATTGGAGCTCTATGTGGAAGACATGCTCAAGACCATGTTGGGTGCGGAACACTTTTCCAACGTGTTGGTGGTGGAAGGAGCACACCGGTCCCTCGCTCCACGTCCTGTCCTGGGGGTGCCTCCGCGCCCGATTATCGCGAGACATCTTAATTACCGCGACAGGGATGTGGCCCTCTGCCTTGCGAGAGAGAAGGGCACTACTAAATACCAGGGGCTGGAGGTGGCGTTGTTCCCGAACTTCACGGTAGCGGTGCAGCAGGCCCGGCGTGAGTTTTAACAAGTGAAGAAAAAACTGCAGGATATGAAGATTCAATATGCCATGCTGTACCCTGCACGTCTCAGGGTGATGTATGGGAGCAAACCACGAATTTGCATGACTCCGAAGCTATGCAATTTGTTAAACAACTGGAGCGGCGCAGTATGGCTGGACTGGCTGGTGATGATGCAGACAATGACGATTAGCGAACCACTGCAGGTCGTAAGCTGATTCTGTTTGATACAGATGTGTACAACCACACTTTAGATAATCGGTGCTCCTGTCGCATTGGTACATGGCCAGAATGACACCTGCCTGGTACACTAAGTGAAGAACTGTACTGTGTAATGTTAATACGTGGAAGGGGGTGTATTGGACATGTTGTGTATTGATGGGACGAATCTAAATGACTATAAACATGCCTGAGTTGCTCCACTGGTGGTAATGCCGGACATATAACTGTAAATGCCCATAAAGTGATAGATGTGTCATTTGGTGTAAGATGGGTAGCATGGGGCAATGTGCTAAACTCTGGTTAGTTTGCCTGTTTTACCAGGTTTAATTGTCTTTCTGATCCCCGGCCCCCATAGGTAAGACCGCGCTATATAAATGGATTACTGCTGAGTGTTATGTTGTGCTGTCTCTGTTGATAGGTGTGGATCTGTAATAAGACGCCTAGCAGTGGCTGCCACTATCTTGGCATCCCGGGACTATTGCTGGGTGTATTAGAATAGGACGTCCGAAAGGTGGATATGCTGGGGAAATAATAGACTTGCCCCGACCCCCCAGGGTACCAACACAGGGGTCGATGGGCAGCTGGTGTCCTCCATGAGGGTACAACCCACACAGTTTCTAAAGGGGTTTATAGGCTGTGAGCGGGCTATCTACTCACGGCGGGAAGGGTGGGTAACTTTGTTTGTGATCTTTTATGTTTTGGGGTACCTTAGCATGATTGGGATGCTTAAGTGGGTGGGGGGCTTAGTTGGGGGATGCCTCAGCATGATTGGGGTGCTGGGGTGGGTGGGGGGTTTCTTTGCAGGGGTGTTTGAATGTGCAGCTGTGCAAATCAGGATACATAACTGTTGCTTCATAATTATTTGTGCCACAAGGTATGATACTACTGTTACATGTAATGCCTCAGCAGAGTAGGTAATGGCAGAGATCGAGAAACTTAATTGGCTCACTTGGAATGCCAGGGGTCTAAACAATCCAAAGAAAACTGGGCAGGTCTTGGCGTATCTGGATCGCCATAACGTACATGTTGCAAGAGACTCATCTCAGTGGTCATGCCGCATCTACTATAGCCAGAAAATGGGCTGGTGCATGTTTTGCCTCTTCATATTCCACGTATTCACGTGGGTGATGGTGTTAGTTAAAAAAAGTATCTCCTTTGTTAGTAGTCATGAAGATATAGATGGTAATGGCCGATATGTCATAGTGCAGGGTAAGCTGTGTGGTACCTTGATCACGATTGTGAATGTCTATGGGCCAAATATAGACGATCCGGAGTTTTTTAAGTTGCTATGGAACAAAGTATATATGCTACCGCCTTCTGCCATCATATGTGGGGGGGATTTTAATGTTGTGCTGAATCAGGCGATGGATCGACACTCTAATGTAGATCCTGTTATTAAAAAAGCTGCACAGGCGGTTCATGATGGTATGCATGATCTATTCCTCACGGATGTTTGGGGATTGCGCTATCCTGGGGTGCGGGAGGGAACATGCTATTCATATACCCATAACACATGGTCACGATTAGATTACTGGCTCACCACAAACAACATCAATGCATGGACTTCCAGGGTGGTGCATTTACCACGTACCTTATCTGACCACGCGCCGGTCCTGCTTACCATGCAGATGCCTACATACACTCCAGCCCCATTTCAATGAAAACTGCAACCCTTGGCATTGCAGGATCCAGTCTTTAGAGAAGGGGTGCGTGAAGCAATAGAACACTATTTCACTGATAATTTGGGCTCGGTGCAGAGTCTATGTACTATATGGGAAGCTTTTAAGGTGACAATCCGTGGGGCGTGTATATGTTTGCAAGCAGGAGTGCTCAAACCTCTGCGTGATTCAATGAAAAAGATTGAGCAAGATCTGGTAAGATTAGAACGGCAATATGAAGAAGTGCCAGATAATGCTACATTGGCGGCCATACGTTCGCAGGTTACTGAATATAAGGCGCTGGCAGAGCAGGAAGTGCGGTATCTGTCATGGCGCTGTAAAGCTAGGTACTATGGTGAGGGTGGTAGACCGGGGCGTGCGTTGGCTGCTAAACTTACGGAACCTTGGGTAAGACATTGCCCAGTGCAGGTGATTTCAGAGGGAGACACATCATATTCTGACACTGCAGGTATTCTTGGTCAGTTCCTCACACATTACAAAGATATATATGGGAGCAAGCCCACAGCTAGTGAAGAAGAGATAGCACAATATTTGGAAGATGTTGCTTTGGTCTGGCTGTCAAAGGGCCAGCAGGATTTCCTTATGCATTCGCTGACGGCCGATGAACTTAGGGACGCCATTGCGGCCCTGCATAATGGTAAAGCAACAGGCACTGACAGGCTCCCAGCAGAGTTCTATAAAGAATACATGGATGATTTACTACCCCATTTAACGGGCATGTATGATGATGCTTTTGAGCAACAGAGGCTTCCTGACACGCTTAGGGAAGCCTTAATTGTCACATTATTGAAGCCGGGTAAGTCGCCAGATCGTTGTGATTCATATGGCCACTGTCGCTTATGAATACTGATGTAAAGATCCTAGCGAAAGTTTTGGCGACCCGGTTACGTCTGTTGCTACCAGTGATAGTGCTACCAGATCAGTCGGGGTTTATCCCCGCCCGTTCTACGGCACACAATTTGCATACACTGTGTGCTGTAATGCATCTTTTAAATCCTAAATTGCCAGCGGCTGCGGTCCTGCTAGATGCCGTAAAGGCGTTCGATTCAATTGCCTGGACTTATATGTTTGCGGTGTTGCATCGAATGGGTGTGCCGTATTTTTTCACCAATTGGATTAGATTGCTTTACACAGACCCGGTAGCCCGAGTGCATGTAAACGGACATACATCTGACGCTTTTCCAATCAAACGAGGCACTCGACAGGGCTGCCCATTATCGCCCCTGTTATTCGCGGTTGTGTTGGAACCTCTGGCCTGTGTGTTGAGACAAAGACATGCGGGGACGGCACTGCGTTTTTTACAACGTCCGTTAGCGATCTCCATGTATGCAGATGACATGGTCTTATATGTGAGGGAACCAGCACAACATTTGGAACAAGTGATTCGCGAGGGTATAAAGATAGAATATCGACGGGAAAATATCGACTAGCATTAATATCGTGGTAAGAATATCGACTGTGAAAAATATCGTTATAGAAAATATCTTTTCAAAAAATATCGTTTCGTGAGAATGACAAAAATATCGTCATAAAAAAATATCGATGAACAGAATATCGTTGAAGAAAATGTCGTTTCATATAATATCGACAGAAAAATATAAGTTGTTATAAAATTTATAAAAAAATATGTATTATGTTTTTAAAAAACTTACAAAACTCCTACTAGTAATAATATGTGTTAAAAAATATTTTCTACAAAAGAATAGTTAAAATTTTAGTAGCGGGTTATTGGTATTATAGGGGATATGGGTGGGTAGTAATTTAAAATTTGGTTTTTAAAAAATTTATAAAATATCAACAAATTAGAAAATATTTAAGAAATCCAAATTTTAAATTGAAATTTCGAATTCTTCACGAAATTAAATTTGTAATTAAATTTTATAATTTCAAATAAAAATTTTAGGAGCGGGTTTTTGGTATTATAGGGGATTAGGGTGGGTAGTAATTTAAAAATGTAGTGTTTAAAAATTGTATAAAATATTAATAAATTAGAAATTTATAATGAAATCAAATTTTAACCTCGAAATTTAAAATTTTACACGAAATTTATATTTTAATATTAATAAAAAATATTACATTAATATTGAAGAAGCGTTATTTTGGTATTATAGGGGAATAGGGTCTAAAAAATAATTTAGATAGAAAAATTTATATTGTTTACTAACCTGCACTTTTCCTGACTTATGTTGGATTGGAGTTAGAATAGTAAATTATTATAAAATATAAACAAATTTGAAAATAATTAAGAAATTAAAAATTTAATTTTAAATTTCTAATTGTTTACGAATTTAAATTTGTAATTAAATTTAAACATGTCTAATAAAAATTTTAGGAGCGGGTTTTTGGTATTATAGGGGATTAGGGTGGGTAGTAATTTAAAAATGTAGTCTTTAAAAATTGCATAAAATATTAATAAATTAGAAATGTATCATGAAATCAAAATTTAACATCGAAATTAAAATTTTTACAAGAAATTTATTTTTTAATATTAATAAAAAATATTAAATTAATATTGAAGAAGCGTTATTTTGGTATTATAGGGGAATAGGGTCTAAAAAATAATTTAGATAGAAAAATATTATTTTGTTTACTAACCTGCACATTTCCTGACTTATGTTGGATTGGAGTTAGAATAGTAATTTATTATAGTTTACTATCCAGCACTTTCCCTGAGTTATGTTATGTTTGGAGTTAGAATAGTAATTTATTATGGTTTACTATCCAGCACTTTCCCTGACTTATGTTGGATTGGAGTTAGAATAGTAATTTATTATGGTTTACTATCCAGCACTTTCCCTGACTTCTGTTGGATTGGAGTTAGAATAGTAATTTATTATGGTTTACTATCCAGCACTTTCCCTGAGTTATGTTATGTTTGGAGTTAGAATAGTAATTTATTATGGTTTACTATCCAGCACTTTCCCTGACTTATGTTGGATTGGAGTTAGAATAGTTATTTGTTATGGTTTACTATCCAGCACTTTCCCTGAGTTATGTTATGTTTGGAGTTAGAATAGTCATTTATTATGGTTTACTATCCAGCAGTTTCCATGACTTATGTTGGATTGGAGTTAGAATAGTCATTTATTATGGTTTACTATCCAGCACTCTCCCTGACTTATGTTATGGTTTACTATCCAGCAGTTTCCCTGACTTATGTTATGTTTGGAGTTAGAATAGTAATTTATTATGGTTTACTATCC
Organism: Triturus cristatus; assembly: GCF_964204655.1. Classification (NCBI taxonomy): domain Eukaryota; kingdom Metazoa; phylum Chordata; class Amphibia; order Caudata; family Salamandridae; genus Triturus; species Triturus cristatus. Next base: position 1,167,385,046 of record NC_140591.1, on the reverse strand, counting down.
AGCACTTTCCCTGAGTTATGTTGGATTGGAGTTAGAATAGTAATTTATTATGGTTTACTATCCAGCACTTTCCCTGACTTATGTTGGATTGGAGTTAGAATAGTAATTTATTATGGTTTACTATCCAGCACTTTCCCTGACTTATGTTATGTTTGGAGTTAGAATAGTAATTTATTATGGTTTACTATCCAGCACTTTCCCTGACTTATGTTATGTTTGGAGTTAGAATAGTAATTTATTATGGTTTACTATCCAGCACTTTCCCTGAGTTATGTTGGATTGGAGTTAGAATAGTAATTTATTATGGTTTACTATCCAGCACTTTCCCTGACTTATGTTGGATTGGAGTTAGAATAGTAATTTATTATGGTTTACTATCCAGCACTTTCCCTGACTTATGTTATGTTTGGAGTTAGAATAGTAATTTATTATGGTTTACTATCCAGCATTTTCCCTGACTTATGTTGGATTGGAGTTAGAATAGTAATTTATTATGGTTTACTATCCAGCACTTTCCCTGACTTATGTTGGATTGGAGTTAGAATAGTAATTTATTATGGTTTACTATCCAGCACTTTCACTGACTTATGTTATGTTTGGAGTTAGAATAGTAATTTATTATGGTTTACTATCCAGCACTTTCCCTGACTTATGTTGGATTGGAGTTAGAATAGTAATTTGTTATGGTTTACTATCCAGCACTTTCCCTGAGTTATGTTATGTTTGGAGTTAGAATAGTAATTTATTATGGTTTACTATCCAGCAGTTTCCATGACTTATGTTGGATTGGAGTTAGAATAGTAATTTATTATGGTTTACTATCCAGCACTTTCCCTGACTTATGTTGGATTGGAGTTAGAATAGTAATTTATTATGGTTTACTATCCAGCACTTTCACTGACTTATGTTATGTTTGGAGTTAGAATAGTAATGTATTATGGTTTACTATCCAGCACTTTCCCTGAGTTATGTTGGATTGGAGTTAGAATAGTAATTTATTATGGTTTACTATCCAGCACTTTCCCTGACTTATGTTGGATTGGAGTTAGAATAGTAATTTATTATGGTTTACTATCCAGCACTTTCCCTGACTTATGTTATGTTTGGAGTTAGAATAGTAATTTATTATGGTTTACTATCCAGCATTTTCCCTGACTTATGTTGGATTGGAGTTAGAATAGTAATTTATTATGGTTTACTATCCAGCACTTTCCCTGACTTATGTTATGTTTGGAGTTAGAATATTAATTTATTATGGTTTACTATCCAGCATTTTCCCTGACTTATGTTGGATTGGAGTTAGAATAGTAATTTATTATGGTTTACTATCCAGCACTTTCCCTGATTTATGTTGGATTGGAGTTAGAATAGTAATTTATTATGGTTTACTATCCAGCACTTTCACTGACTTATGTTATGTTTGGAGTTAGAATAGTAATTTATTATGGTTTACTATCCAGCACTTTCCCTGACTTATGTTGGATTGGAGTTAGAATAGTAATATATTATGGTTTACTATCCAGAACTTTCCCTGATTTATGTTGGATTGGAGTTAGATTAGTAATTTATTATGGTTTACTATCCAGCACTTTCTCTGACTTATGTTGGATTGGAGTTAGAATAGTAATTTATTATGGTTTACTATCCAGAACTTTCCCTGAGTTTACAATTTATTTTTGATCAAAAGGGTATTTAGTCCTCTGGAACGCGTAGACCCTCGGTTTGAGTCGTCACATACTGTAACTACATATTCTGTGGGAAAGTTATGTCAATCCTGGCTGCGATATTCCACCTTAGCATCTGTCAAAGTTCATTTATCGAAGTTACATGACAAAATAGATTTGAATTCTTTTGTTAAAGGTCCTGTGGGTGGCAGAACCAAAAGGTGGGCGTATGCTATTTACAACGAAGTGTGGAAATTTTCGCAAATTGAGGCGGCTTCAAGATTGAGAGCTATTGACCAAGCAAACATGGAAAAGGTTTTAGCCGTTATAGATAACAGCATTAGCACTCTCTCTTCCAGAATTTATACATTAGATAATATTGTTTCGTCAGTTGTTGATATTGTGTATGATGATATGTCTGTGTTATATAATGGTCAAAACCAGTTGCGTTCTGTTATGCAGTTTGCATGGACATTGCAGACGTTAAAGGCAGGGAGGGTCCCTTGGGACTATTTGAGCACTACATCGTTATTCATTCCTTTTAACATTACTGATAAGCAGCTATTTATGTCCATGAAAGATGCTAAATATTCATTATTACATATTGAAAAATTAGAACCGTTACCTTTCTCTGTGGCGGAAATCAATTCAGTCACGTGGCTTATATACGGGTTGATAACTCTACCGTTCGCACTTCTTAAGTTTACGTCTTGTATGAAACATTATGCTCTGGGTAGATATGAACAGCTGGGCACCGCTTTCATAAATGAGGTTTGGTCCCTCCCCTTTACGTATAGATGTACTAGGGACGGAACTGAGGTTTATCTGAAGGGTGAGGAATGTACCACGACACCAGATCATTCCTTGGTATGTAGGCGCATTCAATTACACGGTGCATGCAATGTACAAGCCCCGATTTTGGCCTGCGTCCTACGAGGTGTCTCAGTGCCTGTGATTACGCCTTCTTTGATGCTGCTTGCAAACAGTAGTTATTTAATTTTGAATAATGAAGCTTGCTGCGGGATGTTAGTGGGAATCCCATATATAGTAACTGTATCGGAGAGGGTTGTCTCCTGCAATAATGTTCTCTTTTCACCCTCGCACGGGCGGCTGGATGTTTCCATCTGGCCTTCGATTCCAACCTTGAAAGCAGAGTTCAACAAGTTGAGCAGAATAAGAGCTGTATTGTTCCAAAAAGAGGTGTCATTGACTTCCTCTCGTGAAACATTTGTCCTTCACGTTGCTAATACGCGCACTGAGGTACAGGCGGTTTTGAATACTGACCTCCCCCTACATTTCGGAGCTTTGATACTAACTATTTTCAATGCCTCGTCCACGACCGGCCTGGCTCATTTTTTTAAACTTGTAGGCTCAGGCCTCGTGACCTCTTTTCAAACTATTTTTGGTGTGATTCCGGCATTTTTTCATTCGATTTTCTCGAGCATCTTTGGAGGTGTTCCGCTGCTTCTGGCGCTGGTGGCAGGTGTGCTGCTTTTACTTTTCATACTACGGAATGGCTGCTGTTTCTGTGCCACACGAGCACCTGTCACGTCTGCATCTTCTTCGTTATAGGATGCTTGACTTTTATGGTACTCTGCCATTGGCGACTTTAAGCCTGGCATATGGATTATCCTTCAGGTATACCTACTTCACCTGCGTGCAACCTGTATTTCACTGCCTGGATTGTCCCTTTGAATGGCCTCTGGATTTGTGCTTGACCAACACGGTGTCTCCGGTGCCGGATTTCGATCGACTGATGAGGCCCTTAGTGTCTCACGAGTTGGCCTGTTCTGGTGTCCGGATTATGGCTTGTGGTGCGGCGCATGGTATCCTGGGTAATTGGGACATATCAACGGCTGCCTACGACTTCTTGGCTATGAGCTATTTAGAGGAACATTCCGGTTGCCCTCTGATTGTGCTAGAGGCTCCGATGGTTGAAGAACACGTATGTTCCTTTTCTTTAATTAATTGGATGGCTGAGACTTTTAGTGGCGCTGCAAATGATTTTTTGTTGGAAGCAGTTGCCACGTATGCTGCCTATACATTCATGGATTAACTGAACTATCCTCCTTTGCGCCTGTGCTACTGGACAGCAACCTAGTGCAGCATTCATTTTTTTTTTCTAATCATTGTGTTACTTATAGTATTTGGATGATAGTAGTTGTTAATATATGAAGTAAATTGTACATTTACTTAGCAAGTTTAAATAATTTTTGTCAGCTATCTAAGTAGACATGGATAAGGTAGTTAATAAATGTTTTTACATGTAAGTTTCTGGTCGTTGTTGATAAGTTCAACATGTTCTTTTTTCACTCTAAAGAAGAACACTTTTTAATTTAGGGAGTTTATCTACTTTATGCTAAGTTCGAATGAAAAAAGCAATGGGATTTTACTTACTTCAAGTGTAGTATGACGTTTTGTAGTTGTAGTCGTAGGTTTGTATTTTCTTCTCTCAGCAAGGTAACTGTTTTTCTCCAAGTTTGGCCCAAAAATGGTAAATTACGTTAAGTGTATAATTGTTTTTATATTAGTGAGTTAATTAATGGTAGCTTTTGATTGGTTCAATTAGTGAAATTTCAAAATCATTGGTCGAGAACGTTATTTAGAATTAGAAAACCGTTAAATAATTATATGTGTGAATAGTTTTGTCAAGTTAAATAGTTAAAAAAAAGTGTGTAAAATAAAAGAATAGTGCATATCGAGTTGGTAATAAAAAGACGATATTTTTTGTATATTTCTATAAGCAGATAGGTTGTCGATGTTAGTGTAGTCGATATATATGTCTAAGGTCATGTTATTTAAAATAAAGTCGATCATGTAGTAGTCGATATTTATGTTGTCGATATTAGTGTGAACGATATTAGGGTTGTCGATAAAAAAAAATCGATATTTGTGTGAATCCTTGTTTAAGTATAGGATGACGATATTAATGTAAGCGATATTTTAGTGACGATATTTATTTCTGACGATATTTATGTTAACGATATTCCATCATGGAACCATTCGCGAGTATATACGATTTGAGTGGTATTCTGGCCTAGCCATTAATTGGAACAAGTCTGACGTTTGCTGACAGTGTCGCATTGATAAAAATGGTAGTGCTGTCGAAATTTTTGTATCTGTTTGTAAATGTACCTATTATTCTGATGCAGCACTTCTTTGCTACACTACGGTCATTGCTGATCACTCTAACATGGGGGGGGTAAGAAACCACGGGTTAGCTGGGAGACCTTAACAAACCTTATGGGATGGGCGGTTTTATAGTGCCTGACATGCACCTATACTGTCTATGTGCACAGGCGCAATACGCCTATTACTGGCCAAACGCACCGCCATTCACACCGCATGTTGTAGTCAAAGCTGGGGCAGTGCACCCGATACCTTTAAAAGCAATGATTGTGAATACACATACGGTGTTTGAGCCGGATGAGATAGACCCAGTACAATGTACAGCCCGCGCATGGCACACTTTGGGGAAGCGTGCTCAAAGACTTCCGCTATATGCGCCAGCTATGCCTCTACTGCATCATACAGCACTCTCTGTGACAGGTGAGACTGGCTCCCTTAAGGTACTGCACAAGGTTGGGATGCGGAATGTAGGGGATGTATTTCCCGATGCGGCACCTAGGGAAACCTACCAAACCCACAAATTTCTGAAAACTAGACACTCAGGGGATTCCAGGGAGGCATGACTTGCATGGATCCCCCAACGTTTCCTTACCCAGAATCCCCTGCAAGCCTCAATTTTAGCTGAAAAATGCATTTTTTTCACACATTTTTGTGTGGGAAAGTTGTGGCATCACCGGGCTGACACAAATTTCCTACCAGCCAGCGTTCCCCCGGGTCTCTCGCTAAAAATGGTGCCTCACACGTATGGGAAGCCCAACTACCCGTGACAGGCAAGGGCACAAAACGTAGTGAGGTGACATCAAAATTGCCTATCACGGGGGCGCTAGTGAGCCGGAAGCAAGATGGCCGCAGGTTAGTGCTGCTCTGCTGGTCGGGGCACTAATTCGATAATTTTGCTGCACTTCTCCTAGCAATCTACATTGGAGAGATAGCGCACTGGACACCGCCTCACTTACTGACTTGATTATGGTGTTTCCTTAGGCTGCTGCGACAGGGAAAAGCTAAGAACGACCATTGCAGCCCGGAGGGCAAAATGACGGCTGTCAGGACCTGAGATCGATGGCGAGGTTCGTTAGCTACATTACTGCTGTCCCTACCTATAATCAGCGGGCTCTCTGTGGCGGAGCGCTGACAGTTGCCTGAGGGGTGTGCTGGCCAGATGATGCGTGGCTCGGACCTGCCCTGTGCACGGTGATCGGCAGCCGGCTGGGAGCGAGCGGCTGGCGCGGTACTGGCCACGGACTGGGCACCTGCGGAGGACTGGCCACGGTGAGGTGCGCATAGGCCATACAAGCTGCTGTAGCGAGGCCCGACTGCAGCTCACATAGTACCCCCAGGGGCACCCCGCTTTCCCCCCTCCCCCAAATTAGGTTACCCAAAGAAGACACAAGAAACAGTTGTAACTGGGTAACAAATGCTGCAGGATTTATTACATAATTCCAGGATATGTAATAGGTGGGTTATCTTACGGGCGATCCAAGGGCAGGCGGCCATCTACTTCACCTGCCCCGCCTGATGAGCCGGGCAGCACGGGAACGACCCGCAAGTGCTGCCCCCCAAGTGATTCTTTTTTCGATCACGTGCCGTTGAGATTCTACTCACACCCCCCCTCTCGGGGCGGAGCGTCGCATAGCAAGCCCCCGGTTGTTCAGGCCCACAACCGCCCACAGGCCTAGCGGGGCGCCGACCGGCTTCCGGGACCTCTCTGGAGGCTCCTCGTTTTGGCTCAGGCACCACGTGGTGCCGCGCAGAGGTACCCTTTGTACCGGCCTGCTTCCAGATCGCCCTGTAACTCCGCCTGCAACGAAAAGAAAAACATTAAAACGTTCAGCCAAAAACCCCACCCCACCACACCACGCCGGGTAAGCGGTAGGGAGGGTAAAAAGGCGAGGTGGGCGACAAAGAGGTCGCCAGTGAGGGTGGGGGAAGGCTAAATAGCCTTCCCCTCACACCTGGGCCCGGAAGTGACGCGCCTTTCGCGTCACTTCCGGCCCCCGACACGGAGGGGGGCACAATCAGGATCCCTGCCCCCGCCCCCCCCGAAGGAGGGAGTGGGGAGGGGTGACCGGGGCCCCGGGGCCACTAAGGCGCCGACCGCCGAGTGGCCCCCTGCGGGGGCCGCGGTCAGCGGCATAGTACCCCCAGGGGCACCCCGCTTTCCCCCCTCCCCCAAATCAGGTTACCCAAAGAAGACACAAGAAACAGTTGTAACTGGGTAACAAATGCTGCAGGATTTATTACATAATTCCAGGATATGTAATAGGTGGGTTATCTTACGGGCGATCCAAGGGCAGGCGGCCATCTACTTCACCTGCCCCGCCTGATGAGCCGGGCAGCACGGGAACGACCCGCAAGTGCTGCCCCCCAAGTGATTCTTTTTTCGATCACGTGCCGTTGAGATTCTACTCACACCCCCCCTCTCGGGGCGGAGCGTCGCATAGCAAGCCCCCGGTTGTTCAGGCCCACAAACGCCCACAGGCCTAGCGGGGCGCCGACCGGCTTCCGGGACCTCTCTGGAGGCTCCTCGTTTTGGCTCAGGCACCACGTGGTGCCGCGCAGAGGTACCCTTTGTACCGGCCTGCTTCCAGATCGCCCTGTAACTCCGCCACAGCCCTGGAGGCGGCTAACCGTCGCAGCCAGGGCCCCCCACCAACCTAGCTCTTTACCTGCACCCTCTATTCACCAATGCTTCGCTTAAATCCAATAAAACAGATCCATGCCTCTTTGGGAGAGGTGTACTCCATCCAAGTCGAAGTACCCCTTTACATTCCCCCGGATCATCTCATGGCGAATAAAGCCCAAACCCCTTTGGGCGGGACTCAAACCCTGTGAGATCCCTTATAACCACAGGCCCAAGACATACCAGTGAGCTATAGCTTCTGGATTGTAGATGGCCCCATCTATGTCCCCAATCCCTAGACGCTATCCCAATCGGATGGGGTCTGTTGAAATAGAGGGGCCTGTGAAGATGTGCGATAACTATTCGCCCCCCAGCGGGAAGGTTACACCTATTCACAATCCTGGGCCTGCCCGCTTTGACTATTATGACGAGAAGGGTTACTTAACATTTGTACAGTCCCCTCAGATAGTTAACCTGGGGCACAGGAGTGCACCTCACTGCCAGCGCGTGACCATGGGCAAGGGGCGACTCTTGCCCCTGCCCACCATCCCTTATACCTTATAGGAATTATGCCCCTACGGATCCCTCAGTGATGATCCCATAGGCATACCAGCTTCGGGAATCTGTTTGGCTTAAGCGTTGCGCGCTGTCATAATGTCCCCTTGTATTTGCCCCGCTGACACCCCAGATATTGGGACAGCAGCACCAGTCTCCTGCAGCTGCCGTACGCGACCAGTGATTCCGGTGGGGGGTGCCACCAACCGCAATGGTCCTCCAAGCATTACGGAAAGCCCCTTTTACCTGGGCCTCTCTTCAATTGATGGGGATTACACCCAGCTGAAGGCCAGAGGCCCGCCTAAGGAGCCTATTCACTTGTTTTGCTACCCGGCTCCCTTGTGGGAGGGCCACAGAGTTAGGGCAACGCGTGTGCTCCCAGGGCACGGAGCTGCTGGAAAGCAGATATCTGATACTCACACGCTGGTATCTTATCTGTTGCTAAATGCCCTACTGCAGGAAGTTTCCCAAGAACCGTAGACTTCGCGGTCCCACCTAACTTGATCCCATCACCTGGGGGGAACCCAGTGGTGGCAGGACCTGCATGGTAACTCCATCCCGGCGTAGCTATCGCTTATTTGTGCCGCCGAAGCAGGCAATACCCCCTTAGTCTCAAGTTCTACCCCTGGAGGATAACCTTGGGAGCAGACAAGTCTGTGGGAACCAACCGGAGACTTTGGTGCAAATACCGGCCCTATTCTGAACGTAGCGAGTGCTGCACGGTCAATAATGCCCTGATGCCCTGGGGCTCTACGTGGTCTTTACCAAACTTTGAACGACCGCACACTTGCTATATAACAACCATACCACCCACCAGCCGGGTGGAAGGTCTTCATTGCGCAACCTGAAATCTGTCTTTGGTTGCAGGGGAATGCCCCCCAAAGTACATCTGGACCTATTCCTATATGGTTCCTTCAGCTAATCCTCCTGCAGGCCTAACTCTTGGTTATGGAGCCCAGCTCAGTGTTCTGCAGGCCAAACGGCTTAACCATGAACTATCGGTCGATTTGAGACAGAGGAAAACCACGGGTTGCAATCCGCTCGCGAGCGGCGCACCCGCAACCACTTGGACAATCACGCCGGTAACCTTGCCGTGATTAGGCCCTAGTGATGCGCTATGTGGTGACCACTTATTCTTTGCCGCTATGCCAGTGCGTCCCCGAATTCAATGGGATTGGGGCGCTGAGCTGCACCCATATCTACACCATCTAGTGGCTCAATCCAGACTTCCTTTAGCATTAGATAATAACTACCATTCTATCTCGGTTGCGTTGCCCTGCCCGACTAGGCACCCACCCGGGTATCTAGGTTACAGTTAGATATGTGTGAGTTCCCCATATCAGTGACCGTTGAAGGCGGCCCACATAAGCAACCCGAACTCTGTCTATGGTTGCAGTGGAATATGTGTCTGCATTATAGGAAATCAGCAATACATGCTGCATATTTATCTAGCGTGAACTCGACCCGAAGGTATCAGAGCAAAGACTTGTGAACGATGCCTGCACTTTTATCAAGTATCTGCCTTATAGCAAGCCAGCACATACCTGTTGCATATTGTATAGCGCGAACTCGCCGCCAAAGGTATTGCACCGCTTCACATGAGCACTGTATTTACGTTACACGTACAGGCACGGGGAGCGTGAGAAATTCGTACCACAGAACACGAAACCCATTCCAGGTCACGCGAACACCGCACCCGATTAACCCTTGCGGTGCGTGGAGGGATTAGTAAACCCGTAATCGCATGCTGTGAACAGTGCATGTACTGGTATCATGTATCTGCCTTATCGGAAGCCAGCAATTACATGGTGCATATTTATATAGTGCGAACTCGACCGGAAGGCATTTGGAGCACTTTACATGAGCACCGTATTTACAATACATCTTTACGCAAGGGGTGCTTAAGAAATTCGTACCATATTACCCGCTCCCCAACCGGATCACGCGAGCACCGCACCAGATTTTCATTGAGGTGCCGGGGGTTTATTAATGCCCATAATCGCGTATGTGAACAATGCACGCACTTGTGTCATTTAACTGCCCTATAGGAAATCAGCAATACATGTTGCAGAATTATATAGCGCGAACTCGACCTGAAGGTGTTGGAGCGCTTTACCTGAGCACCTTATTTACATTACACATTCAAGCGCGGGGGGCTTACCAGATTCGTGTCATACTAAACGATCCCCGAGCCAGGTCCATTACGCCTGCCGCACGCAGCCCACTGCATGCCCCCCCCCACCCTCGACGGCAGCGTAGCCGACTGGAGGGGGGGCGATAACCTTAACCAGGGAGAGCCACAGGGGGTGCACTTACCGCGATCAGCGGGGACCCAGGCAGCTCCCAGCCTTGCAGTGCTGGTGCCTTGGGGCTGTGAACCCACACTAGTCTCCTACCGGCTCCCACGGCACAGGGTATGCGGCTTCAAGCCGGCCGCACCCCCGTTAATTTACTTCGCTCGCGAGGGCGACCGCCATTGTGAAGTATGCCCCGCGGGCGATCACTAACCTGTGTGCTCTACCGGACCAAACGAAAGGTACGCCAACCGATACAGAATCAATGTAACCTGAACCTGTAACTTTGCGAGCAAGCGTCCCAAGGCAAAGGACCCACGCACGCTCATGCCCGCTCCCACCGTGCGCCGGGTGCGCGGGTTATTGGCTGTCCGCTCCCATACCAACTAACGTGCACGAGGTCCACCGCCAGCAAGCAATCTAGTCCCATTCCCTCATTCAAAACCGGCGATAAACACATCACAGGCAACGTGGGGAGAGCCCACCTAGTGTTCCAATTGTGCATGTTTCAACAGCGCAAAGGTATCGGTAATTTGCCCCCTGCGCCACTTACACCCTTGTCCTGTCGCCAGCGGGTTCCGTCGGTCAACCGGACACCAAGCACGATCTAGGAGAGAGAATTGAAAGGTGAGCGCAATTGCACAAGGTATAGGAGGCGCTCGACCAGGTTCTGTCAAGCATGTGACGTAATGTCCCGGGGACCAAATACGCCTTGTATGACAATGGCTATTTTGTACTTTTGCCCCCGCATCTTGGGGTCACTTGTATCATTGTCAGGGCCAAGCACCATTCAAGTGTTATTTATTTAATGTAGATTTATATAGCGCTAAGGTATTAGAGCGCTTTACATGAGCACCGCTTACATTCAGGCACGGGGGGATTAAGTGATTCGCCCGGAATCCCCGGATGTGGCGTCGACCCCGAGACTCGAACCTTGCTTCCCTGCCCCTAAGTTGGAAATCTCTGCATATCTTCTTTATCCTGCGCGACTCGACCCGAAGGTATTGGAGCGTGAAGCACCGCATTTACATACATATTTAGGCACGGGGGCGTTAAGATTAAGTGATGTGCCCCGAATCACAGAATGCGGCCCCGAGACTCGAAACACCAACCAGATTGAGATTGATGACCTGAGCCTCGGTCCTTGTATACGTTTCGCTCTTTATGCATATATCCCGTAGCACCGTATTTACATACACATTGAGGCACGGAGTGATTAAGTGATTAGCCCCGAATCACAGAATGTGGACGCGACCTCGCGGCTCGCCCCTGGTTAAGTACCCTGTATCGTTGTCAGGGCCAAGGGCCATTCGCTATTCAAATCACAACCCAACTATAGTTGTACATCGCGAAGGTCTGAAAGCGCTGTACCCGAGCACCGATGTAAACCGACAAACGCATTTGCTCCCTACGAGTGGAATCAGGGAGGCCTATCGACTCGCGATGCGGACGCGGCTCCGAAGCTCTAAGACCTCGCACCCCCAGAGTCAGTGCGGCGGGGGTGAGGAGATGCCACGACAGGCGGACAAGGCCCCGTACAGGAGGACACACCATGGGACAGGGATGCTCCCACCGCTCCCGTCCATACGCCCGGCCTCAGAAACCGGCACCGCTCCCCACTCTCCCTTGGGCCATATCCGTTCGCTGGGGATGAAGGTGTCTGCCGAACCAGATTCGGACCTTGAAGCCATGAGGCGTGGTTCATGTCTCGATTATGCTTTTATGCATATTTTATGAATCGTCTCCGCATTCAATATAAAAGACAATACCGACTCTCGCACCCTGGTCCCCCGCTCCGAGGTTGCTTGTTTCTTGTTGGGCACGGGGAGATTAAGTGAATTGCCCCGAATCACGGGATGTTTTGCCGACGCCGAGGCTCGAACCTGGTTCCTATTTACAATGTCGGCAGCTCTGGCCGTTCCGCCACAACCTCTTTTCTCACGCTGATATTGGTGAAAAAACACCGTTTTAAAGATTAGGGTCCCGCACAGGAGGACACACCATGGGACTGGGATGCTCCCACCGCTCCCGTCCATTCTCCGAGCCTCAGTGAACTGGCACCGCTCCTAGCGGACCTTGAGGACATGAGCCTCGGTTCATGTATAGGTTACGCCTTTACGCGTATTGTAGATAGCGCGAGCTCGACCCGAAGGCATTGAAAATATTTGCCGAGTTTTATATAGCGCGAACTTGAGCCGAAACCAATTAAGTATTACAGCGCCTTACATAGCCCCCGTTCCGTTACATGAGGACCCACATTCACGTTTTGTAAGGCACGGGGAGATCAAGTGTTTTGCCCCGAATCACAGGAAGTTCATCGGCATTACCGAGACTCGAACCTAGTTCCCGAGGTCCGAGGTCGAGCGCCCTGGCCGTTAGGCCACCTCATCGTAGCGAACGCTCTACATAGAACCATAATTAAATTCATGTTTACGTACATATAATTAGGCACGGGGAATTGAGTGAATTAGTGATTAAGTGACTCACAGAATGTGGACGCGACCTCGCGTCTCGCCCCCTCTGCATTACTGCACCAGAGGCGGCGCGCAGCCGACGGACCACAACCCTTTCCCCTTTGTTTCCGGCAATACAGTCGTCGGTATCGCGAGCCTCAACAGCTCATTGGACGCCACCCCCCCCGGTGGGCGGCGCCGCCCTCGCGAGGGCAGCCCAGCACTACTCGCCCCGTTTCCCCCAATGCAACGAAATGACGCGGCCCGAGGCCCGCCCCAGGCTCTTCAACGCCCGGGAGCAGGCAGGCTGCAGGGCACAACCATCGACACAAAGGGGACGGGGCCGCAGCGCAATGGCATCAGCCATGCGTGGCCCGCACTCCCCAACTTCCGCAACGGTCACCTTTGCCCCAAGCTTTGAAAATCACACGCATGGCCGGGCATTCGGGAGTCGGTGATGCGAGAAGTTCCGCCCAGGGACATTTTAAGGATTTTGGGGGCCCTGGGCCAAGCATATTTTGGGGGCCCCTGTTAGGAACAGTTTTGAATTCATGATCCAATTTCAGCTTTTTCATGCCCTCTTTGGCTGGATCATTGAAAATGCACATGCTCACTCGTCCAAATTCTAATGATATTTACATTTAATATTCAGGGATAGTTATGTGCATGGGCGTAGGAAGTGGACTTCCGCCCGCTCCTTTGCCCAGCCTGGGACCCCGGCTGAGCTGCACCGCCCATCAAACTTTTACTGTCTCTACCTGCTCCCAGGTGTTTGTGTAAGCTACCTGCCCCCAGGTGTTTGCACAAGCACCAGTATCTGCCCCCACACCTGAGGGAAACATGCCGATCAACCCGAGGCACGAAGGGCATGAACAATCAGGCCAACAGGGCTCCACCCGGGGCATACATATGGCCCCTAGGGCACAAAATCGGCGACGTCTAACCTGCAAATCGAAATCCCTTAATTAAAATACACCAAGAACAGCATCCTGGCTACCTCCCCTGGGCACTATCCTAAACCGGTTTCTTATTCAGTCGTAGCAATAGAAGCTTTAATTATGAAAGAGCCTTTGAAACTATTTGCGGCGAAACCTCAGCTGAAATGCTGCTTCGTGAAACTCAATGTCCTCCCATGCCAACAAATCGATCTCACTTTACAGTTCCCTGCTGTGTCTAGCTGTCCTATGGTAGGGCCAGGAAGCATATTGAAAAAATGAATACGGCAAAGAAAATCAGCACACAAGAAACTGGTATAACCGGGATCGTTATAAACATATCTCAGCTGTTATGAGACAACTTACTTCCCTTGTAGCCTTTGCCTGCCACCTGCTGGCCATTCAAATTAATTTATGTGCTTTCCTTATTCATTTAGGCGAAGGCACATACCGGGGGATCCAGAAAGAGCCACCGCTCACATAGTCACAACTGCCATAGACTGATTCCGTCACCAAGTGTCCCAAGACCCGCCTGCTCAAATCCGACATTCTTCTATAATGCGACGAAGGAACACAGGCCCGGGCCTGTAACCCAAGGCAACGGCGCTAATTACCACCAACCAGACTGCCCAGGAAAGCTGGTCTTCCTCTCTGCCCATCGGCCTCGTTCTGACCGGTTCCTGTCCTGATCCATGCCAGGAGCCTGCGCACCCGACAGACTGCGGGCCCCGACTCCCGCTCAATTTGTCCCCCCGCGGATACAAAATTGGAGGCCCAGCACCCGGGCCTAGATATGAACACCGTGGCCAGTGGCAACATCAGGTCACCGAGGAACGCAAAACTCACCGCAAAACGACGATCGACAGACAACGAGCCAACCAGTTGAAATCGTGTCCAGCAGGGGGGACAATGGACGACCTCCCGAGACGGCGTGTCCGGCGCAAAAGGCGAAGTGGGCGACAAACGGTTGCGTCCCCACCTGCGCTAGCAAACCGTGGCAGCGGGGAACACGCCAAACACAGCATTCCCTCAACGATCGCACGCTCATTAAAACGAAATCTACACGAGCCTTGCTCTGTGCACGGTCCCCCCCCGCCCGTGGCGCTCCGACCACAGGGGCCCCGTCTCCTGGTACTGCCCAGGGACAGGGCCGGGGCGAGGGGGCAATCCGGCAACTCACCCAAGTATTCAGGAGTTCCACAGCAAGGCGAGCGGCGACGACGACCCCCGCGAAACGACCCGGAAAAGGCGAGGTGGGCGACAAAGAGGTCGCCAGTGAGGGTGGGGGAAGGCTAAATAGCCTTCCCCTCACACCTGGGCCCGGAAGTGACGCGCCTTTCGCGTCACTTCCGGCCCCCGACACGGAGGGGGGCACAATCAGGATCCCTGCCCCCGCCCCCCCCCCCGAAGGAGGGAGTGGGGAGGGGTGACCGGGGCCCCGGGGCCACTAAGGCGCCGACCGCCGAGTGGCCCCCTGCGGGGGCCGCGGTCAGCGGCACAGATTTTGGTGCGGAAGAGACCGGATGCCCTATCGACTTTATGAAATCAGTCAGGGCGCCCCATTTTTCTCGGAAGCGCTGCTCGGCTTTGTGGGTGGTGAGCGCTGCCCGGCTGTGATCGGGCGAAGTACAGAGAAAGACGTGGTGAGTCTGAAGGTTGCGGCGCGCGGCTTGTCTGGAGTAGCTGCCGTCTGAAGATATAGCGGTTTTGCCTACGATGGGCATCTGGACGCGGCTGCAGCCGTAGGGCGAGAGGATTTATATGTTGGAGCTGGCGGGGGAGCGATATCCCTCATCTGTGTGCACGTGGTGAGTCGGCGGCTGTATGGTGCGTGTAAGCCGTGTGGGCCGCTTTGGTGCATCCTGTGAACACTCGCTCAGGAACACGAGGCCGGGATAAAAGACACACTTACAGACTAGCGCTCTGTGGTTGCGCTTGACTTTACTGTGCGGCTGCTGCTCATGACCTGACCCCCCGGCCTGCTTGCCATTGAGAGGGGGTGAGGATATTAGTGTGCGCTGGATATGCTGCTAGACTGTGGCCAGTAAATTAATGTTGACGCCTTCGGCGGCTCCCTGAAGGTTGGAGATCCATGCGGTGCACGGCTCCTGACAGTTGTGGCTCACAGTGCGCTGGGAAGCATTAAGCAGCTTTGGGTTAATGTACTCTAGCTATTGGGCGGCTGTGGCATAGAATAGTGATCCCTGAACACGCTGCAGTCGTTGGCTGGCTGCTCTGTGAGTTGTTTTGGTGGGATCCCAGCCATTCCAGTGAGGGGTGCTGGATCCTGAGACAGCTGAATTAAAATTGCTAGATCACTGGAGGCTGTGGTGCAGGGGTCGCGGCTGCGATATAAGGCCTGTGACTGTCAGTGGCACGATGGGTAAACCTGACAAGCATTTGCAGTCCACGCTCTCATTTGAATCTAAGCGTCTAAATAAAATACAGACGGAAGCAACATCTGATACTGAAATGGATATGGAGTCTGGCAGTAGTTCCAAGCTGGAAAAAATGATGCTGGCAATGCAGCAAAGTCTTCAGACTATTGATGGCAAAATAGATTATCTAAATCTGCGCATGGACACCATGTCCGCGAAACTGGACATGCATGGAGCTCGTCTGACGGAGGTGGAGCAGCGCATCTCGAACGCTGAGGATAAGGTGGAACACATCACGAAGTCCTGCACTGAGGTGGAGAAAATACCGGAGGTTATAAGGGCTAAGAACGAGGATTTGGGGATGAGGTCGCGCCGCAACAACCTGCGCATCACAGGTGTGCCCGAATCAACCAACACGGGCAAATTGGAGCTCTATGTGGAAGACATGCTCAAGACCATGTTGGGTGCGGAACACTTTTCCAACGTGTTGGTGGTGGAAGGAGCACACCGGTCCCTCGCTCCACGTCCTGTCCTGGGGGTGCCTCCGCGCCCGATTATCGCGAGACATCTTAATTACCGCGACAGGGATGTGGCCCTCTGCCTTGCGAGAGAGAAGGGCACTACTAAATACCAGGGGCTGGAGGTGGCGTTGTTCCCGAACTTCACGGTAGCGGTGCAGCAGGCCCGGCGTGAGTTTTAACAAGTGAAGAAAAAACTGCAGGATATGAAGATTCAATATGCCATGCTGTACCCTGCACGTCTCAGGGTGATGTATGGGAGCAAACCACGAATTTGCATGACTCCGAAGCTATGCAATTTGTTAAACAACTGGAGCGGCGCAGTATGGCTGGACTGGCTGGTGATGATGCAGACAATGACGATTAGCGAACCACTGCAGGTCGTAAGCTGATTCTGTTTGATACAGATGTGTACAACCACACTTTAGATAATCGGTGCTCCTGTCGCATTGGTACATGGCCAGAATGACACCTGCCTGGTTCACTAAGTGAAGAACTGTACTGTGTAATGTTAATACGTGGAAGGGGGTGTATTGGACATGTTGTGTATTGATGGGACGAATCTAAATGACTATAAACATGCCTGAGTTGCTCCACTGGTGGTAATGCCGGACATATAACTGTAAATGCCCATAAAGTGATAGATGTGTCATTTGGTGTAAGATGGGTAGCATGGGGCAATGTGCTAAACTCTGGTTAGTTTGCCTGTTTTACCAGGTTTAATTGTCTTTCTGATCCCCGGCCCCCATAGGTAAGACCGCGCTATATAAATGGATTACTGCTGAGTGTTATGTTCTGCTGTCTCTGTTGATAGGTGTGGATCTGTAATAAGACGCCTAGCAGTGGCTGCCACTATCTTGGCATCCCGGGACTATTGCTGGGTGTATTAGAATAGGACGTCCGAAAGGTGGATATGCTGGGGAAATAATAGACTTGCCCCGACCCCCCAGGGTACCAACACAGGGGTCGATGGGCAGCTGGTGTCCTCCATGAGGGTACAACCCACACAGTTTCTAAAGGGGTTTATAGGCTGTGAGCGGGCTATCTACTCACGGCGGGAAGGGTGGGTAACTTTGTTTGTGATCTTTTATGTTTTGGGGTACCTTAGCATGATTGGGATGCTTAAGTGGGTGGGGGGCTTAGTTGGGGGATGCCTCAGCATGATTGGGGTGCTGGGGTGGGTGGGGGGTTTCTTTGCAGGGGTGTTTGAATGTGCAGCTGTGCAAATCAGGATACATAACTGTTGCTTCATAATTATTTGTGCCACAAGGTATGATACTACTGTTACATGTAATGCCTCAGCAGAGTAGGTAATGGCAGAGATCGAGAAACTTAATTGGCTCACTTGGAATGCCAGGGGTCTAAACAATCCAAAGAAAACTGGGCAGGTCTTGGCGTATCTGGATCGCCATAACGTACATGTTGCAAGAGACTCATCTCAGTGGTCATGCCGCATCTACTATAGCCAGAAAATGGGCTGGTGCATGTTTTGCCTCTTCATATTCCACGTATTCACGTGGGTGATGGTGTTAGTTAAAAAAAGTATCTCCTTTGTTAGTAGTCATGAAGATATAGATGGTAATGGCCGATATGTCATAGTGCAGGGTAAGCTGTGTGGTACCTTGATCACGATTGTGAATGTCTATGGGCCAAATATAGACGATCCGGAGTTTTTTAAGTTGCTATGGAACAAAGTATATATGCTACCGCCTTCTGCCATCATATGTGGGGGGGATTTTAATGTTGTGCTGAATCAGGCGATGGATCGACACTCTAATGTAGATCCTGTTATTAAAAAAGCTGCACAGGCGGTTCATGATGGTATGCATGATCTATTCCTCACGGATGTTTGGGGATTGCGCTATCCTGGGGTGCGGGAGGGAACATGCTATTCATATACCCATAACACATGGTCACGATTAGATTACTGGCTCACCACAAACAACATCAATGCATGGACTTCCAGGGTGGTGCATTTACCACGTACCTTATCTGACCACGCGCCGGTCCTGCTTACCATGCAGATGCCTACATACACTCCAGCCCCATTTCAATGAAAACTGCAACCCTTGGCATTGCAGGATCCAGTCTTTAGAGAAGGGGTGCGTGAAGCAATAGAACACTATTTCACTGATAATTTGGGCTCGGTGCAGAGTCTATGTACTATATGGGAAGCTTTTAAGGTGACAATCCGTGGGGCGTGTATATGTTTGCAAGCAGGAGTGCACAAACCTCTGCGTGATTCAATGAAAAAGATTGAGCAAGATCTGGTAAGATTAGAACGGCAATATGAAGAAGTGCCAGATAATGCTACATTGGCGGCCATACGTTCGCAGGTTACTGAATATAAGGCGCTGGCAGAGCAGGAAGTGCGGTATCTGTCATGGCGCTGTAAAGCTAGGTACTGTGGTGAGGGTGGTAGACCGGGGCGTGCGTTGGCTGCTAAACTTACGGAACCTTGGGTAAGACATTGCCCAGTGCAGGTGATTTCAGAGGGAGACACATCATATTCTGACACTGCAGGTATTCTTGGTCAGTTCCTCACGCATTACAAAGATATATATGGGAGCAAGCCCACAGCTAGTGAAGAAGAGATAGCACAATATTTGGAAGATGTTGCTTTGGTCTGGCTGTCAAAGGGCCAGCAGGATTTCCTTATGCATTCGCTGACGGCCGATGAACTTAGGGACGCCATTGCGGCCCTGCATAATGGTAAAGCAACAGGCACTGACAGGCTCCCAGCAGAGTTCTATAAAGAATACATGGATGATTTACTACCCCATTTAATGGGCATGTATGATGATGCTTTTGAGCAACAGAGGCTTCCTGACACGCTTAGGGAAGCCTTAATTGTCACATTATTGAAGCCGGGTAAGTCGCCAGATCGTTGTGATTCATATAGGCCACTGTCGCTTATGAATACTGATGTAAAGATCCTAGCGAAAGTTTTGGCGACCCGGTTACGTCTGTTGCTACCAGTGATAGTGCTACCAGATCAGTCGGGGTTTATCCCCGCCCGTTCTACGGCACACAATTTGCATACACTGTGTGCTGTAATGCATCTTTTAAATCCTAAATTGCCAGCGGCTGCGGTCCTGCTAGATGCCGTAAAGGCGTTCGATTCAATTGCCTGGACTTATATGTTTGCGGTGTTGCATCGAATGGGTGTGCCGTATTTTTTCACCAATTGGATTAGATTGCTTTACACAGACCCGGTAGCCCGAGTGCATGTAAACGGACATACATCTGACGCTTTTCCAATCAAACGAGGCACTCGACAGGGCTGCCCATTATCGCCCCTGTTATTCGCGGTTGTGTTGGAACCTCTGGCCTGTGTGTTGAGACAAAGACATGCGGGGACGGCACTGCGTTTTTTACAACGTCCGTTAGCGATCTCCATGTATGCAGATGACATGGTCTTATATGTGAGGGAACCAGCACAACATTTGGAACAAGTGATTCGCGAGGGTATAAAGATAGAATATCGACGGGAAAATATCGACTAGCATTAATATCGTGGTAAGAATATCGACTGTGAAAAATATCGTTATAGAAAATATCTTTTCAAAAAATATCGTTTCGTGAGAATGACAAAAATATCGTCATAAAAAAATATCGATGAACAGAATATCGTTGAAGAAAATGTCGTTTCATATAATATCGACAGAAAAATATAAGTTGTTATAAAATTTATAAAAAAATATGTATTATGTTTTTAAAAAACTTACAAAACTCCTACTAGTAATAATATGTGTTAAAAAATATTTTCTACAAAAGAATAGTTAAAATTTTAGTAGCGGGTTATTGGTATTATAGGGGATATGGGTGGGTAGTAATTTAAAATTTGGTTTTTAAAAAATTTATAAAATATCAACAAATTAGAAAATATTTAAGAAATCCAAATTTTAAATTGAAATTTCGAATTCTTCACGAAATTAAATTTGTAATTAAATTTTATAATTTCAAATAAAAATTTTAGGAGCGGGTTTTTGGTATTATAGGGGATTAGGGTGGGTAGTAATTTAAAAATGTAGTGTTTAAAAATTGTATAAAATATTAATAAATTAGAAATTTATAATGAAATCAAATTTTAACCTCGAAATTTAAAATTTTACACGAAATTTATATTTTAATATTAATAAAAAATATTACATTAATATTGAAGAAGCGTTATTTTGGTATTATAGGGGAATAGGGTCTAAAAAATAATTTAGATAGAAAAATTTATATTGTTTACTAACCTGCACTTTTCCTGACTTATGTTGGATTGGAGTTAGAATAGTAAATTATTATAAAATATAAACAAATTTGAAAATAATTAAGAAATTAAAAATGTAATTTTAAATTTCTAATTGTTTACGAATTTAAATTTGTAATTAAATTTAAACATGTCTAATAAAAATTTTAGGAGCGGGTTTTTGGTATTATAGGGGATTAGGGTGGGTAGTAATTTAAAAATGTAGTCTTTAAAAATTGCATAAAATATTAATAAATTAGAAATGTATCATGAAATCAAAATTTAACATCGAAATTAAAATTTTTACAAGAAATTTATTTTTTAATATTAATAAAAAATATTAAATTAATATTGAAGAAGCGTTATTTTGGTATTATAGGGGAATAGGGTCTAAAAAATAATTTAGATAGAAAAATATTATTTTGTTTACTAACCTGCACATTTCCTGACTTATGTTGGATTGGAGTTAGAATAGTAATTTATTATAGTTTACTATCCAGCACTTTCCCTGAGTTATGTTATGTTTGGAGTTAGAATAGTAATTTATTATGGTTTACTATCCAGCACTTTCCCTGACTTATGTTGGATTGGAGTTAGAATAGTAATTTATTATGGTTTACTATCCAGCACTTTCCCTGACTTCTGTTGGATTGGAGTTAGAATAGTAATTTATTATGGTTTACTATCCAGCACTTTCCCTGAGTTATGTTATGTTTGGAGTTAGAATAGTAATTTATTATGGTTTACTATCCAGCACTTTCCCTGACTTATGTTGGATTGGAGTTAGAATAGTTATTTGTTATGGTTTACTATCCAGCACTTTCCCTGAGTTATGTTATGTTTGGAGTTAGAATAGTCATTTATTATGGTTTACTATCCAGCAGTTTCCATGACTTATGTTGGATTGGAGTTAGAATAGTCATTTATTATGGTTTACTATCCAGCACTCTCCCTGACTTATGTTATGGTTTACTATCCAGCACTTTCCCTGACTTATGTTATGTTTGGAGTTAGAATAGTAATTTATTATGGTTTACTATCCAGCACTTTCCCTGAGTTATGTTGGATTGGAGTTAGAATAGTAATTTATTATGGTTTACTATCCAGCACTTTCCCTGACTTATGTTGGATTGGAGTTAGAATAGTAATTTATTATGGTTTACTATCCAGCACTTTCCCTGACTTATGTTATGTTTGGAGTTAGAATAGTAATTTATTATGGTTTACTATCCAGCACTTTCCCTGACTTATGTTATGTTTGGAGTTAGAATAGTAATTTATTATGGTTTACTATCCAGCACTTTCCCTGAGTTATGTTGGATTGGAGTTAGAATAGTAATTTATTATGGTTTACTATCCAGCACTTTCCCTGACTTATGTTGGATTGGAGTTAGAATAGTAATTTATTATGGTTTACTATCCAGCACTTTCCCTGACTTATGTTATGTTTGGAGTTAGAATAGTAATTTATTATGGTTTACTATCCAGCATTTTCCCTGACTTATGTTGGATTGGAGTTAGAATAGTAATTTATTATGGTTTACTATCCAGCACTTTCCCTGACTTATGTTGGATTGGAGTTAGAATAGTAATTTATTATGGTTTACTATCCAGCACTTTCACTGACTTATGTTATGTTTGGAGTTAGAATAGTAATTTATTATGGTTTACTATCCAGCACTTTCCCTGACTTATGTTGGATTGGAGTTAGAATAGTAATTTGTTATGGTTTACTATCCAGCACTTTCCCTGAGTTATGTTATGTTTGGAGTTAGAATAGTAATTTATTATGGTTTACTATCCAGCAGTTTCCATGACTTATGTTGGATTGGAGTTAGAATAGTAATTTATTATGGTTTACTATCCAGCACTTTCCCTGACTTATGTTGGATTGGAGTTAGAATAGTAATTTATTATGGTTTACTATCCAGCACTTTCACTGACTTATGTTATGTTTGGAGTTAGAATAGTAATTTATTATGGTTTACTATCCAGCACTTTCCCTGAGTTATGTTGGATTGGAGTTAGAATAGTAATTTATTATGGTTTACTATCCAGCACTTTCCCTGACTTATGTTGGATTGGAGTTAGAATAGTAATTTATTATGGTTTACTATCCAGCACTTTCCCTGACTTATGTTATGTTTGGAGTTAGAATAGTAATTTATTATGGTTTACTATCCAGCATTTTCCCTGACTTATGTTGGATTGGAGTTAGAATAGTAATTTATTATGGTTTACTATCCAGCACTTTCCCTGACTTATGTTATGTTTGGAGTTAGAATATTAATTTATTATGGTTTACTATCCAGCATTTTCCCTGACTTATGTTGGATTGGAGTTAGAATAGTAATTTATTATGGTTTACTATCCAGCACTTTCCCTGATTTATGTTGGATTGGAGTTAGAATAGTAATTTATTATGGTTTACTATCCAGCACTTTCACTGACTTATGTTATGTTTGGAGTTAGAATAGTAATTTATTATGGTTTACTATCCAGCACTTTCCCTGACTTATGTTGGATTGGAGTTAGAATAGTAATATATTATGGTTTACTATCCAGAACTTTCCCTGATTTATGTTGGATTGGAGTTAGATTAGTAATTTATTATGGTTTACTATCCAGCACTTTCTCTGACTTATGTTGGATTGGAGTTAGAATAGTAATTTATTATGGTTTACTATCCAGAACTTTCCCTGAGTTTACAATTTATTTTTGATCAAAAGGGTATTTAGTCCTCTGGAACGCGTAGACCCTCGGTTTGAGTCGTCACATACTGTAACTACATATTCTGTGGGAAAGTTATGTCAATCCTGGCTGCGATATTCCACCTTAGCATCTGTCAAAGTTCATTTATCGAAGTTACATGACAAAATAGATTTGAATTCTTTTGTTAAAGGTCCTGTGGGTGGCAGAACCAAAAGGTGGGCGTATGCTATTTACAACGAAGTGTGGAAATTTTCGCAAATTGAGGCGGCTTCAAGATTGAGAGCTATTGACCAAGCAAACATGGAAAAGGTTTTAGCCGTTATAGATAACAGCATTAGCACTCTCTCTTCCAGAATTTATACATTAGATAATATTGTTTCGTCAGTTGTTGATATTGTGTATGATGATATGTCTGTGTTATATAATGGTCAAAACCAGTTGCGTTCTGTTATGCAGTTTGCATGGACATTGCAGACGTTAAAGGCAGGGAGGGTCCCTTGGGACTATTTGAGCACTACATCGTTATTCATTCCTTTTAACATTACTGATAAGCAGCTATTTATGTCCATGAAAGATGCTAAATATTCATTATTACATATTGAAAAATTAGAACCGTTACCTTTCTCTGTGGCGGAAATCAATTCAGTCACGTGGCTTATATACGGGTTGATAACTCTACCGTTCGCACTTCTTAAGTTTACGTCTTGTATGAAACATTATGCTCTGGGTAGATATGAACAGCTGGGCACCGCTTTCATACATGAGGTTTGGTCCCTCCCCTTTACGTATAGATGTACTAGGGACGGAACTGAGGTTTATCTGAAGGGTGAGGAATGTACCACGACACCAGATCATTCCTTGGTATGTAGGCGCATTCAATTACACGGTGCATGCAATGTACAAGCCCCGATTTTGGCCTGCGTCCTACGAGGTGTCTCAGTGCCTGTGATTACGCCTTCTTTGATGCTGCTTGCAAACAGTAGTTATTTAATTTTGAATAATGAAGCTTGCTGCGGGATGTTAGTGGGAATCCCATATATAGTAACTGTATCGGAGAGGGTTGTCTCCTGCAATAATGTTCTCTTTTCACCCTCGCACGGGCGGCTGGATGTTTCCATCTGGCCTTCGATTCCAACCTTGAAAGCAGAGTTCAACAAGTTGAGCAGAATAAGAGCTGTATTGTTCCAAAAAGAGGTGTCATTGACTTCCTCTCGTGAAACATTTGTCCTTCACGTTGCTAATACGCGCACTGAGGTACAGGCGGTTTTGAATACTGACCTCCCCCTACATTTCGGAGCTTTGATACTAACTATTTTCAATGCCTCGTCCACGACCGGCCTGGCTCATTTTTTTAAACTTGTAGGCTCAGGCCTCGTGACCTCTTTTCAAACTATTTTTGGTGTGATTCCGGCATTTTTTCATTCGATTTTCTCGAGCATCTTTGGAGGTGTTCCGCTGCTTCTGGCGCTGGTGGCAGGTGTGCTGCTTTTACTTTTCATACTACGGAATGGCTGCTGTTTCTGTGCCACACGAGCACCTGTCACGTCTGCATCTTCTTCGTTATAGGATGCTTGACTTTTATGGTACTCTGCCATTGGCGACTTTAAGCCTGGCATATGGATTATCCTTCAGGTATACCTACTTCACCTGCGTGCAACCTGTATTTCACTGCCTGGATTGTCCCTTTGAATGGCCTCTGGATTTGTGCTTGACCAACACGGTGTCTCCGGTGCCGGATTTCGATCGACTGATGAGGCCCTTAGTGTCTCACGAGTTGGCCTGTTCTGGTGTCCGGATTATGGCTTGTGGTGCGGCGCATGGTATCCTGGGTAATTGGGACATATCAACGGCTGCCTACGACTTCTTGGCTATGAGCTATTTAGAGGAACATTCCGGTTGCCCTCTGATTGTGCTAGAGGCTCCGATGGTTGATGAACACGTATGTTCCTTTTCTTTAATTAATTGGATGGCTGAGACTTTTAGTGGCGCTGCAAATGATTTTTTGTTGGAAGCAGTTGCCACGTATGCTGCCTATACATTCATGGATTAACTGAACTATCCTCCTTTGCGCCTGTGCTACTGGACAGCAACCTAGTGCAGCATTCATTTTTGTTTTCTAATCATTGTGTTACTTATAGTATTTGGATGATAGTAGTTGTTAATATATGAAGTAAATTGTACATTTACTTAGCAAGTTTAAATAATTTTTGTCAGCTATCTAAGTAGACATGGATAAGGTAGTTAATAAATGTTTTTACATGTAAGTTTCTGGTCGTTGTTGATAAGTTCAACATGTTCTTTTTTCACTCTAAAGAAGAACACTTTTTAATTTAGGGAGTTTATCTACTTTATGCTAAGTTCGAATGAAAAAAGCAATGGGATTTTACTTACTTCAAGTGTAGTATGACGTTTTGTAGTTGTAGTCGTAGGTTTGTATTTTCTTCTCTCAGCAAGGTAACTGTTTTTCTCCAAGTTTGGCCCAAAAATGGTAAATTACGTTAAGTGTATAATTGTTTTTATATTAGTGAGTTAATTAATGGTAGCTTTTGATTGGTTCAATTAGTGAAATTTCAAAATCATTGGTCGAGAACGTTATTTAGAATTAGAAAACCGTTAAATAATTATATGTGTGAATAGTTTTGTCAAGTTAAATAGTTAAAAAAAAGTGTGTAAAATAAAAGAATAGTGCATATCGAGTTGGTAATAAAAAGACGATATTTTTTGTATATTTCTATAAGCAGATAGGTTGTCGATGTTAGTGTAGTCGATATATATGTCTAAGGTCATGTTATTTAAAATAAAGTCGATCATGTAGTAGTCGATATTTATGTTGTCGATATTAGTGTGAACGATATTAGGGTTGTCGATAAAAAAAAATCGATATTTGTGTGAATCCTTGTTTAAGTATAGGATGACGATATTAATGTAAGCGATATTTTAGTGACGATATTTATTTCTGACGATATTTATGTTAACGATATTCCATCATGGAACCATTCGCGAGTATATACGATTTGAGTGGTATTCTGGCCTAGCCATTAATTGGAACAAGTCTGACGTTTGCTGACAGTGTCGCATTGATAAAAATGGTAGTGCTGTCGAAATTTTTGTATCTGTTTGTAAATGTACCTATTATTCTGATGCAGCACTTCTTTGCTACACTACGGTCATTGCTGATCACTCTAACATGGGGGGGGTAAGAAACCACGGGTTAGCTGGGAGACCTTAACAAACCTTATGGGATGGGCGGTTTTATAGTGCCTGACATGCACCTATACTGTCTATGTGCACAGGCGCAATACGCCTATTACTGGCAAAACGCACCGCCATTCACACCGCATGTTGTAGTCAAAGCTGGGGCAGTGCACCCGATACCTTTAAAAGCAATGATTGTGAATACACATACGGTGTTTGAGCCGGATGAGATAGACCCAGTACAATGTACAGCCCGTGCATGGCACACTTTGGGGAAGCGTGCTCAAAGACTTCCGCTATATGCGCCAGCTATGCCTCTACTGCATCATACAGCACTCTCTGTGACAGGTGAGACTGGCTCCCTTAAGGTACTGCACAAGGTTGGGATGCGGAATGTAGGGGATGTATTTCCCGATGGGGCATTTATCAGCTTGCAGGACTTCAGAAAGGATGAGGTGAATATTGCTATGCTGACATTTGTTTACACTAGGCTGCGATCTGCCATGCGCGTCCTATACCCATGCTTCCCTGAGGAGCCCTCAACATTGGGTGCTCTGCAACTCATTTACACTGCGCAGTCTAAAATTAAATTAATCTCGCGCTTGTACTCTGCCTCGCAACTAGATAAAGGTGCTGTTGCAACGAGCTCTAGGGATAAATGGAATGCTATTCTGCCGCAGTCTCTTACGGATGATGAGTGGGAAGAATGTTGTGGGATGACTGGTCGTTTTGCGATTAATGGTAATCTCAAACTTATCCATTATAGATACGTCCATCAGATGTATTATACACCAGCACAATTATATAAATATGGTTTGAGAGAATCGCATTGTTGTAGAAGGTGTGGTGTTGATAACGCTGATTTTCTACATTTAGCATGGGCGTGTCCTAAGGTGGCTGCTTTTTGGGAAGATGTAGTGTACTAAGTGAAATGGTGGGTGAAGCAATCGAATGTGATATGAAGTTGTGCCTGTTGGGTAACGTAATGAAACTTCCGTCTAGTACTCGGAAATTGGTGGCAATGACTATACAGTTGGCCAAACGTAGAGTTGCATTAAACTGGTATGGAAGACCGACGCACAAGCTGGCACAGTGGTTGCATGATGTTGCCTATTGCCGTGATCAACTCACCTGTTATGCAGAGGAGCTACCAAGTGCCTCTAGACAACGTGATGAGTGGGGTCCATTTACTGCCTACATGTTAAATCATTCTGCCGCCTGATGCTCTTCAATAGGTGCACAAAGTTGATGTTGATGGATTGAGCTGACTCTCTGATCTTGTGTTGTAAGCTGTCTATGTCCTGCTTTTTATAATCATAGTCATGTATGGGGCACAGATTGTATTCATACTAAACAGCTGCATTGTTGTTTATGTTTGAAAATTCATCAATAAAATAATTTACATTTTTTTTTAAATTGCCTATCACAAAACAACCTGGTTTTGCAAGGGGGTTCACCTGGGTTTTTGGCCCCGTTGTCAGCGGCCATCTAGGGAAACCTACCGAACCTACACATTTCTGAAAACTAGACACCCGGGGGCTTACAGGGAGCTATGGCTTGCGTGGATTCCCCAACGTTCCTTTACCCAGAATCCCCTGCAAACCTCAATTTTACCTGAAAACATCATTTTTTTCACACATTTTTGTGTGGGAAAGTTGTGGCATCACCAGGCTGACACAAATTTCCTACCACCCAGCGTTCCCCCGGGTCTCCCAATAAAAACGGTGCTTCACTCGTGTGGGAGGCTCAAGTACCCGCAACAGGCAAGGGCCCAAAACGAATTGAGGCGACATCAAAATTGCCTATCACCAAACAACCTGCTTTTTGCAAGTGGGTCACCTGGGTTTTGGGCTCGGCGGTCATCTAGGGAAATGTGAGAAATTGGCCTGATGTATGATGTCACTAGTTCTAGTGTACACCTTATATCAGTCCAAACAACCCTTATGGTGATTGGTTGTAAAGTCAACCTTATAGACCAGCTATCCTAGTGGTAGCATGGACAAGAGCAGTCTTAGGCTAAACTCTGTATGGCATGTGAAGCCAGCTGTTATACCATTTGTAATCCCATGAATACTAAATGAAAGGACACCACAACAGATATATATATAAAATAAAGTGTATTTATTCTAGTCAAACCCTCAGCACTCTTTATGAGATTCGAGGTAAGTACAACACAGTCTTATTCAAGCATACATTAAGTCACACAGGTAAGTAATACAGTTAGGCCCTTGGGGCCACGCAAACCATATACTAAGTAAGTGGTATAAGGACCACTGTCACAGAAATAGGATAGGCCTAGGCCTAGGGAATCGCTGGGGCTACACTATACTACCCAAGGTTAGGAAGTGGTAGGCCCACGGGATTCAGGTGCAGAGTGGAAACACTCACGCGTAATGCGTATAATCGAGGAAAACAGTACAGTTTAGAAATAATAAGATTTAGGACACTTCTGGAGTAACTAGGAAGTCGAGACTGGAAAACTAGACACTAGGATAGTCAATACCCTGTTGAGCACCGGAGTACCCAAGTTACCTAGCCCACGGGCTGCGGGTGCATAGGTGTGAACTTGCGTTGGGTTTCGTCGTCGACTCCTATGGATGCCTGAAGGAAAGATGCTGACAGGCAGTCAGTGAAGAGTGTCCGGTGGATCCCAAGGCTGGGATCAAGAAGGAAGGATACCTGCAAGCAGAAGGGACAGAGTCTGGGTCACTAGCCAGTGACCACGTGGGACCAGGAAGGAACCAGGCGATGTCAGGAGATTGCAGGTGAAGATGGGAAGCTTGTCGCAGCCAGGAGACGTCGAGGACGACCAGGACCAGGAGGCGAGCTGTCCCACGAAGGCTCTTGCTGTTGGCGGCGTCGAAGTTGGACTAGGACTCACCAAGCCTTGGCAAGCGGAACCCACGAAGAATGGAGGACTTGCTTCTGGTGCAGACCAGGAAGGTCCGGGGTGCTTCTCTTTCACAGAGGAGCAGGAGCCAGTCTGGAGGAGCCACACCAGCAGTGGAAAATTGAAGGTGTGTCGTCACAGAGGTTACTAGCCAACGGGCAAGTAACCGGACAGACGCGGCAAGCAGGAAAATGCAGAAGGGCCCCATGCAGGACTCGTGGAGTGTGGGGGGCTGATTTTCGGTGCAGATGGTGCTTGGGGTTGGGGCTTCTCAATCCCCGGTGCACAACCTTGAGGGTGCCTCAGAAGCTGCGCTGGAAGATACTCGCCACTTTTCCCAGGTAGCCGGTCCCACGTCTCTCGTCGCCTCCACGGATCGCAGCTCGGCTGTGGATGTGGATCAGGGTCGGAGAAGTCTGGAAGTCAAGGCTCTGGTCAGGCTCTGCAGTCGGTCCCTCGTAGAACTTCAGCAAAGCAAAGGGTAAGTCTCTTGATGGTGCCTGTTCGCACAGGGTGACCACTCCTTGGCCACAAGGGAGATTCTTCAGTCTTCTTCTTTCGTCGAATGTCGAAGGTCCAGAGTTTCTGTTCAAGTTGCAGGTTCAGGATAATCTAATCTCCTGGGGCCCAGCTACCACACTTATACAAATCTGGGGGGCTGGGTTGCCTGCTAGGTAACGCCTTATGGGTGGGACCTGGGAGGGGGGTGGTTACACCCCCTTCCCTTGGTCTAGTTTCACGCCAGGACTGGGGCTGGAGTGCCCCAGCACCGGTTTGAACTGGACTATGCATGGGACACCTTGTGTGCCCCAGGCAATGTCTAGTTGCTTTCATCCCTCCCTGCCCCAATACACTAAGGCCTGTCTGGGGTGGTGCTAGCACCTCCCAAGGCAGGAAACCTATTATCCAAGCCTCCCGTGCCGGGATCACTCCCAGCAGCAGGAGGTCAGACTTGTGTCGCGGCAGCAGCATCAATTTTGTGATGCTGGGGCTCTGGTTAACTTTAACCGGGTAAGTAGGTTTCAACATGTCTTCTCCCTCTAGAAGGGAGGGATAATATCCTCATCACCAGAAATGGGATGGGGGTATTATTCCAAAGTGTTAGACACCTTACACGACATATTTTGATAAAGCCAAACCATAGTTACCATAACCGTTTAAGATTATAAGGCACTTTAAGAGTATATGGTAGGCTATATCATAGAACAGCTATAAGGACATGGTTCCGAAAGCTGCAGACAGGCTCAGCTCATGCTAGAGCACTATCTCACATGTTACCAAGCACTCTGCCTCCAGGATTGTTAAGGCCTGCCATAGGAGTGGCTGATAGGTACACATGTGTCTATATGTAAGGTAGGTATAGGAATACTACACCTAGGCAAGGGGTGATTACACGACCTTGCCCCAGCTGAGTGATCAGCCAGTTGTGTCATAATGGAAGGCCAGGCCAGGGGTGGCATAATACATGCTGCAGCCCCTGGTAGGCCTAGGGTACTCCTATGCCCTGGGTACCTAGGGTACACTATACAGGGTCTAATAAGGTGGTCCCTACCAATGGGGTTATGCACCTAACGTACATAGTATTAATTTAGAGAGAGAACAGCAGGGCTGTGGGTCTGATTAGCAGGCCCACAGCCACATCTAAGTCGAAAACCAGTAAAGCAAAAGCAAAAAGTGGGGGTGAACATAGAAAGCAGACCCTACTCTCCTACACAACCCCCCCCCAAACTTAGGGACATTATACTAACCTTGACCAGTTGAGTCTTCATGTTCTAAGTGGGAATATCTGGAGAGTCCATCTGCATTGGCATGGTCAGTCCCAGGTCTATGTTCCACTGTGAAGTCCATCCCCTGTAGGGAAATGGACCACCTAAGAAGTTTGGGATTTTCACCCTTCACCTGATTTAGCCACAGGAGGGGCTTATGGTCTGTCTGAATCTTGAAGTGAGTGCCAAACAAGTATGGCCTCAGCTTCTTCAGGGCCCAAACCACAGCAAAGGCCTCCCTCTCAATGGCTGACCAACGTTTCTCTCTAGGGGTCAGCCTTCTACTTATAAAAGCAATGGGCTGGTCTTGACCATCTATATTCAGTTGTGAAAGAACAGCTCCCACACCAAACTCAGAAGCATCTGTCTGGACAATAAACTCTCTGTAGTAGTAGTGAAATTTTTCAGAATAGGTGCACTGCACATGGCCTGCTTCAGGTCATCAAATGCTTTTTGACAGCTTACTGTCTACTGAACTTTCTTTGGCATTTTCTTGGAGGTCAAGTCATTAAGTGGTGTCACAATGGACCCATAGTTCTTAACAAACTTTCTGTATTACCCAGTCAGGCCCAAGAAAGCTCTGACCTGAGTCTGGGTAGTTGGAGGAGTCCAGTCCTTTATGGTCTGGATCTTGCTCTCCAGTGGTGGAACCTGACCCCTACCAACTAGGTGGCCCAGGTACACAACCTTGCTCTGCCCTATCTGGCACTTTGTGGCCTTGATAGTGAGGCCTGCCTTTTGCAGGGCCTCTAAAACATTCCTCAGGTGGACCAGGTGATCCTCCCAGGTGGAGCTAAAGACAGCAATATCATCAAGATAAGCTGCACAGTAGTCATCCAACCCAGTAAGGACTTGATTCACCAGCCTTTGGAAAGTGGCAGGTGCATTCTTCAAACCAAAGGGCATTACCACAAATTGATAATGTCCTCCTGGGGTCGAGAAAGCAGTTTTGGCTTTTGCACTCTCAGCTAGTCTGATTTGCCAGTAGCCAGCTGTGAGGTCAAATGTACTCAAAAACTTGGCAGCTGCCAATCTGTCAATGAGCTCATCTGCCCTAGGTATTGGGTGGGCATCTGTCCTAGTGACAGCATTGAGACCTCTGTAATCCATGCAAAACCTCATCTCTCTCTTACCATCTTTGGTGTGAGGCTTTGGCACAAGGACTACAGGACTAGCCCAAGGGCTCTCTGAAGGTTCAATGACTCCCAGCTCCAACATCTTTCGTACCTCAACTTTTATGCAGTCACTGACATGGTCAGGTTGCCTGTAGATTTTACTCTTCACAGGCAGACTGTCACCAGTGTCCACCTCATGGGTACACCAGTTTGTCTGACTTGGGGTCAGAGAGAACATATGTCTGTAGGATTGCAGAACTTGTCTGCAGTCCTGTTGCTGATGGACAGTGAAGCTGTCAGAAAAGACCACACCATCAACTGAGACATCATCAGGGTTCTGAGTCAACAGGTCTGGGAGAGGGTCACTCTCTTCCTCCTGCCCCTCATCTGTAGCCATGAGTAAGCCCATGTCTGCCCTGTCAACATATGCCTTCAATCTGTTGACATGAAGCACCCTGTGGGGGCTTCTGGGAGTCCCAAGGTCCACCAAGTAGGTGACTTTTCCCTTTTTCTCAACAATAGTGTGGGGTCCAGACCATTTGTCTTGGAGTGCTGCTGGGGCCGCTGGCTCCAACACCCACACTTTCTGCCCTTGCTGGTAAACAGTCAGCACAGCCTTTTGGTCATGCCAAGCTTTTTGGAGTTCTTGGCTTGCCTCAAGGTTTTTAGAAGCCTTCTTCATGTACTCTGCCATCCTGGAGCGAAGGCCAAGTACATAATCCACTATGTCCAGTTTGGGTTGTCTGAGAGGTCTCTCCCATCCTTCCCTTACTAAGCACAGGGGTCCCCTTACAGGATGCCCAAACAAAAGCTTAAAAGGGCTGTAGCCAACCCCCTTTTGTGGGACCTCTCTGTAAGCAAACAGAAGGCAGGGTAAAAGGATGTCCCATCTTCGCCTAAGCTTGTCTGGTAAACCTTTTATCATCCCTTTTAGGGTCTCCACAAGCCCATTGCACTGTGGGTGATAGGGTGTGGTGAACTTGTAGTTCACACCACACTCCTTCCACATTGCAGTCAAATATCCTGACATGAAGTTGGCACCTCAGTCAGAAATGACCTCCTTTGGAAAGCCCACTCTGGAGAATACTCCAAGTAGGGCCCTTGCCACAACAGGAGCTGTTGTGGTCCTTAGGGGAATAGCTTCTGGATACCTGGTGGCATGGTCCACTATCACCAGTATGAATCTGTGCCCAGATGCTGTTTGTGGGTCCATTGGTCCTACAATATCTATGCCCACTCTCTCAAAGGGAACCCCCACCACAGGTAGTGGTATGAGGGGGGCCTTTGTGGTGCCACCTGATTTGCCACTGGCTTGGCAGGTGACACAGGAGCGACAAAACTCCTTGGTATCTTCTGACATATGAGGCCAGTGAAAGTGAGGGACAAGTCTGTCCCAAGTCTTGTTCTGGCCTAAGTGTCCTGCAAGGGGAATATCATGGGCCAAGGTAAGAAGGAAGCCTCTGAAATTCAGTGGTATGACCAACCTCCTGGATGCACCAGGCTTGGGGTCTCTAGCCTCTGAATACAGCAGCCCTTCATCCCAATACACTCTATGGGTACCTTGAGCATTCCCTGCAGCCTCAGCAGCAGCCTGCTGTCTGAGGGGTTCAAGAGAAGGACAGTCTAATTGTGCCTGCCTCAGATCTGCCCTTGAAGGTCCCCCTGTCCCAAGAAACTCAACCTGATCAGGTTCCAGTTCTTCTAGGACAGTTCCTTCAGGGCTCTGAGAATCCTCCTCCTGTGAGGGCTGATCCACCACCTGAGGCAGGGGGGAAGGCACAGCCTTAACCCTACTGCTTGTTCTCTTGGGTTGTGTCTGGTCCATTGTCCCAGGATCCATCACTTGTTCAGTGTTGCACTATTTGGCCTGTGACCTGGTCACAGCAAGGACATGTGCATCTATCCCCAGCATTTCTGCATGGGTCCTATACTCCACTTCAGACCAAACTGAAGTTTCAATATCATTGCCCAATAAACACTCCACAGGAAGGTCTGAACTAACAACAACTTTCTTGAGGCCAGTTACCCCTCCCCAGGAGAAGTTAACAATTGCCACACTATGAGAAGTAGTGGCATTGCTAGCGCTGGTCACTAGGTAATTCTCACCTAGCATGATCTGTGCAGGGTCCACAAAGGCAGGGGTCACCATTGTGACACTAGCCCCAGTGTCCCTGTAGGCCTGAGCCATTCTCTGGTTGATAAAAGGAGCCTGTCTGTACTTGCCCAGTTTACTGGGACCTATAGTAGAGGACAAAGCTATGTCCCCATCACAGATCAGAACAGCCTGAGTAGGTATCCTGACTAGGCCAGAATCCTCCTCAGTTCCCAGGGTTAACCCTACTACACCCTTTTGCTGGGAACCACCACATACAGCTGGACTAGGGGGTACAGTTCCCTTAGGGGCAATGGTGGCTGGGGGCTTATCCTTTTTGGTGCACTCACCAAACCAATGTGAGTTTGACTTACAATAGTTGCACCATGGTTTATTTTGCCCATCTTTCTTCTTATCCTTTTTGGGACCACCCTCCCCCTGAGCCTTTTGGGGGCCTGGTGAAGACTTCTGGTCTTTTTGTTTCTGATCATTACCCTTCTGGTCTGCCTTTTTCTGATCACCGCCCTGGTTCTGGTTTTTCTGCTTAACTCTAGTCCTGACCCATCTATCTGCCTTCTTTCCCAATTCTTGGGGAGAAGTCAGATCAGAATCAATCAGGTGTTGATGCAGTAGCTGGTTTTGACAGTTGTTAAGGATTTGTTCTCTCATGATCAAATTATACAATCCTGTATAGTCCTTAACCTTACTTCCCAATAGCAAGCCTTCCAAAGCCTTAGTGGCACAATCTACAAAGTCAGTCCAGTCCTGAGTCTGTGTCTTCTGGGTATCCCTGAACAACAACCTGTATTGTTCAGTGGTTAGGCCAAACCCATCAATTAGAGCACTCTTCAGGACAGTGTAATTGTCAGCATCCTCATCACTAACTGTGAGGAGCTTGTCTCTACCTTTCTCAGAGAAGGAGAGCCACAAGATAGCTGCCCACTGAATTTGGGGTACCTGCTGTACTTTGCAGGCTCTCTCCAAAGCAGTTATCCATTTGTGGATGTCATTCCCACACTTGTAGGGAGGGACAATCTTGCTCAGGTTTCTATTATCATAGGTCCTGTCTCTATCCTTAGGGATATTGCTGCCACCAGTGTGTTCTAACCCACTTAACTTCTGCTCTCTAGCCAGAGCAAGCTTCTCCTTGGCAAGGGCAAGTTCTTCCCTCTCAATCCTTAGATTAGCTTCCCTCATTCTGGCTTCATGCTCTTTTCTCTGTGGGGAAGTCATTCCCCTGTGAGAAGAGGCATTGGAGCTGTGAGAGACATGGGAGTGGATGGATTCCCTTGAAGGGGATCTGTCTCTCCTGTTTCTCTGTTTAAGTCCACTTGGGGGTCTGAATGGGGGTCCCCATTCAGACTCCCATGCAAGCTTAAGTTAGCCTGGCTAAGTCTTCCTACTTCGACCTGGCTGTCTACCTCCTCATCTGAAGTCCCATCTGACTCATCTGTAGTGGGTAGACCCCCACCTGTACCTAGGGTACTAGCCTGGGAGGCCCTATGAGCATCATTCTCCTCTAGGATCTCTACTAGCTGAATGAGGGTAGGGTTTGCACCCTGTTTTAACTTTCTGGAGGTACACAATTGTCTCATCTCCTGAAAAGTTAGGGTATCATATCTAGAGGGGATCTTTCTAGGATCTACCCCTCCTGAGAGAGGATCAACTTGATCTCCTCCCAGAGACATGATCTAGTGAGGGTGTGGTGTGTGCACCTACCTACACCTACCTACACTAGTTGTATCTACTAAACCTCTCTAGTAGTTGTAGTCAGGGTGTGCTAGGCCCTTCAACCTACAACAACTAAGTCCAGTAGGACTTAAGTATTATAATCTATGTTATATGTACCTAAACAATATCTGTGTGGTGTTTCAATTTAGTGTCTCAAGATTACAATGGTATTACAACAGCAAGCTCAGATCCCAACCGCTGCTCACCAATGTGAGAAGTTGGCCTGATGTATGATGTCACTAGTTCTAGTGTACACCTTATATCAGTCCAAACAACCCTTATGGTGATTGGTTGCAGGTACTTGGGCCTCCCACACGAGTGAGGCACCATTTTTATCGGGGGACCAAGGAGGAGCGCTGGGTGGTAGGAAATTTGTGTCAGCCCGGTGATGCTACAACTTTCCCACACAAAAATGTGTGAAAAAAGTGATTTTTTTCAGCTAAAATTGAGGTTTGCAGGGGATTCTGGGTAAGGAAACGTTGGGGGATCCATGCAAGCCATACCTCCCTGGAATCCCCTGGGTGTCTAGTTTTCACAAATGCGTGGGTTTGGTAGGTTTCCCTAGATGGTCGGTGAGCACGGGGCCAAAAACCCAGGTGACCGCCCTTGCAAAACCAGGTTGTTTGGTGAGAGGCAATTTTGATGTTGCCTCAATATGTTTTGGGCCCCTGCCTGTTGCGGGTACTTGGGTCTCCCACACAAGTGAGGCACCATTTTTATCGGGAGACCCGAGGGAAAGCTGGGTGGTCAGAAATTTGGGTCAGCCCGGTGATGCCACAACTTTCCCACACATAAACTTGTGAAAAAAGTGATTTGTTCAGCTAAAATTGAGGTTTGCAGGGGATTCCGGGCAAGGAAACGTTGAGGGATCCACGCAAGCCATACCTCCCTGGAATCCCCCGGGTGTCTAGTTTCCAGAAATTTGTGGGTTTGGTAGGTTTCCCTAAATGGCCGCCGAGCACGGGGCCAAAAACCCAGGTGACCCCCTTGCAAAATCAGGTTGTTTGGTGATAGGCAATTTTGATGTCGCCTCAATAAGTTTTGGGCCCCTGCCTGTCGCGGGTCCTTGGGCCTCCCACACGAGTGAGGCACTGTTTTTATCGGAAGGCTTTGCGGAACGTGGGGTGGGTGGAATTTTGTGGATCCACACAGATTCCAGAACTTTCCACGACAGAAATGTGAGGAAAATGTATTTTTTTGACAAATATTTAGGTTTGCAAGGGATTCTGGGTAACTGAACCTGATGAGAGCCAGTCAAGTTGCCCCATCCTAGATTCCCCTGGGTGTCTAGTTTCTAAAAATGTACAGGTTTGCTAGGGTTCCCTATGTGCCAGCTGCGCTAGGGACCAAAATCGACAGGTAGGCATATTGCTAAAAACAAATCCGTGCATAGTCTGCTTTCTGCTGACCTGGGTGGGATATCGGGGGGTGGGGTTGCCCTGATATGCCCCCAAGGGGGCAGAAACACTGTGGCTATTTGTTTGGGGCGTGGGGGCATTGGTATGCCCATTCTGGGCAGCCCCCACCCCCACACATAAAAAGCCAGCGTAATAGTTGGCATCTGGTGGGCTTTTTGCCCCTGGGGGGGGCAGATTGGGGGCTACTGCCCCCATCTTCCCCCCAGGGGGGGGCAGAAAGGCTGTAATTGTTGCGGGTGGGGGTGGGGGCATTGGCATGCCCATTTTGGGCAGCCACCACCCTAATTATAATCTGCCCAAAAAAATCCCTGGCGTCTAGTGGGCTTTTAGCTCCCCCGGGGGGAAGAAATTGGGGGCTACTGCCAAATCTGCCCCCCAGGGGTGGTAGGAAGGCTGTAACTTTTGCAGGGGAGGGGGTGGGGGTGGGGGCATGGGCATGCACGTTTTGGGCAGTCCCCCTCTAATTCAAATTTGCCCCAAAAAAATCTCTGGCATCTAATGGGCTTTTTGCCCCCCCCCCCCGGCTAATGCCCCCATCTGCCCCCCTATGGAGGCTGAAAGTCCACTAGACACCAGGGAGTTTTTTGGGCAAATTTGAATTAGGGTGGGGGCTTCCCAAAACAGGCATGCCAATGCCGCCAGCCTAATAAAAAATTTCCCCAAAAAATCACTGGCGTCTACTGGGCTTTTTGCCCCCCCGGGGGGCATATTGGGGGCTGCTTCCCAATCTGCCCCCTGGGGGGCAGGAAGGCTGTAATTTTTGCAGGGGTGGGGGCATGGGCATGCCCGTTTTGGGCTGCCCCTCTCTAATTCAAATTTGCCCCCAAAAAAACCCTGGCATCTAGAAGGCTTCTTGCCCACCCCGGCAGGGCAGATAGGGGGCTAATGCCCCCATCTGCCCCCAGGGGGGGCTGAAAGTCCACTAGACGCCAGGGAGTTTTTTGGGCAAATTTTAATTAGGGTGGGGGCTGCCCAAAACGAGCATGCCAATGCCCCCACCCTAATTAAACTTTGCCCAAAAAATCCCTGGCGTCTACTGGGCTTTTTACCCCCCTGGGGGCAGATTGGGGGCTAATGCCCCTATCTGTCCCCCGGGGGGGGGGGCATGAAGGCTTCTAATTTTTGCAGGGGAGGGGGTGGGGGCATGGGCATGCCTGTTTTGGGCAGCCCCCACCCTAATTCAAATTTGCCTAAAAAAATCCCTGGCGACTAGTGGGTTTTTTGCCCCCCCGGGGTGCAGATTGGGGGCTAATGGGGCAGAAAGCCTACTAGACACCAGGGATTTTTTTGAGCAAATTTAAATTAGGGTGGGGGTTGCCAAAAACGGGCATGCCAAGGCCCCCACCCTAATAAAAATGTGCCCCAAAGACCCCCTGGTGTCTAGTGGGCTTTTTGCCCTGCCAGGGGGGCAGATTGGCGGCTACTGCCCCATCTACCCCCCGGGGGGGCAGGAAGGCTGTAATTTTTTGCGGTGGTGGGGGCATGGGCATGCCCGTTTTGGGCTGCCCCACTCTAATTCAAATTTGCCCCCCAAAAAACCCTGGCGTCTAGAGGGCTTTTTGACCTCCCTGGGGGTGCAGTTTGGGGGCTAATGCCCCCATCTGCCTCCCAGGGGGAGCAGAAAGCCTACTAGATGGCAGGGATTTTTTTTAGCAAATATTAATTAGGGTGGGGGTTGCCAAAAACGGGCATGCCAATGCCACCACCCTAATAAAAATTTGCCCCAAAAAATCCCTGGCGTCTAGTGGGTTTCCCCCCCCCCCGGGGGCAGATTGGGGGCTACTGCCCCATCTGCCCCCAGGGGGGCAGGAAGGCTGTAATCTTTGCGGGGGAGGGGGAGGGGGTGGGGGCATGGGCATGCCCATTTTGGGCAGCCCTCACCCTAATTCAGATTTGCCCCAAAATAACCCTGGCGTCTAGTGGGCTTTTTACCCCCCCCGGGGGGACAGATTGGGGGCTACTGCCCCATCTGCCCCCCAGGGGCGGCAGAAAGGCTGTAAAGGTGGCAGGGGGGTGGGCGCATTGGCGTGCACGTTTCAGGGAGCCCCACCCTAAAATAATTGCGCAAAAAAATCCCAGGCGTCAAGTGGGCTTTCTGCCCCCTGGGGGGGCAGATTGGGGGCTACTACCCCACCTGACCCCAGGAGGGGCAGAAAGGCTATAATGGTGGTGGGTGAGTGGGGGCATTTGCGTGCTTGTTTGGGCAGCCCCCACCCTAAAAAAGAAATGGTGCAAAAAAAAATTGCTGGCGTTTAGTGGGCTTTCTGGGGGCTACTGCCCCACCTGCCCCGGGGGGGCAGAAAGGCTGTAATGGTGGCGGGGAGTGGGGGCATTGGCGTGCCCGTTTGGGCAGCCCCCACCCTAAAAAAAGAAATGGTGCAAAAAAAAATCTCTGGCCTTTAGTGGGCTTTCTGCCCCTCCGGGGGCAGAAAGACTGTAATTTTGTGGCCGGGGTGGGGGCATCGGCATGCCTGTTTTGGGCAGCCCCCACCCCTAATAAATATCCCATAAAAAATCCCTGGTGTCTAGTGGGCTTTCCACCCCCCGGGGGGGCAGATTGGGGGCTACTGACCCCATCTACCCCCCAGGGGGACAGAAAGACTAATTATGCCAACTTTTTTATGGGGGGAGCAAAGGCCCTTGCCCAAGGGGCCGCTCCCCCCTCCCTGGTGCCTAGTGGGTGGATCCCTGCTTGGGGATTGCCCTCCTGGGGCGATCCCCAAGCAGAGATCTACAGGTACCATTGGAAAGGGGAGATTCTCCACTTTCCAACGATACCTCTCCTGAGTTTCTACGTGCTCAGTGGGCTGAGATAGTCCTCTGAGCATGTAGAAACTGAAACTGAAATGAGCCTCTTGGCTCATTTCAGTTTCGGTTTCACTGAAATTACATCAGTGCGACTTGCGCGCCGATCGTCATTTCAGGGAAACGGGGGGAGCTTTCGAGGCTTTAGGGGATGAAAGGGAATCCCTCTGGTGCCCGCACCAGAGGGATTTCTGGTGCTGGGTGTCATGACGAGCTGGACTCGTCATGAGCACACGACCACTGTGTGCCATGACGAGTCCAGCTCATCATGAGCACCCAAGGGGTTAACACTATAGCACAAACTCTTTTCTTACTTTACCGTATTCTGCATCGCATAGTTATTGGCATGTTATGACTCCAACTGAAATGACACGCCAAATGCCAGAGGAGGTGCCACGGGCACTGATGACATCTTCTCCATAAATTTCCACACAAGCAATAGTATAAGGACAATAGTTTGAGGACATAAAGAACAAGTTACTTACCTTTGGTAATGCTTTTTCCAGTGGACACAGTATCTGCCTGTGGATTCCTCACCTTTTGAATTACCCCTTCTCCCAGCATTCCAAGGAAACTTTTTCCTAGCTCTCCCACATGCCTTATGAATATCCCCTCTGCACCAGCATTCCGGAATTTTTTCATAGCTCTCTGTGCCGAAGAGGTCGTCTCAGCGTCATGGCTCCGCACGCGGCTCCGCATGACGTCACCGGAGCCATAAGAAGACCACGTCGGCGTGATGACGTCAGTTCCACCCATTTTTTCCATGCCACAGAGGCAAAACGGGCGGACTGACATAGAGACAACGTATACATAGTATACAGAATTCACACAAATACACCCAGTGTGTAAAGGAAGAAGAAAGCTTGCACTTCAAACAAGACAATAGTAAATAAACAGAGGTAACAAAGTCTTGAGTACACATAATACGTCAAAAAAACGAAAATCTCAGCTTTTAAGGTATAAAAGGGTGGACAACAGGGAGGTGGGTGGGTCTGTGAGGAATCCACAGGCAGATACTGTATCCACCAGAAAAAGCGTTACCGAAGGTAAGTAACTTGTTCTTCTGATGGATACATCTGCCTGTGGATTCCTCACCTTATGAATAGAATCCCACAGCGGTACCTCTCCCGGAGGTGGGTGTCCACCCTTCTATACCAAAAAGTCCTGCAAAACAGAGCGTGCAAAATGGCCGTCCCTCCTCACTTCGGAATCTAAGCAGTAATGCTTCGCAAAAGTGTGGAGGGAGGCCCAAGTTGCGGCCTTACAAATGTCTAAAACAGGAACACCTCTAGACAATGCAGAAGTAGATGATTTAGAACTGGTGGAATGAGCATGAATGCCTACAGGAGGCTCCTTACCAGGCAGGGAGTAGCATATCTTGATGCACAAGATGATCCAACGCGATAAAGTGCGCTTGTGCACCACCTTGCCCTTCATACGACCAGCATATCCAACAAAGAGCTGGTCATCCTGTCGGAAGTCCTTTGTTCTGTCCAAATAGAAGCTAATCGCCCAATTTGGATCTAAATGATGAAGTCTCTACTCCTCTTTGGAAGGGGGAGGATAGAAAGTAGGAAGGGTAATGGACTGACCTAGGTGGAAGGGAGTCACCACCTTAGGCAGAAAAGCAGCCCTGGTCCTAAGTACCATCCTTTCAGCATATATGGTCAGAAAAGGCGGCTTTGAACTCAAAGCCTGGAGTTCACTCACGCTCCTGGCCAAGGTGATAGCTACCAGGAAGATCGTTTTAAAAGTTAAAAGTCTTAAAGGACAACTATGCATCAGTTCGAAAGACGAACCCATTAAAAAAGTTAACGTACGAGTTACTTACCTTCAGTAATGATGTATCTGGTAGAGACGATTCTAGCTGCAGATTCCTTCACGTAGAGTTTTCTTCGGAGAACTTTTCTGCGCCGCAACGCGGAGCCCCCAGGCAAAACTGTGGGAGCAGGGGAACAGTGTGCATAAGAGTAGAAAGAAAGAATGGAGACAAGCGACACAATAAGTAGAGGTGCAACACTGCAGCCTCCAAAGGCAGGGGCGGAATAAAGAACAGAGGAGAGCCCCGAGCAGCCACCCTGCCAGCATGTAAACCACCTTCCCCCCCTCCCCCGGAGACAGGGAACATATGTAAAGGCAGGACACCTGTAGCAGGCCTACAACCCCCACCCGGAAATAGGGAAGGGGAGCCAGCCCCAGAACAGACAGGACAACAGCAACCACAACAACAACCCTCCAAGCCACCCCAGCACAGAGGGCAACCATCCTCCAAGGAACAAGGGCAGGGCATGACCAGGTGACCCGCAGACCGAGGACGGCAGAGGGGCAGGGATCCCCGGCAGCAAGAGGAAGGGAGGGAGGGCAGAGATTGAAGGTAAAACCCCCTCCAAACCTGGAGCAGCCCGAGTAGCGGGGCACAGGAGCACCATAACCCCATCCTCCAGAGAACCAAGGGGAGGAAGGAGCAGCAACAAGACGGAGAAACCCGCCAAGAGCAAAGGAATGCACTCACAAGAGACAAAGCCCCCCACAGGAGGCGAGTGCCGAGACCAACCCACGGGTCCTCGCAGAACGGGGAGGAAGGGCGGGCCGTGAAGGAATCTGCAGCTAGAATCGTCTCTACCAGATACATCGTTACCAAAGGTAAGTAACTCGTACATCTGATAGAGACTACTAGCCGCAGATTCCTTCACGTAGAATAGATGCCCATGGGAAAGGAGGGTCTGCGAAAGGACCCCCCCAGCCATAATAGGACAGAGGGTCACACAGGGGACCAGACCTGCGGACTGGGCAATAACCCGGCCCCTCCCAGGCAAGAGGAGCCCCCCACAAGCAGAACACCACCAACCCCAGAGGGATGGAGGAAGAAGAAAAAAGGGGGGGGGGCCTTCACACTCACGATAGAGGAACCAAGGGCCAGGCCAGAGAGGCCGAAGTACCCCACACCCCTTCAAGGCAATAAGCTTCCCTCCAAAGCCCGGGGGAGAGCCCAGAGGGCCCAAGGAAACGAGGGAAAAGAAGGCTAGGCCACACCAGATGGAAGGCAACAGGCCAACCAGAGCGGCGCTAACAGACAAGCCACCAGAAACAAGAAAAAACAGCCCAGGGCCCCAGGAAGACCGAGTGGGCAACACCTGACAAGGGAGGGCACAGAATTATCCCAAGCAGGGAGAAGAGGAAGGGGCGGACACACCCCCACGAGGGGCCTCGCACACGCCCGCAAGAAGCAAAGCAACATACAGAAACGCCATGGAGAACAGGCAGCAAAGGGCCACCAGAACTCCCCAGCAGAGCACAAGCTGTATAACAGCTACCACTACCCCACATAGGGTATGTTAAGTCCCAAGACATGGGAACCTTCTTTGGAAGAACTTCCGCAACAGAGGAAAAAACAAAGAGCCACAGGGAAAGCACCACACGAACGGCTTGACAATCAGCCCAAAGAAAAATAGAAGGCCTAATCTCCGGGCCAAGTCTGCGTAACAGTTCTAGCAAAAAACACACACACAGTGAACAAAGGCCGTCCAGCAGCCAACATTGCCAAAGTCCCCACAAGGAGGACTCAATGGCCAGAAAACACACTCCACCGCAAGAGCGACCGCCCCAAGAAGGACCAGAACCAGCTCAACTCCTCAATCACTGAGGAGGAGAGGTAGGAGGGGGAGGAGGAGGACGGAGCCCCGCTGGGGCATGGAACAGCAGGCTACCATCAAACGGGAGATCAATGAGCCGCTTCCTGAGGTCGTGTGCGCGGCCACTCGTAGTGGTGGCCTGGGCCTCTCCTCCTCTCCCTGCTCTTGTTCTGAGGTCTGGGATGTTCCTGTGTTCTCCCTTGCCAGGAGTCGCCTACTCTGCCTTCCTGGGGCCTCGGACTGTTCTTCTTGCTTCTGGCTTTGACTGCCGGCATTGTTCTGGCTGGAAGGCTGCTCTCCATCTGGAGTGGGCTCGCCTTCTTCTCCCTGGTTTCCTTGGGCCCTCTAGGCTTCTTCTTCTTCCGTTTTCCTGTCTTGGCATTCGGCGGAAGCTATGTTGCCTTGTGGGGAAGTGGGGTGCTTCGGCCTCGCAGTCCTTGCCCTTGGTTCTTCTGCTGTGAGTGGACGAGCCTCTTCAGCCTTCTTTCCCTCCTACATCCCCTTGGGGTCGGTGGGGTTCTGCTTGTGGGGTTTCCTTGGCCTGGCATGGGCGAGGTTC
Organism: Triturus cristatus; assembly: GCF_964204655.1. Taxonomy (NCBI): domain Eukaryota; kingdom Metazoa; phylum Chordata; class Amphibia; order Caudata; family Salamandridae; genus Triturus; species Triturus cristatus. Next base: position 1,167,340,348 of record NC_140591.1, on the reverse strand, counting down.
TACCTGGTCCACAGATTGGTCCCCTGTGGGGCCCTCTGTTCTGCATTGGCTGGTGGGGTCCTTTAGCAAACCCTCCTTCCCGGGGGGTATTGCTGGGGTATCTATTCTGCGGTGTTGGCACTACTTTGGTGGTGTTGTTAGTCACTGTTTCTTTCCAATTTTTCTGCTCTTCGCACACTGATCCCATGCTTCCACAGTTTTATACCTGGTGGTTCCTCGTTGTGGTGTGGAAAAGTTATCCGTAGAAAACTGGCGTGGGCGCGCCGAGGCGGGTCTTATGTGACCTTGCTGACGTGACGTACGTGGACAATGCCTGGGCGGAGTCGCGTGATGTCGTGATGTCGCCCCGCCCCTGGCACGCAGGGATGCTGAGCAAAAAAGTTTCTCGATCCAGTCTCACGCCTGGGGATAATTCTACGTGAAGGAATCTGTGGCTAGTAGTCGCTATCAGATAGCGGCGGCAAGGAAGGAAAGGCAGTCCGCAAAAAGGACTGGCGGCAGAGGGGTCGAGGGAAAGACACGCAGGGTCACGCGGCGCCGGAGGGTGCCGGTGTAGAAGGTGCTGAGGCACCGGATCCCCTGAGGCAGGACGCCCCCAAGCCCTTGTCAGGGACGAAAGGAGCGAACCCTCAAAGGGAAGCAAGATCTCCCTCCCACCAGAGCCCTGGTGGAGAACCTCCAAGAGATGATCCGTCAGAAAATGATCATTCGGGTCACCCATGCGCAGAATATCCACAGCTGTGGACACCGAGGGAGCAAAGGCCGCACCCGCCTCTGTAGGGCCCCCCGGCGGAGAAAGCAGCTCCTCCATGGGCGACGGCTGCAGACTAAGGCGGCCGTCCCCCAAGCCAAGCGGAACGGGCAGGGGCCAGACCTGGAAGGTAGGAGGAGCCGAGGAATGGGGTCCTGCCGCTCCTCCGGCAAACACCGCGGCCCCAGAAACGGCGGGGAGCCACCCTTCGATGATGCCGGTGAAAAATACACCACTAGGTGGCCAGTCTCTGGGGAGGATGACACCAATATGCAGGCAGCCTCCAGAGAAGAGGGAGCGTCCGAATCCGCAACTCGATGCCTGTCAGGAGCCGTGGAGTCCGCCGCCTGAGGCAGAGCGCAAACGCCAGCCTGCGCCGAAGGAGACGCTGGATAGGGCTCCTCGAAGTCACACTGTGCCGGGGACCGGAGCGGGGCCAGAGTTGTAGTGGACAAGGGGCGGCATCGGAATGGCGTCGACTCAACCTCCGCCGAGACAGCCGCCTGAGTGAAGGGACGAGAAGAACCATGGGAGTGACACGAAGCCCTCCGCCAGCCTCGGCCCAATATACAACAGAGGTGGTCCGGCGAGCCATGCGGCGCCGCCAGGGCCGACCCAACCTCCGACTTACCCGGAGCAGGATGAAGAGAGTCCACCGACCCCTGTGGTGCCGCCCGGTCCAGCAGCTGCCGGCCCCGTAGCGGCGTTACCTCGGCATTAGATACCTTGTCAAGGGACCGAGAGGGGCTCGGGATGCGACCCGAGCCCCGGCGACCTCACGCGACACCACAGGGACTCCCGCGGGAGTTTGCGGTGAGGCAGAGATGCCGTGGTGTGAAGGAGGGACCCCAGAGGAGCCGCACCCCAACAGCACCACATCCTCCAAGCCTGGATCCGACCCAGTCGGCGCCGGGGCCGGAGCCGCCGGCGGTGCCGCGGAAAGCCCCACGCAAGGCAAGGGAACCGCTGACACCCCAGGAGGGGAAGGAGGAGGAGGAGAAGCCAGCGAGGCCTGCAAAGCCGCCACGTATGTCTCCATCTGGACTCTCGACGCTCCATCACTGGGAAACGGTGGGTAGGAAGACACGAGGGGCCGCATCACCCGCAGAGAGACCAGGCCCCCGGCAGGCCGAAACCCGGCCCCTGAGGACAAACTGCGACACTTACCCACCGGTGAGCGACTCTCTTGCGACATCGAGAAAGGGCGATGACGACGACCACGGCCGTATCTGAAGCCGTCTGCCAAGGCTGATCGAGGGGAGGAGGTCGACCTGGAGAGACGCGCCGAGAGAAGTTTCATTCGGTGCTCCCGCCGCGACTTTGGCTTCAACTGTTGGCACGCCTCACAATCCGTGGTGCCGTGATCCTCCCCCAAACACCACATACAAATGCGATGAGGGTCCGTCGCCGACATAAGACGCCCACACGACGTGCAAGCTTTGAAGCCCGAAGGCATTCGCACACTGTTCCACCAAGAGAAGGACAATGATGAAGAAAAAAGGGCCCGAAACAGGCCCGTAGCAAGACCGGATCCTGGTTGCACGCGGAAAAGGAAAAAAACTGACGTAGGCGCGCCGGGGTGGGGCTTATGTAACCTCGCTGACGTCACGTACGCTGACGACACCTAGGCGGAGTCGCGTGGTGTCGCCCCGCCCCCTGGCGCGCAGGGATACTGTGGCAAAAAGTTTCAGGATCCAGTCTCAAGCCTGGGTATAATTCTACGTGAAGGAATCTGCGGCTAGTAGACTCTATCAGATATCAAATTCAAGTCCCACTGGGGCATAATGAAAGGAGGGGGAGGATACATGTTTGTCAGCCCCTTGATAAATCTTAAGACTATAGGAAACTTAAATAAAGAAGGCTGATCAGGTAAACACAAAAATGCCGACAAAGCCGACAAATACCCTTTTACAGTGGCCACAGCAAAACCCCGCTGGGCCAAATGAAGAGAAAAACAAAGAACATCAGATAGATGAGCTTTTAAGGGATCAATAGATTTCTCCCCGCAGCACTTAACAAATTTAGACCACCTGTATGAATAGACAGACTTAGTGGAGTGTCGCCTGGCCGATAATATAACGTCCACCATGTCAGGTGGGAGAGAAAAAGAATTCAAGTTGCCCCGTTCAATCTCCAGGGATGAAGGTGCAGGCTCTGGAGGTGGGGGTGTAGAACTTGCCCTTCCATCTGAGAGAGGAGGTCTGCCCTGAAAGGGAGGCGGAGCGGAGGGTGTGACGAGAGGTGAAGAAGGTCCGTGTACCACACCCTTCTTGGCCAATCCGGGGCGATCAATATAACTTGGGCCCGGTCTTGGCGAATCTTCCTCAGAACCCGAGGAATCAAGGGTATGGGAGGAAACGCGTAAAGGAGTTGTGAGCTCCAACTCAACTGAAACGCATCCCCCAACGCTCCCTGCCTCGGAAACTGGAGACTGCAGAATGACAGGCAGTGCGCGTTCTCATGAGTGGCAAACAGGTCCATCAGAGGAGTTCCCCACGTCAGTAAGATATGTTGAATTACCTCCGGATGAAGCCTCCATTCGTGATCGGCGGAAAACTGCCGACATAGACTGTCCGCACGCACATTCAGCACCCCGGCCAGATGTTTTGCCATCAAGCAAATCCGATGGTCCTGAGCCCAGGACCAGAGTCGCAAAGCCTCTCTGAGGAGACGGAACGACCCTACTCCTCCCTGCTTGTTGACATACCACATCGCAGCAGTGTTGTCCGTCTGGACTTGAACTGACTGACTGCAAAGGGAAGGGAGAAAGGCCTTGAGCGCCAAACGTATCGCACGCAATTCCAAAAGGTTGATTTGAAACAACCTTTCTTCTGGAGACCAAAGACCCTTGATCTCCAGATCCCCCAGATGTGCTCCCCACCCATGGGTAGAGTCATCCGTTATCACTGTGGCCACCGATGGAGGAAGATGGAAAGGCTTTCCTTGAGACAGATTGCTCTCCACGCTCCACCAAGACAGATCCGCTGCAGCTTCTCTGGAGATCCTCACAGACTCCCTGAGATCCCCGTTGTGCTGATACCACTGCCTGCGGAGACACCACTGGAGCGCCCTCATGTGCCAGCGTGCATGGTTGACCAACAGGATCCAGGAAGCGAACAGACCGAGCAGACGAAGGACCTTCAGAACTGGAACAACCTCTCCATTGTAAAACAAGGGAATCAATTCCTGTATGTCGAGAATCCTTTAAGGTGGAGGGAACGCTCGACACACAGTGGTATCCAGTACTGCCCCTATGAACAGGTTGCGCTGTGAGGGGACCAGGTGAGACTTGGGTACATTTATTGAAAAACCCAATTTGTACAACAGCTGGGTTGTTACCTGCAGATGACGACACACCATCTCTGGAGACTATGCCTTCAGAAGTCAGTCGTCCAGTGTTAGACTTGGGGGTCTCTGGTTGGCGCAAGGTTGCCCTTGTGTCAAGCAGGAACCCTCTCCTCTATGTCAGGGCGCAGGATAACCCCTTGTGAATGACCCTTGCTCACCCTCTAGGTGCGTGGCGTGAGCAGCCAAGGCGATTCTTCAGGCGTTGTTGGTTAAGCACTTACAATCACACACACAGTAAATACATCAATCCCCCCAGAAACGGACACCAGACTTGGATATGTAGAAAAATACGCTTCTTTATGTAAAAATAGGTATATATATCTCAGCAGACTTATCACAAGACCAATAACGTTTTTGCTATGCCACCAGATTGTAAAGCAGGCAAATGTTCTTTGATTGCAGTTTCAAATGGTTACTTTGTAGTCTCTCGCAAATGTTACTTGTGGTTCCAGTACTTACAGCGAATCGGCTCCTGCGAACGGGGAAATAAGGCGTTGCGGGCCCCGAGCCCGAAACTGGAATTCTTAAGAACGTGTAGTTGATTTTGGGAGTCGGCACGGGAGGGTGCGACTCAGCGGTGATGGGGGCACCTTTGGATCCTCTTGAGCAGGTGCGTGTAGTCAGGCAGGCGCGGCCCACGACCCTCAGCACGGCAGTGCGGGGGTCTCCTCAGAGGAGGCGGCACGGCCTGATCTCAGGTCGAGATCGCGAAGCGGGGTCACAGGGCACGGTCCGTGCAGCTGGGGACCCGGCGGGGATCACGATCGTCGGACAGGAATTCCGGCGGGAGGGGCGATAGCGCTTCAGCGCGCTCCAATAGCAGGCGGTGGCAGAGGTGCCGGCGGCCTAGCCCGGGGTAGAGAGCGACTCCGGTCGGAGCGAGGCTCTCAAGGGGGGCAAAGGCAGGCAAGCTCCCGAGTGTCACGGCCCTAGGAGGGGCGATGAGGGGCGCAGTCTTCCTCAAGCGGGATGCACACACGGCTCGAGTTTCAGGACGAGCTAAGGCACAAAGAACCCACTGGTCCTGGGGTCCTGTTCAGGGGGCAAGCTCAGATCAAGCCCTTGGAGAATGTTTAAAGCACAAAGCAGCAAAGTCTTTTCAGCAAGTCTCTTCCTCTCCTTCCTCAGCAAGGCAAGCAGCAGGCCAGTCCTTCCAGCGTCTTCTGCTCCTTCTAGTCGGGCAGAGGTTCTTTGTGGTAAACAGGATTCTGATTTCTTAGGAGCTAGGCTCCTACTTTTATACCACATTTCTTTTGTTCTTTCAGGCCAGGGGGGCCTTCGCATAACCGTTCTCAGTCCTGAGCACTTTGTTTGGGGTATTCTGACTTCTGCTTTCAGTGTGAGGGGCAGGCACATCAGCCACTCCACAGGAGGTGGAGCCGGCATTCAGGGGACAAGTACTTTCAGGAGCACCTTGTGGACAGCGCTTCGCCCGCCCTGGCCAGGTGCAGGCTGAGTCATCAGTCGCTCCCCAGGGGGCGGAGCCAGCATTGTGGTCGTGGAGCACCGCCCTATTCAGAGTCCAAGGGGCACTCCCACCTCCCACCAAGGTGTCCTCCTGCCATTCGCTACCTGTCATCCCCCCAGCCCTGTCACTCACATGGCCCAGACAGTCAGATACACGTACAGCAGAGGCGGCTGAATGATTAAGCGAGTAAATACTGACTTTCTAAAAGTCGTATTTACAAACCCAGGATAGTAAAATAAACTTGGCTACAAGAAGTATTTTATCATTCCGAGTTCAGGCATACTAAACATATCTCTCTACCATGTTCCCCGAGCCTGCTGGGATTATAGGATGTAATAATTCCAGGAGCTCATCTGGCCTAAGGGGAGCAGGTAGCCTTGCAATAGTGAACTACGAATATGGCGGTAATTCACTACTAGGACAGGCCACTCAACCAGGGCTTGTCCTACCTTACACCTACAACGCACCCTGCCCGCGGGCCTACCATTGGGGTGACTGACATGAGGCTAAGGGAAGGTTCTGGAGGCTGGCAAGTGTGGGCACTTGCCCAGCCGGCGGGACAGTACGGGACTGCACGCGGGGTCTGCAGTGGCAGACCCAGGACATATTTTACATGACCGCTGTTGTGGGTGGCGCAACCAGCGCTGCAGCCCACTAGCGGCATTGGCATTCACAAGCCCTGGCACTCCGGGTGCACTTTACTGGGGACTGACAGTGAATCCAATAAACCAATCATGTATACCAATTATGAACACTTTATCTAGGGAGCACTTGCGCTGTGGCACGGATTAGCCGTGGCGTAGCGCCCTGAGCGGACAACACCAGCAAAACAATCGAGGCACACCATAAAAAAAAGTGGAAGGGAAACTCACGCCAAGGTGCCAGGTCTAACACGTGTCCCCTCCAGCTGAAATGTGGGGAGAACTACCCTTGCCCAGGGGGTTCCTCGTCACTAAGATGGAAATACCTGGACAGACCGTCAGCGGTGGCGTGATCGGTACCAGGACGGTGTTCCACCGTGAAGTCCATACCCTGTAGGGAGATGGACCACCTCAACAGCTTTGGGTTCTCACCCCTCATTTGCATCAACCATCTGAGGGGCCTGTGGTCCGTCTGAACCCGGAAGTGAGACCCAAACAAGTAGGGTCTTAGCTTCTTCAGCGACCAGACCACAGCAAATGCTTCTCGCTCAATTGCACTCCACCTACTTTCCCGTGGAAGTAACCTCCTACTGATGAAGGCTACGGGTTGGTCCCAGCCCTCCTCAGTCATCTGTGAGAGAACAGCCCCTACACCATGCTCTGAAGCGTCTGTCTGCACTAGGAATTCCTTGGAGAAGTCAGGGGCCAAGAGCACGGGCGCCGTGCACATGGCAGTCTTCAGGGTGTCGAAAGCTTTCTGACAGGTGTCAGTCTAGATCACGTTCCTGGGCTGCTTCTTGGAAGTCAGCTCTGTCAAGGGGGCAACAATCGTTCCATAGCCCTTGACAAACCTCCTGTAGTACCCAGTGAGCCCCAGGAAGGCCCTCACTGCGGTCTGCGTCTTGGGGGGTTCCCAAGCCAGGATGGTCTCAATTTTGGGTTGCAAGGGTGCCACCTTGCCACTCCCCACTTGGTGTCCCAAGTACACCACGGAACCCTGCCCGATCTGGCACTTGCTGGCCTTGATCGTGAGGCCTGCTCGGCGCAGAGCCATCAACACTTCCCAGAGGTGGCGCAGGTGTTCGGGCCAGGTGGCACTGAACACTGCGATGTCATCCAGGTAGGCGGCACTGAACTCATCCAGCCCAACCAGTACCTGGTTGACCAACCTCTGAAAGGTGGCAGGGTCATTCTTCATTCCAAATGGCATGACTCGGAACTGGAAGTGCCCATCTGGTGTAGAGAATGCTGACCTCTCTTTGGCCCCATCGGTCAAGGCGATCTGCCAGTACCCAGACGTTAAATCAAACGTGCTGAGGAACCGGGCAGCTCCCAGCCGATCAATGAGCTCATCAGCTCTGGGGATGGGGTGCACGTCAGTCTTGGTTACTGAATTGAGTCCTCTGTAGTCCACACAGAGTTCAGGTGTGGCTCCCGGCGCAGCAGCTTTGGGGACCAAGACCACGGGGCTGGACCAAGGACTGCTGGAGGACTCAACCACCCCTAACGCAAGCATCTTGGAGACCTCTTCCTTGATGCAAGCTCTGACCCTGTCAGTTACCCTGTAAGCCTTGTGCTTCACAGGTAAGCTGTCTCCTGTGTCCACATCATGGACGCACCAATCTGTGACACCAGGAACCTATCTGGAAACTGCCCCAGCAAGTGGCGGCAATCTTCCTGTTGTTCAGGCGTCAGGGTGGGTGAGAGGTTAACTCCATCCACTGACCCATCTTTCTCAGAGGCTACTAAGAGGTCAGGAAGAGGCTCCGTCTCCTCCTCCATTCCATCATCAGTGGCCAGCAGCATGCCCACTTCGGTCCTCTCTAAGTGGGGCTTAAGGCGGCTAACATGTAGGACCCTCAAAGGGTTCCTGGGAGACTGCATGTCCACCAAGTAGGTGATAGGACTTTTGCGCTCCACAACCTCAAATGGACCTGTCCACTTATCCTGAAGTGCACAAGGCTCCACTGGGGCCAAGACCCACACCTTTTGTCCAGGTTGAAGCTCTACCAGAGTGGCATTCCGGTCGTACCACCGCTTCATCTCCTCCTGGCTGGCTTCCAGATTTGCCTCAGCAAGTTGCCTGAAACGCCTAGTCTGGTTTCTGAAGGCCAGCATGTAACTGTATACATTCTGGGGAGGTTTCCTGGGAGATTGCTCCCAGCCTTCCTTTACCAAACTCAGAGGTCCTCTTACCGGGTGACCATACAGAAGCTCAAAGGGGCTGAACCCTAGAGACTTCTGTGGCACCTCTCGGTAAGCAAAGAGCAGGCATGGCAAGAGGACGTCCCACTTACGCCTCATTGGACCGTCTAGGCCCATGATCATGCCTTTGAGGTTCCGGTTGAATCTCTCAACCAACCCATTTCCTTGGGGGTGGTAAGGAGTGGTGAACTTGTAAGTTACCCCACACTCCTTCCACAGGGATTTCATATATGTGGATGTGAAATTGGTCCCCCTGTCGCTCACCACCTCTAGAGGGAATCCCACTCTGGAGAAAATTCCCATCAGTGCCCGTCCCACCACGGGGGCCTTCACTGTCCTCAGAGGGATGGCTTCAGGGTACCGGGTGGCATGATCCACCAAGACCAGGATGAACCTGTTGCCCAGGGCTGTCTTGGGGTCCAGAGGCCCAACAATATCAATACCCACTCGCTGGAATGGCGTACCGACCACGGGGAAGGGTTGCAGAGGAGCCTTGTGCTTCCCTCCGCTCTTACCACTTGCCTGGCAAGTCTGACAGGTTCTGCAGTAGGAATCTGAATTCTTGTGCATTTGGGGCCAGTAAAAGTGGGTGACAAGCCTATCATAGGTCTTGTCCATCCCCAAATGTCCTGCTAAAGGCACATCATGAGCCAGCCCCAGTAGGAAGGTTCTGAACTTCTGGAGTACCACCAGCACACGGGCTGACCCAGGTTCAGCAGCCTTAGGCTCTGAATACAGGAGGTCACTCTCCCAGTACACGTAGTGTGTCTTGGCCTGAACACCATTGGCCTGGTCTGCAGCCTGCTGCCGCATACCCACGAGAGAATGGCATTCTTTCTGCTCCTTGCAGAATTCCTCCCTGGAGGGACCTCCTTCTTGCTGCCAATGGGTCAGGTCAGGCAGGTCTCCCAGTTCGGCAATCTGTTCCCCGGTAGGCTCCAGAGCATCCCCCTCAGGGTCTGCTTCCTCCTGGGCCGTGGGAACTTCGGGGGCCGGTTTCCCGCGCCTCCTGCGCCTTCTCCCTAAGGCCGGTTCCTGGACCTCTCCCTCAGGCTCCAGGACCCTTTCAACACCCCTACTGGCTGCCATTGACCGGGTGGTCACGCACGCCCAGTCGGGTAGACCCACCATCCTCAGATGCGCGGTCTTCTCCACCTTTTCCCAAGGGGAGCTCTCCAGGTCGTTCCCTAGCAGACAGTCTACAGGCATGTCAGTTCTCACAGCGACTGGTAGAGTACCAGAGACCTCCCCCCACTCAAAGGGAACTTGAGCCATTGGACAACGACTCTCTATGTTGTCAGCATTGACAACCCTACAGTAGGCATTGGGTACAATCTGCTCTTGAGACACCAGGTGTTGCCTCACCGAGGTCACGCTGGCTCCTGTATCTCTAAGAGCCTCAACCTTCTTTCCATTGATGGTCACTACTTGCCCATATTTCTTAGTGTTAGAGGGTAAGTAGGTTACAGGGACCATCTCACTGTCTCCTAGCGAGACTAGGGTCATATGCGCGGGACCCCCACCCCCCTGGACTGCTACCTCCTCCCCAAAATTAACATTAGCTACTTGCCGGGGTGGAGCACCAGTGGGTGCTGTCTTACCAAACAGGCGACACTTAGGATCAGAGGCAATGTGACCCGGGTCACCACACCTGTAACAATTGAAGGGCCCCTTTGGAACAGGCCTACCTGTCGGGGCCCCGTTCTGCTGCGGGGGCGGGGGAGGCTGAGAACCCTTCTGCTGGTTCCCTTGGGGATTACTTTGGGGGCCTTTTTGGAACCCCTTCTGTTTACCCTTGTCCCCCCCACTCTTCTGCTGGGGACCCTGCCCACCTTTGGCGGAGTCTCCCACTTGACCCTTGTGGACCATGGTGCTGAGCCAGCGGTCCGCCTCCTCAGCAAGCTTCCTCGGGTTGGACAGCTTGCTATCAATCAGGTGCTGGCGTAGCTCAGGAAAACATTGACTGGACAAGTGCTCCCATGCAATTAAATCAAGCCACCCTTGATAATCATTCACCTTGCTACCCTTCACCCAACCATCCAGTGCTCTGCAGAAAAAAGTTACATACTCCACATACGTACTCTCAGGGATCTTCTTAGTCTCCCTGAACCTCTGTCTATATAGCTCAGGAGTTAACCCATACCTGGTCACTAAAGCTTCCTTCATATGGGGGTATGAGGTCTGGATTTCTAGGGGCAAATCTAACAGTGTGTCCCGCCCTTCAGCAAGGAACCTTCCCCACAACCCCGCTCCCCAGTCTTTCTCAGGGACCCGGTGTGAAGACATGGCCACCTCATAGGCTCTAAACCACTGCCCTATGTCATCCTTTCTAAAATACTCCTTAACTACATCTTTGGGGATGTACACCTTGGACTCTACCTGCACCGGCGGAGTGCTGCCACCAGAAGGAGCGGTGTCCAAACTTTTCGCCTTCAGCTCCAACTCCTTCAATCTTATATCATGATCCATTTGGCGTTGTTGTGCCTCCAAGGCCAACTTCTGCTTTTCCATTTCCATTTGTCCTGCCAACTTTGCCATCTCCATTGCATGCGCCCTGTCTGCTGCCCTGTCTGCCAGCTCCTCTGGCGACAGGACTCTGCTGGGCTCCCCAAGGTTGTCGGGTGGAATCATGTCCCCCGCATTCTGTGGGTCTCTTGACTCCTTCCAGGCTTTCAACGCCTTGGTGTACTGGATCTTCCTCTTGAATCCAGCATGGGGAACTCGGAGTTTTACACTGTAGCCTCTCAATTGCTCTACTGTGTATCCCTCCAGTCCCTCCCAATCCACCTCATCTATTCCAGAAATCACAGAGAGTGCTCTTCCAGCAGGGAGTGAGCCAGGCATGGCTGAAGCAATGGTCGATGTCTCAACAGTTCCAAAAAATGAAAACCTGTGGCTGCGTTACTTGGTCTGCTCTCACTATCTGGTGATTAATAATTCACTGTATGCAAATTACAAATGCAAATCCGACATCCCACCCGCTGCCACCAATGTTAGACTTGGGGGTCTCTGGTTGGCGCAAGGTTGCCCTTGTGTCAAGCAGGAACCCTCTCCTCTATGTCAGGGCGCAGGATAACCCCTTGTGAATGACCCTTGCTCACCCTCTAGGTGCGTGGCGTGAGCAGCCAAGGCGATTCTTCAGGCGTTGTTGGTTAAGCACTTACAATCACACACACAGTAAATACATCAATCCCCCCAGAAACGGACACCAGACTTGGATATGTAGAAAAATACGCTTCTTTATGTAAAAATAGGTATATATATCTCAGCAGACTTATCACAAGACCAATAACGTTTTCACTATGCCACCAGATTGTAAAGCAGGCAAATGTTCTTTGATTGCAGTTTCAAATGGTTACTTTGTAGTCTCTCGCAAATGTTACTTGTGGTTCCAGTACTTACAGCGAATCGGCTCCTGCGAACGGGGAAATAAGGCGTTGCGGGCCCCGAGCCCGAAACTGGAATTCTTAAGAACGTGTAGTTGCTTTTGGGAGTCGGCACGGGAGGGTGCGACTCAGCGGTGATGGGGGCACCTTTGGATCCTCTTGAGCAGGTGCGTGTAGTCAGGCAGGCGCGGCCCACGACCCTCAGCACGGCAGTGCGGGGGTCTCCTCAGCGGGGGCGGCGTGGCCTGATCTCAGGTCGAGATCGCGAAGCGGGGTCACAGGGCACGGTCCGTGCAGCTGGGGACCCGGCGGGGATCACGATCGTCGGACAGGAATTCCGGCGGGAGGGGCGATAGCGCTTCAGCGCGCTCCAATAGCAGGTGGTGGCAGAGGTGCCGGCGGCCTAGCCCGGGGTAGAGAGCGACTCCAGTCGGAGCGAGGCTCTCAAGGGGGGCAAAGCCAGGCAAGCTCCCGAGTGTCACGGCCCTAGGAGGGGCGATGAGGGGCGCAGTCTTCCTCAAGCGGGATGCACACACGGCTCGAGTTTCAGGACGAGCAAAGGCACAAAGAACCCACTGGTCCTGGGGTCCTGTTCAGGGGGCAAGCTCAGATCAAGCCCTTGGAGAATGTTTAAATCACAAAGCAGCAAAGTCTTTTCAGCAAGTCTCTTCCTCTCCTTCCTCAGCAAGGCAAGCAGCAGGCCAGTCCTTCCAGCGTCTTCTTCTCCTTCTAGTCGGGCAGAGGTTCTTTGTGGTAAACAGGATTCTGATTTCTTAGGAGCTAGGCTCCTACTTTTATACCACATTTCTTTTGTTCTTTCAGGCCAGGGGGGCCTTCGCATAACCGTTCTCAGTCCTGAGCACTTTGTTGGGGGTATTCTGACTTCTGCTTTCAGTGTGAGGGGCAAGCACATCAGCCGCTCCACAGGAGGTGGAGCCGGCATTCAGGAGACAAGTACTTCCAGGAGCACCTTGTGGACAGCGCTTCGCCCGTCCTGGCCAGGTGCAGGCTGAGTCATCAGTCGCTCCCCAGGGGGCGGAGCCAGCATTGTGGTCGTGGAGCACTGCCCTATTCAGAGTCCAAGGGGCACTCCCACCTCCCACCAAGGTGTCCTCCTGCCATTCGCTACCTGTCATCCCCCCAGCCCTGTCACTCACATGGCCCAGACAGTCAGATACACGTACAGCAGAGGCGGCTGAATGATTAAGCGAGTAAATACTGACTTTCTAAAAGTCGTATTTACAAACCCAGGATAGTAAAATAAACTTGGCTACAAGAAGTATTTTATCATTCCGAGTTCAGGCATACTAAACATATCTCTCTACCATGTTCCCCGAGCCTGCTGGGATTATAGGATGTAATAATTCCAGCAGCTCATCTGGCCTAAGGGGAGCAGGTAGCCTTGCAATAGTGAACTACGAATATGGCGATAATTCACTACTAGGACAGGCCACTCAACCAGGGCTTGTCCTACCTTACACCTACAACGCACCCTGCCCGCGGGCCTACCATTGGGGTGACTGACATGAGGCTAAGGGAAGGTTCTGGAGGCTGGCAAGTGTGGGCACTTGCCCAGCCGACGGGACAGTACGGGACTGCACGCGGGGTCTGCAGTGGCAGACCCAGGACATATTTTACATGACCGCTGTTGTAGGTGGCGCAACCAGCGCTGCAGCCCACTAGCGGCATTGGCATTCACAAGCCCTGGCACTCCGGGTGCACTTTAATGGGGACTGACAGTGAATCCAATAAACCAATCATGTATACCAATTATGAACACTTTATCTAGGGAGCACTTGCGCTGCGGCACGGATTAGCCGTGGCGCAGCGCCCTGAGCGGACAACACCAGCAAAACAATCGAGGCACACCATCAAAAAAAGTGGAAGGGAAACTCACGCCAAGGTGCCAGGTCTAACATCCAGGTATGGGAAAACTGGAATCCCCAACCTTCTGAGATGGGCTGCCACCACTGCCATCACTTTGGTGAAGACTCGAGGTGCAGTAGTAAGACCAAACGGAAGGACCGCAAACTGGTAATGTTGCGACCGAACCGTGAAACGGAGATACTTTCTGTGCGACTTCAGGATTGGGATGTGGAAATACTCATCCTGCAAGTCGATGGACACCATCCAGTTTTCTTGTTGCAGCGCCTGAAGAACCTGCGCTAGAGTGAGCATCTTGAACCTCTCCTGCTTGAGAAATAGATTCAAGATTCTGAGGTCCAGGATAGGACGTAGCCTACCATCCTTCTTGGGAATCAGGAAATACCGGGAGTAGCATCCCTGACCCCTTTCCTGCTCCGGAACCACCTCTATCGCACCTTTTTGTAACAGGGTAAGAACCTCCTTCTGAAGGAGAAGCAAATGATCCTCCGCACAAAACCCTTGGCAAGGAGGGTAAGGAGGAGGGAATTCCCTGAAGGGAAGGGCGTACCCATTTTCCACAAGATCTAGAACCCAAAGGTCCGAAGTTATTAACTTCCAGTCTTGTAGAAAATGGGTAAGCTGACCTCCCACAGGACCCACATGATCCAGGATGGCGGATCTAGGGCTGCTTTCCTGCATTATCGGGAAGGGGAGGGGAGGTAGAGGAGGAGGAGGAAGAGGAATGTCGTCCACATCCACGAAGGCGACCTCTGCCTTTACCTCTATAGGATTTATACAGAGGGTTTTGCTGCTGTTGTTGTTGTTGCTGAGGCTGACGGGAACGAAAGGAAGACTTCCCAAAACCACAATACCTTCTGTAACCATACCCTCTTGACTGAGACTGCAAACCCAGAAATGTTGCTGTGGCTTTACTGTCTTTAAATCTCTGCAAGGCCAAGTCCGCATTCTCCCCAAAGAGCTTAGAGCCATCAAAAGGAAGGTCCAAAAGGGCAGCCTGCACATCAGGTGAGAATCCTGACGATCTTAACCAAGCATGCCTCCTAGTGGCAACAGATGAACCCATCACCCTTGCCACTGAATCTGCAGTGTCCAGACCCGACTGGATTACTTGTCGAGCAGCAGCCTGGGAGTCCATCAAGACCTCACTCAAATTGTTCCGATCCTCTTCAGAAAGCTTAGGGAGAATCTGCTTAGTCCATGAGGGCGTGGATATATCTGCCCAATAGACAAGTTGCATTTGTGGACTTTAATGCCATACTGGCCGAAGAAAAAACTTTCTTTGCCGACTGCTCAAGCTTTTTTGAGTCTCTATCAGCCGGTGCTTGAGGGAAAGAGCCAACTGACTGCTTCGAACAAGAAGCTTGAACTACCAGACTTTGAGGTGACGGGTGAGAAGACAGGAAATCAGGGTCCCCTGGAGCCGGCCTATATCTCCTAGAAACAGATCTAGAAACCGCAGGAGCAGAGAGAGGAATACTCCAGATTTCCAATATCGGCTCCGTCAGAGCATCATTGAATGGTAAAAGAGGTTCCACCACAGCAGAAGGAGAATGAAGCACCTCTGTTAAAAGATTAGGCTTATATTCAGCCATAGGAAGCTGTAGGTCCAACAGTTCAGCTGCCTTCTTGATAACAACATGATAAGGAGCTACATCCCTTGAAGGAGAAGCCTTCTGTAAAGCAAAGTCCCCTTCCAAAGAGACATCCAAACCACTTGCTTCACACAAATCTTCCAATAAGTCCTCAGACTCATAAATTTCGCCTTCCTCAATGTCACCAGCCCGATATTGCTCCTCTTCAATCAGCCTTTGAGCTTCCCTTCTCGAACGCATCCTCGGCTGCGGCGTCGGCGGCGCCATCCACGGCCTCGACAGATCCGGCAACAGCGTCGAAGGAGGCTCCGTGACAGAGACCTGCGCGAACGAACTCTGGAAGAGGGGACACCGGACGGAGCCAAAGACTGCCCAAGTGGCGTCGACACCCTCGGCCCCGGATACTGCCATGACGGTGCCATCGGCATATCAGGTATAAAGGGGGCCGGAGGATAATGCTGAGGCACGCCCAAATTAAATGCCAAAGGGCCAATGGGACGCGAAGGTGCTCTAGAGGGGCATGTGGCTCTGGTAAAAATACCATACATCGCATTCATGAAGTGCGACGGATCCGATCCCGGCGCCGGGAACGAAGGAAACTGTGCCGGTTCGGCTTCCTTACGAGGAGTCTCCGGAGTCGGATCCACTGGAGTAACAGGTGGAGCCACAGGAGCAGCAGGAGCAGCAGGGAACTCTTCCTCTACCGGATTCGAATCCCCATCCGAAGCCGGAGAATCAACCAGCGCCGGAGACTGCACTGGAGAACCGAAAACAGGAGACCGGCCTGGAGAAGCCTGTGGAGACTCAGAAGGTGAAGGAGAAATAACATCCTTGGTACGACGTCGAGGAGCAGGAGAAGGCAACTTCGAAGCTCGAGACTTGGACGATCGACATCGAGACCCATGTCTCTTCTTCTTGTGCCTTCTCTTGGATCCATGCGAAGACGACGACCTCGACTTCGATATTTTACGACCTCTTTTCTTCTTTCTCACCTTGGACATGTAGAGCTTGGCCTCTCTCTCCTTCAGCGCCTTAGGGTTCATTTTTCTACAGGATGAACAACCTTCGACGTCGTGATCACTGGAGAGGCACCAGAGACAGTCATCATGCAGGTCAGTAATAGACATATGACCTCCGCATTCCTTGCAGGGCTTGAAACCCGACTTCCTATGAACAGACATAGTCGATACAATAACAAATAAAGTCTTGAAACAAAGTAGCAGTTGAAAGACAGGAGAGTCCCAGAAAATCCGTTAGCTTGTAGCGTGGAAAAAATGGAACTGACGTCATCACGCCGACGTGGTCTTCTTATGGCTCCGGTGACGTCATGCGGAGCCGCGTGCGGAGCCATGACGCTGAGACGATCTCGTTGGCGCAGAGAGCTACGAAAAAATTCCAGAATGCTGGCGCAGAGGTGATATTCATAAGGTGAGGAATCCACAGGCAGATGTGTCCATCAGAAAGCATAATGCAAGTATACACAGTATACAATATATACACGAATACACACAGTATAAAGGTAAGGAGGAAAATCTAAAACCAAAGCATTTCCTAACAACAAACAGAATAGCAAGCAAATGACATAGGAAAACACAATGTCCTACAATGAAAACCTTTTTGGTATACGTAGGTGGACAACGGGGAGGAGGGTGGGTCAGCGAGGAATCCACAGGCAAATACTGTATCCAACAGAAAAAGCATTATTGAAGGCAAGTAACTTGTTCTTCTGATGGATATATCTGCCTGTGGATTCCTCACCTTTTGAATTGAATCCCACAGCAGTCCTGCTTCCGTAGGAGGGTGTCTGTTCTGCTTGGGTTTTCGGATCAGATAGAACCCGCTCATCAGAGCCTCACTAACCCAGCCAGAACGTTACCCCCTCCCTAGGGCCTATTTACAATAGTGCAACCACATATATCTACCACCTAAGGACAGGGAATTCCTACTATACATACCAAGACCTCTTATAATCGGCGGCCTCGCGATCCCATACGGATCCAGACCTCTCTGCCCATACGACAGTATCACAAGTGGCGGCCTCGCGATCCCATACGAATCCAGACCTCTCTGCCCATACGACAGTATCACAAGTGGCAGCCTCGCGATCCCATACGAATCCAGACCTCTCTGCCCATACGACAGTATCACAAGTGGCGGCCTCGCGATCCCATACGAATCCAGACCTCTCTGCCCATACGACAGTATCACAAGTGGCGGCCTCGCGATCCCATACGAATCCAGACCTCTCTACCCAGACGGCAGTCTCAGCACAATCGGCGGCCTCGCGATCCCATACGAATCCAGACCTCTCTGCCCATACGACAGTATCACAAGTGGCGGCCTCGCGATCCCATACGAATCCAGACCTCTCTACCCAGACGGCAGTCTCAGCACAATCGGCGGCCTCGCGATCCCATACGAATCCAGACCTCTCTGCCCATACGACAGTATCACAAGTGGCGGCCTCGCGATCCCATACGAATCCAGACCTCTCTACCCAGACGGCAGTCTCAGCACAATCGGCGGCCTCGCGATCCCATACGAATCCAGACCTCTCTGCTCATACGACAGTATCACAAGTGGCGGCCTCGCGATCCCATACGAATCCAGACCTCTCTACCCAGACGGCAGTCTCAGCACAATCGGCGGCCTCGCGATCCCATATGAATCCAGACCTCTCTGCCCATACGACAGTATCACAAGTGGCGGCCTCGCGATCCCATACGAATCCAGACCTCTCTGCCCATACGACAGTATCACAAGTGGCGGCCTCGCGATCCCATACGAATCCAGACCTCTCTACCCAGACGGCAGTCTCATACGACAGTTCATCCTATGATCACCATAACATACAAAAAGGGAATCAGTCTCACTATTCATCAGATCACACAAGGACTGCCAGTTCGAGCATAGCCTGTTCTCCGGTTCGAGGGGCTCCTCTTTCCCTTATTCAGTTACCACTTACCTGATCAGGGTTAACATCTGTTCATGTAGCTGCAGCTGACTAGAAGAATAGGCTACCCTCTCATACAAGAACACGCAGCACATGTTGGTTCACTACAAACTGGGTACTTTATTACTCATTACATACGCAATCACATAACATTACAATATAACACATAACCTGCAAAGAAAAGTGAAAGATTAAGTTGTACACTCTAATAAGAAAGGGTCGACATCACCTTAGTAGTGTGTAGCCTGCACTCAGTGGTCATCTAGGTTCCCTTCTCGTCTGTGCCTCGGCTCGCCTGGAAGTCACACCTCCGCAGTCACGGATACATGTCTGCACCACTATGCGCTGTTCTCTTCACCCTTCTCCGAGTCACTGGGACCTCTTCCTTATCGGCTACTCTCTCCTCTCTGGCTATTCTGCTAGGAGAGTGTCTGTCTCTCGGTTCTTCTCCGCCTTCAAGATGGCGTCTGTCTTCCCTGGAATAAGTAGTAGCTTTACTGTTAACGGCTAGATGCCGCCTACGGACTGAACATGTAACTGCCTCAGACTTTCACTAATATAGAGGTGCGTTTCCTCATGGAAAATTCCGGCCCGTAACCTGCCGCCCACCAAATTCTTGTACCTCCCCGTACCAAGGACACATTCCCAGCCGGCCGGCCTGATGTAGTGTCTTCGGCATGAAGAAAAATACAATCCTTCGATAAGGGCCTGCCTGAACCGGTTCTCTCCAAGCGAATAACACCTCATAACTAAAACATTACATTTGACCTAGAAGCATCCCAAGCTGCCGGAGCAGAAAGAAAGATGGAGTCTCTCCCGTTTGAGGCCTACCAGGCCTGAATTCAGCACGGCTCCATGAAATACCCTCACTACAGGACAGGTTATCCCTGATACTAACGAATCTATCCCCTAGGCTATGTGTGCAAGCCCTGATCTATGGGGAAGAGCACAGGATCATGTCGAAGTGCCTAGTAAATAGGCTCCATTCACTACTCTAACCCTTAGACTTGAATGGTAAGAGACTGAAGTCACATTCAATTACTTTTCAACACAAGAAGGCCGGGAAAATCGAGCAGAACATTTCACCCTTGACTTCAGTCTATTATACATTCATTAAACAGAACTAATATCTGTGGAAGAATAATATGAAACAAGACTAACTGATCTATGTCTAGTACCAGGTGTGCAGAATTGAAATAGTGAAGGAATACACTGAATAAAGCAACAGATAGAAATCAAAATGCCGATAGTAATCAGAATACCTCCTAATATCTGACGTAACATATGCAAATCAGGTAACCAATTAAAGAGCCAGTCAAACCAGCCCTGGTCAATGTGTTTTCTAACTTCTTCTGTCAAGTCATGTAGTTTATCAATGTGAGTTTGAATGGATTTTGTATGATCCGACAAGTTAAAACAACAAAGACCCTCAAAATCAGAACAATCGTGTCCATGTTTAAGCAAAAGATAATCAATGGCCGCTCGATTTTGCAAGATAGCTCTACGTTCACCCTGGGCGTCTAATAGCATGTCAGACAGGACTGTAGAAGTATGATTAATGGATTTTACCATCCAGCAGGCCATTTTCCCAATAGATTTGGCATTATAAACTGCCAAAGCAGGAACACCAACAATTGAAATAGCCAGGCTAAGGTATTCAGACTTGGAATATAAATGCAAAGATGAGTCACAATCCTCCTGTAACCTCACTGTATCTCGAATCACACGAGAGTTGGCATTCGGATGTGATGAAAACATTAACAAGCTCAGTCTAGTAACGGCACAAGGGCCTCCAGAAATATTTGCGGGGATATATGGCCAGGAAGTATTACCGCATGAGAAAAGCCATCCGGCAGGTAGTAACATCGTGCGATAATGACTGGGGGTAACTACCAAGCTCTTGCAAGTCATGTTATTCTGAACAGAAGTACATGTTTTCGGTGTCCTTTGAAGGCACAAAGTTCATTCATGAGCGGTGATTGAAGTGGCACCTTTCAACCTTAAACGCATACATTCAGAAATCGCACTAGGATCACAAGTAAGGAAAAAACACAAATCACCCTGTGTGATATTATAGGTAACTATTTGGGACTGGATGGGGGGTATCGGGTCTGACAGTACAGTACACAAGGGGCAATACTCATGGGTAGCAAAATCGCCCAGAAGAACATTGGGGCGAGCATTCGATATATTAAAAATATGAGTCAAAGTCTCCAATGAAGCAGGGACAGCAACTAAACAAGTCGCCAGAATGTCAGTCACCGATCTCATCGGTGTCAAGCAGAAATGAGGGGTTTTAGTCACTCGTTTGGCTAACGTAGTCCAAAAGTTCGACGACGAATCCCACGCAGCGAAGGAACGCGACACTCGGGTTCTCAACTCAGCCCGGGTTGATGGGATCCCTCCTCTCTCGTCGTACCAGCCCAAAAGGAGTCCAACGCCGACACATCCTGCAGCAACAGTCCAAAGAATGATCTGAAAGAGAATCAAATACAGGCATTATTCATTCTCGTAAGTAACATTTGTCAGCCGGGACTGCTTCCCAGCTATCTTTCCCTGGTCTCATAACTAAAATGGTGTTGTCTTGACCGGTTGCAATGACTTCTGCTTGTTCAGGGGGATTCTTAGGCGACTGCACCCAAACTCTGGCCCCAGGATTATCTGTGGAGCCAAAACCTTTCTGGCCTCGTACAGTTAGCAACGTTGGGGCAGTGCCTTTTGTGATCTCACCACTGAAAACAGGCATTATTAGCAATTGAGCCACTCGGTCAGTTTGATGTATCAGTAAGTCAACCTCACTGCTATTCAGCAGGAGCACCTTAATCTCTCCCTGATAATCACTATCAATGATTCCTCCAAGCACCTGAATGCCTTTTACAGCCAGCCCCGATCTAGGGGCGATTAATCCGAAATTCCCAGTTGGTATATGAACACCAACACCAGTTTCAATGATGACTCGATCCTTACTTTTTATAACAGTGTCATCCATGGCATGCAAGTCTAAACCTGCCGACCCTGGGGTCGCTCTACATGGAGCCAAAGCTCCGGGAGTAATTTCCCAGTACATCACAGTCTCTCTGATTTCATTGGGCTTAGCATCAACATTCGGAGGAAACAAACGCATAAGTGGGGATTCAGCATTTAGAAAAGGACGGTTATTCAAAATCAATAGCGCTTGAGGCAAAAAGTCTCGCCAATTCTTATACTTGTCATCTGTTAATTTACGTAACTGATCTTTCAGCAGGCCATTCAACCTCTCCACAAGACCCGAGGCATGTGGATAATATGGTATATGAAACACCCATTCAATATTGTTTTCCACACAGAATTGCTGTACCAATCTTCCACGAAAATGGGATGCATTATCAGATTGAATTTGGAATGGCACACCATAATACATCATAATCAATTCCACTGTTTTAATAGTATTCAATTGGGTAGCTTGCTTACAGGGAAGGGCCACCAACAGGCCACTGTATGTATCAACAATAGTGCAAACATATTGACAATTCCTACTCATAGGAAGTGGACCAATGTAATCAATCTGCCAAATTTGAGCGGGTAATTTCCCGCGATGTAAATGACCTTTAACAGTTTGGGGCACTTTGCGCTGCCTGATATGCTGACAAATGGGACAATGTAGAATAACATTTTTGATTAAATCTAGGGAATATAAATTCCTCGATCAGCAGCCCACCTGCTAGTGGCTTTCTCTCCAAAGTGTCCTGCTTTCTGGTGGGCCCATTTCGCCAATCCCGCAATATCAGAATCTTGCCTGTCCACCACTGCCTCAGCAATTTTAGATTTCTCATCTGCAATATTATGAAAGAATTTGTCAAGAGAGTCTATCGGGGTATGAGCATCCACATGGAAGATTGTAACAGTACTCTGTGGGAGCATTTCCCAAATCTCCTGCCATAATTCTTTTCCCCACAGTTCTTTTGAATGGATTTTCCAACTATGGGAATGCCAAGTCGGTAACCAAACAGCCAGTCCATTGGCAGTAGACCAAGAATCGGTGAAAATATGACATGTGCCAGGTAATTCTTGTTTCAGAACTTGATAAACAGCATAGAGTTCAGCAAATTGACTGCTCTTACCCTCACCAGTTGTGCTCAGCAATTTTTGTGTGATCGGATTATAGGACACCGCCTTCCAATGCCGTTTCGTCCCTATGAACCTTGCTGAACCATCTGTAAACCAGACATGGTTTCTGCCCTCCGCCGACAAATCATCAAAAGGTCTACCCCACTTAACAGGAGACTCCTGTACTAAAGGTACGGAACATTCACTCTCAGTCTCAGTCGATGGCGCCCGTGCCACCTGCTCATGCAAAGATGCAACTCCTTTTTGTCCCACACGTGCCCTGTCTTGTATATATCATTTCCATTTAATCACACTCGCCTCTTGAGCGTGTCCAATTCGGTGAGTTTTCGGCGAACTCATAACCCACTGCATGATAGGAATTTCAGGTCGCAAAACTATATCATGTCCCAAAGTCAATTGCTCGGTATCCACCAGAGCCCAATAACATGCAAGTAACTGTTTCTCAAAAGGTGTATAACGCTCACCAGCATCAGGTAACTTTTTGGTCCAGAAACCTAACGGTACTCTACTCTTGCCTTGTTTCTGCCACAAACTCCAATTCGCATAAAGGCCTTGTACAGACACATTCAAATCCACATCACCATCACATACAGGCCATAAATCCAGAGCATGCTGAATTGCTTCTTTTGCCAGACTGAACGCATCTTGCTGTGGTTTATCCCATTCAAATGCATTCTTTTTACGAGTGACATGGTACAAAGGGGCCAATATTTGACTCAAATGAGGAATATGCTGGCGCCAAAAACCAAACAAACCAATGAAGCTTTGGGCTTCTTTCCTATTCCTCGGAACTGCAAAATCAAGAATTTTCTGTTTAACCTGAGGGATCACTTCTCGGTGCCCCTCATGCCAATTAATACCCAAAAATTTCACAGCCTGGGACGGACCTTGTAATTTATCCGGGTTGATTTCCCAACCTTTCTCACGCAGGCACTCAATGACTCTGTCCAATTGGGTCTGAACTTCCTCTTGTGTTTCGCCTTGGATCAAAATATCATCAATATAGTGACATATCTGAATTTGCGGATGAACCGGTACCTCAGTCAAATGCTCTGCCACCAGCCGGTGACATATCGTAGGACTATGCACATAGCCCTGAGGAAGACTTCTAAACGTCATCTGACGCCCGTTCCACGTAAAACTGAATTGTTCCTGACACTCAGGGGCAATCGGAATCGAAAAGAAAGCATTAGCAATATCAATGGACGCATACCATGTACCTGGATGTTTTTGGATTCTTTCAATTAGGGTAGTAACATCCGGTACTGCAACAGTCAAAGAGGGTGTGTGTCTATTCAATTCTCGATAATCAACAGTCATGCGCCAAGAATTATCACTCTTACGTACAGGCCAAACAGGATTATTCCAAGCAGAAGTAACTGGGGTTATAACTCCTGCATCCACCAACTCCTGAATAGTGGTACTAATCTCTTCATGACCACCTGGAATACGATACTGCTTCTGACGAACCACTTTTGTCGCCTGGGGAACTTTTATGGGGGGCATTCTTAAACGACCAACCCGTACAGGCCTGGACGATATATAATGTTTAGTTCCAAATTGGTAACATCCATCATCTAAGTGCAAAGTCATTCCTTTCAAAATATCAATTCCAATTATGAATTCTAAGAGTGGTACCACTAATACAGAGTATTCTTTTCTAGGAATTCTACCTATTCTCATTTCAAGTAAAGTTTGAACTGCGGGAGTTTCCTTTCCACCTAATCCGGTAATTATAAAAGGCTGACCTTTAAACTTCTTTGATTTTCCATGAATAAGAGTGGCCTCCGCTCCTGTATCTACCAATGCTCGGGCCCTTTGGATATTACGATGTCTCCAATAAATATCAATATCTACATAGGGTCTATTATCTCTGTGAGCCCATCTGTGTACTGGAGCTTGACCTATTTCCTAGTCATTTTTACTGCGTTCTGTGTACCAGGATAAATCAGGATAAAGACTCTCACGTTTCTCAGGTATCGATACCTCCTGTTCATATCCATCTCCATTACGAAATGGATTCCTGTCCTCTGCATTGTACTGCAGGTTTCGATCGGCCAATCTGTGTCGATTTTCTCTCCTTCTCAACTCAGGGGATTGATCCCTATCATTTCTACGTCTGCTGTTAACATAATCATCTCTCCCCCTTTCTCTTTCCCCCCCTCTCTCTCTGTCTCTCTCACGACGGGGGGACAAATCACGTACAGAACGTCGATCATCACGACGATCAGAGCGCCCACGGAGGTCGTCATCACCGCTACCGTCAGAAAAACCATGATCACACTCAGTCGTCCGAACACGCCGGGCACCCTCCTTTCGATCCAAGCCACGTTTGCGAAACATTTCCCACAAACGAGAAGTAGTCTCACCGTCAATATCCTCCTTCCGCACACCATCGGCCATAAGACCAAAAAACATATCACGTCTAGTAAGTTTATTGTCACCAGGAGTACGAGTGTCAGGCCGGGATTGCCGTTCAGGTTTAAACCACTCACCCAACTCACCGAGTTGGCGGACCTGCTTATAAGCAACAGGGGAAGAACGAATAATACGATTCCGCACAGAAGATGTCAACAAACCATCAAGCAACCTGTCAGCAGTATTCAGAAAAATTGCCGTTTTCATCACCTCCTCTTTAAGACGTTGTGCAGCATCGCGCAAAGTATACCACGGTTTGTCATCCACAGGCCAGTCAGACTCAGTAGGATATTTTTGAGTACAACCCTCAGTCGCCAATTGAAGCAAAGAAATTTGACCACCACCATTAAAGTTACGAAAATGATCCTGTACCGTAGAATCCAAACTCAAGGAACAAAACTTCAAACAATCGCCAACATCCAACATAATGCCAGCAGCGCCCAGTTCATAAAGGCGCACCATCCATGTAAGTAAGGTCTCACCAGCTCGCTGCCGAAATCGCTGCAAAATATCACTAATTTCTTGTTGAGTAAAATCCTCCAAAGAGTCTAAAGCAATACCATTCGGAGCACCGGGAGCCTGCTGCAACTTCCGCTGAAAAACTGGATGCACCGAGACCGCGGGACGAGCATCACAAGGAGCTCGACCAGTACACATAGAGGAACAATCAGTGTAAGAAGCATCGACCCCACTCGAAGGACGAGCGCAATCACGGGGTGCACCATCAGAGGCGCAAGAAGCAGACTTACAATCACGGCCGGAGCGAGAGGACTCGCGCTTGGCAGACTCCTCACCCGAGGAAGGAGAATCACTCGAGTTCCAGATATTACCATCCCATTCATCAGGATTCCAATCCAGTCCGGCTTTCGCCACGACCAGACGCACCTTTCGCGTCGAAACCCGACCACGCCGATTCTTGTATTTATAACGAGCAATTCGCACAACCGCCCTCTCGGCAATAGTTTGGTACGTCTCAAGTTTGTCAGCAAGCAACTTATTTTGACACCGCAACAAAGTATGAGCATTCTGAATCTCAACAAAGTTCGCTTCCGCATCCTTATGCAATTTCTGTAACTTCAACAACCTCTCATGCAGAATCCTGTACGCAGACAGAACAATCCAACCTCTGCGCCCCAAAACGGGAAGCTCATCACCCTTAGATACCGGCGCCTTCTGTAAACAAGTAATCACATTAGCCGGCTCCGCCAGCTCCAAAAAAGAATTCCAATTCTCACTCAAACCAGTAGAATCAGCCCACTCACGGGCTAAGGCTTCATAAGGCGTTGAATCCCAGCCGGGAATATCAACGGGCAACTTAAAAGTAGATTTCGACTTTCTAGAAAACATCTCGGAAAAGAAAGAAAAAGAGAAAAAAAGAAAAGAGAGAAAGAGAAAAAAAAACTACACACACAATTATAGACAAATAATATACAAACGAAACCACGCACGCGCCGAAAGCAAACACGATACAACCACAACGCACACAGGTTTCGTAAACGGTTCGTGACGCCAAATGTTCTGCTTGGGTTTTCGGATCAGATAGAACCCGCTCATCAGAGCCTCACTAACCCAGCCAGAACGTTACCCCCTCCCTAGGGCCTATTTACAATAGTGCAACCACATATATCTACCACCTAAGGACAGGGAATTCCTACTATACATACCAAGACCTCTTATAATCGGCGGCCTCGCGATCCCATACGGATCCAGACCTCTCTGCCCATACGACAGTATCACAAGTGGCGGCCTCGCGATCCCATACGAATCCAGACCTCTCTGCCCATACGACAGTATCACAAGTGGCGGCCTCGCGATCCCATACGAATCCAGACCTCTCTGCCCATACGACAGTATCACAAGTGGCGGCCTCGCGATCCCATACGAATCCAGACCTCTCTGCCCATACGACAGTATCACAAGTGGCGGCCTCGCGATCCCATACGAATCCAGACCTCTCTACCCAGACGGCAGTCTCAGCACAATCGGCGGCCTCGCGATCCCATACGAATCCAGACCTCTCTGCCCATACGACAGTATCACAAGTGGCGGCCTCGCGATCCCATACGAATCCAGACCTCTCTACCCAGACGGCAGTCTCAGCACAATCGGCGGCCTCGCGATCCCATACGAATCCAGACCTCTCTGCCCATACGACAGTATCACAAGTGGCGGCCTCGCGATCCCATACGAATCCAGACCTCTCTACCCAGACGGCAGTCTCAGCACAATCGGCGGCTTCGCGATCCCATACGAATCCAGACCTCTCTGCTCATACGACAGTATCACAAGTGGCGGCCTCGCGATCCCATACGAATCCAGACCTCTCTACCCAGACGGCAGTCTCAGCACAATCGGCGGCCTCGCGATCCCATACGAATCCAGACCTCTCTGCCCATACGACAGTATCACAAGTGGCGGCCTCGCGATCCCATACGAATCCAGACCTCTCTGCCCATACGACAGTATCACAAGTGGCGGCCTCGCGATCCCATACGAATCCAGACCTCTCTACCCAGACGGCAGTCTCATACGACAGTTCATCCTATGATCACCATAACATACAAAAAGGGAATCAGTCTCACTATTTATCAGATCACACAAGGACTGCCAGTTCGAGCATAGCCTGTTCTCCGGTTCGAGGGGCTCCTCTTTCCCTTATTCAGTTACCACTTACCTGATCAGGGTTAACATCTGTTCATGTAGCCGCAGCTGACTAGAAGAATAGGCTACCCTCTCATACAAGAACACGCAGCACATGTTGGTTCACTACAAACTGGGTACTTTATTACTCATTACATACGCAATCACATAACATTACAATATAACACATAACCTGCAAAGAAAAGTGAAAGATTAAGTTGTACACTCTAATAAGAAAGGGTCGACATCACCTTAGTAGTGTGTAGCCTGCACTCAGTGGTCATCTAGGTTCCCTTCTCGTCTGTGCCTCGGCTCGCCTGGAAGTCACACCTCCGCAGTCACGGATACATGTCTGCACCACTATGCGCTGTTCTCTTCACCCTTCTCCGAGTCACTGGGACCTCTTCCTTATCGGCTACTCTCTCCTCTCTGGCTATTCTGCTAGGAGAGTGTCTGTCTCTCGGTTCTTCTCCGCCTTCAAGATGGCGTCTGTCTTCCCTGGAATATGTAGTAGCTTTACTGTTAACGGCTAGATGCCGCCTACGGACTGAACATGTAACTGCCTCAGACTTTCACTAATATAGAGGTGCGTTTCCTCATGGAAAATTCCGGCCCGTAACCTGCCGCCCACCAAATTCTTGTACCTCCCCGTACCAAGGACACGTTCCCAGCCGGCCGGCCTGATGTAGTGTCTTCGGCATGAAGAAAAATACAATCCTTCGATAAGGGCCGGCCTGAACCGGTTCTCTCCAAGCGAATAACACCTCATAACTAAAACATTACATTTGACCTAGAAGCATCCCAAGCTGCCGGAGCAGAAAGAAAGATGGAGTCTCTCCCGTTTGAGGCCTACCAGGCCTGAATTCAGCACGGCTCCATGAAATACCCTCACTACAGGACAGGTTATCCCTGATACTAACGAATCTATCCCCTAGGCTATGTGTGCAAGCCCTGATCTATGGGGAAGAGCACAGGATCATGTCGAAGTGCCTAGTAAATAGGCTCCATTCACTACTCTAACCCTTAGACTTGAATGGTAAGAGACTGAAGTCACATTCAATTACTTTTCAACACAAGAAGGCCGGGAAAATCGAGCAGAACAGTGTCCTGCAGCACAGATCGTGCAAAAGGGCCATCCCTCCTCACCTCAGAATCCAAGCAATAATGCTTGGTGAAAGTGTGGAGGGAGGCCCATGATGCAGCCTTACAAATGTCCACTAAAGAAACACCCGTTGCCAAAGCAGTTGTAGAAGACTTTGCTCTAGTAGAATGAGCTCTGATACTTTCAGTCGGCTCCTTCTTGGCCAGGGTGTAGCATATCTTGATACACAAGAGGATCCACCTGGACAGCATTGTCTTGTAGACAGGTTTGTCCTTCATCTTCCCCACATAGCCAACAAGGGTTTGGTTGTCCAACTGCGAGTCCCTGGTCCTGTCCCGGTAGAAGCTGACTGCCCTCCGAGGGTCCAGGCAGTTAGGTCTCTCCTCCTCCTTGGAAGGGTGAGGAGGAGGATAGAAAGTGGGTAAAGTGATAGATTGCCCTAGGTGGAAGGGAGTGACTACCTTAGGCAGGAAAGCAGCTCTGGTCCTAAGAACCATCTTATTCACATGTAATTAGGTAAATGGAGGCTTGGAGCTAAGAGCCTCCTGCTCCCTTACACTCCTAGCTGAGGTGATAACCATCAGAAAAATAGTCTTAAACAAAAGCAGCCTCAAAGGGCAACTATGAAGAGGCTCAAAAGGAGACCCCATCTGAAATGTAAGCACTAAATACAAATCCCAGGCAATATGAAGGGAGTGGGAGTAAACCTATTGCTGAGGCCTTTAATGACCTCATGACAATGAGAGACTTAAATAAAAACAGCAGTTCCGGCAAACAAAGGAAGGCCGATAAGTAGCCCTTAACCATTGCCACAGCACAATCTTGCCGGGCCAATGAAAGTGAAAAACTAAGTACATCTGATAAAAGAGCCTTCAAAGGATCAATGGATCTCTCTCCACACCACTTCACAAACCTAACCCCTCTAGAGGAATAAACAGATTTGGTGGAGTATCTCCTAGACGATAAAATAACATCCACCACATGCGGTGGGGGGGGGGGAGAAAGAGCTCAGGTTGCCCCGTCCAATCTGCAGGCATGAAGATGCAGGCTCTGGAGGTGGGGGTGTAGAACCTGCCCCTGCGACTGTGAGAGAAGGTCTGCCCTGAGAGGGAGACGCGGGAGGGTGGTATGAGAGGTGAAGAAGATCTGTGTACCATTCCCTTCTTGGCCAATCCGGTGCAATCAATATAACTTTGGCCCGGTCTTGGCAAATCTTCCTCGGAACCCGAAAAATCAAGGGTATGGAAAAAAACGCTTAAGGAAGCTGAAAGCCCCAATCGAGTTGAAACGCGTACCCCAATGCTCCTCGCATCGGATACTAGAGACTCTAGAACGATGGACAGTGCACGTTCTCGTGAGTGGCAAACAGGTCCACCTGAGGAGACCCCCACAACCTGAAAATGAGCGAATCCCCTCCGGGTGAAGCCTCCACTCATGGTCAGGTGAGTACTGCCAACTGAGACTGCCTGCACCCAAGTTTAACACCCCGTCGAGGTCATTTGTAATTACGCAAATATGGTAGCCCAGAACTCAGGACCAGAGCCGCAGAGCCTATCTGCAGGACGATAAGACCATGCTTCTCCCTGCTTGTTGATGTACCACATCGCGGTAATGTTGTCCGTCAGGACTTGAACTGACTGACCTTGAAGGGAGGGAAGGAAGCCTTGAAAGCCAAACGTATTGCCCGCAATTCAAGAAGGTTGATGTGAAGCAGCATTTCCTCTGGAGACCAAAGACCTATGACCTCCAGATCCCCCAGATCTGCTCCCCACCCTAGAGTGGAAACATCCGTGATCACTGTGGCCACCGCTGGAGGAGGTTGAAAAGGCCTCCCTTGAGACAGGTTGTCCGTAACACTCCACCAAAACAGCTCCGCTGCAGTATCCCTGGAGATTCTGACCATCTCCCCGAGATCTCCATTGTGCTGATACCACCAAAGGAGTGCCCTCATGTTTCAGCCTGCATGGTTAACCAACAGTATGCAGGAAGCGAACAGACCGAGCAGGCGTAGGACCTTCAGGACTGGAACCACTGCTCCATCGTGAAACAAAGGAATCAAGTCCTGAATGTTGAGAATCCTCTGCAGAGGCGGGAAAGCTTGAGTCGACACCCAGTAGTGTCCAGCACCGCCCCTAAGAACAGGTTGCGCGGAGAGGGCACCAGGTGAGATTTGGGTACATTTATCAAGAAACCGAAGTCGAACAACAGCCGTGTTATTACTTGCAAATGATGCAGCACCATCTCTGGCGACCTCGCTTAGAGCAGCCCGTTGTCCAGATAGAGGAAAACAGGGACTCCCGACCTTCTGAGATGTGCTGCTACCACTGCCATCACCTTTGTGAAGACCCATGGTGCGGACGTAAGTCCAAACGGAAGGACCGTAAACTGGTAGTGTTGAGATCCCACAGTAAAACAGAGATACTTCCGATGTGACTTTAGGAGGGGAAGATGAAAATTTGCATCCTGCAAATCGATCGACACCATCCAGTCTTCCTACTGCAGCACCAGAAGAACCTGAGCCAGAGTCAACATCTTGAACTTTTCCTGCTTGAGGTAAAAGTTCAAGATCCTGAGGTCTACAATCGGCCTCAACCTACCGTCCTTCTTGGGGATCAAGAAATACCGGGAGTAGCACCCCTGACCCAATTAATGCTCTGAAACCACCACTATCGCACCTTTCTGTAGTATGGCAAGAACCTCCTGCTGCAAGAGCAGCAGATGGTCTTTCGAACACCAGCCCTTGCAAGGAAGGTAAGGAGGTGGAATCTCTTGCAAAGGCAGAGCGTACCCATTTTCTACAAGATTCATAACCCAAAGATCTGATGCAACAGATTTCCAGCTTTGTTGAAAACAGGATACCTGGCCCCTTACGGGACCAACATGCTACAAGATGAAGGATCTAGAGCTGCTTCCCTGTGGTACCCGTGTTGGGGACAGGTTAGGAAGAGGAGGTGGAGCGCAGTTGCCGGGAGGCCCCCCGCAGACGGCCTCTACCCTTTCCTCTGTACGACCTGTACAGAGGGTTCTGCTGCGGCTGCTGGCAGCCTCGAAAGAAAGACCCCAAAACCTCCTGTACCCATAGCCGCTGGGCTGGGACTGCAGGCCCAAAGATCTAGAAGTAGCCTTATATACCAAAAAGCCTGGACCCATCAAAAGGCAGATCAAACAGAGTAGCCTGCACATCCGGAGAGAAGCCCGAAGAGCTGAGTCAGGCATGCCTCCGGATAGCCACAGAGGAACCCATCACCATGGCCACAGAGTCCGCCGTATCCAGCCCTGATTAAATCACCTGATGGGCAGCCACCTGCGTATCTGCTAACACTTACAAGAAGTTACCATGGTCATCCTCAGGCAGCTTAGGAGCCACCTCTTTAGCAGAGTCTATCAAGGCACGGATATACCTTCCCAACAAGCACATGGCATTAGTCAACTTTAAGGCCATGCTGGCCAAGGAGAAAACCTTATTGGCAGACTGTTCCAGATTCTTTGAGTCCCTATCCCCCGGTGTGGTGGGGAATAATCCAGCCGACTGCTTAGTAGAACAAGAAGCCTGAACCACCAGGCTCTCCGGTGAAAGGCAGGCAGTAGGGAAAGCCAGATCACCAGGAGCAGGCTTATATTGTCTCGCCACTGTCCTTGATACAGCAGGGGCAGATAAGGGCTTCATAATTGGCTCTGTCAAAGCCTCATTTTTTTTTTTTATATAGAGTTTTATATAGCTGTGAACTTGACCCGAATCGGGTATCAGAGCGCTCTACATAGCACCAATTGCTTTACATTAGGACACATTCATTATTGTTAGGCAAGGGGCGATTATGTGATTTGCCCTTTGCCCAGAATCACAGGATGTTCAGCGTCATTGCTGAGACTCGAACCCAGTTCCCCAGATTCGAGGTCGACCACCCTAGTCGTTAGGCCAACTCCTCTCCCCTCATTGAAAGACAGCTTAGGCTCAACCACAGAAGAAGGAGAATGTAACACCTCAGTCAGGATATTTGACTTGACCTCAGCTGTGGGCAATTGTAGATCCAATAGATCAGCAACCTTCCTGATAATGGAATGGTATGGAGCTACGTCCTGTGATGCCAATGTTTTCAGGGAAGAAAGCTCCCACTCGGGGAAAGTGTCCAAACCACTGGCCTCCTGAAGGCCCTCAAAGTCATCCATGGAGTTGGGGATCTCCCCCCTTCAGCCTGATCCTGCTGTTACTCCTCCTCCTCCAGCAGCCTCTGGGCCTCCCTCCTGGAGCGCAACTACAGGATCGGAGTCGGCGACACCAGGAGTGGCGCAGGAGACATCGGCGCCGGCCCCGAAGGAGGACCTTCAGAAACGGGCAGCGGTGCCGCTTGAAGCCGTGAAGGCATCGGCCCAACACCAGCCAGAGACGGTGGCATCGGCGTCGAACATCTTGCGCCGGGAACTACCATGGCGGAGCCATCGGCATGAAGGGCACGAAAGGTGCATGGGCATATTGCTGTGGGATTCCCAAACTATAAGCAAGCGGACCCACAGGGCCAGACGGCTCACCGGTAGGGTGAGTTGCCTTGGCAAACATGCCAAATATCGTATTCAGGAAATGCGACGGATCCGCTACCGGACCTGAAAAGGGTGGATAAGGATCCACAACAGCCGGGTCTGGATTCGACCGAGGCCGTGCAGCGGGCTGTGGCTGCAGGGACACCGGGGCCAGTACAGGTGAAGCCATAGGAGCAGAAGACTCCATGGGTGCCGGAGAATCCCTTGGCGTCGGACAGAAGCCGGAGTCGCCTGCGGAGAAGGTGAGGGCAAAGGCGAGATGACATCCTTAGCATGACACCGCTGAACAGGAGAAGCTGACCTCGGAGCCTTGCCCTTCAAAGACCGATGTCAAGACCAATGTCAGCGCTTCTTCTTATGCTTTCTTGACTTTGAGGTCTGTGAAGGTGACCATTTTGACTTGGACCTCTTGCCGCCCCTCTTCCCCTTTTTAGCCAGAGCCATGAAAAGCTTTGCCTCATGCTCCTTCAGCGCCTTCGGATACATCCTCCAAGAGGACGAACATTCTTCGACATCCTGATCCGACGACTGGCACTAGAGACAATCATCGTGGGAGTACGTGATGGACATGTGGTCCCCACAGTCCCTGCAAGGCTTGAAACCTGACTTCTTCAATGTAGCCATCACACTGCTACACCAAGGAAGAAAGTAGAAACAAAGTAATATGAAGAAAATGGAGAGTCCCAGAAAAAAACTGATACGCGTCGATGGTGGGTAAAAAAGGGAACTGACACCAGCATGACAACAAGGTGTTTTTAATGGCGCCGATGACGTCATACGGAGTCGGAAGCGGAGACGTACCATTGTGATGTTCTCCTCAATGTGGGAGAGCTAGGAAAAAGTTTCTGTGCAATGCTGGCGCAAGGGGTATTTCAAAAGGTGATGAATCCACAGGCAGATGTATCCATCAAAAAAAAAATTTTGCTTATCTTTGCTAACAATCTTTCTGGTGGATAATCTATTTACCTGTAAATTCTTCACCTGTTGAACATTCCCAGGCTTCAGACTGGATCCAGAAACTCCAAAACTCTTAGATGACAGTGGGGGGGCACTTGCTTCGTACTGATGCCGGAGGTGACAAATAAATTGCTTATATTCGGTAACACATTATCTGGCCAAAAGCGCAGAGCCATGAAGTGAACTAACTAGTCCATACTAAGGCCCTGAAATGAGGGAAATCTTAGCCCTATAAATATGTACGCAGAGTGGGGAGGCATGGGTGGGTCTGTAAGGAATCCGCAATAGATGTTGTCTCTACCAGATAATGTGTTACTGAAGGTAAGTAACTTGTTCATCTGCAGATTCCTTACCTTTGAACATATACCGAAGGCATACCCTCCTGGCGGTGGGCTGCAGACAAATTACTAGACTAAAAGTCCTGCAGGACTGAACGGGTGAAATGTCCATCCCTAAGGACCGGACCATCCAGGCAGTAGTACTTGGCAAATGTGTGAAGAGATGCCTACATTGCTGCCTGGCAGATATCCAGGATTGGAACACCACAAGCAATCGTCGTGGACGCAGTTTTCACCCTGGCGGAAGGGGGCTTAAATCCCTCTGGAGACTGCTTCTTAGCCAGGGCGTAGCAGATCATAGAACAAAGAACACCCAGCGAAAAATAGTTAGTTTCTGAACTGCCTGACTTTTGTTTTGAGCTCCCATATATCCCACAAAGATTTGCTTGTCCACCCGGAACTGTTTTGTGCACTCAAGATAGAACAATGCTCCTTTGTGTCCAGGCGATGGAGTAGCTCCTGTAGGAGGCTGGCTCAGTATATAGTGTACACTTATTGGTGATACATTTTGCACCGAGTACAGGCATCCCTTAGTGATAGTTTAAGGGGTCCTGGTTAAACAAAGCGCTCAAGGGGTAGCTGTGGAGAGCAGCTGAGGCTTATCCAGGAGGGTGTAAAGCAGGTATGTAGGAAAATAGGATCTGCTTTCATGCTTATCCCCGCTTTTTGCTAGTGTTATACTGTTTTCTGACAAGTCTGACCGGGATCCTGTTAATCAGAACCCCAGTCACTGTACTCTCTCCCTAAATTTGACATATAGTACTTTGGTACCTTCCCAATTGGCTACTGGTGCACCCTTCTAAATCCCTAGAACATGGTACTAAGGCACCCAGGGCATAGGTACACTAGGGGTCTTCCATGGGCTGCAGCAAGTATTATGCCACAGCTCAATCTCCACGCATGGAGGCAAAGAGTTGACAGGTTCGGGTGGAGAACCCTCTGCTGCTGCTGCAACAGAAGATCCTCCTGAAGGGGCAGCTGATCGAAGGATTGATGCTCATTGTTAGAAGCTCTGGATACCAGACTCTCATTGCCCAGTCCGGAGCCACAAGAATGACTTGGGCCTGGTTGTTCCTGATCTTCTTCATAACCCTGGGCAGGAGTGATATGGGCAGAAATTTATACAGCAGGCCTGAGCTCAACTTGAGACAAAAGGAGTTGCCAAGAGATAGCTGCCTTGAAAACTCCAGCGCGCAGTATTGCTAACACTGCGTGTTCTCTTCTGAGGCAAACCGATCTAACCAAGGCCCTCCCCACTTCTGAAAAAGACCTTTTGCCACCTCCTAATTAAGATGTCATCTGTGATCTGCTAGGCGTCTCTGGCTGAGTTTGTTAGCCCTGGCGTTCAGAGAAACTGCCAGATGTTGAATCACCAGGGTTATGCCCAGCTGTTCCAGCCATGCCCAGAGATGCAGTTCCTCTCGACAAAGGATCCACGACCCCATCAATCAATCAATCAGTCAGATAATTTGTAAAGCGCACTACATACCCGGGAGGGTTTCAAGGCACTGGGGGGGGGGCGGGGTAGCTGCTATTGGTCGAAGAGCCAGGTCTTGAGTTGTCTCCTGAAGGTCAGCAGGTCTTCGGTCTGTCGCAGGTAGAAGGGGAGGGTGTTCCAGGTCCTGGCCGCGCGATGGGAGAAGGATCTGCCTCCGGAAGTAGTTCTCCGGATGCGTGGGATCGTGGCCAGGGCGTGGTCGGAGTTCCTTAGGTGGGGGGTGATGTGGTCGCGACGCGGAACGTCGAGGATCAGGCGTGCAGAGGCATTCTGGATTCTCTGTAGTCTGCTGATGAGCTTGGACGGGGCTCTGGCGTAGAGGGCGTTTCCGTAGTCGAGTCTGCTGCTGACTAGGGCCTGGGTGACTGTTTTTCTCGTGTTTGTCGGGATCCATCTGTAGATCTTGCGGAGCATGCGGAGGGTGTTGAAACAGGTGGACGAGACTGCGTTGACTTGTTTGGTCATGGAGAGTTTCGAGTCGAGGATGTCTCCCAGGTTGCGTGCGTGGTCGGCGGGGGCCGGAGGGGACCCCAGTGATGTGGGCCACCAAGAGTCGTCCCATGAGGAGGGGTTGGACCCGAGGATGAGGATTTCCGTCTTGTCTGCGTTCAGTTTGAGGCGGCTGTCCTCCATCGAGTCGGCGACGGCCTTTATTCCCTGGTGGAGGTTGGATTTGGCAGTGAGGGGGTCCTTGGTGAGGGAAAAGATCAGCTGAGTGTTGTCGGCGTAGGAGATTATGTTGAGGTCGTGCTGTCGGGTGATGCATGCTAGTGGTGCCATGTAGACGTTGAACAGCGTCGGGCTGAGGGAGGATCCTTGGGGGACGCCGCAGATGATCTCGGAGGCCTCGGATCGGAACGGGGGGAGGCGGACTCTCTGAGTTCTGCCGGAGAGGAAGGAGGTGGTCCAGTCCAGGGCCTTGTCTCGGATCCCTGCGTCGTGGAGGCGCGTGCGTAGTGTGCGGTGGCAGACGGTGTCGAAGGCGGCGGAGAGGTCCAGGAGGATGAGGGCCGCCGTCTCGCCGTTGTCTAGCAGGATCCTGATGTCGTCTGTGTCGGCGATGAGGGCGGTCTCGGTGCTGTGGTTACTGCGGAATCCTGATTGGGAAGGGGCTAGGATGTTGTTGTCTTCGAGGTGTCGGGTGAGCTGGGTGTTTACTATCTTCTCGATGACCTTTTCTGGGACAGAAGCAAGGAGATGGGCCGGAAGTTCTTGAGGTCGCTAGGGTCCGCCTTGGGTTTCTTCAGTAGAGCGTTGATCTCTGCGTGCTTCCAGTTCTCAGGGAAGGTGGCGGTCTCGAAGGAGAGGTTGATGATTTTGTGCAGGTGGGGTGTGATGGAATTGCTGGCTTTGTTGAAGATGTGGTGCGGGAGAGGGTCGGATGGGGAACCGGAGTGGATTGTTCCCATGGTCTTGATTGTGTCCTCGATGCTCACGTTGGCCCAGGTTGTCAGGGTGTCGTGGGCGGTGGGGTGCTGTGGGTTCGGTGCGGTGTGGTCGGCAGGGGTCGTCCGGGGTCTGAAGCTGTCATGGATGTCGGTGATTTTCCGGTGGAAGAAGGCGGCGCTTGAGTCGCAAAGGGCTTGCGATGGTGGGATGTCGTTGGAGTTGGAGCTGGGGTTGGAGAGTTCCTTCACGATGGTGAAGAGCTCCTTGCTGTTGTGCGCGTTGTTGTCAAGGCGGTCTGTGAAGGAGGTTCTTTTGGCGGTCCTGATGAGGCGGTGGTGGTTGCGGATGGCATCTTTGTGGGCAGTGCGGCTGGCAGGCGTCTTGTTGCTGTGCCATATGTTTTCCAGTTTCCGGCAGGTGCGTTTGGAGTCGAGGAGTTCCGGGGTGAACCAGCTGACTCTTCTGCTGGTGTCTCTGTTGGTGGGGTTTTTCAGCGGGGCGATGGTGTTGGCGCAGTCATTCATCCAGCGTTCGAGGGCGAGTGCACCTTCATCCGGGTTGGTGGGGTTTGTCGGAGGGTTGAGTTCGAAGCTTGTCTGTAGTTGTTCTTCAGTGATTTTGCTCCAGCGGCAGCGGGAGGTCTGTAGGGTGCGCTGGTGTGTTGGTGGTTTTCGGAAGGAGAAGTGGATGCAGTGGTGGTCTGTCCAGGTGAGTTCGGAGGCGTGGCTGAAGGTGACGTGGGGGCTTGAGGAGAAGATGGCATCTAGCGTGTGGCCGGCGATGTGGGTCGGCGTCGTGAGGAGCTGTTTTAGTCTGAGGTTGGCGAGATTGTCGATCAGGGTGGAGGAGTTGCTGTCGTTGTTGCTCTCCAGATGATAGTTCAGGTCTCCGAGGAGGATGTAGTCGGTGGAGGTCAGCGCGTGCGTGCTGATGAGGTCGGCGATGTAGTCGCAGAATTGAGGCCGGGGTCCTGGCGGTCTGTAGACTAAGATGCCTCTTAGGGTGGTCTTTGGGTCCGTGTGAATCTGGAAGTGCATGTGTTCGGCGGAGCTGAGGGTGCCGTTGGTGTTTGTTTAGATCTTGATGGTGTTTTTGTGGACAATGGCGATTCCTCCTCTGGCCCTGTTTGAGCAGTCTCTGCGGGTGATCTTGTACCCGTCTGGGATGGCTATGGCGATGTCTGGGGAGGAGGCTTCGTTCATCCAAGTCTCGGTCAGGAAGGCGATGTCCGGTGATGTGGTGTCGAGTAGGTCCCAGAGTTCGACGGCGTGTTTGTGTGCCCTGGCGTTCAGAGAAACTGCCAGATGTTGAATCACCAGGGTTATGCCCAGCTGTTCCAGCCATGCCCAGAGATGCAGTTCCTCTCGACAAAGGATCCACGACCCCATCAATCAATCAATCAGTCAGATAATTTGTAAAGCGCACTACATACCCGGGAGGGTTTCAAGGCACTGGGGGGGGCAGCTGCTATTGGTCGAAGAGCCAGGTCTTGAGTTGTCCCCTGAAGGTCAGCAGGTCTTCGGTCTGTCGCAGGTAGAGGGGGAGGGTGTATCAGGTCCTGGCCGCGCGATGGGAGAAGGATCTGCCTCCGGAAGTAGTTCTCCGGATGCGTGGGATCGTGGCCAGGGCGTGGTCGGCAGAGCGGAGTTCCTGTTGGGTACGTAGAAGGAGAGTCGACTGTTGAGATAGGCTGGGCCGGTGTTGTGGAGAGCTTTGTGTGTGTGGATCAGGAGTTTGAAGGAGATTCTTTTGTCGACGGAGCGCCAGTGCAGGTTCCTTAGGTGGGGGTGATGTGGTCGCGGCGCGGAACGTCGAGGATCAGGCGTGCAGAGGCATTCTGGATTCTCTGTAGTCCTACAATTAGACCAACCTCTGTCCGTGGAACAGAAGGAAAACTGCAGGAGAGGACTGTCCTTGTGCTGTGTGCTGTTCCCTGGATTGGCCTGCAGTAGTTTTCATTGGACTGGAAATAAGAGGGAAAAGGAGCTGTAAGAGAACTTTCTAATCTTGAACCTGCAATCACCCAAGGGCTAGAGAGAGAACTAGCCTCCTGACTGAAGTCTCAGGACCAGTAGACTTCATTTTGTCTCTAAGGCCTGTTAGCGAGCCGCCGCAGCCGTGGAGCGTCAAGAAAATCATCGCACTGCTGCCGCCGAGGGCTCGCTGGCCTGATCATCGCCCCGCACGTTTGCGGGCCTCAAACTTATCGCTAAAGCCTGTTAGCGAGCCGCCACAGCCGCGGAGCGTCAGGAAAATCATCGCACTGCTGCCGCTGAGGGCTCGCTGGCCTGATCATCGCCCCGCACGTTTGCGGGGTCTAAAAATTATCGCCACAGCCGCGGAGCGTCAGGAAAATCATCGCGTGGCTGCCGCTGAGGGCTCGCTGACCTGATCATCGCCCCACACGCTTGCGGGCCTCGAAATTGTCGCTAAAGCCTGTTAGTGAGCCGCCGCAGCCACGAAGCATCAAGAAATTCATCGCTTTGCTGCCGCTGATGGCTCGCTGGCCTGATCATCGCCCGCACGTTTGCGGGCCTAAAAATTGTCGCTAAGACCCGTTAGCGAGCGGCCGCGACCAAGAGCGTGAGGAAAAACATCGCTATCCCGCCGTAGCGGCATTTTTGTGGATTATTGACAATAACATCCCGGACTGTGAGTAAAAAGGGTCGCAGAGACCATTGCCCTGAACCTAACTTTTCATTCCCCATTTGAACTATTTTTGCAGCATCCAGAGAGAATTATTTTTGCACAGTATTGTGGCTTTCTCGTTATTTGGTCTTGTGATAAGCCTATATATAGATAACAATTTTTTGATGCCTACCTGCGTTGTGTCCCTTTGTAGTGTTCCTCTCTGTATTACTGTGTATGGTCATAAACGCTTAACACACTGCCTCTGAGATTAGCCTAACTGCTCGTGCTACGTTACCACAGGGTGGAGCAGGGGTTGTCAAAGGGGTGCAGCCCTTCACTCTGACTTAGGAAGAAGGGTCCCTGCTTGGACAGTGGCCATCCACTGCCAACCAGAGACCCCCATTTCTAACATTGGTGGTCAGCGGTGGGGATCTGGACTTGCGTTTGTGACCGCATACAGTAATTATAGTGTACACTACTAGTGAGTGCAGACCATAACGTACCACATGCATATTTGAGGATTATTTTTTTTTTGTCTATTGTTGATTAAGAGTGCCAGTTGTTGATACAATGGCCAAGCCCAGAGCTGTTGACCCAGAAGAGTTCTCCTGGGAAAAGGAGAAGATAGATACCTACACTTCCAAGGAGCTAAAACTTTTTTGCAAGAAATTTACAGTCCCTAC
The DNA here is from genome assembly GCF_964204655.1 of Triturus cristatus. NCBI lineage: Eukaryota > Metazoa > Chordata > Amphibia > Caudata > Salamandridae > Triturus > Triturus cristatus. Next base: position 1,167,299,818 of record NC_140591.1, on the reverse strand, counting down.
CACAGGTTTTACCAGGAAAGAAGAATTTTGCAAGGCGCTGAAGGCCTGGCTAGCAGCCAGGGACGCCCCTAGGAATATGGGAGAGCCTGTGGTGGAGGGAGAGAATGTGGAGGAAGTGATTGGTGTAGTAGGTGGTAAAGCGATTTCCAGCCCGGGCACGAGTGTGTCGGTGAGGGGTCTGTCCCCAGAGGAGATGGAGGACAGGGAAAGAGAGAGACGCCATAATATGGAGATGGCTAAAATGCAACTAGAAGATCAGAGGAAGAGAGATCTTGAGAACAAGAAGCTAGAGTTTGAAATGATGAAAATGAAGCTTGAGCATGAGAGAGCATTGAGGGAGCTGGAGATTAAGGCAAAGAATGGAGAGACCTCCAGTCCCTCTGGTGGCAGCATACCAGTAGTACAGACAGAGAGCAGAGTATACATTCCTAAAGAGGTTATTAAGGATTTCCACAAGAGTGAGGATATTGGGCAATGGTTTGCAGCTTATGAAATAGCTATGGTGTCCCACCGAGTCCCTGAGAAGGATTGGGGAGCGGGGTTGTGGGGACGGTTTGTGAGTGAGGGGAGAGACACCTTGTTGGATCTGCCCCCAGAAAGTAGAATGGTTTATGAACACATGAAAGAAGCGCTGATGACCCGCTATGGGTTGACCCCTGAGATGTACAGACAGAGGTTTAGGTCCTGTAAGAAGTTGGAAGGTACCACATGGGTGGAATATGTGTCTTTTTTTTGTAGAGCAATGGAACGCTGGGTGAAAGGTAGCAAAGTAGAAACTTTTGAGCAACTGAATGATTTGATTGCATGGGAGCATCTATCTGAAAACTGTTTTCCTGAGCTACGCCAACACCTCATTGATTACAGGCTGACTAAACCTAGGAAGCTTACTGAGGAGGCGGACCGCTGGGTCACAAGGGTCCCATGGGAGACTTCTCCAGAGGTAGGCAGGGTCCCCAGCAGAGAAGTGGGGGGGACAGGGGTCAACCAAGGGAGTTCCACCGAGGGCCCCAAAGTAATACCCAAGGGAACCAAGCAGTGGTGTCCCAGCCTCCCCAAGAAAGAAAGCCAATGCCCCCGATAGGTAGGCCTGTTCACAGGGGGCCCCCTACTTATTATCATTTTGGCCAAGTGGGCCACCGGTCCTTTGATCCCCCGTGTCCTCAGAGGGCTACTGCCGCACCCCCGCCCGTGCGCCACCCTGCCAGATGGCTAGTGTACCCTTGGAAGGAGAGGTGATGGATGCACAAGAGGGGTGGGACCCTGTACAGTTAACCCTTGTCTCCCTAGGAGACTGCGAGATGGTCCCTAAACCTGCACTGCCTGACAACACTAAGAAATACAGGCAGTGGGTGACCGTCAATGGCCATAAAGTGGAGGCTCTCAGGGACACAGGAGCCAGTATAACTGCTGTCAGCTCCCGGTTGGTGTCCCAGGAGCAGATCATTCCCCATGCATTCTGCCCAGTAGTGTCAGCCGACAACTCAGACAGCCAATATGAGGTGGCTCAGGTTCCCTTCGAGTGGGGGGGGGGTCTCAGGAACTCTTCAGGTAGCTGTGAGGCCTGCTATGCCTGTAGACTGTCTGTTGGACAACGATTTGGAGAACTCCCCGTGGGCTATGGTGGAGAGGAGTTCTCACTTGGAAATGCTGGGTCTGCCTGAATGGGCGTGTGCCACCACTCGGTCCATGGCAGCCAAGGAGGGTGTTGAGAAAAGTCTTGAGCCTGAAAGTATGGCCCAGATCCCTGCCTTAGAGAGAAGGAGCAGGGGGCGCGGGAAACCAGCCCCCTTAGTTCCCACGGCCCAGGAAGGAGCAGCCCTTCAAGGGGATGCCCTGGAGCCTATTGGGGAGCAAAGCACCGACTTGGGGGACCTGCCTGAGCTGACCCATTGGCAGTAGGAGGGGGGGCTCACCAGGGAGGACTTTTGTAAGCAGCAAAAAGTTTGCCCTTCTCTTGAGGGTATGCGACGTCAGGCTGCAGCCCAGGCAGCAGGTGATATGTCTGGTTCGCATCTGATCTATTGGGAGAACAGTCTCCTGTATAGTGAGCCTAAGGCTGCTGAGCCGGGGTCGGCCCGTGTGCTGGTGGTACCTGAGTGCTTCAGAGCATTCCTACTGGGGTTGCCTCATGACATTCCGTTGGCAGGACATCTGGGGCAGACCAAGACCTTTGAGAGGCTGGTCACCCACTTCTATTGGCCCCAGATGCGCAAAAGAACAGATACATATTGCAGGACCTGTGAGACTTGCCTGGCAAGTGGGAAGAGTGGGGGGAAGATCAAGGCCCCACTCCAGCCCTTTCCAGTTGTGAGTACCCCATTTGAGCGAGTGGGAATTAACATTGTGGGGCCTCTGGACCCCAAGACAGCCATGGGCAACAGGTACATTCTGGTCTTGGTGGACCATGCCACCCGGTACCCTGAAGCCATCCCACTCAGGACAGTGATGGCCCCCGTGGTGGGACGGGCACTGATGGGGATCTTCTACCGTGTGGGGTTCCCCAGAGAAGTGGTGTCTGATAGGGGAACCAACTTCATCTCCCAGTACATGAAGTCTCTGTGGGAGGAGTGTGGGGTAACTTATAAGTTCACCACTCCTTACCACCCCCAAGGAAATGGCCTGGTTGAAAGGTTCAACTGGACCTTGAAAGGTATGATTATGGGCCTAGAGGAGCCCCTGAGGCTTAAGTGGGACGTCCTCTTGCCATGCCTGTTGTTCGCCTACCGTGAGGTGCCCCAGAAGGCCTTAGGGTTCAGCCCCTTTGAACTACTCTACGGTCACCCGGTCAGAGGGCCTCTGAGTCTGGTCAGGGAAGGCTGGGAGCAATCTCCCAGGAAACCTCCCCAAGACGTATTTAGCTACATCTTGGCCTTCAGGAACCAGACTCGGCGTTTCAGAAAGATTGCTGAGGCAAATCTGGAAGCCAGCCAGGAGGAGATGAAACGTTGGCATGACCAGAATGCCACTCTGGTCGAGTTTCAACCTGGTCAGAAGATTTGGGTACTGGCCCCAGTGGAGCCCTGCGCGCTCCAAGATAAGTGGACCGGTCCATTTGAGGTGGTGGAGTGCAAAAGTCAAGTTACCTACTTGGTGGACTTTCAGTCACCCAGGAACCCCCTGCGGGTCCTGCATGTGAACCGCCTGAAGCCCCACTTTGCGAGGTCTGAAGTGGGCATGTTGCTTGCCACAGATGCTGGAATGGAGGAGGAGAGTGAGCCTCTTCCTGACCTCCTGTGCGCAGAAGAGAAGGATGGGTCAGTTGAGGGTGTGGTCCTCTCCACCACGCTGACCCCTGAGCAGCAGAGAGATTGTCACCAGCTGTTGGGACAATTCTCAGATTTGTTTTCCCTAGTGCCTGGTGTCACTGACTAGTGCGTCCATGAGGTAGACACCGGGGACAGCCCCACTGTCAAGCATAATGCTTACCGGGTGTCTGACAGGGTCAGGGCCTACATTAAGGAGGAAGTCTCCAAAATGTGTACCCTAGGGGTGATTGAGTGCTCTAGCAGCCCTTGGTCCAGCCCAGTGGTCTTGGTACCAAAGGCTGCCGCGCCTGGTGAGGCCCCTGAACTAAGGTTCTGTGTGGACTACCGAGGTCTCAATTCGGTCACCAGGACCGACGCACACCCCATCCCCAGAGCAGATGAGCTCATTGATCGGCTAGGGGCTGCCCGGTACCTCAGCACGTTTGATCTAACGTCTGGGTACTGGCAGATCGCCTTGACTGATGGGGCAAATGAGAGGTCAGCATTCTCCACCCCAGATGGGCACTACCAGTTCCGGGTGATGCCCTTTGGGATGAAGAATGCCCCTGCCACCTTTCAGAGGTTGGTCAACCAGGTGTTGGCTGGGCTGGAGGATTTCAGTGCCGCCTACCTGGACGACATTGCAGTGTTCCGTTCCTCCTGGGTGGATCACTTGCGCCACCTCTGGGAAGTGTTGATGGCGCTGCGCAGAGCAGGCCTCCCAATCAAGGCCAGTAAGTGCCAGATTGGGCAGGGTTCTGTGGTGTATCTAGGACACCAAGTGGGGAGTGGCCGGGTGGCACCCCTGCAGCCCAATATTGAGACCATCCTGTCTTGGGAGCCCCCAAGGACCCAGACGCAGGTGAGGGCCTTCTTAGGACTCACGGGGTACTACAGGAGGTTTGTCAAGGGGTATGGCAACATTGTTGCCCCCTTGACTGATCTGACTTCCAAGAAGCAGCCAAAGATTGTGAACTGGACTGACACCTGCCAAAAAGCTTTTGATGCCCTCAAGACTGCCATGTGTACAGCGCCCGTACTCCAGGCACCCAACTTTGCTAAAGAATTTATTGTCCAGACAGACGCTTTAGAGCATGGGGTGGGGGCTGTTCTGTCACAGATCAATGAGGAGGGACTAGACCAACCTGTAGCCTTCATCAGTAGGAGGTTACTGCCACGGGAACAGAGGTGGAGTGCAATTGAGCGGGAAGCATTTGCTGTGGTCTGGGCGTTGAAGAAGCTGAGGCCATGCCTATTTGGGACTCACTTCCGGGTTCAGACAGACCACAGGCCCCTCAGATGGTTGATGCAAATTAGGGGTGAGAATCGCAAGTTGTTGAGGTGGTCCATTTCCCTACAGGGGATGGACTTTACGGGGGAACACCGCCCTGGTACAGAGCACGCCAATGCTGACGGTCTGTCCAGATTTTTCTGCCTTAGTGATGAGAACTTCCCAGGGGATGGGTAGTTCTCCCCACATTTCAGCTGGGGGGGACACGTGTTAGATTGTTAGACCTGGCACCATTGGCGTGAGTCTCCCTTCCATTTTTTTGCTGTGCCTCCTCGGTTTTTCTGGTGATAGATGCTCTGGGCACTGCGCCACTGCCATTCAGTGCCGCAGCGCTGATGCTCCCTGTGTAAAGATGACATATGAATTGATGTAACCCTGATTGGCTTATTTGGTCTACCTGTTAGTCCCTAGTAATGTGGCCTGTGTGTGCCCAGGGCTGGTAAACCAAATGCTGCTGGTGGCCCTGCAGCGTTGGTTTGCGCCACCCACAGAAGCAGCTTGTAAAGTGTGTCTCAGACCTGCCACTGCAGTGTCTGTGTGCAGTCTAGAACTGCCATCTTGGCTGTGAAGTGCACCCACTTCCCAGCCCCTGACCCTTCCCTTAGCATCATGTAAACCACCCCTATGGTAGGGTGCATTGTATGTGTAAGGTAGGACATGCTCTGATGTGTGTAGCATGTCCTGGTAGTGAATTACACCCAATTTCGTTTTTCACTACTGTAAGGCTACCTGTTCTCCATAGGCCAGAATGGGAATTTTGGCTATTACATTCTATAGTCCTAACTGACCCATAGAACATGGTAGAAAAACAAATTTAGTATGCCTGAGCTCAGAATATTAAAATACATCTTTTAGCGAAGTTTATTTTTATATTCTGTGTTTGAAAATACCACTTTTAGAAAGTAGGTATTTTCTTGCCTCAGCCTTCCAGTGTGCTCTGCTGTTATGTGTATTGACTGTCTGGTTTTGGAGAGACAGGGCAGGCTGAGTCAGACCTGGGTTGAATAGAGAGATCTGCATTGGAGTATGGGGAGGGGTAGCTCCTGAACCTGAATAGGGCTGTGCCTGGCAAGGTGAATGCTGGCTCCACCTCCCACAGTGCATCTGATGGCAGACCCCCTCTTTCTGAAAGGAAGGATGCAGCCTAGTAAACAAAGTGCTCCAGTGCTGGGCAGAACTTGTTCTGGCTGGGTTCAGTGACTTGTAGCTTCTGAGAACAAAGACTTTAGGGGTATAAATATCTGTGCTGAAACCCCTACAATTTGTATTGCCCCTGGATCTCAAGACCAACCTCTGTCCGTGGAACTGAAGGAAGCTACAGGAGAGGACTGTCCTGGTGTTGTGTGCTGTTTCCTGGATTGGCCTGCAGTAGTTTTCATTGGACTGGAAATAAGAGGTAAAAGGAGCTGTAAGAGAACTTTTTAATCTTGAACCTGCAATCATCCAAGGGCTAGAGAGAGAACTAGCCTCCTGACTGAAGTCTCAGGACCAGTAGACTTCATTTTGTCGCTAAGGCCTGTTAGCGAGCCGTCGCAGCCGAGGAGCGTCAAGAAAATCATCGCACCGCTGCCGCTGAGGGCTCGCTGGCCTGATCATCGCCCCACACGTTTGCGGGCCTAAAACTTATCGCCACAGCCGCAGAGCATCAGGAAAATCATCGCGTGGCTGCCGCTGAGGGCTCACTGGCCTGATCATCGCCCCGCACGCTTGCGGGCCTCGAAATTGTCGCTAAGGCCTGTTAGCGAGCCGCCGCAGCCACGAAGCGCCAAGAAATTCATTGCATTGCTGCCGCTGAGGGCTCGCTGGCCTGATCATCGCCCCGCACGTTTGCGGGCCTAAAAATTGTCGTTAAGACCCGTTAGCGAGCGGACGCGGCCAAGAGCATGAGGAAAAACATCGCTATCCCGCCGTAGCCGCATTTTTGTGGATTATTGACAATAACATCCCGGAACTGTGAGTAAAAGGGTCGCAGAGACCATTGCCATGAATTGAACTTTTCATTCCCCATTTGAACTATTTTTGCAGCATCCAGAGAGAATTATTTTTGCACAGTATTGTGGCTTTCTCGTTATTTGGCCTTGTGATAAGCCTATATATAAAGATAACTATTTTTTGATACCTACCTGTGTTGTGTCCCTTTGTAGTGTTCCTCACTGTATTACTGTGTATGGTCATAAACGCTTAACACACTGCCGCTGAGATTAGCCTAACTGCTCGTGCTACGTTACCACAGGGTGGAGCAGGGGTTGTCAAAGGGGTGCAGCCCTTCACTCTGACTTAGGAAGAAGGGTCCCTGCTTGGACAGTGGCCATCCACTGCCAACCAGAGACCCCCATTTCTAACAACACTGTATCAGGACACAACAACAAATTAGAATAACAACGAAATATATGATTTTCTCTAAGATCCAGCACCAACCACAAAACAAGGACCAACTCCAATTTCCACTCTCCATGCCCTTAACATTCTCCAAAATGTCTAAAATATGTTGGGTAATATTTTTTTTCATATTAGTGATGCCCACCATGCACTGATCTCCTATTACAGCGCATGCTCCACCATTCTTAGCTAGAATAAAATCAACGGCATATCATGTATGTTCTGAATATATGCGCATACTTTCTAATTGAGTGGTGATATCCCGTAAAGCTGCTACTGTCAAATTAGATTTAATATAGACATGGTCCAGGGTATCCCAAACCAAACCAAATTCACCTTTTACCTCTACAAAAGTGGAGGAATGAACATATGTGTAATTTACCAGTGAGAGGGGATAGGCAGTCCATAAACTTGCGACAGAATCAGTAAGATAACAAGCTGTGTTATCCCCAAAGAATTTTCGGTGGGTATCCAGGAAAACATTATTGTGTATAATGCGCTTCTGACGATCCGAGGGAACTGCTTGATACAAGACACATGACGATGTAACTCCAGAGCACTCCATTACCCAGAACAGCCCCCCTCCCCCCAATAAAAGCAGTAACATAACTATGACCCAAAATATTTTTTTCTCGAGCAACCATTCATAACCAACTCGCTCTGGGCGTATAGCAACAAGACCTTGTTCATCTGCTGCAAGGGCGGCGACCAAAAAGATACATTTTCTCTATATATATATTCATAGATCAAAGCATCAAAAGACAGAACGACTTAGAATGGAGCCAATGATGGAAAAAAGTACACACAAAAAAAAGAAATCAAAAAGAATTGGGAATCAGGGTCTGTTCCAAACCTCCTTGGCAGGCTTCTATTGTCCATACCTCAGTGGTGCTATCGAGCACTCTCGCGTTGAAGCCGCACCGTTGCAGCTCATAGGCAAATGTTCACTGTTTTCAGGATAGGACACTCTCCCTCCTTGGAAGATACCCTAAACTTTCCTGTCCTGCGTCACAGGCAGAGCACCAATCTTCTGATCCCTAATCCAAGAGGAAGATGAAAAAACAGGGGACTTTTTACTTGTCTTATGCAATGAAGTCCATCCCTAACTACACTCACTTTTCTTTTGGCGCACCACCTTTCCGTCGAGGATGCAAATTATACCTGTCTTTTCCAAGCACTGTCTCATCTCGAAATAGAATCTGAAATTCGGGGGATGTTGAGGACTGGAACTCGGGTTCCGGGGGATCAGATAAGATGGAACCCTGAGCAGCCCTTATTTCCGGAGGAACTGCTTCGTTTAACACAGCATCATTTTCCTGCTCTGTTTGTGTCCAAACCAATTGAGCATCCGAGAACAGAAGGAACTGCGGGACCTTTTCAGTTTCAGGTGTCCGATGCCCGCTCTCACCCAGGCATCATAGGGCAGGGGCAGAGGCACTCTCTTACAGTGAGAGGCATGCACCCAGTTCTTCCCACCTTCCACTCTCACCGCCGTTCTGGTGGCGAAGAGGACCAAATAGGGCCCCTTCCATCTTGGCTCCAAGCCGTCCTTTCTTTGAAAACTTCGAATCAGTGTGTATTCACCAGGCTGAATCGTGTGCCTAAGCCCCTCGGGTGCTGTAGGTAGCCCCTTGTGTATTCGTTGATGAATAGAACGTAAGCTTTTAGTAAGTTCATACAAATAGTCAACCAAGAAAGGTTACTCAACATCCAAAAATCTCTTTGGTCCACACATTTGCTGGAAGACCGAAAACTACCTCATAAGGCAATAATCCGGTCCTGGAATCGGTAGTCATTCTAGTGGACAGCAAAGCAAGAGGCAATGCATCTGGCCGTTGGAACCCAGTACTCTCCTTCACTTTTGCTAACTTTAACTTGAGAGTACCGTTGTACTTCTCAACCAAGCGTGCTGACTGGGGGTGATTAGCTGCATGAAACTTTTGCCGAATATGTAACCCATCGCATATCAGCTGAATCAATTTGGCATTGAAGTGACTTCCATTGTCACTCCAGATCAAGTGGGGCAAGAATTCCTTAATAAGGGCCTTTGCCGTTGCCATGGCGGTGTTTTCTTTCGTGGGGTAAGCCTCAATCCATTTGCTAAAAGCACAAACGACCACTAGCACATATTTCAAATTGTTAACCCATGGCAATTCTATATAGTCTATTTGGAGTACCTCAAAAGGGAAAGAGGGAGGTGAAAAAATACTAGAAGGTGTAGGGGTACCCTTCTCAGGATTGTGTCTGAGACAGATCATATAATATTTCACCAAGTGAGTAGCAAGCTTTGGGATATTGTCATTGTTCCACACAGAATCTAACAGTTTACAAATGCCCTTAGTGCTAATATGAGCTGGACCATGTGCCATAGTAACAACGGGAAGTAGATATGCATTTGGTAACATCCACCTCTGTTTCTCAGACAAATCAGTCCAACATCCCTCGTCATCTCGACACTGTGTCTTCTCCTGCCACACTGCCAGCTCCTCCACTGTCGCTTCACTCTGAATCTCTTTAACGTTGGCTAGTGTGTCCTCAAACATCCCATTCTCAGGCACCCACCTAGCTGGGCCCGCCACAACAATCTTTTTCATCTTTGATCTAGCTGTCTCCTCAGCTGTCTGATCTGCAAATGTGTTTCCTTTTCCAACATCATCAATAATTGATTTATGAGCACTACATTTTATTATTGCCAATCTTTTGGGAAGAGTTAAGGCTGTCAGAAGTCTCTCTATCAACGGACCGTGTTGAATTTTGTCAAGAACCCTCTCTCTGCCCAGAGGCGTCCAAAATTATGGGCCACCCCGAAGGCATACTGGCTGTCAGTATAAATATTGACAGTCAGTCCTGCGCTCAACTCAGAGGCCCGCAAAAGAGGCACCAGCTCTGCAGCCTGTGCTGATTGATAGGGAACATGTGACGTCTCAACTACAGTGCGCAGGGTGGTAATAGCATACGCTGTGGTAGTGGTGCCATCTGACAATTTAAAACAAGAGCCATCAACATATAGTTCCCCTTGTGGGTCAGATAAGGGAACATCAGGTAGGTCTACCCGTCCCTTCGTCTCTTCGGCTGTGCGAAACAAACAATCATGGACGTCCGTGTCCCCTTCTTCCGAGGTGGCGGTAGTAATGTGGCTGGATTCAGTGTGGCACACATTTTAGTACTAATATGAGGCGCAAACAGGGTCAATTCATATCCAATCAGACGAGCACTGGTAAGGTGCTGTGTCTTCGTTTTATTCAAAAGTACATCCACAGCATGCGGTACCATTACTGTGAGATCATGATCCTGGACTCATCACTCTCTATGACCGATCAAGTCAATGCAGTCTCCTCCTCCTGCTTCAACACCCTCTGCATGCTCCGCAAGATCTACAGATGGATCCCTACCGGAACCAGAAGGATGGTCACACAGGCCCTCGTCAGCAGCAGGCTGGACTACGGCAATGCCCTCTACGCAGGAACCACGGCCAAACTCCAGAAGAGACTCCAACGCATACAGAATGCCTCCGCACGCCTCATCATCGACATACCCCACCTGAAAGACCTGCACTGGCTCCCAGACAACAAGAGGATCATCTTCAAGCTCCTCACCCACGCCCACAAAGCACTACACAACACCGGACCAGCATACTTCAACAAACGTCTCACCTTCTACACCCGAACCACCAGCTGCGCTCCGGCGACCTCACCCTTGCCACCGTCCCACGCATCCACAGGAACTCCACCGGTGGCAGACCCTTCTCCTATCTCACCGTTAAGACATGGAACACCCTCCCCACATAGCTGCGACAAACCCAGGACCTGCTGACCTTCAGGAGACTCCTCAAGACCTGGCTGTTCGAGCAGTATGCTCTACAAATGTTTGATTGATTGATTGATAATTGAGAACGAGCCCGCCGTGGCTTTTAAACTGTTTGGGAGGGCTCTGGCGACAGTGTCAAGCGTAGCAGAAAAATAAGCACACAGCCTCTGCTTACCTCCAAAGGCTTGTGTTAACACAGAAAGTGCACATCCAGCCACTTTGTGGACGTACGAAAGGCTTCTTATAATCAGGCGTACCAAGCACAGGGCAGAGCAAAGCGCAATTTTTAATTGCTCAAAGTATGCTGACATTCATGAGTCCAGGGCAAGGGTTCGTGCACATCTTTAGTAGTTAGGTAAAGCAAAGGCTGTATTAGTAAATAATAAGGAGGTATTTAGTGCCGACAATACGAGATGATGCCTATGAACGCAGGCACATCCCTTTTAGTCTCAGGGATGGGTATCTCAACAATGGCAGCAACCCGTTCGGGTGTTAGCCTCCAACCCTCCTTTGACAGCAGGTGACCTAGATGGGTGACCTGCTGTTGACAATATTGGAATTTAGAAAGGGACACTTTATGTTAATTTTCCGCCAAATGCATTAACAATTTGACTGTGGCATCCTGACAACCGTCTTCGGTGTCGGACGCTATCAAAATGTCATCCACATATTGCAATAATACATTACCTGTGGGGAGAGAGAGAGAGTCCAGCTGACCTTTCAAAGCTTGACTATAAATATTAGGACTTTCTGTATACCCCTGAGGAACCCTACAGAATTGGAAGCTTTTTACAGCTAAAGCAAAACCAAATAGATAGTGGCTTTCAGGGTGGACAGAAAGGCTGAAGAAAAAAGCATTCTTCAAATCGATCACCGAGAAATATTTTGCCGAAGAAGGAAACATTGTGAGGAGGACTGTCATATCAGGAACCACCGGACACTGGGGAACAACTATTTTATTAACTTCCTGTAAGTCAATGATAAATCGATAAACATCAGGGTGCGCATCAGGGGTATCCACGGGAGCCTATTTAAGGATAGGAAGAATGGGGCTATTACACACACTTGCTACTGTCTCCTCCACCAACCCCACCTTAATCAAATCCTGTATAATTTGCATCAAAGCCTGTTCCCCAGCTTGCGATTTTTTGCATTGGGGAATACAAGGAAGCACAGCATTATCCTTGATCTTGATAGAAACAGGTGGTATCTGTAACAACCCAACATTAGTGTCCCCTTGTCGCCAGATCCACTGACCTGAAGTGATTCCCAGTCCACTGGAACGAAGAGAGCTCTCCACACCCCCCAAAGACAGCCCCCCTGATATGGAAAAGATATTCTCTCATACAGGAAGGCTAGCCCAGGGAGATGCGGGGAATGATATCCAACACAGGTAGCCTCTTCTGAATCCCCAAAAGGTTCAAGGAAAGCGAATTCAAATGAGTGTCCTAGGAGAGAAAACAAGAAATGCCCGAAATGAAATTCTATCCCCTTATGTAAATCTCAAAAACTTCGTAAGGATATTATGCCTGTCCTGCAGAGACAGTCGTTCCACTTACCAGCCAGATTTGATAAGGAACGTATGAACTTTGTGAGTGATTCGAAGAACAAGGTAAATCAGGCACATCAGTTATTTCCTTCACAGTCTGCAGAAGATCTGAAGAAGAAGAGGCAGATAAATCCACAAAGGTTTGCTTTCAATGTCCAAACATGTTTAAAGACGTAAGTTCCACAAAAAGTCTGACTTTACAAATTCGTAGGCCTTTTAAGAGCATTCACAGTCTATTACTGAGAACATATGGAGAATTCCAAACATAGGGACTTTGGCACAAAATATAAAAGCTGGAATATGGTTCAATTTCCCAAAAGACTTTTTATTTCGGGGGCGTTTATTCAGCCCAATGTTGCCACTTGATATTGGGGCCAGAAATGTTCATGAATTGGTGCTTAAGCCAAAAAAAAGAAAATAATCAGAGAGGTGCTACTGTAATAAACATGGTCGCGCATTAGATATATACGCGACCGCGGTTGCAGCGAGAAAAAGGACGCGGCCGCGATAGCAATCTGAATGCGGCCGTGAATTCACTTTAAAACGCGGCCGCGATTTTATGGAATTTAGGACGTTGCCGTGAAGTAAAATAAGAAAGCGGCAACGAGTTCAAAAGGTATGTGACGCGGCCGCGAATTATCGTCAAACACGGCCGCGGAGTCACACACTGCTCAAATAAAAAAATAGGTGCTGCTCATTAAATGCCTTTAGCGCTACTGCGCAATAACAGGCAAACGCTCCATCCACAAAAAGAATCAGGGAGCGGTAGCGTGCCAGCTGGCAACAGAAAAGGAACCAAAAGGATTGGCAGCCAAAAAGAAATGGGATTTAATACCTCCACAGAAAAACAGGTTTCAGCCACAGCAAGGATGATCTCCACGAAGGAACAGGAAGTGGGCGTGGTCTCAAGGGTGAAGTTTCCGGAAGCCAAGCACTGGGTCCATCTGCTGGCCTGCATTTATACCCTTAAGGGAGTGTGTATAAATTCCTGACCTTCTTCAGCCCCTTAAGGGAGCGTGTATAAATTCCTGTCCTTTTTCAGCATGGCAAGGGAATCTCGCAAAGCGTTCTCTATCTCTGCAGAGCGGGCATTGCTACCCCTGACTAACAGTGGGGCCATTTGATGGTACAAGAGGCTTGAGCTGTGACACCCCTGTTGCCCACAAAGCAGATGGTACATCCCGAAACTCAACAGGAAGTGGAGCGTACTTTGCAAAACACTGTCTCGCGCCATCTATATTAGGTCCGAAAGTCATATAAACGCTGTCTGGGGAACAATAAATAGTAGCACATACCTTCTTTAATAAATCTAATCCTAATTAATTTTCACCACTATGTGATGTCAACAGAAACAGAGAATCTACCGTAAACGGACCAACAGTCAAAGCCAAAGGTTTGGAAATGGGGCTCACAACCGGTACGCCTGAAAAACCTACTGAGACATTATTGCGGCCAGACAGGGAGACCCCAGGGACCAGTGTATGAGAAACAGAGCTATACATTGCATCTGTATCTACCCACTTTTTTTTATGTCGAACCATGTAGGACATAAGGACCCCACTGATCTACAGGAATCTGGACTGGTCCCTCACCCTGTCCCTTGCTATCCTAGCTATAGGACATCCCTGTAACTTCATCGATATCATAACCGTCATGATACTACTGTCTTCCTTGGGGATCGTCAAAATAATTCTGATCAGACCGACCCCTTGAGGATGCATCCCCCTGAAGCCTCACTTGGCCTACCTGCACCACGACCCCTTCCATTCCAACCCCTTCCTCCCAGTGCTGCAACCTTCTGTAACAATTCTGAGCACTCACTTTGCCAATGCCCCTCCTTTTTACAATACCCTCACTGATTTAGCCCCAAAGGCACACCACCTCTACCGGCACCTCGTGACCTCTGTGCCAGACCAGCACCTCGACCCCTTCCAGATGCCCTTGCAACTTGCTGTAATAACACCTTCATCTTTAAATCCTTACTCTTTTTCTCCACTTTATCCGTCTCTTCATTTCCTCAATGCTCATAATATTTGGCCATGTTCAATATCACTAAAGGGGAGGAAGTGGTCCAGGTACTCTTAGAGGCTTTCAGCCGAGCTGCAATCTCAGGAAGGAGATTTGTAATGAACCTGTTAACAAACAAACAAACCGCACCTTCCACTGACAAATCTTGTTGGCTAAAATCCCAAAACACCCCTTCAATCCGAGTAAAAAAATCAGACACACTCTCTTCTTTCTTCTGGCGACATGCCATTAACTTATCCCAATCTACTCACCTAGGTGGAATAAGAGAATGTATGTAAGTAATAATACAATTTGGCAAAGCCAGTATCTCAGCCCTAGATTTCTCGCCAGGCTTCCGTTCCTTATCCCACGCCTTAATCTCGTCCCATGTACCACCTAATTCCACTCTATGATCCTGCGTATGCACCTGTCTCCATATATCTAATGGCACTAACAGCTCAAACAATATCTCAATATCTGCTAGCATCATAACTGACAAGGAGGCAGCCTCTGTTAATTCCTTATAGTATGCAGTAAGATTTTCCTAGGATCTGGTAAATGACTCTTAAGCGCAAGTACCTCGCTTCTCTTCCACAAGGTATAAACCCACTGCTCCTGAAAGCGAGCCTCTACTCTCTGCTGAGTAGCAACATTTGCTACATTATGCTGCTCTGGAAGTTCAGGGTGGGATGCAGAAATTGGAATGCTATGATATAATTTTGCCCGATAACTAAGTAATGTCCCAACATTACTGTGAACTTCCGCAGGAGCCATACCAACGGAATATACATGATCTCGAATATTGTAAACGATTTGCGGAGCCTTACCTCCAATACACTGTTTCCACAAACCAATCAATGTATTCGACATGAGCTGAAGGGTATGTTGTTGCACAAATGGATCAAAATCTTCCATCACACTCCTTATATATCTCCCAACCCATAAATCACACTTCGAGCCCACTGTGCTGCCTGAATTGCAACCACCCGTTTCTCTTCTTCACCCACATCAGATCAAATCATTGCCCGCTCTAATCGCCCCCATGTCCCTGCCTAATTTCCTCCATCCGACCCTCGCACGGGCGTCCCAACACTACTCAACACCTTGGGTGAAATAGTCAGGGGAATGCAACAG
This sequence comes from Triturus cristatus, assembly GCF_964204655.1. Taxonomy (NCBI): domain Eukaryota; kingdom Metazoa; phylum Chordata; class Amphibia; order Caudata; family Salamandridae; genus Triturus; species Triturus cristatus. The sequence continues at coordinate 1,167,284,406 of NC_140591.1, read as the reverse complement.
ATGCTGAAGTAGGTGACAATGTCTATAATGGCTGTGTGGTAGGTGTAAGAGAAGGAGGAGAAATGGAAACAGAAGCAGCTGACACTATGGGGGTACCCGCAGTCTCTGTACAATTTGCGAAACCGAGGGAAAAACGGATACTGCCAGAGCTAAGGCTGTTGAGGCTGCGGAGGGATCAGGAGAACACAAGGCAACAGTGGCAGACTGAGACGGCGGAATAACAGGATATATTCTTTGTGGGGCATAGGGAGGTGGGGGGCGACTTTCCAACAAATCCTCCACGAAAAGATCCTCTTCCTCTCGAACGACATAGGACCTATCACACTGTAATCGCAACTTCCTATCTGGACACTCAATACACTTCTCTGTTCTCTCCTTATCATAAGCTACCGCTTTTTGCACACCGTTTGCATTGCCTTTTACCTAGACTCCTTTTCAGCCTGTATACAGCTCTGCTTAGCTTCCTTCTGCCATACCTGCAAAGTATCAAACATTGACTGTCAACTTCTTCTAGCAAATAATTTCTCCTGTAAGTAATTCAATTTTTGTTCATCAATGGTACCATCCTGTGGCCACTAAAGCTCAGTATTGTCCCTTGTATACTTGTGCCACAGTGTACAAAACATAATAGGGCCAATGCCTTGCTTCACATACATATCAAAATTCGGAGTGCCTTTCGGGGGTGCAGGCTGCCGCTCCTCCAAGCGATGTTCCACAGAGCAGCATCGGCACCCCAAACACCACACTTTACTCCAACAAGGCATCCTGACATCAGACACAGCCACATATTCACTCAATCAACACACACACAAAACAAAACACACATAAATAAAGAGCTCTCAAAAACAGTCCGCAGACTGTGTCAAGACAAGTCAGTCCTCAGACTGCACCAAGACAAGATAGGCTAGCCCCAGAAGACCTTTTCAAGAATAAACCAAATTCAACCAGTGACCAGGCAGAACATTCAACAACGCTCTGTATCACAAGGGTCCACAGACCTACCAAATTAACCAAAACGGCAATGCACTTACCAAGAATTCAAAACGAACTCACCCGGTGCACACAGGTCAGACAAGACTATTCTCCATTGCTGACACTTCGGACCAAACGGTCAGATGCAAGGGTTTCGTCTTTTTGGGACCCCAGCCAAGGCGAACGCTAGACGAGGAGCCGTCCGATCAGACAGGCGGGGCAGCTGCGAGAACCAGGCTCGATCGTGTGGGGATCCTCGATCCACCTATCTGACCAGACACAACCCCGTCCTCTACAACCCAACTACGGACGAGACGGGTCACCTGTGGGGTCCCTGTTCGGGAGCCAACTGAAGGAGACCTGATCAGGGCCACCCGGGCCAATCTCGACCTCCTCTAGCCTTCCAAGAATTAAGAGTCGATGACGCAGTAGAGAATACAAGCAATCTAGTTTATTCACTGCAGTGGAGTCCAATCAGACCAGCCCCCTATGATGGCTGCCGAGGGACTGACTGGTACAAGCATACAGTTACATTAAGTATGTTGCGGAGTTCACAAAAACCCACCTACCATGGAAAAACACTAGCAGGTGTCGTAATACAATGGGGGTACAGAACATAAGTCTCAATTTTTAAGCATTCTAAAGCCTGGTACAAGCTGTCTACATTTCAAGGTTGTCTGGCCTATCCTCCCCTCTAGATAGGTGGGAGAAGGCCTTGATCTCAATGGAAAGGCATGCGCTAACAAGCTTAACATGGACATTGAAGAAACAAAACTTACCAAGAACCATTTCTCGTAAATGAGCAAAATACAGTTTAGAGTATGCAAGTAACAGTTTCGATTGCATCAAATCATGGCGCCTGCCTAACTAAAATGGCAACACAGATGTCAACCTAACTGGAGCAACATTTTTATCAACTCATTATATATTACACACAATATGTAAATATAATGTATTTAGCCATATAAATGCTAACATAATATGAAGTAAAATACGGGTAAGAGGTAAAACTACGTTTCAATCCTATCAGCTGCTCCCACTTGAACTTCAGGTCCCAGTGCAGAGCCCACATACGCCACCTGACATCCTTTATCAACAGGATGCAGGTGGCCATGAGACCCAACAGCCTCAGAGTCAGTCTAAATATATATAGAATAGAGGCTAAAACATTGGGATCAAAACCTGAATATCCTGGACTCGTTACTCTGGAGGAAAGGCCCAAAAATGCACTGTGTTCAGAACAACTCCAATGAAAGGGAACATCTGAGAAGGAGTCATATGGGACTTCTGAATGCTTATAGAGAACGGAAAGAAAAACAAAGGGGGGAGTAGAGAGGTTCCACTCAACGAGTGGTGGAGGTGGATACTTCCTCCCAATGAAGCGTACTTAAACAAAGGGATCCACCCGCATGTATAGTAGATCAAGAGACTCCCGTTCATACCATGTGTGTCCCACGGTCGTGGAGAATACACATCAGTTGTTAAAATACCCCTCACACACCAAAAGGGCCCTTGGTGTCATGCTTCATCATAGGGGTCTTCCCGCCCCTCTACGGGACGGGGCGTGCTACGACCAACGTATACGTGGGAGCACTGTTCTTGGTGAGACTACTATGTGTAGTGCAAGGGTGTGCAAGGAAGGGTCAGGAGTGAGTGGAGAGTGATTTTAAAAAAATACCTGGCTCACTGGACTAGGAAAAATTTTTTATTCTGCCATCTAAGCTGGTATTAGTAAAAAGGTGGGGGTGGAGGGTGTATGCCTCAATGAGCTTGACCTCCTGGTGTCGACATGTTTCGAAGCTTCCCCAAGCTTCTTCGTCAGGACCTAAGAAGATCCCTTCCAACGACGCACTGTGATGTGGTGAAAAATAGTGGGTGAAAAAATCAAATAGGAGGTAAATAGCCTCCAAGAGTTGGTAACGCCCCAATGGGTCTTACATACTCCTTGTAACCTAAATGGAGAGAATGGTATGAAATGAGAGATACACAAGACATTATTGTTATAGGGATAGACGTTCATTCCGTCGAGGTTCCTGTAGGGCGAAAATGTCATTGTGGTTGACATTTTCGCCCTACAGGAACCTCGTTTCCTTTCTGAGTAGAGTGTGTGTTTTCTGTTGTTTTGTTATTGTATGTTTTTAATGTAGTATGTCACACCATATTTTTATCACAGATCACGTGATAGCGTTAGAAGACGATCATCGCTCACTTCCTTTTCAGATCACTGTTTTAAACACGACGGAATGAACGTCTATCCCTATAACAATAATGTCTTGTGTATCTCTCATTTCATACCATTCTCTCCATTTAGGTTACAAGGAGTATGTAAGACCCATTGGGGCGTTACCAACTCTTGGAGGCTATTTACCTCCTATTTGATTTTTTCACCCACTATTTTTCACCACATCACAGTGCGTCGTTGGAAGGGATCTTCTTAGGTCCTGACGAAGAAGCTTGGGGAAGCTTCGAAACATGTCGACACCAGGAGGTCAAGCTCATTGAGGCATACACCCTCCACCCCCACCTTTTTACTAATACCAGCTTAGATGGCAGAATAAAAAAATTTTCCTAGTCCAGTGAGCCAGGTATTTTTTTAAAATCACTCTCCACTCACTCCTGACCCTTCCTTGCACACCCTTGCACTACACATAGTAGTCTCACCAAGAACAGTGCTCCCACGTATACGTTGGTCGTAGCACGCCCCGTCCCGTAGAGGGGCGGGAAGACCCCTATGATGAAGCATGACACCAAGGGCCCTTTTGGTGTGTGAGGGGTATTTTAACAACTGATGTGTATTCTCCACGACCGTGGGACACACATGGTATGAACGGGAGTCTCTTGATCTACTATACATGCGGGTGGATCCCTTTGTTTAAGTACGCTTCATTGGGAGGAAGTATCCACCTCCACCACTCGTTGAGTGGAACCTCTCTACTCCCCCCTTTGTTTTTCTTTCCATGATAGACAGCGTACAGCTGTGGGAGTTTTTTGTTTTCGCCCAAATTCTGGGTGTTGTGATATCAGTGCTGTAAATGATAGCATTATATCCCCCTTTCATCTGAGATCAGAGGCTATTTACCTCTGTTACACATACTTTTTTTGTAGACTACTATATTACTAACATCTGTCACATGACATTTCCAAGCTGACACACCCACTCTATCTAGTATTACTACACTTACATCTCCAGTTTACTAAGATGGCGGATAACATGGGTTTAACCTTCGCTGACGACGAAGTGGAAAGGATCCTGGCAGCTATCAACCCCTTTGAAGGATTAAGCAATACCGATCCAGGTCCCAATCATGCCGATTGGGATGAGCTAGCTAACTTAAGGAGAAACCAGATTAGAACTGCTCTGCATGGTCTATTAATGACGGAATACCTACGGGCGAATGCAGCCCCCCAAGGTTTGATTGTCCGCAATGAGCCCTTTATTTTTCAACAGGATAAGACTTTCAAACGTGATTGGTCACTAATCTCGTGGCATTGCACTCGGGACTGGTTAGTCCTAATTATAAAAACAGCCACCAGACTTACACAAGAACTCAAAGTCGAGATCGTCAATCTAGAAGTCCGTTTGAAGGCCTACATATCCCCCAGTGTACTCAAGAAACGTTTAGAGGAACTCAATCAAGAGATGACAGAGTTCGAAATGACTTTAAAACAAAGCAAATATAACAAACTCAAGAAGGACACTTCACGGTTCAGTCATGAACGAGTGTACCCCTATACACGAGATGACTATGTTCCTAAGAACCAGGATCAGAGTGAGGATGGTGACTCCTCTGACACCGGTTCAGATAACTCGAACTCCAGCAGGGGCAGTGGCAAACGTTTCTATAGAGGGAGAGGCAATTACAACCAGCGCCCTCCGTATCAGAGGGGAGGGAGATGGGATGGCTATCAAGGCCCCCCGATGTATCCCCCATACGCTTATGGTCCACCTATGATGGGACCATTTCCACAATGGATACCTCCTCCTCAAGAGTATGAATACAACTACAACCCACAACCTTTTTTAGGGGCACGCCAAGGCCCACGGAGGGCCCGCAACAGAGGAGGATACAACGTCCATTGGTCTGCACCAGAGACCGAGACCCCTCGAATGTCAACCAGTAGTATGACCTACAACATACCTCCCCAACCATCAACGAGCCGGAAGTGAACCTGGTGGTCAATCTCACCGATGTAGTCCTTACACCAACACAAAAGAGGGTCCTTGAGAGAGGACTGGGTTTTGTACCCACCAATCGGTTGGACAAATTTAAGATCCTCACTGAGATCACCGAATTCATACGTAAATTGAAATTGAAGATTTTCTTTGAAAACAACCCATCCACCACTGAGGTGGTAAGACAAGATACTGGCCTCCGTAATAAATCTACTTTTGTTCCCCCTAATTCCACCCTACCGGTGGAGATGCTTGCATTCGAGAAAGCGGTGATGGGTGAAATCCAAGACATCACGACAGGATTTGGTAACACCTTTCACAATACATCAAGGGAGGAAAAGGTGGCTATACATGAATTATCAACAAACCAGGACATTACCATCAAACCTGCAGATAAAGGGGGAGCCATTGTTTTACAAACCACTGTCAACTATGACATTGAATGTAGAAAACTGCTGGATGACCGTAGAAACTATGGAATCCTTCAGGTAGATCCTACTGAGTCAATCAGGGTCAGGATTGTCACAATGGTAGAGGAGGCCTTAGCAAACGACTGGATCTCCAAGAAGGAGGCTGAATTTCTGGTTAATACCAATCCCAGGATCCCCTACTTCTACACCATACCTAAAATCCATAAGAACTTGGTCTCACCACCTGGTAGACCCATCGTCTCTGGTGTGAATTCCATTTTGGAACCTCTATCAAGGTTCGCGGATGCGTTCCTTCGACCATTGGTTCAAAGTACCAGCACCTACCTGCGTGATACCAAGAACGTCCTGCAAATTCTGCAGGACATCGACTTTGACCCCACCAAAAATCTGCTTATGGGATTAGACGTGGAGAGCCTATATACCAGTCTCCCACACGACGAAACACTGCTAATCATTGAGGAGGTTTTATTCTCTACTCCCTGGGAGTACCAGACACCTCGTAGTCTGGTGATGGAATGTGTTTCACTGGCTCTCACCCGTAATTTCTTTATGTATGCTGAAGATATATATGAACAACGCCACGGTACCAGCATGGGGAGTACCTTTGCTCCAAGTCTAGCAGGGCTGTGGGAAAACTTACCGTACGGTCAGTTCCTCCGTCTCCGAAGAAACTGTACTGAACTTAGTGACTTCAAACAACAAGCATCTGAACTGCGTACCAAACTGATAAAACGCAATTATCCTGAGAAAATCGTTGACAAAGCCTTGAAAAGAGCAAGGAATAATAACAGAGAGGCTCTTTTGGAAGACAAAGTGGAAAACCAGATCGATGAGAGACCGATATGTGTAACAACTTACAATACACATTCTAACCAGATCACTAAGATAGTGAATAAACACTGGCGTCTACTCAATTCCTGCGGCTTGAACATAACGAAACCTATGTTCGCTCACAAGCGGGGACGCAACCTAAGAGACATGCTTGTTCACACAAGACCAAAGAACATATCTCGACCAAGACCTGTTGGTCTACTACCCCCAGTACAAGGGCATCATCCCTGTGGGAACTGCAGCACCTGTCACCTGACGAGAAAAAGTACACACATTACGTTCCGGAATGGCGATGAGTGGGACCAGAGAAGCTTCACGAATTGTAATAGTAAAAATGTTGTATATCTAATCACTTGTCCGTGCGGCCTTGAGTATGTGGGGATGACATCCAGACCAATTAAGGTACGTATTGGCGAACATCGCAGTAATGTCAGATGCGGTAGGAGCACTACCAAGATGTCTAATCACTATATTTCCAAAAGTCATTGTATAGACGATTTACAGTGGACAGTGATAGAACAATTGAGTAACGAACACAGCCTCCTAGAGAAGGAACAACGATGGGTGTTCCGTCTCAAAACACACATCCATGGATTAAATGAGGATATACCATGGAATCAGTTCCGAGTATAACTATCATCATACCTGACTGAATACTGTTCAGCTACCGGTTCTCCACCTGACGAAAATAATCCTTTCACGTTGTTTCTCCTTTTTTTCGGTCCCCCGTACCTGTCCTGAACCAGTGTAGTACCACTCTAGGACCATTGTGTAATTTCTTTGTCTTTTTTTCATGCCCTTGTCAATTACCCCTCCTGACCACAGCTGAGGCCCCCCTGCTGTAGCCTCCTTATTTTTGTGGACTTTGCATACCTCATGCATATATGTACCTCCTGGTTTAGCTATGTACCAGCTGGGTGTCTCTAATACGCAGGTTGGGGGCATTTCTCCTACCTGTTACATGCCTTTATTTATTTTATTCTTTTCATCCCGATGTTATTCAGGCAATCTTTATGGACACCTAGGGATACTTTCTCGATATATGCATACCCCTTCCCAGTTTATTTATTTGTTTTTTTTACATTTAAACCTCAAAATCAGGTGATGTTGACTGTCCATTCCACGCAGTTTGGAACATCTATCACCCTTCATTAATGGGTTTCGTCAGCGCTCCATCAGGCATCCGACATAGACACCTCTCTCCCTCTAGGGGTCCTTTGCGGTCTCACCACGGTGACCCGGCCGCTTCTAAACTTCCGGTTCCGGGTCCCGTGTAGCAGCGCCTGCGGGTTTCCACTTACTTTGTGAGCAGGTTGCCTTCTATTGGTCCGTCAAACGGGGCGGAGTGGCACTTATTCCCTGATTGGTGGGGGTATTTAAACTACAATATCTCCAGTCTAAATTTATCGACGGAGCCGACCGGGGTGGTTATTTGAGCGGGACACTGATCCTAGGAGGCGTAAGTACGGCATAGCCGGCAGGTGGAAGATTTACCTTCAAAAAATGACGATTGGATTACAGTCTCCTCTCTCCCGCTATGTAGGTAGCCTATTTGGCACTCCAACCACTCGGTAAATGAGCTCATGAGGAAATTGTTCTCTTTGCAGCAAGTATGTTTTTCTCTTTGCTCTGTTTGGCATGCAAACAACCACAATGACATTTTCGCCCTACAGGAACCTCGTTTCCTTTCTGAGTAGAGTGTGTGTTTTCTGTTGTTTTGTTATTGTATGTTTTTAATGTAGTATGTCACACCATATTTTTATCACAGATCACGTGATAGCGTTAGAAGACGATCATCGCTCACTTCCTTTTCAGATCACTGTTTTAAACACGACGGAATGAACGTCTATCCCTATAACAATAATGTCTTGTGTATCTCTCATTTCATACCATTCTCTCCATTTAGGTTACAAGGAGTATGTAAGACCCATTGGGGCGTTACCAACTCTTGGAGGCTATTTACCTCCTATTTGATTTTTTCACCCACTATTTTTCACCACATCACAGTGCGTCGTTGGAAGGGATCTTCTTAGGTCCTGACGAAGAAGCTTGGGGAAGCTTCGAAACATGTCGACACCAGGAGGTCAAGCTCATTGAGGCATACACCCTCCACCCCCACCTTTTTACTAATACCAGCTTAGATGGCAGAATAAAAATTTTTTCCTAGTCCAGTGAGCCAGGTATTTTTTTAAAATCACTCTCCACTCACTCCTGACCCTTCCTTGCACACCCTTGCACTACACATAGTAGTCTCACCAAGAACAGTGCTCCCACGTATACGTTGGTCGTAGCACGCCCCGTCCCGTAGAGGGGCGGGAAGACCCCTATGATGAAGCATGACACCAAGGGCCCTTTTGGTGTGTGAGGGGTATTTTAACAACTGATGTGTATTCTCCACGACCGTGGGACACACATGGTATGAACGGGAGTCTCTTGATCTACTATACATGCGGGTGGATCCCTTTGCTTATAGAGAACCCCAGCGAATGCCGGAGGTTCAATGTAGTCTGAAGGTGGGAGACGACAGCCTGGGGGGAGGATACCTTCAACAGCTAGTCGCCAAGGTAGGGAAGACTGACACCCGTAACAAGAACAGATGAGCGGCGACCTTGGTGAATACTGAGAAGCACTGGAAAGGCCAAAGGGGAGCACAGTAAACTTAGAGTGCTCATGACCTACCTTGAACCATAGGTAACGCCTGTGGCCCGGCAGGATGGGGATGTGAAAATACATATCCTGCGGGTCCAATGCTACCATCCAATCTTCTTGGTCTAGGACAGACAAGATCCGAGCTAAAGTAAGCATCTTGAACTTCTCCTTCTTGAGGAAGAGATTGACGGCCCAAAGATCTAAAATGGGCTGCAACCCTTTGTTATTTAACCTCCACTGCCTACTTTTGAATATGGGACCCTCTCTATAGCTCCCTTGCGCAGGAGAGCGGTAACTTCCCTTGGATCAATTTTAAATGATCCTCCGACAGCCGTTCTTGATTTGGCAGAATAAGAGGAGCAAAAGAAAGGAAAGGCAGAGAATAGCCCTCCTGAATGATCTGCATGACCCACTTGTCCGATGTTATGGACCTCCAGTGGGGAAGGTGATGATAGATTCTCCCACCAACTGGAGTAGTGTAATCTTGCAGAATCAGACTAGGAGTGCTTGTAGGCTGTGGCTGCCGAGGACAGAGTGGCAGATGACTTCTGGCTTCCATTCCTTGGTCAGAATGAACCGGTTCCACGTCCCCACACAACTTGGGAAGTTTGTGCAGGACGGTGGCTGGGACAGGGCTGACACGGCTAGAAACCCCTTCCATTGCCATGAAAGGGGCAAAAGCTAGACTGGCCATGAGGTGTAAAAGAGGCCCAAGGATCTGGCCGTAGCCCGAGAGGCCTTGAACCATACTAGGGCCGAGTCTGCCTTCTCCACAAAAAGACGGGATCCTTCAAATGGGACTTACAAGTTTGCCTGGACATCGCCGGAGAAGCCAATTGTCCTAAGCCAGGCGTGGCGTTGCAAGGCCACTGTTCACAAAATCGCTCTGCCCAGCGAATCACTTGTGTCAAGGCCACACCGTATGGTGAATTTTGCTAAATCTCTCCCGTCCTTAACCGCCTGAGAGAGCAGAATCTCGGCCTCCTCCGGGACTTGTGGCAGCACGTGCACAACTGTCTCCCAAAGGGAGTGGGAGAAACGGCCCAATAAGCATTCGGTATTTACCGACTGCAATGCCAGCCTGGAGGTAGAAAACATCTTCGTCCTAAGTGATTCCAGCCTCTTGGATTCCCTATCCAGAGGGGCGGAAGGGAACGGGCCCTGGGAGGTAGATGCCTGCACCACAAAGCTTTTTGGGTTGGGGTTTGGCTGATGAACTTTGGGTTGCCCGGAGCCAAGCGATGCCGGCGTGCAATTGTCCTATTCACAGGAGCCCCTGTGCAAGGCTTGGACCACATGCCTAGAAGGATATCAGTATGTGCCTAATTGAAGGGCAAAAGGGTTTCAGAGATCGAAGTCCCAAGTTGACGCACTTCGGTTAGGAGATTAGTCATGACCTGCACAGAGGGCAGCTCTAGTCCGAGGACCTCAGTTGCCCTCTTGATCACCATGGCATAAGATGCCCCCTCCTCCGTAGCCACAGTTGGCAGAGAGAGCCTCTGGAGAAGTGTCCGGTCCACTGGCCTCCCCAGTTCCCCATACCAGTCTACCTGCTCTGTAAAATCATCTTGGTGTTTCAAAGGGTTCGTAAACAACTCCCAATTCTCTTCTGAATCCAAAACATCATCAAAATGTTCAGCCGACTACATAGAACCCCTGGGTTCAATCGGAATCAGCGTTGAGCGACACAGTTCTGGTTCCGTGTTGTTGGAGATAAGGATAGGGCTGGTGCCGCCGTTGGGCACCGAAGGCACCAGCTTTGGGCCTGACGCCGGGGAAGGTTGCAATGACACGACAGGCGTCATACCAGATCTAGAATCTGATCCCTGCCACTCCACTTGTGCCATGGCTGGAGTCGAAGGCATCAAATCCGATGGGTCCCTTTCTGACCCTGCAGGGCCCAAGGGCTCAAGACGCGGAGCATGGCTTCATAAAACTCTAGTTTGAGAGGGGGCCGCTCCGGCTTCCGTAAAGAAAGGGAGGTGCAATGTCTACCCTGGCTCCGGCTCCGCAGAACCATACCTAGAGCGCTGGTTCCCCTTACCTCATTCGTCGATGGACAAAAGTAGAGGGGAAGATGAAGTCCACTTGGACGTCGTCTTCTTGTGCCTCTTCCCTGAGTGTCCCGATGACCTTGAGTGGGACGAAGATGACTTTGAGCACCGGGAGCGGTCCTGCAACCTCCTCTTCTTCGAACGGGACTTCGGCCAAGTCTTGGTGGAAGCGGTTGACTGCTAGGCCTCAAGGAGCTTCATGGCCAGCTCCCGCAAGTCCTCCGGAGCCATAGCCCAACAGACTGAGCATGACTTAGAGTCGTGGTCTCGCTTGAGATGCCAGAGACAGATAAGGTGGGGGTCGGTAACCGACATTGGGCCATATTCACAAAGAGACAACTCCAATTTATCTCCACCTTAACACAACAAAAGTGGAGATAGATTTAACCCCCAATTCACAAGCAGGTGCAAACTGCAGACAACGCTAGTATTCCTGCGATAACTGCCCCAAAAAACAAGTTACTTACCTTCGGTATCAATGAACAAGTTACTTACCTTCGGTAATGCTTTTTCTGGTGGATACAGTATCTGCCTGTGGATTCCTCACCTTGTGAATATCCCCTGCACCAGGCATTCCACAGAATTTTTTCCCCAGCTCTCCACGCCGACGTGGACGTCATAATACCTCGACTCCGCTCGCGACTCCGTATGACGTCAACGGAGCCATAAGAGAGCCAAGTCGTCGTGATGACGTCAGTTCCCCCAATTTTTTCCATGCCTCGGAGCTGAACAGGTGGACCGACAACAGATTCAAAGTATACACAGTATACAACATTCGAACAAATATACATAGTACATATACAAAAAGGAAAGCTAAAGAACATAAGCATTTCCTATAAGTGTACCAGATAGAAGAAGATACAATGTAAAACAACATGTCAAGCAAAGCATCCTCTAAGGTATACAAAGGTGGACAACGGGGAGGCGGGTGGGCCAGTGAGGAATCCACAGGCAGATACTGTATCCACCAGAAAAAGCTTTACCGAAGGTAGGTAACTTGTTCTTCTGATGGATACATCTGCCAGTGGATTCCTCACCTTGTGAATAGATTCCCACAGCAGTCCCACTCCCGGAGGAGGGTGTCCACCTTTCTATACCAAAAAGTCCTGCAAGACAGAGCGCGCAAAGTGGTCCTCCCTCATCTCAGAGTCTAAGCAATAATGCTTTGCGAAAGTATGGAGGGAGGCCCAAGTTGCAGCCTTACAAATGTCTGCAGCAGGAACACCCCTAGCCAAAGCAGAGGTAGAAGACTTAGCTCTAGTTGAATGAGCTCTAATACCCTCAGGAGGAATCTTACCAGCAAGGGCGTAGCAGATCTTGATGGTTAGGATGATCCACTTGGACAGAGTGGACTTGTGCACAGCTTTGCCTTTAGAGTGTCCAATATAGCCCACGAAGAGCTGATCATCCAAATGAAAATCCTTTGTTCTGTCCAAATAAAAGCTCACAGCTCTTTTAGGGTCCAATCGGTGAAGTCTCTCCTCCTCCTTGGAAGGGTGAGGGGGAGGATAAAACACAGGGAGAGTAATGGACTGTCCCAGATGAAAGGGAGTAACTACCTTAGGTAGGAAAGCAGCCCTGGTCCTGAGGACCATCCTTTCAGCATGTAAGGATAAAAACGGGGGTTTTGAACTAAGAGCTTGAAGCTCACTCACCCTCCTTGCCGAGGTTATGGCTACAAGAAAGACCGTTTTAAAGGACAACAGCCTTAAAGGACAGCTATGAAGGGGCTCAAAAGGGGACCCCATCAAAAAAGTTAAAACAAGATTAAGGTCCCACTGTGGCATTACAAAGGGAGTAGGTGGAAACCTGTTAGTAAGACCTTTGATAAATCTTAATACAATAGGAGATTTAAATAATGACGGCTGATCTGGAAGACACAGAAAAGCCGATAAGGCTGATAAATAGCCCTTAACCGTGGCCACAGCACAACCCTGCTGAGCCAAGGAAAGAGCAAACTGAAGCACATTTGACAAGTGGGCCTTCAAAGGATCAATGTACCTCTCTCCACACCACTTCACAAATTTGGACCACCTGGAGGGCCCTCATGTGCCAGCATGCATGGTTGACCAACAGAATGCAAGAAGCAAACAGACCGAGCAGGCAAAGGACCTTCCGGACTGGAACAACCGCTCCATTGTAAAACAAGAGAATTATTTCCTGTATGTCGAGAATCCGTTGTGGAGGTGGGAATGCTCGACACACTGTAGTGTTCAGTACCGCCCCTATGAACAGGTTGCGTTGAGAGGGCACCAGGTGAGATTTGGGCACATTGATCGAAAAACCCAAGTCGAATAACAGCTGAGATGTTACCTGCAGATGACGTTGCACCATCTCTGGGGACTCTGCTTTCAGAAGCCAGTCGTCCAGGTAGGGGAAGACCGGAATCCCCGACCTCCTGAGATGAGCAGCCACCACTACCATCACCTTGGTGAAGACTCGAGGTGCAGTAGTAAGACCAAACGGGAGAACCGCAAACTGGCAGTGTTGCGACCCAACCGTAAAACGGAGATACTTCCTGTGCGACTTCAGGATTGGGATGTGGAAATACGCATCGTGCAAGTCGACACCATCCATTCTTCTTGCTGCAACGTTTGAAGAATCTGTGCAAGGGTTAGCATCTAGAATTTCTCCTGTTTCAGGTAAAAATTCAAGACTCTGAGGTCCAGGATCGGACACAATCTGCCGTCCTTTTTGGGAATCAGGAAAAACCGGGATTAGCTCCGTAACCACCTCTATCGCACTTTTCTGTAGCAATGCAAGAACCTTCTTCTGCAGAAGAAGTATATGGTCCTCTGAGCAAAAACCTTGGCAAGGAGGGTAAGGGGGAGGAAACTCCCAAAAGGGAAGGGCGTACCCATTCTCTACAAGGTTTAAAACTCAAAGGTCCGTCGTGACGGATTTCCAACCTCGCAGAAAGTGAGACACCCGACCCCCAACAGGCCTCACATGATCTAGGATGGGGGATCTAGGGCTGCTTCCCTGAAGCTTAATTGGGAGCAGAAGACGCTGAAGAGGAGGAGGGATTGCGACCAGAACCTCGTCGACCCCTTTGTCTTCCTCTATATGATCTATAGAGAGGATTTTGCTGCTGTTGTTGCTGCTGCTGCTGAGGTTGACGGAAGGAACAAAAGGATGACCTCCCAAATCCTCTATACTTCCTGTAGCCAAACCCTTTTGCCTGCGTCTGCAAACCTAAAGATTTCACAGTAGCCCTGCTATCTTTAAATCTTTGCAGGGCGGAATCAGCTTTTTCCCCAAAAAGCTTTTCCCCATAAAAGGGTAAATCAACTAGGGTGGCCTGAACATCAGCAGAGAAGCCGGAAGAACGAAGCCAAGCCTGCCTTCTAGTGGCTATCGAAGATCCCATAATCCTAACCACGGAATCAGCCATATCTAGACCCGACTGAATAACTTGACTAGCGGCAGCTTGAGTGTCTGCAACAACCTCAATAAAAGAGACCTTCTCCTTATCAGGCAGTTTAGGGGCTAACTGCTTCACCGAGTCCATTAAAGCATGAACGTAGCGTCTCAATAAGCAAGTGGCATTTGTTGACTTAAGCGCCATACTTCCAGATGAAAAGACCTTTTTAGCTGACTGTTCGATCTTTTTAGAATCCCTGTCAGCTGGTGCTTGTGGAAAAGCACCTGAAGATTGTTTCGAACAGGATGCCTGCACTGCTCTAAGATAGCCTCATTAAAGGGCAACAACGGCTCAACGATTGAAGAAAGTGAGTGAAGGACTTCAGTCAAAAGGTTTGGCTTGTATTCTGCAGAAGGCAACTGTAAGTCCAACAACTCCGCATCTTTCCTGATGACTATATGGTATGGAGCCAACTCTTGAGGAGGAGACGACCTGGAAGAAGAATGCTCCCATTCAGGAGTAGTGTCCAACTCACTTGCCTCCTGAATGCCCTCAAATTCGTCAGAGGAGACACCAACTTCACCTTCCTCCACTTCCTCCCTATATTGCTCCTCCTCTATAATACTCTGAGCCTCTCTTTGAGAGCGGATCCGAGGGCACGGCGTCGGCAGCGCCGTACGCGGAGTTGGCAGCACCGAACATGGAGTCAGCGGCGCCGGAGGAGTCGGCGGCGCTGGACGCGGTGCAGATGGAGTCGGCGCCGGCGTTGAGGGAGGCTCAGATGAAGGCAAGCGATCCAGTTGAGGCCGGGAGGAAGGCTCTCCAGACGGCGCTGGGAACTGCCATGAAGGAGCCATCGGCAAGAAGGGCATAAAAGGTGCCTGAGCATAATGTTGCGGCACGCCCAAGCTAAACGCCATTGGATCCACGGGACCAGAAGCTGCGCCGGATGGGACGGCAGCTCTTTGGAAAACCCCATACATTGCATTAAGGAAATGCGTCGGATCCGCACCCGGAGTCGGGAAATGCGGGTATGGGTTAGAAGCTGAATTCGGCCAAGGAGTAGCTGGAGCCGGAGCCGAAGTATCCTCCACTGGAGCCGCAGGTTCACCTTCTGGCACTGGCGAAAGATCTACCACCTGCTCTGGCTCGGCGTCGGAAGCTGGAGAATCCACCGGCGCCAGAGACTGCGCCGGAGTCAACTTGGGCGAAGGTGACTTCTCCGGAGAAACACGAGGAGAAGGGGAAGGCGACGGAGAAATGAATTCTTTACTTCGACGTCGAGGCGACGGCGACCTTGAAGCCTTACTCTTCGACGATTGGCACCGAGAGCTATGTTTCCTCTTCTTTTTGTGCCTTCTCGACTTCGAAGAGTGCGAAGTTGACGACTCCGGCTTCGACTTTTCTTTCTTCCTACCTCTTCTCTCCTTTTTCGCCTTGGCCATGAAAAACTTCGCTTCTCTGTCTTTCAGGTCCTTGGGATTCATTTTCCTACAGCAGGAACAGTCGTCCACATCATGGTCCGATGAAAGGCACCATAAACAATCTTCGTGGGGGTCAGTGATGGACATGTGGCCCCCACATTCCCTACACGGCTTGAAACCTGACTTCCTCGTCGTAAACATGGTAAATCCAGAAACAGTAAGTCACAGGGAGACTACAAAGTAACAGGAGAGTGCTGGAAAACTGTTGCAAGTCGACGGCGCGGAAATAAGGGAACTGACGTCATCACGCCAACGTGGCTCTCTTATGGCTCCGGTGACGTCATACGGAGTCGCGAGCGGAGCCGAGGTATTATGACGTCCACGTCGGCGTGGAGAGCTGGGGAAAAAATTCTGTGGAATGCTGGCGCAGGGGCTATTCACGAGGTGAGGAATCCACTGGCAGATGTATCCATCAGAAATATCTGTAAGAAACATTAGGTAGTTAGATTCTTTACCTTAGAATATCCCCAGGCGTCAGGCTGGATCCGGAAAGATTTTTCGTCAGCAGTACCCTTGCGCGTCGGTAGGCGTCGTCTCCGACTCCGCGTCTGTCGTTGGCGTCGTAATCGCCTGGATGACTTCGTCAGAGTACTTAGACGCCGCCCTCACGCGCTGACGTCAGCGCTGTACATAGCTTTCCGCACCAGGAACGCAGAGCCATGCAAGAAACGGACACTGGTGCCATGAAACTAGGGCCCTGAAAGGGATGACCTTAACCCTAGATATCAGATCGCAGAACGGGGAAGATGGGTGGGGCGGTAAGGAATCTAACTAACTAACTCATGTTTCTTACAGATATATCGTTACCGAAGGTAAGTAACTTGTTCATCTGATAGAAACACGTTAGATTCCTTACCTTAGAATAGATACCCCAGCAATACCAACCCCGGTAGTGGGTCTGCAACCCAAGATCACACCAGGAAGTCCTGGAGAACAGTACGGCCAAAGAAGGCCCACGTTGCTGCCTGACCAATGTCCTGCAGAGGGACTCCCCGTCCCAAGGCAGTAGTAGCCGCTGTGGCCCAAGTGGAATGGTCCCTCAGCACCACAGGAGGATCCTTCTTAGCCAAGGAATAACAGGCCTTAATGCACAAAACGACCCACCAAGAGATTGTCCGCTTGTGCACTGCCCTCCCGTTCTTAGCGCCCACGTAGCCAACAAAGAGTTGGTTGTCCACCCGAAACTGTTTTGTGCGGTCTAGATAGTAGGAGACCGCATGTTTTGGGTCCAGACGGTGGAGCCTCTCTTCCTCTTTCGAGGAATGCGGAGGCGGAAAGAAGGTGGGCAAGGTAACAGACTGCCCGATGTGAAAAGTAGTAACCACCTTAGGAAGAAAAGAAGGGCGAGTCCTCAGAACAACCTTGTCGGGATGGACAGAGAGGAAGGGAGGCTTAGAAGAAAGAGCCTGGAGCTCACTCACTCTTCTGGCAGAGTTGATGGCAACCAGGAAAGCAGTCTTGAGATTCAGAAGACGGAGAGGACAGCTATGAAGTGGCTCAAAAGGAGCGCACATCAGATAGGTTACCACCAGATTCAAGTCCCACTTAGGCATTACAAAGGGGATAGGAGGAAACATGTGAGTAATGCCTGTGAGAAGTTGGCCTGATATATGATTTCACTAGTTATAGTGTACACCTTGTGTCAGTCCAAACAACCCTTATGGTGATTGGTTGTAAAGTCAACCTTATAGATAGGCTGTGGGGTTTTAGGTTTAAACCTATAATAACTGATAAAACCCCACTGAAAGAGAAATAGCCCTCACCAGTGAAAACATATAAACACTGAAAAAACACCTGCACAACCCCAAACTAAATGCCATTCAAAGAAAGGAAAAAGAGAGTGAAAGAGACATTTTTTTTCTTCCAGACGGGGCCAATACAATGTAACTTTGTTATACAAGCTAGCAGTAAATAAGACTCTGCTTGAGTTTTGTTGTTTGGGGATGCCACTAAAATATTGTTTCTTCTTCCTTTTGCTTTTTTCAGTTTTGCGGTCTTTGGTCAAAGGTGCAGGGTTCAGAAGCATGTTTAGGTCTCGTTTAATTATTTTATTAACTTAGAAATCAGGAAATATCAAAATCATATTTGATATTTTGACTGCGTTTGATTCTTTCACTGATAAAATGGCTGGTTTCATAAGAATCTTTCCTAATATGTGTCATCACATTTACCCACAGAGAATGGGTAAAAAGCCTTAATACATCAGCCCACAGTTTCTATTGGGTCAGTATTGATAGTAGGTGAATTGCCAACACCTCAGGCTTTAAACATTCAATGCAAGGTATAGTGACAAGTATATGTATAAAGAGCGCTATCACCAAGCATCTGGGAGAGTGGTGAAAACATGACACCAGATTTTTCGAAACCATGGAACGTAGTGTCACTTGGAATGCTCTGCAAAAAAGGTTCTTTCTGAGTTCAACAAAGATTGGAGTGATATTGTTTGTATTTGCAGTGATTCAGCTACGTATATGAAAAAGTTGTGTGATGACCTGTCAAAATTGATACCCGAGCTGAAGTGATTCCCTGTAGGAGATCCTTGCCACTTTTTAGATGGTATGCTGAAAGCATCATTAGAATCTTCAGAGTTAATGAGGGATGCTATTGACTTTTTAATCTATTCTGGTGCATTGTTTTCTTATGTGCAGGAACTAAAACGCAAATATTAATCATTTCGTGCTTTGTGTGGCATCAAAGAAAGAGTCACCCCAACTGTGTCCTTTAGCTGATGGTTCTCAGTCGAAGGGGCTAGGAATGCTATAATATCCATGTGGCAACCATTTGCTGAATTTTTGGTGAGTCATGATGCCAAAGGCAAGAAATGTGAGGATCTGTCAGTTGCTTCCAGTACTTGCGCAGGAACAGAGATGCCTTTTCCCAATGCCCCTCCCAGGAGATCTCCAGGTACTGTCTTATAAATACCAAGCAGAATCTCCCAAGGGTTTAAGGGGGAGTGGATAAAATAAATAAGAAGACAAAGAGACTGCCTGCGGTTATCTGCGTCCAGCCTTCTGTTTCTTCTTCGCCTAATGTTGCCAGCTCGGCCGTTTCCTCTGTAACCCAAAACAGTAATTAAACACAAGTGTCATATAAACTCTAATTCCCTTCTAGTATCCAACCCACGTACCAAGATAACCTTAGGCCTTGCTTCTCTTCAAATGTCTTCATGTGTTCTGCTATCGTTAAGTAGCCATTCTTTATTGTGTGGTGAATTTCTGTTACAATCAAGAAACATACACTAAGTTAATCTTTATTTCCACCTATCCTGTTTGTTTATATTTTCTAGTTATTAAGTGTACTGACCCTTATTCCTATTATGATCTTTTTCTCATTTTCTTATCTCCACAGGTGAACAACGGGTGGAATCAGTTGATAGTATTAACTCATGCAGACTTTACTGGAGTGTCTAAATTATAGTTCTATTCTTCTAAATGCACAAACATTATCTGGGTACTTAGCTCTGGCTGTCGTTGGTTTCTAGTAGACAGCTTGAGGTATCTCAGCATTCGTTTCCGTAGAACAGAGTGGATGAAGAAGCCTTGTGAGTTTTCCGCCTCCTCAGACACTATACACTCGACGAGGTAGCGTCTTCCTTCAATAGCGCAAGATTCAAGAAGTAGCGTTCTCCACAGTCGTGATGTGCGCATGAGTTCTGAAGGAAGGCGTTCACATGAAAAGGAAATAACTGCTCTGAACTCGTAGTCGTTTCAACTAGAAAATACTGTGGAACTCACAACCGAATGCCCGACGGGTTCGGCGATAACCTGACTAAACTAACTAACTAAACACGAGATACTTGAGGTGCGTGCGCTTCCGTCAAGAGTTCAGGTGAAGTGCATCAACGTTCCATTGCGAGCGCCTCACGTAACTCAGCTTGCAGAGGAATACTAGAACTGCACTCTCCGTGCATTGTCGGCCATCTTGGAGTAGTTTAATCTCCAAGCTTCTTTCCAGGTAATAGCGTTTACCTTTGGTAAACATGAAATTGCTGATTGTAGACATGTTGAACAGACAGAGAGGTCTAGATCCTTGGAAGTCCTGACAGGATCTTTGGTGGCATATTGATAGTGATGTGAAAAAAGTACACTCTATTGCATTATTAGATTTTTACAGGAAAACATAACTGCTGTAGTGGACATAATAAAAAACTTGTGTCTGAAAAAACCCCTGTCTGCCAAGTGTTCAGCATAATTGGTGTAGATGTGACACATCTCCTTGAGAGTAGGCTGGGTGACACCTTTAGTGACTTTGGCACTGCAACATGTTCCATGTTAGAATGCTTGCCACTTGGTAAGCAAAGCAATGTTGAGCCATTCAGGAATGTTTATTTTACAATGTATGAGAAATGGCTTGTAATGATGCATAGAAATGTCCCTTCACCACCAATGGCATTTATAGTCAATGAAACCTCACTGTGGTACTCTGTGCAAGTTCTAGATCCCTTCAGTAAAGGGGAATTTCCTCCGTAGTTTCAAAAGTGCTGCTTCATTTTTGACCGCTTCAATAACTCTGAGTGCATAAGCGCCCAGCTCAATGCAAATGTTGTAGAACCTGCCCTGAGAATCGCAACCTTCAAGTTCACCAGTATTGGCATGGAAAGCTATGTCAGTCGCCAGAGTTAACAAATTGTGTACTGGCTGTTTTGGCATTGCCCTTCTCAAGTACCAATGTTCAGAGGGAATTTTCACAGAAGGTTACATGGGAAGGAATGAGCGAGCGCACACGACCAAAGACTCACTGAAGAAGTATTGTATGGTGTACTACAAGAAGTTTAATTTGCAAAAATCTATTTGGACCTCATATACACTAAACGTGCACTGTATATATACAATGTTCTATCAGTGCAGAAAGCAAGCAATATTAAAAGCAAAACATTCCATAAACACCGAAAAAACACTTTTCCTGTTGTTTTAAGTGGCGCAAAAATGTGTAACCACTGATAACGACAGTTTTTTTAAGGTATTGAAATCACTTGAAAACACTGAAAAAACCCCACCAGAATTTACCAGAAATAGAAACTGAAAACAGGAAAGCCTACTTATAGACCAGCTATCCTAATGGTAGCATGGACAAGAGCAGTCTTAGGCTAAACTCTGTATGGCATGTGAAGCCAGCTGTTATACCATTTGCAATCCCTTGAATACCAAATGAAAGGACACCACAACAGATATATTATAAAAATAGAATGTATTTATTCTAGTCAAAATACCCTCAGCACTCTTTATGAGATTCGAGGTAAGTACAACACAGTCTTATTTAAGCATACATAAGTCACACAGGTAAGTAATACAGTTAGGCCCTAGGGGCCACGCAAACCATATACTAAGTAAGTGGTATAAGAACCACTGTCACGAACACAGGTTAGGCCTAGGCCTAGGGAATCGCTGGGGCTACACTATACTACCAGTTACTAGGCAGTGGGAGGCCCACGGGATTCAGGTGCAGAGTGGAAACACTCACGCGTAATGCGTTAAAGTCGATAGAAATAGTAATGTTTAGAAATAAAGAGTTTTAGGACACTTCGGAAGGAACTAGGAGTTAGAGACTTGGAAACTAGACACTAGGATAGTCAATACCCTTGTGAGCACCGGAGTACTCAGTTTACCTAGCCCACGGGCTGCGGGTGCATAGGTGTGAACTTGCGTCGGGTTTCGTCGTCGACTCCTATGGATGCCTGAAGAAAAATGCTGACAGGCAGTCAGTGAAGAGTGTCTGGTGGATTCCAAGGCTGGAATCAAGAAGGAGGATACCTGCAAGCAGAGGGGACAGAGTCTAGGTCACCAGCCAGGAGCCGGGTAGGAACCAGGAAGGAACCAGGCGGTGTCGTGAAAATGCAGGTGAAGAGGTGAAGCTTGTCGCAGCAGCCACGGGTACCAGGAGGCGTCGAGGACAACCAGGAGGCGAGCTGTCCCAAGAGGGCTCTTGCTGTTGGCGGTGTCGATGTCGAGTTTGGACCCAACAAGCCTTGGCAAGCGCAACCCACGCAGAATGAAGGATTCACTTCTGTTGCAGACCAGGAAGGCCTGAGGTGCTTCTCTTTTGCAGGGAAGCAAGGGCCAGTCTGGAGGAGCCAAACCAGCAGTGGAAAGTTAAGGGCTCGTCATCACTGAGGCTACTAGCCAACGGGCAAGTAACCGGACAGACGCGTCAAGCAGGAAAATGCAGAAGGGCCCCACGCAGAACTTGTGGAGTGTGGAGGGCTGATCTTCGGTGCAGATGGTGCTCGGGGTTGGGGCTTCTCAATCCCCAAAGCACAACTTCGAGGATGCCTCAGAAGCTGCGCTGGAAGCTAGTAGCCAATTTTCCCAGGTAGCCGGTCCCACGTCTCTCGTCTCCTCCACGGATCTCAGCTTTGCTGTGGATGTGGATCAGGGTCGGAGAAGTCTGAAAGTCAAGGCGCTGGTCGGACTCTGCAGTCGGTTCCTCGTAGAACTTCGGGCAAAGCAAACGGCAGGTCGCTTGTTGGTGCCTGTTTGCACAGGGTGGCCACTCCTTGGCCACAAGGGAGATTCTTCAGTCTTCTTCCGTAGTCGAATGTCGAAGGTCCAGAGTTTCTGTTCAAGTTGCAGTTTTCAGGATAATCCAAAGTCCTAGGGACTCAGCTCCCACTCTTATACTAATCTGGGGGGCTGGGTTACCTGCTAGGTCCCTCCTATGGGTGGTACCAGGGAGGGGGGTGGTTACACCCCCTTCCCTTTGTCCAGTTTCGCACCAGGACTGGGGCTGGAGTGCCCCAGCACCGGTTTGAACCGGACTATGCATGGGACACCTTGTGTGCCCCAGGCAGTGTCTCGTTTCTTTCATCCCTCCCTGCCCCAATACACTAAGTCCTGTCTTAGCACCTCCCAAGGCAGGAAACCTATTGTCCAAGCCTCCCTCGCTGGAAGGACTCCTAGCAGCAGGAGGTCATACTTGTGTCTGTGGCAGCAGCATCCATTTTGTGATGCTGGGGCTCTGGTTAACTTTAACCGGGTAGTAGGTCTTCAACATGTCTTCTCCCTCTAGAAGGGAGGAATACTATCCTCATCGCCAGGAATGGTGTGGGGGTAGTATTCCAAAGTGTTAGACACCTTACACAACATGTTTTGATAAAGCCAAACCATAGTTACCATAACTGCGAGGATTATAAGGCACTTTAAGAGTATATGGTAGGCGATATCATAGAACAGCTATAAGGACATGGTTCCGAAAGCTGCAGACAGGCTCAGCTCATGCTAGAGCACCATCTCACATGTTACCAAGCACTCTGCCTTCAGGATTGTTAAGGCCTGCCATAGGAGTGACTGAAAGGTTACCCATGTGTCTATATATAAGGTAGGTATAGGAATACTATACCTAAGCAAGGGGTGATTACACGACCTTGCCCCAGCTGAGTGATCAGCCAGCTGTGTCATGATGGAAGGCCAGCCAGGGGTGGCATAATACATGCTGCAGCCCCTGGTCGGCCTAGGGTATACCTATGTCCTGGGTACCTAAGGTACACTGTACAGGGCCCTAGCAGGTGATCCTTACCAATTGGGTTATGTACCTAAAGTACATAGTACGTATTTAGAGAGAGAACAGCTGGGCTGTGGGTCTGATTAGCAGGCCCACAGCCACATCTAAGTCGAAAACCAGAGAAGCAAAAGCAAAAAGTGGGGGTGACCATAGAAAGCAGACCCTACTCTCCTACAATGCCTTTTAAGAATCTTTTAACAACAGGGGACTTGAAAAGAGAAGGCTGATCAGGAAGTCGTAAGAAGGCAGAAACAGCTGAAAGATATCCCTTGATGGTGCCCAGAGCAGAGACCTGCTGGGCCAGGGAAAGAAGAAAGAGGAGAACCACAGAAAGAGAGGCGGAAAGGGGATCCACAGCCTTTGCTGTGTACCATGCCACAAATTTGTTCCGCCTGCAGGCGTATACCGTTTTAGTGGAAGGGACGACTGGCTGCCAGACTTCAGGAGGCAAGTCAAATGGCATCAACTGTCGCCGCACAATCTCCACGCATGGAGGTGGAGGCTGGACAGGTTTGGGTGGAGGACCGTCCCCTGCTGCTGCGACATAAGGTCCTCCTGAAGAGGCAGTCGAATCGGGGGATCGATTGACAGACTGAGTAGCTCAGGATACCAGTATCTTCGTGCCCAATCCGGAGCCACAAGGATGACTTGGGCCCGATCGCGCCTGATCTTCTTCAGCACTCTGGGCAGAAGTGGTATAGGTGGAAAGGCGTATAACAGACCGCAACTCCACTCGCGATGAAAAGCGTCTCCGAGCGAGTGCCGCCTTGGAAATTCAAACGCGCAGAACTGATGACATTGCGCGTTCTCTTCGGTGGCGAATAGATCTAACCAAGGCTCTCCCCATTGCCGAAAGGGGCCTTGCGCCACATCTGAGTTCAGATGCCATTCGTGATCCATCATGCACTGGCAGCTGAGTTTGTCCTCCCTGTCGTTCAGAGAGCCCACCAGGTGTTGAACCACCAGGGTGATGCCCTGATGTTTCAGCCATGTCCAGAGGCGCAGAGCCTCTTGACAAAGGAACCACGACCCCACCCCGCCCTGTTTGTTGCAATACCACATGGCGGTGGTGTTGCCCGTGAACACCTGCACTACACTTCTCCGGACAGAGGGAAGGAATGCCTTCAGTGCAAGCCGGATCGCCCGCAGCTCCAATAGGTTGATATGGAGCCGGGACTCCGCCGGAAACCAGAGGCCTCTGATCTTCGCCTCTCCCATGTGGCCTCCCCAACCCTGGAGGGACGCATCCGTCACCACTACGTGCTCCGGTTGGGGTAGGGAGAGGGATCTGCCGCAGACCCAATCGCGGTCCGTGAGCCACCACTGCAACTGTCGTGCAGTGCCCTCCAAAATCAGGACGTGGTCGGGCAGGTTGCCCCGATGTTGAGCCCACTGGAACTTCAGGTCCCACTGCAGAGCCCGCATCCGCCACCTGGGATCATGTACCAGCAGGATGCAGGAGGCCATCAGACCCAGCAACCGTAGGGTCAACCTGATCGAAACTCGGGATAAAGGCTGAAAGATCAGAATCAGAGCTTGAATATCCTGAACCCGCTGTTCGGGAGGATAGACCCGAAACTGCGCGAGTCCAGAACCGCTCCGATGAAGAGGAGCTTCTGGGAGGGTCTCAGATGTGACTTCGGCACGTTGATAGAGAACCCCAGCGAATGCAGGAGGTCGCCATCAACAACCAATCGTCGAGATAGGGGAAGACTGGAACCCCTAATCTGCGCAGATGAGCTGCGACCACCGCCATCACTTTCGTGAACACCCAAGGGGCACTGGTGAGGCCGATGGGGAGCACGGTAAACTGAAAGTGCTCGTGGCCTACCGTGAACCACAGGTAACGCCGGTGGGCCGGCAGGACGGGGATGTGGAAATAAGCGTCCTGCAAGTCCAAAGCTACCATCCAGTCTCCAGGGTCTAGGGCAGCCAGAACCTGAGCTAAAGTCAGCATCTTGAATTTCTCCTTCCGGAGGAAGGCGTTGACGCTCCTGAGGTCCAAGATAGGGTGTAGGCCCCCTTTGCCCTTCTTGGGAACCAGAAAACAACCCTGTCCTACTTCTGGGCCAGGAACGCGCTCGATGGCCCCCTTGACCAAGAGGGCCGTAACTTCCTCCTGCAGAAGTCGCAAGTGATCCCCCGACATGCGGTGGTACTGCAGTGGCATGGCTGGAGGGGTCGCCTCGAAGGGGAGGGAGTAGCCCCTTCGTACGATTTGCAGCACCCACCTGTCCGAAGTGATGGTACGCCAGTGGAGCAGGTGATGGTGAACTCTGCCTCCCACTGGCGTGGAATGGGCCTGAAAGCTTGGACTAGGAAGGCTTTGAGGCAGATGCTGCGGGAGCAGATGTGGACTGACTGGCTCTCTGTCCCCCTGCTCTGCCACGGCGGAATCCACGTCCTCGACCGCATTGAGGCTGGTTCTGCGGCCTGTGGCTGGACGAACGTGTGGGGGCGCTCCTTCCTTGGCCACAAAAGGGATGAAAAGCGGAAGTTTGCGGGCGCGGTGCCGAGAGGCCCAAGGACTTAGCCTTAGCCCTGGAGTCCTTAAAGCGCTCCAGCGCACTATCCGCTTTGTCGCCAAAAAGGCGACGGCCATCAAAGGGCATGTTCATGAGGGTGCTCTGGACATGCCCGGAAAAGTTCGTGGACCTCAGCCAGGCGTGACGACGAATCACCACAGTTGTCGCAATCGCTCTACCCAGCGAGTCCGTGATGTCAAGTCCACATCAAATGGAGTACCGTGTTGCGTTCCTCCCCTCAGCAAGAGCCTGGGCGAGCCGTGTCCTGGCCTCCTCCGGACACTGGGGCAGCACGTCCGCCACCGTATCCCACAAAGAATGGGTGTAACGGTCCAAAAGGCACGCGGTATTAGTGGACCGCAACCCCAGACAGAGGGAGGAAAACAGTTTCTTTCCAAACTGCTCCAACCTTTTGGATTCCCGATCCGGAGGTGCGGACGGGAAAGCGGTTTGGGACGTAGAGGCCTGGATAACCAGACTCTCAGGGGTGGGGTGTACCGACTGAAATCTAGGGTCGCCTGGAGCAGGGCGGTGGCGCCGGGCTGTGTTCCGATCCACCGGAGAGAATGTGGAGGGCTTGGACCAAGTGCCCATCAGAACGTCTGTGAGGGCCTCATTAAACTGCAGTAGAGGCTCCGAAGAGCTTACCGGAGGTTGAAGCACCTCAGTGAGGAGGTTAGTCCTCACGGCCGCTGCAGGGAGCTTCAGGTGTAGGGCCTCGGCAGCCCTGCGCAGCACCACAGAATAAGTTGCACCCTCCTCCGTAGCCACCGGAGGAGGAGAGATGAAACCAGTGTCAGGCGAAGTGTCTAAACCACTGGCATCCCGCAGCTCGTCTGCCCAGTCCTGACTTAACTGGCACTCCCAGTCCTCCCCTTCATCCATCTCCTGGTAAACAGGCAGAAAGGACAGAGCCGGGTTATAGATGAAATGCTCATCCATCGGATCCGGAGACGGCGCCGAGCGGTGCCTTTCCGACGCCGGACCCTGACCGAGGCTGAAACTAGGGACGGCGTTGTCCGAAGACGGCGCCGGGAGTGGCACCATGGGGGTCGGCGCCGGCGGATGGGTCGTAAGGTCAACAGGCGTCGACCGGGATCCAGGCCTGGATCCCAGGGGGACCTGCGGCGTTGGGACCAAAGTCGACGACGACGCTGGGGCCGTAGCCGCTGGCTCGCTAGGTCCCCCAGTCGGACCTGCGGGGCCCAGAGGTGCGCCGACAGGCCTCGACGGCAGAGCGAGACTGCTCATGGCCACGAGGAAGTCCCGAATCTCGCCCGGAGTCGCATGAGGCCCAGGGACCGGAGGGTATGGGGCCACCCGATCCCTCGGCCGAGTCGAGCGACCGGCGAGGGGAGTCAGAAGAGCGATGTCGCTTCTTCCATTTCTTCTTACTGTGCCTCGACTTACCTGAATGCGAGGACTTCGAACACGATGAGCGGTGATGACTTCGGCTCCGTGACCGGTCCCTCGACCTCCTCCTCGACCGGGACCTCGAGCGGCGCGGAGCCGACTGCCGGGTCTCGAGGAGCTTGCGGGACCGCTCCCGCCTAGCTTTCGAGGTCAAGGCCCGGCAGTCAGGGCATGACTTGTCATCGTGGTCGGCCCCAAGGCAGTAGAGACACTGATGGTAGGGGTCGATAACCAACATCAGTCGGTGACAGATGTCACACAGCTTGAACCCGGACATCCCTACCGGCACCAGGAGTCAAAGTCGACTTGAAAAGGGAGACAAAAATGTCCAAAACGTTAGTCAAAAAATGACTAGGGTACGCTCTTCCCGAATCTGCGCTTACTGGCGTGGAAAAAAGAAGAACTGATGTCAGCGCGCGAGGGCGGCGTCTAAGTATTCCGATGACGTCATCCCAGCGATCACGACGCCGACGACGGAAGCGGAGTCGCAGACGATGCCTACCGATGCGCAAGGGTACTGCTGACGAAAAATCTTTGCGGATCCAGCCTGATGCCTGGGGGTATTCTAAAGTAAGGAATCTAATGAACAAGTTACTTACCTTTGGTAACGATGTATCTGTAAGAAACATTAGTTAGTTAGATTCCTCACCTTAGAATATCCCCAGGGGTCAGGCTGGATCCGGAAAGATTTTTGTAGCAATACCCCTTGCGCGTCAGTAGGCGTCGTCTGCGTCGCCGCGTCCGTCGTCGCCGTCGTGCGCCGGAATGACGTCGTCGGAGTACTTAGACGCCACCCTCACGCGCTGACATCAGTTCTTATACATAGCTTTCCACGCCAGGGACGCTGAGCCATGCAAGAGACCGACACTGGTGCCAAAAAATCTAGGGCCCTGAAAGGGAGAACCTTAACCCTAGATGTCGGTTTGCAGAACGGGGAGGCTGGGTGGGTCGGTGAGGAATCTAACTAACTAATGTTTCCTACAGATACATCGTTACCGAAGGTAAGTAACTTGTTCATCTGAAAGAAACACCTTAGTTAGATTCCTCACCTTAGAATAGATACCCCAGCAATACCAACCCCGGAGGTGGGTCTGCGAACTAAGATTGTGAGAAGATGGCCTGATATATGATGTCACTAGTGGATCTCTGACATATTATCGACAGACACATTATCGAACTACACAAATATCGCATCAAATATATCGACATCAAAAATATCGACATTGTATACTTATTTAAAAAACTACACTAATATCGACACTACAATATCGTAATACAATTATATCGATCACACAAATATCGCACACATTAATATCGCAATACTAAATATCGACATGAGTAAATAAATATGACACATGTCACAAATATCGATAACCAAAATATAGACATCAAGAATATCGTTTTTATAAAAAATATCGACTATTCTAACACTAATAAAACCAATATTTTAAACAACATAAAGACAATATTTTCCCAAAACATAAATTTTTCAAATGAGATTCTACTTAAACATAAACATAACATTTATAGCGATCTCAATATTTAACAACATAATAAAAAAACACTGAAATAATTATCACATTGGCATTTCGAACACATTTAAAAAACATTCACTACACATTATAAACAATCTTTTTATATATAATGATTTAAAACTCTCCTCCTTTAAAACTAAATATGCTCTTACTTAGCATTTTCTATAAAAGGAAACCAATTAACAAAAAAAAAATCAAACCATCCAATAGAAAGGCAACATACAGAAAACAACAAATAACATGGACATTACAAACGTTAAAGGCAGGGAAGGTCCCCTGGGACTATTTTAATACAACATCTTTATTGCTTCCCTTTAACCTTACTGAAAAACAGCAATTAATGTCCATGAAAGATGCTACATATTCATTGTTACATATTGAAAAATTTGAACCTTTACCTTTCTCTGTAGCGGAATTGGATACAGGCGTGTGGTTATTACATGGGTTGATCACTCTCCCATTCGCGCTTTTCAAGTTTACGTCCTGTATAAAAAACTATGCTCTGGGTAGATATGAACAGCTGGGCACCGCTTTCATACATGATGTTTGGTCCCTCCCTTTTATGTATAGATGTACAAGGGACGGTACTGAGGTTTCTCTGACAGGTGAAGAATGTACAACGACACCTGATCATTCTGTAGTATATAGACACATTCAATTACACAGTGCATACAATGTACAAACTCCAAATTTGGCCTGCGTCATGAAAGGTATCCCAGTGCCAGTGATTACGCCATCTTTCACGCTGCTTGCAAACGGTAGTTATTTAATTCTGAACAATGAAGCTTGCTGCGGGATGTTAGTGGGAATCCCTTACATAGTGACTGTATCGCAGAGACTTGTCTGCTGCAATAATGTTCTATTTCCACCCCCGCATGGGCTGCTGGATGTTTCCATCTGGCCTTAGATTCCAACCTTGAAAGCAGAGTTCAACAAAATGAGCAGAATAAAGGCGCTATTGTCCAAAAAGGAGGTGCCATTGACTTCCTCCGGTGAAACATTTGTCCTTCACGTTGCAAATACGCGTACTGAGGTACAGGCGCTTTTGAATACTGACCTCCCCCTACATTTTGGTGCTTTGATCCAAACAATTTTCAATTCCTCGTCCACGACTGGCCTAGCTCATTTTTTTAAGCTTGTGGGCTCGGGCCTCGTGACCTCTTTCCAAACTATTTGTGGTGTGATTGCGGCATTTTTTCACTCTATTTTCTCGAGCATCTTTGGAGGTGTCCCGCTGATTCTGGCGCTTGTGGCAGGAGTGCTGCTTTTACTTTTCATACTGCGAAATGGCTGCTCTTTCTGTGCCACACGACAACCTGTCCCGTCTGCATCTTCTCCGTGACAGGATGCTTGAATATTATGGTACGCTACCATTGGCGACTTTGAGCCTGGCGTATGGATTATCCTTCCGGTATTCCTACTTCACCTGCGTACAGCCAGTCTTTCACTGCCTAGATTGTCCCTTTGAATGGCCTTTGGATTTGTGCTTAACCAACATGGTGTCTCCGGTGCCAGATTATGATCGACTGATGAGGCCCTTAGTGTCTCACGAGTTTGCCTGTTCTGGTGTTCGGATTATGGCCTGTGGTGCGGCGCATGGTATCCTGGGTAATTGGGACATCGCAAGAGCAGCCTATAATTTCTTGAAAATGAGCTATCTGGAGGAACAATTGGGTTGCCCTCTGATTGTGCTAGAGGCTCCGCTCATTGAAGAACATGTATGTTCCTTTTCTTTGATTAATTGGATGGCTGAAACTTTTCATGGCTCTGCAAACGATTTCTTGTTGGAAGCAGTGGCCACATATGCTGCATATACGTTCATGGATTGAGTAAACTGTGGTCCTCTATGTTTTTTCTCCCGTGCCTTTGGACTGCTGTCCACATAAACAATTTTTAATTTTTCCCATCACATGTTTGTGGTTTTTTTCTCCCCTTTTCGATTTTCATGTTTTCGGCTTTTGCCTGAACTATAAATTGTTTATTAATTGAATACACCTTGTTCTGCTCTGTCGAAACTGAACTTTGCATTCTCTTTTTTCTTGCCTACTGTATAGTGCTTCCATCAAGGGGGCATGTAGTGAGGACTCCCTTAATACGTACATACATTGTGAAGTTAGCATAACCGCGTTAGATGTTAGAAATCCATCTTGCCGCTTTTGCGCACGACACTGCGTTTACATGTTATTGCTTAAACAAACTGCTGACTCGAGCTTTGCCTCACACGGAAGCAATCTGTTGTTACCATCCCGAGCTCTGCGCAGGGACCTTGGTATGTACATGGCGTGACAAAACAGTCTGGGTCGTTAGACAAAGCATGTTTTCCACTCCAGGTTGATCGACCCACTATTTAGCCATAACACACAGGCAGCTGCGAATACCTGAAAGTTGGTGCTTTTAATAATGCAGACATCATGTTTAATATTCAGACCGAAGACGAGCCTTCCTGCGAGAAGACTCCTGATGCTCCTGTGATGTGATTTCACTAAGCTGATCTTTGAGGTATGGGGTCCCCTATTGAAGCCTAAGAGACCTTCTATTAACATAATAATAATATTAGCTTCTTAGTAAAGGGAAGGTGATATTATCCACTGTCATTATAATATGATCACCCCTTTTATATTCTATGGTATTGTAAGGAAGCTGATGGTTTTGATTTTAATCATTTGTCTGCTTGTATTAGCCAACCTACTGCATTTTAGGACACGTGGTCTATAAAAATAAACTCTTTTTATTTTCCCCGTGTCTCTGTTGATTCTTCTTGTGGACTGATGTGAGAATAATATACGGACAGGTATTTCGGATTCCCACCATTCCTGAGAGGATACTGAGTCGCTAGTTCTGTGTTGTCTTTTCATTGTGATTTCTGAGCCTAATCTCGGATAACGAATGGGACACTAATACTAGCCAGAGACTGGGTTCTGGGTTCTGAGGTGAGTTTCTGGTACACCACAATTGACTGAGTTGTCAGTATGTGCTGGACACTGAACTAAATTAATTTACTATTCCCACTCCAGTCTATATTAAATTAAAATAAGTGCTGGACACTGAACTTAATTAATTTACTATTCTCACTCCGACCTATATTTAATTAGAGTATGTGCTGGACACTGAACTGAAATAATTTACTATTCCCACTCCAATATATATTTTAGTAAAATAAGTGCTGGACACTGAACTTAATTAATTTACTATTCTCACTCCCAACTATATTAAATTACAGTAGGTGCTGGACAATGAACGTAATTAATTTACTATTCCCACTCCACTCTATATTTAATTAAGATAAGTGCTGGACACTGAACTTAATTAATTTACTATTCTCACTCCAACCTCTATTAAATTAGGGTAGGTGCTGGACACTGAACTAAATTAATTTACTATTCCCACTCCAGTCTATATTAAATTAAAATAAGTGCTGGACACTGAACTTAATTAATTTACTATTCTCACTCCAACCTATATTTAATTAGAGTATGTGCTGGACACTGAACTGAATTAATTTACTATTCCCACTCCAATCAATATTTTAGTAAGATAAGTGCTGAACACTGAACTTAATTAATTTACTATTCTCACTCCCAACTATATTAAATTACAGTAGGTGCTGGACAATGAACTTAATTAATTTACTATTCCCACTCCACTCTATATTTAATTAAGATAAGTGCTGGACACTGAACTTAATTAATTTACTATTCTCACTCCAACCTATATTAAATTAGGATAGGTGCTGGACACTGAACTAAATTAATTTACTATTCCCACTCCAGTCTATATTAAATTAAAATAAGTGCTGGACAGTGAACTTAATTAATTTACTATTCTCACTCCAACCTATATTAAATTAGGGTAGGTGCTGGACACTGAACTAAATTAATTTACTATTCCCACTCCAGTCTATATTAAATTAAAATAAGTGCTGGACACTGAACTTAATTAATTTACTATTCTCACTCCAACCTATATTTAATTAGAGTATGTGCTGGACACTGAACTGAATTAATTTACTATTCCCACTCCAATCAATATTTTAGTAAGATAAGTGCTGGACACTGAACTTAATTAATTTACTATTCTCACTCTCAACTATATTAAATTACAGTAGGTGCTGGACAATGAACTTAATTAATTTACTATTCCCACTCCACTCTATATTTAATTAAGATAAGTGCTGGACACTGAACTTAATTAATTTACTATTCTCACTCCAACCTATATTAAATTAGGGTAGGTGCTGGACACTGAACTAAATTAATTTACTATTCCCACTCCAGTCTATATTAAATTAAAATAAGTGCTGGACAGTGAACTTAATTAATTTACTATTCTCACTCCAACCTATATTAAATTAGGGTAGGTGCTGGACACTGAACTAAATTAATTTACTATTCCCACTCCAGTCTATATTAAATTAAAATAAGTGCTGGACACTGAACTTAATTAATTTACTATTCTCACTCCAACCTATATTTAATTAGAGTATGTGCTGGACACTGAACTGAATTAATTTACTATTCCCACTCCAATCTATATTTTAGTAAGATAAGTGCTGGACACTGAACTTAATTAATTTACTATTCTCACTCCCAACTATATTAAATTACAGTAGGTGCTGGACAATGAACTTAATTAATTTACTATTCCCACTCCACTCTATATTTAATTAAGATAAGTGCTGGACACTGAACTTAATTAATTTACTATTCTCACTCCAACCTATATTAAATTAGGGTAGGTGCTGGACACTGAACTAAATTAATTTACTATTCCCACTCCAGTCTATATTAAATTAAAATAAGTGCTGGACAGTGAACTTAATTAATTTACTATTCTCACTCCAACCTATATTAAATTAGGGTAGGTGCTGGACACTGAACTAAATTAATTTACTATTCCCACTCCAGTCTATATTAAATTAAAATAAGTGCTGGACACTGAACTTAATTAATTTACTATTCTCACTCCAACCTATATTTAATTAGAGTATGTGCTGGACACTGAACTGAATTAATTTACTATTCCCACTCCAATCTATATTTTAGTAAGATAAGTGCTGGACACTGAACTTAATTAATTTACTATTCTCACTCCCAACTATATTAAATTACAGTAGGTGCTGGACAATGAACTTAATTAATTTACTATTCCCACTCCACTCTATATTTAATTAAGATAAGTGCTGGACACTGAACTAAATTAATTTACTATTCTCACTCCAACCTTTATTAAATTAGGGTAGGTGCTGGACACTGAACTAAATTAATTTACTATTCCCACTCCAGTCTATATTAAATTAAAATAAGTGCTGGACAGTGAACTTAATTAATTTACTATTCTCACTCCAACCTATATTTAATTAGAGTATGTGCTGGACACTGAACTAAATTAATATAATATTCCCACTCCAATCTACATTTAATTAAGATAAGTGCTGGACACTGAACTTATTAATTTACTATTCTCAATAAAAACTATATTAAATTACAGTAGGTGCTGGACAATGAACTGAATACATTTACTATTCCCACTCCAATCTATATTTATTTAAGATAAGTGCTGCACACTGAACTTAATTAATTTACTATTCTCACTCCAACCTATATTAAATTAGGGTAGGTGCTGGACACTGAACTAAATTAATTTACTATTCCCAATCCAGTCTATATTAAATTCAAATAAGTGCTGGACACTTAACTTAATGAATTTCCTATTCTCACTCCAACCTATATTTAATTACAGTATGTGCTGGACACTGAACTAAATTAATTTACTATTCCCACTCCATTCTATATTAAATTAAAATAAGTGCTGGACAGTGAACTTAATTAATTTAATACTCTGACTGAAATCTATATTTAATTATGGGATTAGTTAAATTCAAAAATAAATTTAAAATTTCTAAATATTAATATTTTATAAATTAACAATATATAAACATGTTAAATTAACTTCCCACCCTTATCCCCTATAACCCAACATTCCGCTCCTACAATTATTTGTAACATTCTAAAAAAAAATTACAATTTCTAAATTTTTTTTTTTTTAAATTAACAGATATATAAACATTTTTACAACACTTCCCACCCTTATCCCCTATCAACCAACATCCCGCAGCAAAATATATTTGTAAAAATCGAAAATTTATTTCATATTTATAAATTTTTTAAAAAAATTAATTAACAAATATATAAAAAAAAATTAAAAAAATCCCACCCTTATCCCCTATAAACCAACATCCCGCTCCTAAAATTTTGTTTAAAATTCAAAATTTAATTTACAATTTCTAAATTAATGTTTTTTTTTAAATTAAATAATATATAAACATTTGTAAAACACTTCCCACCCTTATCCCCTATAAACCAACATCCCGCTCCTAAAATTATTTCTAAAATTCTAAATTTAATTTACAATTTCTAAATAAATTTCAAAAAAATTCTAACAATATATAAACATTTTTAATACACTTCCCACCCTTATCCCCGATAAACCAACATCCCGCTCCTAAATTTTTTTTAAAATTTCAAAATATAATATAGAATTTCTAGAAATTTATTTTTTAAAATTTACAAATATATAAAATATTTTAAAACACTTCCCACCCTTATCCCCTATAAACCAACATCCGGCTCCTAAATTTTTTTTAAAATTCTAAATTTAATTTACAATTTCTAAATAATTTTTTAAATAATTCTAACAATATATAAACATTTTTAATACACTTCCCACCCTTATCCCCTATAAACCAACATCCCGCTCCTAAATTTTTTTTTAAAATTCTAAATTTAATTTACAATTTTTAACTAATTTTTCAACAAATTCAAATAATATATAAACATTTTTAATACACTTCCCACCCTTATCCCCTATAAACCAACATCCCGCTCCTAAAATTAAATATACATTTCACATTTTAAATTAAATTTAATAATTAAATTTTACAATATATTTAAAAAAAATATTAACTTTTTTAAAACACTCCCCACCCTTATCCCCTATAACCCAACATCCCGCCCCTAAAACAATATAAATATTTCTCATATTATATACATTTTAAATATTTATACAAACAACTTCAAAATATTTACTAAACACACAATAACGATATTTTCACATGTCGATATTATTACGAACGATATTACTTACATCGACATATAAGTAAAAAAAAAATAACGATATTTTTCACATCGATATTAGCTATTTCGATATTTTGGACATTCGATATTTTTGACTCGATATTTATGTCCCTCGATATTAAAAAGTCGATATATAGACTGCTCACCGTCACTAGTTCTAGTGTACACCTTGTATCAGTCCAAACAACCCTTATGGTGATTGGTTGTAAAGTCAAACTTATAGACCAGCTATCCTAGTGGTAGCATGGACAAGAGCAGTCTTAGGCTAAACTCTGTATGGCATGTGAAACCAGCTGTTATACCATTTGCAATCCCTTGAATACCAAATGAAAGGACACCGCAACAGATATATTATGAAAATAGAATGTATTTATTCTAGTCAAAATACCCTCAGCACTCTTCATGAGATTCGAAGTAAGTACAACACAGTCTTATTTAAGCATACATAAGTCACACAGGTAAGTAATACAGTTAGGCCCTAGGGGCCACGCAAACCATATACTAAGTAAGTGGTATAAGGACCACTGTCACGAACACAGGTTAGGCCTAGGCCTAGGGAATCGCTGGGGCTACACTATCCTACCAGTTGCTAGGCAGTGGGAGGCCCACAGGATTCAGGTGCAGAGTGGAAACACTCACGCGTAATGCGTTAAAGTCGATAGAAATAGTTATGTTTAGAAATAGAGAGTTTTAGGACACTTCGGAAGGAACTAGGAGTTAGAGACTTGGAAACTAGACCCTAGGATAGTCAATACCCTTGTGAGCACCGGAGTACTCAAGTTACCTAGCCCACGGGCTGCGGGTGCATGGGTGTGAACTTGCGTCGGGATTCGTCGTCGACTCCTATGGATGCCTGAAGAAAGATGCTGACAGGCAGTCAGTGAAGAGTGTCCGGTGGATTCCAAAGCTGGAATCAAGAAGGAGGATACCTGCAAGCAGAGGGGACAGAGTCTAGGTCACCAGCCAGGAGCCAGGATGGAACCAGGAAGGAACCAGGCGATGTCGTGAAGATGCAGGTGAAGAGGTGAAGCTTGTTGCAGCAGCCACGGGTACCAGGAGGCGTCGAGGACGACCAGAACCAGGAGGCGAGCTGTCCCACAAGGGCTCTTGCTGTTGGCGGCGTCGATGTCGAGTTTGGACCCAACAAGCTTTGGCAAGCGCAACCAATGCAGAATGAAGGATTCGCTTCTGTTGCAGACCAGGAAGGCCTGAGGTGCTTCTCTTTCACAGGGAAGCAAGGGCAAGTCTGGAGGAGCCAAACCAGTGGTGAAAAGTTAAGGGTTCGTCGTCTCAAAGGTTACTAGCCAACGGGCAAGTAACCGGACAGACGCGTCAAGCAGGAAAATGCAGAAGGGACCCACGCAGAACTCGTGGAGTGTGAAGGGCTGATCTTCGGTGCAGATGGTGCTCGGGGTTGGGGCTTCTCAATCCCCAGAGCACAACTTCGAGGATGCCTCGGAAGCTGCGCTGGAAGCTAGTAGCCAATTTTCCCAGGTAGCCGGTCCCACATCTCACGTCGCCTCCACAGATCTCAGCTTTGCTGTGGATGTGGATCAGGGTCGGAGAAGTCTGGAAGTCAAGGCGCTGGTCGGGCTCTGCAGTCGGTTCCTCATAGAACTTCGGGCAAAGCAAACGGCAGGTCGCTTGTTCGTGCCTGTTTGCACAGGGTGGCCTCTCCTTGGCCACAAGGGAGATTCTTCAGTCTTCTTCCGTAGTTGAAGGTCCAGAGTTTCTGTTCAAGTTGCAGGTTTCAGGATAATCCAAAGTCCTAGGGACTCAGCTCCCACTCTTATACTAATCTGGGGGGCTGGGTTACCTGCTAGGTACCTCCTATGGGTGGGACCAGGGAGGGGGTGGTTACACCCCCTTCCCTTTGTCCAGTTTCACGCCAGGACTGGGGCTGGAGTGCCCCAGCACCGGTTTGAACCGGACTATGCATGGGACACCTTGTGTGCCCCAGGCAGTGTCTCGTTTCATTTATCCCTCCCTGCCCCAATACACTAAGTCCTGTCTAGGGTGGTGTTAGCACTTCCCACGGCAGGAAACCTATTGTCCAAGCCTCCCTCGCTGGAAGGACTCCCAGCAGCAGGAGGTCAGACTTGTGACTGTGGCAGCAGCATCCATTTTGTGATGCTGGGGCTCTGGTTAACTTTAACCGGGTAGTAGGTCTTCAACATGTCTTCTCCCTCTAGAAGGGAGGAATACTATCCTCATCGCCAGAAATGGTGTGGGGGTAGTATTCCAAAGTATTAGACACCTTACACGACATGTTTTAATAAAGCCAAACCATAGTTACCATAACCGCGAGGATTTTAAGGCACTTTAAGAGTATATGGTAGGCGATATCATAGAACAGCTATAAGGACATGGTTCCGAAAGCTGCAGACAGGCTCAGCTCATGCTAGAGCACCATCTCACATGTTACCAAGCACTTTGCCTTCAGGATTGTTAAGGCCTGCCATAGGAGTGACTGATAGGTTACCCATGTGTCTATATATAAGGTAGGTATAGGAATACTGTCGGAGAGTATGGTCTGCTTCCTATGGTCACCCCCACTTTTTGCTTTTGCTTCACTGGTTTTCGACTTAGATGTGGCTGTGGGCCTGCTAATCAGACCCACAGCCCAGCTGTTCTCTCTCTAAATTCACACTATGTACTTTAGGTAAATAACCCAATTGGTAAGGATACCCTTCTAGGGCCCTGTACAGTGTACCTTAGGTACCCAGGGCATGGGTGTACCCTAGGCTTACCAGGGGCTGCAGCATGTATTATGCCACCCCTGGCTGGCCTTCCATCACGACACAACTGGCTGATCACTCAGCTGGGGCAAGGTCGTGTAATCACCCCTTGCTTAGGTATAGTATCCCTATACCTGCCTTCTATATAGACACATGGGTACCTTTCAGTCACTCCTATGGCAGGCCCTAACAATCCTGAAGGCAGAGTGCTTGGCAACATGTGAGATGGTGCTCTAGCATGAGCTGAGCCTGTCTGCAGCTTTCGGAACCATGTCCTTATAGCTGTTCTATGATATTGCCTACCATATACTCTTAAAGTACCTTATAATCCTCGCGGTTATGGTAACTATGGTTTGGCTTTATCAAAACATGTCGTGTAAGGTGTCTAACACTTTGGAATACTACCCCCACACCATTTCTGGCGATGAGGATAGTATAGACCTACTACCCGGTTAAAGTTAACCAGAGCCCCAGCATCACAAAATGGATGCTGCTGCCACAGACACAAGTCTGACCTCCTGCTGCTGGGAGTCCTTCCAGCGAGGGAGGCTTGGACAATATGTTTCCTGCCTTGGGAGGTGCTAGCACCACCCTAGACAGGACTTAGTGTATTGGGGCAGGGAGGGATGAAAGGAACGAGACACTGCCTGGGGCACACAAGGTGTCCCATGCATAGTCTGGTTCAAACCGGTGCTGGGGCACTCCAGCCCCAGTCCTGGCGCGAAACTGGACAAAGGGAAGGGGGTGTAACCACCCCCTCCCTGGTCCCACCCATAGGAGGGACCTAGCAGGTAACCCAGCCCCCCAGATTAGTATAAGAGTGGGAGCTGAGTCCCTAGGACTTTGGATTATCTTGAAAACTGAAACTTGAACAGAAACTCTGGAGCTTCGACATTCGACTACGGAAGAAGACTGAAGGAGTGGCCACCTTGTGCAAACAGGCGCCATCAAGCGACCTGCCGTTTGCTTTGCCTAAAGTTCTATGAGGAACCGACTGCAGAGCCCGACGAGCGCCTTGACTTCCAGACTTCTCCGATCCTGATCCACATCCACAGCAAAGCTGAGATCCGTGGAGGCGACGAGAGACGTGGGACCGGCTACCTGGGAAAATTGGCTACTTGCTTCCAGCGCAGCTTCTGAGGCATCCTCGAAGTTGTGCTTTGGGGATTGAGAAGCCCCAACCCCGAGCACCATCTGCACTGAAGATCAGCCCTCCACACTCCACGAGTTCTGCGTGGGGCCCTTCTGCATTTTCCTGCTCGACGCATCTGTCCGGTTGCTTGCCTGTTGGCTAGTAGCCTTTGTGACGACGAACCCTTGACTTTCCACCACTGGTTTGGCTCCTCCAGACTGGCCCTTGCTTCCCTGTGAAAGAGAAGCACCATAGGCCTTCCTGGTCTGCAACACTAGCGAATCCTTCATCCTGCGTGGGTTGCGCTTGCCAAGGCTTGTTGGGTCTGAATTTGACATCGACGCCGCCGACAGCAAGAGCCCTCGTGGGACAGCTCGCCTCCTGGTTCTGCTTGTCCTCGACACCTCCTGGTACTCGTGGCTGCTGCGACAAGCTTCACCTCTTCACCTGCATCTTCACGACATCGCCTGGTTCCTTCCTGGTTCCTTCCCGGCTCCTGGCTGGTGACCTAGACTCTGTCCCCTCTGCTTGCAGGTACCCGCCTTCTTGATTCCAATCTTGGGATCCACCGGACACTCTTCACTGACTGCCTGTCAGCATCTTTTCTTCAGGCATCCATAGGAGTCGACGACGAAATCCGACGCAAGTTCACACCTATGCACCCGCAGCCCGTGGGCTAGGTAAACTGAGTACTCCGGTGCTCACAAGGGTATTGACTATCCTAGGGTCTAGTTTCCAAGTCTCTAACTCCTAGCTCCTTCCGAAGTTTCCTAAAACTCTTTATTTCTAAACATTACTATTTCTATTGACTTTACGCATTACGCGTGAGTGTTTCCACTCTGCACCTGAATCCCGTGGGCCTCCCACTGCCTAGTAACTGGTAGTATAGTGTAGCCCCAGCAATTCCCTAGGCCAAGGCCTAACCTGTGTTTGTGACAGTGGTTCTTATACCACTTACTTAGTATATGGTTTGCGTGGCCCCTAGGGCCTAACTGTATTACTTACCTGTGTGACTTATGTATGCTTAAATAAGACTGTGTTGTACTTACCTCGAATCTCATAAAGAGTGCTGAGAGTATTTTGACTAGAATAAAATACATTCTATTTTTATATATATCTGTTGTGGTGTCCTTTCATTTGGTATTCAAGGGATTGCAAATGGTATAACAGCTGGCTTCACATGCCATACAGAGTTTAGCCTAAGACTGCTCTTGTCCATGCTACCACTAGGATAGCTGGTCTATAAGGTTGACTGTACAACCAATCACCATAAGGGTTGTTTGGACTGATACAAGGTGTATACTAGAACTAGTGACATCATATATCAGGCCAACTTCTCACATTGGTGAGCAGCGGTTGGGATCTGAGCTTGCTGTTGTAATACCATTGCAATCTTGAGATATCAAATTGAAAGATCACAAGGATATTTGTCAGGTACATATAACATAGCTTATAAATACTTAAGTTCTACTGAACTTAGTTGTTTTAGGTTGAAGGGCCTAGCACACCCTGACTACAACCACTAGAGAGGTTTTAGTAGATACAACTAGTGTAGGTAGGTGCACACACCACACCCTCACTAGATCATGTCTCTGAGAGGAGATCAAGATGATTCTCTCCCAGGAGGGGGATATCCTAGAAAGATACCCTCTAGATATGATACCCTAACTTTTCCGGAGATGAGACAATTGTATACCTCCAGAAAGTTAAAACAGGGTTCAAACCCTACCCTCATTTATCTAGTGGAGATCTTAGAAGAGTATGATGCTCAGAGAGCCTCCCAGGATGGTACCTTAGGTACCAATGAGGGTCTGCCCTCTATAGAAGACTCCCCTCAAAACACTGATCTAGATGAGTCAGCAGGGACTTCAGGAAATGAGGTAGACAGCCAGGTCCAAGTTGGGAGACTTAGCCAGGCTAACTTAAGCCTACATGGGAGTCAGAATGGGGTCCCCCCATTCAGACCCTCAAGTGGACTTAACCAGAGAAGCAGGAGAGGAAGATCCCCTTCCAGGGAATCTATCCACTCCCATGTCTCTAATAGCTCCAATGCCTCTTCTCACAGGGGAATACCTTCTCCACAGAGAAAAGAGCATCAGGCCAGAATGAGGGAAGTCAATCTGAGGATTGAAAGGGAAGAACTTGCCCTTGCCAAAGAGAGACTTGTTCTGGCAAGAGAGCAAAAGTTAAGTGGGTTAGGACCCACTGGTGGCAGCACTATCCCTAAAGATAGAGACA
Organism: Triturus cristatus; assembly: GCF_964204655.1. Lineage (NCBI taxonomy): Eukaryota > Metazoa > Chordata > Amphibia > Caudata > Salamandridae > Triturus > Triturus cristatus. Next base: position 1,167,242,236 of record NC_140591.1, on the reverse strand, counting down.
GGTCCTATGACAAGAGAAACCTGAGCAAGATTGTCCCTCCCTAAAAGTGTGGGGATGACATCCACAAATGGATAACTGCTTTCGAGAGGGCTTGCAAAGTACAGCAGGTACCTCAAAGTCAGTGGGCAGCTATCTTGTGGCTCTCCTTCTCTGAGAAAGGTAGAGACAAGCTCCTCACAGTTAGTGATGAGGATGCTGACAATTACACTGTCCTGAAGAGTGCTCTGATTGATGGGTTTGGCCTAACCACTGAACAATACAGGTTGTTGTTCAGGGATACCCAGAAGACACAGACTCAGGACTGGACTGACTTTGTAGATTGTGCCACTAAGGCTTTGGAAGGCTGGTTATTGGGTAGTAAGGTTAAGGACTATACAGGATTGTATAATTTTATCATGAGAGAACAAATCCTTAACAACTGTCAAAATCAGCTACTGCATCAACACTTGATTGACTCTGACCTAACTTCTCCCCAAGAATTGGGAAAGAAGGCAGGTAGGTGGGTCAGCACTAGAGTTAAGCAGAAAAACCAGAACCAGGGCGGTGATCAGAAAAAGGCAGACCAGAAGGGTAATGAGCAGAAAGCAAAAGACCAGAAGTCTTCACCAGGCCCCCAAAAGGCTCAGGGGGAGGGTGGTCCCAAAAAGGATAAAAAGAAAGATGGCCAAAAGAAACCTTGGTGTAACTATTGTAAGTCCAATTCCCATTGGTATAGTGAATGCACCAAAAAGGACAAGCCCCCAACCACCATTGCCCCTAAGGCAACTGTACCCCCTAGTCCAGCTGTAAGTGGTAGTTCCCAGCAAAAGGGTGTAATAGGGTTAACCCTGGGAACTGAAGTGGATTCTGGCCTAGTCAGAATACCCACTCAGGCTGTTCTGATCTGTGATGGGGACATAGCTTTGTCCTCTACTGTGGGTCCCAGTAACCTGGGCAAGTACAGACAGACTCCTTTGATCAACAATAGAATGGCTCAGGCCTACAGGGACACAGGTGCTAGTGTCACAATGGTGACACCTGCCTTTGTGGACCCTGGACAGATCATGCTAGGTGAGAATTACCTAGTGACCAACGCTAGCAATGCCACTACCTCCCATAGTGTGGCAATTGTTAACTTCTCCTGGGAGGGGTAACTGGCCTCAAGAAAGTTGTGGTGAGTTCAGACCTTCCTGTAGAGTGTCTGTTGGGAAATGACCTTGAAACTTTAGTGTGGGCTGAAGTGGAGTATAGGACCCATGCAGAAATGCTGGGAATAGATGCACATGTCCTTGCTGTGACTAGGTCACAGGCCAAAAAGTGCAACACTGAACAAGTGCTGGATCCTCGGACAATGGACCAGCCACAACCCAAGAGAAAGAGCAGTAGGGTTAAGGCTGTGCCTTCCCCCCTGCCTCAGGTAGAGAGTCAGCCCTCACAGGAGGATGATTCTGAGAGCCCTGAAGGAACTGTACTAGAAGAACTGGAACCTGACCAGGTTGAGTTTCTTGGGACAGGGGGACCTTCAAGGGCAGATCTGAGGCAGGCACAATTAGACTGTCCTTCTCTTGAACCCCTCAGACAGCAGGCTGCTGCTGAGGCTGCAGGGAATGCTCAAGGTACCCATAGAGTGTATTTGGATGAAGGGCTGCTGTACTCAGAGGCTAGAGACCCCAAGCCTGGTGCGTCCAGGAGGTTGGTCATACCATTGAGTTTCAGGGGCTTCCTTCTCACCTTGTCCCATGATATTCCCCTTGCAGGACACTTAGGCCAGAATAGGACTTGGGACAGACTTGTCCCTCACTTTCACTGGCCTCACATGTCAGAAGATACCAAGGAGTTTTGTCGCTCCTGTGTCACCTGCCAAGCCAGTGGCAAATCAGATGCCACCACAAAGGCCCCCCTCATATCACTACCTGTGGTGGGGGTCCCCTTTGAGAGAGTGGCGACAGACATTGTTGGACCAATGGACCCCCCAAACTGCATCTGGGCACAGATTCATACTGGTGATAGTGGACCATGCCACCAGGTACCCAGAAGCTATACCCCTGAGGACCACAACAGCTCCTGTTGTGGCAAGGGCCCTACTTGGAGTATTCTCCAGAGTGGGTTTTCCAAAGGAGGTTGTGTCTGACAGAGGTGCCAACTTCATGTCAGGATATTTGACTGCAATGTGGAAGGAGTGTGGTGTAAACTACAAATTCACTACCCCCTATCACCCGCAATGCAATGGGCTTGTTGAAAGGTTCAACAAGACCCTAAAAGGGATGATAAAAGGTTTACCAGACAACTTAGGCGAAGATGGGACATCCTTTTACCCTGCCTTCTGTTTGCTTACAGAGAGGTCCCACAAAAGGGGGTTGGCTACAGCCCTTTTGAGCTTTTGTTTGGGCATCCTGTAAGGGGACCCCTGTGTCTAGTAAGGGAAGGATGGGAGAGACCTCTCAGACAACCCAAACTGCACATAGTGGATTATGTACTTGGCCTCCGCTCCAGGATGGCAGAGTCTATGAAGAAGGCTTCTAAAAACCTTGAGGCAAGCCAAGAACTCAAAAAAGCTTGGCATGACCAAAAGGCTGTGCTGACTGTGTACCAGCCAGGACAGAAAGTGTGGGTGTTGGAGCCAGTGGCCCCAGCAGCACTCCAGGACAAATGGTCTGGACCCCACACTATTGTTGAACAGAAGGGAGAAGTCACCTACTTGGTGGACCTTGGGACTCCCAGAAGCCCCCACAGGGTGCTTCATGTCAACAGGTTAAAGGCATATGTTGACAGGGCAGACATGAGCTTACTCGTGGCTATAGATGAGGGGCAGGAGGAAGAGAGTGACCCTCTCCCAGACCTGCTGACTCAGAACCCTGATGATGGTTCAGTTGATGGTGTGGTCTTTTCCGACAGCCTCACTGATCATCAGCAACAGGACTGCAGACAAGTTCTACAGGCCTATAGACATATGTTTTCTCTGACCCCAAGTCAGACTAATTGGTGCACCCATGAGGTGGACACTGGTGACAGTCTGCCTGTGAAGAGTACAATCTACAGGCAACCTGACCATGTCAGGGACTGCATAAAGATTGAGGTACAAAAGATGTTGGAGCTGGGAGTCATTGAACCTTCAGAGAGCCCTTGGGCTAGTCCTGTAGTTCTTGTGCCAAAACCTCACACCCAAGATGGTAAGCGAGAGATGAGGTTTTGCGTGGATTACAGAGGTCTTAATGCTGTCACTAGGACAGATGCCCACCCAATACCTAGGGCAGATTAGCTCATTGACAGATTGGCAGCTGCCAAGTTTTTGAGTACATTTGACCTGACAGCAGGCTACTGGCAAATCAGACTAGCTGAGAGTGCAAAGGCCAAAACTGCTTTCTCAACCCCAGGAGGACATTATCAATTTGTGGTAATGACCTTTGGCTTGAAGAATGCACCTGTCACTTTCCAAAGGTTGGTGAATCAAGTCCTTACAGGCCTGGATGACTACTGTGCAGCTTATCTTGATGATATTGCTGTCTTTAGCTCCACCTGGGAGGATCACCTGGTCCACCTGAGGAATGTTTTAGCGGCCCTGCAAAAGGCAGGCCTCACTATCAAGGCCACTAAGTGCCAGATAGGGCAGAGCAAGGTTGTGTACCTGGGCCACCTAGTAGGTGGGGGTCAGGTTCAACCACTGGAGAGCAAGATCCAGACCATAAAGGACTGGACTCCTCCAGTTACCCAGACACAGGTCAGAGCTTTCTTGGGCCTGACTGGGTACTACAGAAAGTTTGTTAAGAACTATGGGTCCATTGTGACACCACGTAATGACTTGACCTCTAAGAAGATGCCAAAGAAAGTTCAGTGGACAGTAAGCTGTCAGAAGGTATTTGATGACCTGAAGCAGGCCATGTGCACTGCACCTATTCTGAAAAGTCCAGACTACTCCAAAGAGTTCATTGTCCAGACAGATGCTTCTGAGTAGGGTGTGGGAGCTGTTCTTTCACAACTAAATATAGATGGTCAAGACCAGCCCATTGCTTTTATTAGTAGAAGGCTGACCCCTAGAGAGAAACGTTGGTCAGCTATTGAGAGGGAGGCCTTTGCTGTGGTTTGGGCCCTGAAGAAGCTGAGGCCATACCTGTTTGGCACTCACTTCAAGATTCTGACAGACCATAAGCCCCTCTTGTGGCTAAATCAGATGAAGGGTGAAAATCCCAAACTTCTTAGGTGGTCCATTTCCCTACAGGGGATGGACTTCACAGTGGAACATAGACCTGGGACTGACCATGCCAATGCAGATTGACTCTCCAGATATTTCCACTTAGAACATGAAGACTCAACTGGTCAAGGTTAGTTTAATGTCCCTAAGTTTGGGGGGGGGGGGGGTTGAGTAGGAGAGTAGGGTCTGCTTCCTATGGTCACCCCCACTTTTTGCTTTTGCTTCACTGGTTTTTGACTTAGATGTGGCTGTGGGCCTGCTAATCAGACCCACAGCCCAGCTGTTCTCTCTCTAAATTCATACTATGTACTTTAGGTACATAACCCAATTGGTAAGGATCACCTTATAGGGCCCTGTACAGTGTACCTTAGGTACCCAGGGCATGGGTGTACCCTAGGCCTACCAGGGGCTGCAGCATGTATTATGCCACCCCTGGCTGGCCTTCCATCATGACACAACTGGCTGATCACTCAGCTGGGGCAAGGTCGTGTAATCACCCCTTGCTTATGTATAGTATCCCTATACCTGCCTTCTATATAGACATATGGGTACCTTTCAGTCACTCCTATGGCAGGCCTTAACAATCCTGAAGGCAGAGTGCTTGGCAACATGTGAGATGGTGCTCTAGCATGAGCTCAGCGTGTCTGCAGCTTTCGGAACCATGTCCTTATAGCTGTTCTATGATATCGCCTACCATATACTCTTAAAGTACGTTATAATCCTCGCGGTTATGGTAACTATGGTTTGGCTTTATCAAAACATGTCGTGTAAGGTGTCTAACACTTTGGACCACTACCCCCACACCATTTCTGGCAATGAGGATAGTATTCCTCCCTTCTAGAGGGAGAAGACATGTTGAAGACCTACTACCCGGTTAAAGTTAACCAGAGCACCAGCATCACAAAATGGATGCTGCTGCCACAGACACAAATCTGACCTCCTGCTGCTGGGAGTCCTTCCAGCGAGGGAGGCTTGGACAATAGGTTTCCTGCCTTGGGAGGTGCTAGCACCACCCTAGACAGGACTTAGTGTATTGGGGCAGGGAGGGATGAAAGGAACGAGACACTGCCTGGGGCACACAAGGTGTCCCATGCATAGTCTGGTTCAAACCGGTGCTGGGGCACTCCAGCCCCAGTCCTGGCGCGAAACTGGACAAAGGGAAGGAGGTGTAACCACCCCCCTCCCTGGTGCCACCCATAGGCGGGACCAAGCAGGTAACCTAGCCCCCCAGATTAGTATAAGAGTGGGAGCTGAGTCCCTAGGACTTTGGATTATCTTGAAAACTGAAACTTGAAAAGAAACTCTGGACCTTCGACGTTCGACTATGGAAGAAGACTGAAGAATCTCTCTTGTGGCCAAGGGGTGGCCACCCTGTGCAAACAGGCACCATCAAGCGACCTGCTATTTGCTTTGCCTAAACTTCTACGGGGAACCGACTGCAGAGCCTGACCAGCGCCTTGACTTCCAGACTTCTCCGACCCTGATCCACATCCACAGCAAAGCTGAGATCCGTGGAGGCGACGAGAGACGTGGGACCGGCTACCTGGGAAAATTGGCTACTTGCTTCCAGCGCAGCTTCTGAGGCATCCTTGAAGTTGTGCTTTGGGGATTGAGAAGCCCCAACCCCGAGCACCATCTGCACCGAAGATCAGCCCTCCACACTCCATGAATTCTGCGTGGGGCCCTTCTGCATTTTCCTGCTCGACGCGTCTGTCCGGTTGCTTGCCCGTTGGCTAGTAGCCTTTGTGACAGCGAAGCCTTGACTTTCCACCACTGGTTTGGCTCCTCCAGACTGGCCCTTGCTTCCCTGTGATAGAGAAGCACCTCAGGCCTTCCTGGTCTGCAACAGTAGCGAATCCTTCATCCTGCGTGGGTTGCACTTGCCAAGGCTTGTTGGGTCCGAATTCGACATTGACGCCGCCGACAGCAAGAGCCCTCATGGGACAGCTCGCCTCCTGGTTCTGGTTGTCCTCGATGCCTCCTGGTACCCGTGGCTGCTGCGACAAGCTTCACCTCTTCACCTGCATCTTCACGACATCGCCTGGTTCCTTCCTGGTTCCTTCCCGGCTGCTGGCTGGTGACCTAGACTCTGTCCCCTCTGCTTGCAGGTACCCTCCTTTTTGAATCCAATCTTGGGATCCACAGGACACTCTTCACTGACTGCCTGTCAGCATCTTTTCTTCAGGCATCCATAGGAGTCGACGACGAAACCCAACGCAAGTTCACACCTATGCACCCGCAGCCCGTGGGCTAGGTAAACTGAGTACTCCGGTGCTCACAAGGGTATTGACTATCCTAGGGTCTAAGTTTACAAGTCTCTAACTCCTAGCTCCTTCCGAAGTGTCCTAAAACTCTTTATTTCTAAACATTACTATTTCTATCGACTTTACGCATTACGCGTGAGTGTTTCCACTCTGCACCTGAATCCCGTGGGCCTCCCACTGCCTAGTAACTGGTAGTATAGTGTAGCCCCAGCGATTCCCTAGGCCTAGGCCTAACCTGTGTTTGTGACAGTGGTTCTTATACCCCTTACTTAGTATATGGTTTGCGTGGCCCCTAGGGCCTAACTGTATTACTTACCTGTGTGACTTATGTATGCTTAAATAAGACTGTGTTGTACTTACCTCGAATCTAATAAAGAGTGCTGAGGGTATTTTGACTAGAATAAAATACATTCTATTTTTATATATATCTGTTGTGGTGTCCTTTCATTTGGTATTCAAGGGATTTCAAATGGTATAACAGCTGGCTTCACATGCCATACAGAGTTTAGCCTAAGACTGCTCTTGTCCATGCTACCACTAGGATAGCTGGTCTATAAGGTTGACTTTACAACCAATCACCATAAGGGTTGTTTGGACTGATGAAGTACTGGGTATTTTAGTCCCAGCGGTGCAGGGGCACACACCCTATGACTTCTGGGTTCACCCTGTTCCAGACCTACAGAAACACAGAGTCTTCTGGGTGAAGTCAAAGATTCATTTATTGGCTGCAGACCAATTACAGGTATCCTAGAAGTACAACAGCGTGTATGTTCTCAGGAGACTGCTGAAAATCATAGGAACGGACATCATCTTAAATACCCTTTTCCTTGCCTCAAGCATACATTCCTAGGTTTATGATATGGCCATTACAAGTATACATTACAAACGAAAAAACAGAGTCATGATGACCATCCCACATTCCAGTTCGGCCAGCCCACAATGATTTACACAGTAAGGTTCAGATCCCACATCGGATGTCAATAGACCCCCCAATAAACATGAGCATCTCCTGTTTTGGGAAACAAGTCATAAAGCAGGAACAAGCAGGTGTGAAAGAGATTAGCCGGAGGATTGTGTAGAATGAAAGGGTTTTATGATGGGTCAAGCCCTGATGCTAATCACAGGTGGACGGAGGAAGGGGAGCTCGTGAGACCAGTTTGACCCGGGGCAGCAGAGCCAGCTGCCCAGGTCACAGAGAAGTCAGAGGAGAAGCCCATGTACTGTGAGGCCCGTATTTACTCCATTATAGCCTATGTGAGGGCAATGACAAGATGGCCACTGTTTCCAAAATGGAACCCGCGTAGTTGAAGCAGAATAACGTGTACACAGTGCATTCATAGCTAGAACGATATATAAAGCACTCGTACATGCCGCATTTACCATTTGCGGTTTGCTTATACCAAGATAGACAGGGGTAGGGCCCTGTTCCCTACGCGGTAACAAAGATTAAAGTACGACACTGATACAAGGTGTACACTAGAACTAGTGACATAATATATCAGGCCAACTTCTCACATTGGTGAGCAGCGGTTGGGATCTGAGCTTGCTGTTGTAATACCATTGCAATCTTGAGATATCAAATTGAAAGATCACAAGGATATTTGTCAGGTACATATAACATAGCTTATAAATACTTAAGTTCTACTGAACTTAGTTGTTGTAGGTTGAAGGGCCTAGCACACCCTGACTACAACTACTAGAGAGGTTTTAGTAGATACAACTAGTGTAGGTAGGTGCACACACCACACCCTCACTAGATCATGTCTCTGAGAGGAGATCAAGATGATTCTCTCTCAGGAGGGGGATATCCTAGAAAGATACCCTCTAGATATGATACCCTAACTTTTCAGGAGATGAGACAATTGTGTACCTCCAGAAAGTTAAAACAGGCTTCAAACCCTACCCTCATTTTTCTAGTGGAGATCTTAAAAGAGTATGATGCTCAGAGAGCCTCCCAGGATGGTACCTTAGGTACCAATGAGGGTCTGCCCTCTACAGAAGACTCCCCTCACAACACTGATCTAGATGAGTCAGCAGGGACTTCAGGAGATGAGGTAGACAGCCAGGTCCAAGTTGGGAGACTTAGCCAGGCTAACTTAAGCCTACATGGGAGTCAGAATGGGGTCCCACCCATTCAGACCCTCAAGTGGACTTAACCAGAGAAGCAGGAGAGGAAGATCCCCTTCCAGGGAATCTATCCACTCCCATGTCTCTAATAGCTCCAATGCCTCTTCTCACAGGGGAATGACTTCTCCACAGAGAAAAGAGCATCAGGCCAGAATGAGGGAAGTCAATCTGAGGATTGAAAGGGAAGAACTTGCCCTTGCCAAAGAGAGACTTGCTCTGGCCTGAGAGCAAACGTTAAGTGGGTTAGGTCCCACTGGTGGCAGCACTATCCCTAAAGATAGAGACAGGTCCTATGACAATAGAAACCTGAGCAAGATTGTCCCTCCCTACAAGTGTTGGGATGACATCCACAAATGGATAACTGCTTTCGAGAGGGCTTGCAAAGTACAGCAGGTACCTCAAAGTCAGTGGGCAGCTATCTTGTGGCTCTCCTTCTCTGAGAAAGGTAGAGACAAGCTCATCACAGTTATTGATGAGGATGCTGACAATTACACTGTCCTGAAGAGTGCTCTGATTGATGGGTTTGGCCTAACCACTGAATAATACAGGTTGTTGTTCAGGGATACCCAGAAGACACAGACTCGGGACTGGACTGACTTTGTAGATTGTGCCACTAAGGCTTTGGAAGGCTGGTTATTGGGTAGTAAGGTTAAGGACTATACAGGATTGTGTAATTTGATCATGAGAGAACAAATCCTTAACAACTGTCAAAACCAGTTACTGCATCAACACTTGATTGACTCTGACCTAACTTCTCCCCAGGAATTGGGAAAGAAGGCAGATAGGTGGGTCAGGACTAGAGTTAGGCAGAAAATCCAGAACAAGGGCGGTGATCAGAAAAAGGCAGACCAGAAGGGTAATGAGCAGAAATCAAAAGACCAGAAGTCTTCACCAGGCCCCCAAAAGGCTCAGGGGGATGGTGGTACCAAAAAGGATAAAAAGAAAGATGGCCAAAAGAAACCTTGGTGTAACTATTGTAAGTCCAATTCCCATTGGTATAGTGAATGCACCAAAAAGGACAAGCCCCCAGCCACCATTGCCCCTAAGGCAACTGTACCCCCTAGTCCAGCTGTAAGTTGTGGTTCCCAGCAAAAGGGTGTAATAGGGTTAACCCTGGGAACTGAAGTGGATTCTGGCCTAGTCAGAATACCCACTCAGGCTGTTCTGATCTGTGATGGGGACATAGCTTTGTCCTCTACTGTGGGTCCCAGTAACCTGGGCAAGTACAGACAGACTCCTTTGATCAACAATAGAATGGCTCAGGCCTACAGGGACACAGGTGCTAGTGTCACAATGGTGACACCTGCCTTTGTGGACCCTGGACAGATCATGCTAGGTGAGAATTACCTAGTGACCAACGCTAGCAATGCCACTACCTCCCATAGTGTGGCAATTGTTAACTTCTCCTGGGAGGGGTAACTGGCCTCAAGAAAGTTGTGGTGAGTTCAGACCTTCCTGTAGAGTGTCTGTTGGGAAATGACCTTGAAACTTTAGTGTGGGCTGAAGTGGAGTATAGGACCCATGCAGAAATGCTGGGAATAGATGCACATGTCCTTGCTGTGACTAGGTCACAGGCCAAAAAGTGCAACACTGAACAAGTGCTGGATCCTGGGACAATGGACCAGACACAACCTAAGAGAAAGAGCAGTAGGGTTAAGGCTGTGCCTTCCCCCCTGCCTCAGGTAGAGAGTCAGCCCTCACAGGAGGATGATTCTGAGAGCCCTGAAGGTACTGACCTAGAAGAACTGGAACCTGACCAGGTTGAGTTTCTTGGGACAGGGGGACCTTCAAGGGCAGATCTGAGGCAGGCACAATTAGATTGTCCTTCTCTTGAACCCCTCAGACAGCAGGCTGCTGCTGAGGCTGCAGGGAATGCTCAAGGTACCCATAGAGTGTATTGAGATGAAGGGCTGCTGTACTCAAAGGCTAGAGACCCCAAGCCTGGTGCGTCCAGGAGGTTGGTCATACCATTGAGTTTCAGAGGCTTCCTTGTCACCTTGGCCCATGATGTTCCGATATTCCCCTTGCAGGACACTTAGGCCAGAATAAGACTTGGGACAGACTTGTCCCTCACCTTCACTGGCCTCACATGTCAGAAGATACCAAGGAGTTTTGTCGCTCCTGTGTCACCTGCCAAGCCAGTGGCAAATCAGGTGGCACCACAAAGGCCCGCCTCATACCACTACCTGTGATTGGGGGTCCCCTTTGAGAGAGTGGGGATAGACATTGTTGGACCAATGGACCCCCAAACAGCATCTGGGCACAGATTCATACTGGTGATAGTGGACCATGCCACCAGGTACCCAGAAGCTATACCCCTGAGGACCACAACAGCTCCTGTTGTGGCAAAGGCCCTACTTGGAGTATTCTCCAGAGTGGGTTTTCCAAAGGAGGTTGTCTCTGACAGAGGTGCCAACTTCATGTCAGGATATTTGACTGCAATGTGGAAGGAGTGTGGTGTAAACTACAAATTCCCTACCCCTTATCACCCACAATGCAATGGGCTTGTGGAAAGGTTCAACAAGACCCTAAAAGGGATGATAAAAGGTTTACCAGACAAGCTTAGGCGAAGATGGGACATCCTTTTACCCTGCCTTCTGTTTGCTTACAGAGAAGTCCCACAAAAGGGGGTTGGCTACAGCCCTTTTGAACTTTTGTTTGGGCACCATGTGAGGGGACCCCTATGTCTAGTAAGGGAAGGATGGGAGAGACCTCTCAGACAACCCAAGCTTGATATAGTGGATTATGTGCTTGGCCTCCGCTCAAGGATGGCAGAGTACATGAAGAAGGCTTCTAAAAACCTTGAGGCAAGCCAAGAACTCCAAAAAGCTTGGCATGACCAAAAGGCTGTGCTGACTGTGTACCAGCCAGGACAGAAAGTGTGGGTGTTGGAGCCAGTGGCCCCAGCATCACTCCAGGACAAATGGTCTGGACCCCACACTATTGTTGAACAGAAGGGAGAAGTCACCTACTTGGTGGACCTTGGGACTCCCAGAAGCCCCCACAGGGTGATTCATGTCAACAGGTTAAAGGCATATGTTGACAGGGCAGACATGGGCTTGCTCATGGCTACAGATGAGGGGCAGGAGGAAGAGAGTGACCCTCTCCCAGACCTGCTGACTCAGAACCCTGATGATGGTTCAGTTGATGGTGTGGTCTTTTCTGACAGCCTCACTAACCATCAGCAACAGGACTGCAGACAAGTTCTACAGGCCTATAGACATATGTTCTCACTGACCCCAAGTCAGACAAACTGGTGCACCTTTGAGGTGGACACTGGTGACAGTCTGCCTGTGAAGAGTAAAATCTACAGGCAACCTGACCATGTCAGGGACTGCATAAAGATTGAGGTACAAAAGATGTTGGAGCTGGGAGTCATTGAACCTTCAGAGAGCCCTTGGGCTAGTCCTGTAGTTCTTGTGCCAAAACCTCACACCCAAGATGGTAAGAGAGAGATGAGGTTTTGCGTAGATTACAGAGGTCTCAATGCTGTCACTAGGACAGTTGCCCACCCAATACCTAGGGCAGATGAGCTCATTGACAGATTGGCAGCTGCCAAGTTTCTGAGTACATTTGACCTGACAGCAGGCTACTGGCAAATCAGACTAGCTGAGAGTGCAACGGCCAAAACTGCTTTCTCAACCCCAGGAGGACATTATCAATTTGTGGTAATGCCCTTTGGCTTGAAGAATGTACCTGCCACTTTCCAAAGGTTGGTGAATCAAGTCCTTACAAGCCTGGATGACTACTGTGCAGCTTATCTTGATGATATTGCTGTCTTTAGCTCCACCTGGGAGGATCACCTGGTCCACCTGAGGAATGTTTTAGAGGCCCTGCAAAAGGCAGGCCTCACTATCAAGGCCACTAAGTGCCAGATAGGGCAGAGCAAGGTTGTGTACCTGGGCCACCTAGTAGGTGGGGGTCAGGTTCAACCACTGGAGAGCAAGATCCAGACCATAAAGGACTGGACTCCTCCAGTTACCCAGACACAGGTCAGAGCTTTCTTGGGCCTGTCTGGGTACTACAGAAAGTTTGTTAAGAACTATGGGTCCATTGTGACACCACTTAATGACTTGACCTCCAAGAAAATGCCAAAGAAAGTTCAGTGGACAGTAAGCTGTCAGAAGGCATTTGATGACCTGAAGCAGGCCATGTGCACTGCACCTATTCTGAAAAGTACAGATTACTCCAAAGAATTCATTGTCCAAACAGATGCTTCTGAGTTGGGTGTGGGAGCTGTTCTTTCACAACTGAATATAGATGGTCAAGACCAGCCCATTGCTTTTATTAGTAGAAGGCTAACCCCTAGAGAGACAAGTTGGTCAGCTATTGAGAGGGAGGCCTTTGCTGTGGTTTGGGCCCTGAAGAAGCTGAGGCCATACCTGTTTGGCACTCACTTCAAGATTCAGACAGACCATAAGCCCCTCTTGTGGCTAAATCAGATGAAGGGTGAAAATCCCAAACTTCTTAGGTGGTCCATTTCCCTACAGGGGATGGACTTCACAGTGGAACATAGACATGAGACTGACCATGCCAATGCAGATGGACTCTCCAGATAATTCCACTTAGAACATGAAGACTCAACTGGTCAAGGTTAGTTTAATGTCCCTATGTTTGGGGGGGGGGGTTGAGTAGGAGAGTAGGGTCTGCTTCCTATGGTCACCCCCACTTTTTGCTTTTGCTTCACTGGTTTTTGACTTAGATGTGGCTGTGGGCCTGCTAATCAGACCCACAGCCCAGCTGTTCTCTCTCTAAATTCATACTATGTACTTTAGGTACATAACCCAATTGGTAAGGATCACCTTATAGGGCCCTGTACAATGTACCTTAGGTACCCAGGGCATGGGTGTACCCTAGGCCTACCAGGGGCTGCAGCATGTATTATGCCACCTCTGGCTGGCCTCCCATCATGACACAACTGGCTGATCACTCAGCTGGGGCAAGGTCGTGCAATCACCCCTTGCTTAGGTATTATATTCCTGTACCTACCTTATATATAGACACATGGGTAACCTTTAAGCCACTCCTCTGGCAGGCCTTAACAATCCTGGAGGCAGAGTGCTTGGTAACATGTGAGATGGTGCTCTAGCATGAGCTGAGCCTGTCTGCAGCTTTCGGAACCATGTCCTTATAGCTGTTCTATAATATCGCCTACCATATACTCTTAAAGTGCCTTATAATCCTTGCGGTTATGGTAACTATGGTTTGGCTTTATCAAAACATGTTGTGTAAGGTGTCTAACACTTTGGAATACTACCCCCACACCATTTCTGGTGATGAGGATAGTATTCCCCCCTTCTAGAGGGAGAAGACATGTTGAAGTTCCACTACCCGGTTAAAGTTAACCAGAGCCCCAGCATCACAAAATGGATGCTGCTGCCACGGACACAAGTCTGACCTCCTGCTGCTGGGAGTCTTTCCAGCGAGGGAGGCTTGTACAATAGGTTTCACCACCCACCCTAGACAGGGCTTAGTGTATTGGGGCAGGGAGGGATGAAAGAAACGAGACACTGCCTGGGGCACACAAGGTGTCCCATGCATAGTCCGGTTCAAACCGGTGCTGGGGCACTCCAGCCCCAGCCCTGGCGCGAAACTGGACAAAGGGAAGTGGGTGTAACCACCCCCCTCCCTGGTCCCACCCATAGGAGGGACCTAGCAGGTAACCCAGCCCCCCAGATTAGTATAAGAGTGGGAGCTGAGTCCCTAGGACTTTGGATTATCCTGAACTGAAACTAGACACGAAACTCTGGACCTTCGACATTCGACGACAAGAAGACTGAAGAATCTCCCTTGTGGCCAAGGAGTGGCCACCCTGTGGAAACAGGCACCAAAAAGCGATCTGCCGTTTGCTTTGCCCAAGTTCTACGAGGAACCGACTGCAGAGCCTGACTGGCGCCTTGACCTCCAGACTTCTCCCATACTGATCCACATCCACAGCCAAGCTGAGATCCGTGAAGGCGACGAGAGACGTGGGACCGGCTACCTGGGAAAATTGGCCAGTAGCTGCCAGCGCAGCTTCTGAGGCATCCTCGAAGTTGTGCTCTGGGGATTGAGAAGCCCCAACCCCGAGCACTATCTGCACCGAAGATCAGCCCTCCACACTCCACGAGTTCTGCGTGGGGCCCTTCTGCATTTTCCTGCTCGACACGTCTGTCCGGTTGCTTGCCCAGTTGGCTAGTAGCCTCAGTGACGACGAACCCTTGACTTTTCACCACTGGTTTGGCTCCTCCAGACTGGCCCTTGCTTCCCTGTGAAAGAGAAGCACTTCATACCTTCCTGGTCTGCACCTGAAGCGAATTTCCCATTCCGCATGGGTTGCCTTTGCCAAGGCTTGTTGACTCCGATCGGGACGTCGACTCCACCATCAGCAAGATCCTTCGTGGGAAAGCTCGTACCCTGGTTCTGGTTGTCCTCGACGCCTCCTGGTCCACGCAGCTGCAGAGACAAGCTTCAAGACATCACCTGTGTTCTGCACGACATCGCCTGGTTCCTTCCTGGTTCCACACGGTCACTGGCTAGTGACCCAGACTTTGTCCCCTCTGCTTGCAGGTGTTCCTCCTTCAAGATCCATCCTTGGATCCACCGGACATCTTCCTCCTGGCCACCTGCCAGCATCTGTTCTTCAGGCATCCATAGAATCCAGCGACGACACCCGACACATCTTCACACCTATGCACCCGTCTCCTGTGGGTGAGGTAACACGAGTACTCCGGTGCTCCAGTGGATATTGACTATCCAAGTGTCTAAGTCTTTAGATGCTTCCTCCTAGTTACTTCGGTAGTGTCCTTATTCTTCCTATTTCTAACTGTTACATTCCCATTGACTTTAATATAACCCGCGTGTGTGTTTCCACACTGCACAAGCTTCCTGTGGGCCTCCCACTTCCTAACTATTGGTAGGGTAGTGTAGCCCCAGCAATTCCCTAGGCCCTAGGCCTACTCCCTGTTCGTGACGTGGTACTTCTACCACTTTCTTAGTATATGGTTTGCATGGCCCCTGGGCCTAACTGTATTTTCCTCTGTAACTTAACGTATGCTACTTAAGAAATTGTTTGTACTTAGACCTCTGAACTCATAAAGAGTGCTGAGGGTATATGTTAGAATAAATACATTCTAATTTTATATATACCTGGTGTGGTGTCCTTTCATTTGGTATTCAAGGGATTGTAATGGTATAACAGCTGGCTTCACATGCCATACAGAGTTTAGCCGAAGACTGCTCTTGTCCATGCTACCACTAGGATAGCTGGTCTATAAGGTTGACTTTACAACCAATCACCGTAAGGGTTGTTTGGACTGATACAAGGTGTACACTAGAACTAGTGACATCATATATCAGGCAAACTTCTCACACCTCCCATCCCAGGAGGGACGCATCCGTCACTACGACATGCTCCGGTTGGGGTAGGGAGAGGGATCTGCCGCTGACCCAATCGCGATTCGTGAGCCACCACTGCCGCTGGTTCGCAGTGCCCTCCGAGATCAAGACATGGTCGGACAGGTTGCCTCGATGCTGGGCCTACTGAAACTTCAGGTCCCACTGCAGAGCCCGCATCCGCCACCTGGCGTGAGGTACCATCAGGATGCAGGAGGCCATCAGCCCCAGAAGCCGCAGCACCAACCTGACCGAAACCCAGGACAGAGGCCGGAAGATGGAAATCAGGGCCTGAATGTCCCGGACCCTCTGTTCCGGCGGATAGACCCGGAACTGCGCCGAATCGAGAACCGCCCCAATGAAAAGGAGCTTCTGGGAGGGACTCAAGTGCGACTTCGGCACATTGAGGGAGAACCCCAGCGAGTGCAGGAGGTTGTGCCGTAGTCTGGAGGTGGGAGCCGACGTGCTGGGTCGAGCCCGCCTTCAACAGCCAGTCGTCGAGATAGGGGAAGACTGGAACCCCTGATCTGCGCAGATGAGCTGCGACCACCGCCATCACTTTCGTGAACACCCGAGGGGCACTGGTGAGGCCGAAGGGGAGCACGATTAACTGAAAGTGCTCCTGACCCACCGTGAACCGCAGGTAACGCCGGTGGGCCGGCAGGACGGGGATGTGGAAATAAGCGTCCTGCAAGTCCAAGGCTACCATCCAGTCTCCAGGGTCTAGGGCAGCCAGAACCTGAGCTAAAGTGAGCATCTTGAACCGGTCCTTCCGGAGGAAGGAGTTCACGCTCCTGAGGTCCAAGATCGGGCGTAGGCCCCCTTTGCCCTTCTTGGGAACCAGAAAGTAGTGGGAATAACAACCACGACCTACTTCTGGACCAGGAACGCGCTCGACGGCCTCTTTGGCCAAGAGGGACGAAACTTCCTCTCGTAGAAGATGCAAATGATCCCGCGACATACGGTGGTTCAGCGGTGGCATGGCTGGAGGGGTCGTCTCAAAGGGGAGGGAGTAGCCCCTTCGGACGATTTGCAACACCCACCTGTCCGACGTGATGGAGCGCCAGTGGAGCAGGTGATGGCGAACTCTGCCGCTTGCTGGCGTTGAATGGGCCTGAAAGCTTGTACTAGGAGGGCTTTGAGGCGGATGCTGCCGGGGTGGATGTGGACTGACCGGCACGTTGACCTTCACTACCGCCTCGGCGGAATCCATGTCCGCGACCGCGCGCAGGTTGGTTCTGCGGCCGGTGGCTGGGCGGACGTGAGGAGGCGCCCCTTCCTTGGCCACGAAAGGCGGACGTTTGCGGCCGCGGGGCCAAAAGACCCAAGGACTTGGCCGTGGCCCGGGAGTCCTTGAACCGAGCCAGCGCACTGTCCGCCTTCTCACCAAAAAGGCGAGTGCCATCAAAAGGCATGTCGATGAGGGAACTCTGGACACCCCCCAAAAATGATGTGGACCTCAGCCAGGCGTGATGCCGAAGCGCCACCGTGGTGGAAATCGCCCGACCCAGCGAGTCCGTGGTGTCAAGTCCACACCGTATGGCGTGCCGTGCTGCATCTCGACCGTCAGCAAGTGCTTGAGCGAGTCATGCCCGGGCCTCCACCGGGCACAAGGGCAGCACATCCTCCACCGTATCCCACAGAGAGTGGGAATAACGGTCCAAAAGGCAAGCGGTATTTAAAGACCGCAGCCCCAAACTCAGGGACGAGAACAGTTTCTTGCCAAACTGTTCCAACCTCTTGGATTCCCGATCCGGAGGAGCGGGCGGGAAGAAGGATTGGGAGGTTGAGGCCTGGATAACCAGACTCTCGGGGTGGGGTGTTGGGAGAGGAAACTGGGGTCGCCCGGAGCAGGGCGGTGGCGCCGGGCAACGTTCCGGTCCACAGGAGGAACTGTGGAGGGCTTGGACCAAGAGCCCTGTAGAACGTCTATGAGGGCCTCATTAAACTGCAGCAGAGGCTCAGTGGAGCTTGCTGTCGGTTGAAGGACCTCTGTGAGGACATTAGTCCTCAAGGCCACAGCAGGCAACTCCAGCCCTAGGTCTTCGGCCGCCTTGCGCAGCACCACTGAAAAGGCTGCACCCTCCTCCGAGGCCACAGTCGGAGGAGAGATGAAACTAGCGTCCGGGGAGGTATCCGGACCACTGGCATCCCCCAGTTCGTCTGCCCAGTCCTGTGAAAGTTGACCCTGGAGGGCCATAGGGTCCTCAGACCCCTCCCAGTTGCCCCCGTCATCCGATTCCTGATAAACTGGAGGAACGATCGGAGCCGGACGGTAGATGAAACGGTCATCCATCGACGCCGGGTGCGGTGCCGGATGGCGCCGTGCCGGCGTCGGGTCCGGACAGGGGCTAATCCGGGGAACGGCGTCGTCCGGAGACGGCGCCGGAGGTGGAACCGGTGTAGGCGTCGGCGGAGGAGGCTTTGTGAGGTCGACCGGCGCCGACCGCGATCCAGGCTTGGATCCCTCAGGGACCTGCGGCGTCGGGGCCGGAGCCGTCGACGGCGCCGGGGCCGGAGCCGCCGGCACGCAAGGTTGCCCAGTCGAACCTGCGGGGCCCAAAGGCGCGCCTACAGGCGTCGATGGCGGAGCCAGGCCCCTCATGGCCGAGAGGAAGGCACTGACCTCCACCGGAGTCGCGTCAGACCCAGGGACCGGCGGGTATGGGGACGGACGCGGCTCCTGCGGCTCCGACGGAGCCGCGGGGGTGGGACCACCCTGACCCTCAGCCGAGTTGCGCGACCGGCGAGGGGAGTCCGAAGAGCAATGTCGTCTCTTGGACTTCTTGGAGTGCTTCGACTTACCCGAAGACCCCGACGAGCGATGACGATGACTGCGGCTCCGCGATCGGTCCTTGGACCTCCTCCTGGACCGGGACCGAGAGCGGCGCGGAGCCGAGTGCCGAAGCTCAAGAAGCTTACGGGACCGCTCCCGCCTAGCTTTCGACGTCAAGGCCTGGCAATCGAGGCACGACTCCGCGTCATGGTCGGCCCCAAGGCAATAAAGGCACCGGCGATGGTGATCCGTCACCGACATCAGGCAATGACAGGCGTCAAAGGCCTTGAAACCAGGCATCCTACCGGCACCAGAGTCGAGTCGATAGACCAAAAGAAGTCAAAAAAGTTAGTCAAAAAAGTTAGTCAAAAAATTACTGGGGGTAAGCTCTTCCCGGATCGGCGCTTACTGGCGCGGAAAAAACTGACGTCAGCGCGCGAGGGCGGCGTCTAAGTACTCCGACGACGTCATTCCGGCGCACGACGCCGACGACGGACGCGGAGCCGCAGACGACGCCTACCGACGCGCAAGGGGTATTGCTACAAAAATCTTTCCGGATCCAGCCTAAAGCCTGGGGATATTCTAAGGTGAGGAATCTAACTAATGTGTTTCTTTCAGATGAACGTGTTCCTTTCAAATATCTAACACCACGGGGGACACCACCAACTAACTCTAATGAGATGCAGAGTACGCGTTCCTATGCAAAAACACAAAAAAACAACAACACCACTTTCACAACGAACTGACAGAACTGCGAAGCGAACCAAAAACAGGTGATAAGCCGTGGTGGCCCTAGGTATTTAACACCTGCCTCAAGCAGGTGTAAAGACGGACGACTCCGTGCAGTAGGCAACGGAGCCCCGCACACAGCCCCACCCGAAGAACAAACAACACCATGGAGCTACTCATCATGCAGCTCGGAGCCCCAAAAGGGCCACAACACCCACCACCATCACCCCCAAGACCGACACCACCCCCAGGACCCGGACCCGCCCCCCTGGACCACCACCGAGGCAGCATAGAGTAAGACAGCAGACCTACCGAAAACGCACCACTCTCACAGACCTAACGCCCGCGGAAGTCATTGCCAACTACAGGCTCAAAAGGACAACCCTTCTCCGCATCCTAACCCACATCGCCCACAGGCTGACGGTCCCAACACAGCGGAGAACCATCATCCCACCTCAGACAAAGCTGCTGGTTGTGCTGCACCTGTTGGCCTCTGGGACATTCCAACCCACAACTGCCAGAGTCGGAGGAGTCTCACAGCCAGCCCTATCAAAGTTCATCACACCTGTCCTGGATGCCATCCTCAGCTTCATACCTCAGTACCTTCACTTCCCCAACACTGCGCAGGAACAGCTAGAGACAAAGCAAGGCTTCTACGCTATAGCCAGATTCCCGGCCATGTTGTAGGCAAATGACTGCACACATGTTCCACTTGTGCCCCCTGCGGATGCTGCACACCACTACTGCAACAGAAAGCACACGCATTTCATCAATGTGCAGGCAATAGTGGACCACGGGGACTCTTCACCAATGTCGTCGCCAACTACCCAGGCAGTGTACACGATTCCTTCATCTTCCGACAGTCCATCATCAACCAGCGCTTTCAGGATGGCACATATGGAACAGGAATGCTCGTTGGTAAGTACCAAATCAACACACCACACATCCCACAGCCACCAACGCACAAAGCACATCTGTGGGGATGCACACGTAACCAAGCCACATTCGACAAGTCAGACTGCACGACCACCTACCAGACACGACTACACCATTCCCTGGTCATCCTGGGCTACCCCTGCACCCAATACAGACATTTCATGGCACCACAGCCACACAACGGCTGGACGTGTGGAGATGCAGAATGCAGCCATGACACATGTTAGGCACTGCTCTGCCCTCATGACCCTGCCCCATTCTCCCGCAGGTCAGCATCTCGTGGCGGTGGGCCCCTGTCAGCCGCTGTGCATCCGGGGCTATTGGCCCTGTGCAACTTGAGTCATCCCCCCTTGCGGTTCTGACATTGCATGTCTGAGTGCCTGATGACTGTTGATGTTGTTGCCATCACCAGCTACTCCCTGAGGGCTGGCTTACACTCACCCCACACACAGCCAGCACAGGCATCACAGTATTGGTGGGCCTGCCATCACATCCTTCCGAAACAAGTGTTGACTCTTTTCTCCCTGTACTGTCACAGATGATCAAGGATATGCACTCTGCCCTTGGATGATGACACCCCTCCGGGACCAGAACACACCCGCCCAGAGGCAGTACAATGCGGCCCACATACGCACCAGGGGCATCGTTGAACGCACATTTGGCGTGTTGAAGTCACGTTTCAGGTGTCTGGACAGCACAGGCAGAAAGCTCCTGTACAGCCTGGACATCGTGCGCAAGATGATCGTTGCATGTTGTGTGTTGAACAACATCTGTGTTAGCACCAGGGCCCCATGGATCCCAGTTCCATAGGTATGGGACGATGATGATGGTGATGGGGCTGGTGGCCCACATCCTATTGCAGCTGCGCCACGAATGGCTCGTAGGAACTACATCATTGACCCTACTTCTCATGAGCTTGTCACATTGTGTCCGTTCGTGGCAATCATGGGACAGTAGTAGATGTCCAATTGCACAGCATGTGTGAATAAAACATATTTTCAGGTTACAGGTTGGAATTGTGCATTGTCATGTTACATATCCCTGGGGATACAGATGTGATTTGCCTGGTTGTGCATATTTGCCGATCCAGTTGTGTCCTGTGTTCAACTGTGGAGGGGTTGCTGTTTGTACCGGGATGTTGCCAATGTTGAGGTGCACTTCTGCTTATGTGCGTATGCTGCACGGTGGGTGTGTCGCTCCTGCGACTCTGAGTTATCTGCCACTGGTCTCTTTCATGCGGTGTGCCTGTCGGGTCTGTCCTTCCATGGTGGTTGGATGTTGTGGTGTGCATGTTGTCCTCTGCAGTTGGCCAGGGTGCATCCGTTGTACTCCGCTGTTGCTGTATTTTGGTCAGTAATAATACACCACACGGGGTAGACCCTATATCGCTCAGCTCGAAAGGGTCAATTACAATGCATACATAGAAAAAACTAGCTGACCATTGGTCAGCTAGTATTTTGTTCAGTGGCATTTTCCGTATGCTGTTCTTGTGCTTGTTCACGCATTGTGCGTGGGTATTGCTGCCCTAGCACTGCTTATCCCTGCTCTCCTCATTGCGGAAGGGCTCATCGCAGGTTTTCTGGTGTTGTGGTTTGTGTTTTTATCTCCGTCGGGGTGGTTGTATTGTAGACATTGTCAGCGTTTTCGGCAGACTATCGCATGGTACCGCAGTGTTGTGAATTCCACGTTGACACGGGGTTATTTTCCCACGATGGGCTGAGATATTGAAAGTTGCATTACACTACTCTTGCGGTAGTTATCACACGTTCTTGTGAATATACCCCATTATGCGGTGACAGGCACGGCACTGTTTAAAACCTGTCTTCCTCGAAGACATCTACACACACAATGGAATTTTATTCTGACAAAGGCAACTAAAAAAATTTAAAAAGACCTTTCAAAAAGGGAGAGAGGGGTAGCTCTTCCCGGATGGATCGGCGCTTTACTGGTACGAAAAGAAGCCAACGATGACATTAGTGGGCGCTGAAAGGAGCCACCCAACGGCACGAGCAAGGGGTATTGGTCGAGCAAAAGGTTCTGGATCCAGCCTGACACCTAGGAAATTCAAAGGTAAGGAATCTGCAGCTAGAAGTCTCTATCAGATTATATACATACCATATTCCCACAAATATGTAAACTTGTATGCATTCAGAAATATGAACAAAATAAACAATATACAAATACCTCTTATTTTGGCAAAAGCAGACAAGCATCGGGGATGGAGGTAGGTCAGTGAGATACTGTATCCACCAGACAAAAGCTTTATCCAAGGTAAGTAACCTGTTCTTCTGATGGATACATGTACCTGTGCATTCTGCATCTATTGAATATCATCCCCAAGCAGTCCCGCATTTGGAGGTGGGTGCCTGTATGCTTAAACCAAAATATCCTGCAACATTGAGTTGGCAAATTGACCGTCCCTCCTCACTTCAGAGTCTAAACAATAGTGCTTGGCAAAAGTGTGGCAGGAGGCCAAAGTCGCCGCTTTGCAAATGTCAACCACAGGGACACCTCTAGCCCAAGCGGAAGTCAAAGACTTAGCTCTAGTAGAATGAGCTCTAATACCTTCAGGTGGTTCCTTGTTAGCCATGTGTAGGAGGCTGACTTAGTATATGGTGCTCACTTATGTCAATGTAGCACATTGCACTAATCCAGACACCCCTTATGGTGATTTTAGTCGTCTTAGACAACCTTTGAAAGCTCTCTAAGTAGTAGCTGTGGAGAGCAGCCTTCAAGCTTAATCCAGAAGTAAAAGTTACTTATCGGTAACACTAAATCTGGTAGAGACACAGTCTAGCCGCAGATTCCTTAACTTTGAATTCTCTCCAGGCTCCAGTGTGGATGTAGAATTTTTTTTGCAGTACCTCTGCACTCTGGGGAACAGCGTTGTACAGCTCCGCGATTACGTCGTCTCCTGGATATGACGTCAGTGGAGCCATATAAGTCCCCTCCGGCACATGGCTTCAGTTTCTTCTGTGAAACCTTGAATGCGGAGCCACTACAGAAACTGGTTCTGGAAACAGTGTGGAAACAGTGGGCCAAAAAAGATAAAAAATCTTTGAAACATTGATAAAGAAAACTCATCACATGAAACTCTAAGCCCTGGCGAATAACCCCTATAATAGGGGAAAAACTATGCACTCTATAAACCATTCTGCAATGGTAAGAAAAGGTATGGCAAAAGCCAACAGAAGGATACGTTTCTTACCTGTAATCCTAGTTCTCTTCCAGGAGTATACTCACCAAAGTCATAAGCACTGAATAGTCCCGCCCATTTGCAGGGACCCCGGAGCTTATACAATAATATATATAACTATGTACATATATACATATATGTATGTTGTCGAAAAACACGTATGCAGTTTCTTCAAAACAGTGCTACACAAACAAATGATGGATGGAATGCTGAATAAATCATACATTCGCTCCCAGTCAAGAGATCTGGGTTAAATCCATTGTTCTTTTGCTCACCATGCCACCACAGTTTAGACACAGGCACATGCAAATCAGTCTTGACCCTGTGTCTCATGGGAACAATACAGACCGAACTGCCGAGCCAGGTCCTCCCTGGACCGGAAACTAGCATCCTGGGACCGGTTTCTGGGTATAACCCTTCATCAGACAGCTTAGCTTGAATCCAGTGGTACAGTGAGCAAGGGACCCACGTCTGGGCATACCCATCCCACTTAGGGTGAAAAGTACTATGCAAACAAATGATGGACGGAATGCTGAATAAATCATACATTCACTCCCAGTCAAGAGATCTGGGTTAAATCCATCGTTTTTTTGCTCACCATGCCACCCCAGTTTAGACCCAGCCAAATGAAAATCAGTCTCGACCCTGTGCGTCATGGGAACAGTTCAGACCGAACTACCAAGCTGGTCCTCCCTGAACCAGAAACTAGCATCCTGGGACCGGTTTCGGGATATTACCCTTCATCAGCCAGGCTAGCTTGAATCCAGTGGCACAGTGAGCAAGGGACCCATGTCTGGACATACCCATCCCACTTAGGGTGAAAAGTGCTACGCAAACAAATGATGGACGGAATGCTGAATAAATCATACATTCACCCCCAGTCAAGAGATCTGGGTTAATCCATCATTCTTTTGCTCACCATGCCACCCCAGTTTAAACCCAGCCATATGCAAATCAGTCTTGACCCTGTGCCAAAACAAACATACATATATGTATACACACACACACACACACACATATTTAAACATGCAGCCTAAGACCGTACAAAAGGCTAAGATGCCAAAATTGCATTGGATTTTTCATTTAAAATAGGCACATGTTTACAAAGTATTTTAATTTATAAAATGCACTCCATACTGTGTTGACACAGCCCTTTATTTTCAAGAAAAAAGGCAAGTAATAAAAACTGGCACCGTGCCTTAAAAACCTCCAAGAGTTCCGTGCTCCCATCATGCACCACAGGTGACAGTTAGGGCAGGGGCAGGTCTTTTTTACGGTGAATTAACATGGTAGGAATCATGAAGCAAGTACGAAGCACTACTATACTAGAGGTATTCGTCTGGGTTCCTTATGACTTTGATGAGTATACCCCCGGAAGGGAACTAGGATTACAGGTAAGTAACTTATCCTTATCTTCCAGGGGATACTCATCAATAGTTTTAAGCACTTAATAGAATAGTAATCTTATACCCACTAGCCTGTGTACGAAAACCAGTATAGTCACATCCATACACTCCAAGGATAAATTATCCAAATAGATTCCTTAGAGAGGCTTGCCAAAACTGAGCATCCGCCTGATTATCAGAGTCTAAACAATGATGGCCAGGAATGTGTGTACTGATCGCCATGTGACAGCTTTACAAATCTCTGCAATCTGTACATTCCAGTGGAGAGCTGTGGTAGAGGCCTTTACCCTGGTGGAGTGAGCCTTTGCTTTACCAGGGAGATATTTGTTAGCCAACTGGTAAGACAAAGTAATACATGAGACTATCTATCTAGAGATGGACTGTTTGGAAGCTGAACAACCAGTTCTTATGGAACCATAGTTTACAAACAGGTGGTCTGATTTTCTTAAAGCCTTGGTTTAGTCTAGGTAGAACTTAAGAACCCTCCTATGGTCTAACGAATACATAGCCCTTTCCGGAGGACTTGAAGGATTGGGAAAAGAAGTAGGATGAGTGATCATTTGGTTAATATGGAAATCCAAGACCACTTTAGGTAGAAAAGTCAGATGAGTTCTAAGGACCGCCCTGTTTACATGGGAAATGATAGAAGGTTCTTTACAACACAGTGCTTGTATCTCTATCACTTTGTGAGCAGAGGTGATGGCCACTAAAAAAGTGGCCTCCATGACAAATGTTGCAGAGAAGCCTTATGAATAGGTTTGAATGGGGCACCCGTCAATTGAGCAACATTAAGTTCCTATGGAGGGGACGGGATCTGATTGGTGGGTGGACTTTTTTGAACACCTCAAGGAAGTCTTTATCCACAGGTATCTGAAAAAAAGGAAATCTGCATAGGAGATTTTCTGAATTCTGTAATAGACACTAAATGAACCCTTACAGAAGAAAACTGAAGGCCTGATTTGGCAAAGTACAGTAGGTATGGTAAAATTACCTGGTCCTGCACCAGAATGAGATCATAATTATTATTGATGTAAAACCGCTTCCATTTGAAAGTGTATGACTTTCTGGTGGATGGTCTTCTTGCTGCCTTAAGGATGTTTATACAGTCTGCGTACAAAGATAGATGCTCATACTGGCGTACATCAGGAGCCATGCTGTCAATCTCAGAGATGAGAGGTTGGGGTGGAACACTTTCCCCCTGTGTTTGCATAGTAAGTCCGGTCGGCACTGTAACCTCCTGTGTGGGGTCTCGGATAGTTGAAGAAGATCCGGATACCACGAGTGGCGAGGCCACTCTGGTGCAATCAGTATCATTCTGGTCTTGGCCCTGTAGAACTTGTTGATCACTAGGGGAATGAGCGGAATTGTTGGAAAATCATAAAGTAATGTCTGCGACCATTTGATCGAAAGAGCCTGGTTGGTTGAACCTGGATGCGAAGACGGGGCATTTTGCATTTGTTGCGTCCTCAAACAGGTCGTTGTCTGGAAAACCCCATTGTTGAAAAATGTCCTGTGTGACTTAATTGTTTAGCACCCAGTCGTGAGCTTCGACGAAGTTCTGACTTAGAGAGTCTGCATGGACGTTGAGAGTACCTGGGAGATGAATTACAGAAATGGTTAACTTCCTTGTGAATACCCTCTTCCATATGGTTTGAGCCTCCTGAGAGAGGGTCTCAACCTGGTTCCTCTCTGTTTGTTCAGGTAAAACATGGTTGTGGTGTTGTCTGTCTGAATCAACAGGGAGCATGTGCAGATGGGCGGGAGCAATGACTTGAGTGCAAGATGTATGGCTCTCAGCTCTCGCATATTGATATCATACCCCTGCTCCGTCTCTGACCACAGACCTTGTACTTGTAGAGTACCCATGTGAGCCCCCCATGCCTGGAGGGAAGCATCCGTGACAATTGTCTGACTGGGAAGATCCTGATGAAAAGGAACTCCTTTCAGCAGATACGATCTTTCTATCCACCATTTGAGGGAATCCCTGGATGTCTGAAGGAGAACCACAGAGACTTCCCAACCGTCTAAGACTTGCGACCACTGATCCTCCAAAGCTTGCTGCAGAGGATGCATTTGTAGTCTGGCATTCGGGACAATGAAAATGCAGGATGCCATTTAGCCCAGAAGTGAGGACACTTGTCTGACTGTGGGAAGGCGAGAGCTGAGGAAAGTGCAGCACTTGTCTTGTATTGAGGATAACCTCTCCTCATATGGACACACGCTAGCAGTTACAGTATCCAGAGAAGCCCCAAGGTAATGAATCTTTTGAGTCGGGTTGGAAATCGACTTCTTGTAGTTGCTTTGTAGGCCCAGATGGCCTAGTACCCATATGCAGCATTGGAGGTGATTCTGCAGCAAAGTGGTTGACGAGCCTTTCAGCAACCAGTCGTCCATATACGGGTACACGAAGATCTTCTGCTTACGTAGAAAAGAAGCTACTACTGCCATGCATTTTGAGAACGTGCGGGGGCTGATTTGAGCCCAAATGAGAGGACTTTGAACTGGAAGTGTTGAGATGCTATCTGAAAACGCAGGAATTTCTGATGTTTTCTGGAAATTGGCACATGAAAAAATGTGTCCTGAAGATCAATAGAACACATCCATTCCCCTTGCTGGAGTTGGGGAAAAGTCTCTTTGCGGATGAACTTGTTCAAACATCTCAGATCTAGTATAGGTCTGTATTCTTGGGTAGTACCCCTTTTCAGAACCAAGAAGTAATGGGAATAAATTCCCTGTCGCTGTCGAGGAAAAGGCACTTCCTCTATAGCGTCTTTTTTTAGTAGAGTATTCACCTCTGCCTGTAGCAAGTGATGTTGTTGGACATACATTCCCCGAGGTGGTACTGATGGAGGTGGGGAATTGAATCTGAGCAAGTAACCATTCTGCACAAGATTGAGCATCCACTTGTCTTTTGTGATCTTTCTCCACTCGTCCAGGTAAAACATGAAACTTCCCCCCATTGGACTGGGTAACGGGATTGGGTAAGCCAGCGCTCATTGTTTTGCAGGTTGCTTTGCTGAGGAAGGTGTTGATCTAGGGACTTCCCTTCCTCGTCCTGGTCAACGCTGGTGGAAATGTGACCTGGGCTGCCATTGCTGAGCTTGAACCCTCTGTTGAAAATGCCGGAGGTCGTATGGTCGGTACTTGCATTGAAAGTCCTTACACTTCTCAAGGCTGACCATCTTCAAAGTGTCCAATTTCAATTTCATCTTGGAGATCTCATCATCTACATGAGCACTGAATAAGGAGGTACCACTGAAAGGAAGGTTCATAATCCTGCATGGTGCTTGTGGTTTAAGACCAGTGAGCCGCAATCAGGCCGAACGCCTAGCACAAATACCTTGGAAGTACTCATGTGCTGCCAAATCTGAGGCATCGACAGCTGCGCTGATTTTTGGTTCGCAACAAGACCACCTTCCTGCAAGATCTCATGAAAGTCATATTGTTCTTCCTTGGGCAGCTTATCTGTGAATCTAGCCAAAGATTCCCACAGAGCCCTGTCATACCTCCCAAGGAGTGCCGAGGTACTAGCCAACTTCATGAAGGATGCAGAAGTATTGCACATTTTCTTTCCTAGGGAGTCCATGTGCTTACTCTCCTTCTCAAAAGGGACTGAAGAGGATGCTGCTTCAGGATATGTCTTCCTGGCTGCTGCCACTATAACGGAATCCGGTGGATGATCTGCCCTTAGGAACAGTGGATCCTGGTCTGGCTCCTTGAATCTCTTGTATTTCTTTGTAATGCATGGGAGAGCTGACCCCACCGCAGCTGGAGTTATAAAGGTCTGCAATGCTGGTTGAAGCAGCTCAGGGACCAGAGGAAGCAAAGGCCTTGCCGAGGACCTGTGATCCAGTGTCTCAAATATTACCGAGGAACAGGTAGTTTGCATAGGCATATCAATGTTGAACTTATTGGAACCTATGCAGAGGACTTCATTAAAGGTGATGATGTCATCCACTGGAGGCACCCTAGCCGGAGGAACATCAGACAGAGTAGGCGAGTAATCTCTCACAGATGACCATGATAATGCAGACCACGACTGTGATCTTTGTCTGCTTCTTCGTGATCTGGAGGAATGATGAGACCGCAACCATCTAAGTGGTGTTCTAGATTGGGATATTCAAGCCGGATGAGACCTTGTTCTCCTTGGAGATCTGTGTGGAGATCTTCCTGTAGACGTAGCAAGTGGAGGGCCAGCAGAGACTCTGGAAGGAGAGTACGTTTGCGAGAAGTCTGACCCTGGACTTCTAGGTGGAACTCTCCAATGCCAAACACTCTGGACCCATCTTGCAGACAGATTACTAGGAAGTGTCTGCTTTCCGGGAACCGGAGATCCCTCTGGCGTGATTTTCGCGAACTTGATGCCTGTAGAAGAAGATTCTTCTCTCGACCTTGATTGTCTGGATCTTGACGTCCATCTCTGCCTTCCCAGTACCTCCGTCGACGATGAGGGGGACTTGAAATCGTGATGCCTGTCACCGCCGTAGGATTCTTAAACGGCGAGGAAAGTCTATGCCGTTTCTTCTCCGGTGAACGCCGCAGAGATATTGCGGAAATGTCTCTCAAGGTCGATTTCGAACGTCGGAGTGGAGCAGGTGACATTGACTGTGCTCTCAACATCAACGGCCTATGTGACTGTGGAGGGGTCCACGACATCGACAGCCTATGTGATTGCGGCTGGGTCTTCGACGTCGACACTCTCGACGCAGGTCGTACCTGCTGAGATTTATTTAATTTATTTATTTATTTTAGGAGTTTTATATAGTGCTTACAAGACCGAAGGTTATCAGAGCGCTTTACAGCAGCATAACATGAATAGAGGCATAGACATTAGAGCAGCATAACATCATTAGAAACATGGACAATAGAGTCCATCGACTAGTATCTAGAGTACTGGAGGTCGCATAGATTTAGGTCATTGGCCAGATGCAAAGAGATGACGGAAGTTCTTTTAGTTGTCTCTTGAAGATCGTGAAGGAGGGATTAGCACAAATGTGTGTAGGGAGAGAGTTCCAGATTTTTGGGGCAT
Organism: Triturus cristatus; assembly: GCF_964204655.1. Classification (NCBI taxonomy): domain Eukaryota; kingdom Metazoa; phylum Chordata; class Amphibia; order Caudata; family Salamandridae; genus Triturus; species Triturus cristatus. The sequence goes on along the minus strand of NC_140591.1, from coordinate 1,167,212,231 downwards.
TCCCAGAGAAAGAGCGGGAGAGGGCTTTTTGTTTATGTTTTTTTGGGGGGATTGAGAGGAGTGAATTGGAGCATCTTAGGTTTCTTGATTGACCTGATTTTATGAGTTTGGCAGTGAGGTAGACCGGTTTGCCTGTGTGTAGGGCTTTATGGGTGAGACAGGCAGTTTTGAAAGCGCAGCGAGCTTCGATGGGAAGCCATTTTAGGTCCTGTAATGCAGGGGAGATGTGGTCGAATTTCTTGGTCCCAGTGACAATTCTTGCAGCTGCGTTTAGGGTGGATCTCATGGGGGGCATGTGTGTTTTAGCTGTCCCAGTTAGTGTGGCATTTCCATAGTCCAGTCTGGAGAGAACTAGAGATTGGGTTGTGAATTTTAGGTCATTGGGGGGTATGAAAGGTTTGATATTGTTGAAGAGTCTTAGGTTGTAGAGGGTGCCTTTTGCTGTGGAGTTAATGTGGGAGCTCATGTTGAGACTTGATCTAGAGAGATCCCTAGGGATTTGGCTGAGATTGCTGGAGTAAGTTTACAGTTTAGAGAGTCAAGGATGTTTATCCATTCTTAGATTTGGTGGGGTTGTTCGTGATTTGAGAAGACAAGGATATCGTTTTTTTCTTGGTTGAGTTTGAGGTGGTTGAGTGTTAGCCAATTTTCTACTTTTGATAGTGTGGAGTTGAGGCGGAGGATGTCTTTGAGGGCGGAGATCTCGAGGTATAGCTGAGTGTCATCAGCATAGAGGTGATGAACAAGTTACTTACCTTTGGTAACGCTTTTTCTGGTGGATACAGTATCTGCCTGTGGATTCCTCACCTTGTGAATATCCCCTGCGCCAGCAACATTCGGAAACTTTTGTAGCACTCCACGCCGATGAGGTCGAAGATGACGTCACAGAGACACGGCTCCGCACCCGGTTCCGCTGACGTCACCGGATCCATAAGGAGACCTCGTTGGCGTGATGACATCAGTTCCTCCCTTTTTTCTGTGCCTTCGAGGCACACGGACGGACCGACAGCAATACATATACAGTATACACAGTACATAATATACAAAGCAACACACACAGTGTGGAGATAATATAGGAAGGCAAAGGAAATAACACAATGCCTTTGACAGTAACAAATACATTTTGAAACACCATTGTTAGAAATGTAGGTATACAAGGGTGGACAACGGGGAGGTGGGTAGGTCAGTGAGGAATCCACAGGCAGATACTGTATCCACCAGAAAAAGCATTACCGAAGGTAAGTAACTTGTTCTTCTGATGGATACATCTGCCAGTGGATTCCTCACCTTGTGAAAAGATTCCCACAGCAGTCCCACTCCCAGAGGAGGGTGTCCACCCTTCTATACCAGTAAGTCCTGAAGGACGTAACGAGCAAAGTGACCGTCCCTCCTCACCTCGGAATCCAAGCAGTAATGCTTCACGAAAGTGTGGAGGGAGGCCCAAGTTGCCGCCCTAAAAATGTCCTCCACAGGAACACCCCTAGTGCACCGCTCTGCCTTTCCTTCAGCCAACAAAGCTTACGAAGAGCTGGTTGTCAACTTGAAAGTCCTTAGTCCTGTCAAGGGAGAAGCTCACCGCCCTCTTAGGGTCCAAGCAGCGAAGCCGCTCCTCCTCCTTGGAAGGGTGGGGGGGAGGTTAGAAGGTAGGGAGGGTAATGGATTACCCCAGATGGAAAGGAGTTACCACCTTAGGCAGAAAAGCAGCCCTGGTCCTGAGTACCATTCTTTCAGCATGAATGGTCAAGAACAGGGGTTTTGAACTCAGAGCTTGAATCTCACTTACTCTCCTTGCCGAGGTAACAGCAATAAGAAAGACTGTTTTGAAAGACAACAGCCTCAAGTGACACTTGTGCAAGGGCTCGAAGGGAGAACCCATCAGGTACGTTAAGACAAGATTTAAGTCCCATTGAGGTACAATAAAAGGAGTAGGCGGAAACTTGTTTGTAAGGCCCTTAAGAAATCGTAAAACAATAGGTGATTTGAACAATGACGGCTGATACGGCAAACAAAGGAAAGACGACAAGGCCGAAAGATATCCCTTCAGAGTGGCCACAGCAAAACCTTGCTGAGCAAGAGAAAGGGCAAACTGAAGAATGTTAGACAAACGAGCCCTCAAAGGGTCAATAGATTTCTCTCCTCACCAAAGAACAAATTTAGACCGCCTATAGGAATAGATAGATTTGGTGGAATGACGTCTGGCAGACAATATTACATCCACCACATCGGGCGGGAGAGAAAAAGAAATCAGGTTGCACCGTTCAATCTCCAGGCATGAAGGTGTAAGCTCTGGAGGTGGGGTGTAGAACCTGCCCCTCCGACTGCGAGAGGAGGTCTGCCCTGAGAGGAAGACAGAGCGGAGGGCACGAGGAGTGGTGGAGAAGATCTGTGTACCACACCCTTCTTGGCCAATCCGGGGCGATCAACATGACTCGGGCCCGGTCTTGGCGAATCTTCCTCAGAACCCGAGGAATCAAGGGTATGGGAGGAAAAGCGTAAAGGAGTTGTGAGCTCTAACTCAACTGAAACGCGTCCCCCAACGCTCCCTGCAACGGATACTGGAGACTGCAGCATGACGGGCAGTGAGCGTTCTAGTGAGTGTCAAACAGGTCCACCTGAGGAGTTCCCCACGCCCGATAGACATGACAAACCACCTCTGGATGAAGCCTCTGTAGTGAAGATCGTTATCTATATACGTACAATGCTAAGTTAGCACAACCGCGTTAGATGTTAGAAAGCCATCTTGCTGCTTTTGCTGCTTTTGCACACGACACTGTAATCACATGTTATTAATTGAGAAATGCTTGCTCGACTTTGCTTCACATGAGAACTGTCTGTTGTTCACATCCCAAACAGTGAGCAGCGACCTTGGTCTGCACATCGTGTAAAGAAACAGTCTGGGTCGCTAGACGGTGCATGTTGTTGGGTTCAGGTTGATCGGCCCACTATTTAGCCATAACACGCACACAGCTGCAAATACCTGAAGTCGGGTGCTTTTAATATTGCAGTGTTACATGTTTTTCATTACATTCGGAAGAAGAGCTTTCCCAGGAGCAGAGCCTAGCTGATCCTGTGATGTGATCTCACTGAGCTGATCTTTACGGTATGGGGTTCCCCATTCAAGCCTAGAGACCTTTTACTAGTCTAATAATAATATTAGTTTGCTAGCGAAAGGAAGGTGGCTGAGATCCACTGTCATTTTAGTATGATTACTCCTTTCATTTTCTATGGTATTCTAACTATGCTGATGGTTTTGATTTTAATCATTTGTCTGCTTATGTTAGCCAAAGTACTGCATCTTAGGACACGAGGTTTATAAAATAAACTCTTTAAACTTTACTGTGTCTCTGTTTATTCTGTTGTGGACTGATATGAGAATAATTACGAACAGGTATTTCTGATTCCCACCATTCCTGAGAAATACACTAAGTCGCTTGTTCTGGGTTGTCTATACATTGGGACCGCCGAGATAAACCTCGGATAACGAATGGGACACTGATTCTGGTCGGATAAGGGGTTCTGGGTTCTGAGGTGAGTTTTTGGTACACCGCAATTCACTGAGGTCGTGGTTTCCTGTGCATAGTTCTGTGCATAAGCAGAATCCCTGCAACATGGCGCACCTAACGTTTGGTCTATTGATTTGAAACGCCTTAGTAGTGCTTATATTAGTCCACAACTCCCTCACTCTGGTTTCCGGTTGACAGGAGTGACGGTTTAACCTACCTGTGTTTCGACTAATAGGTTCCTTCAAGCTTGATCATTAAAAAGGTTATTTCTACTGAACCCCAGTGCTACTGTTGATATCGTTGATACTCTTTAGTGTGTCCTAATGGCGGTAGACATAGCCGCGCATAGTCGTGCACCTCTACGCCGTCATTTGACGATGTATGGGGTGCCAGATGATGGGATGGCTGTTATTTTTGTGGTGAGCGCTGATGCGTCATACCCGTATGAGTTGTTTTACTCCTGGGTGACTTTTCCGGCAGTGGATGACGATGATACGTTTCATACCTTTACTCCCACACAGCTGCCTGCGGTCTATACCCCGTATAGGACACAAGAAATTCCAATCTCTGCCTGGCAGCATACCATTTGGTTTAATGGCGCCCTTCCCCCATGCAGTTGCACCGGCAAGAATGGGCCCGTTGTCCATTGCAGGGGCCACATGGCCGGTGCTGGCCGGCTTTACGCCTCATCCCCGCTATCTCAAGGTGGCGGTGGCTGAGTTGCGAGTACTACACACAGCCCTGATTACAGTCCATAGGGCTTTAGTGCAGTACGTGTCGCGCAACGTGCAGGTGGGAACACCTGCTGTTGCGGGACAACCAACGGACCACCACGCGGTGGTTATTAGTCCTGTTATGGTTAATTCGGTTATGGGCAAGCGCCCACAGAATAGGGATGATTTTCCTTATTGGCTTGCTGAGAAATTTGACCAACTGGAGGCGGTTTTTCCGCATACCACTCCTGTGGAGAAACACAGGATACTCACCATTAGTTTGCCGAAAGACTTAGTCCCAGATGAACAAGTTACTTACCTTCGGTAACGCTTTTTCTGGTGGATACAGTATCTGCCTGTGGATTCCTCACCTTGTGAATATCCCCTGCGCCAGCAACATTCGGAAACTTTTGTAGCAGTCCACGCCGATGGGGTCGAAGATGACGTCACAGAGACACGGCTCCGCTCGCGACTCCGCTGACGTCACCGGCTCCATAAGAAGACCTCGTCGGCGTGATGACGTCAGTTCCGCCCCTTTTTTCCGTGCCTTCGAGGCACACGGACGGACTGACAGCAATATATACACAGTATACACAGTACACAATATGCAAATCAATACACATAGTGTGGAGAATGAATAGAAGGGCCAAAGAAAGACACAATGCCTTTGACAGTAACATATACATTTTTGAAATACCATCATCAGAATAGTAGACTAAAACATTATTAACAGAACCTTAGGTATAGAAGGATGGACAACGGGGAGGCGGGTGGGTCAGTGAGGAATCCACAGGCAGATACTGTATCCACCAGAAAAAGCGTTACCGAAGGTAAGTAACTTGTTCTTCTGATGGATACATCTGCCAGTGGATTCCTCACCTTGTGAATAGATTCCACAGCAGTCCCCACTCCCGGAGGAGGGAGTCCATCCCCCTATACCAGAAAATCCTGAAGGACGGAACGAGCAAAATGTCCGTCCCTCCTCACCTCGGTGTCCAAGCAATAATGTTTTGCGAAGGTGTGGAGGGAGGCCCAAGTTGCCGCCCTACAAATGTCCTCCACAGGAACACCCCTAGATAAGGCAGATGTAGAAGACTTTGCCCTGGTAGAATGAGCCCTCAAACCCTCCGGAGGCTCCTTACCAGCTAGGGAGTAGCAGATCTTGATGCATAGTACAATCCATCTGGAAAGGGTGCACTTGTGCACCGCACAACCCTTTCTGCAACCAGCAAAGCCCACAAAGAGCTGGTCATCAATCCTGTAGTCTTTTGTCCTGTCCAGGTAAAAGCTCACCGCCCTCTTAGGGTCCAAACGGTGAAGTCTCTCCTCCTCCTTGGAAGGGTGTGGGGGAGGATAAAAGGAAGGAAGGGTAATGGACTGCCCCAGATGGAAGGGAGTTACCACCTTAGGCAAAAACGCAGCCCTGGTCCTGAGTACCATTCATTCAGCATGAATGGTCAAGAATGGGGGCTTCGAACTTAGAGCTTGAAGCTCACTTACCCTCCTTGCCGAGGTAATTGCAACGAGGAATACCGCCTTAAAAGACAAGAACCTCAGGGGACACTTGTGTAAGGGCTCGAAGGGAGAACCCATGAGATAGGTTAAGACAAGGTTTAAGTCCCACTGAGGCACAATAAATGGAGTAGGAGGAAATTTGTTTGTAAGGCCCTTTAAAAAACGAAGAACAATAGGAGACTTGAACAACAACGGCTGATCCGGCAAACAAAGGATAGCCGATAGAGCCGATAAATATCCTTTCACAGTAGCCACAGCAAAGCCTTGCTGGGCAAGAGAAAGAGCAAACTGTAGAATATTAGACAGACAAGCCTTTAAGGGATCAATGGACCTCTCTCCACACCAGAGAACAAATTTAGACCACCTATATGAATAAATAGATTTGGTGGAGTGTCGCCTGGCCGATAAAATAACATCAACCACATCTGGCGGGAGAGAGAAGGAATTCAGTTTGCCCCGTTCAATCTCCAGGCATGAAGGTGTAAGCTCTGGAGGTGGGGGTGTAGAACCTGCCCCTCCGACTGCGAGAGGAGGTCTGCCCTCAGAGGGAGACGGAGCGGAGGGCCCGAGGAGAGGTGGAGAAGATCCGTATACCACACCCTTCTCGGCCAATCCGGGGCGACCAATATAACTTGGGCCCGGTCTTGGCGAATCTTCCTCAGAACCCGAGGAATCAAGGGTATGGGAGGAAACGCGTAAAGGAGTCGAGAGCCCCAACTCAACTGAAACGCGTCCCCCAACGCCCCCTGCATCGGATACTGGAGACTGCAGAATGACGGGCAGTGCGCGTTCTCGAAAGTGGCAAACAGGTCCACCCGGGGTGTCCCCCACGTCCAAAAGACGTGACGAACCACCTCCGGATGAAGCCTCCACTCGTGGTCGGCGGAGAACTGCCGACTGAGACTGTCCGCACGCACGTTCAGAACTCCGGCCAGATGATTTGCCATTAGACAAATCTGATGGTCCTGAGCCCAGGACCATAGACGCAGGGCCTCTCTGCAAAGACAAAGTGACCCCACTCCTCCCTGTTTGTTTACATACCACATCGCGGTAGTGTTGTCCGTCAGGACTTGAACAGACTGACCGCGAAGGGAAGGGAGGAAGGCCTTGAGCGCCAAGCGTATCGCCCGCAATTCCAGAAAGTTGATGTGAAGCAACCTTTCCTCCGGAGACCAAAGACCCTTGATCTCCAGATCCCCCAGATGAGCACCCCACCCTAAGGTGGATGCATCCGTTATCACTGTGGCCACCGATGGAGGTAAATGAAAGGGCTTTCCCTGGGACAGATTGCCCTCCACGCTCCACCATGAAAGATCCGCCGCAGCTTCTCCAGAGATCCTCACAGACTCCCTGAGATCTCCCTTGTGCTGATACCACTGCTTGCGGAGGCACCACTGGAGCGCCCTCATGCGCCAGCGTGCATGGCTGACCAAAAGAATGCAGGAAGCGAACAGACCGAGCAGGCAAAGGACCTTCAGAACTGGAACAACCGCTCCGTTGTAAAATAAAGGAATCATTTCCTGTATGTCGAGAATCCTTTGAGGAGGAGGAAATGCTCGACACACAGTAGTGTCCAGTACCGCACCTATGAACAGGTTGCGCTGAGAGGGCACCAGGTGAGATTTGGGCACATTGATCGAAAAACCCAATCTGTACAACAGCCGAGTTGTATCCCGCAGATGACACAGCACCTTCTGCGACGACTCCGCCTTGATCAGCCAGTCGTCCAAATAAGGGAAAACTGAAATCCCCGACCTTCTGAGATGAGCTGCTACCACTGCCATCACCTTTGTGAAGACTCGAGGTGCCGAAGTAAGACCAAACGGGAGGACCGCAAACTGATAATGTTGCGACCCTACCGTAAACCGGAGATACTTCCTGTGCGACTTCAGGATGGGGATGTGGAAATACGCATCCTGCAAATCGAGCGACACCATCCAGTCCTCCTGATTCAGCGCTTGAAGAACCTGCGCAAGGGTGAGCATCTTGAACTTCTCCTGTTTCAGGTAAAAGTTCAAGATTCTGAGGTCCAATATCGGACGCAACCTGCCGTCCTTTTTCGGAATCAGAAAATACCGGGAGGAGCATCCCTGACCCCTCTCCTGCTCCGGAACCACCTCTATCGCACCTTTTTGAAACAACTTCAGGACTTCCTCCTGCAGGAGAAGACGGTGGTCCTCCGAGCAGGCCCCTCGGCAAGGAGGGTAATTTGGAGGGAACTCCCGAAAGGGAAGGGCGTACCCATTTTCTACAAGATCTAGAACCCAGAGATCCGTAGCTACAGACTCCCAATCTTGTAGAAAATGGGTAAGCCGGCCCCCACAGGACCAGCATGATCCGGAATGTCGGATCTAGGGCTGCTTTGCGGTGGTGGGAGGGGCTGAGGAGGAGGAAGAGGAGGAGGAGAGTTGACGGCCACGTGAACGACCCCTGATCCTTCCTCTGTATCCCCTGGACGAAGAACCTTGCTGCTGCTGCTGCTGCTGCTGCTGGGTTGGTCTATAAGTGCGAAAAGTCGCCCTTCCAAAACCTCTATACCTTTTGAAAGTTCCTCTCGGCTGGGATTGAAGGCCCAGCGACCTAGCCGTAGCCTTACTTTCTTTAAAGCGTTCGAGAGCTGCATCTGCCTTCTTCCCGAACAAACCTGACCCATCAAAAGGTAAGTCCAATAAGGTCGACTGCACATCAGAAGAGAATTACGAAGACTTCAGCCACGCACCCCTCCTGGTGGCAACCGAAGACCCCATGACTCTGGCAACTGAGTCAGCTGTGTCCAGGCCACTTTTGATAACTTGGCGAGCAGCCGCCTGGGCATCAGATAATACCTCATTGAAGCCGGCCCTACCCTCTTCTGACAGCTTCGGTGCCAACTTCTTTGCCGAGTCCATAAGAGCGTGTATATAACGCCCCAGCAAACACGTTGCGTTTGATGACTTCAGAGCCATACTGGCCAATGAAAAGACCTTTTTGGCCGATTGGTCCACCTTCTTAGCCTCCCTGTCACCTGGAACCTGAGGAAATGCCCCTTTTGATCACCCCGAACAAGCCGCCTGAACCACCAAGCTCTCAGGCGAAGGGTGCGAAGATAAAAATTCAGGATCCCCTGGAGCCACTCTATATCTCCTTGCGACTGCCCTGGGGACTGCAGGGGCTGAAAAAGGTTTGCGCCATACCTCCAGCACAGGTTCCATAATAGCTTCGTTAAAAGGCAACAAAGGCTCTGAGACAGCAGCAGGTGAATGCAACACCTCAGTTAGAATATTAGATTTAAATTCCGTTGTCGGCAATTGGATATCCAACAATTCCGCAGCTTTTCTAATCACCGCATGATATGGCGCGGCTTCTTTAGAGGGCTCATCCGATGGTGGAGTGATCTCCCACTCTGGAGACAATTCCAGTCCACTTGCCTCCTTTAATTCATCAAACACATTGTCAGAGTCAGCCAACTCACCCTCTTCAGCCTCTTCCACCAGAAAGCGTCTTTCATCCACCACTCTCTGCGCTTCCCTTCTTGAACGAATCCGCACCAGCGGCGTCGGCGGTGCCGTGTTCTAATCCGACGGCGCCGGCAGCGGCGTCGAACGCGGATCAGCCGGAGCAGCCGGCGTCGAACGAAGTCGAGCCGGCGCCAGTGAAGAGGGAAGCGGCGTCGATGTCCTCGGCGCCGGTAGCTGCCAAGACGGCGTCGCTGGATAGAAGGGCATAAACGGAGCTTGAGGGTAAACCTGCGGCACTCCCAAATTGTAAGCCATTGGACCCATCGGACCCATAGGTGCACCAGGGGCATACATGGCCCTTGAAAATACCCCGTACATTGCATTCAGATAATGCGTAGGGTCTTGACCTGGACCAGGGAAAGCAGGATACTGGTCAGGTAACACCGGACTCGGGCCTGCCGGCGCCGACGGTGGAACAAGCGGCGTCACTGTCTCACCCGGAGCCTGACGATCATCATCCGGGACTGGCGTCGGAGCCGGAGGACTTGCTGGAGCCGGAGATGGAACCGGCGTCGGAGATGACACCGGCACCGGAGATTCAGTCGGAACCGGCGAAGCCACTGGAGATGGAGCTGGAGGTGAAGCCGGGACGTCGAGCAGGCGACTTCGATTTCGGAGCCGAACCTTTATCTGAATGATGATGCGAGGAATGTCTCCTCTTCTTCTTATGCTTCTTACTCTTTGAAGCATGCCCCGAAGTCGACTTGGACGCCGACCTCGACCTCGATCTGGATCCAGACCTCCTTCTTCCTCTTTTCTCCTTCTTCTTCATTCTGGCGATGAAGAGTTTCGCCTCTCTTTCTTTAAGCGCCTTCGAGCTCATCTTCCTACAACTTCCTACAACTCGAGCAGCCTTCCACATCGTGGTCTGAAGACAAACACCAAACACAATCGTCGTGCGGGTCGGTGATAGACATGTGCTTGCCACATTCACGACAAGGCTTGAACCCAGACTTTCTCGTCGACATTTTTCAATGAAAAACAGAGAAAATCAGAATACACACAAAGTATCAAGTGAAGCTACTAGCAACGATTCCCGAAATCCGTTGGCGTCGACGGCACGGAAAAAAGGGAACTGACGTCATCACGCCGACAAGGTCTTCTTATGGAGCCGGTGACGTCAGCGGAGTCGCGAGCAGAGCCGTGTCTCTGTGACGTCATCTTCGACCCCATCGGTGTGGACTGCTACAAAAGTTTCCGAATGTTGCTGGCGCAGGGGATATTCACAAGGTGAGGAATCCACTGGCAGATGTATCCATCAGAAATGGCTGATTGCACAAACTGGGGCAAGGTCTTTGCCGCGACCTACTCGAAGTGCTTCGGCACTCCGTCTATGTCTGTACTACCCTCCGTCATCAAACGTGTTCAAGAGAATCACGGTGCGGAGGCTGCTGTTGAATTGGGAATGAGGCTTGTCGGAGTGTTCGATGTGGTGGCTTCCATGGTAATGGGCAACCTCAAAGGCGATGCCATGCAGTTCCAAGTGCTAAATAAGTTGGACAGCGTGGATGAACTCGACAAGCCCAAGGAATTCGCAAAAATAATTGCGCAAGCCTACAGGCAAAGTGGGCCGTAGTGCTTGGGTATTAAACCACTCGTTATTCTTGATATAGTACAGCAAGCTAAGGTGAGCTCGTCGACTAAAGACGACCGCCCAATTTTTCCTAAACAAAGTTGGCGAGCAAAGAAACAGGGAAAGCAGCAACAGAAACAGGGGTCTCGTCCTGCATCGCCCGTGCAGTCGTCCAGTGAACGCACATATGATCTGCGCGATCGATCTCGTATTAAGTCACCTGATAGATTTCAGGTTTCTGAACAACGCTCTCCTCGTTCTTCACAGGAAACATCGGCTTCACAATCTGGTGGCAGAGACCGTGGGAAAGGAAGGGGTGCCTAAGGTCGTGAGCGACCCCGCCAGACTGACGGCAAAGGCAAGCAGGATGAGTCTGCGCATCAACGACCCCCGTTTCAGAAGAAGAAAGTTGCTGCGCTAACAGCGAGGTATGCCACAGATGGTGCGGACGCAGCTTCAGAACCTGACATGGGCACTAACGCTGCTCGACAGCGCGGCGGAAGTTACAGTAGTGCGACAAGCACTGCGTCCATATCTGGTGACGACAGCAACTGATACGTTCATAACTGTAGAAACTGCTGACACTAGAGTGGCTCCCCCTGACAGACTAAATAACATATTCCTTTTAATTGAGGGTGACATAAAATGCACGATTAAAGGGATTTTTTGGGATCATCTGACCACTTCATATGATATTCTATTAGCAGAGGCAGATTGGCCCCTGGCTTTCGTTTTAGATGCTCCTAGAGGGGAGGAGGTGATCCTCCCGTCCTTTGCGCACACGGTGCCAAGGGACCAAGCTAAAAAGTTCGCCGAGGAGTGGGCTCTGGTGCTTGCACCTGCTCTTTATCGTAATCAGGTAGGCTGGGATAAATTGTCCCCCAGCCATGAAATTCCGTTGCGGTCTACGCCCCAGCCACAACCCCAATCTCCCATGCGTCACGAAGCATGACCTCACGTCGCGGCTATCCTTGAACAATTGGAATATCAAGGGGTAATTGAAACTTGTGTGTCACCAATGAATAATCCTTTATTTACTGTGACGAAACCTGATGGGTCGTACCGCTTAGTTTTGGATTACCGGCATTTAAACTCTCATTGCCGGACATGGGCAGTACAAAATACCCACAGTTCGGCTCTCTTTGATAGTCTCGTGAGAAAACGGTTTAAAACCACACTTGACATTTCCAATGGCTTTTACAGCCATAACCTGTCCTCTCCTAGTAGTGAGTGGACGGCGTTTAACTCGGGTGGCAAACAAAAACATTTGAAAAGATTACCGATGGGCTATTAAAACAGCCCTGGTGTCTTCGCCGCTCGCGTTGTCTCTCTGTTAGAGAGCATAGACCCTGATGCGTACTCGTATGTGGATGATATTTATCTCACAGATGACGAGTTGGAACCGCATCTCAGTCGCGTTGATCGCATTATTGTTTTGTTTGCAGACTTCGGATACAAATTCAACTTTGCGAAGTCTCACATTGCGGAATATACAGTGTTGTTCTTGGGGTACGAACTCAACAATGAAGGTCGAGGATTGGCTCCGCACTTCCTAGAGAAATGCGCATGCCTACGAGCTCCCACGACACTGAAGAAATTACAATCTTTGCTGGGTTTTCTGAATTTCGGTCGAACTTACATTGCAGATTATGCCCAGGGTATCAAGCCGCTTTATGCCTTGATACAACCTACTTTTTCCAAATCATGTTGACTGCCAGAGCATTCAGCTATATTGCAATCATTGCAAGCTGATCTTCTTGCTTCAAAATACTTACTGACGCGTGATAACCACACTAACATGGTCATAAGAATTGTGCCAGGCGCAGTGGGTTTCACATACTTGACGTTCAATGAGGGCGACACCGTCCCCATTGCCTACAAATCTCACTTGTACACTTCGGCTGAATTGCGATTTTCCGCTGTCGAGAAAGTTCTGACGGCAGTACAGATGGTGATTCTGAAAGAGCGAGCGCTATCGCAAGGAAAACGCATGCTGGTGGTAACACCATATCCTGCCCTTGAGGCGGTGACAAAAGCAAGTGTACCAAATTCTAAGGCTTTGCATCCAAGGTGGATACAATGGGCCACTTCCTTGACATCGCCTGACGTCATATATATCTTTGACGCGGCACTTCAGACTCAGGAGTTTTTGCAGTATAAATTCGTTCATCCAGCTCCTCTCTCTTTGCGCCCGCTCGAGGATTATTATTGTGTCATTTACACTGACGGTTCTGCGCAACCGGCTACTGGATCGAAGCTTGCCTATTCAGCGGCCTGCGCAATTGTGGTCGGTACTTTCGTGAATGGTGAATTCCAATCCGATGTCGTGAATAAGCAGTCATTGGGTGATTGTACTGCACAGTTGGCGGAGCTTCGTGCTCTAGTGCTAGCGCTAGAGTTTGCTGATCCCCGAGTCACTACTCTTATAGTGAGTGACTCATTTTATTGAGTCCAATCTTACAATGACAATCTACATTTTTGGTCTCAGAATGACTACCATGATTCCAAAGGTAGCACGATTAAGCATAAAACGCTTTGGGTTCGAGTGGCAGAACTTAAAGAACATCTGCCTCTCGTGAATGTTATTCACACTCTTGGTCACCAACGAGTTGGTGTCCATGCTGTAGGCAACAGCCTGGCTGATGAGGCAGCAAAAACAGCAGTGGCAACATACTTAGCAGCAGCAGTTACAAGATCCAAAAGTAAGATCGATGATGACATCTTGGCAGCTATTGCTGCTACAGAGAAGGGAACGAAATTTCCAAGAGGTTTCCCTTCTTGTTACCATTATCGCTTAAGTCCTGATAACGTCCCATTAGTGAGGATTAATGACGTTGGTGACAGATTGATTCCCAACGCGGACTGCAGACCATCTTTGATATTAGCAGCTCACGAGGGCATGGCGTCCGCACATGCCGGCGTTGCAGCTACTGTATCTCTGTTGCAACAACGTTACTGGTGGTGCGGTTTCTAGAAACAAGCCAGAGCTTATGTTCTTAATTGTGACATTGGCCAGCAGATAAAACCTTCAACTGCGGCGCGCCCACCACAAACTCAGTTGTACATATCTAATAAACCACTAGGTTGTGTTTATTTAGATCATTGCGGTCCATTTACCTCTGATACTGCGTACAAGTACATCTTGGTTGCAGTGGATTCGTGCACACGTTTTCTGTGGGTGGGGCCACAAAGGAGTGCTGATGCCCGTACTGTCATAAAGGATTTGCGTGTCTTTGTTGGAAGTTTTGCATGTGGTACCTTTCATTCTGATCAGGGCCCTGCGTTCGCCTCTAAGGCGTACAAAGATGCCATGAGAAATTTGGGGGTCCAAGTCAAATTTTCGTCTCCATACCGACCTGAGGGTAATAGTATAGTGGAGCGAATGAACCGTGACTTAAAGCAATCTTTGACAGCCAGGGTTTTAGGTACTGGCCGGAACTGGCTAGCCCACTTATATGACGTGCAACGTGCACTTAATAATCTCCCTAGAAGGTCTCTGGGTGGGCGGACCCCATACATGATGCTCTTTGGCATACGAATGTTTGTCCCGGACCTTGATGGTCTAGACATGGCGGCGTCGGCCGCACCCTTTGACGTAGATGATCACTGTGCTGTATTGCAGAATCTTCAAGAAGCCAGAGACAGTCTAGCGAAGAACAACGTACCCTCCTCATCTGATGCTGCGCTTCAGGTTGCGGTAGTCGGCTGGCTACCTCGAGTTGGTTATCTGGTCCGTGAGAAGGTGGAGAACAAGAAGGAGTTCGGCCCCTCTTATCGTGCACCAGTTCCAGTGCTTGGAGAACAGGGTACACGTACAGTCATTTTACCTCCACTTCCTGGTCGAAAGGATAACAGGTACATCTCTATTGACAATGTCAAGCTACAGCGAGTGGCCGATTCTTCTTAGTATGACACCGGCAGTTTCTTGCCCTTCGATGCTGAGAAATTTTGTTGTGGTCCCAGCTTCTAACACCTTGCCTGAGGTTGCCGTCGAGATGCATACAGTTACTGGTCCTTTATTGCCACCGACACCTGGTGGTCTACCTGAAGATGTTGAGTATGCTTATCCTGCGGATGTTTCATTGCCTGTTTTACAATCCACCACAGTTACCCAGTCACGATACTCTTTTGACTCTAATTCAATGACTTCCATTGCCCCGTCCAAAGTTTCGATTTTTGTGGCCTGGTTCAAAAGACATTTTTTGATTCCCCCTTGGACTTACATTTGGCTGGTGCTCATAGGTATTTTTTTGTTTGTGTCCATTGGCTTTGTGGTGGTGTTTTTAGACTTATCAATGGACACTACCTGAAGGAAAGATCTACGATTCAACTAATTGATGGCACTTTGGCCCCCCACTCCTCATCACATATCATGAAAAGGGACAGACTTTTGTGAACATTACTGCCTGGCCTGTACGTGATGGGATCGCTTGGGATGCTGTAAAATTTCAAATTCATGGCCCCACTGAACTAATTAATGTGCCAAATGTATTTCGTGTTTCTATGGGTGATGTAGTTAAGCAGAACATACACTCGGATGACTGGGATGTTCAGGCCATAGAAGCACTGTTTTCTGATTTGAAATATTATACTGCATTTGATGCTGAGGATTTGTATTTAGATACTGCTAATTATGATGAGCAATTCTGCTATCAGCATTATGTCACGCATTTCCTACACAAAGCAAATACGTTTAGAAATTTTTTAAATTTTACACAATGGGAACACTGTCCCGCCCCTAGGCTGGGCAGCTCCACCACGTTAGTGGACAAATTCACATATTTTTCTGATTTCAGTGTGTCAAATCCGGCCTCCTTTTATTTTAAGGTTGCGCCTGAGTCTGCTTCTAAAGTTAGACTGACACACACCAAATTGTTGTATTCCAAGTCCTTTATGGACGAGTTGGCAATTGGAGGTTATGATCTGTGGAAAGCTACTATCGATCTTAAATCGGTTTGGGGTTCTAAACCGTGGCAGGTACAGGGAACAGAAGCTTTGCATCGTGCCTGTCTTATCCCGAATCACATGTTATTTTTAAATTCGTCAATTTTTCAGACCACCTGTTTTGGATTGGCTACTTCTAAAAAATTAAATTCTCCCTCCATTCCGGGTCTGGGTGCTTATCCTAATTGAGGTAATCATACGGATCTGTCCCTTGCTACTTTGCAGTCATACGTTTCCAACACATCCATCAATATTTCTGAATTGAATCCAGAAGGTTGGTTGGTGTGGCAGACGAGTTCGGATTCCTGTCAACATCGGTTTCTGGATTTAGAACCGGGGTATACACAAGTTCGTGTAGACCCCCGTTTTGAGTCTTCTCACACTGTAACTACCTACTCAGTGTGAGAAGTTGGCCTGATGTATGATGTCACTAGTTCTAGTGTACACCTTATATCAGTCCAAACAACCCTTATGGTGATTGGTTGTAAAGTCAACCTTATAGACCAGCTATCCTAGTGGTAGCATGGACAAGAGCAGTCTTAGGCTAATCTCTGAATGGCATGTGAAGCCAGCTGTGATACCATATATAACCCCTTGAATACCAAATGAAAGGACACCACAACAGATATATATATAAAATAAAGTGTATTTATTCTAGTCAAACCCTTAGCACTCTTTATGAGATTAGAGGTAAGTACAACACAGTCTTATTTAAGCATACATTAAGTCACACAGGTAAGTAATACAGTTAGGCCCTAGGGGCCACGCAAACCATATACTAAGTAAGTGGTATAAGGACCACTGTCACGGAAATCGGATAGGCCTAGGCCTAGGGAATCGCTGGGGCTACACTACACCAGCAACAGTTAGGAAGTGGGAGGCCCACGGGATTCAGGTGCAGAGTGGAAACACTCACGCGTAATGCGTAAAAGTCGATAGAAATAGTAGTTGTTAGCAATTAACAGTTTAAGGACACTTCTAAAGCAGCTAGAGAGTCGAGACTCGGAAACTAGACCCTAGGATAGTCACTACCCTTGTGAGCACCGAAGTACCCAAGTTACCTAGCCCACAGGCTGCGGGTGCATAGGTGGGAACTTGCGTCGGGTTTCGTCGTGGACTTCTATGGATGCCTGAAGGAAAGTTGCTGACAGGCAGTCAGTGAAGAGTGTCTGGTGGATCCCAAGGCTGGGATCAAGAAGAGAGGAGACCTGCAAGCAGAAGGGACAGAGTCAAGGTCACTAGCCAGTGACCACGTGGAAGGAACCAGGAGATGTCGTGAAGATTGCAGGTGAAGGTGAAGCTTGTTGCTGCAGCCACGAGGACCAGGGAACGTCGAGGATGACCAGGACCAGGAGGCGAGCTGTCCCACGAAGGCTCTTGCTGTCGGCGGCATCGAAGCTGGACTAGGACTTACCAAGCCTTGGCAAGCGGAACCCACGAAGAACGGAGGACTTGCTTCTGGTGCAGACCAGGAAGGTCTGGGGTGCTTTTCTTTTGCAAGGAAGCGGGAGCCAGTCTGGAGGAGCCAAACCAGCGGTGAAGATTTCTGGATGCGTCGTCACAAAGGCCACTAGCCAATGGGCAAGCAACCGGACAGGCGCGGCAAGCAGGAAAATGCAGAAGGGCCCCACGCAGGACTCGTGGAGTGTGGGGGGCTGATCTTCGGTGCAGATGGTGCTTGGGGTTGGGGCTTCTCAATCCCCGGTGCACAACTTCGAGGGTGTCTCAGAAGCTGCGCTGGAAGATACTAGCCACTTTTCCCAGGTAGCCGGTCCCACGTCTCTCGTCGCCTCCACGGATCTCAGCTCGGCTGTGGATGTGGATCAGGGTCGGAGAAGTCTGGAAGTCAAGGCTCTGGTCGGGCTCTGCAGTCGGTCCCTCGTAGAACTTCAGCAAAGCAAAGGGTAGTCTCTTGATGGTGCCTGTTTGCACAGGGTAGCCACTCCTTGGCCACAAGGGAGATTCTTCAGTCTTCTTCTTTCGTCGAATGTCGAAGGTCCAGAGTTTCTGTTCAAGTTGCAGGTTCAGGATTATCTAATCTCCTGGGGCCCAGCTACCACTCTTATACTAATCTGGGGGGCTGGGTTACCTGCTAGGTCTCGCCTTATGGGTGGGACCTGGGAGAGGGGTGGGTACACCCCCTTCCCTTTGTCCAGTTTCGCGCCAGGACTGGGGCTGGAGTGCCCCAGCACCGGTTTGAACTGGACTAAGCACGGGACACCTTGTGTGCCCCAGGCATGTCTCATTCTTTTCATCCCTCCCTGCCCCAATACACTAAGGCCTGTCTGGGGTGGTGCTCGCACCTCCCAAGGCAGGAAACCTATTGTCCAAGCCTCCCTTGCCAGGATCACTCCCAGCAGCAGGAGGTCAGACTCGTGTCTGTGGCAGCAGCATCCATTTTGTGATGCTGGGGCTCTGGTTAACTTTAACCGGGTGAGTAGGTTACAACATGTCTTCTCCCTCTAGAAGGGAGGGATAATATCCTCATCCCCAGAAATGGGATGGGGGTATTATTCCAAAGTGTTAGACACCTTACACGACATGTTTTGATAAAGCCAAACCATAGTTACCATAACCGTTTAAGATTATAAGGCACTTTAAGAGTATATGGTAGGCTATATCATAGAACAGCTATAAGGACATGGTTTCGAAAGCTGCAGACAGGCTCAGCTCATGCTAGAGCACCATCTCACATGTTACCAAGCACTCTGCCTCCAGGATTGTTAAGGCCTGCTATAGGAGTGGCTGATGGGTACACATGTGTCTATATGTAAGTTAGGTATAGGAATACTACCCCTAAGCAAGGAGTGATTACACAACCTTGCCTCAGCTGAGTGATCAGCCAGTTGTGTCATAATGGAAGGCCAGGCCAGGGGTGGCACAATACATGCTGCAGTCCCTGGTAGGCCTAGGGTACACCTATGCCCTGGGTACCTAAGGTACACTGTACAGGGGCCAATAAGGTGATCCTATCCAAATGGGTTCTGCACCTAAAGTACATAGTATCAATTTAGAGAGAGAACAGCAGGGCTGTGGGTCTGGTTAGCAGGCCCACAGCCACATCTAAGTCGAAAACCAGTAAAGCAAAAGCAAAAAGTGGGGGTGAACATAGAAAGCAGACCCTACTCTCCTACACAACCCCCCCCCCCCCCAAACTTAGGGACATTAAACTAACCTTGACCAGTTGAGTCTTCATGTTCTGAGTTGAAATATCTGGAGAGTCCATCTGCATTGGCATGGTCAGTCCCAGGTCTATGTTCCACTGTGAAGTCCATCCCCTGTAGGGAAATGGACCACCTAAGAAGTTTGGGATTTTCACCCTTCATCTGATTTAGCCACAAGAGGGGCTTATGGTCTGTCTGAATCTTGAAGTGAGTGCCAAACAAGTATGGCCTCAGCTTCTTCAGGGCCCAAACCACAGCAAAGGCCTCCCTCTCAATAGCTGACCAACGTTTCTCACTAGGGGTCAGCCTTCTACTTATAAAAGCAATGGGCTGGTCTTGACCATCTACATTCAGTTGTGAAAGAACAGCTCCCACACCTAACTCAGAAGCATCTGTCTGGACAATGAACTCTTTGGAGTAGTCTGGACTTTTCAGAATAGGTGCACTGCACATGGCCTGCTTCAGATCATCAAATGCTTTTTGACAGCTTACTGTCCACTGAACTTTCTTTGGCATTTTCTTGGAGGTCAAGTCATTAAGTGGTGTCACAATGGACCCATAGTTCTTAACAAACTTTCTGTAGTACCCAGTCAGGCCCAAGAAAGCTCTGACCTGAGTCTGGGTAGTTAGAGGAGTCCAGTCCTTTATGGTCTGGATCTTGCTCTCCAGTGGTTGAACCTGACCCCCCACCAACTAGGTGGCCCAGGTATACAACCTTGCTCTGCCCTATCTGGCATTTAGTGGCCTTGATAGTGAGGCCTGCCTTTTGCAGGGCCTCTAAAACATTCCTTAGGTGGACCAGGTGGTCCTCCCAGGTGGAGCTAAAGACAGCAATATCATCAAGATAAGCTGCACAATAATCATCCAACCCAGTAAGGACTTGATTCACCAACCTTTGGAAAGTGGCAGGTGCATTCTTCAAACCAAAGGGCATTACAACAAATTGATAATGTCCTCCTGGGGTCGAGAAAGCAGTTTTGGCCTTTGCATTCTCAGCTAATCTGATTTGCCAGTAGCCTGCTGTTAGGTCAAATGTGCTCAAAAACTTAGCAGCTGCCAGTCTGTCAATAAGCTCATCTGCCCTAGGTATTGGGTGGGCATCTGTCCTAGTGACAGCATTGAGACCTCTGTAATCCACGCAAAACCTCATCTCTCTCTTACCATCTTGGGTGCGAGGCTTTGGCACAAGGAATACAGGACTAGCCCAAGGGCTCTCTGAAGGTTCAATGACTCCCAGCTCCAACATCTTTTGTACCTCAACTTTTATGCAGTCCCTGACATGGTCAGGTTGCCTGTAGATTTTACTCTTCACAGGCAGACTGTCACCAGTGTCCACCTCATGGGTGCACCAGTTTGTCTGACTTGGGGTCAGAGAGAACATATGTCTGTAGGATTGCAGAACCTGTCTGCAGTCCTGTTGCTGATGGACAGTGAGGCTGTCAGAAAAGACCACACCATCAACTGAGCCATCATCAGGGTTCTGAGTCAACAGGTCTAGGAGAGGGTCACTCTCTTCCTCCTGCCCCTCATCTGTAGCCATGAGTAAGCCCATGTCTGCCCTGTCAACATATGCCTTCAATCTGTTGACATGAAGCACCCTGTGGGGGCTTCTGGGAGTCCCAAGGTCCACCAAGTAGGTGACTTCTCCCTTTTTCTCAACAATAGTGTGGGGTCCAGACCATTTGTCTTGGAGTGCTGCTGGGGCCACTGGCTCCAACACCCACACTTTCTGCCCTGGCTGGTAAACAGTCAGCACAGCCTTTTGGTCATGCCAAGCTTTTTGGAGTTCTTGGCTTGCCTCAAGGTTTTTAGAAGCCTTCTTCATATACTCTGCCATCCTGGAGCGGAGACCAAGTACATAATCCACTACATCAAGTTTGGGTTGTCTGAGAGGTCTCTCCCATCCTTCCCTCACTAAACATAGGGGTCCTCTTACAGGATGCCCAAACAAAAGCTCAAAAGGGCTGTAGCCAACCCCCTTTTCTGGGACCTCTCTGTAAGCAAACAGAAGGCAGGGTAAAAGGATGTCCCATCTTCGCCTAAGCTTGTCTGGTAAACCTTTTATCATTCCCTTTAGGGTCTTGTTGAATCTCTCAACAAGCCCATTGCACTGTGGGTGATAGGGTGTGGTGAACTTGTAGTTCACACCACACTCCTTCCACATTGCAGTCAAGTATCCTGACATGAAGTTGGCACCTCTGTCAGAAATGACCTCCTTTGGAAAGCCCACTCTGGAGAATACTCCAAGCAGGGCCCTTGCCACAACAGGAGCTGTTGTGGTCCTCAGGGGAATAGCTTCTGGATACCTGGTGGCATGGTCCACTATCACCAGTATGAATCTGTGCCCAGATGCTGTTTGTGGGTCCATTGGTCCTACAATATCTATGCCCACTCTTTCAAAGGGAACCCCCACCACTGGTAGTGGTATGAGGGGGGCCTTTGTGGTGCCACCTGATTTGCCACTGGCTTGGCAGGTGACACAGGAGCGACAAAACTCCTTAGTATCTTCTGACATATGGGGCCAGTGAAAGTGAGGGACAAACCTGTCCCAAGTCTTGTTCTGGCCTAAATGTCCTGCAAGGGGAATATCATGGGCCAAGGTAAGAAGGAAGCCTCTGAACTTCAGTGGTATGACCAACCTCCTGGATGCACCAGGCTTGGGGTCTCTAGCCTCTGAGTACAGTAGCCCTTCATCCCAATACACTCTATGGGTACCTTGAGCATTCCCTGCAGCCTCAGCAGCAGCCAGCTGTCTGAGGGGTTCAAGAGAGGGGCAGTCTAATTGTGCCTGCCTCAGATCTGCCCTTGAAGGTCCCCCTGTCCCAAGAAACTCAACCTGATCAGGTTCAAGTTCTTCTAGGACAGTTCCTTCAGGGCTCTCAGAATCACCCTCCTGGGAGGACTGATCCACCACCTGAGGCAGGGGGGAAGGCACAGCCTTAACCCTACTGCTCTTTCTCTTGGGTTGTGACTGGTCCATAGTTTCAGGATCCAGCACTTGTTCAGTGGTGCACTTTTTGGCCTGTGACCTGGTCACAGCAAGGACATGTGCATCTATCCCCAGCATTTCTGCATGGGTCCTATACTCCACTTCAGACCAAACTGAAGTTTCAAGATCATTGCCTAGTAAACACTCTACAGGAAGGTCTGAACTAACAACAACTTTCTTGAGGCCAGTTACCCCTCCCCAGGAGAAGTTAACAATAGCCACACTATGGGAGGTAGTGGCATTGCTAGCGTTGGTCACTAGGTAATTCTCACCTAGTATGATCTGTCCAGGGTCCACAAAGGCAGGTGTCACCATTGTGACACTAGTCCCAGTGTCCCTGTAGGCCTGAGCCATTCTTTGGTTGATAAAAGGAGTCTGTCTGTACTTGCCCAGGTTACTGGGGCCTACAGTAGAGGACAAAGCTAAGTCCCCATCACACATCAGAACAGCCTGAGTAGGTATTCTGACTAGGCCAGAATCCTCCTCAGTTCCCAGGGTTAACCCTACTACACCCTTTTGCTGGGAACCACCACTTACAGCTGGACTAGGGGGTGCAGTTGCCTTAGGGGCAATGGTGGCTGGGGCTTATCCTTTTTGGTGCACTCACTAAACCAATGGGAGTTGGACTTACAATAGTTGCACCATGGTTTCTTTTGGCCATCTTTCTTTTTATCCTTTTTGGGACCATCCTCCCCCTGAGCCTTTTGGGGGCCTGGTGAAGACTTCTGGTCTTTTTGTTTCTGATCATTACCCTTCTGGTCTGCCTTTTTCTGATCACCGCCCTGGTTCTGGTTTTTCTGCTTAACTCTAGTCCTGACCCATCTATCTGCCTTCTTTCCCAATTCTTGGGGAGAAGTCAGATCAGAATCAATCAGGTGTTGATGCAGTAGCTGGTTTTGACAGTTGTTAAGAATTTGCTCTCTCATGATCAAATTATACAATCCTGTATAGTCCTTAACCTTACTTCCCACTAGCCAGCCTTCCAGAGCCTTAGTGGCACAATCTACAAAGTCAGTCCAGTCCTGAGTCTGTGTCTTCTGGGTATCCCTGAACAACAACCTGTATTGTTCAGTGGTTAGGCCAAACCCATCAATCAGAGCACTCTTCAGGACAGTGTAATTATCTGCATCCTCATCACTAACTGTGAGGAGCTTGTCTCTACCTTTCTCAGAGAAGGAGAGCCACAAGATAGCTGCCCACTGACTTTGGGGTACCTGCTGTACTTTGCAAGCTCTCTCCAAAGCAGTTATCCATTTGTGGATGTCATCCCCACACTTGTAAGGAGGGACAATCTTGCTCAGGTTTCTATTATCATAGTGTCTGTCTCTATCCTTAGGGATATTGCTGCCACCAGTGGGTTCTGACCCACTTAACTTCTGCTCTCTAGCCAGAGCAAGCTTCTCCTTGGCAAGGGCAAGTTCTTCCCTCTGAATCCTTAGATTAGCTTCCCTCATTCTGGCTTCATTCTCCTTTCTCTCAGGGGAAGTCATTTCCCTGTGAGAGGAAGCACTAGAGATGCTAGAGATATGGGAGTGGATGGATTCCCTTGAAGGGGATCTGTCCCTCCTGCTTCTCTGTGTAAGCCCACTTGGGGGTCTGTATGGGGGGACCCCATGCAAACTCCCATGTAAGCTTAGGTTAGCCTGGCTAAGTCTTCCTACTTGGCTCTGGCCGTCTACCTCTTCATCTGAAGCCCCATCTGACTCCTCTGTGGTGGGTAGACCCTCCTTTGTACCTAGGGTACTGGCCTGTGAGGCCCTCAAAGCATCATACTCCTCTAGGAGCTGTACTAACTGAAGGAGGGTAGGGTTTGCACCCTGTTTTATCTTTCTGGAGGTACACAATTGTCTCATCTCCTGAAAAGTTAGGGTATCATATCTAGAGGGGGTCTTCTTCAGACCTGCCCCTCCTGAGAGAGCATCTACTTGATCTCCTCCCAGAGACATGATCTAGTGAGGGTGTGGTGTGTGCACCTACCTACACTAGTTGTTTCTACTAAACCTTTCTGGTAGTTGTAGTCAGGGTGTGTTACTCCCTTCAACCTACAACCACTAAGTCCAGTAGGACTTAAGTATTATAATCTATGTTATATGTACCTAAACAATATCTGTGTGATCTTTCAATTTAGTATCTCAAGATTACAATGGTATTACAACAGCAAGCTCAGATCCCACCGCTGCCACCAATGTGAGAAGTTGGCCTGATGTATGATGTCACTAGTTCTAGTGTACACCTTATATCAGTCCAAACAACCCTTATGGTGATTGGTTGTAAAGTCAACCTTATAGACCAGCTATCCTAGTGGTAGCATGGACAAGAGCAGTCTTAGGCTAAACTCTGAATGGCATGTGAAGCCAGCTGTGATACCATATATAACACCTTGAATATCAAATGAAAGGACACCACAACAGATATATATATAAAATAAAGTGTATTTATTCTAGTCAAACCCTCAGCACTCTTTATGAGATTAGAGGTAAGTACAACACAGTCTTATTTAAGCATACATTAAGTCACACAGGTAAGTAATACAGTTAGGCCCTAGGGGCCACGCAAACCATATACTAAGTAAGTGGTATAAGGAC
Source organism: Triturus cristatus (assembly GCF_964204655.1). Classification (NCBI taxonomy): domain Eukaryota; kingdom Metazoa; phylum Chordata; class Amphibia; order Caudata; family Salamandridae; genus Triturus; species Triturus cristatus. Next base: position 1,167,187,748 of record NC_140591.1, on the reverse strand, counting down.
CACTGTCACGGAAATAGGATAGGCCTAGGCCTAGGGAATCGCTGGGGCTACACTACACTAGCAACAGTTAGGAAGTGGGAGGCCCACGGGATTCAGGTGCAGAGTGGAAACACTCACGCGTAATGCGTAAAAGTCGATAGAAATAGTAGTTGTTAGCAATTAACAGTTTAACCCCTTCGCTGCTGCGGACATTCCGCTGCAGCGCTGGGGGGGGCAGGGGGGCAGCGCGGTGGGCCTGTGCTCATGACGGAGCCGCTCCGTCATGAGCCACAGTTGAGCTGTGCTCATGACGGAACGGTTCCGTCATGACTCCGCCCATTTGCGTTGTCGCCCCGCACAGCGCCGCGCAGGCGGAGCGGCCGCCAACAGGATTGTCATGACGGAACCGTTCCGTCATGAGCACACGGCAACCGTGGCTCATGACGGAACGGTTCCGTCATGAGCGGGGAAGGGGTTAAGGACACTTCTAAAGCAGCTAGAGAGTCGAGACTCGGAAACTAGACCCTAGGATAGTCACTACCCTTGTGAGCACCGAAGTACCCAAGTTACCTAGCCCACAGGCTGCGGGTGCATAGGTGGGAACTTGCGTCGGGTTTCGTCGTGGACTTCTATGGATGCCTGAAGGAAAGTTGCTGACAGGCAGTCAGTGAAGAGTCTCCGGTGGATCCCAAGGCTGGGATCAAGAAGAGAGGAGACCTGCAAGCAGAAGGGACAGAGTCAAGGTCACTAGCCAGTGACCACGTGGAACCAGGAAGGAACCAGGCGATGTCGTGAAGATTGCAGGTGAAGGTGAAGCTTGTCGCTGCAGCCACGAGGACCAGGGAACGTTGAGGATGACCAGGACCAGGAGGCGAGCTGTCCCACGAAGGCTCTTGCTGTCGGCGGCGTCGAAGCTGGACTAGGACTCACCAAGCCTTGGCAAGTGGAACCCACGAAGAACGGAGGACTTGCTTCTGGTGCAGACCAGGAAGGTCTGGGGTGCTTTTCTTTTGCAAGGAAGCGGGAGCCAGTCTGGAGGAGCCAAACCAGCGGTGAAGATTTCTGGATGCATCGTCACAAAGGCCACTAGCCAACGGGCAAGCAACCGGACAGGCGCGGCAAGCAGGAAAATGCAGAAGGGCCCCACGCAGGACTCGTGGAGTGTGGGGGGCTGATCTTCGGTGCAGATGGTGCTTGGGGTTGGGGCTTCTCAATCCCCAGTGCACAACTTCGAGGGTGCCTCAGAAGCTGCGCTGGAAGATACTAGCCACTTTTCCCAGGTAGCCGGTCCCACGTCTCTCGTCGCCTCCACGGATCTCAGCTCGGCTGTGGATGTGGATCAGGGTCGGAGAAGTCTGGAAGTCAAGGCTCTGGTCGGGCTCTGCAGTCGGTCCCTCGTAGAACTTCAGCAAAGCAAAGGGTAGTCTCTTGATGGTGCCTGTTTGCACAGGGTAGCCACTCCTTGGCCACAAGGGAGATTCATTAGTCTTCTTCTTTCGTCGAATGTCGAAGGTCCAGAGTTTCTGTTCAAGTTGCAGGTTCAGGATAATCTAATCTCCTGGGGCCCAGCTACCACTCTTATACTAATCTGGGGGGCTGGGTTACCTGCTAGGTCATGCCTTATGGGTGGGACCTGGGAGGGGGGTGGTTACACCCCCTTCCCTTTGTCCAGTGTCGCGCCAGGACTGGGGCTGGAGTGCCCCAGCACCGGTTTGAACTGGACTATGCACGGGACAGCTTGTGTGCCCCAGGCATGTCTCATTCTTTTCATCCTTCCCTGCCCCAATACACCAAGGCCTGTCTGGGGTGGTGCTCGCACCTCCCAAGGCAGGATACCTATTGTCCAAGCCTCCCTTGCCAGGATCACTCCCAGCAGCAGGAGGTCAGACTCGTGTCTGTGGCAGCAGCATCCATTTTGTGATGCTGGGGCTCTGGTTAACTTTAACCGGGTAAGTAGGTTACAACATGTCTTCTCCCTCTAGAAGGGAGGGATAATATCCTCATCCCCAGAAATGGGATGGGGGTATTATTCCAAAGTGTTAGACACCTTACACGACATGTTTTGATAAAGCCAAACCATAGTTACCATAACCGTTTAAGATTATAAGGCACTTTAAGAGTATATGGTAGGCTATATCATAGAACAGCTATAAGGACATGGTTCCGAAAGCTGCAGACAGGCTCAGCTCATGCTAGAGCACCATCTCACATGTTACCAAGCACTCTGCCTCCAGGATTGTTAAGGCCTGCTATAGGAGTGGCTGATAGGTACACATGTGTCTATATGTAAGTTAGGTATAGGAATACTACCCCTAAGCAAGGAGTGATTACACAACCTTGCCCCAGCTGAGTGATCAGCCAGTTGTGTCATAATGGAAGGCCAGGCCAGGGGTGGCACAATACATGCTGCAGTCCCTGGTAGGCCTAGGGTAAACCTATGCCCTGGGTACGTAAGGTACACTGTACAGGGGCCAATAAGGTGATCCTATCCAAATGGGTTATGCACCTAAAGTACATAGTATCAATTTAGAGAGAGAACAGCAGGGCTGTGGGTCTGGTTAGCAGGCGCACAGCCACATCTAAGTCGAAAACCAGTAAAGCAAAAGCAAAAAGTGGGGGTGAACATAGAAAGCAGACCCTACTCTCCTACACTCAGTAGGGAAGTTATGCCAATCTTGGCTACAACATTCCACCTTAGCATCTGTTAAACTTCATTTAGTACGATTAAACGACAAAATAGATTTGAATGATTTTGTTAAGGGTCCTGCGGTTGGCAGGTCCAAAAGATGGGTGTATGCTGTTTATAACGAAGTTTGGAAGTTATCACAAATTGAGGCTGCATCCAGATTACGTGCTATTGATCAAGCCAATATGGAAAAGGTATTGGCTGTAATAGATAATAGCATTAACACCCTGTCTTCCAGAATTTATACCTTAGACAATATTGTTTCATCTGTGGTAGACATTGTGCAGGATGATTTGTCTGTTTTGTATCATGGTCAGAATCAATTGCGTTCTATTATGCAGTTTGCATGGACATTGCAGACGTTAAAGCCTGGGAAAGTCCCTTGGGATTACATGAATACTTCATCTTTGTTCCTTCCTTTTAATTTAACCGCAAAACAACAGTTCATGTCCATGAAAGATGCGACTTATTCATTGCTACACATTGAAAAGTTAGAACCTTTACCTTTCTATTGCTGAATTAAATTCTGCTGTGTGGCTTATCCACAGGTTGATCACATTACCGTTCCCTCTGTTTAAGTTCAGTTCGTGCATGAAACATTATGCCCTTGGCAGATATGAACAACTTGGTTCTGCCTTCCTGCACGAAGTTTGGTCACTCACATTCACGTATAGATGTGTGAGAGACGGAAAAGAGGTATACTTGAAAGGTGAAGAGTGCACTTCCACTCCGGATCACTCTGTTGTGTGTAGGCACATTCAATTGCATGGTGCATGTAATGTGCACGCTCCTAATTTAGCTTGCGTCCTGAAAGGGATCCCTGGGCCAGTTATTACACCGTCTTTTACGCTGCTTGCTAACGGTAGTTATTTGCTATTAAATAATGAAGCTTGCTGTGGGATGTTAGTGGGAATTCCCTACATAGTGACTGTATCACAGAGAGTGGTTTGCTGTAATAACGTCCTTTTCCCACCCCCGCATGGACGGCTCGATGTATCCATCTGGCCTTCCATTCCAACCTTGAAAGCGGAGTTCAATAAGATGAGCAGAATAAGGGCTCTATTGTCTCAAAAAGAAGTCGCGTTGACTTCATCCCGGGAAATATTTGTCCTTCACTTAGCAAACACACGCACTGAGGTACAAGCGCTTTTGAATACTGATCTCCCACTTCATTTTGGGACCCTGATTCAGACTATCTTTAATGCATCGTCAACAAGTGGCCTGGATCATGTTTTATAAAATTGTGGGCTCCGGCCTCGTGACCTATTTTAAACTATTTTTGGTGTGATCCCGGAATTTTTTCATTCTATTTTTTCCAGCGTGTTCGGAGGCCTCCCTTTGCTTCTCGCCCTCGTAGCTGGGTTACTTTTGTTGATCTGCGCACTACGCTATGGATGCACAACTTGCGTCTCACGACAGCAGGTCCCGGCTGTTACATCTTCGTAACCGAATGCTTGAATACTATGGCACTTTACCACTGGCGACCTTAAGCATAGCCTATGGATTGTCCTTCCGGTTTCCCTACTTTACTTGTGTACATCCCGTCTTTCATTGACTAGATTGTCCATTCCAATGGGCTCTGGATTTGTGTCTGTCGAACTCGGTGTCTCCTGCCCCGGATTATGATCGGCTGATGAGCCCCTTAGTGGCTCATGAGTTGGACTGTTCTGGCGTCGGGATTATGGCCTGTGGAGCAGCACATGGAGTCCTTGGGAATTGGGACATCGGAATGGCTGCAACTGAATTCTTAGCGAGAAGTTATCTTGAAGAGCACGCTAGTTGTCCTCGAATGGTGCTGGAGGCTCCGTTGGTCGAGGAGCATGTATGTTCCTTCCCCGTGCTGAACTGGATGGCAGATAATTTTGCAGAACGTTCCAATGATTTCCTGTTGGAAGCTGTTGCAACTTATTGTGCTTATACATTGATGGATTGACTTTTTTGCACTTTCATTTCGTCATACGTCCTTCAATGATGTTTTTTTATCCTTTCACGGGTTTTTTTCAATCTTTTTTTATTTTTTCTTTGTTTTTTCTCTTCGAACTTTTTCACTTGCCTTATATGGACTTACAGTTCATGCCCTTGATTGCGTTCTATCGAACTTGAACTCTGCGTTCTTGCAAGTGCGCCCCTACTGGTTAGTGGTCCGATCAAGGGGGGGTGTAGTGAAGATCGTTATCTATATACGTACAATGCTAAGTTAGCACAACCGCGTTAGATGTTAGAAAGCCGTCTTGCCGCTTTTGCTGCTTTTGCACACGACACTGCAGTCACATGTTATTAATTGAGAAATGCTTGCTCGACTTTGCTTCACATGAGAACTGTCTGTTGTTCACATCCCAAACAGTGAGCAGCGACCTTGGTCTGCACATCGTGTAAAGAAACAGTCTGGGTCGCTAGACGTTGCATGTTGTTGGGTTCAGGTTGATCGGCCCACTATTTAGCCGTAACACGCACACAGCTGCAGATACCTGAAAGTCGGGTGCTTTTAATATTGCAGTGTTACATGTTTTTCATTACATTCGGAAGAAGAGCTTTCCCAGGAGCAGAGCCTAGCTGATCCTGTGATGTGATCTCACTGAGCTGATCTTTACGGTATGGGGTTCCCCATTCAAGCCTAGAGACCTTTTACTAGTCTAATAATAATATTAGTTTGCTAGCGAAAGGAAGGTGGCTGAGATCCACTGTCATTTTAGTATGATTACTCCTTTCATTTTCAATGGTATTGTAACTATGCTGATGGTTTTGATTTTAATCATTTGTCTGCTTATGTTAGCCAAAGTACTGCATCTTAGGACACAAGGTTTATAAAATAAACTCTTTAAACTTTACTGTGTTTCTGTTTATTCTGTTGTGGACTGATATGAGAATAATTACGAACAGGTATTTCTGATTCCCACCATTCCTGAGAAATACACTAAGTCGCTTGTTCTGGGTTGTCTATACATTGGGACCGCTGAGATAAACCTCGGATAACGAATGGGACACTGATGCTGGTCGGATAAGGGGTTCTGGGTTCTGAGGTGAGTTTTTGCTACACCGCAATTCACTGAGGTCCTGGTTTCCTGTGCATAGTTCTGTGCATAAGCAGAATCCCTGCAACACCTCCACTCGTGGTCGGCGGAGAACTGCCGACTGAGACTGTCTGCACGCACGTTCAGAACTCCGGCCAGATGTTTGCCATCAGACAAATCTGATGATCCTGAACCCAGGACCAGAGACTCAGATCCTCTCTGCAGAGACAATGCAACCCCACTCTTCCCTGCTTCTTGACATACCACATCGCGGTAGTGTTGTCCGTCAGGACTTGAACCGACTGACCGTGAAGGGAAGGGAGGAAGGCCTTGTGCGCCAAACGTATCGCCCGTAATTGCACAGGGTTGATGTGAAGCAACCTTTCCTCTGGAGACCAAAGACCCTTGATCTCCAGTTCCCCCAGATGCGCACCCTTCCCTAAAATGGATGCATCCGTTATCACTGTGGCCACCGATGGAGGTAGATGGAAGGGCTTTCCTTGCGATAGATTGCCCTCCACACCCCGCAAGCCTACAGGCAAGTGGGCCGTAGTGCGTTGGGTATTAAACCACCCGTTATTCCTGATATAGTACAGCAAGCTAAGGTGAGCTCGTCGACTAAAGACGACCGCCCAATTTTTCCTAAACAAAGTTGGCGAGCAAAGAAACAGGGGAAGCAGCAACAGAAACAGGGGTCTCGTCCTGCATCGCCCGTGCAGTCGTCCAGTGAACGCACATATGATCTGCGCGATCGATCTCGTATTAAGTCACCTGATAGATTTCAGGTTTCTGAACAACGCTCTCCTCGTTCTTCACAGGAAACATCGGCTTCACAATCCGGTGGCGGAGACCGTGGGAAGGGAAAGGGTGCCCAAGGTCGTGAGCAACCCCGCCAGACTGACGGCAAAAGCAAGCAGGACGAGTCTGCACGTCAACGACCCCCGTTTCAGAAGAAGAAAGTTGCTGCGCTAACAGCGAGGTATGCCACAGATGGTGCGGACGCAGCTTCAGAACCTGACATGGGCACTAACGCTGCTCGACAGCGCGGCGGAAGTTACAGTAGTGCGACAAGCACTGCGTCCATATCTGGTGACGACAGCAACTGATACGTTCATAACTGTAGAAACTGCTGACACTAGAGTGGCTCCCCCTGACAGACTAAAAAACATATTCCTTTTAATTGAGGGTGACATAAAACGCACGATTAAAGGGATGTTTTGGGATTATCTGACCATTTCATATGATATTCTATTAGCAGAGGCAGATTGGCCCCCGGCTTTCGTTTTAGATGCTCCTAGAGGGGAGGAGGTGATCCTCCCGTCCTTTGCTCACACGGTGCCAAGGGACCAAGCTAAAAAGTTCGCCGAGGAGTGGGCTCTGGTGCTTGCACCTGCTCTGTATCATAATCAGGTAGGCTGGGATAAATTGTCCCCCAGCCATGAAATTCCGTTGCGGTCCACGCCCCAGCCACAACCCCAATATCCCATGCGTCGCGAAGCATGACCTCACGTCGCGGCTATCCTTGAACAATTGGAATATCAAGGGGTAATTGAAACTTGTGTGTCACCAATGAATAATCCTTTATTCACTGTGATGAAACCTGATGGGTCGTACCGCTTAGTTTTGGATTACCGGCATTTAAACTCTCATTGCCGGACATGCGCAGTACAAAATACCCACAGTTCGGCTCTCTTCGATAGTCTCGTGAGAAAACGGTTTAAAACCACACTTGACATTTCCAATGGCTTTTACAGCCATAACCTGTCCTCTCTTAGTAGTGAGTGGACGGCATTTACCTCGGGTGGCAAACAAAAACATTTCAAAAGATTACCGATGGGCTATAAAAACAGCCCTGGTGTCTTCGCCGCTCGCGTTGTCTCTCTGTTAGAGAGCATAGACCCTGATGCGTACTTGTATGTGGATGATATTTATCTCACAGATGACGAGTTGGAACCGCATCTCAGTCGCGTTGATCGCGTTATTGTTTTGTTTGCAGACTTCGGATACAAATTCAACTTTGCGAAGTCTCACATTGCGGAATATACAGTGTTGTTCTTGGGATACGAACTCAACAATGAAGGTCGAGGATTGGCTCCGCACTTCCTAGAGAAATGCGCATGCCTACGTGCTCCCATGACACTGAAGAAATTACAATCTCTGCTGGGTTTTCTGAATTTCGGTCGAACTTACATTCCAGATTATGCCCAGCGTATCAAGCCGCTTTATGCCTTGATACAACCTACTTTTTCCAAATCATGTTGGCTGCCAGAGCATTCAGCTATATTGCAATCATTGCAAGCTGATCTTCTTGCTTCAAAATACTTACTGACGCGTGATAACCACACTAACATGGTCATAAGAATTGTGCCAGGCGCAGTGGGTTTCACATACTTGACGTTTAATGAGGGCGACACCGTCCCCATTGCCTACAAATCTCACTTGTACACTTCGGCTGAATTGCGATTTTCCGCTGTCGAGAAAGTTCTGACGGCAGTACAGATGGTGATTCTGAAAGAGCGAGCGCTATCGCAAGGAAAACGCATGCTGGTGGTAACACCATATCCTGCCCTTGAGGCGGTGATAAAAGCAAGTGTACCAAATTCTAAGGCTTTGCATCCAAGGTGGATACAATGGGCCACTTCCTTGACATCGCCTGACGTCTCATATATCTTTGACGCGGCACTTCAGACTCAGGAGTTTTTGCAGTATGAATTCGTTCATCCAGCTCCTCTGTCTTTGCGCCCGCTCGATGATTACCATTGTGTCATTTACACTGACGGTTCTGCGCAACCGGCTACTGGATCGAAGCATGCCTATTCAGCGGCCTGCGCAATTGTGGTCGGTACTTTCGTGAATGGTGAATTCCAATCCGATGTCGTGCATAAGCATTCATTGGGTGATTGTACTGCACAGTTGGCGGAGCTTCGTGCTCTAGTGCTAGCGCTAGAGTTTGCTGATCCCCGAGTCACTACTCTTATAGTGAGTGACTCATTTTATTGAGTCCAATCTTACAATGACAATCTACATTTTTGGTCTCAGAATGACTACCATGATTAGCACGATTAAGCATAAAACGCTTTGGGTTCGAGTGGCAGAACTTAAAGAACATCTGCCTCTCGTGAATGTTATTCACACTCTTGGTAACCAACGAGTTGGTGTCCATGCTGTCGGCAACAGCCTGGCTGACGAGGCAGCAAAAACAGCAGTGGCAACATACTTAGCAGCAGCAGTTACAAGATCCAAAAGTAAGATCGATGATGACATCTTGGCAGCTATTGCTGCTACAGAGAAGGGAACGAAATTTCCAAGAGGTTTCCCTTCTTGGTACCATTATCGCTTAAGTCCTGATAACGTCCCATTAGTGAGGATTAATGACGTTGGTGACAGATTGATTCCCAACGCGGACTGCAGACCATCTTTGATATTAGCAGCTCATGAGGGCATGGCGTCCGCGCATGCCGGCGTTGCAGCTACTGTATCTCTGTTGCAACAACGTTACTGGTGGTGCGGTTTATATAAACAAGCCCGAGCTTATGTTCTTAATTGTGACATTTGCCAGCAGATAAAACCTTCAACTGCGGCGTGCCCACCTCAAACTCAGTTGTACATATCTAATAAACCACTAGGTTGTGTTTATTTAGATCATTGCGGTCCCATTACCTCTGATACTGAGTACATGTACATCTTGGTTGCAGTGGATTCGTGCACACGTTTTCTGTGGGTGGGGCCACAAAGGAGTGCTGATGCCCGTACTGTCATAAAGGATTTGCGTGTCTTTGTTGGAAGTTTTGCATGTGGTACCTTTCATTCTGATCAGGGCCCTGCGTTCGCCTCTAAGACGTACAAAGATGCCATGAGAAATTTGGGGGTCCAAGTCAAATTTTCGTCTCCATACCGACCTGAGGGTAATAGTGTAGTGGAGCGAATGAACCGTGACTTAAAGCAATATAAAGGTACTTATATGACGTGCAACGTGCACTTAATAATCTCCCTAGAAGGTCTCTGGGTGGGCGGACCCCATACATGATGCTCTTTGGCATACGAATGATTGTCCCGGACCTTGATGGTCTAGACATGGCGGCGTCGGCCGCACCCTTTGACGTAGATGATCACTGTGCTGTATTGCAGAATCTTCAAGAAGCCAGAGACAGTCTAGCGAAGGAACACGTACCCTCCTCATCTGATGCTGCGCTTCAGGTTGCGGTAGTCGGCCGGCTACCTCGAGTTGGTGATCTGGTCCGTGAGAAGGTGGAGAACAAGAAGGAGTTCGGCCCCTCTTATCGTGCACCAGTTCAGGTGCTTGGAGTACAGGGTACACGTACAGTCATTTTACCTCCACTTCCTGGTCGAAAGGATAACAGGTACATCTCTATTGACAATGTCAAGCTACAGCGAGTGGCCGATTCTTCTTAGTATGACACCAGCCGTTTCTTGCCCTTCGATGCTGAGAAATTTTGTTGTGGTCCCAGCTTCTAACACCTTGCCTGAGGTTGCCGTCGAGATGCATACAGTTACTGGTCCTTTATTGCCACCGACACATGGTGATCTACCTGAAGATGTTGAGTATGCTTATCCTGCGGATGTTTCATTGCCTGTTTTACAATCCACCACAGTTACCCAGTCACGATACTCTTTTGACTCTAATTCAATGACTTCCATTGCCCCGTCCAAAGTTTCGATTTTTGTGGCCTGGTTCAAAAGACATTTTTTGATTCCCCCTTGGACTTACATTTGGCTGGTGCTCATAGGTATTTTTTTGTTTGTGTCCATTGGCTTTGTGGTGGTGTTTTTTAGACTTATCAATGGACACTACCTGAAGGAAAGATCTACGATTCGACTAATTGATGGAACTTTGGCCCCCCACTCCTCATCACATATCATGAAAAGGGACCAGACTTTTGTGAACATTACTGCCTGGCCTGTACGTGATGGGATCGCTTGGGATGCTGTAAAATTTCAAATTCATGGCCCCACTGAAGTAATTAATGTGCCAAATGTATTTCGTGTTTCTATGGGTGATGTAGTTAAGCAGAAAATCCACTCGGATGACTGGGATGTTCAGGCCATAGAAGCACTGTTTTCTGATTTGAAATATTATGCTGCATTTGATGCTGAGGATTTGTATTTAGATACTGCTAATTATGATGAGCAATTCTGCTATCAACATTATGGCACGCATTTCCTACACAAAGCAAATACGTTTAGAAATATTGTAAATTTTACACAATGGGAACACTGTCCCGCCCCTAGGCTGGGCAGCTCCACCACGTTAGTGGACAAATTCACATATTTTTCTGATTTCAGTGTGTCAAATCCGGCCTCCTTTTATTTTAAGGTTGCGCCTGAGTCTGCTTCTAAAGTTAGACTGACACACACCAAATTGTTGTATTCCAAGTCCTTTATGGACGAGTTGGCAATTGGAGGTTATGATCTGTGGAAAGCTACTATCTATCTTAAATCGGTTTGGGGTTCTAAACCGTGGCAGGTACAGGGAACAGAAGCTTTGCATCGTGCCTGTCTTATCCCGAATCACATGTTATTTTTAAATTCGTCAATATTTCAGACCACCTGTTTTGGATTGGCTACTTCTAAAAAATTTAATTCTCCCTCCATTCCGGGTCTGGGTGCTTATCCTAATTGAGGTAATCATACGGATCTGTCCCTTGCTACGTTGCAGTCATACGTTTCCAACACATCCTTCAATATTTCTGAATTGAATCTATAAGGGTGGTTGGTGTGGCAGACGAGTTCGGATTCCTGTCAACATCGGTTTCTGGATTTAGCACCGGGGTATACACAAGTTCGTGTAGACCCCCGTTTTGAGTCTTCTCACACTGTAACTACCTACTCAGTAGGGAAGTTATGCCAATCTTGGCTGCAACATTCCACCTTAGCATCTGTTAAACTTCATTTAGCACGATTAAACGACAAAATAGATTTGAATGATTTTGTTAAGGGTCCTGCGGTTGGCAGGTCCAAAAGATGGGTGTATGCTGTTTATAACGAAGTTTGGAAGTTATCACAAATTGAGGCTGCATCTAGATTACGTGCTATTGATCAAGCCAATATGGAAAAGGTATTGGCTGTAATAGATAATAGCATTAACACCCTGTCTTCCAGAATTTATAACTTAGACAATATTGTTTCATCTGTGGTAGACATTGTGAAGGATAATTTGTCTGTTTTGTATCATGGTCAAAATCAATTGCGTTCTATTATGCAGTTTGCATGGACATTGCAGACGTTAAAGGCTGGGAAAGTCCCTTGGGATTACATGAATACTTCATCTTTGTTACTTGCTTTTAATTTAACCGCAAAACAACAGTTCATGTCCATGAAAGATGCAACTTATTCATTGCTACACATTGAAAAGTTAGAACCTTTACCTTTCTCTGTTGCTGAATTAAATTCCGCTGTGTGGCTTATCCACGGGTTGATCACATTACCGTTCCCTCTGTTTAAGTTCAGTTCGTGCATGAAACATTATGCCCTTGGCAGATATGAACAACTTGGTTCTGCCTTCCTGCACGAAGTTTGGTCACTCCCATTCACGTATAGATGTGTGAGAGACGGAAAAGAGGTATACTTGAAAGGTGAAGAGTGCACTTCCACTCCGGATCACTCTGTTGTGTGTAGGCACATTCAATTGCATGGTGAATGTAATGTGCACGCTCCTAATTTAGCTTGCGTCCTGAAAGGGATCCCTGTGCCAGTAATTACACCGTCTTATACGCTGCTTGCTAACGGTAGTTATTTGCTATTAAATAATGAAGCTTGCTGTGGGATGTTAGTGGGAATTCCCTACATAGTGGCTGTATCACAGAGAGTGGTTTGCTGTAATAACGTCCTTTTCCCACCCCCGCATGGACGGCTCGATGTATCCATCTGGCCTTCCATTCCAACCTTGAAAGCGGAGTTCAATAAGATGAGCAGAATAAGGGCTCTATTGTCTCAAAAAGAAGTTGCGTTGACTTCATCCCGGGAAACATTTGTCCTTCACGTAGCAAACACGCGCACTGAGGTGCAAGCGCTTTTGAATACTGATCTCCCACTTCATTTTGGGACCCTGATTCAGACTATCTTTAATGCATCGTCAACAAGTGGCCTGGCTCATGTTTTTTAAAATTGTGGGCTCCGGCCTCGTGACCTCCTTTCAAACTATTTTTGGTGTGATCCCAGAATTTTTTCATTCTATTTTTTCCAGCTTCTTTTTTCCAGCTTCTTCGGAGGCCTCCCTTTGCTTCTCGCCCTCGTAGCTGGGTTACTTTTGTTGATCTGCGCACTACGCTATGGATGCACAACTTGCGTCTCACGACAGTAGGTCACGGCTGTTACATCTTCGAAACCGGATGCTTGAATACTATGGCACTTTACCACTGGCGACCTTAAGCATAGCCTATGGATTGTCCTTCTGGTTTCCCTACTTTACTTGTGTACAGCCCGTCTTTCATTGACTAGATTGTCCATTCCAATGGGCTCTGGATTTGTGTCTGTCGAACTCGGTGTCTCCTGCCCCGGATTATGATCGGCTGATGAGCCCCTTAGTGGCTCATGAGTTGGACTGTTCTGGCGTCGGGATTATGGCCTGTGGAGCAGCACATGGAGTCCTTGGGAATTGGGACATCGGAATGGCTGCAACTGAATTCTTAGCGAGAAGTTATCTTGAAGAGCACGCTAGTTGTCCTCGAATGGTGCTGGAGGCTCCGTTGGTCGAGGAGCATGTATGTTCCTTCCCCGTGCTGAACTGGATGGCAGATAATTTTGCAGAACGTTCCAATGATTTCCTGTTGGAAGCTGTTGCAACTTATTGTGCTTATACATTGATGGATTGACTTTTTTGCACTTTCATTTCGTCATACGTCCTTCAATTATGTTTTTTTTCAATCTTTTTTTATTTTTTCTTTGTTTTTTCTCTTCGAACTTTTTCACTTACCTTATATGGACTTACAGTTCATGCTCTTGATTCCGTTCTATCGAACTTGAACTCTGCGTTCTTGCAAGTGCGCCCCTACTGGTTAGTGGTCCGATCAAGGGGGGGTGTAGTGAAGATCGTTATCTATATACGTACAATGCTAAGTTAGCACAACCGCGTTAGATGTTAGAAAGCCATCTTGCCACTTTTGCTGCTTTTGCACACAACACTGCAGTCACATGTTATTAATTGAGAAATGCTTGCTCGACTTTGCTTCACATGAGAACTGTCTGTTGTTCCCATCCCAAACAGTGAGCAGCGAACTTGGTCTGCACATCGTGTAAAGAAACAGTCTGGGTCGCTAGACGGTGCATGTTGTTGGGTTCAGGTTGATCGGCCCACTATTTAGCCATAACACGCACACAGCTGCAAATACCTGAAAGTCGGGTGCTTTTAATATTGCAGTGTTACATGTTTTTCATTACATTCGGAAGAAGAGCTTTCCCAGGAGCAGAGCCTAGCTGATCCTGTGATGTGATCTCACTCAGCTGATCTTTACGGTATGGGGTTCCCCATTCAAGCCTAGAGACCTTTTACTAGTCTAATAATAATATTAGTTTGCTAGCGAAAGGAATGTGGCTGAGATCCACTGTCATTTTAGTATGATTACTCCTTTCATTTTCTATGGTATTGTAACTATGCTGATGGTTTTGATTTTAATCATTTTTCTGCTTATGTTAGCCAAAGTACTGCATCTTAGGACACGAGGTTTATAAAATAAACTCTTTAAACTTTACTGTGTCTCTGTTTATTCTGTTGTGGACTGATATGAGAATAATTACGAACAGGTATTTCTGATTCCCACCATTCCTGAGAAATACACTAAGTCGCTTGTTCTGGGTTGTCTATACATTGGGACCGCCGAGATAAACCTCGGATAACGAATGGGACACTGATGCTGGTCGGATAAGGGGTTCTGGGTTCTGAGGTGAGTTTTTGGTACACCGCAATTCACTGAGGTCCTGGTTACCTGTGCATAGTTCTGTGCATAAGCAGAATCCCTGCAACACCTCCACTCGTGGTCGGCGGAGAACTGCCGACTGGGACTGTCTGCACGCACGTTCAGAACTCCGGCCAGATGATTTGCCATCAGACAAATCTGATGATCCTGAACCCAGGACCAGAGACTCAGATCCTCTCTGCAGAGACAATGCAACCCCACTCCTCCCTGCTTGTTGACATACCACATCGCGGTAGCGGAAGGGAGGAAGGCCTTGCGCGCCAAACGTATCGCCCGTAATTGCACAGGGTTGATGTGAAGCAACCTTTCCTCTGGAGACCAAAGACCCTTGATCTCCAGATCCCCCAGATGCGCACCCCGCCCTAAAATGGATGCATCCGTTATCACCGTGGCCACCGATGGAGGTAGATGTAAGGGCTTTCCTTGCGATAGATTGCCCTCCACACTCCACCAAGACAAATCCGCTGCAGCTTCTCTGGAAATCCTCAAAGACTCCCTGAGATCTCCTTTGTGTTGATACCACTGTCTGCGGAGGCACCACTGGAGAGCCCTCATGTGCCAGCGTGCATGGTTGACCAAACAGAATGCAGGAAGCAAACAGACCGAGCAGACGAAGGACCTTCAGTACTGGAACAACCGCTCCATTGTAAAATAAGGGAATCATTTCCTGTATGTCGAGAATCCTTTGTGGAGGCGGGAATGCTCGACACACAGTAGTGTCCAGTACTGCCCCTATGAACAGGTTGCGCTGAGAGGGCACCAGGTGAGGTTTGGGCACGTTTATCGAGAAACCCAATTTGTACAACAGCTGGGTTGTAACTTGCAGATGATGAAGCACCTTCTCTGGCGACTCCGCTTTGATCAGCCAGTCATCCATATAGGGGAAAACTGGAACCCCGACCTTCTGAGATGGGCTGCCACCACTGCCATCACCTTTGTGAAGACTCGAGGTGCAGTAGTAAGACCATACGGAAGGACTGCAAACTGATAATGTTGCGACCCTACCGTAAACCAGAGATACTTCCTGTGCGACTTCAGGATAGGGATGTGGAAATACGCATCCTGCAAGTCGATCGACACCATCCAGTCCTCCTGCAGCAGCGCTTGAAAAACCTGCGAAAGGGTGAACATCTTGAACTTCTCTTGCTTCAGAAAAAGATTCAAGACCCTGAGGTCCAGGATTGGACGCAGCCTGCCATCCTTCTTTGGAACCGGGAGTAGCATCCCTGACCCCTTTCCTGCTCTGGAACCACCTCTATCGCACCTTTCTTTAACAACGTTAGGACCTCCTCCTGGAGGAGAAGAAGATGGTCCTTCGAGCAAGCACCTTGGCAAGGAGGGTCATTTGGAGGAAATTCCCGAAAGGGAAGGGCGTACCCATTTTCTACAAGATCTAGAACCCAATGGTCTGTAGTAACCGATTCCCAATCTTATAGAAAATGGGTAAGCCGGCCCCCCACAGGACCAGCATGATCCAGAATGGTGGATCTAGGGCTGCTTTGCAGTGGTGGGAGGGACGGAGGAAGAGGAAGAGAAGGAGGAGAGCTGCCGACCTCGAGCACGACCTCTGATTCTGCCCCTGTAGCTCTTATACAGGGTGTTCTGTTGCTGTTGCTGCTGCTGGGGCTGCCTGTAAGTATGAAAGGATGATCTTCCAAAGCCCCTGTACCTCCTGAACGAACCCCGAGGCTGAGTTTGCAGACCCAGAGATTTGGCCGTGGCTTTGCTCTCTTTAAATCTTTCCAGTGCAGCATCAGCTTTCTTACCAAAAAGACCAGAGCCGTCAAAAGGTAAGTCCAGGAGCGTTGCCTGCACATCAGGGGAGAACTCGGTTGACTTGAGCCATGCACTCTTCCTTGTGGCAACAGAAGAGCCCATAATCCTTGCAACAGAATCAGCGGTATCTAGGCCGCTCTGGATTACTTGACGTGCAGCCGCCTGGGTGTCCGATAACACCTCATTAAAGTTCAGTCTATCTTCCTCTGATAGCTTTGGGGCCAGTTGTTTAGCTGAATCCATAAGAGCATGGATATATCGACCCAAAAGACAGGTGGCATTCGTCGATTTTAAAGCCATACTGGCAGAAGAGAAGACCTTCTTGGCTGACTGGTCTAATTTCTTTGCATCCCTGTCACTAGGTACTTGGGGAAAAGAACCTGAAGATCTTTTGGAACAGGCAGCCTGAACCACCAGACTCTCTGGAGAAGGATGGGAGGTCAGAAAGTCTGGGTCCCCTGGAGCCGCCCTATATCTCCTTGCAACAACCTTAGAGACCGCAGGAGCAGAGAAGGGCTTACGCCATACTTCCATTACAGGTTTAATAATGGCGTCATTAAAAGGAAGCAAGGGCTCCGATACAGAGGAAGGAGAATGTAAGACCTCTGTGAGTATGTTCGGTTTGAATTCTGCAGATTGTAACTGCAGATCCAGAAGCTCAGCCGCCTTCTTAATAACTGAGTGGTAGGGAGCCACATCTTTTGAAGGAGCATCAGCAGGAGGAGTAATCTCCCATTCAGGTGATAAGTCCAGGCCACTTGCCTCCTTTAACTCCTCAAAGAGATCGTCTGATTCCATAAGCTCACCTTCTACCACTTCTCCCATCTGGTACCTCTGTTCCTCCAGTACCCTTTGAGCCTCCCTCCTGGATCTGATTCTCACAACAGGAGTTGGCGGCGCCGTAACCGAATCCGACGGGACCGGAGCCGGCGTCGAACGCCGATCCGGAGGAGCAGCCGGCGTCGAACGAGGCCGAGCTGGCTCCGGTGAAGATGGAAGCGGCGTCGATGTCCTCGGCGCCGGTAAATGCCAAGATGGCGTCGCCGGGAAAAATGGCATGAAGGGAGCCTGAGGGTAAGATTGAGGAACTCCCAAGCTGAATGCCATAGGACCCATGGGACCCGAAGGCGCACCAGAGGGGTACAAGGCTCTGGAAAAAACCCCATACATAGCATTTAGATAATGCGTCGGATCTTGACCTGGGCCTGGAAATGAAGGATATGGCTCAGGCTGAGGCATCACCGGACTCGGGCCGATCGGCGCTGACAGTGGAACCAGCGGAGTCGAGGACTCATCCGGAGATGGAAGATCGTCAACTGGAGCCGGAGATGGAGCCGGTGTCGGAGATGGAGCCAGGGCCGGAGCCGGACAACGCTCCGGTGAAGCAGCAGGCGATGTCAGGCCAACAGGAGAATCAGGAACAGAGACAGGAGAAGGAGATACAAAGTCCTTACAACGTCGAGAAGGTGAGGTCGATCTCGGAGCCGCATCCCTGTCCGAGTGATGTCGAGATCCGTGCCTCTTCTTTTTCTTATGCCTCTTGGACTTGGAAGCATGCCCCGACGTCGACTTCGACGCCGACCTCGATCTTGATCTTCTCCGACCTCTTTTCTCCTTTTTCATCCTGGTGATGAATAACTTGGCCTCCCTTTCCTTGAGAGCCTTTGAGCTCATCTTGCGGCAGCTTGAACATACTTCGACATCGTGATCCAATGAAAGGCACCATACACAGTCCTCATGCAGATCCATAATCGACATGTGCTTACCGCACTCCCTGCAAGGCTTAAACCCGGACTTCTTAGTCAACATCTTCAGCTGCAGACAAGAAGAAAGAGAGAGATACCAGCAGAAAAACAAAGTATCTAGCTAAAGCTACAGAGAGAGTCTTGAAAGAACAAGTTACTTACCTTCGGTAACGATGTATCTGTAAGAAACATTAGTCAGTTAGATTCCTCACCTTAGAATATCCCCAGGCGTCAGGCTGGATCCGGAAAGATATTTTTGTAGCAATACCCCTTGCGCGTCGCTAGGCGTGGTCTGCGGCTCCGCGTCCGTCGTAGGCGTCGTGCGCCGGAATGACTTCGTCGGAGTACTTAGATGCCGCCCTCGCACGCTGACGTCAGTTCTTGTACATAGCTTTCTGCGCCAGGAATGCAGAGCCATGCAAGAGACTGACACTGGTGCCAAAAAGTCTAGGGCCCTGAACAGGATGACCTTAACCCTAGATGTTGGTTCGCAGAGCGGGGAGGATGGGTGGGTCAGTGAGGAATCTAACTAACTAATGTTTCTTACAGATACATCGTTACCGAAGGTAAGTAACTTGTTCATCTGAAAGAAACACGTTAGTTAGATTCCTCACCTTAGAATGGATACCCCAGCAATACCAACCCCGGTGGAGGGTCTGCTAACCAAGATCATACAGAAAGTCCTGGAGAACAGAACGGCCAAAGAAGCCATCTCTCCGGACTTGGCTGTCCAGGCAATAGTGCTTGGCGAACGTGTGCAGTGAGGCCCACGTCGCCGCCTGACAGATGTCCTGCAAGGGAACTCCCCGTCCCAGGGCAGTAGTCGCCACCGTGGCCCGGGTGGAATGGGCTCTCAGCCCAACAGGAGGGTCCTTTTACGCCAAGGAGTAACAAACTTTGATACTCAAGACGACCCACCGTGAGATGGTCCGTTTGTGTACGGCTCTCCCCTTCTTAGCACCTACGTATCCAACAAAAAGTTGGTCGTCCACCCGAAACTGTCTGGTGCGGTCCAAATAAAAGGACAGCACACGTTTTGGGTCCAGACGGTGGAGCCTCTCTTCCTCTTTCGAAGGATGCGGAGGCGGAAAGAAGGTGGGCAAAGTGACCGATTGACCGATGTGAAAGGGGGTCACCACTTTCGGAAGAAAAGAAGGACGAGTCCGGAGGACAACCTTGTCCGGATGAACAGAAAGAAAGGGAGGCTTATATGACAGAGCCTAGAGCTCACTCACCCGTCTAGCCGAGGTGATAGCAACCAGGAAAGCAGTCTTAAGAGTCAGAAGGACAGGAGGAAACATGAGAGTAATGCCTTTAAGAAAGCGCGAAACAACAGGGGACTTGAAAAGAGAAGGCTGATCAGGAAGCCGTAAGAAAGCAGAGATTGCAGAAAGATAACCTTTCAAGGTGCCCAGAGCAGAGCCCTGCTGGGCCAAAGAAAGAAGAAAGAGTAGAACCTCAGAAAGAGGGGCGGAAAGGGGATCCACAGCCTTTGCTGTGCACCATGCCACAAATTTGTTCCACCTGCAGGCGTATACCGATTTTGTGGAGGGACGCCTGGCTGCCAGAATCACATCACAGACTTCAGGAGGCAAGTCAAATGGCATCAACAGTCGCCGCTCAATCTCCACGCATGGATGTGGAGACTGGACAGGTTCGGGTGGAGGACCGTCCCCTGCTGCTGCGGCAGAAGGGCCTCCTGAAGAGGCAGTCGTATCGGAGGATCGATTGACATACTGAGTAGCTCGGGATACCAGTACCTTCGTGCCCAATCCGGAGCCACTAAGATGACTTGGGCCCGGTTGCGCCTGATCTTCTTCAGCACTCTGGGCAGAAGTGGTATAGGCGGAAAGGCGTACAACAGACCGCAACTCCACTCGCGACGAAAAGCGTCTCCGAGCGAGTGTCGCCTTGGAAATTCCAACGTGCAGAACTGCTGACATTGCGCGTTCTCTTCGGTGGCGAATAGATCTAACCAAGGCTCTCCTCACTGCAGAAAGAGACCTTGCGCTACGTCCGAGCCATTCGTGATCCATCATGCACCGGCGGCTGAGTTCGTCCGCTCTGGCGTTCAGAGAGCCCGCCAGATGTTGAACAACCAGGATGATGCCCTGGTGTTCCAGCCATGTCCAGAGGCGCAGAGCCTCCTGACAAAGGTTCCACGACCCCACCCCGCCCTGTTTGTTGCAATACCACATGGCGGTGGTGTTGTCCATGAACACCTGCACGACACTTCCCCGGACAGAGGGAAGGAAGGCTTTCAGTGCAAGCCGGATCACTCTCAGCTCCAACAGGTTGATATGGAGTTGAGACTCCGCCGGAGACCAGAGGCCTCTGATCTCCGCCTCTCCCATATGGTCCCCACATCCCAGGAGGGACGCGTCCGTCACTACTACGTGCTCCGGTTGGGGTAGGGAGAGGCATCTGCCCCTGACCCAATCGCGGTCCGTGAGCCACCACTGCAACTGTTTTGCAGTGCCCTCCGAGATCAAGACATGGTCGGACAGGTTGCCTCGACGCTGGGCCCACTGAAACTTCAGGTCCCACTGCAGAGCCCGCATTCGCCACCTGGCGTAATGCACCAACAGGTTACAGGAGGTCATCAGCCCCAGAAGCCGCAGCACCAACCTGACCGAAACCCAGGATAGAGGCCGGAAGATGGGAATCAGAGCCTGAATATCCCGGACCCGCTGTTCTGGAGGATAAGCCCGGAACTGCGCCGAATCGAGAACCGCTCCGATGAAGAGGAGCTTCTGGGAGGGACTCAGGTGTGACTTCGGCACGTTGATGGAGAACCCCAGCAAGTGCAGGAGGTCGGCCGTAGTCTGGAGGTGGGAGACGACTTGCTGGGACGAGCCCGCCTTCAACAGCCAGTCGTCGAGATAGGGGAAGACTGGAACCCCCGATCTGCGCAGATCAGCTGCGACCACCGCCATCACTTTCGTGAACACCCGAGGGACACTGGTGAGGCCGAAGGGGAGCACGGTGAACTGAAAGTGCTCCTGACCCACCGTGAACCGCAGGTAACGCCGGTGGGCCGGCAGGACGGGGATGTGAAAATAGGCGTCCTGCAAGTCCAATGCTACCGTCAGGTTTCATGGGCGTTCTGTCTTGTGTTGGGTTCTGGGGAGTGTTCTGGGGAGTGTGTTGGTAAGGGGTGGGGTGGTTGGACGGAGCAGAGATGAAGTTACGCAGCTTGGGGTAGGCGTTTTCAAATTGGCGGAGGTTGAAGTCGTTGGCTTGGACCATGACCTTGCCATTTCTATATATTGTTACGGTGGCGTTGATTTTGAAGGAAGAGGACTTGGAGATGATCAGTATTTGGCCGTGGGGGATGTTGGTAGTTTTGGTAATTCGCAGGAGGTTGGCTAGGTTATTTCTCCATTTGGCGTGGTGGGTTGTGTAGAAGATGAGATCTGTTTTTGTCTTGCCTTTGGAGGGGTTATGGTAGAGGTCAGTTATGAGTATTTCAGGGTGTTGCTTGAGTAGTCTATGTTTAAACATTTTAGCGGCGTTAGCTGTGAGGTTGGGTGGGTAGGTGATGGAGAAGGAGTGAGGGGCCGTGTGGTTTAAGGTTGGTGAGAAGTAGGGGGTGGAGTTTGTTGGGAGTTCTGGTGGGGTCTTATATTGGTTGACATCCTCTTGATTAGGGGGTAGAGAGGAGGGGGAAGTACAGGTTGGGCTCCTCTAGTTGAGGTGGCGTGGCAGTTCGAGAGGGCCAGGGGTCACCAGGGGCCTTTCAGATCGAGGCCTTTCTCATTGGGTGAGCTGGGGACTACTCCCCTCCGTCCTGTAGCAGGGTGTCGGTCCAAAGCTTCCAGATATGAGATGGCGGCGGAGTTCTGGACACCGACTGATGCATCGACATCAGTGAATGGCAACGCTGGAGTTTCTTCAACGTCAACCCAAGACCCCTCATCGACATTGACTTGCGCTTCTCAGATCTCACATTCTCTGAGCCTGTAACAATGGGTCTCGATGTCAACTTGCCTTTTGACAGCGGAGGCTCTGACCTCCCCGATGGCGATCTGTCCCTCGATGTCGTCGCATGCCGTGTATGTTTTTCCGACGTGGACCGTGACGCCGAAGGGGAACAATTAGGTATTTGCTTCTGTTTTGATGCTGGTGAAGCAGAACAATGCAGTTTCTTCTCTGAACTGCCCTGTACGATTTTTCATGAGAGGAGGGCCCTTAAGAGCATAGCTGCTCCCAAGGCCAATTTTTGATCCCTTTCCTCTCTCTAGCAAGGGATGCTGTTTGATCTTTTCTCTGTCTCAAAGTGTTCTCTTAGCAAACTGGTGGCAATAATAACACTTCTTTGGATTGTGTGAGGATGGCAAACACACAATACACATAGAGTGTGGGTCAGATTTTACCATCTCTTTCACTGGGGGACATTTATTGAAAAATGCTGGCATTTCTGAAAGATAATGTTCTCAAAATTGTCAGAAAGAGCTAGCCATCAGCCAAAAAACGTCAAGCGAAAGTAGAAAAACCATAAGGAAACCAATTTCTTACTAGAAACAATCACAAACTGACAAGCTCAATGCTCCAGGATCCTCACAGAAGAAGCCCGAAAAAAGAACTGACCTAATTGTCACCTGTGGTGCATGATGGGAGCAGTGTTAATTTAGAAATGGTTACATTTACGTATTGTTCTGTATAAGTTGGCATTCGCTGCGCCATTTTCTTTGCAGGTGCCATTTTAGGCTGTTCGAATCTTATCTAGTTTAAATTCAGAAAATTGCCTCGGTGGTAGGTTAATTTTTGCCATGAAGATCTGTTCCTGTAATGAATACACTATTCCTTTTAGCGCATACCTTTCTCACTAGATAGAGGCCCTCTCCCACTTGTCTGGTGACGGGCCCGACTGGAGTGACCTTGGACTTTGCAATCTTGTATGAGATATGAGCCCAAAGACTGCTTTTCTTTGTATTCCATTGCCTAACTGCACCTGCCTGGAAAATTCCACTCTGAGCTTGTTTTAGCTTAGTTACGAAATGTACATAATGTATCTTTATGCTTGTCAATGTCAGTTCCTTTGCAGCACTCTTAGCGACTGGGCTGTGCTCTGAGTGTATCTAATGAACAGTTGTTGGTTTGTATTCTCTACTGTCTGACCTGAACAGGGACTCCTTCGGGTAATTGATCCATCCCCTTTCCACAGACGGGGGGGAGACCGAGGACATCGTCGGGTCGGACTGACAGCTCTGGGATCCCTGCACGAAGAGACTTTGTCACTCTCAGCTGCCCCTTCTGTGTTCCCGGAAGGTGCCTCGCTCAGTGGTCATCCCGACTGGAGTCCTGAATGGCAAAACCCTTGGATCTGACCGATTGGTCTGAAGATTCGGCAGTGGAGAATTGGTTTGTTTGTGCTACTGATATCAGGTGAGTATGTTTTGGTTCTTTGTGGATAAGGCACCATTGTGGTCTGAGATTGGTACGGTCTGAGGACTGTTTTTGATCAAAGTATTTGCAATTTGTTTGCTAGGTAAAAATAACACACTTGTTTTCTTTTTTGAAAATGCATAGCCTTAGTAAAATGTGTATTTGTGTTGTCATTGTTGTTCTGCAGATGCTCCTTTGGAAGAGGCTCAACCCGCACCTCCTGAAGGCAGCCCTAATTTTGATATGTATGTGAAGCATGGTCTTGGCTTTATTATGTTTAGTACATTATGGCACAAATATACGAGGGACAATGCCGAGTTGCAGTGTCCCCTGACAAGCACTTTTGATGAGAAAAAGATTGGGTTTCTACAGGAGCAATTATTTAAGAAAAAGAGTAGACAATCTATGTTTGATTCCCTCAGAACACGGAAGAAAGAGGCTAAAAAGAGACGGTTTAAAATAGAAAGAGATGCACGGAAGGGAAGAATGAAAACAATAATGCAAAATGCAGTGGCATATGATAGAGAAATATAAGAGTCTGGAGTTGAATGTGAAGATAGGAGATTCTAATTGCATATAGATAAGTCTTATGTAGCCAAGGAGGAAGATGATACTCTTCTAGAGGAGTTGTTAGATACTCGACCTCTGCCTCCCTACGCCCCACAGAGGATATACCCCATCATAACCTTGCAGCCCCCCAGCAGCCTGTTTTGTCTCTTCCGACTGTTTCTGTGCCTACGGCGGTTGTTTTGACTGCTTTGGCTACGGCAACCCCTGCTCCTCCTTTATCCTCACCCTCTTTGGCAACTGTGACTCTTAGTGTATCTACTTCCTCCAGTGCAAGCGTCAGCAACAATTGTACCTAACACTACTGTTGTTTCTCCTTCTATGGTCTTTCATCCTCCAATATCTTTAAATGTCGGGACGCCTGTTCGTGGATTTGAGGATTGAGATTGGACGAATTTCAGGGAACAAATAGACCTGTTAGTGTGAACTGACGTAGGGGATGACGAAAAAAAGGTAATAGCTGACCAGGTTGCGCAGTGGGCTCGTAATACGATTTATAATGTGAACGATGTTTGGGAAGTTATGTGAGATCTTGAATCCTTTATGGAGCAACACGCCCTTAAGCACATGTCTGCCACATTGATTAGTCTTTGGCAGAAACACATTGGGACAGAAGCGCCTCAAATTCTGTTTGATATTAAAGATGGTGTATATGTGGCTGATTTGGAGCCAGTAGAATATTAGAGTTTTCCTAGGATATCTTATATGACCCACAGAGACATCAACTCTTTTTTGCGTACCATTACCACACCATACCCAAACTCAATTACACACTGCAGGGCAAAATTAATATTCCCATTTGGTCTAAACCACCAAGCTCAAGATATGATATAATCAATTTATTAAAACAGTTTTTCTGGTTATAAATGACACCATTTTTTACAGAAATGACTTTTTGGTTAAAATTCATATATTGCATAAAAATACATAAATCACATACATGATCAATATTTATTAAAAACCGTCGAAAAAACCCTAATACATAAAAACATACAGGTACATTGGGGACCCTATTGGTTGCACCTATTTGCATCCACTAGTTAACAAAGGTGATCCAACATATGAACCTCCAGGTGACAAACTGGTTGATATCTCACTATATTTCTATCCAGAATTCTTAGTTGTTGGATTCATATACGGTAGCATCAACGCGTTCCGGTGATAATCAAACGATAAGAAACCACCTTCCTCAGGACAAAAGAGATAAGGGCTTTTTATTCTCCTCAGGGATTTATCTAGATGTTTTCTAAACAAAGAAGAGGAAATATATGTAAAAAAAAAAACAGGGTTTTAGTGTCTGTATTTCATAACTCATATCCCACCCTCCTCCTGGTGCTACTTTTTTCATTCTCAAACCCCTAAATGTAGGTTTTCCAACATATTGTTATTACATAAGTCATTTTACATGTCGTTTCTATTGGAGGTTGGTTAGTGAAACTAAAGTTATTATTTTATAAAAAATGCCCAATCACAGCACTTCTTCAAGCACACACCCAATCCACTCCGCATCTTCTCTATGGAAATAATAGGTAGATATTATATTAACACTCACTGATTTTAGTGTAGTGTATCTTAACGTTATGCGGCCAAAATCCACATAACGTGATTTGCTCCGTAGTACCTCTGTTAAAATATGTGAGGAAAAGGTAAAGGTTTTTACAATATGAAGCAAGGCTATAAGTTCTCACTTTATATACTTCAAGGTCTGCATTTCTTACCTCTTAACATATTTCACTTGTACATATACAACGACCATCCTTCACTTATTCAATAAGCGCGAAAATTTCTCCTCCTTTCATTGATTTCCTCTAGATTTGGAGGAATATATATTACAATTGCACGCTGTATCAGTCATGCAGTTACGGAACCAATGGTTTCCTACAACGAGATAAACAAGTCTATCATTTTCCTAATTTTTGGGCCATGATTAAATATATTCTTTACTGTCTTCATTAGTTTTAAATTGAACCAGAGTATCGTCTTCTAACCACTTCTATTTTAGTTCTCCCTTTGTTTTATAAAATAATCATATATTGCCCCGCTGGATTTTAGTTTATTAAATACTGTCAGAGGGGTTTTATTTGGAAAAAAAAAGTCGCTTAACTTCTATTCGCAATGACGTATGCCCCCTCCTAAAATACTCTGGGGGCTATCTCTTATAACGTTAATTGTTTTACATTATCTAAGGTGGAAGCGTGACTATCGGAAAGATTTATTATAGAGTACCCGATACCCAGTCATCTGTACACCTAGTTAATTAACGCGGAGGACTACCTCCGATCTCGTTCCTTGTCTCCCATTTGTAAAAGGCTAAAGCGTAACTATCGCAAAAGGTTTATTTGCGGAATACTCGATCCCCATACGAGCGTGGCCCGCAAAAAGTTAAAATTAAAATTAGAACTAAAACAAACGCCGCATGCGTCTGACTCCTCCCGGATTAAGCTTACCGTGGTTCACTCGTGTATTGTCTATTTTCAATCATTTGTCGTTGTTTCCATGTTGCCCTGACCTCCTATTTAAGGCAGGGAGAACCCGGAAATGCGGGTTAGAATCAAACTCGCATGCATAGTGCGCATGTCTGGTGGCCATTTTAACCTAGTCTAAGGTTTTGATAAGCATGCCTCCTGTTATAAATGCGCGTGTCTGGCGGCCATATTAATTCACGGGGTTTGCATAGATGTAACTTCTACCTTTGACTTAGAATTATAAATGAAAATAAACTAACTCTCATAATCTATTGTTCTATTGTACTGTTCACTGTGAAAGGTACACAACTCCTTGACACAGTGGGCACACTGATACATTTAATTCATACTCATTGTGTTAAAGGTGAATTCCTGTAAATCGATCATCTAAGATAAGCCAGGAAAAGGACAGGAATGGAAAGAAAAAGTGGTCATTATTCAGTAACTTTATGTGGGGTAAGGAACATACATTATCTTCTGAAGTTTAACCACAAGTTTATATGTATATACCGATCTGATAAGGCTTAAATCTTATAGGTACTACAACCGCTAAAAACCTTGATGTCATGGTCATATTGAGATGGGGTTAAGCACTTTTCAAGAATTTCCCAAGATGATTTTCTCTCAATCTTCTCTACTATTGAATCCATTCTTGATCGTTTCGATTTTGCCCATAAACCACTGTTCTCTTAATTTACGTATGTTTGTCCTTATTCCTTCCTCTTTTAGTTCTTTAATTTTTTCTAAAACTACTTATCTAATGTCTATTGGCAGATGTTTCTTTTCAATCCATTGACTAAGGGTGCATTTACTTTGTTGGTGTTAATCGCAGATCTGTGTTCACATAATCTATGCCTAAATTCCCTTCCTGTTTCCCCTATATACCCTAATCCACACGGGTAGAGAATCAGGTATATGATATTTTTGCTTCTGCAGTTGTTCAAAGTCTGGATCTTATGTGTGGCCCCATTAAGCAATACCTCCTTGGTGTTCACACATAGATCACAAATACTGCACTTTCCGCCCTTGTAATTACCTATGGCTGGTTTTCCTGCCTAAATTCTCTGTGTTTCCATTTGATCTTCCCTGTAGGTGAACACAAGTGAACTCCTGAGGTTTTTATTCTTCTTAAAAGCATATAAGGGCTTAGGGAGGCTTGTGGTTTTCTCATCATTTAAAATCTTCCAGCTACGATTGATAAAATTCTTGGTTTTATTGCTAATCGTGGAAAACTGACTGACCATCACTATTTTTTCTTTTTGGGTTTGATTCTTCCTAGGACCATTAAGGAGATTATCCCTATCGTAAAATCTTGCCCTTTTTAGAGAATGGTTGATAAGTTTTTTAGGGTATCCTCTTTCACTCAGTTTCTTTTTAATCTTTTCTGAATGAGTATAGAAATCCTTAATGGAAGTACAGTTTCTACGGAGACGTAGAAATTCCCCGAATTGGACGTTGCCCTTCTAGCTCTTAGGGTGCTAACTATTGTAAAGAAGTAGCGTATTTTTGTCTGTGGGTTTGGAGTATTGTTCAACCTCTAGATGTACTTCATAATCCTTAATCATAATATCTAAAAAATTACCTCTGGAGTTACTGATGTGTGCTGTAAATTTTAGGTTTTTGTCTCCTAAATTGAGCCATGAGATAAATTAATCTAACTGCTCCTTTGGGCCACTCCACATGAAAAAAATATCAATAAAACAATACAATTTTTTGACATTTTCATAAAAAGGGGAAACTTCGTTATACATATGTCTCTCTTCAAAGGCTCCAACATAAGTGCTAGCCAGGCTGGGATTACAGGTTGCTCCAATGCTGGTCCCTTTGAGTTGAATGTAAAGGTCTTCTTTGAAAAGGAAATATTATTCAAGAGGACCATGGAGATGGGAAACAGCGTTTACAACGCTGCTGTTACCATGCAGGTAGGTAGCAACGCGGTCGTTACAACGACCGTGTTGTTACCACACGTGGCTTTACATAGCAAGTCGTTTCTACGACTTGCACTAGGTGGCGTGCAACACCAGGGAATGTGTTGGATTTTAAATCCAACACATTCCCTTCTGTTGCGTTAACTGGAGTAGGAATAGTAATTTACACTATTCCTAAGACTCAATAGAAGCTACTATGGGTCTCAGGGGGAGTCCAAATAGTTTTTATGGATTTTTGGTAATCCATATAATGCAGGAATCTTAGGATTGCTGTTGCATAGAAAATGGTATTCTTCCATGCTTATCCATTCTTAATTTTTGGCTAGTTCTAATAAGACCTCCACCTCTTTTTTTGAAGTCTCAAGGCGGGCCAGGGGTACCTTTTCATAATGTTCAGGATTGGCCAGAAGAGCCAAACCTCGACGTTCATAGTCAATAGTGTTAAAAACCACTACCCCCCCTCCCTTGTCGGCTGGTTTCACTGCAATGCTGGCATCTGAAGCTAGGGAGTTTATGGCTATTCTTTGATCTCTGGACACATTATGGGGTAAATGGTGTTGCTCTGTAAAGAGATTATTGATTTCCATCTTCACTATGGTTTCAAAAGTCTCTACCTTTTTCCCTACAATGCCTAAACTAGGGTTAAAAGTGGATTTCTGTTTAAGACCTGAATCCTGCGGAATTTCTCTCTCTGGTCTCCCTTCGGAAAAAAGCCATAATCGTACATAAAACAATAAACGTTATGGGAGATAGCCCATGTGTATTTTAGGAGGGAGCATACATCATTGCGAATAGAAGATAAGCGACTTTTTTTTCCAAATAAACCCACCCACAGTATTTAATAAACTAAAATCTAGCGAGGTATGTATAGGATTATTTTATACAACAAAGGGAGAGCTAAAATAGAAGGGGTATGAAGACGATACTTTGGTTCAATTTAAAACTAATGAAGACAGTATAGAATATATTTAATCACGGCCCAAAAAATAGGAAAATGATAGACTTGTTTACCTCGTTGTAAGAAACCATTGGTTCCGTAACTGCATGACTGATGCAGCGTGCAATTGTAATATATATTCTCTATATCTAGAGGAAATCAACAAAAGGAGGAGAAATGTTCCCGCTTATTGAATAAGTGAAGGACGGTCGTTGTATATGTACAAGCGACATATATTAAGAGGTAAGAAATGCGGACCTTGAAGTATATAAAGTGAGAACTTATAGCCTTGCTTCATATTGTAAAAACCTTTATCTTTTCCTCACTTATTTTAACAGAGGTATTACAAAGCAAATCACGTTATGTGGATTTTGGCCAGCCCCACTAGCAGCTCCTACCACTAATTAGTGCTTAGAAGTTAAGATACACTAAACTAAAATCAGTGAGTGTTAATATAATATCTACCTATAATTTCCATAGAGAAGATGTGGAGTGGATTGGCTGTGTGTTTGAAGAAGTGCTGTGATTGGGCGTTTTTTTATAAAATAGTACCTTTAGTTTCACTAACCAACCTCCAATAGAAACGGCATGTAAAATGACTAACGTAATAACAATATGTTAGAAAACCTAAATGTAGGGGTTTGAGAATGAATAAAGTAGCATCAGGAGGAAGGTGGGATATGCGTTATGAAATACAGACACTGAAACCCTGTTTTTTTTAACATATATTTCCCCTTCTTTGTTTAGAAAACATCTAGTTAAATCCCTGAGTATGATAGAAAACCCGTATCGCTTTTGTCCTGAGGAAGGTGGTCTATTATAGTTTGATTATCACCGAAACACGTCGACGCTACCATATATGAATCCAACAACTAAGAATTCTGGACAGGAATATAGTGATATACCAACCAGTTTTTCACCTGGATGTTGATATGTTGGATCATCTTTATTAACTAGTGGATGCAAATAGGTGCAACCAATAGGGTCCCCAATTTACTTGTAAGTTTTTATAAATTAGGTTTTATTCGCCGTTTTTTAACACATATTAATCATGTATGTGATTTATGTATTTTGATGCAATATATGAATTTTAACCAAAACATTTGTTCTGTAAAAAACTGTATAACCAGAAAAAAGTTTTTTTATAAATTGATTATATTATATATTGAGCTTGGTGGTTGAGACTAAATGGGAATATTAATTATGCCCTGCAGAGTGTAATTGAGTTTGGGTATGGTGTGGTAATGGTACGTAAGACTTGATGTCTCTGTGGGTCATATACGATATCCAAGGGAAACCCTAATATTCTACTGTTGAGTAGTGCCCTGTTCTCTTTGTTGGTGGGGCCACCTCTCGTTTTTAAACACTTGATTTGGAGCCAGGCCAGGTATTTGGGAACGTAACAACTTTAATAGCTTACAGGGGTAGATTACATGACAGGAGCCTTACTCCAGTAACTCAGTTTCCGATGAGGGAGGCCCATCCTATATATCACCCAGAAATACCTGAGTTGCCAGATCAGCACGGGACGGTTACTAGATCGGCCGTGGCTGCTCGTTCCCAGGAACAATGGGTTTATACTCCTTGGAAAGTGAGTGAGTTTTTAGCCCTCAAGACCCATTTGCCTGACCCTAGGAAGAATCCAACAGCTCATTATAAGGAATTGACAGAGGCTGTCTCTTCTACAGTAATGGCTCTTGCTGATATTGAAATGTTCTTTGGTCTCCTTGTTCGGGTTGATGTTTGGAGACAGGTTCATACTCAGGACCATGTTGCAGAGTTAGGTGGTACGTGGGATGTGATTAAGGGATGGAATCAGGAAAGAAAGCCAGGTGATAAACCCTGAGTTGAGATACTTGATTTGCCAGGCAGCATTATTACATATATGCATTCCCTCATTTCACCTAAAAAGGTAAGTTGGGACAAATTGACGGCTTGTCGACAAAAGAAGGTTGAAAATGTGTCTGATTTCTTTGAAGATACATTTTTGGACTATAGTGGGCAGGACATGTCTGTTGAGGAAGGAGTTTGGTTGTTTGTTGATAGATTCTTTTCTAATCTCCTTCCTGAGATTGTGACTCGTTTACAGGCGTCTAAGAGTACTTGGCCCACCTCTTCTCCCAGTTATTTTGAATATAGCCCAGTATTATGAGCATCGAGATCAGGGGGGAAAGGATAGAACAGATAAGAAACATAAGGATTTGAAGATGAAGGTGTTGATGCAGCAAGCATTTAGAGGAAATAGGGGGGGTCAAGGTGGTCCTCTTAAACAGCTTCCCCGTACTAGCAGACAGCTCTCAATGACACCTTTAGGACTAAATCAGTATGCATATTGTAAGAAGCGTAGCCAGTGCCCGGTACTTTTACAGAAAATTGCAGCTCCTAGAGGATGAGGTTCTGGCGGGAGAGGTCGTGGGGCAGAGAGAGTTCAGAATGCTACAGTTTTACAGGGTCCCTCTGACAATAATTACTTTGATGACCCTCGTGATGGCCAGTCTTATCATGATGATTATGATATGGATGAAGTGATGGGTATGTCCTATAGCTAGGACAGCCACAGACAGGGAGAGGGACCAGTACATATACCTGTAGATAAGTGTGGTCCTTAAGTCACAGCAGATTTGCAAGGCTCAACTAAGGAATTTTTGGTGGACACAGGTCGGACAAAGAGTTCTGTTTCTCGACATATGATCCCTGGGGCAGCCCTGTCTGGCCACAATAATGTTTGGGTAGTTTTTTCAGGTGTACCGGTTGTAAGCCCCATCGCCCGTCCCCTTGCACTGACTGATGGTCCTTTTACTGTGGAGTCTCCATTCTTGTTGACATCGAATATGGTGAGAATTTTATGGGTTAAGATTTGCTGAAGAAGTTGCATGCTGCTATCTATTGCACTCCTGCACGTGTCTATATTACTATGGGCCCGGATGTAAGTACTTAACAGTTTTTGTCTCAGGATGCACCCCTCCCAGCTGAATTTGCTGACGTCCCACCCACTCTATGGGCTACAGGGGACACGGATGTTGGACTGTTGCATATACCACCAGTTTCTATATGAGTTAAGGAGAATGTTGTTTTACCTCGCATTCCTCAGTATAAGATACTGCAGGCAGGAGAACGGGTCCTTCTTCAGATTATTCAGGATTTGATACAAAAGGGAGTAGTTGAGGAAACGTCTGGAAATATTTGTAATAGTCCTATTCTTCCGATTCTTAAAAGAGCACCCTGAGGCTCCTCTGAGGATGCTGTTGATGTTTATCATCTCGTGATTGAAGTGCACAAGGATAAAAAAATAGTAATTCCGCAGTTCCCGGTGGTTCCTGATATTACTACCCTTTTGACGATGATTCCTCCTACTGCTAATTTTTTTTCTGTTATTGATTAGAAAAATGCTTTCTTTAGTATTCCTTCCATCCCAACAGTAGATATTTGTTTGGGTTCACACTAGCTGGTAGGAGCTTTAGATTCTGTTGTGCTCCTCAGGGCTATACAGAGAGTCCTAGTATTTATAGTCAGGCATTAAAAAGTCAGTTGGATGCATTATTGCTTCCTCCAGGTAATGTATTGGTTCAGTATGCGGACGACTTGCTTATTGCTTCTGATACGAAACAAGGTTGCAAAGGCAGCACAGTGAAACTGTTACTGCATTTGGCTCATCATGGACATAAAGTTTCCATTTCTAAATTTCAGTAGTGTTGACAGGAGGCCACCTATTTAAGTCACCTGCTGTCGACGGAGGGTAGGAGGTTGACCCCTAAGCGTATTAGTACTATTGTTAAAATGCCTCTTCCACAAACTCAAAAAGATATGTGTGATTTTACAGGTATCACTTCTTACTGTCGACAGTGGATACCTAATTATTCATTACTAATCAAACCTTTGCTTGCCTTAACTACAAAAGAAGTGCATGAGCCTTTGCCTTGGACGCCTGAATGTCAGCAGTCTTTTGAGCAATTGAAAACTGCACTTTGTTCGGCTCCAGTTCTTGGTTCTCCTAACTATGTCCAAGCCGTTTGTGCTCTAAGTCCACAAGATGTTTGGCTGCGCACTTTCTGTCTTAACACAAACATTCGGGGACCAGCTATGGCCATGT
The DNA here is from genome assembly GCF_964204655.1 of Triturus cristatus. Taxonomy (NCBI): domain Eukaryota; kingdom Metazoa; phylum Chordata; class Amphibia; order Caudata; family Salamandridae; genus Triturus; species Triturus cristatus. Next base: position 1,167,154,243 of record NC_140591.1, on the reverse strand, counting down.
GCTTATTTCTCTGCTGTGCTTGATCCTGTCGCAATGCCACTCCCGAGTTATCTGAGAGTAGTCGCGGCTGTGGCCATTTCAATCAGGCAATTGGCTGGCCTCGTACTTGATACTGACCTCACAGTTATGGTACCCCATGCTGTGGATACACTTTTGAATAAAACTAACACACCACACCTTACCAGTGCACGTCTCACTGGCTATGAATTGAATCTCTTTGCTAAACACATTACAATTAAAAGATGTACCATTCTGAATCCAGCCACGTTAATACCCTTCCCTTCTGAGAACAATGCAGTCGACAAACATTATTGTATCTATCGGACGGAAGAAGAGACTAAGGGACATATAGACCTGACTGATGTTTTCTAATCTGACCCCCAAGGAGAACTATACATCAATGGCTCTTGCTTTAAATGGCCAGATGGTACCACGACAGCAGCTTATGCTGTCAATACATTGTGCACAGTGGTAGAGACATCACTGGCCCCCTATCAGTCGGCTCAAGCTGCTGAGCTCGCTGCTCTTATTCGAGCTTGCGAATTGAGTGAGGGACTGGTTGTCAATATTTATACTGACAGCCAGTATGCCTTCGGGGTCGCGCATAATTTTCGGCGACTTTGGGCAGAGAGGGGGTTCCTTACTTCCCATGGTACCAAGATTCAGCATGGGCACCTCATATTGAGACTTTTGTCTGCTTTAGCGCTTCCTAAGAAATTGACTATTATTAAATGCAGTGCCCACAGAAAGATTACTGATGATGTAGGGAGGGGAAATGCTTTTGCAGGTCAGACAGCTAAGGAAATGGCTTGAACAAAGATGAAGCTTATGTTTGTAGCAGGTCCAGCTAGGTGGGTTTATAAAGTTATGTTTGAAAATACCCTTGAAAGTGTATAAGAGATGAAAAGTGAAGCCACAATAGAAGAATTAGCGGTATGACAGGAAAGTACAGCACAATTGAATGAGGAAGCATGTTGAATTGATAAATCAGGGAAACAAAGATGGATGTTACCAGATGCATATGTTCTTCCCGGGGTTACTATGGCACATGGTCCAGCTCATATTAGTACAAAATGCATTTGTAAGCTGTTAGCTCCTGTATGGCAGAATGATATTATTTCTAAGACAACTGCGCATCTAGTGAAAAATTGTATGGTCTGTATGATGCATAATCCAGATAAGGTTACCCCAACACCACCTGGTAATTTTGCACCACTTACTTATCCTTTTGAGGTCCTTCAGATGGATTATATTGAATTAGAGTGATGCAATAATCTTAAATATGTTTTGGTGGTTGTATATGCGTTTAGTAAATGGGTTGAGGCTTACCCTACAAAAGATAATACAGCCATTAGGACTACAAAGGTACTCCTGAAGGAGTTCTTTCCTCGTTTCGGCTTGCCTAGAGTCATCTGGAGTGACAACGGAAGTAATTTTAATGCAAAAGTGATTCAATTGATTTCTGAGAGTCTTCATGTGAAGTAGAAATTCCATGCTGCTAATCACCCAGTCAGCATGATTGGTTGAGAAGTACAATGATACTCTCAAACTGAAATTGGCAAAAATACAGGAGACCAGAGGGTTAAAGTGGCCAGATGCTTTACCGTTGGCACTTGTCAACAAGAACAACAGCACATTCTAAGACAGTATTGTCTCCTTACGAGGTCATGTTTGGGCATCCGGCAAGTGTCTGGGACATCCCGCGACCTTGTAAATTTTCAGATATAAAGTACCCTATGTTGCTCGACTATCTTGGCCAGTTAACCGAAAGTTTACGTTCTATTCACCAACAGGTGCGTGAGTCCCCACCTTTCACACCACGATATCCAGCCCGGTGACTTTGTTTTAATAAAGAATTTCCAGAGGAAAAAAAGTTCGGAGCCGCGCTGGAAGAGGCCCGACCAGGTCCTGTTGGTGACTCGCACTGCTGTAAAGGTTGCTGGTCAAAAGAACTGGGTACATGCGACCAACTGTCAGAGGGTTCCTTTACCTCTACCTTACCATCAGTGGGTCAAGGATGGCATCGGGGACTCTGAGTGTGAACAGGTGCCCCCGTTCATCTCATTCAGCGATGCCTAGCTGACGTGGGCACAAACGGATGAAGAGAATGAGAGGGTGTTGAACAAGGCTGTTTCCCCAGAAATACGAGCTATCCTGGAGCCTGTGTTCACTGACTACACGGTGTATGCGCTATAATATTATAAGTATAATTTGCGCCCTCGGCTGAGGGAGAAAAAAGATGAGGGATGGGCTGTGTAGGATAGGCTGTACTGAGTTATAGTATCAACGGAGATTTGTTGAGCCTGGTGAAGGAATTCTGTTCATCTTAGTTTAGTTGCTTGAACATTAGATAGGGAAGACCGAAGTATACCACAGAGGTATACCATCGTGATCGACGTGGGATACATCAAACGAGCTTAGGACAGAGCAAGCTCCCCCTCCGTGTTAGACTAGAAATGTTCCTGCTTACGCATTATCCTATGTAAGTTAGCATTCGCTGCACCATTTTCCGTTAAGACACCATTTTGACTCATGATCTAAAGTAATCCTTTGGGTTTTGCTTCACTAATGAATAGACTGTTCCTATTAGCGCATACCTTTCTCAAGAGATACAGGCCTTCTCCCACTTGTCTGGTGAAAGCCCGTCTGGAGTAACCTTGGACTTTGTGTCTTGATAAGATATGAGCACTGAGATTGTTTTTTTCTTGCATTCCATTGCTTTGTAGCAACTGCCTGAGAAATTCCATTATGGGCGTGTTCTAGCCCAGTTGCGAAATGTACATAATGTATCTCTATGCTTGTCGATTTCAGTCCGTCTGCAGCACGCCTAGCGACTGGGCAGACTGTGCTCCGTTCTGAGTATACATTGAATAAAAATTTGTGGGTTTATATTTTCTATTTTCTGACCGACTCTTCTTTTGTATGGGAGGCTGAGAGGTAGTCATTTGTGACCCGAGGGACCCGAATCGGGTTACTGCCTTCAGTTGGCACCCGAACAGGGACTCCTTCGGGTGAGTGACTCATCCCCATTCTGCAGACGGAAGGTAGGTCGAGGCCTTCGTCGGGTTGGACTGACGGTTCAGGGATCCCTGCGCGAGGAGTATCGCTTGATCGCAGCTGTTCCTTCGGCCCTTCCGGACGGTGCCTCGTCCAGTGGTCATCCCGACTGGAGTCCTGAACGGTGAAACCCTTGGATCTGATCGATTGGTCTGAAGAGTAGGCAGAGGAGATTGTGCTACTCATATCAGGTGAGTTTGTTTAGGTTCTTTGTGGATATGGTGCCATTGTGGTTTGAGTTTGGTGTGGTCTGAGGACAATTTTGATAAAAGCATTTGCAATTGCTTTGCCAGGCAAAAATAACAAATTTCTTTTCTTTTTGAAAATGCCTGGAATCAGTGAGTTTTTCTCTTTGTGTTGTTAAGTTATGTTATAAGGTACTTATAGAGCGCACAGCCAGCTACTCAGAAAGAGTATTCCGGCGCTAAGAGAACCATAAGGCTAGTCTGTTGCTGTCACACAAAGAGGGAGAGCCTAAAGTTATTGCTGAAACAGCCAGGTTTCCAATTGCCTCCTGAAAGTCAGTAAATCAGGCGCCTGTCTGAGTGGCACCGGCAGAAGGTTCAAACTCGGGCAGCCTGCACTTGATGTCAGATGTCAGATATTTTTATAAAGCGCACAAATCACCAAAGGTCTCAGGGCGCTAGCAACCAAGACAAGGAGAACCAGGGATAGACTGAAGGTGCTCATTTAACAGCATTTATTGAGAAAAAAGCCAGGTCTTCAGCTTTCTACGAAAAAGTAGATGGTCAGGTATGGAGAGCAGATCTAATGGAAGTTTATTCCATAGCAAAGGGGCTAAGTATGAAAAGGATCGACCTCCATTGCGGACTGTCCGGATGCGAGGTTGGACAAGAAAGAGTCTGGAGCTGGACCGCAAATCGCGTTTTTGCCAGGTATAGAGGACCAGTGCCATGCATTATCTTATGCGTGAGACTTAGGATTTTAAAACGCCCTCTTTGGCGGATCGGAAGCCAGTGCAAAGTTTTTAGGGTGGGGGCAGAAGGAGTATGGGAGGGAAGATTCAGAACAAGTCTGGCGGCCGTATTCTGAAGGATTTGAAGCTTGGAGAGTAAATCCTGGTTGAGTGCAGTGAACAGGGCATTACCATAGTCCAGGCGACTAATAATAAGACCCTGGACCAAGGGTTTCCTTGCTTCTATGGGTAGCCACTTAAAGATCTTACGTAGCATACGCATAATCCCAAAACAAGTCCCAAGCACTTGATTTATATGGGTCTTCAAGGACAGAGAGTTATCAATCATGATGCCCAGATTACGAACTGCAAGCTTGGGAGAGGGACAAACGCCCAGCTCTGATGGCCACCAAGCACAGGTCCAAAGCTGTTCGGCTTTCCCAAAAAGAATAACCTCCGTCTTCCCACCGTTCAATTGGAGCCTATTTAGATTCATCCAGTCATTGATACGAATCAAGCAGCTCTTAAAACGGGTTTGAATATCAGACTGGTCAGGGTCACAGGTCACTAGCAGCTGGGTATCATCGGCATACGATAGTGTATCAAAACCATAGGACCTGATGATATCGGCTAGAGGTGTTAGATATACGTTAAACAGCATAGGGCTGAGAATAGAGCCCTGCGGGACCCCCACTGTTACTGAATATGAGCGGGAGACGATCCCGTCCACGGAAACCGTAGTAAAACGGTCTGCCAGATAACTCTCGAACCAGTCCAGAGCCCTCCCTCTGACACCAATCTCCCACAGACGATGTTTAAGAATACTGTGGGAGATGGTGTCAAATGCTGCAGACAGATCCAAAAGGACCAGAATTGCAGATTCCCGACGGTCCAAGGCTAGCCTGATATTGTCCACCACTTCAATGACTGCGGTCTCTGTGCTATGGGCCACACGAAAGCCTGATTGGGAGGAATCGAGGAGCTTATGGGTTTCAAGATAGGCCGTAAGACGTTTGTTGACTAAAAACTCCAATACCTTCCCAAAATAGGGCAGCAAGGAGATAGGGCGGTAATTTGCAGGCACACTGGGGTCGGCAAGGGGCTTTTTAAGGATAGGCTTAACCTGTGCTAACTTCCACCTTCGCGGAAACGTGGCTTGATTCAATGACAAATTAAAAACAGTGGTTAAGATATCCACAAATAGTGGTAAAATTTTAGCACAGGAACGGGGGGGAAAGGAATCAGCTGGGGAGCCAGACTTGATCCGTCCTAAACTTTCACTAACTTCAATTTTTGTTATAGGGTCAAACACTGTTAATAAGGGGGCATTATTTAATTCTAACGGAGGACTAAATTCACTCACGATAGTATTGTGACAGTCCTGATCTTCTGCCTGAGAAGGGAATGAGGCATATATTGTTTTGATTTTATTGTCAAAGAACAGAGCAATGGAGTCAACCCATTCTTGGTTGGGCGCAAAGGAAGGTTGCTCAACCTGGGGAACAGTGAATTCCTTCAATATTTCATACAGCTCTTTGCTCGAGTGAGCTGCATTATTAATGCGCTGGGTAAGGTAAGCCTTTTTTGCAGATTTGATATTGTTCATATAGATTGAGTGGAGGTTTATATATTTCCTGCGGTGTTCGTCGGTTTTAGATTTCCTCCCTTGGCGTTCAGCGGCCCGACATTGTTGTTTATCGACTTTTAATGCGGCAGTAAACCAGGGTGACGCTTTGCTTTTTACTTGGACCCTTGCGAGAGGAAGGACTTTATCGAGGGTCTTCAAAATGGAGGATTCTAGATTACTAACAACGGAATCTACCGCATCGACCTTCTCGCCTTGTAGTAAAGGCTCAAAATGCAATAAAAAGGTATCCGTAGAGAGCTTGCGCCATGACCGTATCCAAGTACTTTTCTTTAGACTATCATTGCGGTGCATGGTTATGGGAATACTGAATTTAAGAATAGAATGGTCAGTCCATAGTGCCGAGCATGGGGATTTAATATTTAGTTTGGAAGAATTTGTGAATATTAAATCTAAGGTATGACCCGCGGAGTGGGTTGGTCCAGTCACCTTCTGTGTCAATCCTAATGTGAGCATTGCCCCGATAAGGTGAGCTGAGTCGGGGTCTAGTGCCAGTTCGGCATGGTAATTAAAATCTCCAAGAAGGATGAAATTGTCTGCTGCTAGTACATGAGGTGCAATAAATTCTAGCAGCTTATTCACAAAATGCGTCTTAGGGCCCGGGGGTCTGTATATCAATGTCCTATTCCAAGATTAGCAGCTTATTCACAAAATGCGTTTTAGGGCCCGGAGGTCTGTATATCAATGTCCTATTCCAAGATTCAGCGCCGAGGATATCTACTGTGAAAATTAGAATCTCTAATTGGATAGAGGAGAGTGATTCTAGTACTCGGATCGCAGCAGGGGCCGCCGTTGCTACTGCAATGCCACCGCCTCTTCCCGACTCTCTGTCAAGCCGAGTCAGGTGATATTGCGAGGGAAACGCGGTGGCTATACTCGCTGATGAGAAACCGTGGAGCCAGGTCTCAGTAATGAAACAGATCCCGGGTTTCTCCTCATCTAAAAGACTCCAAAGCTCAATTGCGTGCTTGGGTATGGACCTGGCATTTAAGTATAAGGCCGACAGGGAGTTCAGGACAGTTTTAGTGGCATTCGAGCGAGGAATATCCCGTACCTGAGAGCAGATACTGGCCACCTCTCGACTATTGGTTACGGGATGGGGTTTCTCATGGACAGCAGAAAGGAGTTGATGCGCACTGGGCGTAAATAATCTAAAAGGGTTTAAAAGATGAAGCTCCACACTAGAATAGCGCAGCATATTGACAGACTAGTACTTACAACTATCTTCAGAGGGTCTGGGCGTCTTGCGGCGGTCAGGCGCGGACGGGCGCAGACGGGTTTGCCTTTGGCACGCCGCTGGCGCGCCGCTGCTCGCATCCGCACTCTGACCCGCATTAAGAAGGCAGAGTGGGCGGGGCGTGCAAGAACTAGAGTGCTGATCTTGAATGCTGAGCTGGGTGGAACCTGAGATCGCTCGTCAGCACTGAGCACCCCGGAAATGGCCTCGCGTCCCTCCGCATCAACCAGCACAAGCCGTGGCGGAACGGGGACCAGCCAAATAGAGTAAAAAACAAAATGTGCAGAACAGAGCAAAGCAGCAGGTAAGAGATTTTAAAAGCGGTACAACACAATTTTTAATACAAATAATTTAAAAGTCATACTACGGAGTTTAAGATTGCAAGGTCCCTGGTGTCAAGTTCACACACAGCGCAATTATAGCAGAGTAAGAATAGCGGGAGAAGCTGTTTAGACAAAGACAAACAGTCACAGACCTGGAGCAGTGTCTATGGCTGCGCGCGTCCGTGCCCTTACCCGCGTTAAGAAGGCTGAGTGGGCGGGGCGTGCAAGAACTAGAGTGCTGACCTAGAATGCTGAGCTGGGTGGAACCTGAGATCGCTCGTCAGCACTGAGCGCCCCGGAAATGGCCTCGCGTCCCTCCGCATCAACCGGCACAAGCCGTGGCGGAACGGGGACCAGCCAAATAGAGTAAAAAACAAAATTTGCAGAACAGAGCAAAGCAGCAGGTAAGAGATTTTAAAAGCGGTACAACACAATTTTTAATACAAATAATTTAAAAGTCATACGACGGAGTTTAAGATTGCAAGGTCCCTGGTGTCAAGTTCACACACAGCGCAATTATAGCAGAGTAAGAATAGCGGGAGAAGCTGTTTAAACAAAGACAAACAGTCACAGACCTGGAGCAGTGTCTATGGCTGCCATCTTGCCACACTTGAAAAGAGCGTCTGCCATTCTGAATACGAGAACATTTAGGAACGGCCACCTGCTTTCGAAACGATGATCTCAGGGTTCTGCCAGGGTATAGAGTACAACTCTCTCTCTGATATAGTGCACTCTTGTGCCGTGTAAAGCCTTAAAAGCCAAGACTAACGCTTAGAAGCAAATTCTATTTTGGATAGGCAACCAGTGCAAGGCCTTCAGGTGAGGAGAAATCCGTGCTCTGGGTCCAATCGTGAGAACCGCCCTGGCGGCCGCATTCTGGGCCACCTGAAGTCTGTTTAATAAGTACTCTGGGAGGCCCAGGTACAGAACATTCACGTAGTCCAACCTGGAGGCAATAAGAGCTTTGACCACAGTCTTTTTGTGAGTGAGAGATAACAAGGGGAGAAATATCCTGAGCATTCGCAGGAGGCCAAAACAGGATCCTGCGACTGCCTGTATTTGGGCTTTCATGGATAAAGTGTCATCCAACTTTACCCCCAAATTCCTGACCGTATTTACCGAAGATTGGGGGGTGACATATCTGAAGGCCACCATTGATTCCACTCGCCTCGAGATGGGGAACCGAAGAAGATTATTGCTGATTTCTCTGGGTTGCATTTTAATTGATTCTGTCTAAGCCAGGTAAAGACTCTAGTCAGGCAGTGCTTTATCTTCTCCCCTTCCAAAATCTGCACCTTAATCACATGTGAACAGAAGCTGCTTATCGTCAGCGTAGGAAATTATTGTTGTGTCACATGCTTCAACCAAGGGAGCGAGGGGGGCCATGTAGAGATTAAAAAGTGTCGGGCTCAGGATGGAGCCCTGCAGGACACCCACCCAGAGGAGGGATAGGAGCGGAAAAAGGAGGGGGACCAGACCTCTTGGTGTCTATCCTCCAAAAAGGAGGAGAACCACTTGAACACCGTGCCTCCTGTAATCTATGCAGGAGTTGGTCATGGGGCACGGTGTCGAAGACCTCAGGTCAAGTAGGATCAACACCGCTTTACCTCCTTTATCTTGTTTCTCCTTTATGGACCCTGAAATTTCCAGCAAAGCAGTCACTGTGCTGAAATTAGGTCTGAAACCCGACTGGCTCTGATGGTGAAAATGATGAGTTTCTACGTAGTTTGTGATCACTGAGTTGACATATTTCTCTAGGGTTTTAGAGGGAAAAAAGGGAGGAGTGAGATTAGTCTATAGTTTGATTTACCATGGGGTCGGCAGAAAGCTTTTTTACCAGTGTGAGAATTTTTGCACTCTTCCAGTTTGAAGGCACCTGGCCATTACTTCGGGTCATATTGAGAACAGTATTGGTGATTGGATTAATGATCTCGGCCACGGATGCCAGTATTTTAGCCGGACATGGGTCGGTAGGTTATCCTGGCTTTAGGCCTTTCATGATCTTCAAGGATGTCTCAAGTGGAAGAGGGGGAACGGTGTGAGGGAGGCACCCACTGCTGGAGCGTCAGAGGGTAAAGAGATTGTGCCCCTTTCCTCAGCCGGTAGTGGCTCCACAAAGGAGTTTTGGATAGTTCTAATTTTCTCATGAAAGAATGACGCAAGTTGATTTGTCCTTTCTAGAGTAGGGGTGAATGGTCTAGCAACTGCACTCGGGGAGGAAAAATCTCTCACAATTTAAAAAATGTCCTTACTTTTGTTTCCAGATGACTCAATTTTGGAAGAAAAGAAATGTTTCTTTTCCTCATACCTTTTATTATGGTAGACCTTTAAGGATTCTTTGTAAATTTCTTCGTCCTCAGTATTGAAATTTTTCCTCCATGTTCTTTCCAGGCGTTTGCATGCACTTTTGCTCTGCCTGAGGGCTTCACTAAGCCATGGAGCGGACCGTTGAACCTCTCTGTCCATCCGGACAAGGTTGTTCTGAGGACTCGCCCTTCTTTTCTTCCTAAGGTGGTTACTGCCTTTCACATTGGGCAGTCTGTTACCTTGCCCACCTTCTTTCCACCTCCGGATCCCTCGAAGGAGGAACAGAGGCTCCACCGTCTGGACCCAAAACGTGCGCTCTCCTCCTATCTGGACCGCACAAAACAGTTCCGGGTGGACGACCAACTCTTCGTTGGCTACGTGGGCGCTAAGAAGTGGTGGGCAGTGCACAAGCGGACCATCTCTCGGTGGGTCGTTTTGTGCATTAAGGCCTGTTATTCCTTGGCTAAGAAGGATCCTCCTGTAGGGCTGAGGGCCCATTCCACTCGGGCCATAGCGGCTACTACTGCCTTGGGACGGGGAGTCCCTCTGCAGGACATTTGTCAGGCAGCAACGTGGGCGCGAGGCAGACGTTTGCCAAGCACTACTGCCTGGACAGCCAAGTCCGGAGAGACGGCTTCTTTGGCCGTTCCGTTCTCCAGGACTTCCTGGTGTGATCTTGGTTCGCAGACCTAACACCGGGGTTGGTATTGCTGGGGTATCTATTCTAAGGTAAGGAATCTAACTAACGTGTTTCTTTCAGATGAACAAGTTACTTACCTTCGGTAACGATATATCTGTAAGAAACATTAGTTTGTTAGATTCCTTACCGTCCCGCCCATCCTCCCCGTTCTGCGAACTGATATCTAGGGTTAAGGTCATCCCTTTCAGGGCCCTAGTTTCATGGCACCAGTGTCGGTTTCTTGCATGGCTCGGCGTTCCTGGTGCGGAAAGCTATGTACAGAACTGACGTCAGCGCGCAAGGGTGGTGTCTAAGCACGACGCCGATGACAGACGCGGAGTCGCAGACGACGCCTACCGATACGCAAGGGTACTGCTGACGAAAAATCTGTCCGGATCCAGCCTGACGTCTGGGGATATTTTAAGGTAAGGAATCTAACTAATGTGTTTCTTTCAGATGTGCAGATTTAAAAGGACGCGTGGACGGAGGTGCGAGCGCCCGGGTGCAATGCTGCAGCCAATTCTTTAAACAGAGATCAAAACTCTCTGTGTTGCCACTGGGTGGAAGCGGGTGCAGGATGAGCTCAGCGCTCAGGGCTTCTGGAGTGATTCCGTGGAAGGGTCTAAGCCGTGAAGGAACAATGCTTTTTAAAGGGGTAGAGGGCATCTTGCCAATTTACACAGCTTGAAGCCTATCATATGGTGGTCCTTCCATGTTAAAAGGACAGGCACATCTGTTTGAATCTTAACATTAGAGAAGATTTGATCGAGTGTGTGGCCCTTGTCATGGGTGGGATAGTAAACGTAGAGGGATAAATTCAGAATATCAAGAGACTCAAACAGAGAGGTGGTCTCCTGCTCTGCTGGGTTGTCCATATGAATACTAAAGTCACCCAGTACAAGGACATGCTTGTATCTGGAGACAAGAAGCGCAATTGAGTTGTTGAGGAATTTGAGGAACTTCCCTGCATGGCTAGGGGGTCTGTAAATTAAGACTCCGGCCAGGGATTGGTGGGGCGAGAGTGCGCAATGAAAACCTAAACATTCCGCCCCTTCCATCTCTTCCATGGGGGCTATGGTGCAAGAATAGTTCTTTTTAATAATAACCGCTACTCCACCACCCTTGCCCACCGTACGGTCCCTCCTCAGGATCTGATACCCTGGGGGAATGGCGGTAGCAATAGTGGGGTTAGATGTTTCGTTAAGCCAAGTTTCTGTCAGAAACAAAATGTCTGGATTAGACTCCTGTAGCAAATCAAAGATGTGCATGCCGTGCTTATTTAAAGAGCGAGTATTAAAGAGAAAAGCCTTAAAGTTTCCAACTTTGCTAATCAGTGAGCCCGTACTATGAGCCCTGGTTCCATGTACCACCTCCCCCCTGGATTACTCTCCCCGGAGCCTTTGAAGGCCACCCAATTACAGTGGTTGCACATAGAGATGGTGCCATCAGTGTTCAAAGTGGTGGGACTATGCCAGTGTGAGTTTTTGCCCATCTCCAAAAGCATGGCTCTGCTGAACACTATGTGCTTACCTTGATGAGGTGTAGAACCAGCAGCATGGCCGGAGCCGGCCGCCTCCGGGGCGCTGACGGGCACAGGCAGGCTTGCCTTAGGTGAGCCTTCGGCTCGCCAGCGGCGTGCCTGCTGCGCGCACCCTCGGCACGCACGCTGCACGCGTTCGCGCAGCGCCCCACCTTTTATTGACCAGGGCCGAGCAACTGGAGTGCTCACCCGTGGATGTATGATGATACAACGCATACCATCACAACGCAGTGTGTTACATCACGGTTTTAACAACGCAAGTTGTTACATCGACTTGCTCTGTGTAGGGCACTGGACTTTGGAATAGTGTGAATTACTATTCCAACTCCAGTGTACGTACAGTAGGGAAGGTGTTGGAATAGTAATTCACACTATTCCTTAGGCTAGAGCGCCCTCCAGTGCAAGTTGACGTAACGACTTTCGTTGTTAAAACCACGATGTAACCATACCCCGTTGCAATGGTTTCGTGGTAAAGGATGTTTCCCCTCACCCGTAAAGATGGCGGTGCTCCGAGTTCACCTAGAGAACCTCCCCATGTCGGGGTTGATGCCCACCCTCCCTCCAGCACATCAAATTTAAGAAATACAGGGCAGGTGTTGATAAGCAGCAGTAATTAAAAGACAGTACAATTTGCAAAGTTTAAAATATTATTAACCCCTTCGCTGCTAGGCCTTTTCCCCCCTGTGCAAAGCCTTTTTTGGGCTATTTGGGGTAGTTCGCGCTTAGGCCCCTGTAACTTTTTGACCACATAATGTATCCACGCCAAATTTGCGTCCTTTTTTTGCAACATCATGGGGATTCTAAAGGTACCCTGGGTTTGTGGATTTTCCTGGAGGAGACTCAGAAATTGGTCAAAATACAGCTAAATATTGTTTTTTGGGGGAAAAATGCGTAAAAAGGGCTACAGATGAAAGCGTCAGTTTTTTCCCCTGCAAATGGTATACAAAAAGGGGTTGTGGTACTGAAATCTTCATCTTCCCAGCTTTCAGGGACAAACAGACTTTTGTCAGAAAACCAAAATGTTTCACACAGTTTTGGCATTTTTCTGGGACATTGCCTATTTTTGCTATTTTTTATGATTTCAACCTCCTTCCAGTTAATGGTAGAAATGGGTATAAAAGCAATAATGGATCCAGGAAAGTTATACATTTAGGAAAAGTAGACAAAAGTCTGAATTCAGCAAGGGGTCATTTGTGTAGATCCTTCAAGGTTTCTTTATGGAAACTAACAGTTAAATATAGGAAAATTTGAAAATTAGTTGAAAAAAACAGCCTTTTGTGTCAACGTTTTCACATGTAACTTCTTTTAATTATGACACCTCTTTGAAAGCAATATACCGTTATGTCCGCTGGACCTTCCTGGTTGTGGGGATATATAGTACTTGTAGGTTCACCGAGAACCCGACGAACCCAGAGCCAAAAACTGAGCAGTGACTTGCAATGGTTTTACATTATGTACCGGGTATATAGCAATTATTCTGGGAAAATGTGCACATGGAAAAATCGGTATGAAAGACACCTATGTATTTCTGAAATGGGAACAAAATATAGAGTTTAAAAACAGTAGATATTTGCACATTTTCCGAAATTGGGAATACTTATACTAGCATGAGAATTATCGATCATTTTTCAAAATTACTTCTTTTTTACACATTGTCTTTCATTTGGAAGGCAGAAATGCATTGAAAGTCAATAGGTAACAACAGTTGCTTTACAAATCTGAATTACCCTAAGTCCGCCAACAAAAATGGTACCTAACTTGTGGGGGTAGGCTTAGTCCCCCCGACAGGAAACGGCTCACAACGCAAAGTGAACACACCACATTTTCACAATGAAAAATCACCCTTTTTTTGGCAAAGTGCCTAGCTGTAGTTTTTTAACCCTAGCTCTGCCGGCACCTAGATAAACCTAGCAAACCTATACATTTTTGAAAACTAGACACCCAGGGGAATTCACGATGGGGTGACTTGACTGGCTCACACCAGGTTCTGTTACCCAGAATCCCTTGCAAAGCTAAACAATTGTAAAAACAAAACACATTTTCCTCACATTTCTGTGGTGGAAAGTTCTGGAATCTGTGTGAATCCACAAATTTCCACCCACTCCGCGTTCCCCAAAGTCTTCCAAGAAAAATGGTACTTCACTTGTGTGGGTAGGCCTAGTGCCCGCGGCAGGAAACAGCACACATTGCAACGTGGACACCACAATTTCACAGCGAAAAATGACCCTTTTTTGGCAAAGTACCTAGCTGTAGTTATTGAACCCTAGCTCTACCGGCACCTAGGGAAACCTAGCAAACTTATACATTTTTGAAAACTAGACACCCAGAGGAATCTAGGATGCGGTGACTTGACTGCCTCTCACCAGGTTCTGTTACCCAGAATCCCTTGCAAACCTAAACATTTGTTAAAAAAACACATTTTCCTCACATTTCTGTGGTGAAAAGTTCTGGAATCTGCGTGGATCCACAAATTTCCACTCACCCCGCGTTTCCCAAATTCTTCCAAGAAAAATGGTACCTCACTTTCATGGGTGGGTCAAGGACCCGTGACAGGCAAGAGCCCAAAACCTATTGAAACGACATCAAAATTTCCTATCACAAACCAATCTGGTTTTGCAAGGGGTTCCCATGAGTTTTTGTCCCTGGGCTCGGCGACCATCTAGGGAAACCTACCAAACCCACACATTTCTGAAAACTAGACACCTGGTGGAGTCCAGCGAGGTATGTCTTGCGTGGGTCCCCTAATGTTTTCCTACCCACAATCCCCTGCAAACCTCAAATTTAGCTGAAAAAATCACTTTTTCCGAAATTTCTCTGTGGGAAAGTTCTGGAATCTACGTGGATTCACAAATTTCCTCCCACCCAGGTTTCCCCAAGGTCTCCCAATAAAAATTATACCTCACTCGCGTGGGTGGGTCAAGTACCCACGACAGGCAAGGGCCCAAAACCTATTGAGGTGACATCAAAATTACCTATCACAAAACAACCTGGTTTTGTAAGGGGGTCCCATGAGTTTTTGGCCCCGGGCTCGGCGGCCATCTAGGGAAACCTACCAAATCCACACATTTCTGAAAAGTAGACACCCGGGGGAGTCCAGCGAGATATGGCTTGTGTGGGTCCCCTAACGTTTTCCTACCGAGAATCCCCTGCAAACTTCAAATTTAGCTGAAAAAATCACTTTTTTCTCTAATTTCTGTGTGGGAAAGTTCTGGAATCTACGTAGATCCACAAATTTCCTCCCACCCAGCAATCCCCCAGGCCTCCCGATAAAAATTATACCTCACTCACGTGGGTGGGTCAAGTATCCGCGACAGGCAAGGGCCTAAAACTTATTGAGGCGACATCAAAATTACCTATCACAAAACAACCTGGTTTTTCAAGGGGTGTCCCATGAATTTGAGGCCCCGGGCTCGGGGGCCATCTAGGGAAACCTACTAAACCCACACATTTCTGAAAACTAGACACCCTGGGGAGTCCAGCGAGGTATGTCTTGCGTGGGTCTCCTAATGGTTTCCTACCCACAATCCCCTGCAAACCTCAAATTTAGCTGAAAAAATCACTTTTTCCGAAATTTCTCTGTGGGAAAGTTCTGGAATCTACGTGGATTCACAAATTTCCTCCCACCCAGCTTTCCCCAAGGTCTCCCAATAAAAATTATACCTCACTCGCGTGGGTGGGTCAAGTACCCACGACAGGCAAGGGCCCAAAACCTATTGAGGTGACATCAAAATTACCTATCACAAAACAACCTGGTTTTGTAAGGGGGTCCCATGAGTTTTTGGCCCCGGGCTCGGCGGCCATCTAGGGAAACCTACCAAATCCACACATTTCTGAAAAGTAGACACCCGGGGGAGTCCAGCGAGATATGGCTTGTGTGGGTCCCCTAACGTTTTCCTACCGAGAATCCCCTGCAAACTTCAAATTTAGCTGAAAAAATCACTTTTTTCTCTAATTTCTGTGTGGGAAAGTTCTGGAATCTACGTAGATCCACAAATTTCCTCCCACCCAGCAATCCCCCAGGCCTCCCGATAAAAATGATACCTCACTCACGTGGGTGGGTCAAGTATCCGCGACAGGCAAGGGCCTAAAACTTATTGAGGCAACATCAAAATTACCTATCACAAAACAACCTGGTTTTTCAAGGGGTGTCCCATGAATTTGAGGCCCCGGGCTCGGGGGCCATCTAGGGAAACCTACTAAACCCACACATTTCTGAAAACTAGACACCCTGGGGAGTCCAGTGAGGTATGTCTTGCGTGGGTCCCCTAACGTTTTCCTACCCAGAATCCCCTGCAAACCTCAAATTTAGCTGAAAAAAATCACTTTTTTCTCACATTTTTGTGTGGGATCACCGTACCAGCACAAATGTCCTACCACCCAGTGTTCCCCTTGTTCTCCCGAGTAAAAAGATACCTCACTTGTGTGGGTGGGCCATAGGCCTGTGACTAGGAATAGCACAACACATAGGGATTTAGAGTATAGCACCGAGAATTCTAAGCGCTACATTGTTTTAAAAATACGTTTTTAGCTAGTTCTGCTTTGGACACCCACACAAGTGAGGTATCATTTTACTCGGGAGAACAAGGGGAACGCTGTGTGGTAGGACATTTGTGCCAGCACGGTGATTCCACGCAACAATATGTGGAAAATATGTTTTTTTCAGCTAAATTTGAGGTTTGCGGGGGATTCTGGGTATGCAAACGTTGGGGGATCCACGCAAGCCTTACCTCTTTGGACTTCCCAGGGTGTCTAGTTTTCAAAAACATGTGGATATGGTAGGTTTCCCTAGATGGCGGCAAGCCGGGGCCAAAAAAACAGGTGCCGCCCCCAAAACCAGGTAATTTTGTTATAGGTAATTTTGAAGTCTCCACAATACGATTTGGG
The DNA here is from genome assembly GCF_964204655.1 of Triturus cristatus. NCBI lineage: Eukaryota > Metazoa > Chordata > Amphibia > Caudata > Salamandridae > Triturus > Triturus cristatus. The sequence continues at coordinate 1,167,137,655 of NC_140591.1, read as the reverse complement.
CCATTTCCTGATTTAGCCACTTTGCCTACCCACACAAGTGAGGTACCATTTTTATCGGGAGACCTTGGGGAACGCTGGGTGGGAGGAAATTTGTGGATCCACACAGCTTCCAGAACTTTCCCACACAGAAATTTGAGAAAAAAGTGATTTTTTTCAGCTAAATTTGAGGTTTGCAGGGGATTCTGGATAGGAAATTTTGGGGGACCCACGCAAGTCATACCTCGCTGGACTCCCCCAGGTGTCTACTTTTCAGAAATGTATGGGATTGGAAGTTTCCCAAGATGACCGCCGAGCCCGGGGCCAAAAACCCAGGTGACACCCTTTGCAAATCCAGGTTGTTTTGTGATAACGCTTTTTCTGGTGGATACAGTATCTGCGTGTGGATTCCTCACCTTGTGAATATCCCCTGCGCCAGCAACATTCGGAAACTTTTGTAGCAGTCCACGCCGATGAGGTCGAAGACGACGTCACAGAGGCACGACTCCGCTCGCGACTCCGCTGACTTCACCGGCTCCATAAGAAAACCTCGTCGGCGTGATGACGTCAGTTCCGCCCTTTTTTCCGTGCCTTCGAGGCACACGGACGGACTGACAGCAATATATACACAGCGTACACAGTACATAATATACAATGCAACACACATAGTGTGGAGAATAAATAGAAAGCAAAAGAAATAACACAATGCCTTTGATAGTAACAAATACATTTTGAAACACCATCATACACTGAAGGTATACAAGGGTGGACAACGGGGAGGCGGGTGGGTCAGTGAGGAATCCACAGGCAGATACTGTATCCACCAGAAAAAGCGTTACCGAAGGTAAGTAACTTGTTCTTCTGATAGATACATCTGCCAGTGGATTCCTCACCTTGTGAATAGATTCCCACAGCAGTCCCCACTCCCGGAGGAGGGTGTCCACCCTTCTATACCAGAAAGTCCTGAAGGACGGAACGAGCAAAATGTCCGTCCCTCCTCACCTCGAAGTCTAAACAATAATGTTTTGCAAAAGTGTGGAGGGAGGCCCAAGTTGCCGCCCTACAAATGACCTCCACAGGAACACCCCTAGAAAAAAGCAGAAGTGGAAGACTTAGCTCTAGTGGAATGGGCTCTTAAACCCTCTGGAGGTTCCTTACAAGCCAAAGAGTAGAATATTTTGATGCACAAGACAATCCATCTGGAAAGGCTGCGCTTGTGCACCGCTCTGCCTATCCTGCAGCCAACAAAGCCCACGAAGAGCTGGTCATCAACTCAAAAGTCTTTTGTCCTGTCAAGGTAGAAGCTCACCGCCCTCTTAGGGTCCAAGCGGTGAAGCCGCTCCTCCTCCTTGGAAGGGTGAGGGGGAGGATAGAAGGTAGGAAGGGTAATGGACTGCCCCAGATGGAAGGGAGTTACCACTTTAGGCAGAAATGCGGCCCTGGTCCTGAGTACCATTGTTTCAGCATGAATGGTCAAAAACGGGGGTTTTGAACTTAGAGCTTGAAGCTCACTTACCCTCCTTGCCGAGGTGATTGCAATGAGAAAAACCATCTTAAAAGACAACAGTCTCAAAGGACACTTGTGTAAGGGCTCGAAAGGAGAACCCATAAGATAAGTTAAGACAAGGTTTAAGTGCCATTGAGGCACAGTAAAGGGAGTAGGAGGAAACCTATTTGTAAGGCCTTTAAGAAATCGCAGAACAATAGGCGATTTGAACAAAGACGGCTGATCTGGCAAGCAAAGGAAAGCCGACAAGTCCAATAAGTATCCCTTAACAGCAGCCACAGCAAATCCTTGCTGAGCAAGAGAAAGGGCAAACTGCAGAATATCAGATAAACGAGCCCTCAAAGGATCAATTGACTTCTCTCCACACCAAAGTACAAATTTAGACCACCTATAGGAATAGATAGATTTGGTGGAATGACGTCTGGCAGACAAAATTACATCTATCACATCAGGCGGGAGAGAAAAAGAATTCAGGTTGCCCCGTTCAATCTCCAGGCATGAAGGTGTAAGCTCTGGAGGTGGGGGTGTAGTTCCTGCCCCTCCGACTGCGAGAGGAGGTCTGCCCTTAGAGGGAGACGGAGCGGAGGGCACGAGGAAAGGTGGAGAAGATCTGTGTACCACACCCTTCTTGGCCAATCCGGGGTGATCAATATGACTTGGGCCCGGTCTTGGCGAATCTTCCTCAGAACCCGAGGAATCAAGGGTATGGGAGGAAACGCATAAATGAGTTGTGAGCCCCAACTCAACTGAAATGCGTCCCCAACGCTGCCTGCATCGGATACTGGAGACTGCAGAATGACGGGCAATGAGCGTTCTCGTGAGTGGCAAACAGGGCCACCCGAGGAGTTCCGAAAGACGTGACAACCACCTCCGGATGAAGCCTCCACTCGTGGTCGGCGGAGAACTGCCGACTGAGACTGTCTGCACGTACGTTCAGAACCCCGGCCAGATGATTTGCAATCAGACAAATCTGATGATGCAGAGCCTCTCTGCAGAGACAATGCGACCCCACTCCTCCCTGCTTGTTGACATACCACATCGCGGTAGTGTTGTCCGTCAGGACTTGAACCGACTGACCGCGAAGGGATGGAAGGAAGGCTTTGAGCGCCAAACGTATCGCCCGCAATTCCAGAAGGTTGATGTGAAGCAACCTTTCCTCTGGAGACCAAAGACCCTTGATCTCCAGATTCCCCAGATGAGCACCCCACCCTAAAGTGGATGCATCCGTTATTACCGTGGCCCTCCACGCTCCACCAAGACAGATCCGCCGCAGCTTCTCTGGAGATCCTCACAGACTCCCTGAGATCTCCTTTGCGCTGATACCACTGCCTACGGAGGCACCACTGGAGCGCCCTCATGTGCCAACGTGCATGGTTGACCAACAGAATGCAGGAAGCAAACAGACTGAGCAGGCGAAGGACCTTCAGGACTGGAACAACCGCTCCATTGTAAATTAAAGGAATCAATTCCTGTATGTCGAGAATCCTTTGTGGAGGTGGGAATGCCCGACACACAGTAGTGTCCAGTACCGCACCTATGAACAGGTTGCGCTGAGAGGGCACCAGGTGAGATTTGGGCACGTTTATCGAGAAACTCAATTTGTACAACAGCCGAGTTGTATCCTGCAGATGATGTAGCACCTTCTCCGGTGACTCCGCTTTGATCAGCCAGTCGTCCAGATAGGGGAAAACTGAAATCCCCGACCTTCTGAGATGGGCTGCCGCCACTGCCATCATCTTGGTGAAGACTCGGGGTGCAGTAGTAAGACCAAACGGAAGGACCGCAAACTGATAATGTTGCGATCCTACCGTAAACCGGAGATACTTCCTGTGTGACTTCAGGATGGGGATATGGAAATACGCATCCTGCAAGTCGATCAACACCATCCAGTCCTCCTGATTCAGCGCCTGAAGAACCTGCGCAATGGTGAGCATCTTGAACTTCTCTTGCTTCAGATAAAGATTCAAGATCCTGAGGTCCAATATCGGACGCAATCTGCCGTCTTTTTTCGGAATCAGGAAATACCGGGAGTAGCATCCATGACCCCTCTCCTGCTCTGGAACCACCTCTATCGCACCTTTCTGTAGTAACTTCAGGACTTCCTCCTGTAGGAGAAGACGGTGGTTCTCTGAGCAAGCCCATTGACAAGGAGGGTAATTTGGAGGGAATTCCCGAAAGGGAAGGGCGTACCCATTTTCTACAAGATCTTGAACCCAAAGATCTGTAGTAACAGATTCCCAATCTTGTAGAAAATGGGTAAGCCGGCCCCCCACAGGACCAGCATGATCCAGAATGGCGGATCTAGGGCTGCTTTGCGGTGGTAGGAGGGGCTGAGGAAGAGGAAGAGGAAGAGGAGGAGGAGGAGAGCTGACGGCCACGTGTGCGACCCCTGATGCTACCTCTGTATCCCCTATACAGAGAGCTCTGCTGTTGTTGCTGCTGTTGCTGCTCGGTCTGTCTGTAGGAACGAAAGGCTGCCCTTCCGAAACCCCTATATCTTTTAAACAATCCCCTTGACTGGGATTGAAGGCCCAAAGACTTAGCCGTAGCCTTGCTTTCTTTAAAACGTTTAAGTGCAGCATCTGCCTTTTTGCCAAAGAGTCCAGAGCCATCAAAAGGCAAGTCCAACAGCGTTGATTGTACATCAGGGGAAAACTCTGAAGACTTAAGCCACGCACTCCTCCTAGTGGCAACAGAAGACCCCATGACTCTTGCTACTGAGTCAGCTGTGTCCAGTCCACTCTGTATCACCTGACTTGCTGCCGCCTGGGCATCCGCCAGGACCTCATTAAAACCAACCCTATCCTCCTCTGATAGTTTTGGAGATAATTTCTTTGCAGAATTCATGAGTGCATGAATATAGCGTCCCAAAAGGCAAGTGGCATTCGTAGATTTAAGAGCCATGCTGGCCGATGAAAAACCTTTTTGGCCGTTTGATCTAATTTCTTGGCCTATCTGTCACTTGGAACCTGGGGAAAAGCACCTTTAGATTTCCCTGAACAAGCAGCCTGAGCCACCAGGCTCTCAGGCGACGGGTGAGAAGTTAAAAACTCAGGGTCCCCCGGAGCTGCCCTATACCTCCTGACAACTGTTTTCGAAACTGCGGGAGCAGAAAAAGGCTTACGCCACACTTCCATTACAGGATCTATGATGGTCTCATTAAAGGGCAACAAGGGTTCTGAAACAGTAGTGGGAGAATGCAGCACCTCTGTCAAAATGTTCGACTTGAATTCAGTAGAAGGCAACTGCAGATCTAACAGCTCAGCTGCCTTCCTTATGACTGCATGATATGGTGCCACATCCTTTGAGGGTTCATCAGAAGGTGGAGTAATTTCCCATTCAGGAGATAAATCCAAACCACTAGCCTCCTTTAGCTCTTCAAAAACATCATCAGACTCCACAAGCTCTCCCTCTTCTGCCTCTTCCAAAAGGTACCTTTGCTCATCAAGCACCCTTTGAGCCTCCCTCCTAGACCGGATTCTTACAACCGGCGTCGGCGGCGCTGTGTTCGAATCCGATGGCTCCACAGGAGCAGCCGGCGCCGAACGAGGTCGAGCCGGCGCCGCTGAAGAAGGGAGCGGCGTCGATGTCCTCAGCGCCGGTAGATGCCAAGACAGCGTCGCCGGAAAAAATGGCATGAAGGGGGCCTGTGGATAGGCTTGAGGCACCCCCAAACTGAAGGCCATTGGACCCATTGGACCCGAAGGTGCACCAGTGGAGTACATGGCTCTTGAAAATACCCCGTACATTGCATTTAGATAATGCGTGGGGTCCTGACCTGGTCCAGGGAACGCAGGGTATAGATCAGGCATCACCGGACTCGGGCCAAGCGGCGCCGACGGTGGAATTTGCGGGGTCGAAGGCTCACTCGGTACTGGAAGCTCCTCAACCGGAGCCGGAGACGGAGCCGGAGATGGAACCGGCGTCGAAGATGGAGTCGGAGATGGAGCTGGAGAATGAACCAGTGAAGCCACTGGAGAAGAAGGGCCAACAGGTGAATACCTCACTCGCGTGGGTGGGTCAAGTATCCACGACAGACAAGGGCCCAAAACGTATTGTGGAGACATCTAAATTACCTTTCTGCAAACAACCTGGATTTGCAAGGGGGTGTCACCTGGGTTTTTGGCTATGAGCTCCGCGGCCATCTAGGGAAACCTACCAAACCCACACATTTCTGAAAAGTAGACACCCGGGGGAGTCCAGCGAGGTATGGCTTGCATGGGTCCCCCAACATTTTCCTACCCAGAATCCCCTGCAAACCTCAAATTTATCTGAAAAAATAATTTTTTTCTGAAATTTTTGTGTGGGAAAGTTCTGGAATCTCCGTGGATCCACAAATTACCTTCCACCCAGCGTCCACCCCAGTCTCCCGATAAAAATGGTACCTCACTTGTGTGGGTAGGCAAAGTGGCTGAAATAGGATATGGCCCAAATCGTATTTAAACAAGCGGTTCAAGCCCTAGTAAACCCTCGCGTGGAATATGGGGCGGTAACCTTATGCGGCCTCCCAAGGTCATTGACAGCCCCGCTAAGAGCCACGATCAACTCAGCTGCGAGACTCATTACGGTTCAAAGAGAAACTCTCACATATCCCCAGACCTGAGAGCCCTTAACTGGCTACCGTTTGAAGCCAGAATCCATCTGAAAATCGCTTGTATGACACACAAGGCCCTCTACCACAACGCCCCACACAACCTAGCTCATAAACTGGTGCTCTCTGCGGGCATCAGAGCCTCCAGGAGTGCCAAGACTCTTCTTCTAATACCACAACGATTTGACAAGAAAAAAACCTATAACCGATCCTTTTCTGGTATGGCTCCTAGGATCTGGAATGCTTTGCCCAGTGAAACAAGAATGAACCCTTCCTCTGCCTCATTCAAAAAAGAAGTGAAAGCGATCCTCATGGCTAAATTCACGTAAACTCTATAACTGTTTACTGTATGTTTTACTAATGCTGTTTTTACGCTCCATGGTCGACCTTCTGTCAGCTTAGTCTTTACGATTATGAGATTTGTATAACTTATTCACATAGATCTTGGTATGCTATTTCTTGCTTTCCTCATATGACTTGTAAAGCACTCTGTTACTCGCAAGAGTCTTGTTTGCGCTATAAAACCTTCAAAATAAAAATAAAAATAAAAAAGTATTGTGGAGACTTCAAAATTACCTATAACAAAACAAACTGGTTTTTTTGAGGGGGCACCTGGTTTTTTAGCCCCGGGTTCGCCGCCATCTAGAGAAACCTACCAAATCCACACGGTTCTGAAAACTAGTCACCCTGGGGAGTCCAATGAGGTATGGCTTGCGTGGATTCCCCAACATTTCCCATCCCAGAATCCCCTGCAAACCTCAAATGTAGCTGAAAAACACATTTTCCACATATTATTGCATGGAATCACCGTGCTGGCACAAATGTCCTACCACCCAACATTCCCCTTGTTCTCCCGAGTAAAATTATACCTCACTTATGTGGTTGTCCAAAGCAGAATTGGCTAAAAACGTATTTTAAACAAAATATAGCGCTTAGAATTCTCGGTGCTATACTCTAAATCCCAATGTTTTGGGCTCTTCCTAGCCACAGGCCTTTGGCCCACCCACACAAGTGAGGTATCATTTTACTCCAGAGAACGAGGGGAACGCTGGGTGGTAGGACAATTGTGCCGCCACAGTGATCCCACGCAAAAATGTGTGGAAAAAGTGATTTTTTCAGTTAAATTTGAGGTTTGCAGGGGATTCTGAGTAGGAAAACGTTGGGGGATTCACGCAAGCCATACCTCACTGGACTCCACTGGGTGTCTAGTTTTCAGAAATGTTTGGGTTTGGTAGTTTTCCAAGATGGCCACCGAGCCCGGGGACAAAAACCCAGGTGACCCTCCTTGCAAAACCAGGTTGTTTTGTGATGGCTCATTTTGATGTCGCCTCAATAGGTTTTGGGCCCTTGCCTGTCACGGGTACTTGACCCACCCACGCGAGTGAGGTATCATTTTTATCAGGAGACCTGGGGGAATGCTGGGTGGCAGGAAATATGTGGATCCATGTAGATTGCAGAACTTTCCCACACAGAAATTTGAGAAAAAAGTGAATTTTTCAGCTAAATTTGAGGTTTGCAGGGGATTGTGGGTAGGAAAACGTTAGGAGACCCATGCAAGCCATACCTCGCTGGACTCCCCCGGGTGTCTAGTTTTCAGAAATGTATTGGTTTGGTAGGTTTCCCTAGATGGCCGCCAAGCCCGGGGCCAAAAACTCATGGGACCCCCCTTGCAAAACCAGGTTGTTTTGTGATAGGTAATTTGGATGTCGCCTCAATAGGTTTTGGGCTCTTGCCTGTCACGGGCACTAGGCCTACCCACGCAAGTGAGGTACCATTTTTCTCGGAAGACTTTGGGGAACGCGGGGTGGTTGACATTTTGTGGACCCACACAGATTCCAAAACTTTCCACCACAGAAATGTGAGGAAAATGTGTTTTTTAATAAATGTTTAGGTTTGCAAGGGATTCTGGGTAACAGAAACTGGTAAGAGCCAGTCAAGTCACCCCATCATGGATTCCCCTGGGTGTCTAGTTATCAAAAATCTATAGGTTTGCTAGGTCTCCCTAGGTGCCGGCAGAGCTAGGGTTTAAAATCTGTACAGCTAGGCACTTTACAAAAAAAGGGTCAGTTTTCACTGTGAAAATGTGGTGTATCCACGTTGCGTTTTGGGACGTTTTCTGTCGCGGGCACTAGGCCTACCCATACAAGTGAGGTACCATTTTTCTCGGAAGACTTTGGAGAATGCAGGGTTTGTGGATTTTTGTGGATCCACGCAAATTCCAGAACTTTCCACCACAGAAATGTAAGGAAAATGTATTTTTCTTTTTTGGAAATTTTTAGGTTTGCAAGTGATTGTGGGTAACAGAACCTGGTGAGAGCCAGTCAAGTCACCCCATCCCGGATTCCCCTGGGTGTCTAGTTTAAAAAAATGTACAGGTTTGCTAGGTTTCCCTACGTGCCAGCTGCACTAGGGCCCAAAATCCACAGGTAGGCACATTGCTAAAAAAAAGTCGGAGCCTAGTGGGCTTTCTGCCGCCCTGAGGGGAATCGGGGGAGGGGGGCTCATCCCGTTATGCCCCCAAGGGGGCAGAAAGACAGTGGTTATTTTTCGTGGGGGTGGGGGCATTGGTATGACCATTTTGGGCAACCCCCACGCATAAAAAAGCCTGCGTAATCGCTGGCGCCTTGTGGGCTTTCTGCCCCCAGGGGGCAGCTCAGGGGCACTCAGGGGCACTGCCCTCCTGGGGGGGCAGAAAGACTGGAATTTCTCTGAGGGTGGGGTGGGGGTATTGTAATGCCCACTTTGGGCAGCCCCTAACCCTAGGCGAATAAAACAAAAAAATCTGTGGTTTCCCTACACAAATAAAACAAAAAAATCATGGTTCCTAGTGGGCTTTCTGCGCCCCCGGGTGGGCCTGATTGGGGGCTACTGCCCCATCTGCCCCCCAGGGGGGCAGAAAGGCTGTAATGGTGGCAGGGTGGTGGGGGCATTGGCGTGCCCCTTTCGAGCAGCCCCCATCCTAAAAAAAATGTGCAAAAAAAATCCCTGGCGTCAAGTGGGCTTTCTGCCCCCACGCAGGGGAAGATTGGGGGCTACTGTCCCCATCTGCCCCGAGGGGGGTAGAATGGCTGTAATGGTGGCGGGGGCATTGGCATGCCCGTTTTGGGCAGCCCCCATTCTACAACAAATTATGCAAAATAAAATCCCTGGCATTTAGTGGGTTCTGCCCCCTGGGGGGGCAGATTGGGGGCTACTGCCCCATTTGCCCCCCAGGGGGGCAGAAAGGCTGTAATGGTGGTGGGGGGTAGGGGTATTGACGTGCCCGTTTCGGGCAGCTCCCACCCTAAAAAGACTGTAAAAATAAAACATTTTTGAATGGATTAATTTTATTGGCTACATTTGAAGTTGATTGTAAAACGGATTAATACAATGCACATAAAACAAATACTGGTTGTATTTAATTTATAATAGAGCAAATTTATGCTGTTAAATTGAAATATTAAGTAGGGTTCGGTTGCAAACCCAGTGAACAGTGCACAGGGCCAGCAAGTTTTCTGGCTAGTTGTCTATTGTGCAATCAAAGGCACTTCACAATCATATAGATCACTTTTTCAAGAATCCAACCCCAGCCACAAAAAAAGAGACCAACTCCAATTTCCACTTTCCATTCTTTTGACGTTCTCGAGGATGTCTAATATGTGTTTATTTATATTCTTTTCCATATTTTGAATCCTGAGTACACCCTGGTCAGCCACTACCGTGCATACACCATCACTCTTGGCTAGAATAAAATCCACTGCATATCTAGTCTGTTCAGAATATATTTGCAAACTCTCTAACTGCGTAGCGATGTTGCGTAAAGCCACGGTAGTGTTAGACAATATTTACAACTTGCACACAAAACATTCTCTGCCTTTCTCACCTCAGAATTAAGAGAATGAAGGTGAACACCTAATTTATCAGAATTAAATAATATCCTTTGTTTATAAATTAATGGTGCTACGGTGCTGCACTCGCTGTCTGACCAAGTTTGTTTGTAGAGCGCATGGTTACGCACAGAGGGTCTGTTAGACTAAAGATTTTCCTGCTTACGCATTATCCATTCTGTGGAGATTGGATTATGCCAGCTCACTCTATCTGGGGTCTAACAAGACTGAAATCTTGAGATTGCAAAGGGTCCAGAATGCTGCAGCCAGAACTCTCTTTGGCCTACCTAGGACTTGCTCTGCGTCTAGTGCTATTTGTCGGCTTCATTGGGGGCCTGTGGCCAAACGTATAGAGTTTAAGTCCCTCTGTATTTCTTTTAAAAACTTGAACTCGTCTTTCCCAGGTATTCTGGCCAACCAGCTTGCACCATACACCCCTTCCCGTCAACTTCGGTCAATGAGGCAACATTTGGCTGTTATCCCTCGGCTGAGGAGGGTACGCGCCGGGGGTCCTTCCTTTCGTATTTTGGCAGCCAAACTTTGGAACGCGCTTCCTATTTCCATCCGCAGCTTGAAGAATTATTTAGCATTTCGTAAAGCAATTAAAACGTACCTCTTCCCTCCGTTGTAGGCCTTTTCCCTGTTAGTGGCTGTGCAGTTTTCTGCTATCAGCTCCGGGACGCCCCTTTGCTGGGGCAGCTGTGCGCTCCACAAAATCCCATAACATTACATTATCCTATGCAAGTTAGCATTCGCTGCAACATTTTCCGTTAAGAGGCCATTTTGACTCATGATCGAAACTAATCCTTTGCTATTTCTGAGAAAAGGCTTCTGCTAAGCTTCGCTTCCCCAAGGTTGGGTTTTGCTTCACTAATGAATAGACTGTTCTTATTAGCGGACACCTTTCTCACTAGATACAGGTGTTCTCCCACTTGTCTGGTGACGGGCCCACCTAGAGTAACCTTGGACTTTGTGTCTTTGTAAGATATGAGCACTGAGATTGTTTTTTTTCTTGTATTCCATTGCTTTGCAGCACCTGCCTAGAAAATTCCATTATGGGCATATTCTAGCCCAGTTGCGAAATGTACATAATGTATCTCTATGCTTGTCGATTTCAGTCCCTCTGCAGCACTCCCAGCAACTGGGCAAACTGAGCTCCGGTCTGAGTGTACTTTGAATAAATAATTATTGGTTTGTATTCTCTAATGTCTGACCGACTCTTCATTTGTATGGAAGGCTGAGAGGTGGTCATTAGTGACCTGTTAGAATAAAAATTATGCATTCGTATTGTTTCACGTAAGTTAGCATTCGCGGCGCCATCTTGTGTACCGGCGCCATTTTGTATTATGATCAAAACTAATTCTCTGCCATTTCTCGGAAATTGCCTTCTCTAGGTTATGTTTCTTTGGAACTGAGTTTTTGTTACACTAATAAATGCACTGTTCTTATTAGCGCATACCTTTTCTTGACTGTAAGCCTAGTGGCGGGCACAGGCAGAATGCCCTTGAAATATAGATAATGTGTACCCGGCTTCAGAACTGAAACTTACTCCTTTGTAATTTACTGTCGAGCTGCATCTCTCTGGAAAATTCCATGGTGGGCGTGTTTTCATTGATTCTGAAATGTACATAATGTATCATTATGCTTGTTGAACTTAGACTCTCTATGCAGCACTCTTAGCGACTAGGCAGACAGGGCTCTGTTCTGAGCGCACTTTGAATAAACTGTATTGGTTTGTATTCTCCACTGTCTGACCAACTCTTCATTTTGTAGAAGGCAGAGAGGTGGTCGTGAGTGACCTGAGTGACCTGAATCGGGCCACTTCCTTAAGTTGGCGTCCGAACAGGGACTCCTTCAGGTGAGTGACCCATCCCCTGCCGCAGACGGGGGGGAGGGGAGGTTGAAGCTATTGTCAGGGATCCCTGCACGAAGAGTTTCTGACACTCGCAGCTGCCCCTTCTGTTGGCCGGACAGTGCCTCACCCAGTTGTCATCCCGACTGGAGTCCTGAACAGTGAAATCCTTGGATCTGACCATTTGGTCTGAAGAGTCGGCAGTGGAGAATAGATTTGTTTTGACCTGCATATATCAGGTGAGTTTGTTTTTGTTCTTTTTGTGGCGATGGTACCATTTTGGTTTGCATTTAATATGGTCTAAAGACCATCTTTGGGATAAAAACAATTGAAATTGTTTTGCTAGGCATTGAATAGTTAGTCTGTTCTCTTTTGAAAATGACTAGCTTTAGTAAAATATTTTCTTTGTGTTGTCGTTGTTGCTCTATTGATGCTCGATTGGAAGAAAGTTAGCCGGCGCCTCCAGAAGGCACTCCGAATTTTGATATGTTTAGTACATTATGGCACAAATATACGAGGGATGATGCCGAATTGCATTGGCCGTTGATGGGCACTTTTGATGAACAAACGATTGAGTATTTACAAGAACAGATGTTCAAGAAAAGAAGTAGTCAGTCTCTGTTTGATTCCCTCAGAACATGGCAAAAAGCAGCTAAGCAGAGACGAATGAAAGCAGAGAAAGAGGCCCGGAAAGGGAGAATGCAGACGCTGACTCAGCAGGCTGTAGCATATGACAGGGAAAAACAGGAGAAGGGTATTGAATGTGAGGATAGAAGGTTTGGATTACATATTGACAAATCATATGTGACTCAGGAGGAAAATGATACATTTGTGGAAGAATTGTTGGATGCCCGCCCCCATATGCCCCGCAGAGAATATATCCCACTGTTCCAATCCCTTCACAGCCTCTCGTTACAGTTGCGCCTACTGTCTCTTCCCCTGTGTCCACTGTTGTTACGTCAATAGCTGTGGCCTTGTCTCCTCCTCCTCCTCTTTCTTCTGTTTCTTTGCCGTCTGTGGCAACTGTGACTGTTAGTATTCCTGCTGCGCCTCTTGATTCAGCATCCCTCTTGCCAACTCTTTCCCCCGCGACACAAGCCCCAGCGACGATAGTGCCTGTTACTACTGTTGCCTCTCCCACTGTGGTTTTTCATACTCCAACATTAGTGAGTAGTGGGAAGCTGGTGCGTGGATTTGAGGAATGGGATTGGACAAAGTTCAAGGAGCGCATGGGACCATTAGTGGGGTCTGATGTGGGAGATGACGGGAAACAGGTAATCAGGCTGTGCAGTGGGACCGTAATCCTATGTATAGTGTAGAGGATGTTTGGGCGACTATGAAAGATTTTGAGCCTTTCTTTCAGCAGCATGCCCTTAAGCACATGTCAGCTACTTTGTTTGGTCTTTGGCAACAGTACTTTGGAGCGGAGGTGCCTCAGATTTTATATGATATTACAGAATGACTGTATATCAGTGAATTGGGGCCAGAACAAGTCTTTCCTAACGTTACGACAATCATAGGTTACAGGGGCAGACTGCATGAGAAAAGCCTCAGGTCGGTATCCCAGTTTCCAATGAGACAGGTTCATCCTATATACCACCCAGAGATACCAGAGTTAACGGATGAGTGGGGTAATGTGACTCGGACAGCACAGGCTGCCCGGTGAATAAGTTACTTACCTTTGGTAACAGTATATCTGTGAGAAACATAATTTAGTTATAAATTCCTTACCTTAGAATTACCCCCAGGCGTCGGACTGGATCTGGAAAGTTTTTCATCAGCAGTACCTCTGCGCGTTGGAAGGTGGCGTCGGTCGGCTCAGAGACTGTTGTTGGCGTCGGGGTCACCGGGATGACTTTGCGGTAGCTACTTAGATGCTGCCTTTGAGCACTGACGTCAGTTCTGTACACGACTTTTCGCGCCAGAAACGCAGAGCCATGCAAGACACTGACCACTGGTGCACAAAACTAGGGCCGTGAAAGGATGTCCTTAACCCTAGAAATCAGTTTGCAGAATGGGGAGGATGGGTGGGGCAGTAAGGAATCTACAACTAACCTATGTTTCTTACAGATATATCGTTACCAAAGGTAAGAAACTTGTTCCTCTGAAAGAAACAGTTAGTTATAGATTCTTTACCTTAAAATAGATAGCCCAGCAATACCACACCTGGAGGTGAGTCTGCGAACCAAGTTCACACAAGAAAGTCCTGGAGAACAGAACTGCCAAAGAAGCTGTCTCTCCGAACTTGGCTGTCCAGGCAGTAGTGTTTTGTGTTTGTGTGCAGGCATGCCCACGTAGCTTCCTGACAGATGTCATGTAGCAGGACTCCTCGTCCCAAAGCAGTAGTGTCTGCCGTCGCCCTGGTAGAATAGGCGCGTAACCCCACTGGAGGCTCCTTTTTTGCTAGAGAATAGCAGGCTTTAATACACAAAACGATCCATCTAGAGATGGTCCGCTTGTGTACGGCCCGACCTTTTTTAGCGCCCATGTAGCCAACAAAGAGTTGGTCATCCACCCGGAACTGTATGGTGCGATCCAGATAGAAGGAAAGTGCACTTTTTGGGTCCAGACAGTGGAGCCTCTCTTCCTCTTTAGAAGGATGTGGAGGCAGAAACAAGGTGGGCACAGTGATGGTTTGCCCGATGTGAAAGGAGTTGACCACCGTGGGAAGAAAGGATGGACGAGTTCTTAGGACAACCTTGTCCGGATGTACAGCCAGAAAAGGAGGCTTGGATGAAAGAGCCTGGAGCTCACTCACTCTTCTGGCAGATGTGATGGCACCAGGAATGCAGTCTTAAGAGTTAAGAGTCATAGAGGACAGTTGTGAGCAGCTCAAAGGGAGCACACATCAAATAGGTCAAGCCCAAATTCAAGTCCCACTGAGGTATTACGAACGGGATAGGAGGAAAGAGATGAGTAATGCTGTAGGAGAGTAGGGTCTGCTTTCTATGTTCACCCCCACTTTTTGCTTTTGCTTTACTGGTTTTCGACTTAGATGTGGCTGTGGGCCTGCTAATCAGACCCACAGCCCTGCTGTTCTCTCTCTAAATTAATACTATGTACTTTAGGTGCATAACCCATTTGGATAGGATCACCTTATTGGCCCCTGTACAGTATACCCTAGGTACCCAGGGCATAGGTGTACCCTAGGCCTACCAGGGGCTGCAGCATGTATTATGCCACCCCTGGCCTGGCCTTCCATTTTGACACAACTGGCGGATCACTCAGCTGGGGCAAGGTCGTGTACTCACCCCTTGCTTAGGTGTAGTATTCCTATACCTAACTTACATATAGACACATGTGTACCTATCAGTCACTCCTATGGCAGGCCTTGACATTCCTGGAGGCAGAGTGCTTGGTAACATGTGAGATGGTGCTCTAGCATGAGCTGAGCCTGTCTGCAGCTTTCGGAACCTTGTCCTTATAGCTGTTCTATGATATAGCCTACCATATACTCTTAAAGTGCCTTATAATCTTAGACGGTTATGGTAACTATGGTTTGGCTTTATCAAAACATGTCGTGTAAGGTGTCTAACACTAGGGAATAATACCCCCATGCCATTTCTGGACATGAGAATATTATTCCCCCCTTCTAGAGGGAAAGACATGTTAAAATCATACTTCAACTGTTAGCCTCTGACCAAAGCCTCAGCATCACAAAATGGATGCTGCTGCCACGACACAAGTCTGACCTCCTGCAGCTGGGAGTGATCCCAGCCAGGGAGGCCTGGACAATAGGTTTCCTGCTTGGGGAGGTGCTAGCACCTCTCCAGACAGCCTTTAGTGTATTGGGGCAGGGTGGGCTGAAAGGAATGAGACATGCCTGGGGCACACAAGGTGTTCCTTGCATAGTCCAGTTCAAACCGGCGCTGGGGCACTCCAGCCCCAGCTCTGGCGCGAAACTGGACAAAGGGAAGTGGGTGTAACCACCCCCTCCCAGGTCCCACCCATAAGGCGTGACCTAGCAGGTATCCCAGCCCCCCAGATTAGTATAAGAGTGGGAGTTGGGCCTCAAGACTTTAGATTATCCTGAACCTGCAAAACTGAACAGGAACTCTGGACCTTCGACATTCGACGAAAGAAGAAGACTGAAGAATCTCCCTTGTAGCCAAGGAGTGGCTACCCTGTGCAAACAGGCACCATCAAGAGACTACCCTTTGCTTTGCGACCGTTCTACGAGGAACCGACTGCAGAGCCTGACCAGAGCCTTGATTTCCAGACTTCTCCGACCCTCATCCACATCTGCAGCAGAGCTGAGATCCGTGGAGGCGACGAGCGACGTGGGACCGGCTACCTGGGAAAAGTGGCTAGTAACTTACAGCGCAGCTTCTGAGGTACCCTCGAAGTTGTGCACCGGGGATTGAGAAGCCCCAACCCCAAGCACCATCTGCACCGAAGACCAGCCCCCCACACTCCACGAGTCCTGCGTGGGGCCCTTCAGCATTTTCCTGCTTGCCGCGTCTGTCCGGTTGCTTGCCCGCTGGCTAGTGGCCTTTGTGACGACGCTCCCTGAAATCTTCTGCGCTGGTTTGGCTCCTCCAGACTGGCTCCCGCTTCTCTGCAAAGAAGAAGTACCCCAGACCTTCCTGGTCTGCACCAGAAGCAAGTCCTTTGTTCTTCGTGGGTTCCGCTTGCCAAGGCTTGGTGAGTCCTAGTCCAACTTCGACGCCGCCGACAGCAAGAGCCTTCGTGGGACAGCTCGCCTCCTGGTCCTGGTCGTCCTCGACGCTTCCTGGTCCTCCTGGCTGCAGCGACAAGCTTCACCTTCACCTGCAACTCTTCACGACATCGCCTGGTTCCTTCCTGGTTCCACGTGGTCACTGGCTAGTGACCTTGACTCTGTCCCTTCTGCTTGCAGGTTTCTTCTCTTCTTGATCCCAGCCTTGGGATCCACCGGACACTCTTCACTGACTGCCTGTCAGCATCTTTCTTCAGGCATCCATAGGAGTCGACGACGAAAACGACGCATCTTCACCCCTATGCACCCGCAGCCTGTGGGCTAGGTAACTTGGGTACTCCGGTGCTCATCAGGATAGTGACTATCCTAGTGTCTAGTTTTCAAGTCTCAACTTCCTAGCTACTCCGGAAGTGTCCTAAATCTATCTATTTCTAAACTGTAATATTGCTATTGACTTTTACGCATTACGCGTGAGTGTTTCCACTCTGCACACGAATCCCGTGGGCCTCCCACTTCCTAACTAACGCTAGTGTAGTGAAGCCCCAGCGATTCCCTAGGCCTAGGCCTATTCTATTTCCGTGACAGTGGTTCTTATACCACTTATTTAGTATATGGTTTGCGTGGCCCCTAGGGCCTAACTGTATTACTTACCTGTGTGACTTACTGTATGCATTAATAAGACTGTGTTGTACTTACCTCGAATCTCATAAAGAGTGCTGAGGGTTTGCTAGAATAAATACACTTTATTTTATATATATATCTGTTGTGGTGTCCTTTCATTTGGTATTCAAGGGATTATATATGGTATCACAGCTGGCTTCACATGCCATTCAGAGTTTAGCCTAAGACTGCTCTTGTCCATGCTACCACTAGGATAGCTGGTCTATAAGGTTGACTTTACAACCAATCACCATAAGGGTATTTGGACTGATATAAGGTGTACACTATAACTAGTGACATCATACATCAGGCCAACTTCTCACATTGGTGAGCAGCGGTTGGGATCTGAGCTTGCTGTTGTAATACCATTGTAATCTTGAGATACTAAATTGAAAGATCACACAGATATTGTCTAGGTACATATAACATAGATTATTATACTTAAGTCCTACTGGACTTTGTAGTTGTAGGTTGAAGGGAGTAACACACCCTGACTACAACTACTAGAAAGGTTTAGTAGATACAACTAGTGTAGGTAGGTGCACACACCACACCCTCACTAGATCATGTCTCTGAGAGTAGATCAAGTAGATGCTCTCTCAGGAGGATCAGGTCTGCAAAAGATCCCCTCTAGATATGATACCTTAACATTCCAGGAGATGAGACAATTGTGTACCTCCAGAGGAATAAAACAGGGTGCAAACCCTACCCTCCTTCAGTTAAGACAACTCCTAGAGGAGTATGATGCTCAGAGGGCATCTCAGGCAGGTGCCCTAGGCACAGAGGAGGGTCTACCCACCACAGAGGAGTCAGATGGGGCTTCAGATGGGGAGGTAGACAGCCAGAGCCAAGTAAGGAGACTTAGCCAGGCTAACTTAAGTTTACATGGGAGTTTGCATGGGGTCCCCCCATACAGACCCACAAGTAGGCATTCACAGAGAAGCAGGAGGGACAGATCCCCTTCAAGGGAATCCATCCACTCCCATGTCTCTAGCATCTCTAATGCTTCCTCTCACAGGGGAATGACTTCACCTGAGAGAAAGGAGCATGCAGCCAGAATGAGGGAGGCTAATCTGAGGATTCAGAGGGAAGAACTTGCCCTTGCCAAAGAGAAGCTTGCTCTGGCTAGAGAGCAAAAGTTAAGTGGGTTAGAACCCACTGGTGGCAGCAACATTCCTAGAGATAGAGACAGGCACTATGATAATAGAAACCTGAGCAAGATTGTCCCTCCCTACAAGTGTGGGGATGACATCCACAAATGGATAACTGCTTTGGAGAGAGCTTGCAAAGTACAGCAGGTACCCCAAAGTCAGTGGGCAGCTATCTTGTGGCTCTCCTTCTCTGAGAAAGGAAGAGACAAGCTCCTCACAGTTAGTGATGAGGATGCAGATAATTACACTGTCCTGAAGAGTGCTCTGATTGATGGGTTTGGCCTAACCACTGAACAATACAGGTTGTTGTTCAGGGATACCCAGAAGACACAGACTCAGGACTGGACTGACTTTGTAGATTGTGCCACTAAGGCTCTGGAAGGCTGGCTAATGGGAAGTAAGGTTAAGGACTATACAGGATTGTATAATTTGATCATGAGAGAGCAAATACTTAACAACTGTCAAAACCAGCTATTGCATCAACACCTGATTGATTCTGATCTGACTTCTCCCCAAGAATTGGGAAAGAAGGCAGATAGATGGGTCAGGACTAGAGTTAAGCAGAAAAACCAGAACCAGGGCGGTGATCAGAAAAAGGCAGACCAGAAGGGTAATGAGCAGAAACAAAAAGACCAGAAGTCTTCACCAGGCCCCCAAAAGGCTCAGGGGGAGGGTGGTTCCAAAAAGGATAAGAAGAAAGATGGCCAAAAGAAACCATGGTGCAACTATTGTAAGTCCAACTCACATTGGTTTAGTGAGTGCACCAAAAAGGATAAGCCCCCAGCCACCATTGCCCCTAAGGCAACTGTACCCCCTAGTTCAGCTGTAAGTGGTGGTTCCCAGCAAAAGGGTGTAGTAGGGTTAACCCTGGGAACTGAGGAGGATTCTGGCCTAGTCAGAGTACCTACTCAGGCTGTCCTGATCTGTGATGGGGACTTAGCTTTGTCCTCTACTGTAGGCCCCAGTAACCTGGGCAAGTACAGACAGACACCTTTTATCAACCAAAGAATGGCTCAGGCCTACAGGGACACTGGAGCTAGTGTCACAATGGTGACACCTGCTTTTGTGGACCCTGGACAGATCATACTAGGTGAGAATTACCTAGTGACCAACGCTAGCAATGCCACTACCTCCCATAGTGTGGCTATTGTTAACTTCTCCTGGGGAGGGGTAACTGGCCTCAAGAAAGTTGTTGTTAGTTCAGACCTTCCTGTAGAGTGTTTACTGGGCAATGATCTTGAAACTTCAGTTTGGTCTGAAGTGGAGTATAGGACCCATGCAGAAATGCTGGGGATAGATGCACATGTCCTTGCTGTGACCAGGTCACAGGCCAAAAAGTGCAACACTGAACAAGTGCTGGATCCTGAAACTATGGACCAGTCACAACCCAAGAGAAAGAGCAGTAGGGTTAAGGCTGTGCCTTCCCCCCTGCCTCAGGTGGTGGATCAGCCCTCCCAGGAGGATGATTCTGAGAGCCCTGAAGGAACTGTCCTAGAAGAACTTGAACCTGATCAGGTTGAGTTTCTTGGGACAGGGGGACCTTCCAGGGCAGATCTGAGGCAGGCTCAATTAGACTGCCCCTCTCTTGAACCCCTCAGACAGCTGGCTGCTGCTGAGGCTGCAGGGAATGCTCAAGGTACCCATAGAGTGTATTGGGATGAAGGGCTACTGTACTCAGAGGCTAGAGACCCCAAGCCTGGTGCATCCAGGAGGTTGGTCATACCACTGAAGTTCAGAGGCTTCCTTCTAACCTTGGCCCATGATATTCCCCTTGCAGGACATTTAGGCCAGAACAAGACTTGGGACAGGCTTGTCCCTCACTTTCACTGGCCCCATATGTCAGAAGATACTAAGGAGTTTTGTCGCTCCTGTGTCACCTGCCAAGCCAGTGGCAAATCAGGTGGCACCACAAAGGCCCCCCTCATACCACTACCTGTGGTGGGGGTCCCGTTTGAAAGAGTGGGCATAGATATTGTAGGACCAATGGACCCACAGACAGCATCTGGGCACAGATTCATACTGGTGATAGTGGACCATGCCACCAGGTACCCAGAAGCAATTCCCCTGAGGACCACAACAGCTCCTGTTGTGGCAAGGGCCCTGCTTGGAGTATTCTCCAGAGTGGGCTTTCCAAAGGAGGTCATTTCTGACAGAGGTGCCAACTTTATGTCAGGATACTTGACTGCAATGTGGAAGGAGTGTGGTGTTAACTATAAGTTCACCACACCCTATCACCCACAGTGCAATGGGCTTGTTGAGAGATTCAACAAGACCCTAAAGGGAATGATAAAAGGATTACCAGACAAGCTTAGGCGAAGATGGGACATCCTTTTACCCTGCCTTCTGTTTGCTTACAGAGAGGTCCCACAAAAGGGGGTTGGCTACAGCCCTTTTGAGCTTTTGTTTGGGCATCCTGTAAGAGGACCCCTGTGTTTGGTGAAGGAAGGATGGGAGAGACCTCTCAGACAACCCAAACTAGACATAGTGGATTATGTACTTGGTCTCCGCTCCAGGATGGCAGAGTATATGAAGAAGGCTTCTAAAAACCTTGAGGCAAGCCAAGAACTCCAAAAAGCTTGGCATGACCAAAAGGCTGTACTGACTGTTTACCAGCCAGGACAGAAAGTGTGGGTGTTGGAGCCAGTGGCCCCAGCAGCACTCCAAGACAAATGGTCTGGACCCCACACTATTGTTGAGAAAAAGGGAGAAGTCACCTACTTGGTGGACCTTGGGACTCCCAGAAGCCCCCACAGGGTGCTTCATGTCAACAGATTGAAGGCATATGTTGACAGGGCAGACATGGGGCTACTCATGGCTACAGATGAGGGGCAGGAGGAAGAGAGTGACCCTCTCCCAGACCTGTTGACTCAGAACCCTGATGATGGCTCAGTTGATGGTGTGGTCTTTTCTGACAGCCTCACTGTCCATCAGCAACAGGACTGCAGACAAGTTCTGCAGGCCTACAGACATATGTTCTCTCTGACCCCAAGTCAGACAAACTGGTGCACCCATGAGGTGGACACTGGTGACAGTCTGCCTGTGAAGAGTAAAATCTACAGGCAACCTGACCATGTCAGGGACTGCATAAAAGTTGAGGTACAAAAGATGTTGGAGTTGGGAGTCATTGAACCTTCAGAGAGCCCTTGGGCTAGTCCTGTAGTCCTTGTGCCAAAACCTCACACCCAAGATGGTAAGAGAGAGATGAGGTTTTGCGTGGATTACAGAGGTCTCAATGCTGTCACTAGGACAGATGCCCACCCAATACCTAGGGCAGATGAGCTCATTGACAGACTGGCAGCTGCTAAGTTTTTGAGCACATTTGACCTAACAGCAGGCTACTGGCAAATCAGACTAGCTGAGAGTGCAAAGGCCAAAACTGCTTTCTCGACCCCAGGAGGACATTATCAATTTGTGGTAATGCCCTTTGGTTTGAAGAATGCACCTGCCACTTTCCAAAGGCTGGTGAATCAAGTCCTTACTGGGTTGGATGATTATTGTGCAGCTTATCTTGATGATATTGCTGTCTTTAGCTCCACCTGGGAGGATCACCTGGTCCACCTGAGGAATGTTTTAGAGGCCCTGCAAAAGGCAGGCCTCACTATCAAGGCCACTAAGTGCCAGATAGGGCAGAGCAAGGTTGTATACCTGGGCCACCTAGTTGGTGGGGGTCAGGTTCAACCACTGGAGAGCAAGATCCAGACCATAAAGGACTGGGCTCCTCCAACTACCCAGACTCAGGTCAGAGCTTTCTTGGGCCTGACTGGGTACTACAGAAAGTTTGTTAAGAACTATGGGTCCATAGTGACACCACTTAATGACTTGACCTCCAAAAAGATGCCAAAGAAAGTTCAGTGGACAGTAAGCTGTCAAAAAGCATTTGATGACCTGAAGCAGGCCATGTGCAGTGCACCTATTCTGAAAAGTCCAGACTACTCCAAAGAGTTCATTGTCCAGACAGATGCTTCTGAGTTAGGTGTGGGAGCTGTTCTTTCACAACTGAATGTAGATGGTCAAGACCAGCCCATTGCTTTTATAAGTAGAAGGCTGACCCCTAGAGAGAAACGTTGGTCAGCTATTGAGAGGGAGGCCTTTGCTGTGGTTTGGGCCCTGAAGAAGCTGAGGCCATACTTGTTTGGCACTCACTTCAAGATTCAGACAGACCATAAGCCCCTCTTGTGGCTAAATCAGATGAAGGGTGAAAATCCCAAACTTCTTAGGTGGTCCATTTCCCTACAGGGGATGGACTTCACAGTGGAACATAGACCTGGGACTGACCATGCCAATGCAGATGGACTCTCCAGATATTTCCACTTAGAACATGAAGACTCAACTGGTCAAGGTTAGTTTAATGTCCCTAAGTTTGGGGGGGGGTTGTGTAGGAGAGTAGGGTCTGCTTTCTATGTTCACCCCCACTTTTTGCTTTTGCTTTACTGGTTTTCGACTTAGATGTGGATGTGGGCCTGCTAATCAGACCCACAGCCCTGCTGTTCTCTCTCTAAATTAATACTATGTACTTTAGGTGCATAACCCATTTGGATAGGATCACCTTATTGGCCCCTGTACAGTGTACCCTAGGTACCCAGGGCATAGGTGTACCCTAGGCCTACCAGGGGCTGCAGCATGTATTATGCCACCCCTGGCCTGGCCTTCCATTTTGACACAACTGGCTGATCACTCAGCTGGGGCAAGGTCGTGTACTCACCCCTTGCTTAGGTGTAGTATTCCTATACCTAACTTACATATAGACACATGTGTACCTATCAGTCACTCCTATGGCAGGCCTTGACAATCCTGGAGGCAGAGTGCTTGGTAACATGTGAGATGGTGCTCTAGCATGAGCTGAGCCTGTCTGCAGCTTTCGGAACCTTGTCCTTATAGCTGTTCTATGATATAGCCTACCATATACTCTTAAAGTGCCTTATAATCTTAGACGGTTATGGTAACTATGGTTTGGCTTTATCAAAACATGTCGTGTAAGGTGTCTAACACTAGGGAATAATACCCCCATACCATTTCTGGACATGAGAATATTATTCCCCCCTTCTAGAGGGAAAGACATGTTAAAATCATACTTCAACTGTTAGCCTCTGACCAAAGCCTCAGCATCACAAAATGGATGCTGCTGCCACGACACAAGTCTGACCTCCTGCAGCTGGGAGTGATCCCAGCCAGGGAGGCCTGGACAATAGGTTTCCTGCTTGGGGAGGTGCTAGCACCTCTCCAGACAGCCTTTAGTGTATTGGGGCAGGGTGGGCTGAAAGGAATGAGACATGCCTGGGGCACACAAGGTGTTCCTTGCATAGTCCAGTTCAAACCGGCGCTGGGGCACTCCAGCCCCAGCTCTGGCGTGAAACTGGACAAAGGGAAGTGGGTGTAACCACCCCCTCCCAGGTCCCACCCATAAGGCGTGACCTAGCAGGTATCCCAGCCCCCCAGATTAGTATAAGAGTGGGAGTTGGGCCTCAAGACTTTAGATTATCCTGAACCTGCAAAACTGAACAGGAACTCTGGACCTTCGACATTCGACGAAAGAAGAAGACTGAAGAATCTCCCTTGTAGCCAAGGAGTGGCTACCCTGTGCAAACAGGCACCATCAAGAGACTACCCTTTGCTTTGCGACCGTTCTACGAGGAACCGACTGCAGAGCCCGACCAGAGCCTTGATTTCCAGACTTCTCCGACCCTCATCCACATCTGCAGCAGAGCTGAGATCCATGGAGGCGACGAGCGACGTGGGACCGGCTACCTGGGAAAAGTGGCTAGTAACTTACAGCGCAGCTTCTGAGGTACCCTCGAAGTTGTGCACCGGGGATTGAGAAGCCCCAACCCCAAGCACCATCTGCACCGAAGACCAGCCCCCCACACTCCACGAGTCCTGCGTGGGGCCCTTCAGCATTTTCCTGCTTGCCGCGTCTGTCCGGTTGCTTGCCCGCTGGCTAGTGGCCTTTGTGACGACGCTCCCTGAAATCTTCTGCGCTGGTTTGGCTCCTCCAGACTGGCTCCCGCTTCTCTGCAAAGAAGAAGTACCCCAGACCTTCCTGGTCTGCACCAGAAGCAAGTCCTTTGTTCTTCGTGGGTTCCGCTTGCCAAGGCTTGGTGAGTCCTAGTCCAACTTCGACGCCGCCGACAGCAAGAGCCTTCGTGGGACAGCTCGCCTCCTGGTCCTGGTCGTCCTCGACGCTTCCTGGTCCTCCTGGCTGCAGCGACAAGCTTCACCTTCACCTGCAACTCTTCACGACATCGCCTGGTTCCTTCCTGGTTCCACGTGGTCACTGGCTAGTGACCTTGACTCTGTCCCTTCTGCTTGCAGGTTTCTTCTCTTCTTGATCCCAGCCTTGGGATCCACCGGACACTCTTCACTGACTGCCTGTCAGCATCTTTCTTCAGGCATCCATAGGAGTCGACGACGAAAACGACGCATCTTCACCCCTATGCACCCGCAGCCTGTGGGCTAGGTAACTTGGGTACTCCGGTGCTCATCAGGATAGTGACTATCCTAGTGTCTAGTTTTCAAGTCTCAACTTCCTAGCTACTCCGGAAGTGTCCTAAATCTATCTATTTCTAAACTGTAATATTGCTATTGACTTTTACGCATTACGCGTGAGTGTTTCCACTCTGCACACGAATCCCGTGGGCCTCCCACTTCCTAACTAACGCTAGTGTAGTGTAGCCCCCAGCGATTCCCTAGGCCTAGGCCTATTCTATTTCCGTGACAGTGGTTCTTATACCACTTATTTAGTATATGGTTTGCGTGGCCCCTAGGGCCTAACTGTATTACTTACCTGTGTGACTTACTGTATGCATTAATAAGACTGTGTTGTACTTACCTCGAATCTCATAAAGAGTGCTGAGGGTTTGCTAAAATAAATACACTTTATTTTATATATATATCTGTTGTGGTGTCCTTTCATTTGGTATTCAAGGGATTATATATGGTATCACAGCTGGCTTCACATGCCATTCAGAGTTTAGCCTAAGACTGCTCTTGTCCATGCTACCACTAGGATAGCTGGTCTATAAGGTTGACTTTACAACCAATCACCATAAGGGTATTTGGACTGATATAAGGTGTACACTATAACTAGTGACATCATACATCAGGCCAACTTCTCACAAATGCTTTTTAAGAAATGATTTGCAACCGGGGACTTGAAGAGTGAAGGCTGATCAGGAAGCCTTAGAAAGGCAGAAATGGCTGAGAGATAGCCCTTGATAGTGCCCAGAGCAGAGCCCTGCTGGGCCAAAGACAGGAGGAACAAGAAAACCTCAGAAAGAGGGACAGAAAGGGGATCCACAGCCTTTGCTGCACACCATGCCACAAATTTGTTCCAGCAGCAGGCATATACCGTCTTAGTGGAGGGCTGCCTGGCCGCCAAGATTTATTTGAAGGTTTTATATAGCACGAACAAGACCCTTGCGTGTATCAGAGCGTTTTACAGGTGTTGGAAACAGTACAAGCATAGAGGAATAAAAATATAGGTGATTCAGATATAAAGTGATCACTAATAAAGACTAGTAGTTGTATTACAGTGACAAGTAAGTAATTCAAGTAAATTTAGCCATGAGAATCGACTTCACTTCTTTTTTGAAGGAGGCAGTAGAAGGATTAAGTCTTGTTTCTGTGGGCAAAGCATTCCAGATTCTGGGAGCCATTCCTGAGAAGGTCGGGTTATAAGTTTTCTTCTTGACAAATCGTTGTGGTTTCAGTAGAAGACTCCTGGAGGCTCCATTACCACAAGAGAGAACCAGTTTCTGAGCTAGATAACTCGGGGTATTGTTATGTAAGGCCCTTTGCATCATACATGTGATTTTCAGATGAATTCTAGCCTTGAACAGGAGCCAGTTGAGGGCTCTAAGGTCTGGGGAGATGTGTCAGTTTATTTTTGAGCCAGTGACGAGTCTAGCAGCTGAGTTGATTGAGGCTCTTAGCGGGGCCGTCGCTGATCTGGGAAGGCCGCATAGGGCTACCATCCCATATTCCACTCTTGGGATTACTAGAGCTTGCACTGCCTGTTTGAAGTCATTTGCTGGCAGGAAGGGTTTCAGTCTTCTCAAGGTGTTTATGTGGAAATGTGCTCCTTTTGTAGAGGCGCTGATATGTTTCTGCATCTTTAGGTTTCTGTCCAGCGTCACTCCCAGCTATTTTGCTGAGTCTACAATGATAGGTTGCCCTTTGAGTGCTGTTAGTTGCTTCATCCAGTCGAGGATGATGGCCGATTGGTTGGGGGAGTGATTAGGAGGAATTCCGTGTTGAGGGAGTTTAGTTTCAAATGGTTTTCTGCCAGCCAAGTTTGAGTTTTTTGTAGCGTCGAGTTGAGAGATTTAATGTCCTTAAGTTAGTGGATCTTTATGTAGAGTTGGGTGTCATCTACGTACATGTGAAAGTGGACATTGGAGAGACTGAGCAGTTCTTTGAGTGGTTCCATGAAAAGGTTGTAAAGTGTGGGTGAAAGGGAAGACCCCTGTGATAATCCTACCGTGACTGGGACGAGGTTGGATAAGGATTGATTGACCTTGAATCTTTGAGTTGTATTTTGGAGGAAGGAGGTAAACCAAATAAGCACAGATCCTGATAGTCCCATTCTGTGTTTCAGGAGCTCTAGCAGGTTGTCGTGTTTGACGGTGTCAAATGCCGATTACAGGTCAAGTAAGATTAGTAGACAGGCTTCGTTTTGGTCAAGGATTTTTAGTGCGCCACCTATTATGTGGGTCATGGCTGATACCGTACTGTGACCTGCACGGAAGCCTGATTGGAATTGGTTGAGCAGGTTGAATTGTTCAATGTGGTTGCTAAGCTGCGAGTGAACCCATTTTTCCAAGAGCTTAGCTAGCATGTGGATGCTGGATATCGAGCGATAGTTATTTAAATTTGCTGGATCATCCATTGGTTTCTTTAGGATAGGGGATACTTGACCTGTTTTCAGGATTTCTGGAATGGTTCCTTGAAGGAGGGAGGTATTTATAATCTTGGTCCAGAGAGGTAGTAGCAGTGGAATTAAATCTTTTAAGTAGTTAGCCGTAGAGAGTCGGTGAAGTGGCTGGAGGGATTCAACGCAGTTAGTGTTTTTAGTATAGTATCTTCACTGTAAATGTAGAAGGAGGACCAGGTTGCATTGTTTTAAGGTTGAATTTTGCGGGGCAATTGAGTGTGGCACCTATCGGGGGCAGTGAGGTGTCCTTCTGCGTGTCAGTAAGGGATAAAAGGTCATTGAGCAAGTCAGGTTTTATGGTTTCTGACTTCATAGTGAAAAAAGAGGCAAATTCCTCGCAATTGAGTAGGGTGTCGGGAATAGCTATGGAGTATGTGGGTACACCCTTAGTTCGGGTTTGATTAGTTCGAATAGCTTTTTGGGACGGTTCTTGGCTTGGTCCTGTTGATTACTGTACAAATCGGCTTTAGATCATCTGATCTTTCTAAAATGATGGTTTCTCATGGTTCTTACTAGCTTGAGGTGGTCAAAGGAGGGCGCCGATCTCCATCTTCGTTCGATTAATCTTAATGACCGTCTGTCTTCATTTTGCCTGCCACCATACCAGGGTTTTGAGTCTTTAGTGGTGACTCTTTTCAATTGTAAAGAAGCTATTTGGTCTAATAACCTGTTCATGGAGTGGAAGTAATGGTTCGTCAGAACCTGTACATCGGCTATGTCTTCAGGGGGAAGCAAAATGTTAGGATTAGGGGTTGAGATTAGATCTGAACCAACGTTTTTTAGTTTCCTCTTCCAGATCTTCACTCTCGGGGTTGTGTTGAGAGTAGTTTAACTAATTTCATGACATGGAATGTAATGATGTGATGGTCAGACCAGTCACAAGGGAGGATCGATTCAAGCTGCGTGGAGTCAACTTTGGAGATTACTAGGTCGAGGGTTGAGCCTTTGTCATGTGTAAGGCTATTACAGATTTGGTTAAAGTTAAGGTCTGAGAGGAAAGCTTTGAGGCTGTTGACCCTTGGGTCATTCTGGTCTTCCCAGTGGAGGTTGAAGTTACCCAGGAATATCTGAATATTTTGTTGGCCATCATTTGTAGCTAGAATATCCATGAGGTGTTCTATGAAGTTGAGGTTATCCCCTGGAGGGTGGTAGAACGTGTGTAGTGAGCATATTGATTTGTTATTACTAATGATGTTTAAGCAAAAGTATTCACAGGAGGATAGTGTTGGGACGTTGGAGCTGGTCACTGTTAGATTGCTATGATGTCTGCAAGCAATCCCACTACCTGGTCTATGAATTCTGTCCAGTCTAGTGATGTCATAGTTTGGGGGTACTAGTATGTCAAGGATGGGTGTAGATGATTCATTTAGCCATGTTTCTGTCAGGATTAGTATGTCAGGTTCATTAGCGAGTATAAGGTCAGCAATGCCGGTTGCATAATAAAATGCTGACCTACAGTTTAGGAGTATACATGTTAGCCGCATCTTGTTCGGTACTTTGATGGGTTAGAGTGTGAGGGGGATATCCGTGAGGTTGTTTTGAACTATGCCTCTGGAATTGTGTCTAGTGGCTCTGTGGGTGTTGATAGGGATAGACTGTATTAGGGAATGTATACGTGCGTTGAGGGGTGCCCAGAATTAGGTGCGAGGTACAGTAGCTCATAACAATGGAGTAGGGAGCTTACGTCTTTAGATGATAATGGATTTATCATCCTGACTGGGTGGGATAGGGCATTGTGGTATGGCACTGTACTCCATCTTGGGGGCTCATGCTTCCTGGGGCTTAAGTGTAGTTGTTGGGAGTGTTTCGAATTTTTAATGTGTGAATTGCCATATTTACTGGATGGACTGTGGGTGATGGAGGTGAAGTCGGGCCATGTACGTAGTTTGAAGAGGAGTCGTCCTTAGGATCCTTGTGTTGAGAACTTCCTGTTTGGTTATCTGTGGGGGGGGACGTAATGGCCGTGAGTGAGGGGGTATGGATATGGGTTATGTAAGGGACTGTGGTGGTAGAGGTGAGGGTAGAAGGGACGGTTGGGATGGAGGGATGAGGGGAGGTAGGGGTTTCGGGTGAGATTGGGACAGTGTGAATATTAGTGTTATTAGGGGAGGAGTAGGAGTAGGGGAGCTGTGCTGCACTCTGAGGATATGTGGGGGATTGGCTTTGGGGTGTGAGTGGGACAGTGGGAGTATTGGTGCGAGGAGATGGGGTGGTATGGCGGGGTGAAAGGAGATAGGGGTGTGGGGTGAGAGTGGAACCATGGGGTTAAGGGTGGTGTTGTGGTGTGAGTAGGGCTTGGGGAGGTATGTGTTGTTTCCCCAGGAGACGGTTAGGTCTGGGGTGGGTGTATGTGTAGGATGGGACAACTGGGGACAATAACTTAATGGGGAATCCGACCGGGAGCTGGTGAGTGATCTGTGATTATGATTAGCTGGGGAGGAGGGATGGGGTCTTATAACTTTTTCCTTGATGAGAGGAAAGATGTTATACAGAAGGTTTAGGTTGTGGTCCGATGATTGCATGAAGATGATCCCATTATGATATTTAGTGATTGTAACTGCTGCTTTAAAGATTTGGGAGGGGATGATAGATAGCGTAATTACATGTGCTGTTTTCCTCGTAGAGGCAACCGTGAATAGGGAGAGAAAGGCTTTTCTCCATTGAGCTCTTCTTTTAGTATAGAAGATGATGTCATTAGTAGTATGACCTTTGATAATTGAGAAGTAGGGATCAGAAATTGGGGTTTCAGGGTGAGATTTTAGAATATTGTGTTTAAGTCCTTTAGCTGCTTTTTTTGTAAGGTTGGGGGGTAGATAATGGAATAGGTGTGGAAACCAGAGTGCTCCATAGTGGGGTTGATGCTTGTAAGAAGGGGAAGAGCAGGGTCGGTGGCGTACATGCGATGATTTGCACTAGGGGGAGGAGGTGGCGCACGGTCTGACGGGCGGGACTCTCACCTTAGAGATTGTTGGGCTAGGAGCTGAGTCAGTGGAGTACCTGCGGCGATTTGCATTAAGGGGAAGAAGTGCCGCTAGGTCTGACGGTCGGGAACTCACACCTTTGCGATTGTAGGGTTAGGACCTGAGGATGTCGTCAGTGATCTTCAGGGGCCAACCCATGTAGAATGCGTCAGTCCAAGAGAGCCTCTCTGTTTACTAACTAGATCTATTCCTGCTATGTAGTCCTTACATCAAAGACTTCGAGAGGCAAGTCAAATGACATCAACTGTCGCCGCTCAATCTCCACGCAAGGAGGTGGAGGCTGGACAGGTTCGGGTGCAGGACCGTTCCCTGCTGCTGCGACAGAAGATCCTCCTGAAGAGGCAGTCTGATCGAAGGAACGATAGCCATGTTGAACAGCTTGGGATGCCAAAATCTTTGTGCCCAATCCAGAGCCTCAAGAATGACTTGGGCCCGGTTGCGCTTGATCTTCTTCAGCACTCTGGGCAGAAGTGGTATAGGCGAAAAGGCGTATAGAAGACCGCAACTCCTCTCGTGATGAAAAGCCTCGCCTAGCATGTGCCGCCTTGGAAATTCCAACGTGCAGAATTGCTGACTTTGCACGTTCTCTTCGGTGGTGAATAGATCTAACCAAGGCTCTCCCCACTGCTGAAAGAGACCTCGCACCACCAGTGAAGACTCCACTTGTGATTCATCATGTACCTGCCACTGAGTACATTCGCCCTGGCGTTCACTGAACCTGCCAGGTGTTGAACCACCAGGGATATGCCCTGATGTTCCAGCCATGTCCAGAGGTTGAGGGCCTCCTGAGATAGGGTCCACGACCCCACCCTGCCTTGTTTGTTGCAGTACTACATGGCGATGGTGTTGGCCGTGAACACATGCACTTCTCTTCCCCGAACAGAGGGAAGGAAGGCTTTGAGTGCAAGACGGATCGCTCGAAGCTCCAGAAGGTTGATGTGGAGCCTGGACTCCGCTGGAGACCAGAGGCCTCTGATCTCCGCCTCTCCCATGTGGCTGCCCCATCCAAGAAGGGATGGGCCTGTCACCACTGTGTGTTCTGGTTGGGGAAGGGAGCGGGACCTGCCGTTCACCCAATCCTGGTTCGTGAGCCACCACTGCAATTGTCGTGCAGTGCCCTCCGAGATCTGGACGTAATCGGACAGACGAAAAAGTTACTTACCTTCGGTAACGCTTTTTCTGGTGGATACAATATCTGCCTGTGGATTCCTCACCTTCTGAATACCCCCTGCACCAGCATTCAGAGGAAATTCTTTCCTAGCTCTCCCACGTCGACGAGGACGTCATAATGCTACGGCTCCGCTCGGGGCTCCGCATGACGTCACCGGAGCCATAAAAGGACCTCGCTGGCGTGATGACGTCAGTTCCACCCATTGTTTCCGTTCCACCGAGGCAAACGGGCGGACCGACACATTTTCAAATGTAAATATAGCATACCAAACATATACGCATATATAAATTCACAAATGAATAATCAATAAAGACAGAGAAATAGCAACAGAATAAGCATTTCTCATTGTGAGAAGTTGGCCTGATATATGATGTCACTAATTCTAGTGTACACCTTGTATCAGTCCAAACAACCCTTATGGTGATTGGTTGTAAAGTCAACCTTATAGACCAGCTATCCTAGTGGTAGCATGGACAAGAGCAGTCTTAGGCTAAACTCTGTATGGCATGAGAAGCCAGCTGTTATACCATTTGTAATCCCTTGAATACCAAATGAAAGGACACCACAACAGATTTATATATAAAAATAGAATGTATTTATTCTAGTCAAAATACCCTTAGCAGTCTTTATGAGATTCGAGGTAAGTACAACACAGTCTTATTTAAGCATACATTAAGTCACACAGGTAAGTAATACAGTTAGGCCCTGGGGCCACGCAAACCATATACTAAGTAAGTGGTATAAGAACCACTGTCACGAACACAGGATAGGCCTAGGCCTAGGGAATCGCTGGGGATACACTATACTACCAAAGGTTAGGAAGTGGGAGGCCCACGGGATTCAGGTGCAGAGTGGAAACACTCACACGTAATTCGTAAAAAGTCGATAGAAGAACAAGTTACTTACCTTCGGTAACGATGTATCTGTAAGAAACATTAGTTAGTTAGATTCCTCACCTTAGAATATCCCCAGGCGTCAGACTGGATCCGGAAGATTTTTCGTCAGCAATACCCCTTGCGCGTTGCTAGGCGTCGTCTGTGGCTCCGCGTCCGTCGTCGGCATCGTGCGCCGGAATGACGTCGTCGGAGTACTTAGACGCCGCCCTCGCGCGCTGACGTCAGTTCTTGTACATAGTCTTCCGCGCCAGGAACGCAGAGCCATGCAAGATACCGACACTGGTGCCAAAAAAGTTTAGGGCCCTGAAAGGGATAGCCTTAACCCTAGATGTCAGTTCGCAGAACGGGGAGGATGGGTGGGTCGGTGAGGAATCTAACTAACTAATGTTTCTTACAGATACATCGTTACCGAAGGTAAGTAACTTGTTCATCTGAAAGAAACACGTTAGTTAGATTCCTCACCCTAGAATAGATACCCAAGCAATACCATCCCCGGTGGTGGGTCTGCGAACCAAGATCACACCAGAAAGTCCTGGAGGACAGAACGGCCAAAGAAGCCATCCCTCCGGACTTGGCTGTCAAGGCAATAATGCCTGGCAAACGTGTGTAGCGAAGCCCACGTAGCCGCCTGACAGATGTCCTGCAAAGGGACACCCCGTCCCAAAGCAGTAGTAGCCGCTGTGGCCCGAGTAGAATGGGCGCGCAGCCCAACAGGAGGGTCCTTTTTTGCCAAGGAATAACAAATTTTGATGCACAAAACGACCCACCGAGAGATGGTCCGTTTGTGCACAGCTTTCCCCTTCTTAGCACCCACGTATCCAACGAAAAGTTGGTCGTCCACCCGGAACTGCTTTGTGCGGTCCAGATAAAAGGAGAGCGCACGTTTTGGGTCCAGACGGTGGAGCCTCTCTTCCTCTTTGGAAGGATGCGGAGGCGTAAAGAAGGTGGGCAAGGTGACAGACTGCCCAAGATGAAAGGGGGTCACCACTTTCGGAAGAAAGGAGGGACGAGGCCGAAGGACAACCTTGTCCGGATGAACAGAGAGAAAAGGAGGCTTTGATGAGAAAGCCTGGAGCTCACTCACCCGTCTAGCCGAGGTGATGGCTACCAGAAAAGCAGTCTTAAGCGTCAGCAGACGAAGAGCACAATTATGAAGAGGCTCAAAGGGAGCGCACATTAGAAATGTGAGAACAAGATTCAAGTCCCACTGAGGCATTACAAAAGGGACAGGAGGGAACGTGTGAGTAATGCCCTTTAGAAAGCGTGTAACTACAGGGGACTTGAAAAGAGAAGGCTGATCAGGAAGCCGCAAGAAGGCAGAGATGGCAGCAAGATAACCTTTCAAGGTGCCCAGGACAGAGCCCTGCCGGGCCAAAGAAAGAAGAAAGAGGAGAACCTCAGAAAGAGGGGCGGAAAGGGGATCCACAGCCTTTGCTGTGCACCATGCCACAAATTTGTTCCACCGGCTGTCGTATACCGTCTTTGTGGAGGGACGCCTGGCTGCCAGAATGATATCACAGACTTCAGGAGGCAAGTCAAATGGCATCAACTGCCGCCGCTCAATCTCCACGCATGGAGGTGGAGGCTGGACAGGTTCGGGTGGAGGAATGTCCCCTGCTGCTGCGACAGAAGATCCTCCCGAAGGGGCAGACGTATCGGAGGATCAGTCAACATACTGAGTAGCTCGGGATACCAGTACCTTCGTGCCTAATCCGGAGCCACCAAGATGACTTGGGCCCGGTCGTGCCTGATCTTCTTCAGCACTCTGGGCAGAAGTGGTATAGGCGGAAAGGCGTACAACAGACCGCAACTCCACTCGTGACGAAAAGCGTCGCCGAGCAAGTGCCGCCTTGGAAATTCCAACGCGCAGAACTGCTGACATTGCGCGTTCTCTTCGGTGGCGAATAGATCTAACCAAGGCTCTCCCCACTGCTGAAAGAGACCTTGCGCCACTTCGGAGTTCAGACGCCATTCGTGATCCATCATGCACCGGCAGCTGAGTTCGTCTGCTCTGGCGTTCAGAGAGCCCGCCAGATGTTGAACCACTAGGGTGACGCCCTGGTGTTCCAGCCACGTCCAGAGGCACAGAGGCTCCTGACAAAGGGTCCACGACCCCACCCCGCCCTGTTTGTTGCAATACCACATGGCGGTGGTGTTGTCCGTGAACACCTGCACGACACTTCCCCTGACAGAGGGAAGGAAGGCTTTCAGTGCAAGTCGGATCGCTCTCAACTCCAACAGGTTGATGTGGAGACGAGACTCCGCCGGAGACCAGAGGCCTCTGATCTCCGCCTCTCCCATATGGCCACCCAGTCCCAGGAGGGACGCATCCGTCACTACGACATGCTCCAGTTGGGGAAGGGAGAGGCTCTTGCCCGTGACCCAATCGCGGTCCGTGAGCCACCACTGCAACTGCTGTGCAGTGCCCTCCGAGATCAAGACATGGTCGGACAGGTTGCTGTGATGCTGGGCCCACTGAAAATTCAGGTCCCACTGCAGAGCCCGCATGCGCCGCCTGGCGTGATGCACTAGTAGGATGCAGGAGGCCATCAGCCCCAGAAGCCGCAACACTAGCCTGACCAAAACCCAGGATAGAGGCCGAAAGATGGGAATCAGGGCCCGAATATCCCGGACCTGCTGTACCGGCGGATAGACCCGGAACTGCGCCGAATCGAGAACCGCTCCGATGAAGAGGAGCTTCTGAGAGGGACTCAGGTGTGACTTCGGCACGTTGATGGAAAACCCCAGCAAATGCAGGAGATCCGCCGTAGTCTGGAGGTGGGAGATGACTGCCTGGGGCGAGCCCGCCTTCAACAACCAGTCGTCGAGATAGGGGAAGACTGGAACCCCTGATCTGCGCAGATGAGCTGCGACCACCGCCATCACTTTCGTGAACACCCGAGGGGCACTGGTAAGGCCGAAGGGGAGCACGGTAAACTGAAAGTGCTCCTGACCCACCGTGAACCGCAGGTAACGCCGGTGGGCCGGCAGGACGGGGATGTGGAAATATGCGTCCTGCAAGTCCTACCATCCAGTCTCCAGGGTCTAGGGCAGCTAGAACCTGAGCCAAAGTCAACATTTTGAACCTTTCCTTCCGGAGGAAGGCATTGACGTTCCGGAGGTCCAAGATAGGGCGCAGGCCCCCTTTGCCCTTCTTGGGCACCAGAAAGTAGTGGGAATAACAACCACGACCTACTTCTGGGCTCGGAACGCGCTCGACGGCCCCCTTGGCCAAGAGGGCCGAAACTTCCTCGTGGAGAAGATTCAAATGATCCCCCGAGATACGGTGGTGCTGCGGTGGCATGGCTGGAGGGGTCGTCTCGAAGGGGAGGGAGTAGCCCCTTCGGACGATTTGCAGCGCCCACCTGTTCGATGTGATGGACCGCCAGTGGAGCAGGTGATGGCGAACTCTGCCGCCCACTGGCGTGGAATGGGCCTGAAAGCTCGGACTAGGAAGGCTTTGAGGCGGATGCTGCCGGGGTGGATGTGGGCTGACCGCGTCGTCCTCCAGAACCGCCTCGGCGGAAACCACGTCCGCGCGCAGGTTGGTTCTGCGGCTGGTGGCTAGGCTGACGTGAGGAGGCACCCCTTCCTTGGCCACGAAAGGGGCGAAAGGCGGAAGTTTGCGACCGCGGGGCCGAGAGGCCCAAGGACTTGGCCGTAGCCCGGGAGTCCTTAAAGCGATGCAGCGCACTGTCCGCTTTCTCACCAAAAAGGCGAGTGCCATCAAAGGGCATGTCCATGAGAGTGCTCTGGACATCCCCCGAAAAGGACGTGGACCGAGCCAGGCGTGACGTCTAAGCGCCACCGTTGTAGAAATCGCCCTACCCAGCGAGTCCGTAGTGTCAAGCCCACATCGGATTGCATGTCGTGCTGCATCCCTGGGTAAGTCGTGTCTGGACCTCCTCCGGGCTCAGGGGCAGTCTCTTGGAATCCCGGTCCGGCGGAGCGGTCGGGAAGGAGGATTGGGAGGTAGAAGCCTGGATAACCAGGCTCTCGGGGGTGGGGCGTGGTGACAGAAAACTGGGGTCGCCTGGAGCAGGGCGGTGGCGCCTGGCGACGTTCCTGTCCACAGGAGGGACTGTGGAGGGCTTGGACTAGGTGCCCTGCAGAATGTCAATGAGGGCCTCATTGAATTGCAGCAGAGGCTCAGTGGAGCCTGCTGTAGACTGAAGCACCTCTGTGAGGACGTTAGTCCTCACAGCCACGGCAGGCAGCTCGAGCCCAAGGGCTGCGGCCGCCTTGCGCAGCACCACAGAGAAAGCAGCTCCCTCCTCCGAAGCCACCGTCGGAGGAGAGATGAATCCAGTGTCTGGTGAGGTATCCAGACCACTGGCCTCCCCCAGTTCATCTGCCCAGTCCTGTGACAGATGAGCCTGAATGGCCATAGGGTCATCGGACCCCTCCCAGTCACCCCCGTCATCCGATTCCTGGTAAACAGGAAGAAGGATCGGAGCCGGACGATAGACATAATGTGTCTCTAGCTGCGCCGTACGCGGCATCCATCGACGCCGGAACGGCGCCGGATCCGGAGCGGGGCTGAACTGGGGCTCGACGCCGAGCGGAGCCGGCGTCAGAGGTGGAACCGGTGTTGACGCCGGCGGAGGAGGCGTGACGAGGTCGACCGGCGTCGACGGGGACTCGGGGACGAGTCCCTCGGGAACCTGCGGCGTCGGGGCCGAAGCCGGAGACGGCGCCGGGGCCGGAGCCGCCGGCATGCAAGGTTGCCCAGTCGGGTCCGCGGGGCCCGAAGGCGCACCAGCGGGCGTCGACGGCGGAGCCAGGCTCCTCATGGCCGAGAGGAAGGCACTGACTTCCGCCGGCGTCGCGTCAGTCCCAGGGACCGGCGGGTATGGGGACATGTGCGGCGCCTGCGGCTCCGCTGGAGCCGCGGGGGTGGAACCACCCTGACCCTCGGCCGAGTCGCGCGACCGGCGAGGGGAGTCCGAAGAGCGGTGTCGCCTCTTGGACTTCTTGGAATGCTTCGACTTACC
Source organism: Triturus cristatus (assembly GCF_964204655.1). Taxonomy (NCBI): domain Eukaryota; kingdom Metazoa; phylum Chordata; class Amphibia; order Caudata; family Salamandridae; genus Triturus; species Triturus cristatus. The sequence continues at coordinate 1,167,100,403 of NC_140591.1, read as the reverse complement.
CGAAGACTTGGAGCCAGACGAGCGATGATGACGTCGGCTGAGTGGCGAATCTCGAGGAGCTTACGGGACCGCTCCCGTCTGGCCTTCGAGGTCAGGGCCTTGCAGTCCGAACACGACTCCGCGTCGTGGTCGAGGCCCAAACAGTAAAGGCACCGGCGGTGATGATCCGTAACCGACATCAAGCGGTTGCAGTCAGCACAGGCTTTGAAACCTGGCATCCTACCGGCACCGGAGTCGAGACAAGATCAAAAAGGATCAAAAAACTTAGTCAAAAAAGACTAAAAGGGGTAGCTCTCCCGGATCTGTGCTTACTGGCGCGGAAGAAAGAAGAACTGACGTCAGCGCGCGAGGGCGGCGTCTAAGTACTCCGACGACGTCATTCCGGCGCACGACGCCGACGACGGACGCGGAGCCGCAGACGACGCCTAGCGACGCGCAAGGGGTATTGCTGACGAAAAATCTTCCGGATCCAGTCTGACGCCTGGGGATATTCTAAGGTGAGGAATCTAACTAACGTGTTTCTTTCAGATATAGTAGTTATTCGAAATTAACAGTTTTAGGACACTTCTGGAATAGCTAGGAGTTCGAGACTTGGAAACTAGACCCTAGGATAGTCAATACCCTTGTGAGCACCGGAGTACTCAAGTTACCTAGCCCACGGGCTGCGGGTGCATAGGTGTGAACTTGCGTTGGGTTTCGTCGTTGACTCCTATGGATGCCTGAAGGAAAGTTGCTGACAGGCAGTCAGTGAAGAGTGTCCGGTGGATCCCAAGGATGGAATCAAGAAGGAAGGATACCTGCAAGCAGAAGGGACAGTGTCTAGGTCACCAGCCAGGAGCCGGGAAGGAACCAGGAAGGAACCAGGCGATGTCTTGCAGATGCAGGTGAAGAGGTGAAGCTTGTCGCAGCAGCCACGGGTACCAGGAGACGTCGAGGACGACCAGGACCAGGAGGCGAGCTGTCCCACGAAGGCTCTTGCTGTTGGCGGCATCAATGTCGAGTTAGGACCCAACAAGCCTTGGCAAGCGGAACCCACGCAGGATGGAGGACTTGCTTCTGGTGCAGACCAGGATGGTCTGGGGTGCTTCTCTTTCACAGAGGAGCGAGTGCCAGTCGGGAGGAGCTGGACCAGCAAGATGAAATCAAAGGTTCGTCGTCGCAGAGGTCACTAGCCAACGGGCCAGCAACCGGACAACACGTCGAGCAACTCAGGTGCAGAAGAACAAGTTACTTACCTTCGGTAACGCTTTTTCTGGTGGATACAGTATCTGCCTGTGGATTCCTCACCTTGTGAATATCCCCTGCGCACGGAACTTTTCTCCCCAGCACTCCACGTCGACGTGGGCGACGTCACAATGCGCCGGCTCCGCTCGCGACTCCGATCGACGTCACCGGAGCCATAAGAAGCCCACGTCCGCGTGATGATGCCAGTTCCGCCCCTTTTTTCCGTGCCTTCGAGGCACATGGACGGACTGACAGCAATAAACATACACAGCATACACAGTACACAATATGCAAAGCAACACACACAGTGTGAAGAATAAATAAAAAGGCAAAAGAAAGACATAATGCCTCTGACAGTAATAAATACATCTTGAAATACCAGTAAACTGAAACATTAGCAACAGGACATCAAGCATAGAAGGACGGACAACGGGGAGGCGGGTGGGTCAGTGAGGAATCCACAGGCAGATACTGTATCCACCAAAAAAAGCGTTACCGAAGGTAAGTAACTTGTTCTTCTGATGGATACATCTGCCAGTGGATTCCTCACCTTGTGAATAGATTCCCACAGCAGTCCGCACTCCCGGAGGAGGGTGTCCATCCTTCTATACCAAAAAGTCCTGAAGCACAGAGCGCGCGAAGTGGCCCTCCCTCCTCATCTCTGAGTCCAAGCAATAATGCTTCGCGAAAGTATGGAGGGAGGCCCACGTCGCGGCTTTACAAATATCCGCCACGGGAACACCCCGGGCCAAGGCAGATGTTGAAGACTTAGCTCTAGTAGAGTGAGCACGAATACCCTCAGGAGGAGTCTTACCAGCCAGGGCGTAGCAGATCTTGATGGTCAGTATTATCCATCTTGACAGCGTGCGCTTGTGCACCGCTTTACCTTTAGAACGACCAACGTAGCCAATAAAGAGCTGGTCATCAAGGCGAAAGTCCTTGGTTCTGTCCAGATAAAAACTCATAGCCCTCTTTGGGTCAAGGCGATGGAGTCTTTCCTCCTCCTTGGAGGGATGAGGGGGTGGATAGAAAACAGGGAGGGTAATAGACTGCCCCAAATGGAAAGGAGTAACAACTTTTGGCAGGAAGGCAGCCCTGGTCCTAAGAACCATCCTTTCAGCATGTAAGGTAAGAAAAGGAGGTTTGGAACTTAGAGCTTGAAGCTCACTAACCCTCCTTGCCGAGGTTATGGCAACAAGAAAAACCACCTTAAAGGACAACAGCCTCAACGGACAGCTATGCAAAGGCTCAAATGGGGACCCCATTAGAAAGGTTAAGACAAGATTAAGGTCCCACTGAGGCATTACAAATGGAGTGGGAGGAAACATGTTTGTAAGGCCCTTGATGAACCTCAGAACAACCGGAGATTTAAATAGTGACGGTTGATCTGGAAGGCATAGAAAAGCCGATAAGGCCGAAATGTAGCCCTTGACCGTGGCCACAGCACAACCCTGCTGAGCCAAGGAAAGAGCAAACTGAAGCACATCAGAAAGATGGGCTTTTAAAGGGTCAATGGATCTCTCTCCACACCATTTAACAAACTTGGACCACCTGTAGGAGTAAATGGACTTGGTGGAGTGTCGCCTGGCCGATAAAATAACGTCCGCCACATCAGGTGGGAGAGAGAAAGAACTCAGGTTGCCCCGTTCAATCTCCAGGCATGAAGGTGTAAGCTCTGGAGGTGAGGGTGTAGAACCTGCCCCTCCGACTGCGAGAGGAGGTCTGCCCTCAGCGGGAGACGGAGCGGAGGGCACGAGGAAAGGTGGAGAAGATCCGTATACCACACCCTTCTCGGCCAATCCGGGGCGACCAATATGACTTGGGCCCGGTCTTGGCGAATCTTCCTCAGGACCCGAGGAATCAAGGGTATGGGAGGAAACGCATAAAGGAGTCGTGAGCCCCAACTCAACTGAAACGCGTCCCCCAACGCCCCCTGCATCGGATACTGGAGACTGCAATATGACGGGCAGTGTGCGTTCTCGCGGGTGGCAAACAGATCCACCCGAGGAGTTCCCCACGTCCGGAAGACGTGACGAACCACCTCTGGATGGAGCCTCCACTCGTGGTCGGCGGAGAACTGCCGACTGAGACAGTCAGCACGCACGTTCAGCACCCCGGCCAGATGATTTGCCATCATACAAATCTGATGGTCCTGAACCCAGGACCATAGACGTAAGGCCTCTCTGCATAGACAAAGAGACCCCACTCCCCCCTGCTTGTTGACATACCACATCGCGGTCGTGTTGTCTGTCAGGACTTGAATCGACTGACCGCGAAGGGAAGGGAGGAAGGCCTTGAGCGCCAAACGAATCGCCCGCAATTCCAGAAGGTTGATGTGAAGCAACCTTTCCTCTGGAGACCAAAGTCCTTTGATCTCCATATCCTCCAGATGAGCACCCCACCCTAAAGTGGATGCATCCGTTATCACTGTGGCCACAGATGGAGGTAGATGGAAGGGCCTTCCTTGTGATAGATTGCCCTTTACGGTCCACCAAGACAGATCCGCTGCAGCTTCTCTGGAGATCTTGATTGACTCCCTGAGATCCCCATTGTGCTGATACCACTGCTTGCGGAGGCACCACTGGAGCGCCCTCATGTGCCAGCGTGCATGGTTGACCAACAGTATGCAGGAAGCGAACAGACCGAGCAGGCGAAGGACCTTCAGAACTGGAACAACCGCTCCATTGTGGAATAAAGGGACCATCTCCTGAATGTCGAGAATCCTTTGAGGAGGAGGGAATGCTCGACACACAGTAGTGTCCAGTACCGCCCCTATGAACAGGTTGCGTTGCGAGGGCACCAGGTGAGATTTGGGTACATTGATCGAAAAACCCAAGTCGAATAACAGCTGAAATGTTACCTGCAGATGACGCTGCACCATCTCCGGGGACTCTGCCTTCAGAAGCCAGTCGTCCAGGTAGGGGAAAACTGGAACCCCCGACCTCCTGAGATGAGCAGCCACCACTGCCATCACCTTCGTGAAGACTCGAGGTGCGGTAGTAAGACCAAACGGGAGGACCACAAACTGGTAGTGTTGTGACCCAACCGTAAAACGGAGATACTTCCTGTGCGACTTCAGGATTGGAACATGAAAGTACGCGTCCTGCAAGTCGAGTGACACCATCCAATCTCCTTGCTGCAACGCCTGAAGAACCTGCGCAAGGGTCAGCATCTTGAATTTCTCCTGCTTCAGGTAAAAATTCAAGATTCTGAGGTCCAGAATCGGACGCAATCTTCTGTCCTTTTTGGGAATCAGGAAATACCGGGAATAGCAACCCTGACCCCTTTCCTGCTCTGGAACCACCTCTATCGCACCCTTCTGAAGCAAGGCTAAAACTTCTTTCTGCAGGAGAAGTAGATGGTCTTCCGAGCAATAACCTTGGCAAGGAGGGTAAGGGGGAGGTAACTCCCGAAAGGGAAGGGCGTACCCAGTCTCTACGAGGTTCAAAACCCAAAGGTCTGTTGTAATAGATTTCCAACCCCGTAGAAAGTAGGACACCCGACCCCCCACAGGTCTTACATGATCCGGGATGGGGGATCTAGGGCTGCTTCCCTGAAGCCTCATTGGGAGCAGAGGAGGAGGAGGAAGTAGAGGGGTTGCGACCAGATCCTCTCTGACCCTTTTGTCTCCCTCTATAGGACTTATAGAGGGGATTCTGCTGCTGTTGTTGCTGCTGCTGTTGGGGCTGCCGGTAAGAGCGAAAAGACGATCTTCCAAAGCCCCTAAATTTTCGAAAGGACGAACCCCTAGCAGGAGCTTGCAGACCCAAGGATTTCGCAGTCTGCCTGCTATCTTTAAATCGCTGTAGGGCAGAATCCGCCTTTTCCCCAAACAGCTTCTGTCCGTCGAAAGGCAGATCAACCAGCGTAGCCTACACATCAGCTGAAAACCCAGAGGTACGGAGCCAAGCCTGCCTCCTTGCAGCAACAGATGACCCCATGATCCTTGCCACAGAGTTCGCAGTATCCAACCCTGATTGGATAACTTGTCTGGCAGCCGCCTGAGTGTCCGCCACAACCTCCAAAAAGGACGACGTATCCCCTTCAGGCAACTTAGGGGCCAAAGACTTAATGGAGTCCATTAATGCATGCACATAACGTCCCAACAGGCATGTGGCATTAGTTGATTTCAACGCCATACTCCCTCGTGGAAAAGGTCTTCTTGGCTGCCTGATCAACCTTTTTAGATTCCCTGTCAGCCGGAGACTGAGGGAAGGCACCCGAAGCATGCTTGGAACATGAAGCCTGCACCACCAAGCTGTCCGGAGATGGATGAGTGGACAAGAAGTCAGGATCCCCTGGTGCAACCTTGTATCTTCTTGCCACCTGCCTACACACCACCGGAGATGAAAGGGGTTTCTTCCACACCTCCAAGACCGGCTCCAAGATGGCCTCATTGAAAGGCAACAAAGGCTCTGATGACGAAGTTGGAGAATGCAACACCTCTGTGAGCAAGTTGGATTTGTACTCCACAGAAGGCAGCTGCAAATCCAAAAGTTCTGCCGCCTTCTTGATTACCACATGATAAGGAGCCAATTCCTGAGGCGGAGAAGACCTGGCAGAAGCATGCTCCCACTCCGGGGTTGTATCCAAACCACTAGCCTCATCAATACCTTCGAAATCATCCGAGGAAGAGTCAACCTCACCTTCTTCCACATCTATCCGATATCTCTTTTCCTCCAACACCCTCTGGGCCTCCCTCCTCGACCGGATCCGAGGGGCCGACGTCGACGACGCCGTACGCGGCGTCGGAGGAGCCAAAGGTACAGGAGTCGGCGGCGCAAAAGGGAGAGTCGGCGCCGGACGCGGCGCCGATGGAGTCGGCGTCGGCGTCGATGAAGGCTCCGAAGTCCGCTGGTCCTTCCGAGGTCGAAACGGATCCCCAGGCGGCGCCGTAAACTGCCAAGATGGCGCCATCGGCATAAAGGGCATAAAGGGGGCCTGAGCATACTGCTGCGGCACCCCTAGTGTAAATGCCATCGGACCCACGGGACCAGTTGGTGCTCCGGATGGGTAGGCTGCCCTATTAAAAATGCCATACATAGCATTTAAGAAACCGGTAGAATCAGTACCTGGAGCCGGGAACTGAGGAAAAGGAACAGGCCCTGTACCTCCTTGTGGAGTCACCGGCATCGGCTCCACAGTATCTTCAACCGGAGCCTCAGACTCTTCAGGCACCGGAACAGACTCCTCCTGCCCATCTTCATGGAAGGAAGCATCCGACTCCACCCGTTCCGGAGTCGACTCCTTAGACGGATCCGATGACCGCGTCGGGGACTGAACCGGAGTCTGCTTCTTCGAAGGAGAACACCTCGGTGACTTCAAAGGTGATGGAGAAGGAGACAAGCATTTGCTCCGGCGTCGAAGGGGCCAAGCCGACCTCGACCTCGACCTCGACTTCTTGGACCTCGAGAAGAGTGTTTCCTCTTCTTGTGGTGCTTCTTCGACCTCGAAGACTTCGACGTCGACGACCCCCTCTTCGACTTCTCCTTTTTCCTTCCTCTCTTCTCCTCACCGATCTTCTTCATGAAGAGCTTAGTCTTCCTCTCCTTGAGTGCCTTCGGGTTCATGCTTCTACAGCATCCGCACTCCTCCATGTCATGTTCCGAAGAGAGGCACCATAAACAGTTCTGGTGTGGATCAGTCATTGACATCAGACCTCCACATTCCCTACAGGGCTTAAATCCCGACTTCCTAGTCGAAGACATACTGGATTCAACAGATTAACACTGCTTAATTACAAAGTAGCCAACGAGCACTGGAAAAAAACCGTTGCGCGTCGAAGGCGCGGAAAAAAGGGAACTGACGTCATCACGCCGACGTGGGCTTCTTATGGCTCCGGTGACGTCGATCGGAGTCGCGAGCGGAGCCGGCGCATTGTGACGTCGCCCACGTCGACGTGGAGTGCTGGGGAGAAAAGTTCCGTGGAATGCTGGCGCAGGGGATATTCACAAGGTGAGGAATCCACTGGCAGATGAATCCATCAGAAGGGCCCCACGCAGAACACGTGAAGTGTGGGAAGCTGATCTTCTTTGCAGATGTTGCTCGGGATGGGGGCTTCTCAATTCCCCAAGCACAGCCTCGAGGAAGCCTCAGAAGTTGCGCTAGTCAGTTACTAGCCACTTTTCCCAAGTCGCTGGTCCCACGTCCCTCGTCGCCTCCACGGTTCTCAGCTTTGCTGTAGATGTGGTCATTAGTTGCGGAGCTCTAGACGGACACAGACGTCTTGATCGGGAACATTATTAAGTGGCGATCGTTTTGACGGCACCACTCTTTTCCAGTTGAATAAATCACTGTAAAGAATTCATGATTAATTCAGATGTCGGCTGACATCTCTTCTAATGTGAGATCAGGAAATCAAATCCTATAAAATTCTGATTCCAGGCAGCCAGCCCAACTTTTTGTCCTGAAGAAGACCCGCTCTAGATGCATACAATCCAGCACTACTATATAGGGTCGAAACGTCGACGTTCTTTGTCTAAACTGTCCACGCACTTCCACAATCAGAATTAGGAAAATTATGTCCAATTGTGGTTAATGCTCTTGAGTTTGGACTTTGTCTGCATTATTGTATTTTTGTTATTTGTGTATATATGTTATACGTGATTTTATGTCAATAAGTATGTTCAATCACTGATTGTTTTATGTTGTATGTGTATCATGGTTGGTCAGACCTGTAAATACATACCTTTTTGAGAGAAAAATTTTCGGATACTGATTACAGATTAAAATTAATTTAATCTCTGAATCCTTCAGTTCATGTGTGTATAATTTCTTCGTTCTGTGAATGAATATTGACATATTGATCATTAGCATTAACTGCATACTTAACTAAGCTTACATGATTCCCAACAGAACCATTTTTTTGCCTTTGTTGCTGTAGATGTGGATCTGGTTCAGAGGTGTCTGGAAGTCTCGGCGCTGGTCAGTCTCTGCAGTCGTCCCTCGTAGGATCAGTCGCAAAGCAAGCAACGGTCGCTGGATGGTGCCTGGTTGCCCAGGGTGGTCACTCCTTGGCCACAAGGGAGATTCTTCAGTCTTCTTCCTGAGGTCGAATGTCGAAGGTCCAGAGTTTCTGTTCAAGTTGCAGATTCAGGATAATCTGATTTGCAGGGCTCAGCTACCTACTGATATACTGGGCTAGTGGGCTGGGCTACCTGCAAGGTCCCTCCTGACCAGGAAGGGGGGTGGCTACACCCCCTTTCCTTTGTCCAGTTTCGCGCCAGAGCTGGGGCTGGAGTGCCCCAGCACCGGTTTGAACTGGACTATGCATGGAGCACCTTGTGTGCCCCAGGCATGTCTCATTCCTTTCAGCCCTCCCTGCCCCAATACACTAAAGTCTGTCTGGGGAGGTGCTAGCACCTCCCCAAGCAGGAAACCTATTGTCCAGGCCTCCCTGGCTGGGAGGGCTCCCAGCTGCAGGATGTCAGACTCGTGTCTGTGGCAGCAGCATCCATTTTGTGATGCTGAGGCTTTGGTCAGAGTTAAACAGCAAAGTAGGATTCTAACATGTCTCTCCCTCTAGAAGGGAGGAATAATATCCTCATCACCAGAAATGGTATGGGGGTATTATTCCAAAGTGTTAGACACCTTACACAACATGTTTTGATAAAGCCAAACCATAGTTACCATAACCGTTTAAGATTATAAGGCACTTTAGGAGTATATGGTAGGCGATATCATAGAACAGCTATAAGGACATGGTTCCGATAGCTGCAGACAGGCTCAGCTAATGCTAGAGCACCATCTCACATGTTACCAAGCACTCTGCCTCCAGGATTGTTAAGGCCTGCCATAGGAGTGGCTCACAGGTACACATGTGTCTATTTTAAGGGTAGATATAGGTATACTATATCTAAGCAAGGGGTGATTACACAACCTTGCCCCAGCTGAGTGATCAGCCAGTTGTGTCTGATTGGAAGGCCAGGCCAGGGGTGGCATAATACATGCTGCAGCCCCTGGGAGGCCTAGGGTACACCTATGCCCTGGGTACCTAGGGTACACTGTACAGGGTTCAATAAGGTGACCCTTACCAATTGGATATGTACCTAGGGTACATGGAGTCCATTTTAAAGAGAGAGCAGACAGCCTGAGACCCTGAATGGCAGGATCTCAGGCCAACTAAGTCGAAAAACCAGCTGGACACTTGGCAAAAAGTTGGGCGTAACCATAGTCAGATATCCACCTTCCTACACAACCCCCCCCCCCCAAACGAAAGGAGATAAGGCTGTCCTTGACCAGGTAAGCCTATATTGCCTAAGTGGCCATATAAGGAAGAACCAGCAATGGCATGGTTACCCCCTGTCTCGTGGTCCACTAAGCAATCCCTCACCCTAAAGGTATCATAGGGTCTCCACCATAGGGAATCTCTACCTTTGGTGTGTCTTTGCAAAGTAAAAGGCTGGTGTTGAGATGGAGTACTGAAGTGAGTGTCCTCAAAGCGAGGCCTCAGCTTCCTCCAATCATCCTCCACCATGGATGCCTTTCTTTCTTTAACTGAGTTGCACTGTGCTCTCAGGGTCAGCCTCTGGCTACCTAAAGCTGGAGGCTGGGTCCCTTTGGTGGGCTTACTGGAGGGACAGGTCAGGTTTGGGGCCCTAAGGCCCCATGTTTGCCTGTGCCCAACAGAATCCTTCTGGGGAGGTCCCTAACTACCTGTAAAGGAGATCCCTCAGGAATGTTTTTAACCATCACCTGGCTAGGGCTACTAGCCAGGCAATCCTCATTCTTTTGATGGGGGGTTCTTGTGGACAGGGGCCCTCTTGGGGTCCACTGGCCTCCCTGACCTCTGCAGCCCTGGGCTGACTGAGGCAGGGTAGAGAGAGGCAGGCTACCTGCACCAGACTGGGTCCCACCTTGGAAGGGTCCACTGACATCAGAGGCTCTGCCAGGCCAGGCCTGGCTACCTCTGGGGCAGTTCCTTCACAAGGGGTGAGGTTAGATCCCTGAGGAGGCTGACCTTTTCCTAATGTCTGGGGAGAGGGAGACTTTTCTTCCTCTCCACTACTCTCTGTTTGTGTGGAGTGATCCATAGTTTCAGGCTTCACTACACCTATGTCAGTCTGAGTATGGGCTGAGACCATTACAGCCTTGCCAACCTTTCCAGGAAGGCACTCAGTTTGGATTTGAGCTGTGACTGTCACAGCTCTGCCAATCTCTACAGGGAAGTCTGTCTTTGCCTAGGCTGTGGCTATCACTGCCCTTCCAACCTTTTCAGGGAGGAAATCTACTTGGACAGGGGTTGTGGCTGGCACAACCCCACTACCCTTTTGTGAAAGGCCTACCATTTTAGAATGGGTGTCTTGTTCAACTCCAGCCCAAGTTGAGAGCTCCAAGTCGTTCCCCAGTAAGCAGTCTACAGGCAAGGTTGAGGACACTGCCACCCTCTTAGGGCCAGTGACACCTCCCCAGCTGAGACATACCTCTGCCATGGGATGACTGTTCTGTTTGCCATCAATGTTAGTTACCTGGTATGAGAAACCAGGCAAAAGCTGCTCAGAGGGAACTAGTCTGTGAGTCACCATAGTGATGCTAGCTCCAGTGTCTCTGTAGGCCTCAGCTTTTCTGCCATTGATGTAGGGTTCCTGTCTGTACCTACCCAAAGTGTTGGGACAGGCAGTGAAGTTGGCAAACCCCATGCCACCATCACAGACAAGAGTAGCTGCTGCAGGGGACTTGGCTAAGCCAGGGTCCACCTGTGTTCCCCAAGAAACCCCAACCAAATTTTTGGGGGCACTCCCACCACCTGGGGGATTACTGCTGACAGTAATAGGTGGTGTGACAGGAGTAATTGGAGGAACAGTTTTGTTTTTAGCCTTTGGGCAACTGCTGTCAGTTTTCCAATGCCCAGGAACTTTACATTCATGGCAGTAAGGCTTTTTAACTGTGGTAGAGGAGGGAGCTTGACATGATAGATGTTATATTGCCTTCGATTGTATTGATTGATGTTTTTTTCCTAACGTGCCAAACGGAACATGTACCACCTTCGTTCTCATTCTTTCAAATGACTGTGTGTATTCGAATGTATCTCGATACTTTATGTGAAAACGCTAAATAAAGTTTAAAAAAAAACAAAACATTTTTTGGTAGAAACAGGTGGACAACGGGGAGGCGGGCGAGACAGTCAGGAATCCACAGGCAGATACTGTATCCACCAGAAAAAGCGTTACCGAAGGTAAGTAACTTGTTCTTCTGATGGATACATCTGCCTGTGGATTCCTCACCTTATGAATAGACTCCCAAAGCCGTACCTCTCCTGGAGGAGGGTGTCCACATGACTAGACCAAAAAATCTTGCAAAACAGAACGAGCAAAATGGCCATCCCTCCTAACCTCAGAGTAAAAGCAGTAATGCTTCGATAAGGTGTGGAGGGAGGCCCAAGTTGCTGCCTTACAAATGTCAACAACAGGAACACCACTAGCCAAAGCAGAAGAAGTAGACTTAGCTCTAGTGGAATGATGTCTGATACCTTCAGGAGGGTCTTTCTTGGCCAAGGCGTAGCAAATCTTGATGCACAAGATAATCCACCTGGAGAGAGTCCTCTTGTGCACAGCCTTGCCTTTCATCTTCCCAACATAGCCCAGGAAGAGCTGATCGTCCAGCCTCAGATCTCTAGTCCGATCCAAGTAAAAGCTGACAGCCCTCTTAGGGTCCAAACGATGCAGTCTCTCCTCCTCCTTGGAAGGGTGAGGAGGAGGATAGAAGGTAGGTAAAGTAATGGATTGTCCCAAAAGAAAAGGGGTAACCACCTTGGGAAAGAAAGCAGCCCTGGTCCTTAAGACCAACTTATCCACATGAATGGTCAAAAAAGGAGGCTTAGAACTAAGAGCCTGAAGCTCACTTACCCTCCTAGCCAAGGTAATGGCAATCAAGAAAACCGTTTTAAAAGAAAGAAGCCTCAGTGGGCAAGTATGAAGAGGCTCAAACGGAGAACCTATTAAAAAGGTAAGAATGAAATTCAAGTCCCACTGAGGCACAACGAAAGGTGTGGGAGGGAACTTATTTGTGAGTCCTTTAATGAACCTCATGACAATGGGGGACTTAAATAAAGACGGCTGGCCTGGCAAACATAGAAAAGCCGACAAATAGCTCTTAACAGTGGCTACAGTACAACCTTGCTGTGCCAAAGAAAGTGAAAACTCCAGAATATTAGACAAACGGGCCTTCAAAGGGTCAATGTCCCTCTCTCCACATCACCTAACAAATCTGGACCATCTAGAAGAGCAAACAGACTTAGTGGAGTGTCGCCTGGACGATAAAACAACATCCACTATATCCGGCGGGAGAGAGAAGGAACTCAGGTTGCCCCGTTCAATCTCCAGGCATGAAGGCGCAGGCTCTGGAGGTGGGGGTGTAGAACCTGCACCTGCGACTGCGAGAGGAGTTCTGCCCTGAGAGGGAGACGGAGCGGGGGTGCGATGAGAGGTGAAGTAGATATGTGTACCACACCCTTCTTGGCCAATCCGGTGCGATCACTATAACTTGGGCCCGGTCTTGGCGAATCTTCCTCAGAACCCGAGGATTCAAGGGTATGGGAGGAACGTGTAAAGGAGCTATGAGCTCCAATCCAACTGAAACGCGTCCCCCAGCGCTTCCCGAAAACAGGTCCAACCGAGGAGGCCCCCACATCTGAAAGATTCAATGGAGCACCTCCGGATGAAGCCGCCACTCGTGATCGGCTGAGTAACGCCGACTGAGACTGTCCGCACGTACATTCAGCACACCGGCCAGATGATTGGCAAACACACAAATCCGAGGGTTCTGAGCCTCAGGACCTGAACCGACTGACCGCGAAGGGAAGAAATGAAAGCCTTTAGTGCCAAACGAATAGCCCGCAATTCCAGAAGGTGGATTTGAGGCAACCTTTCCTCTGGAGACCAAAGACCTTTGACCTCCAGATCCCTCAGATGAGCACCCCACCCTAGAGTGGAGGCGAACAAGTTACTTACCTTCGGTAACGCTTTTTCTGGTGGATACAGTATCTGCCTGTGGATTCCTCACCTTGTAAATATCCCCTGCGCCAGCATTCCGCGGAACTTTTCTTCCGCAGCACTCCACGTCGACGTGGGCGACGTCATAATGCATCGGCTCCGCTCGCGACTCCGCTCGACGTTACCGGAGCCATAAGAAGCCCACGTCGGCGTGATGACGTCAGTTCCACCCATTTTTTCCCCGTGCCTTCGAGGCGAACAGGTGGACTAACGACAGACTCAAAGTATACACAGTATACAATAAACCATAACATGTATATATAATATGCAAAGGAAAGGAATGCAAAGAAAAACAAGCATTTCCTACAACTGTACAATACAGCAAAAACACATATCTACAAGACATTTTTCATGGTATATGAAGGTGGACAACGGGGAGGCGGGTGGGCCAGTGAGGAATCCACAGGCAGATACTGTATCCACCAGAAAAAGCGTTACCGAAGGTAAGTAACTTGTTCTTCTGATGGATACATCTGCCAGTGGATTCCTCACCTTGTGAATAGATTCCCACAGCAGTCCCCACTCCCGGAGGAGGGTGTCCACCTTCCTATACCAGAAAGTCTTGCAAGACAGAGCGCGCGAAGTGGCCCTCCCTCCTCATCTCAGAGTCCAAGCAATAATGCTTTGCGAAAGTATGGAGGGAGGCCCAAGTCGCGGCTTTACAAATGTCTGCCACAGGAACACCCCGGGCCAAAGCAGACAAAGATGACTTAGCTCTAGTTGAATGAGCCCTAATGCCCTCAGAAGGGGTCTTACCAGCCAGGGCGTAGCAGATCTTGATAGCCAGTATTATCCACCTCGACAGCGTGCGCTTGTGCACCGCTTTACCCTTAGAACGACCAACGTATCCAATAAAGAGCTGGTCATCAAGGCGAAAATCCTTGGTTCTGTCCAAATAAAAACTCACAGCCCTCTTTGGATCCAGACGATGGAGTCTTTCCTCCTCTTTGGGAGGATGAGGAGGTGGGTAAAAAACAGGGAGAGTAGTGGACTGCCCCAAATGAAACGGAGTGACAACTTTAGGCAGGAAAGCAGCCCTGGTCCTGAGAACCATCCTTTCAGCATGTAAGGTAAGAAAAGGAGGTTTGGAACTAAGAGCTTGAAGCTCACTTACCCTCCTTGCCGAGGTTATGGCCACAAGAAAAAACACCTTAAAGGACAACAGCCTCAAAGGACAACTATGTAGAGGCTCAAATGGGGACCCCATTAGAAAGGTTAAAACAAGATTAAGGTCCCACTGAGGCATTACAAATGGAGTAGGAGGAAACATGTTTGTAAGGCCCTTGATGAACCTCAGAACAACCGGAGATTTAAATAGTGAAGGTTGATCTGGGAGGCACAGAAATGCTGATAAGGCCGAAAGGTAGCCCTTGACCGTGGCCACAGCAAAGCCCTGCTGAGCCAAGGAAAGAGCAAACTGGAGCACATTGGAAAGATGAGCCTTTAAAGGGTCAATGGATCTCTCTCCACACCATTTTACAAATTTTGACCACCTGTAGGAGTAAATGGACTTGGAGTGTCGCCTGGCCGATAAAATAACGTCCACCACATCAGGTGGGAGAGAGAAGGAACTCAGGTTGCCCCGTTCAATCTCCAGGCATGAAGGTGTAAGCTCTGGAGGTGGGGGTGTAGAACCTGCCCCTCCGACTGCGAGAGGAGGTCTGCCCTCAGAGGCAGACGGAGCGGAGGGCACGAGGAGAGGTGGAGAAGATCTGTATACCACACCCTTCTTGGCCAGTCCGGGGCGACCAATATGACTTGGGCCCGGTCTTGGCGAATCTTCCTCAGAACCCGAGGAATCAAGGGTATGGGAGGAAACGCGTAAAGGAGTTGCGAGCCCCAACTCAACTGAAACGCGTCCCCCAACGCCCCCTGCATCGGATACTGGAGACTGCAGAATGACGGGCAGTGCGCGTTCTCGAAAGTGGCAAACAGATCCACCCGAGGAGTCCCCCACATCCGAAAGACGTGACGAACTACCTCCGGATGGAGCCTCCACTCGTGGTCAGCGGAGAACTGCCGACTGAGACTGTCCTCACCCACGTTCAGCACCCCGGCCAGATGATTTGCCATCAGACAAATCTGATGGTCCTGAGCCCAGGACCATAGACGTAAAGCCTCTCTGCAAAGACAAAGAGACCCCACTCCTCCCTGCTTGTTGACATACCACATCGCGGTCGTGTTGTCTGTCAGGACTTGAATCGACTGACCGCGAAGGGAAGGGAGGAAGGCCTTGAGCGCCAAACGAATCGCCCGCAATTCCAGAAGGTTGATGTGAAGTAACCTTTCCTCTGGAGACCAAAGACCCTTGATCTCCAGGTCCCCCAGATGTGCACCCCACCCTAAGGTGGATGCATCCGTTATCACTGTGGCCACCGATGGAGGCAGATGAAAAGGCTTTCCTTGAGACAGATTGCCCTCCACGCTCCACCAAGACAGATCCGCTGCAGCTTCTCTGGAGATCCTGATCGACTCCCCGAGATCCCCGTTGTGCTGATACCACTGCTTGCGGAGGCACCACTGGAGCGCCCTCATGTGCCAGCGTGCATGGTTGACCAACAGTATGCAGGAGGCGAACAGACCGAGCAGGCGAAGGACCTTCAGAACTGGAACAACCGCTCCATTGTGGAATAAAGGGACCATCTTCTGAATGTCGAGAATCCTTTGAGGTGGAGGGAATGCTCGACACACAGTAGTGTCCAGTACCGCCCCTATGAACAGGTTGCGTTGAGAGGGCACCAGGTGAGAGTTGGGCACATTGATCGAAAAACCCAAGTCGAATAACAGCTGAGTTGTCACCTGCAGATGACGCTGCACCATCTCTGGGGACTCTGCCTTCAGAAGCCAGTCATCCAGGTAGGGGAAAACCGGAATCCCCGACCTCCTGAGATGAGCAGCCACCACTGCCATCACCTTCGTGAAGACCCGAGGTGCGGAAGTAAGACCAAACGGGAGGACCACAAACTGGTAGTGTTGCGACCCAACCGTAAAACGGAGATACTTCCTGTGCGACTTCAGGATTGGGACATGAAAGTACGCATCCTGCAAGTCGAGCGACACCATCCAGTCTCCTTGCTGCAACGCTTGAAGAACCTGCGCAAGGGTCAGCATCTTGAATTTCTCCTGCTTCAGGTAAAAATTCAAGATTCTGAGGTCCAGGATTGGATGCAATCTGCCGTCCTTTTTGGGAATCAGGAAATACCGGGAATAGCATCCCGACCCCTTTCCTGCTCCGGAACCACCTCTATTGCACCCTTCTGAAGCTAGAACTTCTTTCTGCAGGAGAAGCAGATGGTCTTCCGAGCAATAACCTTGGCAAGGAGGGTAAGGGGGTGGAAATTCCCGAAAGGGAAGGGCGTACCCAGTCTCTACGAGGTTCAAAACCCAAAGGTCTGTTGTAACAGATTTCCAACCCCGTAGAAAGTAGGACACCCGACCCCCCACAGGTCTTACATGATCCGGGATGGGGGATCTAGGGCTGCTTCCCTGAAGCTTCATTGGGAGCAGAAGAGGAGGAGGAAGAAGAGGGGTTGCGCCCAGAACCTCTCCGACCCCTTTGTCTCCCTCTATAGGACTTATAGAGGGGATTCTGCTGCTGTTGTTGCTGCTGCTGTTGGGGCTGCCGGTAAGAGTGAAAAGACGATCTTCCAAAACCCCTAAATTTTCGAAAAGACGAACCCTTAGCAGGAGCTTGCAGCACCAAGGATTTCGCAGTCAACCTGCTGTCCTTAAATCGCTGCAGGGCAGAGTCTGCCTTTTCCCCAAACAGCTTCTGTCCGTCGAATGGCAGATCAACCAGCGTAGCTTGCACATCAGCTGAGAACCCAGAGGTACGGAGCCAAGCCTGCCTCCTTGCGGCAACAGACGACCCCATGATCCTTGCCACAGAGACCGCAGTATCCAACCCTGATTGGGTAACCTGTCTGGCAGCCGCCTGTGTGTCCGCCACAACCTCCAAAAAGGACGACTTATTCCCCTCAGGCAACTTAGGGGCCAAAGACTTAATGGAGTCCATTAGCGCATGCACATAACGCCCCAACAGGCATGTAGCTTTAGTTGATTTTAACGCCATACTTCCAGTGGAAAAAGTCTTTTTGGCTGCCTGATCAACCTTTTTAGATTCCCTGTCAGCTGGAGACTGAGGGAAGGCACCCGAAGCATGCTTGGAACATGAAGCCTGCACAACCAAGCTGTCCGGAGATGGATGAGTTGACAAGAAGTCAGGATCCCCTGGTGCAACCTTGTACCTTCTTGCCACCTGCCTACACACCGCCGGAGATGAAAGGGGTTTCTTCCACACCTCCAAGACCGGCTCCAAGATGGCCTCATTGAAAGGCAACAAAGGCTCTGATGTTGATGATGGAGAATGCAACACTTCTGTAAGCAAGTTGGATTTGTACTCCACAGAAGGCAGCTGCAAATCCAAAAGTTCTGCCGCCTTTTTGATCACTACATGATAGGGAGCCAATTCCTGAGGTGGAGAAGACCTGGCAGATGCATGCTCCCACTCTGGGGTTGTATCCAATCCACTAGCTTCATCAATGCCTTCAAATTCATCTGAAGAAGAGTCAACCTCACCTTCTTCCACATCTGCCCGATATCTCCTTTCCTCCAACACCCTCTGGGCCTCCCTCCTCGACCGGATCCGGGGAGCCGGCGTCGACGACGTCGTACGCGGCGTCGGAGGAGCCAAAGGTACCGGAGTCGGCGGCGCCATAGGTGGAGTCGGCGGCGCCGGACGCGGCGCCGATGGAGTCGGCCTCGGCGTCGAGGAAGGCTCCGAAGTCCGCTGGTCCTTCCGAGGTCGAATCGGATCCCCAGACGGCGCCGGAAACTGCCAAGATGGCGCCATCGGCATAAAGGGCATAAAGGGGGCCTGAGCATACTGCTGTGGCACCCCCAGTGTAAAAGCCATCGAACCCACGGGACCAGCTGGTGCTCCGGATGGGTAGGCCGCCCTATTAAAAATGCCATACATAGCATTTAAGAAATTGGTAGAATCTACCTGGAGCCGGGAACTGAGGAAAAGGAACAGACCCTGTATCCCCTTGTGGAGTCACCGGCGTCGGCTCCGCAGTATCTTCAACCGGAGCCTCAGACTCTTCAGGCACCGGAACAGACTCTTCCTGCTCCTGTTCATGCATGGAAGCATCCGACTCCACTCGAACCGGAGTCGATTCCTTAGACGGATCCGATGACCGCGTCGGGGACTGAGCCGGAGTCTGCTTCTTCGAAGGCGAACACCTCGGTGACTTCAAAGGTGAAGGAGAAGGAGACAAGCATTTGCTCCGGCGTCGAAGGGGCGAAGCCGACCTCGACCTCGACCTCGACTTCCTGGACCTCGAGGACCGATGTCGAGAAGAATGTTTCCTCTTCTTGTGGTGCTTCTTCGACCTCGAAGACTTCGATGTCGATGACCCCCTCTTCGACGTCTCCTTTTTCCTCCCTCTCTTCTCCTCACCGATCCTCTGCATGAAGAGCTTAGTCTTCCTCTCCTTGAGTGCTTTCGGGTTCATGCTTCTACAGCATCCGCACTCCTCCATATCATGTTCCGAAGAGAGGCACCATAAACAGTTCTGGTGTGGATCCGTCATCGACATCAGACCTCCACATTCCCTACAGGGCTTAAATCCCGACTTTCTAGTCGAAGACATACTCGAATTAACAGATTAACATGGCTAAACTACAAAGTAGCCAACGAGCACTGGAAAAACAACGTTGCGCGTCGAAGGCGCGGAAAATAGGGAACTGACGTCATCACGGTTCCGCGGAATGCTGACGCAGGGGATATTCACAAGGTGAGGAATCCACTGGCAGATGTATCCATCAGAAATCCATGATCACTGTGGCCACAGGTGGAGGAAGCTTAAAGGGCTTTCCTTGAGACAGTCTGCCCCACACACCCGAACCAAGTCAACTCCGCTGCAGCTTCTCTGGAGATTCTGACCTTCTCCCCGAGATCTCGATTGTGTTGATACCATTGCCTGCGGAGGCACCACTGGAGTGCCCTCATGTGCCAGCGTGCATGACTGACCAACAAAATGCAGGAACTGAACAGAATGAGCAGGCGAAGAACCTTCAGGACTGGAACAACCGCTCCATCGTGAAAAAAAGGAATCATTTCCTGAATGTCGAGAATCCTCTGTGGAGGAGGTTAAGCTCGACACAGAAGTGTCCAGTATTGCCCCTATGAACAGGCTGCGCTGAGAAGGCACCAGGTGAGATTTGGGTACATTTATCGAGAAACCCAAATTGAACAACAGATGAGTTGTTACCAGCAAGTGGCGCGAAACCAACTCTGAAGACTCCGCTTTCAACAGCCAGTCGTCCAGGTAGGGGAAAACAGGAACCCCTGACCTTCTGAGATGAGCCGCAACCACCGCCATCACCTTTGTAAAGACTCGAGGAGTGGAAGTAAGACCGAACGGAAGAACTGCAAACTGGTAATGTTGCGAACCTACCGTGAACCGGAGATACTTCTGATGCAACTTCAGGATGGGAAGATGAAAATACGCATCCTGCAGATCGATGGACACCATCCAGTTTTCCTGTTGCAGCGCAAGGAGAACCTGAGCCAAGGTCAACATTTTGAACTTTTTCTGCCTGAGGTAAAGGTTCAAAATCCTGAGGTCCAAGATTGGTCTCAAGCAACCATCCTTTTTGGGGATCAGGGAATATCGGGAGTAGCAACCCTGACCCCTTTCCTGCTCTGGAACCACCTCTATTGCACCTTTTTGGAGTAATGTAAGAACCTCCTGCTGCAAAAGCAGCAAGTGGTCTTCTGAACAACCACCCTGGCGATGAGGGTAAGGAGGAGGAAACTCCAAAAATAGGAGAGCGTACCCATTCTCTACAAGATTCAAGACCCAACGATCTGATGTGATCAGTCTCCAATCTTGTAGAAAGTGGGACACTCGACCTCCAACTGGACCAACATGTTCTAAGATGGGAGATCTAGAACTGCTTTCCTGATGTACCAACAGTGGCGGGAGGGGAGGTAGAGGAAGAGGAGGATGTCTGTCGAATTGCACCCCTGAGGCAACTCTCTTATTCTTCCCTCTGTATGATTTGTACAAGGGATTCTGCTGTTGTTGGCTCTGCTGAAATTGTTGGCGGCCACGAAAGGAAGCAGATCTTCCAAAGCCCTGATATCTTTTGTAACCATAACCTCTAGACTGCACTTGGAGGCCTAAAGATCTTGCGGTAGCTCTGCTGTCTCTGAAACGTTCCAAGGCTGAATCCGCCTTTGAACCAAAGAGCCTTGGCCCATCAAAGGGCAAATACAGCAAAGTCGCCTGAACATCAGCCGAAAAACCAGAAGACCTGAGCCATGCCTGTCTCCTTGTAGCCACAGAAGACCCCATCACACAAGCCACAGAGTCAGCAGTGTCCATGCCTGACTGAATCACTTGACGTGCTGCGGCCTGCGAATCCGAAAGGACTTCCAAGAAGTTGGCACGATCCTCCTCAGGCAACTTAGGAGCCAATTGTACAACAGAGTCCATCAATGCATGAATGTGTCGTCCAAGAAGGCAAGTTGCATTAGTTGACTTTAGAGCCATACTTGCAAAAGAGAACACCTTCTTCACAGCTTGCTCCATCTTCTTTGAGTCTCTATCACCCAAAATGGTAGGAAAAGCACTAGAAGACTGCTTTGAGCAAGAAGCTTGGACAACTAAACTCTCCGGTGTTGGATGCGATGACAAAAAAGCCGGATCACCGGGGGCAGGCCTGTACCTTCTCGAGGTAGAACGAGATACAGCTGGAGCAGACAAAGGCTTCTGCCACACCTCCAGTATTGGTACTATTAAGGCATCTGTAAAAGGAAGTAAAGGCTCAGAAGTTGATGAAGAAGTATTTAGAACTTCCGTTAGTATGTTGGACTTTATCTCGGCAGAGGGAAGTTTAAGGCCCAATAAATCAGCCGCCTTCCTTATAACCACATGGTAAGGTGCAACGTCCTGTACAACACATCCACTTGAAGATGGTAAGTCATACTCAGGGGAAGTATCTAGGCCACTAGCTTCTTGAAGGCCTTCAAACTCATCCACAGAGCCCACAATTTCTCCTTCCTCCTGATCTTGTAAATACTCCTCCTCCTCAAGCAATCTCTGAGCCTCTCTTCTGGAGCGTTGCTTAGGCAACGGCGTCGGTGGAGCCCCACGCGGCGCCGGAGAAGACACCAACTGTGTCGATGGAGGAGCCTCGACTTCAAACCTCGATGCAGATTGAATTCAAGGTGGAGCCGACTCAGCAGCTGAAAGAGTCCGGGGAGCCGGAGTGGATGATCTCGGCGCCGGGAAATGCCAAGCCGGAGTCAACGGCAAAAACGGCATGAAAGCTGCCTGGTGATAGAACTGAGTACACCCAGGTTGAAAGCCAAAGGAAGAACAGGGCCTGAAGGCATGCCGGATGGAGTCGAGGCTCTGGTAAATAAACCAAATATCGCATTGAGAAAATGCGAAGAGTCAGACCCAGGAGCAGGAAAAGGAGGATATGGATCCGTACCTTCCTGTAGGGGTGTCACCTGAGGTCACACTGGAGCCTGCGGAGCCGGGGACGGCGCCCGCTCAGGTGAAGCCACACGGCCTGCAGAGGACCCACCCGGCGCCGGTGACGTCGCTGGAGCCGGTGAATCTTCATGTAGCGAAGAAGCCTCTGAAACCGGCGACGCCGCAGCCGGAGATGGAACTGGCGTCGCTTGAGGAGAAGGAGTTGGAGAGATAAAGTCCCTTCTCCGAGGTTGCTCAGCCAGAGTAGGCGACCTCGATCTCTACCTCGAGACCCTGGCCTCCGAAGAACGATGACGAGAGGTATGTCTTCTCTTGGATTGCTTGTGCTTCTTCGACCTCGAAGTGTGAGAAGACGAAGACTTCGCCCTCTTCCTACCTCTCTTCTTCTTCTTGGCTTTCGCCATAAACAACTTGGCTTCATGTTCTTTAATTGCCTTCGGATTCATTTTCCTGCAGCTTCTGCATTCTTCGACGTCGTGGTCCGAAGATAAGCACCAAAGTCAGGCATCATGCGGGTCCGTAATCGACATGTGCCGCCACACTCTCTGCAGGGTTTGAAACCGGTCTTCCTGAAGTAGCCATTCTGAAACAATTTAAGAGATACAAAGTTTTCCATGATGAAAATTGAGAGCCCTGAAAAAAACCGTTAAGCGTCGACGGCGCGGAAAAAAGGGAACTGACGACAGCACGCTGACAAGGTCCTTTTGTGGCTCCGGTGACGTCATACGGTGCCGCGTGCGGAGCCTGTCCATTGTGACGACCTTGTCGACGTGGGAGAGCTAGGAAGGAATTTTCCCACGGAATGCTGGCACAGAGGGTATTCAAAAGGTGAGGAATCCACAGGCAGAAGTATCCTTCAGAAGTACAAGTTACTTACCTTCGGTAATGATGTATCTGGTAGAGACGATTCTAGCCGCAGATTCCTTAACATAGAATTATCCCCAGGCGTGAGACTGGATCCGGAAAATGTTGCCACAGCATCTCTGCGCGCCGGGGGCGGTACCATGCGACCCCGCCCTGACGTCATCTGCGGACAAGACGTCAGCGAGGTCACATAAGTCCCACCCCGGCACGCTGACGTCAGTTTTCTTCTGATAACTTTTCCGCGCCACAACGCAGAGCCATCACACACAAAACTGTGAGAGAATGGGAACAGTGTGTGAAAAAATCAGTGGAACAGAAGGAGAAGGAACCAATGATGAGGAACAGCACCATTAGGGACAGTGCCAAGCACTGCGTTACTGAAAAGCATGGAAGGGAAAGAGCAAAGCACCGCTCTGAGAAGCGACTCTGCAAAATGAAGGCGACATCCTCCTTGGAGGCAGCAAAACATGTGAAAAATGTCGTGGTAGACGACAGAAAGACTGCAACCACAATCTAAAACAGTGAAGGACAACAAGTCCGGAACAGAGGAGTAACGACAAATTACACCAAGACAACGCCCTCAAAGAGCGTCGTATCCCCTGTAAAGAGCTAAGGGCTGAGGCACAGCCAAGAGCCCCCAAACCATAGGACCGCAGAGGAGTCAGAAACCCCAAGCAATGAAAAAGGGGAGAAGATTAGGAGTAGGCCCCACCCTGGAGAACCACAGTGCAGGGATGCAAAAGTACACATGAACCTACCTCCCAAATGCCACAAAGTAGGAGTGGAACAAATAAACAGAACAAAGCATCCCACCAGGGAGGTAGTGAAAGAGGGCACCCGCAGAAGACAAAGCCACCCGGAGGGAGGCGAGTGCAGAAGACCAAGCTGAAGGGTCCTCGCAGAACGGAGAGGAAAGGCGGGCTGTGAAGGAATCTGCGGCTATAATCGTCTCTACCAGATACATCGTTACCGAAGGTAAGTAACTTTTACATCTTATAGAGGCTATTAGCCGCAGATTCCTTAACGTAGAATAGATACCCTAGCCATACCCAGAGGAGAGGAGGGGTGCGAGAGAACCCCACCAGTTGGGAGGAACACAGGGCCCCAACAGGGGATGTGTCATGGGGACAGGAAGGACGGCCAGCCCCCTCCAAGCAGAAGTAAGCAAGAACAAGGAGAAGGGAAGGCCAGGGTACCACAAGCCTACCTGAGACGCAAATGGCGACTGCCAGAAAACCCGGAGGGGCAGAAGGCACCCCGCGAGTACCAGAGGAAGAAAAGAACCACCCTCAAAGCCAAGGAAAAGAGGAGGAGGAACGGAGGCAGAGCCCGCCCCAGGAGAACACACACACACCGAAGGGGACAGCTGAATGGGAACAAGGCCGGAACGGTCCCACAGTCGAGAAGCACAGACATGAGAAAGAAGACACAGACGCGCAAAGCCCCAACAAGCAAGGGACAGGAGCACACGCTGACACGGCGAGGCCCATGGAGGGGGACCAAAACTAACAGGCGCGCGCAGCAGACAGCTGGCAAATACTATGAAGCAGCAGCTCAGAACAAGTCGAGCGCAAGACGAGGAGCACCACCGGCCCACGAATAGAAGCGGGCCGGCCAGAAGAGAAAGAGATACAAGTAGTACCGACCAAAAGCCGGCAACCAGAACACAGGAGAGCACCAGGAGAACCAGTCCCCTCGGAACACACTGCAGACAGGCCCCGGCTGAAACGGCAGAGAACTAGGTGGAAACACCAAGACACGAAGCTGTAATCAGTATGACAAAGGTCGGTCCGGCAAAGAGGGAAGGAACCCTATAGAAGAAGGATAGAAACACCCTTGGATACTGAGCGGGACAAAACCTGGAGCAGCGCAAGCTGCACAAAGGCGTAAGAAAAAGGGAGAGAGACTGCACCAAGCGGTATACTGTGACACCAGGAAACCGCGAGGAACCTGAGAAGGCATCCCTGCCTGCCTAGCTTTAGACAGGGCTATACAATAGCCAACAAATACCCCACCTAGGGTATGAATCGTCCCTGAACAAAAACAGGGAAACACCTCTTAGGGAAACCCGCAGCAGAGGTCAAGAACATAAAAGACCTGTGGGAAACACCACAGACGGCTTAACAATCAGCCAAACACCTCTTAGGGAAACCCGCAGCAGAGGTCAAGAACCAAAAAGACCTGTGGAAAACACGACAGATGGCTTACCATTCAGCCCAAAAAGACACAAAGGGTCCAACCTGAGGACCTATACAGCTGCACTTAACAGCAAAAACACTCACCACAAGCTGAAGGGCTGAACCAGCAGCCAAAAGAATAGAGGGGCCAACTGTAGGACCCTGAAGGCATTCCAAGCCGCACACAGCACTCAACGGGCCAACCGAAACATAAGGCCCTAAAGAGAAAGGTGGGATAAACGCCTCCCATAAGACACCGAAGGACCGACCAACCAAAGCTTACGGAGGGGGACGGAGCCCCGCAAGGAGTCTCTGAATAGCGGAGTCTGCATGGGTGTGAAACAACAGAGTCCCATTAAAAGGTAAATCCACAAGACGCTCCCGAACATTCTCCGGAAAGACACCATCCCGCAACCAAGCATGGCGGCGGAGGGCCACAGAACTCGCCATAGCATGGCCGAGGGAATCAGAGACGTCCAAAGCTGAATGGAGAATGAATGTAGCTAACTCCCGACCATCCTGCACATGGTGCCACAGATCAGCGTGAGCACCATCTTGGGAGGCACGAGATAGAAGGGACTCCGCGGAATCCCACAGGTCGGAAGTAGCCCTGGCCAACACACAAAGTGTGTTGAATGCACGCAGCGCTAGAGGAGGGGAAAATATTATGCCCCCAGGAGTCCAGCCACCGGGCCTCCCGCGATGGCGGGAGCAGCACTGAAGGTCAAGGAAGGAAAAGCAGCCCACAGGACAGGGCCCTGTGCAGACGGGTGGGAAAAAAGGCTGAGTGGATCGTGCGGAGCAGGATGGTGGCGGTGAAGGCGCTGTTGAGGCACCGGATCCCCCATGGCAGGGTGCCCCCAGGCCCCCAGAAAAGAGTCGTGGAGCGACGCTTCAAATGGGAGAAGCGGCTCCCCTCCACCAGAGCCCTGGTGGAGAACCTCCATTAAGTAGTCCATAGGGAGTGGAGCAACCGAATTTCCCATCTGCAAAATGCCAGTGGCCATGGAAATGTTCCAGACAAAGGACACACTCGCCTCCGTAGGGCGTCGTGGGAGGGAAAGCAACTTTTCCGTGGGTGAAGGCTGCAAACTAAGACGCCCGTCCCCGTGCCCCGCTGGAGGGAGAAAAAGACCAGCCCCTGTAGGATGGAAGACCCACGGACGAGTGGGGAACCTCATGGGCCTCAGGAGAGGGCGGAGAAGCCTGCGGGGCAGACAACTGCAGGGGGGCGGAAGAGCGGGTCTGGGGGCTGTGGATGTGGAGACGGCATAGAACCCGCCCTGGAATCCCCCAGAGAAAAGGCCACTATGCGGCGCCCAGTCTCCGGTGAAGAGGAGACAAGGAGACGACAGCCCTCCGGAGAGGAAGGGACATCCGGAGAAGATTCGACGATCCGACGTCGGGACGGCGCCGGGGAGTCCACCACAGGCACCAGTGAGTCCTCGACCGGCGCCGAAGTGTCCACCAGGGGCGCCGAGTCGACCTCCACCACCACGTGCCTCATCGGAGAGGTGGGGGGCGGGGTCGAAGCCGAAGTGGCCAATGAACGGTGCTGAAAAGGCGCTGGCTCGACCCCCAAAGAGGCAGCCGCCTGCGCCGAGGACCGAGAGGTGCCCGGGGGAGCGCCCCGGGTCCCGGCTTCCACCCGCAGCGCCGCCAGCGCCGGGGAGGAAAGCCGCTGACACCGGAGAGGCGTCGGCTCGGCCTCCGGGAAGACAGCCACCTGCCCAGAAGACCGAGGGGGACTTGGGGACGAGCCTCTAGTCTCTGCGACCTCCTGCGACACCGCTGGGAACTCCAGAGGGCTTTGCGGCGAGGCCAAGATGCCGTGGGCCGCAGAGGGGAACTCCGAAGGGTCGCACCTCGTCGGCACCACACCTCCAAAATCTGAAGCTGAACTTGTCGGCGCCGCGCACGGCGAGGGATCCATGGACTTCGCAGGAAGAGGAGGAGGACCCAAGGAAGCCTGCAGAGCCGTAGCATAGGCTTTTATCTGAGCCCTAATCGCCCCAATGCCGGGAAACGGCGGATAGGGTGGCGACGGGCGAGGACGCATGTCCCGGGAGGAACCGACACCCTCGGCCGAAGGAGGACAGGCCCTGGTGGCAAGCTGCAAGACTTACCTACGGGTGAACGACGCCCATGGGGCCTCGGCGAAGGACGATGCCGCAGCCGAAAACGGCAGCCCCTGGACCATTCTGAGGAAGGAGACTGACGCTGTGATGAGACCGATCTGGACAAGCGGGCCAACAGCAATTTCATCCGGCACTCCCGCCGGGACTTCGGCTTGAGATGCTGACAAACCTCGCAGTCCGTAGAGTCATGGTACTCGCCCAACCACCACATACAAATAGTGTGAGGGTCCGTCGCCGACATCTGACATGCACAAGAAGCACACGTCTTGAAGCCCGAAGGCATTGCACACTGTTCCCAACTCAAGGCGCTAAAGAGGCCTGAAAACAGGCCAAGGAGCACACTCCGTATCCGCGTTGCACGCGGAAAAGAAGGAAACTGACGTCAGCGAGCTGGGGTGGGACTTATGTGACCTCGCTGACGTCACGTCCGTGGATGACATCAGGGCGGGGTGGTGTGGTACCGCCCCCGGCGCGCAGAGATGATGCTGTGGCAACATTTTCCGGATCCAGTCTCACGCCTGGGGATAATTCTACGTTAAGGAATCTGCAGCTAGTAGTCTCTATCAGATGGTCAGATGAAAGGGTTTAGCCGTTCAGGACTCCAGTTGGGATAACCGCTGGGCGGGGCAACATCCGGCAGGACAGAAGAGGCAGCTGCGAGCAAATATTACTCTTCGTGCAGGGATCCCTGAGTCGTCAGTCCAACCCGACGATGTCCTCGGCCTCCCCCCGTCTGCGGAAAGGGGATGGATCAATCACCCGGAGTAGTCCCTGTTCGGGCGCCAAGTGAAGGAAGCGTCCCGATTAGGGTCACCCAGGTCACTAATGACCACCTCTCAGCTTTCCATACCAAATGAAGGGCCCGATTCACAGAACTAACTTAAGACAAAATCCTAAACTTACTACCATTTTGGTATTCACAGAAGGCACTTACTCATTTTGGTATTCACAGAAGGCACTTACTCATTTCGGTATTCACAGAAGTTAGGAGTCCTAACTTTAGGACTCCTAAATGCCTTCTGTGAATACCGAAAGTCTTAAAATTAGGATTTTTCTCAATTTAGTAGTCCTAAGTTTAGGAGTCCTAACTTTAGGACTCCTAAATGCCTTCTGTGAATACCGAAAGTCTTAAAATTAGGATTTTTCTCAGTTTAGTAGTAGTATAGTTAGGACTCCTAACTTTAGGACTCCTAAATGCCTTCTGTGAATCCCGAAAGTCTTAAAATTAGAATTTTTCTCAATTTAGTAGTCCTAAATTTAGATTTAGGACTACTAAATTGAGAAAAATCCTAATTTTAAGACTTTCGGTATTCACAGAAAGCATTTAGGAGTCCTAAAGTTAGGAGTTCTAACTATACTACTACTAAACTGAGAAAAATCCTAATTTTAAGACTTTCGGTATTCACAGAAGGCATTTAGGAGTCCTAAAGTTAGGACTCCTAACTTCTGTGAATACCGAAATGAGTAAGTGCCTTCTGTGAATACCAAAATGAGTAAGTGCCTTCTGTGAATACCAAAATGGTAGTAAGTTTAGGATTTTGTCTTAAGTTAGTTCTGTGAATCGGGCCCGAAGAGCCGGTCAGACAGTAGAGAATACAAACCAATAACTGTTTATTAGATACACTCAGAGCGGAGCCCAGTCTGCCCAGTCACTAGGAGTGCTGCAGAGGGACTGACATCAACATGCAAAAAGATACATTATGTACGTTTCGTAACTGAGCTAAAACACGCCCATAGTGGAATTTTCCAGGCAGGTGCAGCTAGGCAAAGAAAAACAGTCTCAGGGCTCATATCTCTTACAAGATTGCGAAGTCCAAGGTTGTTCCAGTCGGGCCTGTCACCACACATGTGGGAGAGGGCCTCCATCTAGTGAGAAAGGTATGCACTAATAGGAACAGCATACTCATTACAGAAACAGATCTGCATGGAAACTCGAACCGAGGCATTTCTCGGAATTTAAGCTAGACAGGTTTCGAACAACCTAAAATGGCACCTGCACAGAAAATGGCACAGCGAATACTAACTTATACAGAACAATACACAAACGTAAACATTTCTAATTTAACAGCCCCCTCTTTTTGCTGGTGTCATTATGTTTTACTGACTAGCCTGAATTAGATCCTGCTAATCAGAACCCCAGTCTCTGTGTTGCTTCCCTAAATTGGACATGGTGAGCTCTTAGGTACAATTCAGATTGGCTACTGGATTCTATTCCAGCAGTTCCGACGAAGGATACTGGCCTCAAACCTTGTGAGAGGACAGGGCGGGCTTTGAGGGAGTTGCAGAACCACCATTTGTGTTGCTGAGCCTTTCGGAGTCCATGGGACGTCAGTAGCACCAGACCTGTCAGCTATGTTGTAGTGCCTGCAGATGCAGGGGAGTGACTCCTTCACTCCAAGGGAGGTGGTATTTCCCCCCCTGGGGTCTTTGATGCCCATAGGTCTTGAGAGGAACCTGAATGAAGCACAGGCACAGACGACGAAGAATACTTGCAGATCAGCAAGACCGGGAGTAGCAGAAGTCTTCATTGGTGAAGTCTCGGTTCCAGGCGAAGTCCAGCGAAGGCCAAGGTGCTCAGACAGTTGAAGTGGAACTGGTTTCAGATTTGAATCTTGTCCCACGACAAATCTGAAGACTCACCCACGGGTAAGCCCTTAAATACCTTAGGGAAAGGGTTGGGTTGATTCAAGGGTCCCTTCCAGAGGAGGCTCTAGACAGCAGGGAGGATACTCCCATGTCCTTTGTCCAATTTTGCGCCAGAGCGGGGACCAAGGTCTCCCTGAACTGGCTGAAACTGGATTATGCGAGAAGGGCGCCAAATGGGCCCTTCAAATGTACCCTGCAATGCCATAGGTTCCATGGCATTGCAAACAAGCAGCAGCCATTATCCCGGCTGCTTTGAAAGTGTAAGCGCTCCTAAATGTAAGCAAAGCATGTCATGGCTGGAGTTAAAGAAACTCAATAAAGAAATTAGTGCTTACAAGACTAAATAACAGTACCGTGTAACAACTGAAGTAAAGGGGGGCTGTAGCCATTGGAGGTTACAAATGAACAAAAGGCGGTACTAAGGAGGGACTAACAAACCGATTACTGAATCATAAGTCTGCATTAAGGAAGGACAAACACAGAAGCCAATGACAAATAAGGGCAGAGAGTGGGCGGGGCTTTACTTCCGTACTCTACTACAACAGATCGCCAGACAGCGCATGCGCACTGGCTCAGGCTCACCCTCAAAAATAGAAGTCTTTTCCAAATTGGGAGGATATAAAATAAATCATGCAAAATCCGAAGCCCTCATTTTTAACCGCAACCCAGATCTATTACCCGCTACAATACAATTGTACTTTTCGCCTAATCAACCCTTAAGATATTTGGGGATCTTCGTTACTGATAACATAGGAGATCTATTCAGGCTAAATTATTTATCTACGCACAACAAGATTCGTAGTCTCCTGAACAGATGGCAAAATGGCCCCTGGACGATTGTGGGACAAGTAGCTGGTAAAAATTAGTATTTTACCATTGCTGTTGTTTGTGTTTACTAATGTACAGACCAAACTCCGTCCCCCAGTCTTTTTTTGGTCAATTAATTTGGCTATCCGGCATTTTTTCGGGGCAAATGAGATTAAAATCAGAGGCCACTGAGGTGGACTATGAAGACGGAGGACTAGCACTACCTAACATAAAGTGCTACTACCAGGCGGCCTTCATGAATTGGTTAGTGCGCTTTTATTTCAATGTTCTTAGCTATGCTAACTTTTATCCAGCACAAATGGCAAAGACATCAGAAATCAACCTTCCACCCTTCCTGCCAATGCCAAGACTAATGAAAAAAACAAGATCTAAGACACCTCTTTTAATTGTTGAGAGATTTAATAGGATATGGGAAAGTTGGACAATACTGAGCCTTCATCCGTGTAAGAATATAGCAGAATGTAGGCTTTTAGGATTGCAATTATATACACATATGTGTAGTGCGTGGTATGGAGTGGAATATAGGAGGATTCGAGATTTCTTTTGTAATAATGAATTCATGACCTGGCAGCAATTGTGTAACTCAAATTTCCTCCCGATAAGGATTTTTAGCGAGGCCCTTATTATTGAGGAGGGGGTCCTTAACGAACCTGTCAGTTCGGCAAATTTTGTATCCAAATTTGTAGGCATAGGAAATGGGTACAAACTGCTGCATTTCAAATGTAAAGACAGTAAGAATTTTGAGGTATTTCACCGGATTGAATCCTCCACCGGGGGCAAAGTAGATATCTCACAGCGAAAGTTCTTTAATCACATTAGCGCTAAAGTGATTATAGCTGCTAATCTAAGAAGAAAATCTTTCTTTTGCAAATGGTTGCTATATCATACCTCAGCAAAACTGCATAAATTCTATCCTGAGGTGGTCCCTAATTGTTTTAGGTGTAATGATAGAAATGGCGAATGGCTACACACAATATTCACCTTTAGCCATCTAAGTGTCTATTGGCAAGATATATTTGTGAAAACTAGCTCTAAGTTCGGGGTGGATACCGTGCCTAATCCAAATAAGCCTTTTGTTGGGCTTAGCAGTTTAGGAAGGGGACCTATTTATTAAATTAAACAGCAATGTGTGAAGCTGACTTGGTATATGGTGTACACTTATGTAAGTGGGCACCAATCCAGACAGCCCTTATGGTGATTTTAGAATGTTTGCTAAGTGGTAGCTGTGGAGAGCATCCTTCAGGCTTGGTCCAAAAGGAGTGTAAAGCAGCTTGTTTTACCAGACCATAATCTTGTTGGTATAGATTAAGTGAAAAAGATCCAGACAGTGTATTCATAAAAATATGTATTTATTATAATACACTCACTTAAACATACAGATTTTTCCTAGCTGGAGATATACACAATGCACACAATACTTTTCAATAGAAACAGGTAAGTAGCACGAAATACACAGTGGTCACCAGGGGGAGACCAAACCATATACTAAAATAGTGGTATGTGAACCATGACTCAAGTCAGGACTATACCCAGAAGATGTAGAAGGATGTACGATGTTACAACGCGAGTTTTTACAACTCGTACCGTTACATCGCGGTCGTTACAACGACTGCGATGTTACCACGCCATGCCTTTACAACGCAAGTCTTTACATTGACTTGCACTAGATGGTGTGCTAACATTAGAAAAGCGTAATTTACTATTCCAACTCCAGTCCACTTAACAGTAGGGAAGGTGTTGGGATAGTAAACTACACTATTTGTAATGTTAGCACGCCATCTAGCGCAAGTTGATGTAAAAACTTGCGTTGTAATGGCATGGCGTGGTAACATCGCAGTCGTTGTAACGATTGCAATGTAACTGCATCGCGGTGTACTAACGGCGATGTAAAGGTTGTTACCCATGTAGAAGCATTGGGAACCCAAGGAACCACCCAAGGTAAGTAACTAGGAATCCCACGGAGGTAGTGTGCAGAGTGGGAACACCACCGTGGGCTCAATACAAGTCAATAGGTAAGACAGAAGGTTGGAGACCCACTCCACCCGTGTATACCCTATTGGAAGTGACCAGGACCCCCGGGAAACGAATGCCCACCAAAGTCAAGTTTTGTAGGAGAGCTGACGATGACCTTGAAACTGCAGCTGTGCGGACCAGGCTACGCAGTCTAAGACCAGGAGCTGTGAACGAGCTGTCCCATGTCATATGTCGAGAGTTGAGGGGTTGGTGTCCGTCGGAAGCAACAACAATCCTTGGTAACTGAAATCCACATGGACAGTGAAGAAGGTACAGTGTCGGGACCAGCAAGGTGCAGGTGACACACAACAAGCAGAGGAGTCAGAGCAGGCCCCAAGCAATCAGGGTAGCTGACAGAAATCAAAGGAGACCCTCAGAAGGACCCACAGGCCGGAGGCACTGGAGTCACAAAGGCAGAGTCCGCCTTTTCACAGGCAGATCAGAAGAACAAGTTACTTACCTTCGGTAACGCTTTTTCTGGTGGATGCAGTATCTGCCTGTGGATTCCTCACCTTATGAATATCCCCTGCTCCAGTATTCCGCGGAAATTTTTCCTAGTTCCCCGAGCCGACGAGGTCGTCTCATCATCATGGCTCCGCACGCGGCTCCACATGACGTCACCGGAGCCATAAGAAGACCACGTCGGCGTGATGACGTCAGTTCCACCCATTTTTTCCGTGCCACCGAGCCAAAACGGGAGGATCGACCATAGAGACAATGCATACATAGTACACAGAATTTACACCAATACAGTCAGTGTAAAATGAAATAGGAAAGCTCACATTTCAAATAAGTCAACAATGGACAAATAGAGGTAATAAAGTCTTGAGTACACAGAAACATCAAATAACCAATACCTCATCATTTAAGGTATAAAAGGGTGGACAACGGGGAGGTGGGTGGGTCAGTGAGGAATCCACAGGCAGATACTGTATCCACCAAAAAAAAGCGTTACCGAAGGTAAGTAACTTGTTCTTCTGATGGATACATCTGCCTGTGGATTCCTCACCTTCTGAATAGAATCCCACAGCAGTCCAACCCCCGGAGGAGGGTGTCCACCCTTCTATACCAAAATGGCCGTCCCTCCTCACTTCGAATCCAAGCAGTAATGCTTCGCGAAAGTGAGAAGGGAGGCCCAAGTTGCGGTTTTACAGATGTCCAATACAGGAACACCCCTGGATAGGGCAGAAATAGACGACTTAGCCCTTGTGGAATGAGCTCTAATGCCTACAGGCGGCTCCTTGCCAGCCAGGGAGTAGCATATCTTGATGCACAAGATGATCCACCTGGATAAAGTGCGCTTGTGCACTGCCTTACACTTCATACGACCAGCATATCCAACAAAGAGCTGATCATCTTGACGGAAGTCCTTTGTTCTATCCAAATAGAAGCTAATCGCCTTCTTTGGATCCAAACAATGAGGCCTCTCCTCCTCCTTGGAAGGGTGAGGGGGAGGATAGAAAGTAGGGAGGGTAATGTACTGTCCTAGATGGAAGGGAGTTACCACCTTAGGTAGAAAAGCAGCCCTGGTCCTGAGTACCATCCTTTCAGCATGTATGGTCAGAAAAGGAGGCTTTGAACTCAAAGCCTGGAGCTCACTCACCCTCCTAGCCGAAGTGAAAGCCACTAGAAAGACCGTTTTAAATGTCAGTAGTCTCAACGGACAACTATGCATAAGTTCGAATGTAGAACCCATTTAAAAAGTCAACACCAGATTTAAATCCCACTGGGACATGATAAAAGGAGTGGGCGGAAACATGTTCGTAAGCCCCTTAATGAACCTTAAGACTATTGGAGACTTAAAAAGAGAAGGCTGATCGGGCAAACAAAGAAAAGCCTACAAAGCCGACAAATATCCTTTAACAGTGGCCACAGAACAACTCTGCTGAGCCAAATGAAGTGAAAAACAAAGAACATCAGAAAGAAGCACTTTCAGAGGATCAATAGATTTCTCTCCACACCATCTAACAACTTTCAACCACCTGTAGGAGTAGATCGACTTGGTGGAGTGTTGCCTGGTCGATAAAATAACATCCACCACGTCAGGCAGGAGAGAAAAAGAATTCAGGTTCCCCCGTTCAATCTTCAGGCATGAAGGTGCAGGCTCTGGAGGTGGGGGTGTAGAACCTGCCCCTCCATCTGAGAGAGGAGGTCTGCCCTGAGAGGGAGACGGAGCGGAGGGTGCGACGAGAGGGGAAGAAGGTCCGTGTACCACACCCTTCTTGGCCAGTCCGGGGCGATCAATATAACTTGGGCCCAGTCTTGGCGAATCTTCCTTGGCATCCGAGGACTCAAGGGTATGGGAGAAAACGCGTAAAGGAGTTGTGAGCTCCAACTCAACTGAAATGCTTCCCCCATTGCTCCCTGCGTCGGAAACTGGAGACTGCAGAATGACGGGCAGTGCGCGTTCTCGAGAGTGGCAAACAGGTCCACCCGAGGAGTTCCCCACGTCTGGCAGACGTGTCGAACTACCTCCGGATGAAGCCTCCACTCGTGGTCGGCGGAGAACTGCCGACTGAGATTGTCCGCACGCACGTTCAATACCCCGGCCAGATGATTTGCCATCAAGCAAGTCCAATGGTCCTGAGCCCAGGACCAGAGCCGCAATGCCTCTCTACAGAGTCGGTACGACCCTACTCCTCCCTGCTTGTTGACATACCACATCGCGGCAGTGTTGTCCATCAGGACTTGAACCGACTGACCGCGGATGGAAGGGACAAAGGCCATGCGCGCCAAACGTATCGCCTGCAATTCCAGAAGGTTGATGTGAAGCAACCTTTCCTCTGGAGACCAAAGACCTTTGATCTCCAGATCCCCCAGATGAGTACCCCACCCTTGGGTAGAGGCATCTGTTATCACTGTGGCCAACGATGGAGGAAGATGAAAGGGCTTTCCTTGAGACAGGTTGCCCTCCACACTCCACCAAGACAGATCTGCTGCAGCTTCTCTGGATATCCTGACTGACTCCCTGAGATCTCCGTTGTGTTGATACCACTGCCTGCGGAGACACCACTGAAGCGCCCTCATGTGCCAGCGTGCATGGTTGACCAACAGAATGCAGGAGGTGAACAGACTGAGCAGGCGAAGGACCTTCAGAACCGGAACAACCGCTCCATTGTAAAACAAGGCAATCATTTCCTGAATGTCAAGAATCCTTTGCAGAGGAGGGAATTGTAACCTGCAGATGATGAAGCACCATCTCTGGTGTCTCTGCCTTCAGAAGCCAGTCGTCCAGGTAGGGAAAAACTGGAATCCCCGACTTCCTGAGATGAGCAGCCACCACTGCCATCACCTTGGTGAAGACTCGAGGTGCGGTAGTAAGACCAAACAGAAGGACCGCAAACTGGTAGTGTTGCGACCCAACCGTAAAACGGAGATACTTCCTGTGCGACTTCAGGATTGGGATATGGCAATACTCATCCTACAAATCGATGGACACCATCCAGTCCTCTTGTTGCAGCGCCTGAAGAACCTGCGCTAGGGTGAGCATCTTGAATCTCTCCTGCTTGAGAAACAGATTCAAGATTCTGAGGTCCAGGATAGGACGTAACCTGCCATCCTTCTTGGGGATCAGGAAATACCGGGAGTAGCATCCCTGACCACTTTCCTGCTCTGGAACCACCTCTATCGCACCCTTTTGTAACAGGGTAAGAACCTCCTTCTGAAGGAGAAGCAAATGATCCTCTGTGCAAAACCCCTGGAAAGGAGGGTAAGGAGGAGGGAATTCCCTGAAGGGAAGGGCGTACCCATTTTCTACAAGATCTAAAATCCAAAGATCCGAAGTGATTAATTTCCAATCCTGTAGAAAATGGGTAAGCCGACCTCCCACTGGACCCACATGATCCAGGATGGCGGATCTAAGGCTGCTTTCCTGCATTACCAGGAGGGGTTGGGGAAGTAGAGGAGGAGGAGGAAGAGGGTAGACATCCGGCTCCACGAAGGTGACCTCTGCCTTTACCCCTGTAGCTCCTTTACAAGCGGTTCTGCTGCTTCTGCTGTTGCTGAGCCTGTCTGGACCCACGAAAGGAAGACTTCCCAAAGCAAAGGTATCTTTTATATCCATAGCCTCTTGACTGAGTCTGCAGACCCAAAGACCTCGCCGTTGCCTTACTGTCCTTAAATCTTTGCAGGGCAGAGTCCGCCTTTTCACCAAAAAGCTTGGAACCATCAAATGATAAATCAGTAAGAGCAGCCTACACGTCAGGAGAGAACCCAGAAGATTTTAACCATGCATGCCTCCTTGTCGCAATAGATGAGCCCATTACCCTAGCAACAGAATCCGGTGTATCCAGACCAGACTGGATAACCTGCTGAGCAGCCGCTAGAGCATCCACTGTGAGAAGTTGGCCTGATATATGATGTCACTAGTTCTAGTGTACACCTTGTATCAGTCCAAACAACCCTTATGGTGATTGGTTGTAAAGTCAACCTTTTAGACCAGCTATCCTAGTGGTAGCATGGACAAGAGCAGTCTTAGGCTAAACTCTGTATGGCATGTGAAGCCAGCTGTTAT
Organism: Triturus cristatus; assembly: GCF_964204655.1. Lineage (NCBI taxonomy): Eukaryota > Metazoa > Chordata > Amphibia > Caudata > Salamandridae > Triturus > Triturus cristatus. Next base: position 1,167,063,497 of record NC_140591.1, on the reverse strand, counting down.
ACCATTTGCAATCCCTTGAATACCAAATGAAAGGACACCACAACAGATATATATGAAAATAGAATGTATTTATTCTAGTCAAAATACCCTCAGCACGCTTTATGAGATTCGAGGTAAGTACAACACAGTCTTATTTAAGCATACATAAGTCACACAGGTAAGTAATACAGTTAGGCCCTAGGGGCCACACAAACCATATACTAAGTAAGTGGTATAAGAACCACTGTCACGAACACAGGTTAGGCCTAGGCCTAGGGAATCGCTGGGGCTACACTATACTACCAGTTACTAGGCAGTGGGACGCCCACGGGATTCAGGTGCAGAGTGGAAACACTCACACGTAATGCATTAAAGTCGATATAAATAGTAATGTTTAGAAATAAAGAGTTTTTAGGACACTTCGGAAAGAGCTAGGAGTTAGAGACTTGGAAACTAGACACTAGGATAGTCAATACCCTTGTGAGCATGGGAGTACTCAGTTTACCTAGCCCATGGGCTGCGGGTGCATAGGTGTGAACTTGCGTCGGGTTTCGACGTCGACTCCTATGGATGCCTGAAGAAAAGGTGCTGACAGGCAGTCAGTGAACAGTGTCCGGTGGATTCCAAGGCTGGAATCAAGAAGGAGGGTACCTGCAAGCAGAGGGGACAAAGTCTAGGTCACCAGCCAGGAGCCGGGAAGGAACCAGGAAGAAACCAGGCGATGTCGTGAAGATGCAGGTGAAGAGGTGAAGCTTGTCGCAGCAGCCATGGGTACCAGGAGGTGGCGAGGACAACCAGAACCAGGAGGCGAGCTGTCCCACGAGGGCTCTTGCTGTTGGCGGCGTCGATGTCGAGTTTGAACCCAACAAGCCTTGGCAAGCGCAACCCACACAGGATGAAGGATTCGCTTCTGTTGCAGACCAGGAAGGCCTGAGGTGCTTCTCCTTCGCAGGGAAGCAAGGGCCAGTCTGGAGGAGCCAAACCAGCAGTTGAAAGTTAAGGGTTCGTTGTCACTGAGGCTACTAGCCAAAGGGCAAGCAGCCGGACAGACGCATCGAGCAGGAAAATGCAGAAGGGCCCCACGCAGAACTCGTGGAGTGTGGAGGGCTGATCTTCGGTGCAGATGGTGCTCGGGGTTTGGGCTTCTCAATTCCCAGAGCACAACTTCGAGGATGCCTCAGAAGCTGCGCTGGAAGCCAGTAGCTAATTTTCCCAGGTAGCCGGTCCCACGTCTCTCGTCGCCTCCACGGATCTCAGCTTTGCTGTGGATGTGGATCAGGGTCGGAGAAGTCTGGAAGTCAAAGCGCTGGTCGGGCTCTGCAGTCGGTTCCTCATAGAACTTCGGGCAAAGCAAACGGCAGGTCGCTTGATGGTGCCTGTTTGCACAGGGTGGCCACACCTTGGCCACAAGGGAGATTCTTCAGTCTTCTTCTGTAGTCGAATGTCGAAGGTCCAGAGTTTTTGTTCAAGTTGCAGTTTTCAGGATAATCCAAAGTCCTAGGGGCTCCCACTCTTATACTAATCTGGGGGGCTGGGTTACCTGCTAGGTTCCTCCTATGGGTGGGACCAGGGTGGGGGGTGGTTACACCCCCTTCCCTTTGTCCAGTTTTGCGCCAGGACTGGGGCTGGAGTGCCCCAGCACCGGCTTGAACCGGACTATGCATGGGACACCTTGGGTGCCCTAGGCGGTGTCTCGTTTATTTCATCCCTCCCTGCCCCAATACACTAAGTCCTGTCTAGGGTGGTGCTAGCACCTCCCAAGGCAGGAAACCTATTGTCCAAGCCTCCCTCACTGGAAGGACTCCCAGCAACAGGAGGTCAGACTTGTGTCTGTGGCAGCAGCATCCATTTTGTGATGCTGGGGCTCTGGTTACCTTTAACCGGGTAGTAGGTCTTCAACATGTCTTCTCCCTCTAGAAGGGAGGAATACTATCCTCATCACCAGAAATGGGGTGGGGGTAGTATTCCAAAGTGTTAGACACCTTACACGACGTGTTTTGATAATGCCAAACCATAGTTACCATAACCGCGAGGATTATAAGGCACTTTAAGAGTATATGGTAGGCGATATCATAGAACAGCTATAAGGACATGGTTCCAAAAGCTGCAGACAGGCTCAGCTCATGCTAGAGCACCATCTCACATGTTACCAAGCACTCTGCCTTCAGGATTGTTAAGGCCTGCCATAGGAGTGACTGAAAGGTTACCCATGTGTCTATATATAAGGTAGGTATAGGGATACTATACCTAAGCAAGGGGTGAGTACACGACCTTGCCCCAGCTGACTGATAAGCCAGTTGTGTCATGATGGAAGGCCAGGCAGGGGTGGCATAATACATGCTGCAGCCCCTGATAGGCCTATGGTACACCTATGCCCTGGGTACCTAAGGTACACTGTACAGGGGCCAATAAGGTGATCCTATCCAAATGGGTTATGTACCTAAAGTACATAGTATGAATTTAGAGAGAGAACAGCTGGGCTGCGGGTCTGATTAGCAGGCCCACAGCCACTTCTAAGTCGAAAACCAGTGAAGCAAAAGCAAAAAGTGGGGGTGACCATAGAAAGCAGACCCTACTCTCCTACACAACCCCCCCCCCCCCAAACTTAGGGACATTAAACTAACCTTGACCAGTTGAGTCTTCATGCTCTAAGTGGAAATATATGGAGAGTCCATCTGCATTGGCATGGTCAGTCCCAGGTCTATGTTCCACTGTGAAGTCCATCCTCTGTAGCGAAATGGACCACCTAAGAAGTTTGGGATTTTCACCCTTCATCTGATTTAGCCACAAGAGGGGCTTATGGTCTGTCTGAATCTTGAAGTGAGTGCCAAACAGGTTTGGCCTCAGCTTCTTCAGGGCCCAAACCACAGCAAAGGCCTCCCTCTCAATAGCTGACCAACGTTTCTCTCTAGGGGGCAGCCTTCTACTAATAAAAGCAATGGGCTGGTCTTGACCATCTATATTCAGTTGTGAAAGAACAGCTCCCACACCCAACTCAGAAGCATCTGTCTGGACAATGAACTCTTTGGAGTAGTCTGGACTTTTCAGAATAGGTGCAGTGCACATGGCCTGCTTCAGGTCATCAAATGCCTTCTGACAGCTTACTGTCCACTGAACTTTCTTTGGCATCTTCTTAGAGGTCAAGTCATTAAGTGGTGTCACAATGGACCCATAGTTCTTAACAAACTTTCTGTAGTACCCAGTCAGGCCCAAGAAAGCTCTGACCTGTGTCTGGGTAATTGGAGGAGTCCAGTCCTTTATGGTCTGGATCTTGCTCTCCAGTGGTTGAACCTGACCCCCACCTACTAGGTGGCCCAGGTACACAACCTTGCTCTGCCCTATCTGGCACTTAGTGGCCTTGATAGTGAGGCCTGCCTTTTGCAGGGCCTCTAAAACATTCCTCAGGTGGACCAGGTGATCCTCCCAGGTGGAGCTAAAGACAGCAATATCATTGAGATAAGCTGCACAGTAGTCATCCAGGCCTGTAAGGACTTGATTCACCAACCTTTGGAAAGTGGCAGGTGCATTCTTCAAGCCAAAGGGCATTACCACAAATTGATAATGTCCTCCTGGGGTTGAGAAAGCAGTTTTGGCCTTTGCACTCTCAGCTAGTCTGATTTGCCAGTAGCCTGCTGTCAGGTCAAATGTACTCAAAAACTTGGCAGCTGCCAATCTGTCAATGAGCTCATCTGCCCTAGGTATTGGGTGGGCATCTGTCCTAGTGACAGCATTAAGACCTCTGTAATCCACGCAAAACCTCACCTCTCTCTTACCATCTTGGGTGTGAGGTTTTGGCACAAGAACTACAGGACTAGCCCATGGGCTCTCTGAAGGTTCAATTACTCCCAGCTCCAACATCTTTTGTACCTCAATCTTTCTGCAGTCCCTGACATGGTCAGGTTGCCTGTAGATTATACTCTTCACAGGCAGACTCTCACCAGTGTCCACCTCATGGGTGCACCAGTTTGTCTGACTTGGGGTCAGAGAGAACATATGTCTATAGGCCTGTAGAACTTGTCTGCAGTCCTGTTGCTGATGGTTAGTGAGGCTGTCAGAAAAGACCACACCATCAACTGAACCATCATCAGGGTTCTGAGTCAGCAGGTCTGGGAGAGGGTCACTCTCTTCCTCCTGCCCCTCATCTGTAGCCATGAGTAAGCCCATGTCTGCCCTGTCAACATATGCCTTTAACCTGTTGACATGAAGCACCCTGTGGGGGCTTCTGGGAGTCCCAAGGTCCACCAAGTAGGTGACTTCTCCCTTCTGTTCAACAATAGTGTGGGGTCCAGACCAGTTGTCCTGGAGTGCTGCTGGGGCCACTGGTTCCAACACCCACACTTTCTGTCCTGGCTGGTACACAGTCAGCACAGCCTTTTGGTCATGCCAAGCTTTTTGGAGTTCTTGGCTTGCCTCGAGGTTTTTAGAAGCCTTCTTCATATACTCTGCCCTCCTGGAGCGGAGGCCAAGTACATAATCCACTATATCCAGTTTGGGTTGTCTGAGAGGTCTCTCCCATCCTTCCCTTACTAGACACAGGGGTCCCCTTACAGGATGCCCAAACAAAAGCTCAAAAGGGCTGTAGCCAACCCCCTTTTGTGAGACCTCTCTGTAAGCAAACAGAAGGCAGGGTAAAAGGATGTCCCATCTTCGCCTAAGCTTGTCTGGTAAACCTTTTATCATCCCTTTTAGGGTCTTGTTGAACCTTTCCACAAGTCCATTGCATTGTGGGTGATAGGGTGTAGTGAATTTGTAGTTAACACCACACTCCTTCCACATTGCAGTCAAATATCCTGACATGAAGTTGGCACCTCTGTCAGAGACAACCTCCTTTGGAAAACCCACTCCAAGTAGGGACCTTGCCACAACAGGAGCTGTTGTGGTCCTTAGGGGTATAGCTTCTGGATACCTGGTGGCATGGTCCACTATCACCAGTATGAATCTGTGCCCAGATGCTGTTTGGGGGTCCATTGGTCCAACAATATCTATCCCCACTCTCTCAAAGGTAACCCCCACCACAGGTAGTGGTATGAGGGGGGCCTTTGTGGTGCCACCTGATTTGCCACTGGCTTGGCAGGTGACACAGGAGCGACAAAACTCCTTGGTATCTTCTGACATGTAAGGCCAGTGAAAGTGAGGGACAAGTCTGTCCCAAGTCTTATTCTGGCCTAAGTGTCCTGCAAGGGGAATATCATGGGCCAAGGTAAGAAGGAAGCCTCTGAAACTCAATGGTATAACCAACCTCCTGGACGCACCTGGCTTGGGGTCTCTAGCCTCTGAGTACAGCAGCCCTTCATCCCAATACACTCTATGGGTACCTTGAGCATTCCCTGCAGCCTCAGCAGCAGCCTGCTGTCTGAGGGGTTCAAGAGAAGGACAGTCTAATTGTGCCTGCCTCAGATCTGCCCTTGAAGGTCCCCCTGTCCCAAGAAACTCAACCTGGTCAGGTTCCAGTTCTTCTAGGACAGTTCCTTCAGGGCCCTCAGAATCATCCTCCTGTGAGGGCTGATTGTCTACCTGAGGCAGGGGGAAGGCACAGCCTTAACCCTACTGCTCTTTCTCTTGGGTTGTGTCTGGTCCATTGTCCCAGGATCCAGCTCTTGTTCAGTGTTGCACTTTTTGGCCTGTGACCTAGTCACAGCAAGGACTTGTGCATCTATTCCCAGCATTTCTGCATGGGTCCTATACTCCACTTCAGCCCAAACTGAAGTTTCAAGGTCATTTCCCAACTGACACTCTACAGGAAGGTCTGAACTCACCACAACTTTCTTGAGGCCAGTTACCCCTCCCCAGGAGAAGTTAACAATTGCCACACTATGGGAGGTAGTGGCATTGCTAGCGTTGGTCACTAGGTAATTCTCACCTAGCATGATCTGTCCAGGGTCCACAAAGGCAGGTGTCACCATTGTGACACTAGCACCTGTGTCCCTGTAGGCCTGAGCCATTCTCTGGTTGATTAAAGGAGTCTGTCTGTACTTGCCCAGGTTACTGGGGCCCACAGTAGAGGATAAAGCTATGTCCCCATCACAGATCAGAACAGCCTGAGTGGGTATTCTGACTAGGCCGGAATCCACTTCAGTTCCCAGGGTTAACCCTATTCCACCCTTTTGCTGGTAACCACCACTTACAGCTGGACTAGGGGGTACAGTTGCCTTAGGGGCAATGGTGGCTGGGGGCTTGTCCTTTTTGGTGCATTCACTATACCAATGGGAATTGGACTTACAATAGTTACACCAAGGTTTCTTTTGGCCATCTTTCTTTTTATCCTTTTTGGGACCACCCTCCCCCTGAGCCTTTTGGGGGCCTGGTGAAGACTTCTGGTCTTTTGATTTCTGCTCATTACCCTTCTGGTCTGCCTTTTTCTGATCACCGCCCAGGTTCTGGTTTTTCTGCTTAACTCTAGTCCTGACCCACCTATCTGCCTTCTTTCCCAATTCCTGGGGAGAAGTTAGGTCAGAGTCAATGAAGTGTTGATGCAGTAACTGGTTTTGACAGTTGTTAAGGATTTGTTCTCTCATGATCAAATTATACAATCCTGTATAGTCCTTAACCTTACTACCCAATAACCAGCCTTCCAAAGCCTTAGTGGCAAAATCTGCGAAGTCAGTCCAGTCCTGAGTCTGTGTCTTCTGGGTATCCCTGAACAACAACCTGTATTGTTCAGTGGTTAGGGCAAACCCATCAATCAGAGCACTCTTCAGGACAGTGTAATTGTCAGCCTCCTCATCACTAACTGTGAGGAGCTTGTCTCTACCTTTCCCAGAGAAGGAGAGCCACAAGATAGCTGCCCACTGACTTTGGGGTACCTGCTGTACTTTGCAAGCCCTCTCCAAAGCAGTTATCCATTTGTGGATGTCATCCCCACACTTGTAGGGAGGGACAATCTTGCTCAGGTTTCTATTGTTATAGGACCTGTCTCTATCTTTAGGGATAGTGCTGCCAGCAGTGGGTCCTAACCCATTTAACATTTGCTCTCTGGCCAGAGCAAGTCTCTCTTTGGCAAGGGCAGGTTCTTCCCTTTCAATCCTTAGATTGACTTCCCTCATTCTGGCCTGATGCTCTTTTCTCTGTGGAGAAGTCATTCCCCTGTGAGAAGAGACATTGGAGATATTAGAGACATAGGAGTGGATAGATTCCCTGGAAGGGGATCTTCCTCTCCTGCTTCTCTGGTTCAGTCCACTTGAGGGTCTGAATGGGGGGACCCCATTCTGACTCTCATGTAGGCTTAAGTTAGCCTGGCTAAGTCTCCTAACTTGGACCTGGCTATCTACCTCATCTTCTGAAGTCCCTGCTGACTCATCTAGATCAGTATTGTGAGGGGAGTCTTCTGTAGAGGGCAGACCCTCATTGGTACCTAAGGTACCATCCTGGGAGGCTCTCTGAGCATCATACTCTTCTAAGATCTCCACTGGATAAATGAGGGTAGGGTTTGAACCCTGTTTTAACTTTCTGGAGGTACACAATTGTCTCATCTCCTGAAAAGTTAGGGTATCATATCTAGAGGGTATCTTTCTAGGATATCCCACTCCTGAGAGAGAATCATCTTGATCTCCTCTCAGAGACATGATCGAGTGAGGGTGTGGTGTGTGCACCTACCTACAGTAGTTGTATCTACTAAAACCTCTCTAGTAGTTATTGTCAGGGTGTGCTAGGCCCTTCAACCTACAACAACTAAGTTCAGTAGAACTTAAGTATTTATAAGCTATGTTATATGTACCTGACAAATATCCTTGTGATCTTTCAATTTGATATCTCAAGATTGCAATGGTATTACAACAGCAAGCTCAGATCCCAACCGCTGCTCACCAATGTGAGAAGTTGGCCTGATATATGATGTCACTAGTTCTAGTGCACACCTTGTATCAGTCCAAACAACCCTTATGGTGATTGGTTGTAAAGTCAACCTTATAGACCAGCTATCCTAGTGGTAGCATGGACAAGAGCAGTCTTAGGCTAAACTCTGTATGGCATGTGAAGCCAGCTGTTATACCATTTGCAATCCCTTGAATACCAAATGAAAGGACACCACAACAGATATATGTGAAAATAGAATGTAGTTATTCTAGTCAAAATACCCTCAGCACTCTTTATGAGATTCGAGGTAAGTACAACACAGTCTTATTTAAGCATACATAAGTCACACAGGTAAGTAATACAGTTAGGCCCTAGGTGTGAGAAGTTGGCCTGATGTATGATGTCACTAGTTCTAGTGTACACCTTATATCAGTCCAAACAACCCTTATGGTGATTGGTTGTAAAGTCAACCTTATAGACCAGCTATCCTAGTGGTAGCATGGACAAGAGCAGTCTTAGGCTAAACTCTGAATGGCATGTGAAGCCAGCTGTGATACCATATATAACACCTTGAATATCAAATGAAAGGACACCACAACAGATATATATATAAAATAAAGTGTATTTATTCTAGTCAAACCCTCAGCACTCTTTATGAGATTAGAGGTAAGTACAACACAGTCTTATTTAAGCATACATTAAGTCACACAGGTAAGTAATACAGTTAGGCCCTAGGGGCCACGCAAACCATATACTAAAGAAGTGGTATAAGGACCACTGTCACGGAAATAGGATAGGCCTAGGCCTAGGGAATCGCTGGGGCTACACTACACTAGCAACAGTTAGGAAGTGGGAGGCCCACTTGATTCAGGTGCAGAGTGGAAACACTCACGCGTAATGCGTAAAAGTCGATAGAATTACTAGCAGTTAGAAATTAACAGTTTAAGGACACTTCTGAAGCAGCTAGGGAGTCGAGACTCGGAAACTAGACCCTAGGATAGTCACTACCCTTGTGAGCACCGAAGTACCCAAGTTACCTCGCCCACGGGCTGTGGGTGCATAGGTGTGAACTTGCGTCGGGTTTCGTGGTGGACTTCTATGGATGCCTGAAGGAAAGTTGCTGACAGGCAGTCAGTGAAGAGTGTCCGGTGGATCCCAAGGCTGGGATCAAGAAGAGAGGATACCTGCAAGCAGAAGGGACAGAGTCAAGGTCACTAGCCAGTGACCACGTGGAACCAGGAAGGAACCAGGCGATGTCGTGAAGATTGCAGGTGAAAGGTGAAGCTTGTCGCTGCAGCCACGGGTACCAGGAGACGTCGAGGACGACCAGGACCAGGAGGCGAGCTGTCCCACGAAGGCTCTTGCTGTCGGCGGCGTCGAAGTCGAACTAGGACTCACCAAGCCTTGGCAAGCGGAACCCACGAAGAACGGAGGACTTGCTTCTGGTGCAGACCAGGAAGGTCTGGGGTGCTTCTCTTTTGCACAGAAGCGGGAGCCAGTCTGGAGGAGCCAAACCAGCAGTGAAGATTTCAAGGGGTGTCGTCACAAAGGCCGCTAGCCAACGGGCAAGCAACCGGACAGACGCGGCAAGCAGGAAAATGCGGAAGGGCCCCACGCAGGACTCGTGGAGTGTGGGGGGCTGATCTTCGGTGCAGATGGTGCTTGGGGTTGGGGCTTCTCAATCCCCGGTGCACAACTTCGAGGGTGCCTCAGAAGCTGCGCTGGAAGATACTCGCCACTTTTCCCAGGTAGCCGGTCCCACGTCTCTCGTCGCCTCCACGGATCTCAGCTCGGCTGTGGATGTGGATCAAGGTCGGAGAAGTCTGGAAGTCAAGGCTCTGGTCGGGCTCTGCAGTCGGTCCCTCGTAGAACTTCAGCAAAGCAAAGGGTAGTCTCTTGATGGTGCCTGTTTGCACAGGGTAGCCACTCCTTGGCCACAAGGGAGATTCTTCAGTCTTCTTCTTTTGTCGAATGTCAAAGGTCCAGAGTTTCTGTTCAAGTTGCAGGTTCAGGATAATCTAATCTCCTGGGGCCCAGCTACCACTCTTATACCAATCTGGGGGGCTGGGTTGCCTGCTAGGTCACGCCTTATGGGTGGGACCTGTGAGGGGGGTGGTTACACCCCCTTCCCTTTGTCCAGTTTCGCGCCAGGACTGGGGCTGGTGTGCCCCAGCACCGGTTTGAACTGGACTATGCATGGAGCACCTTGTGTGCCCCAGGCAGTGTCTCGTTTCATTCCTCCATCCCTGCCCCAATACACTAAGGCCTGTCTGGGGTGGTGCTCGCACCTCCCAAGGCAAGAAACCTATTGTCCAAGCCTCCCTTGCCGGGATCACTCCCAGCAGCAGGAGGTCAGACTTGTGTTGTGGCAGCAGCATCCATTTTGTGATGCTGGGGCTCTGGTTAACTTTAACCGGGTAAGTAGGTTACAACATGTCTTCTCCCTCTAGAAGGGAGGGATAATATCCTCATTGTTGGAAAGGCGTTCGCCGGAGGGGGGTTCGATGCGCGTCTTGCCCACCCCTTTGACCCACCTCTCCCAAGTAGGCCGAACCTGGCGCGCACACCCTGAGCTTACACTACGAACAGAGTGACACCACACGTATTCTTTGTAGGACGATAGGTTCTTTTATCGAGGGTTTCAAGGGATCTTTATGATCCAAAGCGTAAGGAGTACATCAGCGGCACAAGAGTCTACAAATCGGTGATAGGGGAATGGGGGTAGCGGGACAGTCTTTGAAGGTAGTGTCTCTGCAAAGTACCCTGCGGATAGCTCACAATCCTCGAGCTGGAGGGTGTTGGTTCTCTGGGCGATCTCTTGCCAATTTGTCCTCGAGGGGAGAGCCGCGAGTCACTCCGCAGGCACAGGTAGTCGGAGTTCGGGAGCCGCGATCTCGTCAGCAGGGCTCAGATGGTTCAATGGCTGGGGGCCGCGAGTCACTCAGCAGGCCCAGGTGGTTCGGAGTTCGGGAGCCGCGATCTCGTCAGCAGGGCTCAGATGGTTCAATGGCTGGGGGCCGCGAGTCACTCATCAGGCCCAGGTGGTTCGGAGTTCGGGAGCCGCGATCTCGTCAGCAGGGCTCAGATGGTTCAATGGCTGGGGGCCGCGAGTCACTCAGCAGGCCCAGGTGGTTCGGTATTCGGTAGCCGCGACAGCGTCAGCAGGCTTCGATGGTTCCAGGTCTTCTCTGCCATTCGTCCCTCCGGCACCCCTTATTATACTCCCCCTGCCCTTTGAAGTCCGGAGTCCTCGCAGAGGGGGCCTTGGTTGACTGAGGGGGTTCGGCGGGATTTCCTGCCGCTCGTTTCTTTGGTCTTTTCAGGTGGGTCTGGGAGGGACCCCAGACGCTCGGCAGGCGAGGCGCCTGCTCCCCAGGGGCCTGGTGGCCGATCGAGTCCTCCCGGGGGAAGGCGACCCGAGGTGTGACTGGGCTGGCGCCTCTTGGTCTGGCTCGGGGGTTCCCGCTCCCTCGGTCGGACATGCGTGGTAGGGTGTCGAGTCTGTCGGGGCTCTGGCCGGCCCTCGGGTCTGTGTGGCTGGGGCGGCCGGAGTCGGAGATGTCGTGTCTTGGGGGTGGTTGCAGGTTGGCTGGATGATCGGGAGGGCATACGCCGTGAGGCCGGTCTCACACGCGTCCCCCCCAGCTGAAAGGCGTGGAGAACTACCCATCCACTGGGGGGTTCTCCTCGCCGAAGCGGAAGAACCGGGACAGGCCGTCGGCGTTGGCATGATCCGTCCCGGGGCGATGCTCGACAGTGAAGTCCATCCCCTGGAGGGAGATTGACCATCGTAATAGCTTGGGGTTCTCTCCCCTCATCTGCATCAGCCACCGCAAGGGCCGGTGGTCCGTCTGCACTCGGAAGTGGGTTCCGAACAAGTAGGGCCGTAGTTTCTTGAGGGCCCAGACTACGGCGAAGGTCTCTCGTTCTATGGTACTCCAGCGCTGTTCTCGAGGCAGCAGCCTTCGGCTGATGAAGGCTATGGGCTGATCAATGCCCTTGTCGTTGAACTGCGAGAGGACGGCTCCGATGCCGTGTTCGGATGCGTCGGTCTGGACCACAAACTCTTGGGAGTAGTCGGGGGCCTTGAGTACTGGGGCGGTGCACATGGCGGTTTTCAAGGCGTCGAACGCCTGCTGGCACGGGGGAGTCCACTGCACCTCCTTCGGGAGTTTTTTTTTGGAGGTCAACTCCGTGAGAGGCCCTGCGAGGCTACCATAGTTTTTAATGAACCTCCGGTAGTATCCTGTGAGGCCCAGGAAGGCCCGGACTTCTGTCTGAGTGGTGGGGGGCTCCCAGGACTTGATGGCGTCGATCTTTGGTTGGAGGGGGGCGACCTGCCCGCTGCCCACCTGATGCCCCAGGTAGACCACGGAACCTTGCCCGAGCTGGCATTTGCTGGCCTTCACTGTTAGGCTGGCTTGGCGCAGGGCCAGCAGTACTTGCCGGAGGTGCTGGAGATGCTCGTGCCATTGAGAGCTGAATACGGCTATGTCGTCAAGGTACGCTGCGCTGAACTCCTCGAGTCCGGCCAGGACCTTGTTTACCAACCGCTGGAAGGTGGCCGGTGCATTTTTCATCCCGAACGGCATGACCCTGAAGCGGTAGTGTCCATCGGGTGTTGAGAAGGCGGAGCGCTCTTTTGCTCCCTCCGTGAGTGCAATCTGCCAGTAACCGCAGGTCAGGTCGAAGGTGCTGAGGAAACGAGCGGCCCCAAGGCGGTCGATGAGTTCGTCGGCGCGGGGGATAGGATGAGCGTCCGCTCGGGTGACCGCATTGAGCCCCCGGTAGTCCACACAGAATCTTAGTTCGGGGGCGACCCCAGGGGCGGCCGCTTTCGGGACCAGGACTACCGGGCTGGCCCAGGGGCTATCGGAGGGTTCGATCACTCCAAGGGTTAACATCTTCTGTACTTCGGTCTTGATGCAGGTGCGGACCCGGTCAGGCACCCGGTAGGCTCGGTGTCTCACAGGTGGGCTGTCGCCGGTGTCCACGTCGTGGACACACCAGTCGGTGACTCTTGGGGTGAGGGAGAAGAGGTCTGCGAATTGTCTGAGCAGCTGGCGACAGTCGTCGGACTGTTGGGGAGTGAGGGTGGTCGACAGTTTCACTCCCTCCACGGAACCATCCAGTTCTTTAGCGCACAGGGGGTCGGGCAAGGGTTCAGTGTCTTCTTCCGCCCCATCATCGGTGGCCAGTAGCAAACTTAACTCCGTTCTCACAAAGTGGGGCTTGAGACGGTTCACGTGGAGAACCCGGAGGGGGTTCCGTGGGGACTGTACATCGATCAGGTACGTGACCTGACTCTTCCGCTCGATCACCTTGAAGGGGCCAGTCCATTTGTCCTGTAGGGCGCAGGGTTTCACCGGGGCCATGACCCAAACCTGCTGGCCCGGCTGGAACTCGACCAGAGTTGCGTTCTGGTCATACCAGCGCTTCATTTCTTCTTGGCTGGCCTCGAGGTTCGCCTCTGCGAGTTCTCTGAACTTCCGGGTCTGGTTGCGGAGCGCCAGGATGTAGCGGAACACATCAGGAGGGGTCCCCCGGGGGCTTGTCTCCCAGCCCTCTTTGACCAGGCTCAGGGGCCCCCGGACGGGGTGTCCGTATAGCAGTTCGAATGGGCTGAACCCCAGGGATTTTTGGGGAACTTCCCGGTACGCGAACAGGAGGCAAGGGAGGAGGACGTCCCATCTTCGGCGCAGGGGCTCCTCGAGGCCCAGGATCATCCCCTTCAGGGTTCGGTTGAAGCGTTCCACCAGGCCGTTGCCCTGGGGGTGGTAGGGGGTCGTGAACTTATATGTTACTCCGCACTGCTGCCACAGGGACTTCATGTAGCGGGATATGAAGTTAGTGCCGCGATCGCTCACAACCTCGCGAGGGAATTCCGACACGGGAGAAGATCCCCATGAGAGCCCGGCCCACCACGGGAGCCGTCACGGTGCGGAGGGGAATGGCCTCGGGGTAGCGGGTGGCATGGTCCACCAGGGCGAGGATGAATCTGTGGCCCTGGGCGGTCTTCGGATCCAGGGGTCCCACGATGTTGATGCCGACCCGCTCAAACGTGGTACTCACAACGGGAAAGGGTTGTAATGGAGCCTTGACTTTCCGCCACTTTTCCCACTGCCCTGGCACGTGAGGCAGGATTTACAGTGGACTTCTACATTTGCTCGCATCTTGGGCCAATAGAAGTGGGTAACTAATCGCTTTTTTTTGTAAAACCGTTTTTATTGCAGAACAATAATAGCAGCAGCATACATTATTACTTTGCCTGCATCACTGATGCCAGTGCCACATATCCTGTGGCCATTCAGACAGCCGTACACAGCTCATGAGCCCACATCCCGGAGGCCGGGCAGCGATGTTCAGGGATCATCAGACTGAACTGTAGTTTGAGCTTTACTTTTGCTGCTAACAAGGTAGGGTACCTACGTTCCGCTTTAAAGTTTCCCCCCCCCCTCCCCGTCCCTCGCCCCCAACACTGCCCCTCCCCCATCCCATTCCCCGTTCCCCTCCCTCCCTCCCCACCTCCCGTGCTCACTCCCGCAACTGCGACTTTTCCCGGCTCTCACTTGTAAACTGGGTACCATTCAGAAGTACATAACTATTCACTGTGTTTGTGTGGCTGGATTGCTCCGGGGGGCCCCTTCGGGCTCGGACGGCGTCTCGTCCTCCTCCAGCATACTATTTCGCAGGGCTTGCACCAGTCCCTCCCATGCCGCGGCCGCCTCTAGCGCCCTGTCATCAGCCTTGCGGGTTGCTAATTGATATCGAAGCGTGCTTTCGCTCGCCGCCCATTTCTGCAGCTCTTTGACCCACCTCCCATGCGTGGGGCCCGCTTTTGACTTCCAGAGTCTCGTCACCTCCCGTTTAGCTAATAGGAGGCCCATGTCAATAAATCTACTTGTATTTTTGTTCTTGGGTGTGTGAGGAAACCAGTGTAGGACACAAACTGCCTTAGTGTATCGTAAGTCCCTGTCCGTCACCTCGGTCAGCGTTTCACCAACTGCCCTCCAGTAGTCTTGTAGGTGAGGGCAGTCCCACAGCATGTGCCCCAGTTCCGCTCCCACCATTCCACATCTTGGGCACGCCGCATCTGCCACCCCAAAATACCTCCCAAGGTTACTTGGTGTAAGGTAGGCCCTGTGGAGAATATAGAAGTGTATCAGCTGGAAGCGCGCGTTCCTGGTACTTTTCCGAGCTCGCCGCACCAGCCCCGCCCACGTAGCGTCAGGGATCTCAGTCTGCACTTCCAGCTCCCATTTCGCCTTCAGTGCCGTTAGCGGCCGCAGAGTCTCGCGCAACATTCTGGAGTACAGACAAGTCACCGCCTTATAAGTACCAGCAGACATCATGATGTATTGGCAGGCCGCCGATGTGGCGGGTTCCAGGAGCCCCGCTCCCCAATGCGCCTGCATCGCACTTGTCACTGCCGCATGCAGCAGGTAGTCTCCCCGCGGGAGGTCGAAGCGCTCCTGCAGCGCTTGGTAAGGGATCAGCGCTCCCTCTTCGTATAAGTCACCCAACATTTGGAGGCCCGCCTCCTCCCACATCTGCAGTCCCGACCAGTCTCCGCCATGCGGGACCGCCGTCACCATTCCCAATGGGATCTCCGGCGCATACGGACGCCGCACCCCGGCTCGACGTTGCGATCGGTTCCAGCATTGCCGGAACGTCTGCTCCTCCAGAGAAAGGTCCCTGATAACCAGCCGCTGCTGCAGCGTAATATACGCCAGTACATGGCGAGGGGTGCCCTCCTCCCTGTCCTGCTCTGGCCCCCGGTATACTCGCGCCACCTCCTGCGTGAAAATCTGCAACTGCGCTGCTAGGTAATAAAGTTCGAAGTCAGGCACCGCCAGGCCTCCGTCGTCCTTTGGCCGGGTCAAGGTCGCCAGCGCGACCCTGCGCCGTCCCGTGCCCCACAAAAAAGAGACTACCAGCGAACGCAACTGTCGGAAAACAGAGCACGGAATCCACACTGGGAGCGTTCGAAAGTAATACAGAAGCCGCGGTAGTGCAATCATTTTTAGCAGCGAGATACGCCCCGCTACCGAGAGCGGGAGGGTGGACCAGAAGGACATGTTGCCCTTCAGTGCCCTGATACACCGCCCCACATTGCCATCCAGCATATCCGCTGCAGTGTGGTATATGTGTACTCCGAGGTATTGCAGGCAGTCAGGCTCCCATTTAAGCAGTGGCCGGTCCACCGGGCGCGGCTCGCCGCGTCGCAACGGGTATAAGCAGGTTTTGGACCAGTTCACCCGCAGTCCAGAGAGCTCGCCAAATCGCGCAAGGAGTCGCTCCGCTCCGTCCAGTGCCTCCGCTGCGTTCTCCAGGAACAGGAGCAGATCATCTGCATATAAGGAGATGAGTTGCGGGGCCCCTCTATAATCCAATCCCCTGTAGTAGCGGCCTGTTCTGGCCTCCTCTGCGAGGGGCTCCACTGCTAGTGCGAACAAAAGTGGGGAGAGCGAGCATCCCTGCCTGGTGCCTCGGCCCACGCGGAACTGGCGCGACACTAGGGGTCCCACCCGCACCCTTGCCACCGCCGAGGCGTATAGGACCGTCGTCCACCCGATGTACCCTTCGCCAAGGCCGAATCGCCGCATGGCTTTGTATAAATACCCCCACTCTAGGCTATCAAAAGCCTTCTCAATGTCTACAGATAAGACGAGTGGCGTTCGAGCGTTCACCTGCGGCTCTCCCATCAGGCGAACAAGGCGTCGGATGTTACCCGTGGTGCTTCGCGCGGGGATGAACCCCGACTGGTCCCTGTGTATCAGTCTCGGCATGTGCCGCAACAACCTAGTCGCCAGTATGGTGCTCAGTATTTTATAGTCCGTCGTCAACATCGACAATGGCCTATAAGAAGCGGGGTCTTGTCCTCCCCTTCCCGGCTTCAGAAGTGGGATCATCAGGGCCTCACACATGGATCGGGGCAGCCTACCTCTCGATTTGGCCTCCTTATAGACCTCCTGAAGCCGCGGGGCCAGCTTGTCCAAGTATCTATCATAAAATTCTATTGGCAGGCCATCTAGGCCCGGGGTCTTGTTGCGGGCCATCCGGGATATTGCCCCTCTGATCTCCCCGAGGTCAATGTCACCGCCTAGGGCCTCTGCGTCTTCCCGGTCAAGGCGCGGGAGTTGTAATCCTTCCAGGAAATCGTCGATGTCCCCCTCCCGTCCCTCCGACGCACTTTTGTAGAGTGTCTCGTAGTACGAGCCAAACCTCTCCACTATATCCATCTGGGCCGTGACCACTCCACCACCCTCCCTGTCTAAGGCCACGATCGGTTGACCACGTTTGTTGGGGTTGGCCAACCAAGCCAGCAGCGTTCCCGCCTTATCCCCCTCCGCGTGCGCCCTCACCACGTAGTTCTTATAGTCGAAGCTGCGGAGCCTCTCCACCTCTACTGCCACCGCCTCCCTCGCCTCACTCACCGCTTCTTGGAGCTCGGGATGGCCAGGCCGCGCCAACTCCGCCGCCCTCAATGTCCCTTCCACCTTATCTAAGTCCTCCAACAGAGTTCGCCTCACCCCGGCATATTTCCCTATGCAATGCCCTCTGACAGCGACTTTGAAAGCGTCCCACTCCGTTGCTCTGAGCGCCGTGGACCCAGTGTTCTCATTAAAGTAGTGGGTAATCCTGTCATCCAGAGCCGCCCGGTAAGGCGGGTCGTCTAGTGTTTCAGGCCTTAGCTGCCATGTCGGGACCCTCGAAATCTCGGTCATCCAGTCCAGTGTCAGTAGCAAGGGGTTATGGTCGGAGAGTGTACGGTTTAAATATTCTGCGTGTGCAACGGATTGTAGTACAGTTGGGGATCCCAGAAAGGTGTCCAGCCTAACATGAAGGTCATGCAGTGACGAATAATAGGAGTAGTGGGTAACTAATCGCTGATTTTTTTTTTTTTTTTTTAAACATATTTTTATTGCCATTTTCATATTTCACACATCGTACATCATACAAAGTTATCGAATAGTGAGGTTAGACTGTATATTCCATGGTGGTACATAATATCTGTATATACTGGTGATACATCAAGTGGGAGCATAAACAACTTACAGATATATCGTGATGAGTGTACCCTGTTGTCTCAGGTTCCAGACATGGCACAGGAACTGGGGTGTAACGGGGCATAACCTAGGGAATGGGCATGGAAGAACCTCTCCAGAATCTCTAGCGAGGGTATGGAACGTCGTATGGGTAAGGCACCACTGTGACTCACGGTTGTCTATCAGATTCGATTCGATCTGAAGCCACGATAGCACCCCTGATGCTGGTGTTCGTGTGGAGTTCATGCGGTCGTTATTTCGAGAGATTGGTTGGGTGGGGTCTGTGACTGCGTGTGCAGGGCTGACAATGTGGGCGGGCCGTCTGTTGGATCTGCTCCCGGGGTTAGCTGCTTGAACTGATATAATAGCATGGCCCATTCCATAGATATTGGGTGTTTGCGGACCCCTCTCACCTCCTCCTCCCGTAATGTCTCCTCCTCAGCCGCCGCCCATTTGTGTGTTGCTCCCACCCAAGCCGCCAGCGGTGGACCGGTGGGGGAGCGCCAGTGCATGGCGATGCTGCGTTTGGCTAAGAGCACCGCAAGGGAGAGAAAACGGGTCCGCACCTTGTGCTGCTTACTTGCGCGAAAGACGCCTATGGCGCAGGCCTCCCACGTGTTCATGCAGGCCAGCCCTGTGAGAGTACCCAAAGCAGTATGAATATGGTGCCAGAAAGTTTTAATGACGGAACAGATCCAAAACATATGCTGGAAATCCGCATTCCGTTCGTGGCATCTGGGACATAGGAACTGAGTGTCGGGGTAGAATCGTTGGAGGCGTGCAGGCGTTAAATAGGCCCTGTGCAGAATGTAATATTGGATATTCTTAAAGCGTGCGTTTCTTGAGACCTTCTTAGGGTACTCCAAAGCCCTCTCCCACTCCCCATCATGTAGTGCGCGCCCGATTTCAGCCTCCCAGGTAGCCCTCAGGGTCTCCAGTGGTTTATTAGTCAATTCCCGAATGGCTTTATAAAGCCATGTCGTTAAATGTTGCCCTGCTCCCATGTGTAGGATCGTGTGAAGAACTGGATGTGTGCGTGGTTCCCCTTTGATTAGGTCCTGATATGGTCGGTAGCTATCTAGGAGTTGGCGGTGAAGCAGGAATTGTCCCGGGGGAAGATCGTATTCTGCCACAAGACTGTGGAACGGTCTTAGTTGCCCGTCCTCAAAAAGGGACTCCACTTCCGTTATACCACACGATGTCCACGTGCGGACCGCGTTTGTTGTGTAGTAGTGTTCCTGTTTGGGCCATCCCGCCAGGGTGAGTAGAGGGGAGTACAACGGGGTCCCCGGGGACATGCGGTGTATCCTCAGCATGCACCTACGTGCCACTGACACTTGCAGAGGGTATGTGCGTTTTGGTTTGGTGCCAGGGAGGAGTAGGCGACGGATCTCCGGGACCGATATCTGTCCTGCGATGGTGTGAGTTTCCGCAGTATACCTGTCTGCCGTCCAGTGCGACAGCCACTGCAGCTGTGCTGCTAGGAAGTAGGCCTCGAATGACGGGGCTCCCAGGCCACCCTGTGAGGTGGGCAACTGCAATTTTTTCAGGGCTATTCTGTGTCTGGCGGACCCCCAGATGAGTGCGCTGAGGAGGGAGTCTAGGTCCCGAAAAAAGGCTCTGGGCGGAATTACTGGCAAATTGGTAAAGAAATACAATAATCTTGGGACCATGATCATTTTGGCCAATGCCACTCTCCCTATTGGAGCCAACGGCAGGCTCCTCCAGAATCCAACCGTAGCCCTAATACTCGCCAATGCCCTAATATGGTTACCCTCGAACATATCTGTGGAGGAGTGGTATAGGCGGACCCCGAGGTATCGAGGGGCCTCCGCACTCCAGGGCACCCGCTGAGCGCCCATGCGAACCTCCTGTGGGATGAGGCCCGGATGCAGTGGGTATATCGTGGACTTATCCCAGTTCACCCGCAGTCCCGAGGCCGCTGTAAATTCCGTCAAAGTCTCCCAAAGGGGAGTCAGGTCGTCCGCAATGTCCCGCACATAAATCAACAGGTCGTCCGCGTATAAGGAAACACTATGCACTGTGCCTGCCACCGGGATACCCCAACTCTCCCCCTCCCGCCGAAGTCGTATGGCGAGGGGCTCAACCGCCAGAGCAAAAAGTAGAGGGGACAGCGGGCAGCCCTGTCGCGTGCCCCTCTGAACCGCAAACTCCGTCGATATATACCGGCCCAGGCGTATCCGTGATGTCAGCCCGGTGTACAGTAGGCGTGTGTACGCTAAGAGGGTAGACCCGATGCCCGCTCTCTGTAGCACTGAAAACAGAAACTGCCACGTGAGGGAATCAAAGGCCTTCTCAAGATCCAGGATGAGACAGGCCGCTCGAGGGTATATCCCCTTCACCTGATCCTGAATGTGAAAAACCCGACGTATGTTCTGAGATGTGCGTCTGCCGGGTATAAATCCGCACTGATCTGGGTGGACCAAGGAGCATATGATTTGTACGTATCTGTCCGCAAGAGTTTTCCCGAGGAGTTTGCAATCAGCGGACAACAGTGATATGGGGCGATAGGAGGCCATTTGTTGCGGGTCCCTATGGGGTTTCAAGAACGTCACGATTACGGATTCTCGCATGGATTTCGGTAGTTCCCCCTTCTTCAGTGCCGCCGCGAACATCTCTACCAATCGAGGAACCAAGTGCACCGAGAATGTCGTGTAATATTCTAAGGGAAACCCGTCTAGCCCCGGAGCTTTATTTCGGGCTAGGGCCCGCAGGGCCCGTGTCACATCTGCCGCGGTGATTACGGCGTCTAGGGCCTCCCTCTCTGTCTTCGTAATGATTGGGATAGGTAGGGGATCGAGAAATCGATCCACTACAGCTTGTGGGGTAGAGGCAGGGTCGCTATATATCGCCGCATAGTAGTCGCGAAAGGCCCCGAGAATCCCTGCCTGGGAACGCACCAATAGCCCCTCAGGGTTCACTATCTCGGTAATGGGCTTGATGTCTGTGTCCTGCTTGGCCAGCCATGCTAAGAGAGTGCCCGTTTTGTCCCTCTCTTTATGCATCCGTGTAGCGTACGACCGGAAGTTGTATCGTCGCAAATCCGCGGAGGCAGCATGATAGGCAGTTTTTGCTTCGGCTATACGCCGCGTCTCACCCTCGGACGTGGAATCCCGTTTGGTGAGAGCAGCCAAGTGTTGCTCAGCCGTGGTAAGAGCCTGCTCCAGTACGCGCCTAGCTCCTGTTATTTGCTTCAAGCACTCTCCCCGAGCCACCACCTTAAATGCATCCCATTCCACCAATGTGGATGATGCTGTGCCCGAGTTGCGGAGGAAATAGTCTTGGATGCTACTCTCCTGTTCGTGCCGGAAGACCTGGTCCGATAGACAGTCCCGCGGCAAGCGCCAGGTGGGAACCGGCGGGTGTGGGGGCTGCCAGTGTAACTGGAGGATGTGTGCATCGTGATCGGAGATGACCCTGCCCAAGTAGTCTGTGTGGGCAATCTTGGGTAATATTGTCGCCGAGCATAAAAATCGATCAAGACGGACGCGCAAATTGTGTGGGATGGAGTGGAAGGAGTACAAACGGATCGAAGGGTGACGCATGCGCCAAGCATCGGTGAGCGACCAGTGTGTAATCCAAGCCCGGAATCTGTCAGTCTGCCTATGTGCCGGGGAGTGTGGTGGAGGGGGGTGTGAGCGGTCAAGGCTCAAGTCGAGTGTGCAGTTATAGTCTCCTCCCAGGACCCAGGGTATGGAAGCAAATGGGGCAAGGACCCCCGTGAGATGGTCCCAGAATTTATCTTGTTCTACATTAGGGGCATAAATGCTACCGAGAAGTACAAGCTGCCCATCCAAAAGACCCTCCAGTAGCGCATATCTACCTTCTTTGTCTACCACCCTCCGAAGCTCTTGAAAGGGGGTTCCCGGTCGCACCCAAATCAACGCCCCCCGTGCATATGCAGAATAAGTCGTGGCGCAAATGAGACCCCTCCATTTTGACTGTAGCTTCCCAACCTCTTTCTCAATGAGGTGTGTCTCTTGTAGCAAGACTATCGGGGCGTTGTGGCGCTTTGCATAAGAGTACACCGCATATCTTTTGCGCGGAGTGTGAAGCCCCCTAACATTTAGAGTGAGGATGGTGACATCAGTGTGAGGCGTATGAGGTGTCATGTCTTTGTGTCTTTTCGCCATGTGTGGGGCTGCTTCTCTTAAGGTGTGGAAAGCTTGGTCGAGTTATCTGACTAAGGGCGCCTGCCTCCCCCAACTCCGTGTAATCCTGTGTAGCGGACGTCTGGATCCGTGTCCTTCCATGTAGGGGGATAGGGAAGTGCTGAACTGGGGCAAATAACTTAACAATCGGGGTCGGGGAACATTCCCAATGCCTAGGGCCCATCGCCAAAAACGATGCGTCCAAACCTGTTTACCCAATGAAGGGGGGTACAACTATATACGAAAGGGGTGGCGGTGCATGCATACTGGGTTAGAAACGAGTCGGGCCATTAGCAGAGAAAATGGGGCGTTCGTCCTGCTTTAGCGAGTAGTGAGACTGATGTGTATGTCCGATGGGGTGGGGAGACAGTGTACTTAGCTCTATGCCAGTCTCAGAAGACCCGTCTCATTTCGCTCGGGAGCCAGATTGTTCGTCCAGAATAAGGTCCGCCGTCTGAGGAGTGACCATGGGGGGCGTCACAGAGTCTTCCCCCGACACCGTTCCATCGCTTTCATTCTCCCCCTCCGAGGTAAAGATATGCGGTGGTCGGTCTATGTCGTCCGGCCGGGGAGATGCTTGCAAATCGATCACTGCTTGTAGGGCCTCCCTCCGCTCTTTCACAATTTGCTCTAGATCGGGAGAGTCCTGGGTGCGTGCATGGGCTCTGCCACCCACTCCGCTGCGTGGGCGCCGCTGCGATCTCCTTCCAGAACGTGAGGGCTTAGGGTGCGGGTCTCTTGCGATCTCCGCTCTAGATTGTCGTGTGCAATGTAGGTCTGCCCAATCTTGTGCTTCCGAGGCGTTTGTGAAAAATACAGTGGAATCGGCGTGGACCACTCTGAGGCGAGCCGGGAACAGTAGAGAGTATTGGATATTGTTCTCGCGCAGCTGGCGTTTTACACTCAGAAAGGAGGCCCGTTGTTGTTGAACTGCTCTCGCGTAGTCTGGGAACACCATGATACGTTGATTGTCGACCTGCAGGGCGCCCGCCACTCGGGCCGCGCGCAGCACTGCATCTCTGTCTCGGAAATGGAGGAACTTCGCCAGCATCGGCCGTGGGGCCGCCCCAGGGGGTGGCCTGCGGGCCGGGACCCTGTGGGCTCTCTCCATAGAGAAGAATGCGGAGCGATCTTTTTCCGGAGTGAAGGATTTCACCCATGTCTCCAAGTACTGCAGGGGGTTCGTGCCTTCAATTCCTTCGGGTAGCCCCAGTACGCGAATGTTACAGCGTCGGGAGCGTCCTTCTAAATCGTCCGCACGTTCCTCCACGAGTGTCAGGCGATGTAGCACCCCCTGGAGGGTCTGCTGGTGCTTATCGATCGTCGGCTGTATGTCCTCTAACTTCCTTTCTCCGTCTTTCACTCTATCCACCAGTTTCCGATGGTCGTCACGGATAAGGCTGATGTCTGTCGCCAGCGTCCCGAGCCGCTCCTCCATCGAGACTCTAGAATGCTCTATAGCGGCTAGAACCTGGTCCAACTTGACGGAGACTGAGGAGTCGGACTGCGTCTCCACCGCACCCACCCATGTCCGGGTTTTCGGCATCTTCTCAGGGGCCGTCTCGGGAACCGACGTCTGTTGGGTCCCCCGGGGTTTCCCCATCGCGGTTGTCCGGGTACGTCAGTGCCTCGAGCTTGTCCGCCGAGTTCGTGGAGTCCCTCTCCCCTCAGGGAGGCTGGGGGGCGCCTCGTTGTCAGTCCTGCCCTCTCCAGCAACCTGCGTCCCCGCCCGGGGCGTCTGTACACTGCTGCAGGCCGCCTCCGGTCCCACGGACACTCCACTGCTCTTCCCCTGCCCGTGGGTCACACGGAGGCTACCGACTGTCGCCTCCAGGGATTATCGGGCAGAGCACAGGTCCGGAATCGTCCCACCGCTAAGCTCCTCGCGAGGCAGGGCTCCCCAGGTCCCGTGGACACTCTGCCGCCCGGCGCTCTCCAGTAGGTTGCCAGGGGGCTGCCCTTCGTCAACTCGTCAGGCGCTGAATGAATATTGAAGCCTGGTGTCAGCCAAACGGGCTCAGGCGCCCCGATCCTGCATCAAGACACGCTAGGCCTCCACCCTCAGTGCCGCTCTCCACGCAGGGGATGAGTTGTCCCGTGTCTGCACCTGGTTGCTAGGGGGCTGCTCTCCGTCGACACGCAGGGCGCTGTGTTGACATTGATGCTTGGTGTCTACCAAACTTGTGTCTCCCTGTAAGGGGGGGTGTCCCAGGCCTGATAAGGGGGAAGCGCAGGACGTGCCTCGCCAGCGCTGGGTAACTAATCGCTGATATGTTTTGTCTTGGCCTAAGTGTCCTGCCAAGGGTACATCATGGGCCAGGCCCAAGAGGAGGCTTCGGAAGCGCAGGGGTACTACCAGTACTCGGGCTGCGCCTAGCTCGGCTGACTTTTGTTCACTGTATAGGAGGCCATTGTCCCAATAGACCCAGTGGGTTCCGGTCCGGTCACCGGCGGTCTGTGCTTCTGCTTGTTGTCGGAGTCCCACAAGGGAAGGGCAGGTGGCCTGTTCCTGGCAGAACTCTTCCCGGGAGGGACCTCCCTCACAGCGCCACTGGGCCATCTCGGGCAGTTCTCCGAGCTCAGTCAGTGCCTCAGGGGCGGAAGGTTCCGGCTCTTCTCCCGGGTTAGTGTCTTCTTCTCCTTCCGAAGGAGGGTTGTCCGTTTCTGGTAGGGTGTCCCGGTTCTCGGGGACAGTGTTCGGTGGGAGGGCCCCACCGCCCTCGGAGAGTGGCAATCGCGCGGTCATGGAGCGCGTGGTGGCGCAGACCCATTCGGGTAGGCCCATCATCTCGAGATGGGCTCTTCGTTCCACTTGCCTCCACGGGGAACTCTCAAGGTCGTTGCCCAGGAGGCAGTCTACGGGCTGTGAGGTTCGGACGGCTACCTTCAATTCTCCGGAAACTCCTCCCCACTCGAAAGGCACCAGAGCCATCTGGCAGAGGCTCTCGGAATTGTCGGAGGATATGACTGGACAGAGGGCACCGGGTAGGATCTGGTCTTCAGAGATTAGGTTGCGGTGGACCGCGGTGACACTTGCCCCGGTATCGCGGAGGCCCTCGACTCGGTGGCCGTTGATGGTCACCTGCTGTCGGTACTTCTTCGTGTTGGCGGGCAAGGGTGTCCCGGGGACCATTTCTCGATCACCAAGGGAGACCAGGGCCATGGCAGCTGGTTCCCACTCTTCGGAGTCCTCTATCTCTTCCCCTAGGGCCACGGAGGCCATCTGCCTGGCCGGGGGGTTGGTCATTGCGGTTCGTTGATACTGGGGACACTGGGGGTCATTGGCGTAGTGTCCGGGCTGCTGGCAGCGGAAGCAGGTGATCCTGGTTCGTGGCCCTTGCCGCCCCGGGGCTCCGGTGCTGGCTGGGGACGGGGCTGGACCTGCCGCTGGTGGGCTGCTGGAAGGGCTGTGCGGGGGCCCCCCTGGGAAGTCTCTCGGTCAGCCGTGGTTTCCTCCGCCCCTCTGGCGGGGTGGTCCTTGACTGTGGCGACCGTAGTCTCCCACGGGGCCTCGGGCGGCCCGGGTGTTCACCCAACGGTCAGCCTCGGCGGCCAGCTTCCGAGGGTCGGTGAGTTTACTGTCCAGGAGATGGTGGCGCAGTTCTACAAAGCAGTTGGCCGCTAAATGTTCCCAGGCGATTAGATCAAACAGCTCTTCGAAGGTGGAGACCTTGCTGCCCTTGATCCACCCGTCCAAGGCCCGGCTGTAAAAGTTCACGTATTCTACCCATGTGGTGCCCGGTATCTTTTTGCAATCTCGGAACCGTTGCAGGTACATCTCGGGGGTGAGTCCATACCGGCCCACGAGGGCTTCTTTCATGTGGCTGTAGGAGTTCATGACCGTGGAGGGCAGATCCAGCAAGGTATCTCTCCCTTCGCTTAAGAACCGGCCCCATAGCCCAGCCCCCCAATCCTTCTGCGGGACTCGGTGAGAGGTCATGGCGACTTCGTAGGCCTTAAACCACTGCTGGATATCGTCGTTTTTGTAATACTCCTTTACCACATCCTTGGGGATGTGGACTTTGGCTTCCACGGTGGGAGCGGATGGTAGATTCCCGGAAGGTCGTGACTCTTCGCTTTTGGCCCTCAACTCGATCTCTTTCAGGCTGCGTTCATGTTCCAGCTGGAGTTTCTTTTCGTCGTGCTCTCTTTGGCGTCTCTTTTCCTCGAGTTCCCCTTGTAGCCGTAACTGCTCGACGGCTAAATTTTTCTCGGCCAGTTTTAGTTCTCCCTCGATTTTCAGCTTGGCCAGTTCAAGTTCGTGGTTGCGGCCTCTCCCTCGGTCCGCTAGTTCCTCGGGGGACAGGTTCCCCTCTGACCCGCTGTTTCTCACCGGGATGCTTTGTGGTTCATGGGCGGAGTCTCCTTCCGTTTGGGTCGGGGGCGCCCCCGTCTCGACCCAGGTCTTCAATACTTTTTGGAAGTCTTCCTTTGTGCTTAATCCGGTGGTAGCGATTCCAAGGTCTTTGCAAAATTGTTTTAATTCTCTATGCGTATAATAGTCCAATTGATCCTCTCGGAACATCGAGCTCATTTCGGTACCTGCGGCACCCAGGGAGGTTTCTCCTTCCATCTCTGTTTGGTAGTGCGTCAGTAGTTCACTGCACGCTCTCTATCGGTGTCGGCTCGGATCCCGTCGTCTGCCACCAAATGTTGGAAAGGCGTTCGCCGGAGGGGGGTTCGATGCGCGTCTTGCCCACCCCTTTGACCCACCTCTCCCAAGTAGGCCGAACCTGGCGCGCACACCCTGAGCTTACACTATGAACAGAGTGACACCACACGTATTCTTTGTAGGACGATAGGTTCTTTTATCGAGGGTTTCAAGGGATCTTTATGATCCAAAGCGTAAGGAGTACATCAGCGGCACAAGAGTCTACAAATCGGTGATAGGGGAATGGGGGTAGCGGGACAGTCTTTGAAGGTAGTGTCTCTGCAAAGTACCCTGCGGATAGCTCACAATCCTCGAGCTGGAGGGTGTTGGTTCTCTGGGCGATCTCTTGCCAATTTGTCCTCGAGGGGAGAGCCGCGAATCACTCCGCAGGCACAGGTAGTCGGAGTTCGGGAGCCGCGATCTCGTCAGCAGGGCTCAGATGGTTCAATGGCTGTGGGCCGCGAGTCACTCAGCAGGCCCAGGTGGTTCGGAGTTCGGGAGCCGCGATCTCGTCAGCAGGGCTCAGATGGTTCAATGGCTGGGGGCCGCGAGTCACTCAGCAGGCCCAGGTGGTTCGGAGTTCGGGAGCCGCGATCTCGTCAGCAGGGCTCAGATGGTTCAATGGCTGGGGGCCGCGAGTCACTCAGCAGGCCCAGGTGGTTCGGTATTCGGTAGCCGCGACAGCGTCAGCAGGCTTCGATGGTTCCAGGTCTTCTCTGCCATTCGTCCCTCCGGCACCCCTTATTATACTCCCCCTGCCCTTTGAAGTCCGGAGTCCTCGCAGAGGGGGCCTTGGTTGACTGAGGGGGTTCGGCGGGATTTCCTGCCGCTCGTTTCTTTGGTCTTTTCAGGTGGGTCTGGGAGGGACCCCAGACGCTTGGCAGGCGAGGCACCTGCTCCCCAGGGGCCTGGTGGCCGATCGAGTCCTCCCGGGGGAAGGCGACCCGAGGTGTGACTGGTCTGGCGCCTCTTGGTCTGGCTCGGGGGTTCCCGCTCCCTCGGTCGGACATGCGTGGTAGGGTGTCGAGTCTGTCGGGGCTCTGGCCGGCCCTCGGGTCTGTGTGGCTGGGGCGGCCGGAGTCGGAGATGTCGTGTCTTGGGGGTGGTTGCAGGTTGGCTGGATGATCGGGAGGGCATACGCCGTGAGGCCGGTCTCACACTCATCCCCAGAAATGGGATGGGGGTATTATTCCAAAGTGTTAGACACCTTACACGACATGTTTTGATAAAGCCAAACCACAGTTACCATAACCGTTTAAGATTATAAGGCACTTTAAGAGTATATGGTAGGCTATATCATAGAACAGCTATAAGGACATGGTTCTGAAAGCTGCAGACAGGCTCAGCTCATGCTAGAGCACCATCTCACATGTTACCAAGCACTCTGCCTCCAGGATTGTTAAGGCCTGCCATAGGAGTGGCTGATAGGTACACATGTGTCTATATGTAAGATAGGTAGAGGAATACTACACCTAAGCAAGGAGTGATTACACGACCTTGCCCCAGCTGAGTGATCAGCCAGTTGTGTCATAATGGAAGGCCAGGCCAGGGGTGGCATAATACATGCTGCAGCCCCTGGTAGGCCTAGGGTACACCTATGCCCTGGGTACCTAAGGTACACTGTACAGGGGCCAATAAGGTGATCCTATCCAAATGGGTTATGCACCTGAAGTACATAGTATCAATTTAGAGAGAGAACAGCAGGGCTGTGGGTCTGATTAGCAGGCCCACAGCCACATCTAAGTCGAAAACCAGTAAAGCAAAAGCAAAAAGTGGGGGTGAACATAGAAAGCAGACCCTACTCTCCTACACAACCCCCCCTCCCCCCAAACTTAGGGACATTAAACTAACCTTGACCAGTTGAGTCTTCATGTTCTAAGTGGAAATATCTGGAGAGTCCATCTGCATTGGCATGGTCAGTCCCAGGTCTATGTTCCACTGTGAAGTCCATCCCCTGTAGGGAAATGGACCACCTAAGGAGTTTGGGATTTTCACCCTTCATCTGATTTAGCCACAAGAGGGGCTTATGGTCTGTCTGAATCTTGAAGTGAGTGCCAAACAAGTATGGCCTCAGCTTCTTCAGGGCCCAAACCACAGCAAAGGCCTCCCTCTCAATAGCTGACCAACGTTTCTCTCTAGGGGTCAGCCTTCTACTTATAAAAGCAATGGGCTGGTCTTGAACATCTATATTAAGTTGTGAAAGAACAGCTCCCACACCTAACTCAGAAGCATCTGTCTGGACAATGAACTCTTTGGAGTAGTCTGGACTTTTCAGAATAGGTGCACTGCACATGGCCTGCTTCAGGTCATCAAATGCTTTTTGACAGCTTACTGTCCACTGAACTTTCTTTGGCATTTTCTTGGAGGTCAAGTCATTAAGTGGTGTCACAATGGACCCATAGTTCTTAACAAACTTTCTGTAGTACCCAGTCAGGCCCAAGAAAGCTCTGACCTGAGTCTGGGTAGTTGGAGGAGTCCAGTCCTTTATGGTCTGGATCTTGCTCTCCAGTGGTTGAACCTGACCCCCACCAACTAGGTGGCCCAGGTATACAACCTTGCTCTGCCCTATCTGGCACTTAGTGGCCTTGATAGTGAGGCCTGCCTTTTCCAGGGCCTCTAAAACATTCCTCAGGTGGACCAGGTGATCCTCCCAGGTGGAGCTAAAGACAGCAATATCATCAAGATAAGCTGCACAATAATCATCCAACCCAGTAAGGACTTGATTCACCAACCTTTGGAAAGTGGCAGGTGCATTCTTCAAACCAAAGGGCATTACCACAAATTGATAATGTCCTCCTGGGGTCGAGAAAGCAGTTTTGGCCTTTGCATTCTCAGCTAGTCTGATTTGCCAGTAGCCTGCTGTCAGGTCAAATGTGCTCAAAAACTTAGCAGCTGCCAGTCTGTCAATGAGCTCATCTGCCCTAGGTATTGGGTGGGCATCTGTCCTAGTGACAGCATTGAGACCTCTGTAATCCAAGCAAAACCTCATCTCTCTCTTACCATCTTGGGTGTGAGGTTTTGGCACAAGGACCACAGGACTAGCCCAAGGGCTCTCTGAAGGTTCAATGACTCCCAGCTCCAACATCTTTTGTACCTCAACTTTTATGCAGTCCCTGACATGGTCAGGTTGCCTGTAGATTTTACTCTTCACAGGCAGACTGTCACCAGTGTCCACCTCATGGGTGCACCAGGTTGTCTGACTTGGGGTCAGAGAGAACATATGTCTGTAGGATTGCAGAACCTGTCTGCAGTCCTGTTGCTGATGGACAGTGAGGCTGTCAGAAAAGACCACACCATCAACTGAGCCATCATCAGGGTTCTGAGTCAGCAGGTCTGGGAGAGGGTCACTCTCTTCCTCCTGCCCCTCATCTGTAGCCATGAGTAAGCCCATGTCGGCCCTGTCAACATATGCCTTCAATCTGTTGACATGAAGCACCCTGTGGGGGCTTCTGGGAGTCCCAAGGTCCACCAAGTAGGTGACTTCTCCCTTTTTCTCAACAATAGTGTGGGGTCCAGACCATTTGTCTTGGAGTGCTGCTGGGGCCACTGGCTCCAACACCCACACTTTCTGCCCTGGCTGGTAAACAGTCAGTACAGCCTTTTGGTCATGCCAAGCTTTTTGGAGTTCTTGGCTTGCCTCAAGGTTTTTAGAAGCCTTCTTCATATACTCTGCCATCCTGGAGCGGAGACCAAGTACATAATCCACTATATCAAGTTTGGGTTGTCTGAGAGGTCTCTCCCATCCTTCCCTTACTAAACATAGGGGTCCTCTTACAGGATGCCCAAACAAAAGCTCAAAAGGGCTGTAGCCAACCCCCTTTTGTGGGACCTCTCTGTAAGCAAACAGAAGGCAGGGTAAAAGGATGTCCCATCTTCGCCTAAGCTTGTCTGGTAAACCTTTTATCATTCCCTTTAGGGTCTTGTTGAATCTCTCAACAAGCCCATTGCACTGTGGGTGATAGGGTGTGGTGAACTTGTAGTTCACACCACACTCCTTCCACATTGCAGTCAAGTATCCTGACATGAAGTTGGCACCTCTGTCAGAAATTACCTCCTTTGGAAAGCTCACTCTGGAGAATACTCCAAGCAGGGCCCTTGCCACAACAGGAGCTGTTGTGGTCCCCAGGGAAATAGCTCCTGGATACCTGGTGGCATGGTCCACTATCACCAGTATAAATCTGTGCCCAGATGCTGTTTGTGGGTCCATTGGTCCTACAATATCTATGCCCACTCTGTCAAAGGGAACCCCCACCACAGGTAGTGGTATGAGGGGGGCCTTTGTGGTGCCACCTGATTTGCCACTGGCTTGGCAGGTGACACAGGAGCGACAAAACTCCTTGGTATCTTCTGACATATGAGGCCAGTGAAAGTGAGGGACAAGCCTGTCCCAAGTCTTGTTCTGGCCTAAGTGTCCTGCAAGGGGAATATCATGGGCCAAGGTAAGAAGGAAGCCTCTGAACTTCAGTGGTATGACCAACCTCCTGGATGCACCAGGCTTGGGGTCTCTAGCCTTTGAATACAGTAGCCCCTCATCCCAATACACTCTATGGGTACCTTGAGCATTCCCTGCAGCCTCAGCAGCAGCCTGCTGTCTGAGGGGTTCAGGAGAGGAGCAGTCTAATTGAGCCTGCCTCAGATCTGCCCTTGAAGGTCCCCCTGTCCCAAGAAACTCAACCTGATCAGGTTCAAGTTCTTCTAGGACAGTTCCTTCAGGGCTCTCAGAATCATCCTCCTGGGAGGGCTGATCCACCACCTGAGGCAGGGGGGAAGGCACAGCCTTAACCCTACTGCTGTGACTGGTCCATAGTTTCAGGATCCAGCACTTGTTCAGTGGTGCACTTTTTGGCCTGTGACCTGGTCACAGCAAGGACATGTGCATCTATCCCCAGCATTTCTGCATGGGTCCTATACTCCACTTCAGACCAAACTTAAGTTTCAAGATCATTGCCCAGTAAACACTCTACAGGAAGGTCTGAACTAACAACAACTTTCTTGAGGCCAGTTACCCCTCCCCAGGAGAAGTTAACAATAGCCACACTATGGGAGGTAGTGGCATTGCTAGCGTTGGTCATTAGGTAATTCTCACCTAGTATGATCTGTCCAGGGTCCACAAAGGCAGGTGTCACCATAGTGACACTAGCCCCAGTGTCCCTGTAGGCCTGAGCCATTCTTTGGTTGATAAAAGGAGTCTGTCTGTACTTGCCCAGGTTACTGGGGCCTACAGTAGAGGACAAAGCTAAGTCCCCATCACAGATCAGAACAGCCTGAGTAGGTATTCTGACTAGGCCAGAATCCTCCTCAGTTCCCAGGGTTAACCCTACTACACCCTTTTTCTGGGAACCACCACTTACAGCTGGACTAGGGGGTACAGTTGCCTTAGGGGCAATGGTGGCTGGGGGCTTATCCTTTTTGGTGCACTCACTAAACCAATGTGAGTTGGACTTACAATAGTTGCACCATGGTTTCTTTTGGCCATCTTTCTTTTTATCCTTTTTGGGACCACCCTCCCCCTGAGCCTTTTGGGGGCCTGGTGAAGACTTCTGGTCTTTTTGTCTCTGATCATTACCCTTCTGGTCTGCCTTTTTCTGATCACCGCCCTGGTTCTGGTTTTTCTGCTTAACTCTTGTCCTGACCCATCTATCTGCCTTCTTTCCCAATTCTTGGGGAGACGTCAGATCAGAATCAATCAGGTGTTGATGCAGTAGCTGGTTTTGACAGTTGTTAAGTATTTGTTCTCTCATGATCAAATTATACAATCCTGTATAGTACTTAACCTTATTTTCCACTAGCCATCCTTCCAGAGCCTTAGTTGCACAATCTACAAAGTCAGTCCAGTCCTGAGTCTGTGTCTTCTGGGTATCCCTGAACAACAACCTGTATTGTTCAGTGGTTAGGCCAAACCCATCAATTAGAGCACTCTTCAGGACAGTGTACTTGTCTGCATCCTCATCACTAACTGTGAGGAGCTTGTCTCTACCCTTCTCAGAGAAGGAGAGCCACAAGATAGCTGCCCACTGACTTTGGGGTACCTGCTGTACTTTGCAAGCTCTCTCCGAAGCAGTTATCCATTTGTGGATGTCATCCCCACACTTGTAGGGAGGGACAATCTTGCTCAGGTTTCTATTATTATAGTGCCTGTCTCTATCCTTAGGGATATTGCTGCCACCAGTGGGTTCTGACCCACTTAACTTTTGCTCTCTAGCCAGAGCAAGCTTCTCCTTGCCAAGGGCAAGTTCTTCCCTCTGAATCCTCAGAGTAGCTTCCCTCATTCTGGCTTCATGCTCCTTTCTCTCGGGGGAAGTCATTCCCCTGTGAGAAGAGGCATTAGAGATGCTAGAGACATGGGAGTGACTGGATTCCCTTGAAGGGGATCTGTCTCTCCTGCTTCTCTGGTTAAGCCCACTTGGGGGTCTGTATGGGGGGACCCCATGCAAACTCCCATGTAAGCTTAGGTTAGCCTGGCTAAGTCTTCCTACTTGGCCCTGGCTGTCTACCTCTTCATCTGAAGTCCCATCTGACTCATCTGTGGTGGGTAGACCCTCCTTTGTACCTAGGGTACTGGCCTGTGAGGCCCTAAGAGTATCATACTCCTCTAGGAGTTGTACTAGCTGAAGGAGGGTAGGGTTTGCACCCTGTTTTAACTTTCTGGAGGTACACAATTGTCTCATCTCCTGAAAAGTTAGGGTATCATATCTAGAGGGGGTCTTTTTCAGACCTACCCCTCCTGAGAGAGCATCTATTTGATCTCCTCCCAGAGACATGATCTAGTGAGGGTGTGGTGTGTGCACCTACCTACACTAGTTGTTTCTACTAAACCTCTCTGGTAGTTGTAGTCAGGGTGTGTTACTCCCTTCAACCTACAACCACTAAGTCCAGTAGGACTTAAGTATTATAATCTATGTTATATGTACCTAGACAATATCTGTGTGATCTTTCAATTTAGTATCTCAAGATTACAATGGTATCACAACAGCAAGCTCAGATCCCAACCGCTGCTCACCAATGTGAGAAGTTGGCCTGATGTATGATGTCACTAGTTCTAGTGTACACCTTATATCAGTCCAAACAACCCTTATGGTGATTGGTTGTAAAGTCAACCTTATAGACCAGCTATCCTAGTGGTAGCATGGACAAGAGCAGTCTTAGGCTAAACTCTGAATGGCATGTGAAGCCAGCTGTGATCTAAAAAAACAAAGGTATGCTGTTCCTAAGAAGGCTGTCAATGATTATGGAGATGTATGAGTCAGGAGGAGATTCCTCCTTCAGGAAAGAGACCCTCACACATCCGGCAGACTAGCTGTCATATATCGTCAGCATGTGGCCCAGATGTCATGTTTCATCATAAGGTCTGCTCCGAATCGGGGCGGCGCTGCAATCCCCGATCGGCGACCTTAATGGCGCCTTTTAGTGGAGATCTTTATTCCATTCATTGCCGGTTGGTGAGTGCAGGTGAGGGCCCTACAGTGAAGTGCGTGTGAGACTAAGTGTGTTAAAAGTAAGTAGTGGAGATCCTAAATAACAAATTTTAATGAGGGAGGTCCCACTCTTAATTAAAAACAATAACATG
The DNA here is from genome assembly GCF_964204655.1 of Triturus cristatus. Classification (NCBI taxonomy): domain Eukaryota; kingdom Metazoa; phylum Chordata; class Amphibia; order Caudata; family Salamandridae; genus Triturus; species Triturus cristatus. The sequence continues at coordinate 1,167,029,288 of NC_140591.1, read as the reverse complement.
CGTAATCTTCCAGTGAAGGTGTCTGAATTACGCTCTAGTGAATAGTGGTCAACATGTTTCTTGCATTGGTCAAATTGACCGCAATTCTTCAGGACCAAAAAGTTCACACACTTATTGGTAGTGGTAGCAACTAATACTTACCACTGATACAGCACCCTAATAAGTGGTTACTTTAAAATCTAAGATAATTACGCCCTGATGTTAAAGGCGTCAGGTTCCAGCGAGGAGGCGCTGAGCAATAACACTGAATAGTGCAGTGTTGACAGTCCGCGATGTGGAATGCCTCAACTACTACCCTTCGTCCGCGCCAGCTCGGTGGACCCATCTTTCTTTTTATCCTTTTTGGGACCACCCTCCCCCTGAGCCTTTTGGGGGCCTGGTGAAGACTTCTGGTCTTTTGATTTCTGCTCATTACCCTTCTGGTCTGCCTTTTTCTGATCACCGCCCTGGTTCTGTTTTTTTCTGCTTAACTCTAGTCCTGAGCCACCTATCTGCCTTCTTTCCCAATTCCTGGGGAGAAGTTAGGTCAGAGTCAATGAAGTGTTGATGCAGTAACTGGTTTTGACAGTTGTTGAGGATTTGTTCTCTCATGATCAAATTATACAATCCTGTATAGTCCTTAACCTTACTACCCAATAACCAGCCTTCCAAAGCCTTAGTGGCACAATCTACAAAGTCAGTCCAGTCCTGAGTCTGTGTCTTCCGGGTATCCCTGAACAACAACCTGTATTGTTCAGTGGTTAAGCCAAACCCATCAATCAGAGCACTCTTCAGGACAGTGTAATTGTCAGCATCCTCATCACTAACTGTGAGGAGCTTGTCTCTACCTTTCTCAGAGAAGGAGAGCCACAAGATAGCTGCCCACTGACTTTGGGGTACCTGCTGTACTTTGCAAGCCCTCTCCAAAGCAGTTATCCATTTGTGGATGTCATCCCCACACTTGTAGGGAGGGACAATCTTGCTCAGGTTTCTATTGTTATAGGACCTGTCTCTATCTTTAGGGATAGTGCTGCCAGCAGTGGGTCCTAACCCACTTAACATTTGCTCTCTGGCCAGAGCAAGTCTCTCTTTGGCAAGGGCAAGTTCTTCCCTTTCAATCCTTAGATTGACTTCCCTCATTCTGGCCTGATGCTCTTTTCTCTGTGGAGAAGTCATTCCCCTGTGAGAAGAGACATTGGAGTTATTAGAGACATAGGAGTGGATAGATTCCCTGGAAGGGGATCTTCCTCTCCTGCTTCTCTGGTTCGGTCCACTTGAGGGTCTGAATGGGGGGACCCCATTCTGACTCCCATGTAGGCTTAAGTTAGCCTGGCTAAGTCTCCTAACTTGGACCTGGCTATCTACCTCATCTTCTGAAGTCCCTGCTGACTCATCTAGATCAGTATTGTGAGGGGAGTCTTCTGTAGAGGGCAGACCCTCATTGGTACCTAAGGTACCATCCTGGGAGGCTCTCTGAGCATCATACTCTTCTAAGATCTCCACTGGATAAATGAGGGTAGGGTTTGAACCCTGTTTTAACTTTCTGGAGGTACACAATTGTCTCATCTCCTGAAAAGTTAGGGTATCATATCTAGAGGGTATCTTTCTACGATATCCCACTCCTGAGAGAGAATCATCTTGATCTCCTCTCAGAGACATGATCTAGTGAGGGTGTGGTGTGTGCACCTACCTACAGTAGTTGTATCTACTAAAACCTCTCTAGTAGTTATTGTCAGGGTGTGCTAGGCCCTTCAACCTACAACAACTAAGTTCAGTAGAACTTAAGTATTGTTAGACCTGGCACCTTGGCGTGAGTTTCCCTTCCACTTTTTGATGGTGTGCCTCGACTGTTTTGCTGGTGTTGTCCGCTCAGGGCACTGCGCCACGGCTAATCCGTGCCGCAGTGCAAGTGCTCCCGAAGTAAAGTGTACCTGTAATTGATGTCCATGATTGGTTTATTGGATTCCCTGTCAGTCCCCAGTAAAGTGCACCAGGGGTGCCAGGGCTTGTGAATGCCAATGCTGCTGGTGGGCTTGCAGCGCTGGTTGCGCCACCCACAGAAGCGGCCTTGTAAAAATGTGTCTAGGGTCTGCCACCGCAGACCCTGTGTGCGGTCCGGGACCGTCGCGCTGACTGCGCAAGTGCCCCCACTTGCCAGTCCCTAAACCTTCCCTTACCTACATATTAGCCACCCCTCTGGTAGGCCCAAGGGCAGGGTGCATTGTAGGCATAAGGTAAGACATGCCCTGGTGTGTGTGGCATGTCTTAGTAGTGAATTACAGCCCTTGTCGTTTTTCACTATTGAAGGCTACCTGCTCTCCATAGGCCAGAATGGGCTGCTGGGATCACGCCAACGCTGTGACCCCCGTGGACTCAGAGAGCATGGTAGAAGTGTCAAGTTTAGTATGCCTGAACTCAGGATGATAAAATACTTCTTGTAGTCAAGTTTATTTTAATATCCTGGGTTTGTAAATACTACTTTTAGAAAGTTAGTATTTACTGACCTGACCATCTCAGTCCGCCTCTGCTGTGTGTGTGTGTGTTCTGCCCAGCAACAGTAAGGAGCAGGGTGGGGGGATCCCCAGAGACAGGTTGGCTGCCAGGTGGTGGGTAGAGAGATTACACCTGGATGGGTGGGAGGAGTACACCTTGACTCTTGAATAGACCTGTGCTCTGCCACCACAAAGCCGGCGCCACCCCCTGTGGGGCGGCTGATGTCTCTGCCCTGCTGCTGAAAGGACAGAGCAGAGTCACCATAACAAAGTGCTCCAGAACTGGACTGAGCCAGGCCTAGGCCCCCTGGCGCTAAAGAACAAAAGAATCATGGTATAAAAGTAGGAGCCTGGCTCCTAAGAAATCAGAATCCTGTTTACCACAAAGAACCTCTGCCCGACTAGAAGGAGAAGAAGACGCTGGAGGAGCTGGCCTGCTGCTTGCCTTGCTGAGAAAGGAGAGGAAGAGACTTACTGAAAAGACTTTGCTACTTTGTGCTTGAACATTCTCCAAGGGCTTGATCTGAGCTTGCCCCCTGAACTGAACCCCAGGAACAGTGGGTTCTCTGTGCTTCTTGCTCATCCTCCAATTCGAGCCGTGTGGGCATCCCGCTGGAAAAGAGACTGCGCCCCTCACCGCCCCTCCTAGGGCCGTGACACTCAGAAGCTCGCCTGCCTCAAACCCGTGAGAGCCCCGCTCCGTCCCGAGCCGCTCTCTGTCCCCGGGCCAGGCCGCCTGCATCCCTGTCACCGCCTGCTACTGGAGCGCGCTGACCGCGCTATCACCCCTCCCGCCGGAAGCCGTCCGACGACTGTGATCTACGCCGGGTCATCCAGCTGCACTGACCGTGCCCTGCGACCCCGCTTCGCTATCCCCGGACATCTCAGGCCGCGCCGCCCCCGCTGTGGAGACCCTCCTGCACCGCCGTGCTAAAGGGTCGCTGGCCGCGCCTGCCTACTTGCCCACACCTGCTGATTGAGGACCCAAGAACACTTCCCAAGCCGAGAGTCGCACCGACCTGTGCCGACTCTCCACATCACTAAGGAAGTTCCAGTATCGGGCTCGGGGCCCGCAACGCCTTATTTCCCCGTTCGCAGGAGCCGATCGCTGTGAGTACTGGAACCACAAGTAACATTTGCAAGAGACTACAAGGTCTCCATTTGAAGCTACGAACAACGAACATTTGCCCGCTTTACAACCTGGTGGCATAGCGAAAACGTTATTGGTCTTGTGATAAGTCTGCCGAGATATATATACCTTATTTTTACATAAAGAATCGTATTTTTATATATATCCAAGTCTGGTGTCCGTTTCTGGGGGGATTGATGTGTTTACTGTGTGTATGATTGTAAGTGCTTAACCAACAACGCCTGAGGAATCGCCTTGGCTGCTCACGCCACGCACCTAGAGGGTGAGCAAGGGTCATTCACAAGGGGTTATCCTGCGCCCTGACGTGGAGGAGAGGGTTCCTGCTTGACACAAGGGCAACCTTGCGCCAACCAGAGATCCCCGACTCTAACATTGTTGGCAGCGGGTGGGATTTCGGATTTGCACTTGTAATTTGCATACAGTGAATTATTAATCACCAGATAGTGAGAGCAGACCAAATAACGCAGCCACAGGTTTTCATTTTTGGAACTTTGTGGAGACATCTGCCATTACTGCAACCATGCCTGGCTCACACTCCGCTGGAAGAGCACTCTCTGTGATTTCTGGAATAGATGAGGTGGATTGGGAGAGACTGGAAGGCTACACGATGGAGCAATTGAAAGGCTACAGTGTAAAATTCCGAGTTCCCCATGCTGGATTCAAGAGGAAGCCCCAGTACACCAAGGCGCTGAGAGCCTGGAAGGAGTCACGAGACCCACGGAATGCGGGGGACATCGTTCCACCCGACAACCTTGAGGAGCCCAGCAGAGTCCGGTCGCCAGAGGAGCTGGCAGACAGGGCAGCCGACAGGGCGCATGCAATGGAGATGGCAAAGTTGGCAGGACAAATGGAAATGGAAAAGCAGAAGTTGGCCCTGGAGGCACAACAACGCCAAATGGATCATGATATCAGATTGAAGGAGTTGGAGCTGAAGGCGAAAAGTTTGGACACCGCTCCTTCTGGTGGCAGCACTCCACCAGTGCAGGTAGAGTCCAAGGTGTACATCCCCAAAGATGTAGTAAAGGAGTATTTCAGAAAGGATGACATAGGGCAGTGGTTTAGGGCCTACGAGGTGGCCATGTCCTCACACCGGGTCCCTGAGAAAGACTGGGGAGCGGGGTTGTGGGGAAGGTTCCTTGCTGAAGGGCGTGACACACTGTTAGATTTACCCTTAGATCTCCAAACCTCATACCCCCATATGAAGGAAGCTTTAATGACCAGGTATGGGTTAACTCCGGAGCTATATAGACAGCGGTTCAGGGAGACGAAGAAGATCCCTGAGAGTACGTATGTGGAGTATGTGACCTTTTTCTGCAGAGCGCTGGATGGTTGGGTGAAGGGTAGCAAAGTGAATGATTATCAAGGGCTGCTTGATTTAATTGCATGGGAGCACTTGTCCAGTCAATGTTTTCCTGAGCTACGCCAGCACCTGATTGATAGCAAGCTGTCCAACCCGAGGAAGCTTGCTGAGGAGGCGGACCGCTGGCTCAGCACCAGGGTCCACAAGGGTCAAGTGGGAGACTCCGCCAAAGGTGGGCAGGGTCCCCAGCAGAAGAGTGGGGGGGACAAGGGTAAACAGAAGGGGTTCCAAAAAGGCCCCCAAAGTAATTCCCAAGGGAACCAGCAGAAGGGTTCTCAGCCTCCCCCAACCCCGCAGCAGAACGGGGCCCCGACAGGTAGACCTGTTCCAAAGGGGCCCTTCAATTGTTATAGGTGTGGTGACCCGGGTCACATTGCCTCTGATCCTAAGTGTCGCCTGTTTGGTAAGACCGCACCCACTGGTGCTCCACCCCGGCAAGTAGCTAGTGTTAACTTTGGGGAGGAGGTAGCAGTCCAGGGGGGTGGGGGTCCCGGGCAGATGACCCTAGTCTCGCTAGGAGACAGTGAGATGGTCCCTGTAACCTACCTGCCCTCTAACACTAAGAAATATCGGCAAGTAGTGACCATCAATGGAAAGAAGGTTGAGGCTCTTAGAGATACAGGAGCCAGCGTGACCTCAGTGAGGCAACACCTGGTGTCTCAAGAGCAAATTGTACCCAATGCCTACTGTAGGGTTGTCAATGCTGACAACGTAGAGAGTCGTTGTCCAATGGCTCAAGTTCCCTTTGAGTGGGGGGAGGTCTCTGGTACTCTACAAGTCGCTGTGAGAACTGACATGCCTGTAGACTGTCTGCTAGGGAACGACCTGGAGAGTTCCCCTTGGGAAAAGGTGGAGAAGACCACGCATCTGAGGATGGTGGGTCTACCCGACTGGGCGTGCGTGACCACCCGGTCCATGGCAGCCAGTAGGGGTGTTGAGAGGGTCCTGGAGCCTGAGGGAGAGGTCCAGGAACCGGCCTTAGGGAGAAGGCGCAGGAGGCGCGGGAAACCGGCCCCCGAAGTTCCCACGGCCCAGGAGGAAGCAGACCCTGAGGGGGATGCTCTGGAGCCTACCGGGGAACAGATTGCCGAACTGGGAGATCTGCCTGAGCTGACCCATTGGCAGCAAGAAGGAGGTCCCTCCAGGGAGGAATTCTGCCGGGAGCAGAAAGAATGCCCTTCTCTCGTGGGTATGCGGCAGCAGGCTGCAGACCAGGCCAATGGTGTTCAGGCCAAAACACACTACGTGTACTGGGAGAGTGACCTCCTGTATTCCGAGCCTAAGGCTGCTGAACCTGGGTCAGCCCGTGTGCTGGTGGTACCCCAGAAGTTCAGAACCTTCCTACTGGGGCTGGCTCATGATGTGCCGTTAGCAGGACATTTGGGGATGGACAAGACCTATGACAGGCTTGTCACCCACTTTTACTGGCCCCAAATGCATAAGAATTCAGATTCCTACTGCAGAACCTGTCAGACTTGCCAGGCAAGTGGTAAGAGCGGAGGGAAGCATAAGGCTCCTCTGCAACCTTTCCCTGTGGTCGGTACGCCATTCCAACGAGTGGGTATTGATATTGTGGGGCCTCTGGACCCCAAGACAGCCCTGGGCAACAGGTTCATCCTGGTCTTGGTGGACCATGCCACCCGGTACCCTGAAGCCATCCCTCTGAGGACAGTGACGGCCCCCGTGGTGGGACGGGCACTGATGGGGATTTTCTCCCGAGTGGGGTTCCCTCTAGAGGTGGTGAGCGACAGGGGGACCAATTTCATATCCACATATATGAAATCCCTGTGGAAGGAGTGTGGGGTAACGTACAAGTTCACCACTCCTTACCATCCCCAAGGAAATGGGTTGGTTGAGAGATTCAACCGAACCCTCAAAGGCATGATCATGGGCCTGGACGGTCCAATGAGGCGTAAGTGGGACGTCCTCTTGCCATGCCTGCTCTTCGCTTACCGAGAGGTGCCACAGAAGTCTCTAGGGTTCAGCCCCTTTGAGCTTCTGTATGGTCACCCGGTAAGAGGACCTCTGAGTTTGGTAAAGGAAGGCTGGGAGCAATCTCCCAGGAAACCTCCCCAGAATGTATATAGTTACATGCTGGCCTTCCGAAACCAGACTCGGCGTTTCAGGCAACTTGCTGAGGCAAATCTGGAAGCCAGCCAGGAGGAGATGAAGCGGTGGTACGACCGGAATGCCACTCTGGTAGAGCTTCAACCTGGACAAAAGGTGTGGGTCTTGGCCCCAGTGGAGCCGTGTGCACTTCAGGATAAGTGGACCGGTCCATTTGAGGTTGTGGAGCGCAAAAGTCCTATCACCTACTTGGTGGACATGCAGACTCCCAGGAACCCTTTGAGGGTCCTACATGTTAACCGCCTTAAGCCCCACTTAGAGAGGACCGAAGTGGGCATGCTGCTGGCCACTGATGATGGAATGGAAGAGGAGACCGAGCCTCTTCCTGACCTCTTAGTGGCCTCTGAGAAAGATGGGTCAGTGGATGGAGTTAACCTCTCACCCACCCTGACGCCCGAACAACAGGAAGATTGCCGCCACTTGCTGGGACAATTCTCCGACCGATTCTCCCTGGTTCCTGGTGTCACAGATTGGTGCGTCCATGATGTGGACACAGGAGACAGCTTACCTGTAAAGCACAAGGCTTACAGGGTAACTGACAGGGTCAGAGCTTGCATTAAGGAGGAGGTCTCCAAAATGCTTGCGCTAGGGGTGGTTGAGTCCTCCAGCAGTCCTTGGTCCAGCCCCGTGGTCTTGGTCCCAAAGGCTGCTGCGCCGGGAGCCACACCTGAACTCCGGTTCTGTGTGGACTACAGAGGACTCAATTCAGTCACGAAGACTGACGCGCACCCCATCCCCAGAGCTGACGAGCTCATTGATCGGCTGGGGGCTGCCCGGTTCCTCAGCACGTTTGATTTAACGTCTGGGTATTGGCAGATCGCCTTGACCGAAGGGGCCAAAGAGAGGTTAGCATTCTCTACACCAGATGGGCACTTCCAGTTCCGAGTCATGCCATTTGGGATGAAGAATGCCCCTGCCACCTTTCAGAGGTTGGTCAACCAGGTACTGGTTGGGCTGGATGCGTTCAGTGCCGCCTACCTGGATGACATCGCAGTGTTCAGTGCCACCTGGCCTGAACACCTGCGCCACCTCTGGGAAGTGTTGATGGCGCTGCGCCGAGCAGGCCTCACGATCAAGGCAAGCAAGTGCCAGATCGGGCAGGGTTCCGTGGTGTACTTGGGACACCAAGTGGGGAGTGGCAAGGTGGCACCCTTGCAACCCAAAATTGAAACCATCCTGGCTTGGGAACCCCCCAAGACGCAGACCGCAGTGAGGGCCTTCCTGGGGCTCACTGGGTACTACAGGAGGTTTGTCAAGGGCTATGGAACGATCGTTGCCCCCTTGACAGAGCTGACTTCGAAGAAGCAGCCCAGGAACGTGATTTGGACTGACACCTGTCAGAAAGCTTTCGACACCCTGAAGACTGCCATGTGCACGGCGCCCGTGCTCTTGGCCCCTGACTTCTCCAAGGAATTCCTAGTACAGACAGACGCTTCAGAGCATGGTGTAGGGGCTGTTCTTTCACAGATGACTGAGGAGGGCTGGGACCAACCCGTAGCCTTCATCAGTAGGAGGTTACTTCCACGGGAAAGTAGGTGGAGTGCAATTGAGCGAGAAGCATTTGCTGTGGTCTGGGCGCTGAAGAAGCTAAGACCCTACTTGTTTGGGTCTCACTTCCGGGTTCAGACGGACCACAGGCCCCTCAGATGGTTGATGCAAATGAGGGGTGAAAACCCGAAGCTGTTGAGGTGGTCCATCTCCCTACAGGGTATGGACTTCACGGTGGAACACCGTCCTGGTACAGATCACGCCAACGCTGACGGTCTGTCCAGGTATTTCCGCCTTAGTGACGAGGAACCCCCTGGGCAAGGGTAGTTCTCCCCACATTTCAGCTGGAGGGGACACGTGCTAGACCTGGCACCTTGGCGTGAGTTTCCCTTCCACTTTTTGATGGTGTGCCTCGACTGTTTTGCTGGTGTTGTCCGCTCAGGGCACTGCGCCACGGCTAATCCGTGCCGCAGTGCAAGTGCTCCCGAAGTAAAGTGTACCTGTAATTGATGTCCATGATTGGTTTATTGGATTCCCTGTCAGTCCCCAGTAAAGTGCACCAGGGGTGCCAGGGCTTGTGAATGCCAATGCTGCTGGTGGGCTTGCAGCGCTGGTTGCGCCACCCACAGAAGCGGCCTTGTAAAAATGTGTCTAGGGTCTGCCACCGCAGACCCTGTGTGCGGTCCGGGACCGTCGCGCTGACTGCGCAAGTGCCCCCACTTGCCAGTCCCTAAACCTTCCCTTACCTACATATTAGCCACCCCTCTGGTAGGCCCAAGGGCAGGGTGCATTGTAGGCATAAGGTAAGACATGCCCTGGTGTGTGTGGCATGTCTTAGTAGTGAATTACAGCCCTTGTCGTTTTTCACTATTGAAGGCTACCTGCTCTCCATAGGCCAGAATGGGCTGCTGGGATCACGCCAACGCTGTGACCCCCGTGGACTCAGAGAGCATGGCAGAAGTGTCAAGTTTAGTATGCCTGAACTCAGGATGATAAAATACTTCTTGTAGTCAAGTTTATTTTAATATCCTGGGTTTGTAAATACTACTTTTAGAAAGTTAGTATTTACTGACCTGACCATCTCAGTCCGCCTCTGCTGTGTGTGTGTGTGTTCTGCCCAGCAACAGTAAGGAGCAGGGTGGGGGGATCCCCAGAGACAGGTTGGCTGCCAGGTGGTGGGTAGAGAGATTACACCTGGATGGGTGGGAGGAGTACACCTTGACTCTTGAATAGACCTGTGCTCTGCCACCACAAAGCCGGCGCCACCCCCTGTGGGGCGGCTGATGTCTCTGCCCTGCTGCTGAAAGGAAAGAGCAGAGTCACCATAACAAAGTGCTCCAGAACTGGACTGAGCCAGGCCTAGGCCCCCTGGCGCTAAAGAACAAAAGAATCATGGTATAAAAGTAGGAGCCTGGCTCCTAAGAAATCAGAATCCTGTTTACCACAAAGAACCTCTGCCCGACTAGAAGGAGAAGAAGACGCTGGAGGAGCTGGCCTGCTGCTTGCCTTGCTGAGAAAGGAGAGGAAGAGACTTACTGAAAAGACTTTGCTACTTTGTGCTTGAACATTCTCCAAGGGCTTGATCTGAGCTTGCCCCCTGAACTGAACCCCAGGAACAGTGGGTTCTCTGTGCTTCTTGCTCATCCTCCAATTCGAGCCGTGTGGGCATCCCGCTGGAAAAGAGACTGCGCCCCTCACCGCCCCTCCTAGGGCCGTGACACTCAGAAGCTCGCCTGCCTCAAACCCGTGAGAGCCCCGCTCCGTCCCGAGCCGCTCTCTGTCCCCGGGCCAGGCCGCCTGCATCCCTGTCACCGCCTGCTACTGGAGCGCGCTGACCGCGCTATCACCCCTCCCGCCGGAAGCCGTCCGACGACTGTGATCTACGCCGGGTCATCCAGCTGCACTGACCGTGCCCTGCGACCCCGCTTCGCTATCCCCGGACATCTCAGGCCGCGCCGCCCCCGCTGTGGAGACCCTCCTGCACCGCCGTGCTAAAGGGTCGCTGGCCGCGCCTGCCTACTTGCCCACACCTGCTGATTGAGGACCCAAGAACACTTCCCAAGCCGAGAGTCGCACCGACCTGTGCCGACTCTCCACATCACTAAGGAAGTTCCAGTATCGGGCTCGGGGCCCGCAACGCCTTATTTCCCCGTTCGCAGGAGCCGATCGCTGTGAGTACTGGAACCACAAGTAACATTTGCAAGAGACTACAAGGTCTCCATTTGAAGCTACGAACAACGAACATTTGCCCGCTTTACAACCTGGTGGCATAGCGAAAACGTTATTGGTCTTGTGATAAGTCTGCCGAGATATATATACCTTATTTTTACATAAAGAATCGTATTTTTATATATATCCAAGTCTGGTGTCCGTTTCTGGGGGGATTGATGTGTTTACTGTGTGTATGATTGTAAGTGCTTAACCAACAACGCCTGAGGAATCGCCTTGGCTGCTCACGCCACGCACCTAGAGGGTGAGCAAGGGTCATTCACAAGGGGTTATCCTGCGCCCTGACGTGGAGGAGAGGGTTCCTGCTTGACACAAGGGCAACCTTGCGCCAACCAGAGATCCCCGACTCTAACAAGTATTTTTAAGCTATGTTATATGTACCTGACAAATATCCCTGTGATCTTTCAATTTGATATCTCAAGATTGCAATGGTATTACAACAGCAAGCTCAGATCTCAATCGCTGCTAACCAATGTGAGAAGTTGGCCTGATATATGATGTCACTAGTTCTAGTGTACACCTTGTATCAGTCCAAACAACCCTTATGGTGATTGGTTGTAAAGTCAACCTTATAGACCAGCTATCCTAGTGGTAGCATGGACACGAGCAGTCTTAGGCTAAACTCTGTATGGCATGTGAAGCCAGCTGTTATACCATTTGCAATCCCTTGAATACCAAATGAAAGGACACCACAACAGATATATGTGAAAATAGAATGTATTTATTCTAGTCAAAATACCCTCAGCACTCTTTATGAGATTCGAGGTAAGTACAACACAGTCTTATTTAAGCATACATAAGTCACACAGGTAAGTAATACAGTTAGGCCCTAGGTGTGAGAAGTTGGCCTGATGTATGATGTCACTAGTTATAGTGTACACCTTATATCAGTCCAAACAACCCTTATGGTGATTGGTTGTAAAGTCAACCTTATAGACCAGCTATCCTAGTGGTAGCATGGACAAGAGCAGTCTTAGGCTAAACTCTGAATGGCATGTGAAGCCAGCTGTGATACCATATATAATCCCTTGAATACCAAATGAAAGGACACCACAACAGATATATATATAAAATAAAGTGTATTTATTCTAGTCAAACCCTCAGCACTCTTTATGAGATTAGAGGTAAGTACAACACAGTCTTATTTAAGCATACATTAAGTCACACAGGTAAGTAATACAGTTAGGCCCTAGGGGCCACGAAAACCATATACTAAAGAAGTGGTATAAGGACCACCGTCACGGAAATAGGATAGGCCTAGGCCTAGGGAATCGCTGGGGCTACACTACACTAGCAACAGTTAGGAAGTGGGAGGCCCACGGGATTCAGGTGCAGAGTGGAAACACTCACGCGTAATGCGTAAAAGTCGATAGAATTACTAGCAGTTAGAAATTAACAGTTTAAGGACACTTCTGAAGCAGCTAGGGAGTCGAGACTCGGAAACTAGACCCTAGGATAGTCACTACCCTTGTGAGCACCGAAGTACCCAAGTTACCTAGCCCACGGGCTGCGGGTGCATAGGTGTGAACTTGCGTCGGGTTTCGTCGTGGACTTCTATGGATGCCTGAAGGAAAGTTGCTGACAGGCAGTCAGTGAAGAGTGTCCGGTGGATCCCAAGGCTGGGATCAAGAAGAGAGGATACCTGCAAGCAGAAGGGACAGAGTCAAGGTCACTAGCCAGTGACCACGTGGAACCAGGAAGGAACCAGGCGATGTCGTGAAGATTGCAGGTGAAAGGTGAAGCTTGTCGCTGCAGCCACGGGTGCCAGGAGACATCGAGGACGACCAGGACCAGGAGGCGAGCTGTCCCACGAAGGCTCTTGCTGTCGGCGGCGTCAAAGTCAAACTAGGACTCACCAAGCCTTGGCAAGCGGAACCCACGAAGAACGGAGGACTTGCTTCTGGTGCAGACCAGGACGGTCTGGGGTGCTTCTCTTTTGCACAGAAGCGGGATCCAGTCTGGAGGAGCCAAACCAGCCGTGAAGATTTCAAGGGGTGTCGTCACAAAGGCCGCTAGCCAACGGGCAAGCAACCGGACAGACGCGGCAAGCAGGAAAATGCAGAAGGGCCCCACGCAGGACTCGTGGAGTGTGGGGGGCTGATCTTCGGTGCAGATGGTGCTTGGGGTTGGGGCTTCTCAATCCCCGGTGCACAACTTCGAGGGTGCCTCAGAAGCTGCGCTGGAAGATACTCGCCACTTTTCCCAGGTAGCCGGTCCCACGTCTCTCGTCACCTCCATGGATCTCAGCTCGGCTGTGGATGTGGATCAAGGTCGGAGAAGTCTGGAAGTCAAGGCTCTGGTCGGGCTCTGCAGTCGGTTCCTCGTAGAACTTCAGCAAAGCAAAGGGTAGTCTCTTGATGGTGCCTGTTTGCACAGGGTAGCCACTCCTTGGCCACAAGGGAGATTCTTCAGTCTTCTTCTTTCGTCGAATGTCGAAGGTCCAGAGTTTCTGTTCAAGTTGCAGGTTCAGGATAATCTAATCTCCTGGGGCCCAGCTACCACTCTTATACTAATCTGGGGGGCTGGGTTGCCTGCTAGGTCACGCCTTATGGGTGGGACCTGGGAGGGGGGTGGTTACACCCCCTTCCCTTTGTCCAGTTTCGCGCCAGGACTGGGGCTGGTGTGCCCCAGCACCGGTTTGAACTGGACTATGCATGGAGCACCTTGTGTGCCCCAGGCAGTGTCTCGTTTCATTCATCCCTCCCTGCCCCAATACACTAAGGCCTGTCTGGGGTGGTGCTCGCACCTCCCAAGGCAGGAAACCTATTGTCCAAGCCTCCCTCGCTGGAAGGACTCCCAGCAGCAGGAGGTCAGACTTGTGTCTGTGGCAGCAGCATCCATTTTGTGATGCTGGGGCTCTGGTTAACTTTAACCGGGTAGTAGGTCTTCAACATGTCTTCTCCCTCTAGAAGGGAGGAATACTATCCTCATCGCTAGAAATGGGGTGGGGGTAGTATTCCAAAGTGTTAGACACCTTACACGACATGTTTTGATAAAGCCAAACCATAGTTACCATAACCGCGACAATTATAAGGCACTTTAAGAGTATATGGTAGGCGATATCATAGAACAGCCATAAGGACATGGTTCCGAAAGCTGCAGACAGGCTCAGCTCATGCTAGAGCACCATCTCACATGTTACCAAGCACTCTGCCTTCAGGATTGTTAAGGCCTGCCATAGGAGTGACTGAAAGGTTACCCATGTGTCTATATATAAGGTAGGTATAGGGATACTATACCTAAGCAAGGGGTGAGTACACGACCTTGCCCCAGCTGACTGATCAGCCAGTTGTGTCATGATGGAAGGCCCACAGCCACATCTAAGTCGAAAACCAGTGAAGCAAAAGCAAAAAGTGGGGGTGACCATAGAAAGCAGACCCTGCTCTCCTACATCCACCAACAACTCATTCAGATTCCCCTTGTCCTCCTCAGATAGCTTAGGGAGAATCTCTTTTGCAGAGTCCATTCAAGCATGAATGTAACTGCCCAAGAGACAAGTGGCGTTGGTAGTTATTAGTGCCATACTGGCCGAAGAAAAGACCTTTTTTCCGCAGATTGCTCCAACTTCTTAGAATCTCTGTCTGCAGGAGCCTGCGAAAACGCCCCTGATGACTGCTTCGAGCAAGAAGCCTGCACCACCAGACTTTTAGGAGAGGGGTGAGAGGAAAGAAAAATCGGATCACCAGGGGCAAGTCTATACCTTCTTGAGACTGACCTCGAAACTGCAGGAGCTGAAAGAGGATTGCGCCACACATCAAGTATTGGCTCAGTCAGAGCATCATTAAATGGCAAAAGTGGCTCAACCACTGTAGGAGAGAAGGATCTGCACTTATGTTGCCCCCACTTTTTTTCTGATGTTAACACTGGTTTCTGGCTATAGTCTGGGTGGGACCCTGCTAATCAGGGCCCCAGCATCTCTGTTCTCTCTAAACAACTTGGAGTGCATATTAGATGCACTAGTGATTGGATACTGTGGTACCTTATGAGCCCCTAGAATTTGGTACCTTAGGTACCAAGGGCATAGGTACTTCACAGGCCTTCCAGGGGCTTAAGCATGTATTATGCCACCCCTGGGAAGCAGACTATATCTGACACCACAGGCCTGCTACTGCAGCCTGGGTGAGTTAGTGTTAGCACTCTTCACTGAGATATAGGTTCACTATATCACACCTTACACACACATATAAACCTTATCAGTCACCCCTAAGGCAGGCCCTATCAATCCTGAGGGCAGAGTGCTTGGTTTCCATGTGAGGGGGTGCCTCTGCCTGAGCAGGGCCCCTCTGCAGCTCTCAGAGTCCATTCTCTGTGGCTGTTTGTGGATGCGGTTAAACCATATACTCTTAAGTGCATTATAACCTCGCGGTAAATGCTAACTTTGGGATGGCTGCATCAAAACATGTTGTGTTTGGTGTCAAACGCTTTGGAATCATACCCCCACACCAGTAACTGGTGTGGGAGTATGATCCCACCCTTCTAGAGTGATAGACATGTACCCACTGTGGAAACACGGTAGAATCCTGAAGAGCCCTGGCATCACAAGATGGATGCCACCAGTCACAGACACTGGGCTGCCCTCCTGCTGCTGACCGAAACTCGCAGTGGAGGAGGCCCAACAATAGGCATCCTGTCACAGGGAGGTGTAACCACCTTCCAGAATGGATTTAGTGTATCGGGGCTGGGTGGGTGCACTCCTAGAGTGCTTTGAAGTCCTGCAGTGGGGGAGCAGTAGGCTCCACTGTGCATATGCCAGCTCAAACTGGTTCAGGGGCTACTTGCCCCTGCTCTGGTGCGAAACTGGACAAAGGCAAGTGGGTGTAGCCACCCACTCCCCTGACCCTCCCATAGGAGGGGTCATAGAGCTAGTCCCTCCCTTCCTTGTAGTATAAGTTAGGGAATCCTTGCCATTGCAAACTAGATATCCCTGGATGACGCTCTGAAGAAGAATCCTGGACCTTCGATGTGCCACTACCTTTGGAAGACTGAAGAATCTCCCTTGGAGTCAAGGAGTGACTCCCCTGCTTGGCAGGCACCAAAACTTTGAATCAACGGTCGCAAACTTCCCGAGTCCGAAGTTCCTGCAGCCCCAGAAGTGGATTTCCTGACTTCTACAAGGCCATCGTGAGTCCCCAGCGATGCTGAGGCAAGTGGCCCTCACGAGTGACGAGGAACAGCAATACCCGGGTACCATGCACTATTGTCGATTGCAACCCCTTCACGACGGTCTACAAACCTGTGCATTGGACCACGTGTGGACCAAGCCTCCAGCAGGATTTTCTCCGAAGATCAGAGGCCTACCTTGTCCTGAGTGACCGTGGGCTCCTGGTGAGTGAATCCTCCCGAGGCGTCTTCGCGATCCCTTGCCAGCTGACTTGTGGGTCCCCAGAAGACCTTTCTACAATTCCAAAGGGCTCTCCTGGTTGCTCCAGGCCTGCCCTGAATTACCCTTGCTGGGTGAGTCCCTCAGACCTTGCTGGTCTGCACCGCTGACTTTTTACACTTTCCACGAGACTTGATGTTATCAAGGCTTGTTGGCTCCAATCTGGTCGCCGACACCGCAGTAAGCTGCAGAGTTTGTGAGACACGCTGAATCCAGCTCCTGGTTGTCGTTGACACCTCCTGGACCTCGTGGCTGAAGAGTCAAGACACCCGTGATCACCTGAAATCACCCGACGACTGTGGGCATCCAGATTCCTTGCCCCGGGTCACTGCCAAGTGACTTTGAACACTGTCTCCTCTGCTTTCAGGTCTTCTTTCTTCTGAATCCAGCCTTGGATTCCACCGGACACTTCTCCTGTCTTGACAAGCAGCAAGTCTTCTTTGGCTCCCATTGAAAACAACGCCGCGACTCGACACCAAAAGACACCTATGCACCCGGCTTCCCTGGGTGAGGTAACTCCAGCACTATGGTGCTCCTGTGTGTGTTGGCTCTAGAAATACTTACCCTGTAAGTGACTTGCTTGTAGACTCTCCCGAAGTATCCTAAAACTTTAAAATTCCAACCGCGACTTGCTCCATTGAAGTCTATTGGGATCCGCGGCTGTGTTCTCACACTGTATGCATCTCCCGTGGGTCCTTTACTTACCTGCCTTGGGTGGATTAGTGAGGCTCCCGCGCTTCTGAAGGCCCTAGGCCTTGTCCCCTCGCAAGTCGATCTTCTTAAGTCTCTTTTTTAGTATATGGTCTGGTACGCCCCTAGGGCCCCAGCCATATTTGTGCTTAACTTGTTGTGAAATGTTGATTTGTGCATATGTTCCTCACTTCTAATCTCATAAAGAGATTAGTAGAGTGTGTTAGAAATAAATACATATATATTTTATATATATACCTGTGTGGTGTCCTTTCATTTAGTAATTCAAGAGATTATAAGGTAAAACAAGCTGCTTTACATTCCTCTAAAGATTTAGCCTGAAGGCTGCTCTCCACAGCTACCACTAGGATAGCTTTCTTTTAAAGGTTGTCTTAAACCTATCTACCATAAGAGTCGAATTGTACTGGTGCAAGGTGGCCACTTTAACTAGTGACCAGCATATACCAGGCCAACTTCTCACATTGGTGGCAGCGGTGGGATTACAGCTTGCCATTGTTTTACCAAACAATCTCTATTTGAATTACTAACTGAAAACCACTATAGGTACTCAAGCTACATATAAAGGCAAGCTTAGTATCAATAAGTTCTACTGAACTTAGAGCTGTGTGTCAAGGGATAGCACACCCTTTCTACAGCTCAAGCTAGGATCAGTAGGCCACAAACTAGTGTAGGTAGTACAACACTGCACAACACTAGAATGTCCTCAAAGGGTGGAGCCAGTGGGTCCACTTAGCCTCAGTATAAGGACACGACTTTCTTTGACTTGAAAGCCATGTGTGCTGCAAGGCACCTGAAGCTAGGACAGAGTCCCTCCACACCACACCTGATAGATCAGCTGACAGCAGATGATCTTAGATTAGCTCTAGGAGCTAATGGGTCTCAATCAGGGGGTGGGTAAATTACAGTCTCTGGGTCAGATGATGAAAATCAAGATGACCTGGACTCTGTGGTTGAAGGTCCAGATCCACAAGGATCTGAAAAGGACAGATTAAGGCTCCCTAAGAGAACTGACAGAGTGGAAGAGAGGCCTAGGTCCCCTTCTAGGGAATCTGACCACTTCTATCACTCTGGCAGAGAATCTGTCCAGCAGAGGAACTCATACTTTAGTAGAAGAGAGACCTCCTCTGAAAGAATGTACAAACTGCTGCAGAATGAGGAAGCAAGATTTGCCCTCAAAACCAACCAGTTGGCATTAGACAGAGAAGCCTTTGAGCTCCAGAGAGCTTCTAGAAGAGAGGGGTTAGAAACCCCTGGTGGCAGTAACAGTGTCCCTAGAGTTAGAGAATATATTCCAGATCATAGGAACCTGTCCAAGGTTGTTCCTTCCTACCAGAGTGGGGATGATATCCATAAATGGATATCTGCTATGGAAAGGGCCTGTAGAGTACAACAGGTCCCCCAAAAGAAGTGGGCAGCAATCTAGTGGCTCTCCCTTTCAGATAAAGGTAGAGACAAGCTCCTCACGGTTAGAGAAGAGGATGCTGATGACTATGAAGTCCTGTAGAGTGCATTGATAGACGGGTTTGGCTTAACCACTGAGCAGTACAGGTTGAAGTTCAGAGACACCCAGAAAGCACAGACTTAGGACTGGACTGACTTTGTAGATTGTGCAACCAAGGCTCCGGAGGGTTGGCTGGTTGGTAGTAGAGTTACTGATTTTAAGGGATTGTATAATCTTATGATGAGAGAACAGATCCTTAATAATTGCCAGAACCAGTTGTTGCATCAGTACCTGGTGGACTCTGATCTGACCTCTCCCCAAGAATTGGGAAAGAAGGCAGACAAATGGGTCAGAACCAGGGTGAGGCAGAAAACCCAGAACCAAGGGGGTGACACCAAGAAGCAAGATCCTAAAGGCTCTGAGAAAGGTGGGGATAAGTCAAAAGACCAGAAGTCTTCACAAGGGCCCCAAAAATCTGCATCTGGTGGGGATTCACAGTCTGCAAAGGGAAAAGGCCAAAAGTAGCCCTGGTGCAAATTCTGTAAACAGAAAAGGCACTGGACTTCTGACTGTAACAAGTCCAAAGACCAAACCACCACCACTCCTGCCCCTAAGGCAACTGTTCCCCCTAGTGCAGCTACTGGTAGAGGTGGTAATCAGAATAAGGGTGTAGTAGGGTTGACCCTGGGTTCTGAAGTGGACTCTGGCCTAGTCAGAGTACCCACTCAGACATTGCTGATTTGTGATGGAGACATTGATATGTCCTTCCTAGTGAGCCCCAGTAATCTGGGCAAATGCAAACAGCAGCCTGTAATAAATGGCAAACAGGCTTTGGCATTTAGGGACACAGATACTAGTGTCACCATGGTGGCAGAGGATCTTGAGGACCCTGGACAGATCATTCTGGGCGAAATGTACCAGGTTACCAATGCAAGCAATATCAGGACCAGCCATAGTCTGGCAGTTGTGAATTTCTCCTGGGGAGGGGTAACTGGCCTCAAGAAGGTAGTAGTCAGTGCAGACCTCCCTGTCGAATGTCTATTGGGCAATGATCTAGAGACTTCCGCCTGGTCTGAAGTAGAGTTATGGACTCATTCTGAGATGTTGGGCATCCCTGCAGAGGTATTTGCTGTGACCAGGTCACAGGCCAAAATGCATCAAACTGAACCAGCTGTGGATTCTGAAAGTATGGACCAGGTGCTACCCAAGAAGAGGAGCAGTAGGGTTAAGGCAGTGCCTTCCCCTCTGTCTCAGATCACAGATTCCCCTCTTGAAGGGAGGGACTTGAACCTGATCAGGTTGAGTTCTTGGGGGCAGGGGGCCCTTCTAGGGAAGGTCTGAGTAAGGAGCAACAGTGCTGCCCCTCTCTTGAACCCCTCAGACAGCAGGCTGCTGCTGAGGCTGCTGGGAGTGCTAGTGGGTCCCATAAAGTTTATTGGGATGATGGACTCCTATATTCTGAGGCTAGAGATCCAACCCCTGGAGCCACCAGGAGGTTGGTAATACCTCAGAAGTTTATGGGGTTCCTCTTAACCCTAGCACTTGATATCCCTTTAGCAGATCACTTGGGCCAAAACAAGACCTGGGATACGCTTGTTCCACATTTTCATTGGCCACATATGTCAGAAGACACCAAGGAGTTTTGTCGCTCACGTGTCACTTGCCAAGCCAGTGGGAAGTCAGGTGGCACAACAAAGGCCCCCCTGATACCACTACCTGTGGTGGGGGTACCCTTTAAAGGGTAGAGATTTACATTGTTGTTCCCCTTGACCCTCCAACTGCATCTGGGCACAGATTTATCCTGGTGGTAGTGGATCATGCCACCAGGTACCCAGAGGCGATTCCCCTGAGGACCACCAAAGCCCTTGTGGTGGCAAGAGCCCTCATTGGGGTTTTCTCCAGAGTGGGTTTCCCAAAGGAGATCATATCTGACAGAGGTACCAACTTCATGTCAGGATATCTAAAAGCAATGTGGAAGGAGTGTCGTGCAACGAACAAGTTACTTACCTTCCGTAACGCTTTTTCTGGTGGATACAGTATATGCCTATGGATTCCTCACCTTGTGAATATCCCCTGCGCCAGCAACATTCGGAAACTTTTGTAGCAGTCCACGCCGATGAGGTCGAAGACGACGTCACAGAGACACGGCTCCGCTCGCGACTCCGCTGACGTCACCGGCTCCATAAGAAGACCTCGTCGGCGTGATAACGTCAGTTCCGCCGTTTTTTCCGTACCTTCGAGGCACACGGACGGACTGACAGCAATATATACACAGTATACAGAGTACATAATATACAAGCAACACACACAGTGTGGAGAATAAATAAATGGCAAAAGAAATAACACAATGCCTTTGACAGTAACAAATACATTTTGAGACACCATCATATACTGAAGGTATACAAGGGTGGACAATGGGGAGGCGGGTGGGTCAGTGAGGAATCCACAGGCAGATACTGTATCCACCAGAAAAAGCGTTTCCGAAGGTAAGTAACTTGTTCTTCTGATGGATACATCTGCCAGTGGATTCCTCACCTTGTGAAAAGATTCCCACAGCAGTCCCACTCCAGGAGGAGGGTGTCCACCCTTCTATACCAAAAAGTCCTGAAGGACGGAACGAGCAAAATATCCGTCCCTCCTCACCTCGGTATCCAAGCAGTAATGCTTTGCGAAAGTGTGAAGGGAGGCCCAAGTTGCCGCCCTACAAATGTCCTCCACAGGAACACCTCTAGACAAAGCAGAAGTGGAACACTTAGCTCTAGTAGAATGAGCCCTTAAACCCTCTGGTGGTTCCTTACCGGCCAAAGAGTAGCATATCTTGATGCACAAGACAATCCATCTGGAAAGGGTGCGCTTGTGCACTGCTCTGCCTTTCCTGCAGCCAACAAAGCCCACGAAGAGCTGGTCATCAACTCGAAAGTCTTTTGTCCTGTCAAGGTAGAAGCTCACCTCCCTCTTATGGTCCAAGCGGTGAAGTCTCTCCTCCTCCTTGGAAGGGTGAGGGGGAGGATAGAAGGTAGGAAGGGTAATGGACTGCCCCAGATGGAAGGGAGTTACCACCTTTGGCAGAAAAGCAGCCCTGGTCCTGAGTACCATCCTTTCAGCATGAATGGTCAAGAACGGGAGTTTTGAACTCAGAGCTTGAAGCTCACTTACCCTCCTTGCCGAGGTGATCGCAATGAGAAAAACCGTCTTGAAAGACAACAATCTCAAGGGACACTTGTGTAAGGGCTTGAAGGGAGAACCCATAAGATAAGTTAAGACAAGGTTTAGGTCCCACTGAGGCACAATAAAAGGAGTAGGAGGAAACTTGTTTGTAAGGCCTTTCAGAAATCGTAAAACAATAGGCGATTTGAACAAAGACGGCTGATCCGGCAAGCAAAGGAAAGCCGACAAAGCCGATAAGTATCCCTTTACAGTGGCCACAGCAAAGCCTTGCTGAGCAAGAGAAAGGGCAAACTGCAGAATGTCAGATAAACGAGCCCTCAAGGGATCAATTGACTTCTCTCCACACCAGAGCACAAATTTAGACCACCTATAGGAATAGATAGATTTGGTGGAATGACGTCTGGCAGACAAAATTACATCTACCACATCTGGCGGGAGAGAGAAAGAATTCAGGTTGCCCCGTTCAATCTCCAGGCATGAAGGTGTAAGCTCTGGAGGTGGGGGTGTAGAACCTGCCCCTCCGACTGCGAGGGAGACGGAGCGGAGGGCACGAGGAGAGGTTGATAAGATCTGTATACCACACCCTTCTTGGCCATTCCGGGGCGAACAATATGACTTGGGCCCGGTCTTGGCGAATCTTCCTCAGAACCCGAGGAATCAAGGGTATGGGAGGAAACGCGTAAAGGAGTTGTGAACCCCAACTCAACTGAAACGCGTCTCCCAATGCTCCCTGCATCGGATACTGGAGACAGCAGAATGACGGGCAGTGAGCGTTCTCATGAGTGGCAAACAGGTCCACCCGAGGGGTTCCCCACATCCGAAAGACGTGACGAACCACCTCCAGATGAAGCCTCCACTCGTGGTCGACGGAGAACTGCCGACTGAGACTGTCTGCACGTACGTTCAAAACCCCGGCCGGATGATTTGCCATCGGATAAATCTGATGGTCCTGAGCCCAGGACCAGAGACACAGAGCCTCTCTACAGAGACAAAGAGACCCCACTCCTCCCTGCTTGTTGACATACCACATCGCGGTAGTGTTGTCCGTCAGGACTTGAACCGACTGACCGCGAAGGGAAGGGAGAAAGGCCTTGAGTGCCAAACATATCGCCCGCAATTCCAGAAGGTTAATGTGAAGCAAACTTTCCTCTGGAGACCAAAGACCCTTGATCGCCAGATCCCCCAGATGCACACTCCACCCTAAAGTGGATGCATCCGTTATCACTGTGGCCACCGATGGAGGTAGATGGAAGGGCTTTCCTTGAGACAGATTGCCCTCCACGCTCCACCAAGACAGATCCGCCGCAGCTTCTCTGGAGATCCTCACAGACTCCCTGAGATCTCCTATGTGTTGATGCCACTGCTTGCGGAGACACCACTGGAGCGCCCTCATGTGCCAGCGTGCATGGTTGACCAACAGAATGCAGGAAGCAAACAGACCGAGCAGGCGAAGGACCTTCAGGACTGGAACGACCGCTCCATTGTAAAACAAAGGAATCAATTCCTGTATGTCAAGAATCCTTTGAGGAGGTGGGAATGGCCAACACACAGTAGTGTCCAGGTCCACCCCTATGAACAGGTTGCGCTGAGAGGGCACCAGGTGAGATTTGGGCACGTTTATCGAAAAACCCAATTTGTCCAACAGCTGAGTCGTAACCTGCAGATGATGAAGCACCATCTCTGGCGACTCCGCTTTGATCAACCAGTCGTCCAGATAGGGGAAAACTGTAATCCCCGACCTTCTGAGATGGGCTGCCACCACTGCCATCACCTTTGTGAAGACTCGAGGTGCAATAGTAAGACCAAACGGAAGGTCCGCAAACTGATAATGTTGCGACCCTACCGTAAACCGGAGATACTTCCTGTGCGACTTCAGGATGGGAATGTGAAAATACGCATCCTGCAAGTCGATCGACACCATCCAGTCCTCCTGATTCAGCGCTTGAAGACCTGCGCAAGGGTAAGCATCTTGAACTTCTCTTGCTTCAGATAAAGATTCAAGATCCTGAGGTCCAATATTGAACGCAATCTGCCGTCCTTTTTCGGAATCAGAAAATACCAGGAGTAGCATCCCTGACCCCACTCCTGCTCTGGAACCACCTCTATCGCACCTTTCTCTAGTAACTTCAGGACTTCCTCCTGTTGGAGAAGAAGGTGGTCCTCTGAGCAAGCCCCTTGACAAGGAGGGTAATTTGGAGGGAATTCCCGAAAGGGAAGGGCGTACCCATTTTCTACAAGATCTAGAACCCAAAGGTCTGTAGTAACCGATTCCCAATCTTGTAGAAAATAGGTAAGCCGGCCCCCCACAGGACCAACATGATCCAGAATGGTGGATCTGGGGCTGCTTTGCAGTGGTGGGAGGGGCTGAGGAAGAGGAAGAGGAGGAGAGCTGTCAAACACGAGTGCGACCCCTGATTCTGCCTCTGTACCCCTTATACAGAGTGCTCTGCTGCTGCTGCTGTTGCTGCTGTGGCTGTCTGTATGAACGAAAGGTAGACCTTCCGAAGCCCCTGTACCTCTTGAAAGAGCCTCTTGGCTGAGTTTGAAGCCCCAAAGATTTAGCCGTTGCCTTACTCTCCTTAAATCTTTCCAGCGCAGCATCCGCTTTCTTGCCAAAAAGACCAGAGCCATCAAAAGGCAAGTCCAAGAGCATTGACTGGACATCAGGGGAAAATTCCGATGATTTAAGCCACGCACCCCTCCTAGTGGCAACAGAAGATCCCATTACTCTTGCCACAGAGTCAGCAGTGTCCAATCCACTCTGGATCACCTGACGCGCCGCCGCCTGGGCATCCAAAAGGATCTCATTAAAACCAACCCTATCCTCCTCTGATAGTTTCGGGGCTAGTTGTTTAGCTGAGTCCATGAGAGCATGTATATAATATCCCAAGAGACAGGTGGCATTTGTTGATTTAAGAACCATGCTGGCCGAAGAAAAGAACTTCTTGGCCGATTGATCCAGCTTTTTTGCTTCCCTGTCACTCGGGACCTGGGGAAATGAACCCGATGATTTCCTTGAACATGCAGCCTGAACAACCAGACTCTCAGGAGACGGGTGAGATGTTAACAATTTTGGGGCTCCTGGAGCTGCCCTATACCTCCTGGCGATGACTTTGGAAACTGCCGGAGCAGAAAAGGGCTTATGCCACACCTCCATCACCGGCTCTATGATGGTGTCGTTAAAAGGGAGCAGAGGCTCAGAAACAGCAGCAGGAGAGTGCAGAACTTCCGTTAAAATGTTCGGTTTGAACTCAGCAGAAGGTAACTGTAGATCTAAAAGTTCAGCTGCTTTTCTTATAACGGCATGGTATTGCGCCACATCCTTCGAAGGGGCATCAGAAGGAGGAGTAATCTCCCATTCGGGTGACAAGTCCAGGCCACTAGCCTCCTTCAACTCCTCAAAAACATCGTCCGACTCCATGAGTTCCCCTTCTTCTACCTCCTCCATAAGGTATCTTTGCTCATCCAGTACCCTCTGAGCCTCCCTCCTAGATCTAATTCTCGCAACTGGCGTCGGCGGCGCCGTGATCGAATCCGCCGGCACCGGGGCCGGCGTCGAACGTGGATCCACAGGGGCAGCCGGCGTCGAGCGAGGTCGAGTCGGCGCCGGTGAAGAAGGGAGCGGCGTCGATGTCCTCGGCGCCGGTAAATGTCAAGACGGCGTCACCGGAAAAAATAGCATGAAGGGAGCCTGAGGATAGGCTTGAGGAACTCCAAAACTGAAGGCCATAGGACTTTAGGACCCGAAGGTGCACCAGAGGGGTACATGGCTCTGGAGAATACTCCATCCATTGCATTAAGATAATGCGTGGGGTCCTGACCTGGTCCTGGGAACGCAGGATATTGCTCAGGCATCACCGGCGCCGACGGTGGAATCAGCGGAGCCGAAGGCTCACCCGGGGCTGGAGGCTCCTCACACGGAACCGGGGACGAAGCCGGAGCCGGAGTCGGAGATGGAGCCGGGGCCGGAGACGGAGACTGTTCCGTTGAAGCCAACAGGTGAATCCAGAACGGGTGAGGGAGACACAAAGTCCTTACAGCGTCGGGAGGGCGATGTCGATCTCGGAGCCGCATCCTTATCCGAGTGACGCTGAGACGAATGCCTCCTCTTCTTCTTGTGCTTCCTGGATTTGGAAGCATGCCCCGAAGTCGACTTCGACGCCGACCTCGATCTCGACCTCGATCTCGACCTTGACCTCGATTTTCTCCGGCCTATCTTTTCTTTCTTCATCCTCGCGATGAAAAGCTTTGCTTCCCTCTCCTTGAGAGCCTTGGAACTCATCTTGCGGCAGCAAGAACAACCCTCGACATCATGGTCCGATGACAGGCACCATACGCAGTCGTCATGCGGATCCGTTATGGACATGTGTTTTCCACACTAACGACACGGCTTAAATCTTGACTTCTTCGTCGACATTTTCTACAAAAGAAGACACAGAGAACCAGCAGAAAACAAAGTAACCAGTATAGCTACAGAGAGAGATTCCCGAAATCCGTTGGCGTCGACGGCGCGGAAAAAAGGGAACTGACGTCATCACGCCGACGAGGTCTTCTTATGGAGCAGGTGACGTCAGCGGAGTCGCGAGCAGAGCCGTGTCTCTGTGACTTCGTCTTCGACCTCATCGGCGTGGACTGCTACAAAAGTTTCCGAATGTTGCTGGCGCAGGGGACATTCACAAGGTGAGGAATCCACTGGCAGATGTATCCATCAGAATTATAAATTCACTACTCCCTATCACCCACAATGCAATGGGTTAGCTGAACGTTTCAACAAAACCCTAAAGGGAATGATTAAAGGCCTCCCAGAAAAGCTTAGGCGAAAATGGGACCTTTTACTTCCCTGCCTTCTGTTTGCATACAGAGAGATTCCACAGAAGGGGGTTGGTTACAGCCCATTTGAACTTCTGTTTGGGCATCCTGTAAGAGGTCCATTATGTTTGGTGAAGGAGGGCTGGGAGTTACCTCTGAAACCTCCCAAACAGGATGTGAAGGACTATGTACTTGGTCTCCGCTCCAGGATGGCCGAATACATGAAGAAGGCAACTAAAAACCTGGAGGCCAGCCAAGAACTACAAAAAACTTGGCATGACCAAAAGGCTGTGCTGACTGTGTACCAGCCAGGACAGAAAGTGTGGGTGTTGGAGCCCGTGGCCCCAGCAGCCCTCCAAGACAAATGGAGTGGCCCCCATACAATTGTTGAGCAAAAGGGAGAAGTCACCTACCTGGTGAATCTTGGAACTCCCAGGAGCCCCCTAAGGGTGCTCCATGTCAACAGATTGAAACCATATGTTTACAGGGCTGACATGGGCTTGTTCATGGCAACTGATGAGGAACAGGAGGAGGAGAGTGACCCTCTCCCTGACCTGCTGCTCTCACAGAACCCTGATGATGGGTCAGTAGATGGTGTTGCTTTGGCAAGCAGCCTCACTGATCATCAGCAAACTGAATGCAGACAAGTTCTGCAACAGTATAGACAATGACATATG
Organism: Triturus cristatus; assembly: GCF_964204655.1. Classification (NCBI taxonomy): domain Eukaryota; kingdom Metazoa; phylum Chordata; class Amphibia; order Caudata; family Salamandridae; genus Triturus; species Triturus cristatus. The sequence continues at coordinate 1,167,002,277 of NC_140591.1, read as the reverse complement.
TTTAGCCTGACCCCTAGTCAGACTACCTGGTGCACCCATGAGGTGGACACTGGGGAGAGTCTGTCTGTCAAGAGTAAAATCTACAGGCAACCTGCCCATGTCAGGGACTGTATCAGGACCGAAGTCCAGAAAATGTTGGAATTAGGTGTGGTTGAGCCTTCAGATAGCCCTTGGCTAGTCCAGTAGCCCTTGTGCCGAAACCTCATACCCAGGTTGATAAGAAAGAAATTAAGTTTTGTGTAGACTACAGAGGCCTCAATGCAGTCACCAGGACTGATGCCTATCCAATTCCCAGGGCAGATGAGCTGATTGATACTTTGGCCTCAGCCAAGTATCTGAGTACATTTGACCTAACAGCTGGCTACTGGCAGATCAGATTAGCTGAGGATGCCCAGGCCAAAACAGCATGTTCGACCCCTAGTGGGCACTACCACTTTGTGGTGATGCCATTCGGTTTGAAGAATGCACCTGCCACTTTTCAGAGGTTGGTGAACAATGTTCTGGCAGGGATGGAAACTTATTGCTCAGCTTATCTAGATGATATTGCTGTCTTTAGTTCCTCCTGGCAGGATCACCTGGTCCACCTCAGAAATGTTTTGGAGGCTCTGCAAAAAGCAGGCCTCACTATCAAGGCCACTAAGTGCCAGATAGGGCATAGTCAGGTTGTGTACCTGAGCCACCTTGTAGGTGGAGGCCAGGTTCAGCCTTTACAGAGCAAAATCCAAACCATCATGGAATGGGTTGCTCCAACCACCCAGACACAGGTGAGAGCCGTTTTAGGCCTGACTGGGTACTATAGGAGGTTTGTTAAGGGATATGGATCTATAGTGACCCCCTTAAATGATCTTACCTCAAAGAAAATGCCAAAAATGGTTCAGTGGACAGCTAGCTGTCGGAAGGCATTTGAAGACCTAAAGCAGGCCATGTGCACTGCCCCCATCTTACAGAGTCCAGACTACACCAAAAAGTTCATTGTCCAAACAGATGCTTCTGAGCTGGGTGTGGGAGCTGTACTGTCTCAACTGAATGATGAACGTCAACACCAGCCAGTAGCTTTTATAAGCAGAAGGTTGACCCCTAGAGAGAAACGTTGGTCAGCTATAGAGAGGGAGGCCTTTGCTGTGGTGTGGGCCCTGAAGAAGCTGAGGCCATACTTGTTTGGCACTCACTTCATAGTTCAGACTGACCACAAGCCCCTCCTATGGCTCAAACAGATGAAAGGGGAAAACCCAAAACTTTTAAGGTGGTCCATTTCCCTACAGGGGATGGACTATACAGTGGAACATAGACCTGGGACCCAACATGCCAATGCAGATGGACTCTCAAGGTATTTCCACTTAGAACACGAAGACTCAACTGGTCAAAGTTAGTTTAGTGTCCCTGCGTTTGGGGGGGGGGGGTTGTGTAGGAGAGTAGGATCTGCACTTATGTTGCCCCCACTTTTCTTCTGATGTTAATACTGGTTTCTGGCAATAGTCTGTCTGGGACCCTGCTAATCAGGGCCCCAGCCTCTATGTTGTCTCTAAACAACTTGGAGTGCATATTAGATGCACTAGTGATTGGATACTGTGGTACCTTATGAGCCCCTAGTATATGGTACCTTAGGTACCAAGGGCATAGGTACTTCACAGGCCTACCAGGGGCTGAAGCATGTATTATGCCACCCCTGGGAAGCAGACTAAATCTGACACCACAGGCCTGCTACTGCAGCCTGGGTGAGGTAGTGTTAGCACTCCTCACTGAGATATAGGTTCACTATATCTCACCTTACACAAACATATAAACCTATCAGTCACCCCTAAGGCAGGCCCTATCAATCCTGAGGGCAGGGTGCTTGGTTTCCATGTGAGGGGGTGCCTCTGCCTGAGCAGGGCCCCTCTGCAGCTCTCAGAGTCCTTTCTCTGTGGCTGTTTGTGGATGCGGTTAAACCATATACTCTTAAGTGTATTATAACCTTGCGGTAAATTCTAACTTTGGGGTGGCTGCATCAAAACATGTCGTGTTTGGTGTCAAACGCTTTGGAATCATACCCTCACACCAGTAACTGGTGTGGGAGTATGATCCCACCCTTCTAGAGGGATAGACATGTACCCACTGTGGAAACACGGTAGAATCCTGAAGAGCCCTGGCATCACAAAATGGATGCCACCAGTCACAGACACTGGGCTGCCCTCCTGCTGCTGACCGAAACTCGCAGTGGAGGAGGCCCAACAATAGGCATCCTGTCACAGGGAGGTGTAACCACCTTCCAGGCAGGATTTAGTGTATTGGGGCTGGGTGGGTGCACTCCTAGAGTGCTTTGAAGTCCGGCACTGGGGGAGCAGTAGGCTCCTCTGTGCATATGCCAGCTCAAACCGGTTCAGGGGCTACCTGCCCCTGGTCTGGCGCGAAACTGGACAAAGGGAAGTGGGTGTAGCCACCCACTCCCCTGACCCTCCCATAGGAGGGGTCATAGAGCTAGTCCCTCCCTTCCTTGTAGTATAAGTTAGGGAACCCTTGCCATTGCAAACTAGATATCCCTAGACGATGCTCTGAAGAAGAATCCTGGACCTTCCACATTCCACTACCTTTGGAAGACTGAAGAATCTCCCTTGGAGTCAAGGAGTGACTCCCCTGCTTGGCAGGCACCAAAACTTTGAATCAACTGTCGCAAACTTTCCTGCTCCCGCCGGAGTCCGAAGTCTCTGCAGCCCCAGAAGTGGATTTCCTGACTTCTCCAAGGCCATCGTGAGTCACCAGCGACACTGAGGCAAGTGGACCCCACGAGTGACGAGGAACAGCAATACCCGGGTACCGTGCACTAATGTCAAGTGCAACCCCTTCACGACATTCTACGAACTTGTGCATTAGACCACATGTGGTCCAAGCCTCCAGCAGGATTTGCTCCGAAGATCAGAGGCCTACTTTGTCCCAAGTGACCATGGGCTCCTGCTGAGTGAATCCTCCCAAGGCGTCTTCACGATCCGTTGCCGGCTGGCTTGTGGGTCCCCAGAAGACCTTTCTACAATCCAAAGGGCTCCCCTGGTTGCTCCAGGCCTGCCCTGACTTACCTTCGCTGGGTGAGTCCCTCAGACCTTGCTGGTCTGCACCGCTGACTTTTTACACTTTCCACAAGACTTGCTGTTACCAAAGCTTGTTGGCTCCAATCTGGTCGCTGACACCGCAGTAAGCTGCAGACTTCATGGGAGACACCGAATCCAGCTCCTCGTTGTCGTCGACGCCTCCTGGACCTCGTGGCTGAAGAGTCAAGACACCCGTGATCACCTGAAATCACCCAACGACTGTGGGCATCCAGCTTCCTTGCCCCGGGTCACTGCCAAGTGACTTTGAACACTGTCTTCTCTGCTTTCAGGTCTTCTTTCTTCTGAATCCAGCCTTGGATTCCACTGGACACTTCTCCTGTCTTCACACGCAGCAAGTCTTCTTTGGCTCCCATTGAAAACGACGCCGCGACCCAACACCAAAAGACACCTATGCCTCCCTGAGTGAGGTAACTCCAGCACTACGGTGCTCCTGTGTGTGTTGGCTCTAGAACTACTTACCATGTAAGTGATTTGCTTGTCGACTCTCCCGAAGTATCCTAAAACTTTAAAATTCCAACCGCGACTTGCTCCATTGAAGTCTATTGGGATCCGCGGCTGTGTTCTCACACTGCATGCGTTACCCGTGGGTCCTTTACTTACCTGCCTTGGGTGGATTAGTGAGGCCCCAGCGCTTCTGAAGGCCCTAGGCCTTGTCCCCTCGCAAGTCGATCTTCTTTAGTCTCTTTTTTAGTATATGGTCTGGTACGCCCCTAGGGTCCCAGCCATATTTGTGCTTAACTTGTTGTGAAATGTTGATTTGTGCATATGTTCCTGACTTCTAATCTCATAAAGAGACTAGTAGAGCGTGTTAGAAATAAATACATATATATTTTATATAAATACCTGTGTGGTGTCCTTTCATTTAGTAATTCAAGAGATTATAAGGTAAAACAAGCTGCTTTACATTCCTCTAAAGACTTAGCCTGAAGGCTGCTCTCCACAGCTACCACTAGTATAGCTTTCTTTAAAAGGTTGTCTTAAACCTATCTACCATAAGAGTCAAATAGTACTGGTGCAAGGTGGCCACTTTAACTAGTGACCCGCATATACCAGGCCAACTTCTCACAACCACCGAAGATGGAGAGTGAAGCACTTCAGTGAGAAGATTAGGCTTATACTCCGCCACAGGAAGCTGCAAGTCCAAATGTTCCGCAGCCTTCCTAATAACTGTATGATATGGAGCAACATCCTTAGAGGGGGAAGCCTTTTCAGAAACAAAGTCCCACTCTGGAGAAGTGTTAAGCCCACTAGCCTCACGCAAGTCCTCAAACACATACTCTGTGAGGCCACGCCCCCCGAATCCTCTACATAAGGCGCGCTGAAGCCAGAGCCCGCAGTAGAAGATACTAACTCCTGAGGCGAATAGCCGGGAGCACGCTCGCATTTTAAAAAACAGAATTGTATTGAATTGTGTGTTTTTACCTGACAAGCACTTCCCCCTGAGCACTCCCCAGCCCTTCCTGCTTTGGGATTCCCCGCGCAGCCGAGCTAAGGGCTGACGCGGGTCTGAAATCTCTTGCCGCCTTTCCGCCACTCAACTCTGGCCACGCCCACAGCCGTGAGGCCACGCCCCCCGAATCCTCTACATAAGGCGCGCTGAAGCCAGAGCCCGCAGTAGAAGATACTAACTCCTGAGGCGAATAGCCGGGAGCACGCTCGCATTTTAAAAAACAGAATTGTATTGAATTGTGTGTTTTTACCTGACAAGCACTTCCCCCTGAGCACTCCCCAGCCCTTCCTGCTTTGGGATTCCCCGCGCAGCCGAGCTAAGGGCTGACGCGGGTCTGAAATCTCTTGCCGCCTTTCCGCCACTCAACTCTGGCCACGCCCACCGCCGTGAGGCCACGCCCCCGAATCCTCTACATAAGGCGCGCTGAAGCCAGAGCCCGCAGTAGAAGATACTAACTCCTGAGGCGAATAGCCGGGAGCACGCTCGCATTTTAAAAAACAGAATTGTATTGAATTGTGTGTTTTTACCTGACAAGCACTTCCCCCTGAGAACTCCCCAGCCCTTCCTGCTTTGGGATTCCCCGCGCGGCCGAGCTAAGGGCTGACGCGGGTCTGAAATCTCTTGCCGCCTTTCCGCCACTCAACTCTGGCCACGCCCACAGCCGTGAGGCCACGCCCCCCGAATCCTATACATAAGGCGCGCTGAAGCCAGAGCCCGCAGTAGAAGATACTAACTCCTGAGGCGAATAGCCGGGAGCACGCTCGCATTTTAAAAAACAGAATTGTATTGAATTGTGTGTTTTTACCTGACAAGCACTTCCCCCTGAGCACTCCCCAGCCCTTCCTGCTTTGGGATTCCCCGCGCAGCCGAGCTAAGGGCTGACGCGGGTCTGAAATCTCTTGCCGCCTTTCCGCCACTCAACTCTGGCCACGCCCACAGCCGTGAGGCCACGCCCCCCGAATCCTCTACATAAGGCGCGCTGAAGCCAGAGCCCGCAGTAGAAGATACTAACTCCTGAGGCGAATAGCCGGGAGCACGCTCGCATTTTAAAAAACAGAATTGTATTGAATTGTGTGTTTTTACCTGACAAGCACTTCCCCCTGAGCACTCCCCAGCCCTTCCTGCTTTGGGATTCCCCACGCAGCCGAGCTAAGGGCTGACGCGGGTCTGAAATCTCTTGCCGCCTTTCCGCCACTCAACTCTGGCCACGCCCACAGCCGTGAGGCCACGCCCCCCGAATCCTCTACATAAGGCGCGCTAAAGCCAGACCCCGCAGTAGAAGATACTAACTCCTGAGGCGAATAGCCGGGAGCACGCTCGCATTTTAAAAAACAGAATTGTATTGAATTGTGTGTTTTTACCTGACAAGCACTTCCCCCTGAGCACTCCCCAGCCCTTCCTGCTTTGGGATTCCCCGCGCAGCCGAGCTAATGGCTGACGCGGGTCTGAAATCTCTTGCCGCCTTTCCGCCACTCATCTCTGGCCACGCCCACAGCCGTGAGGCCACGCCCCCCGAATCCTCTACATAAGGCGCGCTGAAGCCAGAGCCCGCAGTAGAAGATACTAACTCCTGAGGCGAATAGCCGGGAGCACGCTCGCATTTTAAAAAACAGAATTGTATTGAATTGTGTGTTTTTACCTGACAAGCACTTCCCCCTGAGCACTCCCCAGCCCTTCCTGCTTTGGGATTCCCCACGCAGCCGAGCTAAGGGCTGACGCGGGTCTGAAATCTCTTGCCGCCTTTCCGCCACTCAACTCTGGCCACGCCCACAGCCGTGAGGCCACGCCCCCTCCCCATAAAACCATGTGCCACCACCAGACGCGCAGCGGACGCGCGCTGCGGGCGCGCCGCCAGCGCGCCAAAGGCAAGCCCGTCTGCGCCCGTCCGCGGCCGGACGGGGACAGGGGCCACTCCCCCTGTCCTCCGTCCCATGATTCGATATAACCCAACTGATCTTCTCAAACATAATCCCCCCAGGGAAGCTCGCTGCCTCCACCGCTACCACCCCCTAAGCCTCCCATCCTTCTGCCAATCCTGCAACGCCAGACTAAACAGCACTCAGCAGACATCGGGCCAGCAAAATTACTCCTTACTACTTTTAAACTGTAGATCTCTGCCAAAACATAGTGCAGATATCTCCCTATTAATAGAAGACCGGGCACCTGACGCCATCTTCCTAACAGAGACTTGGCTGACTCCGGATTGTGACCCCGATGTGATCAAAGCACTACCTCCTGGCTACAAGATCTCACGCAGAGATCGCACGCAAGGTAAGGGAGGAGGCATTGCAATTATTCATAAATCCCAGTATCATTGTCACTGTACCCCAGACCCATTTCAGGACTGCGAAAGCATGGCTTTCTGCCTGAAATTCACCCCCAATGACAGTCTAACAGGAGCCCTCGTGTATCGTCCCCCAGGCTCACTTAACGACTTTCACTCCCTACTCCCTCCGCTAGCAGCAGAATACGTAATGTCATCCTCCAACTTTACGATTCTTGGAGACCTCAACATGCACTTTGATAACATCAATGCGATTCAACTGGAGCAACTAATCCAGTCCCCTACCCACGACAAGGGCCACCTGCTTGACCCTGTCTTCACTAATTGCCCCAACCTTTCGGTCGGCACCATCACACATCTCCCCTGGACCGACCACTTTCTTATCCCCCTTGACTGGAAGATCCACAAATTCACTCCCCCCATTCCTACACCACGTAAAATGAGGAAATGGTCTAAGCTTCCACTGGAACAATGGTCAAATCTACTATCTGCCACAAAGCCGTCTCTATCCCAAGACCCCATACTTGACAATAGCAAAGTCCACAAATGGATCGAGGACTCCATCGACTCCATTCTCCCCATGAGGAGAATCATTCTAAAAAGAGCGCGAGCAACCGCTCCGTGGTATTCAGATGAGCTTAGGAAGAAAAAACAGCAGTGTAGACAACTTGAAAGAAAATGGCGCATGGGATACGACCCCGTCGAAAAAATCAGGTATAGAGAAGCCATCAGGACCTATAAACTGGAAATCAATACAGCCCAATCCACCTACTTTAGAGAGAAGATTATGTCCGCCAAGTCTAAACCAAAAGAAATCTATCAAATAGTTAAGAGCCTTTCCAAGATCTCCGCCCCGGCCGTCCCAGCCGAAAACCCCATAGATAGATGCAACGAGTTAGCTGAATTCTTTTACCAAAAAATGAATAAAATCTATTCGTCATTCTCAACCCCTGCACCTGAACCCACAGCCACTGAACCTTGTTCTCCAACGCTGAATGAATCCCCCGCACAAGCAACGCTAAACAAATTCCCACTAATGGACTCAGACTCACTCCAATCCCTGGCCTCACAAATAAAGTCTGGCTCCCCCCGCGACCCTGCACCCCCCCGTACGATGAACATGGTTAGCCAAGTCATCTTCCCCACTATCTTGGAACTCCTCAACAGCTCCATACTAAAGGGCGTAGTGCCCCCAACCTGGAAACAGGCGACGGTGAGAGCACTACTCAAAAAACCTACCCTCAACCCGAATGACCCAAATAACTATCGTCCCATCTCCCTGCTACCCTGGACAGCCAAAATGTTGGAGAAACATGTTAATATTCACCTCACTAAATTCCTTGAAGAGAACCGGCTACTGGATTCCACCCAGACCGGAGTCCGTCCCAAACACGGCTCAGAAACAGCCCTCTTAGCCGTGACGGAGGAATCCAGGAGGATCCTGGACCAAGGGGGATCAGTGGCAGTGGTCCTCCTGGACTTAAGCGCCGCGTTCGACACTGTCTGCCACAAAACCCTTCTTTGCCGGCTATCCCATCTGGGACTCGCCGGGGCCGCCCTTGACTGGCTAAGCTCCTTTTTGAGCGGAAGGACTTTCCAGGTCTTCGACGGCGACTCCTGCTCCACCAGTAGATCCCTGGATTGTGGGGTACCCCAGGGCTCCTCCCTAAGCCCCACGCTGTTCAATGTGTACATGAGACCGCTGGCTGAGGTTGTCCGCCAATATGGTATCAAAATCATTTCATATGCGGACGACACCCAGCTGGTGGTCTCCCTGGCACAGAAGAACAGCGGGCCCCCTCGGGACAACCTAGCGGCCTGCATGGAAGAGGTGAGGAAATGGATGACAGCATCCTCATTAAAATTAAACGGGGATAAAACCGAGGTCATGCTCCTCGGCCCCTCCACCCTCACTGACTTCGACCGGCTATGGCCCCCTAGTTTAGGCCCACCACCTACCCCGAAGGAGAATATCAAAAGCCTGGGAGTGTGGCTCGACAACTCACTCACTCTGAACACCCAAGCCACCAAAACTTCAGCAACTTGTTTCGGTATCATCCGGATGCTGAAGAAAATTCTGCCTCTCCTACCTTTCGAAGCCCAACAGGTGGTTATTCAGGGCCTCATCCAGTCCCGGATAGACTTCAACAACGCTCTCTATCTGGGAGCCCCTGAATACGTGCTGCAAAAACTACAGCGAATCCAGAACTGTGCTGCACGTACGCTACTTAAGATACCGAGAAGAGAATCTGCCAAAACGGGAATTCGATCACTCCATTGGCTCCCGGTGAGGGAAAGAATAAAATACAAAACCCTATGCATATCCCATCAAGCATTTCACAGAGCAAACCCGGAGATCAATCATTCTCTTCTCACTCCCTACCTCCCCGGGAAACTATTGCGCTCAACTAACGCATTTCTAGCCACAGTACCTAGAATTAAGAGGTCAAGAGCAGGAGGCAGGGCCTTCACCCTCAACGCCGCCAAATTATGGAACTCACTTCCCCTATCCCTTAGATCCAATCCCATCCTCCCTTCCTTCCGCAAGGAATTAAAAACGTTCTTGTTCAGGAACTAATTCCCCACTTGTCTCCCTTAGCTAGTCCCTCAGTGAACCGGTTTTTCTACTCAGCGCTTGGACGCCTTAGGGCAGCAGTCGCGCTTTATAAATCCCCTTTCCTTTCATTTCATTTCATTCATTCATTCATTTAATTTCATTTCATTTCATTCATTCATTCATTTCTGTGTCATACACCTCTCCTTCCTCCCTCTCTTCAGCCTGGAACTGCTCCTCTTCCAATAACCTCTGCGCCTCTCTCCTCGAACGCATCTTCGGTTGCGGCGTCGGCGGTGCCACACGCGGCGTCAACGGCTCCAGGAGCAGTGTTGAAGGTGGATCCACTACCATAGCCGGCGCCGATCGAATCCGAGAGCCTTCACGGGACGGAGCCGGGGACTGACCATACGGCGTCGACATCCTCGGAGCCAGAAAAGACCAGGACGACGTCGCTGGCATGACCGGTATAAAGGGGGCCTGAGGATACTGATGAGCCACACCCAAATTATATGCCAAAGGACCCATGGGACCGAAAGGTGCTCCAGAGGGGTATGAGGATCTGGCGAACACGCCATACAAGGCATTAAGAAAATGCGATGGATCAGAACCCGGCATCGGAAACTGAGGGTAATAAGCCGGCTCCGTATCCGATCGAGGTACCTCTGGAGTCGGAGCTGCTGGAGCCACAGGTGGAACAGCCGTAGCCGAAGGAACCTCATCATCAGCCGGATTCGTCTGTGAGAATCTCGGTGGCGTCACCTGCTCTGGAGTCCCCTTATAGGAAGGAGATTGAGCCGGGGTCACCTGAGGAGACACTGAAGGTGAAGGGGAAACAAAGTCCTTTTCTTGACGTCGAGGAGCAGGAGAAGGCGACCTCGACACCACAGACTTCGACGACCGACGGTGAGAACCATGTCTCCTCTTCTTCCTATGCTTCTTCTTGGAGTCGTGCAACGTCGAAGACCTGGACTTTGACCTTTTTCGACCCCTTTTTTCTTTTCTTGCCTTGATAATGTAGAGTTTGGCTTCTCGCTCCTTTAACGCCGTTGGATTCATCTTCCTGCACGAAGAGCATCTCTCGACGTCATGGTCTGAAGATAAAGACCAATGGCAATCCTCATTCGGGTCAGTAATTGACATATGTTTACCGCATTCTCTGCAGGGCTTAAAGCCTGACTTTCTCTGAGCAGACATGACAAAATAAGGAAAAGATACAATCAAAAATACAAAGTATCAAGACGAAGTAAGGAGAGTCCCAGAAAAAAACGTTAGCGTCAACAGCGTGGAAAAAAGGGAACTGACGTCATCACACCGACGTGGTCTTCTTATGGCTCCGGTGACGTCATGCGGAGCCGCGTGCCGAGCCATGACGCTGAGACAACCTCGTCAGCGCGGGAAGCTAGGGAAAATTTCCATGGAATTCATAAATTGAGGAATCCACAGGCAGATGTATCCATCAGAAGGTATAGTGTCGGGACCAGCAAGGGCCAGGTGACTCACCACAAGCAGGGGAGTCAGGGCAGGCCCTGAGCAAGCAGGGGGGACTGCAGAAATCAAAGGAGACCATCAGGAGCACCCACAGGCCGGAGGCAATAGAGTCACAAGAGGACCTCAATCAGCTCAAAAAAGATGTAAGCCCATGGTGCAAGTGATGTGTTGAGGATAAAGATATTGGTCACAGGAGATGCTTGAGGTTGGGGCTACTTGGAGCCCGAAGATGTTGGTGGAAGAAAGCCAATGAGCCTTTGCAACTGCAAGTCGACACAGTGCACAGGGGTTCAATTCCTGCGGTTTGGACGAGGGATACTGGCCTCAAACTTGGTGGGGAGGACAGGGCAGACCTCGAAGGGATTTGAAGAACTACCACTTGTTTTGCTGAGCCTTTTAGAGTCTGTGGGAGCCCATAGTTCTTAATTTGTAAAATATGAAATCCAGGTGCTCAAATGTGTGTCCGAGGCCACACCTACTTTTCACTGGCTCCACCCACTTCCTCCACTGGCTCCACCCACGTATTCCATTGGCTTCACCCACATCCTCAACTGGCACTGCTAAAAGTTAGATGTAATACCCAATCTGAATTGCAGCAAGGGAGCCTTCCTCATACCAAGGTTTTGATAGGAGGTCCCAAACTTACACATTTGAAAAAGAAGCTTCAATTTAATGACTTTTGGGAGCAAGAAATGGAGGCCTAAAGTATTATAGAAAGGTTTTATTGCAGGCCACACTAGAGAAATATTTTTGCTCCAGAGCAAAATAGAGTACATTTTAAGCATGACCTTGTCATAAAAATTACAAATATCGCTCAAACGTGTTGAACAATCATGGAAAGTATAATGCCCTGTTTGACAGCATAATGTAGCGGGTGCTTTAATAAAGGGTGTTGATTCAGCTCAAAACATATGATTCAGACAATCTTGATGCACAAATGGGTGCAAGGCCTGATATTTATGTGTTTATCTCGTCTTCATTGCTTGATTTTTCTCGCCAGAAGTTGTCATTCCTAGTCATTGGAATGACACTCATAATTGCACTGAATTGAATGAAATTATGAAAATGACACTCATAGGAATCTGAAACCTTGGCAGCTATGGAGCGGGTGTCAGTGTCATTGGGCGAAGGCTGCACTGCAATGAGAGCAGAAGGACTTCAGTACCTGGCAAATGAAACTCTCCACTGTGAGCCCTGCAGCAAGAGAAGAGCACTTCCATCTAGGCCTGGCTGTTCCCTATTTACTCATACCCACCCTCTGCTGCGAGGTAACCAAGCTGCTTCCTGCCCCTTTCATTTGATCCCACGCTGGCCAGTAGCGTGTGGAAAAAGTGAGGAATCCAGAAAGAAAAATGAAATCCATATTGTTTAATATACTTTTATAAATTAGGTATTTATTGGCTGAGGGGAGCAGCACTGTATATGAACAATATGTGTAATATGAGATGTGTTTTTGAACAATATGTGCAATATGAGATGTGTTTTTGAACAATATGTGGAATGTGAGATGTTTTTTTCTCTCGAGTCACTTGTTAAGCAGCATTAACTCACTGGGGTAGTCGTGTTGGAACTTGGAAGTCTGTTACAGACTCATGGCTGTGACTGACTTCATATAGTATCGGTCCCCTCTCAAGCATTATTTTTCTGAAAGCATCACTACATCTCACTGGCGTGTGCCATGCAGTGTGATTCACTTCTGTGCTTTTCACGTCCTTTTAGAGATGTCTGTCTGTGATTGTCCAAGTGAAGTTAAGTAGGCCAACGTTTAGCCTATGTGATTATTCTAAGTTTTTCCTCTAATTTAATTAAGGAAAAAACGTTCTGTTTTTATACTTATGAATTTGTATTCACACAGACCCCGCTTGCTCCTTGAATAGGGAGTTGGAAGGGCCATTATTGTCTAATTTTTATTTATGATTATTGAATTTTGTTTTCTCTATCATAGAGATTGCTAGGTATTAAGGGATCAGTCACACGTGACTCTGTCTAACTCCTGCCTGGCCTGGTTTGGAATGTGGATTTTTACTTGATAAAGAAGTAATGATAGAGACTGTTTAATTTCAGGTGGAATGTCTTTTCCTTAATTGCACATTCTACATTCATAGCAATTATTTAAATCATTAATATTTCCGCATAGAGACAAAGCCCTTCGATGAGAACAGAGGCTTAAACAAAATGCGAAATTCAGTTTGTTTTTCAAACAAAGACTAGTTAATATGCTGAATAATTCAAATTTTGTTTTAGGATCAGGTTTCATTGGACTGGTAAGATTTCCTGACCCTTGATTAGCATTGGAAGGGCATGCAGAGCCGAGGACGACAGCACCGAGTGTGCTCCGAATCCAGACTCAAAGTCTGTGCTCTGATTGACTGGCAAAAGAGATAACAAGCATTTACAATGCAACGGTCTCGGCATTGTTAAAGTTAGAGCTATTGGAATTGCTCATGACATTATTTTTGTTTATGTTTTTAAAACATGTAAAGAAACGGCATTGTTATTTACAATGTCAATAGTTTAATCTGTGTGTGGGTGCAAATGCAATAGGTCTCGCATTGGAGAGTGATTAAGCTATTGACATTGTAAATAACAATGCCGTTTTAAATGTTTTAAAAACAAAAACATAAACAAAAATAATGTCATGAGCAATGCCAATAGCTCTAACTTTACCAATGCCGAGACCATTGCATTGTAAATGCTTGTTTTCATCGCAACGTGAAGTTGCTGTGCACGTTATGCATGGGAGAAAGCTGACCAAAGACTTCTCTGTCATGGAGGGAAATACGAAAAACAAACAAACTGTGAGTGTATGAAATGGAATCAGCATCACCAGTCCCACTGCTGAAGTCTGTGAAATGTAAGTGACCAGTTGGCTTCAATGAACTACGAGCTCCTGTGGAGTAGCAAGCGCCCCTGAAACTCAAACCCAGCTGGATCTCGTCGAGTCCTGCTCGGGAAGATGGGGGAGGCTGCTATGTAGATCAGGCAAACATCAGCAGGAAGATGCCGAAGGCACGCCGTGCCTGAAAAAAGAGAAAGGCAGGGGCGGCTCACTGAGCTGTCTGAAGGCACTGCAGAGTTCCTTACAGACACTAGACTTAGATGACACCGCGTTAGATATCTCCACATACAGCACTAAGAGCCGCCTCGAGGCGCTGCACTGCGGGCGCACAGCCCCAAACACTGCTCTCTCCAGGTGCCCCCACAGCCAGCTGCTCCAGTCACTGTCGCTGTCTTCACAGTCAGTCAGGCGTTTTTCGTAGCTTTTTCAAAACAACAATAATGGCACACACAAGTGTTTATATGAGCTGCCCCTGTGCCAGGCCTGAAAGGGTTAACTGGTTCAAGCGAACCATCACATATAAACAACTGGGACAAACGAGGACATCTCTTTTGCAAGAGTCCAGTGAGTAACACATTTCTTTACAATCAATTTCAAAGTGGTGTTTACCAGATATTCCTCATTTTTATCCCACAGTTTAGCCAAATGTACATAATGTGTTAGCTAAACCACCCCCACGGGTCCCAGGATGAAGAGGTGGCGCACTTTTCATGGCGCGTGCGCCTGTGACGTCAGAGCAGCACAAGTCGGCCTACAGGGGTATTGACTTGAGTGCACATGAACAGGGCTGCCCCGAGGAACAGACCTTCTTCTGACCAGGGAAATCTATTCTTAGCAAGAAATAGTGAAGACAAGGCCATGGGTAAATATGGAATTGCTTTAGAATGAGCTGTATTGGGGGGGGGGGGGGTTTGTTGCAGTTTTATATAGCGCAACCCGACCCGAAGGTATTGAGCGCTTTCTAGGGGCACCAGTGTCGTTACACAAGGATTGGCATCGGTGGTTCTGATTTGAGTCAATAAATCTATGTGCGGCCGGGCTACAAATGCCGGCGCCAGGATCCTGTGATCACATCAGGTCACTCGTGGCGAGGGTCGTGCCTCAAAGCCAGCATCCCAGGGGTCCCTTCCCCAGAGGAAGGGATGTTGTAAACGGGCAGCCCACCCTGGCTGTGCCCCCACAGGGGGCCCCAGAAGGGTGGTGTCCCGCGTAAAACGTCGAACACGACCTCTTCTTCGTTAATCTTATAGATGAAACGTTTCTCTTCCAGTGAATAATACGCATATGTAAACAGCTTTTGAAGAGTTCACCGTTGAGACCCCGTTGAACAAGGCAGAGCAAAAGGCACACCACTGCCTTTCTCCGAGGTCAAGAAGAAATGCCTCGGAGAAAGGCAGCGGCATTTTCATATTCGGGGGCGTGTTGTCTTTTCTCTCCTCCAGCCATTGGCTGGAGGAGATAATTAGACTTTCCCGAAAAAAACACGCCCCCGATCCGAAAAGGACGGGGCCTAAACGGAATGACGGACCTCTTCTCCAATGGCTGGCCAGCATTCAAGAGGCCAGCCAATGGAGAACAGGGGAGAAGAGGGGCGGGTTCAAGCCCCTCTTCTCCAAGTCATTAAATCTCGGATCGAGACTGCGCAAGCGCAGCCTTCGAGCCGAGACCTAAAAATGCTGAACATAGACAGCTATTGCGCGCCCCTAGGTCCCACAGCACTGTAGATTTAAAGTATCTGGTCACCACAGTACTGCTACACTCTGCTAAACTCTGCACAGAACGGGCCTCCAGGGCCTCGGGTTATCCAGAAAATCAAACACAGACCAAACGGGCCGGCAGCGGGAAAACATCACTCAAGCTAAATGCACAATGAATGAAGTCAAGATAACCATCACCCGCAAACTAAGTGAGAGAGGCCATGCAGAACCAGATGGAATACCCCGCCGCTCAACAGGTCCATACCCCATGTGACATCAGGAGCCAGTGACCACCACTGCACCGCTGCATGCACAAACAACCATGAGGCTTGATGACGACGGTGGGATAGAAATAAATGTTCAACTGGCACCTGCTGCCATATTGCAATGCACACTGGGGAGAGATTAAACGCAACAAACAACTGTACATTTTTATGAATAAATGTTAGGGGTTAGGTTAAAGGCTCTGTTCTTCCATCCTCCTCCTAGCCCGGGGCATTGTAATTGCACACAGTGCCCGGCGCCAGAGATATGATTCTTCAGGGCAGGCCTCGGACTCGGTTCACTTCACTTCATACTAAGTAAGTCTGTTTATTAGCAAGCAGCGTTGGTTTGTCTGCTTACGGTTACTGGTGATGCCTTTCTTAATAAGCCTGCTGCTGCCTGCCCTCGATGTCAGACTGAACTTCTGGTAGCTCGTGGGGTGCGTGTGTGCCGGGGCGTGGTGTTTTCAAAAAGATCTACGCACGCTGCAACACAGCTCCTACCCCAGGCAGAACCAAATCTAGCCCAATCAGTGTCCCGCCCACCGGCAACACTGAACTAAGAGCGCTAAGCAAATTTGCATTTGGATATGGTTGGAATCATGTTATTATTGGCTCTCACTGGCGCAACACGCTTCACCGGGGACTCGGGAGACAACACCACTGTTTACAGTGAGTCAGTGAGGTAATTATATTTAATTTGACACAATACCATTTGACGTGCAGAGGCGAGGTATAGACCCGGCCCTGATAAATAAGTGCCGGTGCTAAGCACCGGAAAGCACCGGCACAAATTAAGCACTGGGAGCCCAGGATCAGCAAACCAGCCAGTTTAGTTGCGGTGCCTGCAGATGCAGGGAAGTGACTCTTTCTCTTCAAGGAGATTTCTTTAAGTGTATTGGATGCCCACAGACCTTGGAAGGTTCCTGTATGGAGCACAGGTATGGACGTTGTAGCAGATGAGCAGGGTGATGAGATCAAGAGCAGCAGAAGTCTTTCCAGTTGCAGCCTTGATGCCCAGAGCAAAGTCCAGAGTGCCCAGACGGCCGAAGAAGAAATGGTGTCTTGAAATGAAAGTTGTCCCACGACGAATCTAGGGACCCATTCTCAGGTAATCCCTTAAATACCCTAAGGAAAGGGTTGGGACAATTCAGTGTTCCCTCGCAGGGGAGGGGTCGGACAGTGTGGAGGATACTGGGCTGGACAGCAGCCTTCCCTGACACTGGCAGTAAACATGCACAATCAATTTACTGTGAGTTTACCATTGGTGGGGCTCACCAATAGTACAAAGATTAAAAACCAGGTGATGAAAAAGAGAAAAATCCAGGTAGATTTGATGGGCAGAACCCATCACCTTACAAATAGCTTCCTAATCACTATGGTATTTCTAGTTAATATCTTTCATTTTTGTACAATTGATTGCTTTTTTGACAGTAGATAGTAAAAATGTCACATTTTAGAAAATTTGACTAGTAAAAATAAAAGCATATATGCATGTTCTATGCACATTTTGTAAAAAGGTACTCTGGGATCTCATCCTGTGGGTAAGACTACCTGGTGCTTATAGCTAATAATGAAGATCCCTTGGAGGATAAATAATACCTGAATTAAGCTCCTACAATTGTATTAATTCATGAACAAATCAAACAAGCCACAACTATATGTTCTAAAAATGTTATAGATAACCAGGACATTAAGCACACTCTATGTGTGTATTTTGAATTTCAAAATATGTATCCTTATACACATCTTTTTGTTGAGATTGTGTGTTCTAGGAATTCCTACACCACAGAAGAGAACTGTCAGCAAACCAAAATGCGGCTCATCAACAAGAAAGACCAGGCACACTCATTGCCTTTCTCATTTAAACTTCCCACTTGAGCAGTGGAAGATCACTTTGATTTACCCGGTGACAGCAAGCTGTCATATGTGGTGTGTGCAACATACACAATTAAAATATCGAAACGTTAACCTTCTTAGTCGGTGGTGTGGCACATGAAATCTCTCTTCAAAAAGAATGAATATTTAAACACTGGCAGTCACAATGCCATCAACTAGAAATGCTGCAATTGTGGTAGAACCCAGGGTCTATCTTATAAAATCCTTCATAAGAGTAGACAACTGTAAATGTGGCCAGAGATTGTAGAAAGAAGGGTGACCATCCTCAAAGATGGTGCTGGCTCACGGCACATGCAGGTCGCTTCTGGTAGGCTCACCTGCTCAGAACTGGTCAGCCTCAGGCTGCAAGTCGAAGAGAGACTGTTGGCATATAGCATCATGTGTCCCCATTCCTGATACTCAGATGGATGTATCAAATTTGTCAGTCAGCATCATCAATCAGTTTACTGCGCATGAGGACTCTGTAATTCTTGAGCATGCAGGCGAGTATCCGTACTGCAATCTCATTTCATGGTGATCATGATACACTTTGTCGTCAGTAACAATGAGAGGTTGCAGTTTGAATGATATTCGGAACTTACCTCCTGGGTGACAGTCCTTTGCCAAAACTCTTTCCCTAGCTAAATGTACGAACCACTGCAGCCTCCCCACGGGAAAGTGTTGCCAACTCTGTCTCCTGCCCATAGGTGAGAGGATGATCAAAGTGCATTTTTTTTTTTTTTACAATACATTTTTCAATACCCGTTGCCAGTATTTGTACAATTTTACATTCCTGGGTAAGTCTTTTTCCCATCTAGCCCTTTCGCTCTACGCACTTTGCCTATTACTATCACGGGGAATCGTCCATGTGGTTTACTCTTCTCTGCGTCTCTACTCTCGGGCTTTCACAAAAATGTCCACGATATGCGTTCCACATGTCCCAGATCTGCTCCTATTTCTTAGGGCACCCCTTACTTGTATATTCTGTTCCTTCCGCAATCATACACCAATCAAGGTCTCTCTCCCACTCAGGTATGCACGGCATTTCCGGGGCCCCCAGTGTCGGGCAATATTTTGTTTTGCGATTATGAACCCCAATGTTATCCAGATCCGCCCTTTCTCACTAAGAACTGTGGGTTCCCATACATTGAGGAGATACCAACTCGGAGTGGGGGTGAGTTCTCTTCCTTTGACTTCGCATATCTTTTGTGTGATGGAATCGCTGTATTGTTGTATCCTAGGGAATTCCCAAATCATGTGGTAGTATGTTCCCTGTCGGCCGCACCCCATCCACTATTTTGCCAATTCAAAGTGCATTCTTAAACATAAAGGTTTGAACCCGAACAACCTACCAACCCATGGGTGGTTTACTTTCTAGTCTTTGTCACACTGGTAAGCACGAGGGAGTGACACAACGCTGCTGCAATGCTATCTGAAGTAACGCAAGGCAGCCGAAGTCACTGAGAAGGCATTCCACGGGTGGAGTATAGGCGTTCTTACGCATCCATCCATGCTTTTTGGCACATTCTTGGTTTTACAAATAATGGTAAGCCTGGGAATGTGTCAAAATGCTACGCCTTCCCAAGTAAGGCAATGCGAGGATGAATATGTTTATATCTCTTAATTTGTAACTCTTTCTACATGTGCTGCATTTTGCAGTACACATAAAAAGGGGAAAAAGCCACAGAGTATTGTTTTGTGCAATTAGGTGCGCATTCCGGCACAAAAACAATCCTGCCTGTAAAGCGTGCACCCTGAGACCAAGCACAAGGCTGCCAGTTTAGGCACTTGCCAGCCACAAGTGCGCCACTGCAGAGAGAGAGCAGGAATGTGCCACATATAAATAAATATGACACATTCCTGCCCTCTCATTTGATGCAGCGTAACTAGTGCAGCAAGTTGTCTTGTTTCAAGAAGGTGTTAGGACAAATCTTGATTATTTGTTAATATTTGCGGAGAAAATTCAAATCTATGGATTTATGCAAATGTGTTTAATTGTGGTTGCATAGGATACTGAGACTTTTTCAGGGGTGAGCAACAACAAGATGCAGCCAACACATGTTTCACCCCATTACATGGCCATCCGGCCTGGGGCTTCCTCAGGGCTGTGGTGATATGTGACATAAGCATGCAGATTCCAGAGAAGAGGAATGAGAAAAACATGGTACATATTTAAGGTCATACGTGCAGTATATACCAGTGTATGGACAAGATAATATAATACAGAGTATAACATCATGTAGATATTTAGCGTTAGGAAATAGTCATTTAAAAGGGTCGAGGGTTGTGCATGTAACAAGAACAAGTTAATGTGAGGGGTATGTGAAACAAAGTATAGAAATAGAGCAATGTAGAGGTACATGTGAGGAGTGGAGGGGAGAAGAGAGGTAAGTGTGAGAGATAATGAGAGAATTTGGAAACCAAGGAAGTATTAGAAAGATAGGGAGATGTCAAGATGCGTGTAGTATAAGACCCCGAACATTTGGAGGGAGAGAGGAACAGAAGAGGAGACCGGATAAGCGATTCAACATAAGTCAAAGCTGACCCCGCAGTGAGCGCATGGAAAATAAATATACAGTTGGAAACACATAGTATTTACATCACGCATGTTAGGCAAAAATTGCATTAAAACGGTAGAGACTTTCCCACTGTTAAGGACAAATACCCAACTTAAACTACACTCAATAATACGGTCACTATGGGATTAGGACCTACTTTCCCCCTTCTCTCTTTCAGCAAGTTGTCTTGTGTTTCACCAAATATTAGTAAATCTGGCCCTTGGTATCCATCTTGAAGGTGAGTGGGGAATACAAGCAAAGCCCAAGTGAACCATCCTTGCTTGACATTAAATGCCAAGCAGAAGCTGGTGACTTTCCTGAGCTACCGATTTCCTTACCTAAAACTGGATTAACTCCTGTTGCCAACCTGGATTGACGTGCATCTTGCTTTACATTTTCTGATTCCCCAGATTTATGATCTGCAAAAAGTTTAGAGAACAGTAAGACATGAAAAGTTAGTGCACTAATGAACAATGTGACCCAGTCCCATTCCACAGTAAGAGCAGAGCATAATAATGAACAGTTTTTTAGGTGCATATGATTGATAATATTGCACTTGGTATCACCAAACAGCAAAATAGCAGTTCAAGACTGCACTTTCTACTAATCCAATGTGCATATGAAAAATATTACTGCACACTGTAACCAAAACATGCTGTCAGTAAGTGCCCTTTACCAGAAAGTGAATCTTTGCTCAAATAACATTCACTGTACTGAATTTGGTGATGGTAAAGCACTCCTCAAAAGTTATTCAAGAAGAACAAGTTACTTACCTTGGGTAACGCTTTTTCTGGTGGATACAGTACCTGCCTGTGGATTCCTCACCTTTTGAATATCCCCTGCGCCAGCATTCCGCAGAAACTTTTTAATAGCTCTCCACGCCGACAAGTTCGTGACAATACTACGGCTCAACTCGCGACTCCGCATGACATCACTGGACCCATAAGAGAGCCTCGTCGGCGTGATGACGTCAGTTCCACCCATTTTTTCCATGCCTCCGAGGCGAACAGGTGGACCGACAACAGATTCAAAGTATACACAGTACACAAAATTCATACCAATACACATAGGGGCTGATTCTGATGGCCGGATTCCTTTCCGACCGAGCCATTCCGAAAGGAATTCAACATGGATTTACGGATTGCGGATGACAGGCTCGGAGAGTCCGTCCACCGTTCGGAAATCTCCCAGTACTCCCCCAGGCGCCTCTTTGCGACCGAGGGAGTATTATGGCAGTTTTTCACTGCCTTTTCGTGCCGGTTTTTCCAGCACGAAAAGGCAGTCTTCAGTTCAGTTCTTCAGTTCTTCAGTTTAACTTTATTTCGGCGAAGAGCCATAAAAGCAAAATACAGAATAATAACACATTTTACATACATAACCCAGACTAACAATATATTTTTTTACATACAATTGACAAAAAGGTTATATCTCCACGATACAAGCTATACCGCATATTAAAAATATAAATAACAGTTTTTAAATTAGTTAAAAGCCAGAATTTAAATATCTAAAAACTGAATAAGACTAGGGGAGACAGTACTTCATGTTTCTATTTGAAAAAGGAAATAGGTAGGCTCCCCTCCTTACACTACAATTTGTAACCAAACCGTTTCCTAATGAGATACACATTAAACAAGAATTTACTTATGCCAAACACAACTAATTGTGAGGTATTGGACCTGATTATACGCTCTGCTTCTTTGTAGGATCTTACCCCCAAGTGTTTACATAGGGGTTTGATCCAACAGACCCTCGGAAAAGGCAGTCAGAAACTGTCTTTGGGGGCCACCAGTAGGGCCCCCATGGGTGTGAGGCTGCCGAATGGCAGCCTGGGGGCACCTATGGTGCCCCTCTGTGGCTCCCTGCATCCGGTGGCAGGCACCTTGGGGTGCCGCCCACAGGGTGCAGGGATTAACTTCACCCCTGCTTTCAAGGATGCAGGCATGCATTCCGCTCGGAATGCATGCCTGCATTGACTTGTATACGAGTGCGACCGAACCCTGTTCGGTCGCATCGTACTAGCAGGGATGTAACCAACAACAGCAGGTCAGTCGGTTACGGCTCCTGACCGATGTTGGACGGACCTGAGTCCGTCCGACATCGGAATCGGCCCCTTTGTGTAAAATTAAGAGGAAAGCCAAAGAATAAAAGCATTTCCTATAAATACACAAAGATAGATAGAATGGACAATGCAAAACAAACGTTAAACAATGCCATCTTTAAGGTATAAAAGGGTGGACATCGGGGAGGAGGGTGGGTCAGTGAGGAATCCACAGGCAGATACTGTATCCACCAGAAAAAGCGTTACCGAAGGTAAGTAACTTGTTCTTCTGATGGATACATCTGCCTGTGGATTCCTCACCTTATGAATAGAATCCCACAGCAGTCCCACTCCCGGAGGAGGGTGTCCACCCTTCTAAACCAAAAAGTCCTGCAGGACAGAGCACACAAAGTGGCCCCCCCTCCTCATTTCGGAATCCAAGCAATAATGCTTTGCGAAATTGTGGAGGGTGGCCCAAGTTGCAGCCTTACAATTGTCCACTACAGGTACACCTGTAGTCAAAGCAGAAGTGGATGGCTTGGCTCTCGTAGAATGAGCTCCAATACCTTCAGGAGGCTCCTTACCAGCCAGGGTGTAGCAGATCTTGATGCACAAGATGATCCACCTGGAAAGAGTGTGCTTGTGTATAGCCCACAACTAGCTGATTGTCCAATCGCAAGTCTTTAGTCCTATCCAAATAAAAGCTCACCGCTCTTTTTGGATCCAGGCGGTGAAGTCTCTCCTCCTCCTTGGAAGGGTGAGGGGGGGGATAAAATACAGGAAGAGTAATGGACTGTCCTAGATGGAAAGTAGTAACCACCTTAGCCAGAAAAGCAGCCCTGGTCCTGAGGACCAACCTTTCAGCATGTATGGTCAAAAACAGGAGTTTTGAACTGAGAGCCTGAAGCTCACTCACTCTCCTGGCTAAGGTAATAGCCACAAGAAAGACTGTTTTAAAAGACAAGAGTCTCAAAGGGCAACTATGTAAGGGTTTAAACGGGGAACCCATCAAGAAAGTCAAAACAAGATTTAAATCCCATCGAGGCATAACAAAGGGATAAGGCGGAAACCTATTGGTAAGGCCCTTAATAAATCTCAAAACAATGGGAGATTTAAATAAGGACGGCTGATCCGGCAAACAAAGAAACACCGATAACGCCGACCAATAGCCCTTAACAGTGGGCACAGCACAACCCTGCTGAGCCAAGAAAAGTGAAAACTGAAGAACATCTGACAAGTGGGCCTTTAAATGATCAATGGACCTCTCTCCACACCATTTAACAAATCTAGACCAATTGCAAGAATAAACAGACTTAGTGGAGTGTCGCCTGGACAATAAAATAACATCCACCACATCCGGCGGGAGAGAGAAAGAACTCTGGTTGCCCCGTTCAATCTCCAGGATTGAATGTTCAAGCTCTGGGGGTGGGGGTGTAGAACCTGCCCCTGCGACTGCGAGAGGAGGTCTGCCCTGAGAGGGAGATGGAGCAGAGGGTGCGATGAGAGGTGAAGTAGATCTGTGTACCACACCCTTCTTGGCCAATCCGGGGCGATCAATATAACTTGGGCCCGGTCTTGGCGAATTTTCCTCAGAACCCGAGGAATCAAGGGTATGGGAGAAGACGTGTAAAGGAGTTGTGAGCTCCAATCGATCTGAAACGCGTCCCCCAGTGCTCCCTACATCGGATACTGGAGACTGCAGAACAACGGAGAGTGCGCGTTCTCGTGAGTGGCAAATAGGTCCAACCGAGGAAACCCCCACATCTCGAAGATGTGATTGACCACCTCCAGATGAAGTCGCCACTCGTAATCGGCTGAGAAATGCCGACTGGGACTGTCTGCATGAACATTCAGCACACCGGTAGATGATTTGCAAATACACAAATCTGATGGTTCTGAGCCCAGGACCAGAGTCGCAGCGCCTCGCGACAGAGACGATACGACCCTACACCTCCCCGTTTGTAGATGTACCACATCGCGGTAGTGTTGTCCTTCAGGACCTGAACTGACTGACCGAGAAGGGAAGGAAGGAAAGCCTTTAGTGCCAAATGAATCGCCCGCAATTTCAGTAGGTTGATGTGAAGCAACCTTTCATCTGGAGACCAAAGACCCTTGACCTCCAGATCCCGCAGATGAGCACCCCACCCTAGAGGGGAGGCATACGTGATCACTGTGGCCACCGGCGGAGGAGGCTGAAAGGGCTTTCCTTCGAGACAGGTTGCCCTGCACACTCCACCAAGTCAACTACGCTGCAGCGTCTCTGGAGATTCTGACTGATTCCCTGAGATCTCCGTTGTGTTGAAACCACTGCCTGCAGAGGCACCACTGGACTGCCCTCATATACCAGCATGCATGACTGACCAACAGAATGGAGGAAGCGAACAGACCGAGCAGGCGTAGAACCTTCAGGACTGGAACAACCGCTCCATCGTGAAACTAAGGAATCATCTCCTGAATGTCGAGAATTCTCTGCAGAGGTGGAAAGGCTCGACATACAGTAGTATCCAGTACCTCCCCTATGAATAGGTTGTGCTGAGAAGGCACCAGGTGAGATTTGGACACATTTATTGGAAAACCCAAGTTGAACAACTGCTGAGGTGTTACTCGCAGATGATGAAGCACCATCTCTGGCGACTCTGCCTTGAGCAGCCAGTCGTCCAGGTAAGGGAAAACCGGGATCCCCAACCGCCTGAGATGAACTGCCACCACTGCCATCATCTTTGTGAAGACTCGAGGTGCAGTGAAAATACGCATCCTGCAAATCGATTGACACCATCCAGTCCTCTTGCTGCAGGGCCAGAAGAACCTGAGCAAGGGTCAGCATCTTGAATTTCTCTTGTTTGAGGTAAAAATTCACAACCCTGAAATCCAAGATCGGACGTAACCTGCTACCCTTTTTGGATATCCGGAAATTCCTGGAGTAGCATCCCTGACCACTTTCCTTCTCCAGAACCACCTCTATCGCACCTGGGGGTGGAGCTTGCGAGCTGCAAGACCTCTATCGCACCTTTTTGTAATAAGGCAAGGACCTCCTTCTGGAGAAGAAGCAAATGGTCTTCTAAACAGAAACCTTGGCAAGGAGTGTAAGGAGGAAGAAATTCCCGAAAGGGAAGGGCGTACGCATTCTCTACAAGGTTTAAAACCCAAAGGTCTGACGTGACCGATTTCCAACCCTGTAGAAAGTGAGACAGTAGAACCCCTACAGGACCCACATGTTCCAGGATGGGGGATCTAGGGCTGCTTTCCTGCGTTACCAGGGGGAGCAGGGGAGATAGAAGAGGAGGAGGAGAGATTGCGGGCCGACCCACATTGGCAACCCCTGCTTCTTCCCCTGTAGGACTTATAAAGAGGATTTTGCTGCTGTTGTTGCTAAGGCTGTCACAAGTTACGAAAGGAAGACCTTCCAAACCCTCGATACTTCTTTTATCCAAACCCCCTTGACCGAGTTTGCAACCCTAAGGATTTTGCCATGGCTTTGCGATCTTTGAACCTCTGAAGTGCGGAATCAGCCTTCTCTCTGAAAAGTTTTGAACCATCAAAGGGCAAATCAAGAAGAGTAGCCTGTACGCCTGGGGAAAAACTAGAGGATCTAAGCCAAGCCTGTCTCCTGGTAACTATGGAGGAGCTCATAACCCTGGCCACCAAATCAGCTGTATACAGGCCAGACTGTATAACCTGACGAGCAGCAGCCTGAGCATCCGACAGAACCTCCATAAAATGTTCCTGCTCCTCATCAGGCAACTTGGGCGCCAATTGCTTAGCTGAATCCATCAATGCATGTATGTAACGTCCCGACAAACAGGTAGCATTGGTCGATTTTAGAGCCATACTAGAGCAAGAAAAGACTTTCTTAGCCAATTGCTCCAACTTCTTAGAGTCCCTGTCGGCAGGAGCTTGAGGAACAAGCGCCTGAAGACTGTTTAGAACAGAACGCCTGTACCACCAAACTTTCTGGGGACGGATGTGAAGAAAGAAAGGGAGGGTCCCCTGAAGCAGACTTATATCTCCTTGCCACAGATTTAGATACAGCAGGAGAAGAGAGCAGTTTACGCCACACCTCCAGGATAGGCTCAGTTAAAGCCTCAATAAAAGGCAACAGCGGCTAAACTATCGAAGATGGCGAATGCAAAGCCTCAGTGAGCAAATTTGGCTTACATTCTGCTGTAGGCAGTTGCAAGTCCAAGAGCTCCGCAGCCTTTCTGATAACAGTATGATATGGAGCTACCTCTTGAGGTGGCGAAGCCCTTGAAGAAGAATGCTCCCACTCTGGGGAGGTGTCCAAGCCACTCGCCTCCTGAAGCCCTTCGAAATCATCGACCAACTCCTCTATTTAACCCTCTTCAACCTAAGGTGCTCCGGAGGGGAAGACTGCCGTGGAAAACCTTCCATACATTGCATTTAAAGAATAAGTAGGATCCGAACCCGGAGTAGGAAATTGAGGATACGGAGCCGAGTCAGTATCCACACGAGGAGCATCCGATGTTGGAACAGTCGGATCCACAGGCGGAGCGACAGATCCAGTCTTGTGTACAGGAGAAGGATCATCCTGAACTGGCAAGTCCTCTGACTCTGGATAGCCCCTCGGCGTCAGGGACCGCGCCGGAGTACCTTTTGGAGAAGGAGATCTTTCTGGAGTCACCTGAGGAGAGATGGCAAAGGCGAAGGAGACACAAAGTATTTTTGTTGACGTCGAGGAGCCGGAGAAGGTCATCTCGAAGTCTTTCCCTTTGACGAACGGCGCCGAGAGCCATGCCTCCTCTTCTTCTTGTACTTCCTCGACTTCGAAGCATGCGAAGTCGACGGCTTCGATTTGGATCTTTTTCGCCCTCTCTTCTCCTTCCTTGCTTTTGCCATGAAAAGCTTGGCCTCCTGTTCTTTCAGAGCCTTCAGGTTCATTTTACGACAGCAGAAACAGCCCTCCATGTCGTGGTCCGATGACAAACACCACAAACAGTCCTCATGGGGGTCAGTGATGGACATATGACCCCCACACTCTCTACATGGCCTAAATCCTGACTTCCTCGAAGTCGCCATCACAAAGCTACAGTTAAAACTGGAGAAACAACAAAGCAACTCGACACAGTATGGAGAGTCCCAGAAAACCGTTATGCGTCAACGGCGCGGAAAAAAGGTAACTGACATAATCACACCGACGAGGCTCTCTTATGGCTCTAGGGACGTCATGCGGAGTCGCGAGCGGAGCTGTAGTATTGTGATGACCTCGTCGGCTTGGAGAGCTAGGAAAAAGTTTCAGCAGAATGCTGGCGCAGGGGATATTCAAAAGGTGAGGAATCCACAGGCAGATGTATCCGTCAGAACAGGATATTGTGGACCTTGACCTGGGTTCATGCATGGCTGAGTACATGAAGAAGGCCAGCAAAAACCTGGAGGCCAGCCAAGAACTTCAAAAAGCTTGGCATGACCAAAAAGCTGTCTTGACTGTTTACCATCCAGGCCAGAAAGTGTGGGTGTTGGAGCCTGTGGCCCCAGCAGCTCTCCAAGACAAGTGAAGTGGCCCCCACATTATACTTGAGCAGAAGGGTGAGGTCACCTACTTGGTGGACCTAGTTACTCCCAGAAGTCCCCATAGCGTACTTCATGTCAATCACCTAAAACCTTTTGCGGGCAGGGCTTGCTCATGGCAATTGATGAGGGACAGGAGGAAGAGAGTGACCCTCTTCCTAGTCTCTTCTCTCAGAACCCTGATGATGGGTCAGTAGATGGAGTAGCCTTGGCAGGCAGCCTCACTAACCATCAGAAAGCTGATTGCAGGCAAGTCCTCAATCAGTACATACACATGTTCTCCATGACACCCAGTCAGACCACCTGGTGTACCCATGAAGGGGACACATGTGACAGCCTGCCTGTGAAGACTAAAATCCACAGACAGCCTGGTCACATCTGAGACTGCATAAGGACAGAGGTCCAAAAGGTACTGGAATTGGGGGTCATTGAGTTCAGTAGTCCTTGTGCCAAAGCCTCACACCAAGGGTGGAAAAGGAGAGATGAGGTTTTGTGTAAACTACAGAGGCCTCAATGCAGTCACCAGGACTGATGCCCATCCAATTCCCAGGGCAGATGAACTCATAGACACTTTAGCCTCGGCCAAGTTCTGAGTAAATTTTACCTGTCTGCTGGCTACTGGCTAATCAGATTAGCTGAGGATGCCACACCCAAAACAGTATTTTCAACCCCTTGTGGGCATTATGAATTTATTGTGATGCCCTTTGGTTTGCAAAATGCACCTGCCACATTGCAGAGGTTGGTGAATAAAGTCTTAACAAGTCTGGAAGTCTAAAGTGCAGCATATCTAGATAACATAGCTGTCTTTAGTTCCACCTGGGTGGATAACCTGGTCCACCTCAGAAATGTTCTCGAGGCCCTGCAAAAGGCAGGCCTCACTATCAAGGTCACCATGTGCCCGATGAACAAGTTATTTACCTTTGGTAATGATGTATCTGTACGAGACATATGTAGTTATAGATTCCTTACCTTTAGAATTATCCCCAGGCGTCAGACTGGATCCAGATAATTTTTTTATTGCAGTACACCTGCGTTTCGGTAGTTGGCGTCGGTCGACTACCCGTCCGTTGTGGGCATCGTGGTTGCCGGGATGACATCAGGTGCCGTCTTGGCAATTTCCAGCTCCAAGGTTTTTGACGCCGATTTCACAGTCTAAGGCGCCATCTGGTGGGTCGTCATCCTCTCGGCTTCGAGCGGCGCCGTTACTCACTTTGGAGGGTTCTCCTTCGACGCCGGCGCCGATTTCTTCGGCGCCGCTCTTGGCACCACCGACACCGATCCTGTAGATGCGGTCAAGGAGGGAAGCCCAAAGGCTGCTGGAGGAAGAGGAATACCAGCAGGTTGAGGCAGATGAAGGAGAAATCAACAACTCCCTTGATGAATTCGAGGGCCTTCGAGAGCCCAGTGGTTTAGACACTTCCCCAGAGTGGGAGCTTTCATCGCTGAAGGCCTTACCTTCTCAGGATGTTGCCCCATACCATGCTGTCATCAGGAAGGCTGCTGAATGTTTGGACCCTCAACTGCCCACAGCTGAGATCAGGCCAAATATTTTCACTGAGGTGTTGCATTCACCACCTTCTGTTGTTGAACCTCTTTTGCCTTTTAATCATGCTTTAACAGAGCCAATTCTGAAGGTGTGGCAGAAACCTTTATCTGCTCCTGCTGTTTCAAGGACTGTGGCAAGAAGGTATAAGCCTGCTCCTATTGATCCTGCTATTCTTACTGCCCATCCTTCTCCGGAAAGCTTGGTGGTGCAGGTTTCCTGTTCTAAGCAGTCAGCTGGGTTGTTTCCCACAGCTCCGAGGGACAGGGACTCTAAGAAATTGGAGCAACTGCCAAGAAGATTTTCTCTTCTGCAAGTATGGCGTTAAAGTCTACTAATGCCATGTGCTTGTTGGGGAGATATATCCATGCCTTAATGGACTTGGCACCTAAGTTACCAGAGAATGACTGTGGTTCTTTTATCGAGGTTTTGGCAGACACGCAGGCTGCGGCCCGTCAGGTAATCCAGTCTGGTCTGGATACTGCAGATTCAGTAGCCAGGGTTATGGGTTCCTCCGTGGCTACCAGGAGGCATGCCTGGCTCAGGTCTTCGGGGTTCTCTCTGGATGTGCAGGCTACTCTTCTTGATCTGCTGTTTGATGGGTCCAGACTCTTTGGAGCAAAGGCGGATTCGGCTCTACAGCGGTTCAAGACAGTAGAGCTACTTCAATGTCCTTAGGTCTGCAGTCCCAACCTAGGGATTATGGGTATAGGAGGTACCGTGGTTTTGGGAAGACAGCTTCCTTTTGAGGCCGTCAGCAGTCTGAGCAACAGCAGCAGCAGAACCCTCTGTACAAATCGTACAGAGGAAATGGTAGACGTCGTATTCGGGGGCCACTTGGCAACTCTCCTTCTCCTCTTCTTCCTCTCCTGCCCCCACCGCTGGTACCACGTGAAAGCAGCTTTAGACCCCCATCTTGAAGCATGTTGGTCCTGTAGGGGGTCAGGTGTCCCATTTTCTACAAGATTGGAAATCTATTACATCGACCTTTGGGTTTTGAATCTTGTGGAAAATGGGTACGCCCCACCCTTCCAAGAGTTTCTACCTCCTTACCCTCCTAGCCAGGGAAGGTGTTCAGAGGACCATTAACTGCTTCTGCAGCAGGAGGTTCTTGCTTTACTACAGAGAGGTAGTTCCGGAGCAGGAAAGGAGTCAGGGATGCTACTCTCGTTATTTCCTGATCCCCAAGAAGTACGGAAGGTTAAGATCGATCCTAGACCTCAGGATATAGAATTTTTACCTCAGGCAGGAAAAAGTCAAGATGTTGACCCTAACTCAGGTTCTTTTGATGCTGCAGCAAGAAGACTGGATGGTGTCGATCGATTTGCAGGAAGCACATTTTCACATTCCCATCCTGAAGTTGCATCGGAAGTATCTCCGTTTTACGATAGGATCCCAGCACTACCAGTTTGCGGTCCTCTCGTGTGGCATTACTTCCTCACCTCTGGTCTTCACAAAGGTAATGGCGGTGGTGGCAGCTCATATCAGAAGGACGGGGATTCCTATTTTCCCCTATCTGGATGACTGGCTGCTCACAGCAAAGTTGCCAGAGATGGTGCTGCATCGACTGAAGGGAAAAAAACATGCCTGTTGTTCGACTTGGGCTTCTCGATATATGTACCCAAATCTCACCTGGGGCCCTCTCAGCGCAACCTGTTCATAGGGGCAGTACTGGACACTACTCTGTGTCGAGCTTTCCAGCCTCCCCAGAGGATTCTCGACATTCAGGAGATGATTCCTTTGTTTCATGATGGAGCGGTTATTCCAGTCTTGAAGGCGCTACACCTGCTTGGTCTGTTTGCTTCCTGCATACTGCTGGTCAACCATGGACGCTGGCACATGAGGGCACTCCAGTAGTGCCTCCGCAGGCAGTGGTATCAACACAACGGAGATCTAAGGGAGATGGTCAGAATCTGCAGAGACACTGCAGCAGAGCTGTCTTGGTGGAGTGTGGAGGAAAACCTGTCTCAAGAGAGGCTCTTTCTTCTTCCTCCACCGGTGGCCACGGTGATCACTAATGCCTCTGCTCTAGGGTGGGGTGCTAATCTAAGGGGTCTGGCGTCAGAGCACACAGAGCGTGAGCGCACTGACTGCGGATGGGGAGACAAATGGGAATAAGAACTACAGTTCCCATCATCCGCCGGTGCTGTCAGAGGCACGTGATGACGCGGCATGCTGCAGACGTGTCGTACACAGAACCGGATATTAGGGGAAGGCGCCTTCACGAAGATGCTGATTATTCTGAGGACGCCCGAGGTTCAAAGTATGGTCAGGGTAAGGGTGCGATCCCGCACCAACATTGGTTCTTTTGCTGTATCTTTTGTTCTCGAGTGCGATGGAGGCTTCCGGAGCACATTTCTTTGGTTCCTCCCGTTGGAGAGACACGTGATATCTGGCGGTCTCATGCGGGAGGTGAGGTTGAATAGTTGGTGAATCCTGAGCAAGGGCAATACGAATTGGGCGTTATTAACTCTCTCACTTTGAAGCAAAAGTGGGAGCGCTTGTTTTTTCTTGATGAGGCTTACAGTGTGTAAAGTCTGACAATCTACTACGTTTTGATCTATGCTGTGGGCTTCTACATTGATGGGAGTCTAACCCTGCATGAATGACAGATTGGCTAATAAACTATAGGATATATATTGGCAATCTGAATCTCTGTGCTTACACTTTGCCTGCAACAAACTTTGGCTTATGGTTGTTGTATTCTCATCCTTTAGGGGAGATCAGTTGAGGGGGTCCGATCAGGGCAAGCACGTTCTATGACAAAGGTATGAATAGTGAAATCAGGAACATTTCATTAGAACAGAGGGTGTATAGTTTTATGCTTGATGAAACTTGTTACTAACCATACTCATTTCTTCAATAGAATATGAATGTGCTGTTACCTTGTACTTACCCTCACATCTCGCCCGGCAGAAAGCCATCCGTATTTTCCTTTACAGGTAGAGTGAGTTCCCACTACCTAACATCCTTTTAGTAACAAACAGTTTAGACATTGTGTTGGAAACGGGTAGCGTGGTGCAGAGCGGGCGGGCCAAACTCCGGAGGAAATGTGCAAAGCATCCACGCAGTACACACAGGCGACACACAAGGCACCCTACAAAAAGAGACACTACACCAGTTTAGGTAAAAAGAACTTTTGTATTGTCCAAAACCACAAGGTGTCAATAGGCAATCTCTGTACTGCGCCAACTGGCGCTCGGTTAACATTTACAGGGCGGAATTATGTACAGGGCAAAGCCAATCGGGCCCCTGCCGGAATCATTGCGACATAGAAAACCATGAAAAGAAATCCATCAGCCTCAATCCTGCAATAGAATACCTCAGGGCATAACATTAGGCGAAGATCCGGAACACCTGTAATAAAACCATCCTGACATTCTCTTATGCATCACTAATATGAGTGACTCCTGAGCCTGAGGCAGAAATTAGGGTAGGCAGTGCATCACACATCAAACCCTGGCATCTAAAACTAGCGCTGCACATAACGAATCAATGGTGCTTCACGTAGAGCCTGTTAACATAGCGCTGCACATAACAAATGACTAGCACTTTAAATCAGGCCTAGGAACATAGCGCTGTACATGGCAATTGAATAGCACTTTAAAACATGGCATGGGAAATAGCACTGCACATATCAAGGCAATAGCGCTCAGAACATGGCACATAAACATAGCGCTGCACATTCCTGTAAAAACAGCACTCCCTAACAAGTTAGCAGTCCCAGACAGTACAGTCACGCAACATGGGAGTCCCTCCTCTGGGACTCTCCAGCCAAAGTTAGGCCCCAAATGTGGTATCTGGGAGCCCCCCCATCCAGGGGCTCACGCGTTAGCAGTTGTGTGGCCACAGTTAGACTGGCCCAGCTGGAGCAGCCTGCCAAGATATGTCACCATCGGGGGTGGGCACCGACTGTGCCCCGACACACCCCCCAACCGCCAGACATCAGAGCCCCACTCACCGGGACTCTCCTAGGTCCTCTGACTTCCCTGGGTTCCTCCTGCGGGCCCTCAGAGGCTTCCATGCAGGGGGGGGGCAGGCACCGACAACGTGCGTCGAAGCCCCCTCGCTCCTCTATACCCTCCAGGCCGCTGCGGGTAGTGCGGGACTGTCTATGCGGGGGGGGGGCAGGCACCGACAATGTGCCTCGAAGCCCCCTCGCTTCTCTCACAACGGCGCCCCTGCCGGCTTCACGAGGACTGCTGCCGCACCCGGGGCTCTCCTCAGTGCACGGAGAGACCCCCAGGCTGCAGCACCTCTCCTCGGCGCCAGACTTCGCCTCAGGACTTCACGGAGCTTCACCCGGGCCCCCTCCTGGGACCCGGGACTTTACGGGACGTCCGTGACTTGGGGGAGGCGGGGTAGGCTCCCGTCCTCCTCCTGGGGTCTCCACCAGCGCGGGTTTGGCTTCCGCCTGGCACCGCGGCAGCCGCGACGCTCCCAACACGAGGCGGGACTTCCTGGGGGCGCGACAGCCAGCACCAATCGCTGCGCGGCTCCCCTGACGTCACGGGGGAGCCCGCGCAGCCCTCCGGGTCCGACGGCAGGGATTCTTTCTCCTTTTCACGGCGGCAATATGCGGGGTGGGCACCCGCTTAGTTACACAGCATGTAGAGCGCCGCCATTACGCGGGGTGGGCACCCGCTGTAAGTTCAAATATTCACAGGCGGCACACACGCGGGGTGGGCTCCCGCTCCGCTTTACATAAGTTCAAATGTGCCCGAGTCACGGGGTGGCCTCCCGCTGGCTTTGTAGGCGCTCCGAGGTGGCACCCACGCGGCGCTTCCACATGAACCAGTCCTTCCCTCCAAGCAGCGCTACTGGGGCCGTAGATAGGGCGCTTCCCAGGCGCTAGGCAGCCTCCTCAGCTCCAGGGGCATCAGGCAGCTGGGATTACCACACTCACCAGCAGAGCACAGTCAGTTCCAGTGTAGCGCTCACCAGATTTAGCGCTCTCCTTCCAGGGGCAGCTTGTAAATAGCGCTCTCTGGTTCCTGTCTCTTGATTGAGGGTTTCTTGAGAGGGGAAGTTGCGTTGATGGCTGCAGGCGGACTAATTAGTCTCTGCCTGTCGTCCCTGGATTCTCTCCTCGCCGGGCCAGATCAGTGGGTAGTTCAGGATCCCTCACTCACTTGAAAGGCAGCACCTAAGCCCTGTCACTTTCAGAGGCATAGGTCCCTGACTAATCCTACTGCCTAAACTCCTGCGAAGGCTTTTCCAGGTCTGAATTGCCACAACTATATCTTTCCCTCGCCCTGTGGACAGTAGGGGGGGGGGGTAGGTAGGCTCAGGGCCCAGCACACAGGCCCATGTGGCCGTAACCCCTGGCAGCAGGTCCCCTCTCTCCCAGGTCCACCCTCTGACTGACTGCATGGCAACCCAGCTCCGCCCTTTATACGCCCCTCACCCCACCTTCCAGACAGTGCCTGAAGCTTCTAGAAGCGTCTGGGGAAACTGGCTTTAACTGGCATAGGGGGAGGGGTAGAGCACCCTGGGTGCCAGGCTTCCCTCCAAAAGCTGGGGTTGCTGGGAAATAACGCCTAGACTGTCAACCTAGCTCAGTCAAACGGCGCAACCACACAGCTCTGGCATCCATTTTAAGTTACATTTTTAAAATGGGAAAACTCAGTCTGCACACATTCAATCTTTGCATTTACACATGTGGTTCCACAGAAAAGCGAAACATTTCTGGGAAAAGGGCCAAGTCCAACACAACCCCCTTCCAGCCAAAAGCCAGGGTAGACCGATCAATGCCTTGATGGGCTTCCCTGCTTAGGGCGAGAAAAGGTGGACGCAGGCCCGCAACTGCAGGAGCACCCGCAGGTTCTCCTCCACTCTGGAACCCGAAGGTTCCCTCTCTCAAACCTTCCTCGACCGACTGAGCCACCACCCGGGGGTCCCCTAGCTGGTTGTGGCCAGGACTGGCCCCTAGGCCACCCAGATGTCTCTGGCCCTTGCGGTCTCACAGAGTGGGGGGCAGTAACCCCAGGCCCGTAGTACCCGTTGACCACTCTCCTCCTCCTCCTTGCAGTTCCGAACTGCCACTGATCCACCCACCTGGGGTCCGCACCCTCAGGCTGACCAGCCATCAGGGGCGAGGCTCTCCTCCCCCTACCTCTCCTTCTGGGGTTCCTCACCCTACTCCCATGCGAGGCACCCTCAGACCACCACTCTCTCCCCAGTCCAGGGCCTTGACCCTTCAACTGGTTCCCCAGCCTAGGGTCTAAACCCTTAGGCTGCACCGGTGCCAGGGGCGAGTCCTCCCTCCCCCTGCACCCCCTCCCAGAGTTTCGCACCCTCCCAACGGGAGTAGCACCCCTGGAAGACAATTCTGGGGGGACACTGCTAACAGATGTCCCACCCGCCAGGTCAGGCAGTACCCATCCCTGGCCTCCCAACCCAGGATCTAAGCCCTGTGGCTGAGCCGGTGCCCGAGGTGAGACCTTCCTCCCTCTGCACCCCCTTACAGAGTTCCGCACCCTCCCACCTGGAGAAGTACCCCTGGAAGTCAATTCTGGGGGGACACTGTTAACAGATGCCCCACCCGCCAGGTCAGGCAACCCCTGAACCTGGCATCCCAGCCCAGGATCTAAACCCTGCAACTGGGCCAACCCCAGAACCTCAGGAGCTCTGATTACAGATGCCCCGGGTCCTCCTGACACTAGGGGCTCCCCCTCACCGGGCGGCACATCAGGACAGCCTAGGCTACCAACCTGGGGCTCCCTTACGGAACTCTCCAGGCCCTGAGACTGCGGTTGGGGCACCTCGGGACACCTTTCCGTCTCACTCCTTCCTATGTATATGTTGTGAGGCCCTACAACCCTCTCTCTTCCCAGGGACCTAGCTGGGCTATTCGCCACCTCTCCCACCTCGCTGGGTTGGAAGATCCCTGCACCACCCCCTTCAGGGTCGGGGAACAACCTTTACAACGCAACTTTTACAACGCACTACACTTACAACGCAATTTTTACAACGCAACATCCACTACAACGCATTCCATTACATCGCATGACACTACAACGCATTTTTAAAAGCTACCTTTACAACGCATTCCATTACATCGCATACTACCTTTACAACGCATACCATTACAACGCATAATATTACACTACACTATCCAACACTTACCCTACTGTTGCACCCCCTGGAGTTAGAATAGTAATTTTTACCCCTATACTATCCAACACTTACCCTACTGTTGCACCCCCTGGAGTTAGAATAGTAATTTTTACCCCTATACTATCCAACACTTACCCTACTGTTGCACCCCCTGGAGTTAGAATAGTAATTTTTACCCCTATACTATCCAACACTTACCCTACTGTTGCACCCCCTGGAGTTAGAATAGTAATTTTTACCCCTATACTATCCAACACTTACCCTACTGTTGCACCCCCTGGAGTTAGAATAGTAATTTTTATCCCTATACTATCCAACACTTACCCTACTGTTGCACCCCCTGGAGTAAGAATAGTAATTTTTACCCCTATACTATCCAACACTTACCCTACTGTTGCACCCCCTGGAGTTAGAATAGTAATTTTTACCCCTATACTATCCAACACTTACCCTACTGTTGCACCCCCTGGAGTTAGAATAGTAATTTTTACCCCTATTCTATCCAAAACTTACCTTAAATGCAATGTAATATTATGCATTGTAATTGTATGCGTTGTAAAGGTAGTATGCGATGTAATGGAATGCGTTGTAAAGGTAGTTTTTAAAAATGCGTTGTAGTGTCATGCGATGTAATGGAATGCGTTGTAGTGGATGTTGCGTTGTAAAAATTGCGTTGTAAATGCATGCGTTGTAAAAGTATGCGTTGTAACGTCATACATCCTTCAGGGTCACTCCCCAATGCCTCCTCAGACACCCTGGCCCTCACCCAGAGGTCTGCCTCCTGTGCAAGCTCCCTGGGGTCGGAGAACCCACACTGTACTAGGTGGTGACGCAACCTTGGGGAACAATTCCTGAGCATGTGCTCCCGGATGACTACCTGGCACAGCCCTTCCCACTCGTTCACTGCACTCTTCACCACCCAATCCTCCAATGCCGTCCCACACACCTCCGCAAACTCCCCCCAGGACTGGTGGGACAGTTTTCCCCTGCCGCTGAACTCTAACCTGTCCCCCTCTTCCTGGGAATCAGGCACCGTCTCATGGGCTCTGGGAGTGGGACACCCTACATTGGATCCACTCTCGCTGCCACCACTGGATCCCACCCTCACTGGTG
Source organism: Triturus cristatus (assembly GCF_964204655.1). Lineage (NCBI taxonomy): Eukaryota > Metazoa > Chordata > Amphibia > Caudata > Salamandridae > Triturus > Triturus cristatus. The sequence continues at coordinate 1,166,964,841 of NC_140591.1, read as the reverse complement.
AATCCAGACAACAAAAACCACTCTCAGGGGACAATCTACCCTCCCGAGCTAGTCTCTCCCTGGCAAAGGCCCTCTCTGCCTCCGCCATCCTTTCCTGCGCTAGGACCTTCTCCGTCTCTAGCCTCTTCTCCTCCACACTCAGCCGCGCTAGCTCCACCTTGAGCCTTTCCAGCGCCAGCTGATGCTCCCTTTCTTCCCTCCTATCTACCAACTCTTCTGTGGACAGGGAAAGGGACGGGGCAGTGCCCCCGGGACTGGACCCAGCGCGGGACTCCCTAACTCTGGTGTCCTCCCTTGCTACTGGCGTCTCTCCCAGTCATCTTCCTCCTCCTCGTCAGTGTCACCCCCCTCCTGGGTTATGGACTGGGCCCTCTCACTCTCGGAGTCCTCCCTACACTGGAGGTCCTCCTCCGGGTCTCCCCTAAATCCACCCTTTAAATATGCAGAGGGGTAATCTGACAGGTCTCCACCAATCTCTAAGGGTTCCCCCCTCTTGAGGGCCTCATAGAGAAATAACTTCCTGCGTGTGTTGCCTACTGGGGGTATCTCTCTCTCCCTGCAGAAATCCACTACTTCCTGCTCCGTGTATTCCATAAGATCATCCTCCTTGTAGGTTAACCCCATCCTGGCACGGTACACCCGGGACACACCACCCACAGTGCAACAAGGGGACACAATTTAATATACACTTCCAGGAGGAAATCACAATCAGGAAAAACAATAATTCCCCAAAACCTGAGATTACTTTAAACGCTCAATTTGCAGTGCAACCCGTTGTCGCTGCGGTACTGCGCAAACACAAGTCCTATCCCACCGCTGAACACCAATGTTGGAAACGGGTAGCGTGGTGCAGAGCGGGCGGGCCAAACTCCGGAGGAAATGTGCAAAGCATCCACGCAGTACACACAGGCACAAGGCACAAGGCACCCTACAAAAAGAGACACTACACCAGTTTAGGTAAAAATAACTTTTGTATTGTCCAAAACCACAAGGTGTCAATAGGCGCCAACTGGCGCTCGGTTAACATTTACAGGGGCAATTATGTACAGGGCAGGGCCAATCGGGCCCCTTCCGGAATCATTGCGACATAGAAAACCATGAAAATAAATCCATCAGCCTCAATCCTGCAATAGAATACCTCAGGGAATAACATTAGGCGAAGGTCCGGAACACCTGTAATAAAACCATCCTAACATTCTCTTATGCATCACTAATATGAGTGACTCCTGAGCCTGAGGCAGAAATTAGGGTAGGCAGTGCATCACACTTCAAACCCTGGCATCTAAAACTAGCGCTGCACATAACGAATCAATGGTGCTTCACGTAGAGCCTGTTAACATAGCGCTGCACATAACAAATGACTAGCACTTTAAATCAGGCCTAGGAACATAGCGCTGTACATGGCAATTGAATAGCACTTTAAAACATGGCATGGGAAATAGCACTGCACATATCAAGGCAATAGCGCTCAGAACATGGCACATAAACATAGCGCTGCACATTCCTGTAAAAGCAGCACTCCCTAACAAGTTAGCAGACCCAGACAGTACAGTCACGCAACATGGGAGTCCCTCCTCTGGGACTCTTCAGCCAAAGTTAGGCCTCAAATGTGGTATCTGGGAGCCCCCCCATCCAGGGGCTCACGCGTTAGCAGTTGTGTGGCCACAGTTAGACTGGCCCAGCTGGAGCAGCCTGCCAAGATATGTCACCATCGGGGGTGGGCACCGACTGTGCCCCGACACACCCCTAACCGCCAGACATCAGAGCCCCACTCACCGGGACTCTCCTAGGTCCTCCGACTTCCCTGGGTTCCTCCTGCGGGCCCTCAGAGGCTTCCATGCAGGGGGGGGGGGGCAGGCACCGACAACGTGCGTCGAAGCCCCCTCGCTCCTCTATACCCTCCAGGCCGCTGCGCTGCGGGTAGTGCGGGACTGTCTATGCGGGGGGGGGGGGGCAGGCACCGACAATGTGCCTCGAAGCCCCCTCGCTTCTCTCACAACGGCGCCCCTGCCGGCTTCACGAGGACTGCTGCCACACCCGGGGCTCTCCTCAGTGCACGGAGAGACCCCCAGGCTGCAGCACCTCTCCTCGGTACCAGACTTCGCCTCAGGACTTCACGGAGTATCGCCCGGGCCCCCTCCTGGGACCCGGGACTTTACGGGACATCCGTGACTTGGGGGAGGCGGGGTAGGCTCCCGTCCTCCTCCTGGGGTCTCCACCAGCGTGGGTTTGGCTCCCGCCTGGCACCGCGGCAGCCGCGACGCTCCCGACACAAGGCGGGACTTCCTGGGGGCGCGCCAGCCAGCACCAATCGCTGCGCGGCTCCCCTGACGTCACGGGGGAGCCCACGCAGCCCTCCGTGTCCGACGGCGGGGATTCTTTCTCCTTTCCACGGCGGCAATATGCGGGGTGGGCACCCGCTTAGTTACACAGCATGTAGAGTGCCGCCATTACGCAGGGTGGGCACCCGCTGTAAGTTCAATTATTCACAGGCGGCACACACGCGGGGTGGGCTCCCGCTCCGCTTTACATAAGTTCAAATGTGCCCGAGTCATGGGGTGGCCTCCCGCTGGCTTTGTAGGCGCTCCGAGGTGGCACCCACGCGGCGCTTCCACATGAACCAGTCCTTCCCTCCAAGCAGCGCTACTGGGGCCGTAGATAGGGCGCTGCCCAGGCGCTAGGCAGCCTCCTCAGCTCCAGGGGCATCAGGCAGCTGGGATTACCACACTCACCAGCAGAGCACAGTCAGTTCCAGTGTAGCGCTCACCAGATTTAGCGCTCTCCTTCCAGGGGCAGCTTGTAAATAGCGCTCTCTGGTTCCTGCCTCTTGATTGAGGGTTTCTTGAGAGGGGAAGTTGCGTTGGTGGCTGCAGGCGGACTAATTAGTCTCTGCCTGTCGTCCCTGGATTCTCCCCTCGCCGGGCCAGATCAGTAGGTAGTTCAGGATCCCTCACTCACTTGAAAGGCAGCACCTAAGCCCTGTCACTTTCAGAGGCATAGGTCCCTGACTAATCCTACCGCCTAAACTCCTGCGAAGGCTTTTCCAGGTCTGAATTGCCACAACTATATCTTTCCCTCGCCCTGTGGACAGTAGGGGGGGGGGTAGGTAGGCTCAGGGCCCAGCACACAGGCCCATGTGGCGGTAACCCCTGGGAGCAGGTCCCCTCTCTCCCAGGTCCACCCTCTGACTGACTGCATGGCAACCCAGCTCCGCCCTTTATACGCCCCTCACCCCACCTTCCAGACAGTGCCTGAAGCTTCTAGAAGCGTCTGGGGAAACTGGCTCTCACTGGCCTAGGGGGAGGGGTGGAGCACCCTGGGTGCCAGGCTTCCCTCCAAAAGCTGGGGTTGCTGGAAAATAACGCCTAGACTGTCAACCTAGCTCAGTCAAACGGCGCAACCACACAGCTCTGGCATCCATTTTAAGTTACATTTTTAAAATGGGGAAACTCAGTCTGCACACATTCAATCTTTGCATTTACACATGTGGTTCCACAGAAAAGCGAAACATTTCTGGGAAAAGGGCCAAGTCCAACACATTGAATTGTATGGTGATAGTGTTTTTTCTCTCTTTTTTCTCTGTTCTCAGGTCTCCCTCCCTGCTGTTCCTACCCTTTCCTTCCCTCGCTTGACCATCCCACTAGTCCGAGGGGATTAATTCTATCCGGACTTGGGGCTGACAAGAGGTGGACCCTTTTTAAGCTTCGATCCAATCCTGAGGATAACCTGGTGACCGTGACATCTGGAGATCAAGGGTCTTTGGTTTCTGGAAGAAACGTTGCTCCACATCAACCTTCTGGAATTGTGGGCGATACGTTTGGCTCTCAAGGCTTTTCTTCACTCCCTTTGTGATCAGTCGGTTCAAGTCCCAAAGGACACCACTACCGCAAAGTGGTACATAAACAAACAGGGAGGTGTAGGGTTGTATCCTCTCTGCAGAGAGGCTCTGCGACTCTGGTTCTGGGCTCAGGATCATCAGATTTGTGTAATTGCAAATCATCTGGCCGAAGTGCTGAATGTGCGTGCAGATAGTCTCAGTGGGCAATTCTCGGCCGATCACGAGTGGAGGCTTCTTCCAGAGGTGGTCCATCACATCTTCAAGATGTGGGGGTTTCCTCTGTTGGACCTTTTCGCCACTCAAGAGAACGCGCACTGCCCGTTGTTCTGCAGTATCCAGTTTCCGATGCGTGGAGCGTTGGGGGACGCATTTTAATTGTATTGGGGCTCACAACTCCATTACGTGTTTACTCCCACACCCTTGATTCCTCGGGTTCTGAGGAAGATTTGTCCTGACCGGGCCCAAGGTATATTGATCGCCTGGATTGGCCAAGAAGGGTGTGGTTCACAGACCTTCTTCACCTCTAATCACACCCTCCGCTCCGTCTCCCTCACAGGGTAGATCTCCTCTCACAGTCGCAGGGGCAGGTTCTACATGCCCACCTCCAGAGCCTGCACCTTCATGCCTGGTGATTAAACAGGGCAACCTGAGCACTTTCTCTTGCCCACCGGATATGGTGGATGTTATTTTAGCATCCAGGAGACACTCCACCAAATTTGTTTATTCTTCTAGATGGGCCAGGTTTGTGAAGAACAAGTTACTTACCTTTGGTAACACATTATCTGGTAGAGACTCTAGCTGCATATTCCTTAGCTTTTAATTTCTCAGGCATCAGGCTGGATCCAGAAGCTTTTGCTGAGCAATACCCCTTGCGCGTGACGTCGGGTTGCTCCATTCGGCTCTGCATGACGTAATTGGCATCGGTAGCGTTGGTTATGACGTTGCGGTGCCTATATAGGCACCATCCATGCCAGAAGCGCAGAGCCACAAAGTGACTGACGTAAATGTGTGCAAAACTAGGGCCCTGAAAGGGGAGTAACCCTAGACCTCCTACATCATTCCGTTAAGCGGGTAAGCATTGGTGGGGCTGTAAGGAATCTGCAGCTAGATAGAGTCTCTACCAGATAATGCGTTACCGAAGGTAAGTAACTTGTTCATCTGATAGAGACTTCTAGCTGCAGATTTCTTACCTTTGAATCAGATACCCAAGCCATACCATCCTGGTGGTGGGTTAAGGACTCATGACCTAGACTAAAAAGTCTTGCAGGACAGAATTGGCAAAGTGCCCGTCCCTGTGCATTTGACCATCAAGGCAATAATGTTTTGCAAACGTGTACAGTGATGCCCATGTCGCTGCCTGACAGATGTCTTGGACTGGTACACCCCGAGCGAAGGCCGTAGTCGCAGCCTTCCCCCTGGTGGAATGGGCCCTTAATCCCTCAGGGGGCTGCTTCTTCACCAAGGCAAAACAGAGTTTCATGCAGAGAACAACCCAGTGAGATCTGGTTCTTTTCTGCACTGCCTTTCCCTTCTTTGCTCCCACATACCCCACAAAGACTTGGTCATCCACCCAGAACTTTTTTGTACGATCAAGGTAGAACGACAATGCTCTTTTTGGGTCCAGCCAGTGGAGACGCGGCTCTTCCTTAGAGGGATGTGGGAGAGCAAAGAAGGTGGGCAAAGTAATGGATTGGCCAAATGAAATAGGGTCATAACCTTTGTTAAAAATGATGCCTTGGTGCAAAGCACCACTTTGTCTGGAAAGGACATAAGATAAGGAGGCGAGCTGGATAAAGCCTGCAATTCACTCACCCTCCAGGCCGATGTAATCACCACTAAAAAGTCTGTTTTGATGGACAACAGCCGGAGGGGACAATTGTATAAAGGCTCAAAAGCAGCGCACATCAGGTAAGTGAGGACCAAATTAAGGTCCAATTGCGGCATAATAAAGTGCGTGGGTGGAAATAAATGAGCCAGCCCTTTTAGAAAACTATTTACTATTGGAGATTTAAAAAGAGAAGGCTGGTCTAGAAGCCGCAAAAAAACAGACAGAGCAGAAAAGTAAACCTTGAGAGTTCCCAAGGCAGAGCAAGGGTTAGAATTAATAAAAGGACAGTAGGAAGAGGAGCAGAAAGAGGGTCAATGGACCTTTCTGTACAGAATAATATAAATTTCTGACAACGGCAGGCGTATAGTGACTTAGTGGAGGGCCGCCTGGCCGCCAGAATAACATTACAGACTTCACGAGGAAGGTCAAAGGTCATCAACTGCCAGCGCTCAATCTCCACACCTGGAGGCACAGAGTTGACAGGTTCGGGTGGAGAACCCTCCTCTGCTGCTGTGACAGAAGATCCTCCAGAAGGGGCAGCCTGATCGGAGAATTGACACACATGATAAAAAGCTCTGGATACCAGACTCTCCTTGCCCAGTCCGTCACCACAAGGATGACTTGGACCCGGTCGCTCCTGATCTTCTTCAGAACCCTGGGCAGGAGTGGTATGGGCGGAAAGGCGTACAACAGGCCTGAGCTCCACTCGCGATGAAACCGGTTGCCGAGCGATAGCCGCCTTGGAAACTCAAGAGCGCAGTACTGCTGAAAGTGTGCGTTCTCTTCGGAGGCGAACAAATCTGACCAAGGTCCTTGCAACTGCTGAAAAAGACCTTGCCCCACCTCCGACTGGAGAGGCCATTTGTGATCCTGAAGGCATCGATGGCTGAGATCGTCCGCCCTCAGAGAACCTTCAGAGAACCTGCCAGGTGTTGAACCACCAGGATTATGCCCTGCTGTTCCAGCTGTGTACAGAGACGCAGGGCCTCTCGACAAAGGGTCCAAGATCCCACCCCGCCTTGCTTGTTGCAGTACCACATGGGGGTGGTGTTGTCCGTGAACACCTGCACCAACTTTCCCTTGTCAGAGGGAAGAAATGCTTTCAATGATAAACCGAATCGCTCGGAGCTCCAACACGTTTATGGATCCCAGTCTCTGCCGGAGACCAGTGACCACTGATCTCCGCCTCTTCCATGCGGCCGCCCCATCCCAGAAGAGACGCATCCGTCACAACTGTAAAATCTGGTTGGGGAAGGGAGAGAGGTCTGCCGTTGACCCAATCACGGTTCGTTACCAACCATTGCAGACCCTTTGCAGTTCCTTCCGAGATCTGGACCACGTCGGTGAGATTTTCCCAATGCTGTGCCCATTGGAACTTCAAGTCCCACTGCTGAGGCCGCATACGCCACCTGGAGTGTCTTACCAACAGGATTCAGGAGGCCATGAGACCGAACAGCCTCAGAGTCAACCTCACCAAAACCCAGGATAGAGGCTGAAACATCGGAATCATAACCTGAATATCCTGGACTCAATGCTTCGGAGGATAAACCTGAAACTGCACTTTCGAGAACAGTTCTGATGAAAGGGAACAACTGAGAAGGAGTCAGGTGTGACTTTGGCATGTTTATAGAGAACCCCAGTGAATGCAGGAGGTCTGCCGCAGTCTGAAGGTGGGAGACGACTGCCTGGGGTGAGGACGCCTTCAACAGCCAGTCGTCTAGGTAGGGGAAGACTGAAACCCCTAACCGTCGCAGATGAGCTGCAACCACCATCATCACCTTGCTGAACACCCATGGGACACTGGTAAGCCCGAAGGGGAGCACGGTAAACTGAAAGTGCTTGTTGCCTACCTTGAACCGCAGGTAACGCCTGTGGCCCGGCAGGATGGGAATGTGAAAATATGCATCCTGCAGGTCCAACACCACCATCCAGGCTCCTTGGTCTAGGGCAGACAAGACCTGAGCCAATGTGAGCATTTGGAATGTCTTCTTTTTGAGGTAGAGATTGACGGTCCGAAGACTTAAAATGGGCCGAAGTCCGTTGTTCTTCTTCGGAATCAAAAAGTAGAGGGAACAACAGCCACCACCTACTTCTGAAGCTGGGACCCATTCTATAGCTCCTTTCACCAAAAGAGCTGTAACTTTCTCTTGGAGCAGCTTCAAATGATCCTCGGCCAGCTGTTCCAGAGTTGGGGGAATGGGAGGGGAAAAGAAAGAAAAGGAAGAGAATAGCACTCCTGGACGATCTGCAGGACCCACTTGTCCGTTGTTATAGATCTCCAGCGGGGAAGATGATGACGAATTACCCCACCCACTGGAGTAGTGTTGTCCTGCAGAATCGGCCTAGGAGTGCTTGGAGGCTGCAGCTGCTGGGGGCAGTGTGGTAGACAACTTCTGGCCTCAATTCTGAGGACGGAATGTACCGCGTCCATGCACGGCTTGGGAAGTCTGTGCGGGACGGAGGCTGGGATAGGGCTGATGTCGCTGGAAACCCCTTCCCTTGCCACAAAATGGGAGAAAGGAAGACTGGCCATGAGGAATGGAGGAGAGGCCCAAGCATCTGGCCGTAGCATGAGAGTCCTTGAACCTGACCAGGGCCGAGTCTGCCTTTTCCCAAAAAAGGTGGGTTCCATCAAAGGGCATGTCTATCAAATTGGCTTGGACATCTCCCAAGAAGCCAGTTGTAGGAAGCCAGGCGTAGCACCTCAAGGCCACTGTCATTGAAATTGACCTGCCCAGCGAAGCAGAAGTATCCAAACCACACTGAATGGCGAATTTTGCTGCATCTCTCCTGTCCTTGACAGCTTGGGAAAGCACAGCCCGGGCCTCCTCCGGGACTTTTGGCAGCACTTGCGCAACCGTCTCCCAAAGCGAGTGGGAGAAATAGCCCAATAAGCATGTGGTATTCACCGACCAGTCTGGAGGAAGAAAACATTGTCTTCCCAAATGAGTCCAGTGACTTGGATTCCCTATCCGGAGGGGCAGAAGAGAATGCACCCTGGAAAGTAGAGGCCTGCACCACCAAACATTCTGGGGTATAGTGTTGGCTGAGGAGCTTTGGGTCGCCCGGAACTGGCCGATGGTGGCGTGCAATCGTCCTACTCACAGAAGCCCCTGTGCTAGGCATGGACCATATTCCTAGAAGGACGTCTGTTAGTGCCTCGTTGAAATGCAATAGTGGTTCAGAGGTGGAAGCCTCAGGCTGAGACTAAAGCAATTCGGTCAGGAGATTAGTCCTGAGCTGATCGAGGGCAACTCCAGTCCAAGGATCTCAGCTGCCCTCTTAACCACCATAGCATAGGATGCCCCCTCCTCCGTAGCCCCAGTAGGGGGAGAAAGCATGCCAATGTCTGGGGAAGAATCCAGACCACTGGCTTCCCCAAGTTCCCCATACCAGTCCATAGTCTCCTCAGAGACATCCCTCGCACACAAAGTCGTACTCAAAAATATCGACAAAAGTCAAGAAAAAATGCAAGAAAAAAGGCTGCCAAAAAGCGGCAGAGGGGTAGCTCTTCTCAGATTGGCGCTTAACTGGTGTGGAAAGAAAAGTACTGATGTCCACGCACCTGGGTGGTGCCTATAGAGGAACCGCAACATCATAACCGATGCTACCAACAAGTCTCTATCAGATGTGGTGTGGTTAGAGGTCCATTGATCCTTTGAAGGCCCGTTTATCGGCTGTACTTAGTTTTTCACTTTTTTTGGCCCAGCAAGGTTGTGCTGTGGCGACAGTTAAGGGCTACTTGTTGGCCTTGTCAGCCTTCCTGTGTTTGCCGGACCAGACATCTTTATTAAAGTCTCCCACTGTCATGAGGTTTATTAAGGACCTCACCAATAGGTTCCCTCACACTCCCTTTTTTATGCCTCAGTGTGATTTAAATTTAGTTCTTACATTTCTGATGGAGTCTCCTTTTGAGCCTCTTCAGAGTTGTCCGTTGAGGCTACTTTCTTTAAGACTATTTTTCTGGAGGCTATTACATCGACCAGGAAGGTGAGTGAGCTGCAGGCTCTTAGTTCTAAGCCCCCTTTCAATACTATTCCTGCAGACATGATGGTTCTTAGGACTAGGGCTGCTTTCCTGCCTAAGGTGGTTTCTCCTTTCCACTTGGGACATTCTATTACATTGCTTACCTTCTATTTTCCTCTCTCCCTTCCAAGGAGGAGGAGATACTTAATTGTCTGGACCTTAAGAGGGTGGTCAGTTTCTACCTGGACAGAACCAAGGACTCAAGTTTGGACGACCAGATCTTCATTGGCTTTGTTTGGAAGATGAAGGGCAAAGCTGTTCATAAGAGTACGTCATCCAGGTGGATCATCTTGTGCATCAAGATATGCTATGCCCTGGCCAAGAAAGAGCCTCCTGAATGTATTAGAGCTCATTCTACTAGAGCTAAGTCTGCTACATCTGCTTTGGCGCGAGATGTTCCTGTAGTGGACATTTGTAAGGCTGCAACATGGGCCTCCCTCCACAATTTCATGAAGCAATATTGCTTGGATTCTGAGGTGAGTTGGGGTTGCCATTTTGCTCATTCTGTGTTGCAGGATTTTTTTTGTATGAGTAGGTGGACACTCTCCTCCGGGAGCGGGACTGCTGTGGGATTCAATTCAAAAGGTGAGGAATCCGCAGGCAGATGTATCTATCAGAAGTTTCTTACCTTCGGTAACGCTTTTTCTGGTGGATACAGTATCTGCCTGTGGATTTCTCACTGACCCACCCTCCTCCCCATTGTCCACCATTGTATACCGAAAAAATGTTCACTGTTTGACATGTTTGTTTTCCTATATCTTTTGCTTGCCATGCTGTTGGTTGGTAAGAAATGCTTTGTTTCTTTAGCTTTCCCTTTTTTAACTATATAATGTGTGTATTAGTGTATATATTGTATGCTGTGTATATTTCAATTATGTTGCCAGTCCACCCGTTCGCCTCAGAGGTATGGAAAAAAATGGGTGGAACTGACGTCAGCACGCTGACATGGTCTTCTTATGGCTCCGGTGACATCATACAGAGTCGCAAGCTTAGCCGTGCCATTGTGACGTCCTCGTCGACGTGGGAGAGCTAAGAAAATGATTTTGTGGAATACTTGCGCTGGGGTTATTCAAAAGGTGAGGAATCCACAGGCAAATGTATCCATCAGAAAGGGGAAGACCGCCATCATTTTCGTGAATACTCGAGGGGCGCTGGTAAGGCCAAAGGGGAGCACAGTAAATTGAAAATGCTCGTGGCCTACCGTGAACTGTAGGTAACGCCTCTGGGCTGTGAAAACAGGTGTCCTGCAAGTCCAACGCTAACATCCAGTCTCTGGGATCGAGGGCAGAGATGACCTGAGCCAACATGAGCATTTTTAACTTCTCCTTCCGGAGGGAGCGGTTGAGGGCCCTGAGGTCTAGGATAGGACTCAGGCCTTTGTCCTTCTTGGGTACCAGAAAGTAGTGGGAATAGCAACCACAACCTACTTCTGGCACAGGGACCCTTTTGATAGTTCCCTTCGCCAAGAGAGCTACAACTTCCTAGCTGAGATGGGCCAATTGATCCTCCAACATGCGAAGGAAGGATGGAGGCATGGAAGAAGGGGCAGTCTCGAAGGGGAGGGAGTAGCTTCTTCGGACTATCTTCAAAACCCAGCAGTCCGACGTGATGTTGTCCCAGTGGGGGAGGTGATGGCAAATCCTGCCACCCAATGGCCTCTGGTGGCCCTGAAGTGTCGGACTAGGAAGGGTTGGAGGCTGCTGTAGGGGGGTTATGGGTGGACAGTTCCACCCGCTGGCTCCCAGACCTGTGTCTCTGGGTCCCACGTCCGCGGCCATGCATAGGCTGGGTAGCATGCGTAGGCCTGTGGCTCGATTGGGAGGAACGTGGTGGGGCACCCCTTCCATGGCAACAAAAAGGGTGAAAGGCAGACTGCATGTGGTGAGTGCATGCTGCGAGGCCCAAGGATCTGGCTGTAGCCCTAGAATCCTTAAAGCACTCAAGCACTGATTCCGCCTTGTCACCAAACAGGCGACGGCTGTGAGAAAGTACCCTCTTTCTTGCATGGCATGCACCCACTTTTGGCCGAATTGCTGATGTTCTTTGACTGTGTGAGCCCTGGGCACCTGCTAATCAGGGACCCAGGGCCTATGTTACTTCCCTAAACCTGCATAGAAGGCTAAACCCAATTGGCATCTCTGGTCACATGTCAGCCCCTGGTAAATGGTACCACAGGTACCCAGGGCACTGTGACCAGAGAAGGCCTCTAAGGGTTGCAGCACTAAATGTGCCGCCCTTAGAGGTCCTGTACCCTGACACTCACACACTGCCCTTGCAGGCTCCGTGTCTTGGTGCAGAACAAAACAAAGAGTCGACATGACACACATCCCTGTGTGCCATGCCCACAAATCACTGCCCTGGCATACATCAGTCACCCCTCTAGCTGGGTGCCCTATGCCAGTGGTGAGGGTACAGGTGGATGAGCCCTGTACCCCTACAGTGCCCAAGGCCATTCCCGGGCCCTGTAAGTGCAGAGTTGCCATTAAGAGTATATGGTGGTGCTGGGAGTTTGTCATTACGAACTCCACAACACAATAATGGCTATACTGAAGACTGAGAAGTTTGGTATCAAACTTCTCAGCACATTAGACCCACACTGATGCCAGTGTGGGATTTAATGTAAAATGCACGACAGAGGGCATCTTAGAGATGCCCCCTGAAATCCGACCAACTACTAGTGACCTGACTGAGTGGCTGAGTAGGCTGCCACCATCAGACCTGGGTCGAGAGCCTGCTGCTCTCAGGGGCCTGAAACAATGCACATCCTGGGACGAGGTGCCAAGCCTACTCCCCCAGGATGGGCAGGGTTCACGAAGGAGAAGCTTCAAAGGCATGCCGCCTTTGTGAGCCTCTCCAGACCCTTTGCTGCTTTCAGCAACTAGTCCCTAATGGTTCTACCCCCCACTTTGGGCGGGTGAACCGGCGGGAAAAACCAATGAGGAAGGGAGGTGTGCCCACCTCGGCCAACTCCACCCCTCAGGTGGGGGAGGCGAGGTGAAGCACAACCTCGAGTCCCCGCCATCTTGAGGATGCTTGGTTCTTGAAATAAAACAACAGTATATATTTTTTTATACATAAACAATTGGCCTAGAGTTCAGTTCTTGAGTGTGTGAATTCATTTGCTGACTGAGTGTGTATATCAAATGCTTAACACTGTCCACTGATACTGCCTTACTGCTCGGCCAAGCTACCACTTTAGAAAGTAAGATTCTATCTAACTTTAACCTCTGCCTACCTCTGGGGACTCTTGGACTCTATACACACTGTACCTCACTTTGGTGCAGTATATATAGAGCCAGTTTCTTACATTGATGGATCAGCGGTGGGATACACAACTTGCATTTGTTGAACTACTAGGTTACCACCTGATCACACGACAGAACTCTTAAATTGCCTTTAGAATTCTGATGAACAAGTTCCTTACCTACGGTAACGCTTTTTCTGGTGGATACAGTATCTGCCTGTGGATTCCTCACCTTATGAATACCCCCTGCACCAGCATTCTGCGGAAATTCTTTCCTAGCTCTCCCACGTCGACGAGGACATCCCAATAGCAAGGCTCCGCTCGCGACACCGTATGACATCATCGGAGCCATAAGAGGACCTCGTCGGCATGCTGACGTCATTTCCACCCATTTTTTCCGTGCCACCGAGGCAAATGTAAACATAGCATACCAAATATATACACATATATAAATTCACAAATGCATAATCAATAAAGTCATAGAGAAAAAGCAACTGAATAAGCATTTCTCATTAATAAAATATAAACATGATTAAGACATATTAAAATAAAACATTTTTTGGTAGACACAGGTGGACAACGGGGAGGCGGGCGGGACAGTGAGGAATCCACAGGCAGGTACTGTATCCACCAGAAAAAGCATTACCGAAGGTAAGTTACTTGTTCTTATGATGGATACTTCTGCCTGTGGATTCCTCACCTTATGAATAGACTCCCAAAGCCGTACCTCTCCTGGAGGAGGGTGTCCACCTGACTTGACCAAAAAATCTTGCAAAACAGAACAAGCTAAATGGCCATCTCTCCTAGCCTCAGAGTCCAAATAGTAATGCTTTGCCAAGGTGTGGAGGGAGGCCCAAGTTGCTTCTTTACAAATATCAAGAACAGGAACACCTCAAGCCAAAGTAGAAAAAGTAGACGTAGCTCTGGTGGAATGAGCTCTGACACCTTCAGGAGGGTCCTTCTTGGCCAAGGTGTAGCAAATCTTAATGCATAAGAAAATCCACCTGGAGAGAGTCCTCTTGTGCACAGCCTTGCCTTTCAACTTCCCAACGTAGCCCACAAAGAGCTGATTATCCAGCCTCAGATCTCTTGTCTGATCCAAGTAAAAACTGACAGATCTCTTAGGGTCCAAACGATGCAGTCTCTCCTCCTCCTTGGAAGGGTGAGGGGGAGGATAAAAGGTAGGTAAAGTAATGGACTGTTCCGTATGAAAAGGGTTAACCACCTTGGGAAGGAAAGCAGCCCTGGTCTTTAAAACCAATTTATCCGTATGAATGGTCAAGAAAGTAGGTTTCAAACTAAGAGCCTGAAGCTCACTTACCCTCCTAGCCGAGGTAATGGCAATCAAGAAAACCGTTTTAAAAGAAAGAAGCCTCAACGGGCAAGTATGAAGAGGGTCAAACGAATTAAAAAGGTAAGAACGAGATTCAAATCCCACTGAAGCATATTGAAAGGTGACGGAGGGACTTATTTGTAAGACCCTTAATGAACCTCATGACAAAGGGGGACTTAAATAAAGACGGCTGGTACGGTAAACATAGAAAGGCCGACAAGGCTGACAAATAGACCTTAACAGTGGCTCCAGCACAACCTTGCTGTGCCAAAGAAACGTGAAAACTCCAGAATATTCGACAAACGGGCCTTCAAAGGGTCAATATCTCTCTCCCCAAACCACCTAACAAATCCTGACCATCTGGAAAAGTAAACAGACTTAGTGGAGTGTCGCCTGGACGATAAAACAACATCCACTATATCCGGCGGGAGAGAGAAGGAACTCAGGTTGCCCCATTCGATCTCCAGGCAAGAAGGTTGCAGGTTTCTGGAGGTGGGGGTGTAGAACTGCTCCTGCGACTGCGAGAGGAGGTCTGCCCTGAGAGGGAGACGGAGCGGAAGCTGCGATGAGAGGTGAAGTAGATCTGTGTACCACACCCTTCTTGGCCAATCCGGTGCGATCAATATAACTTGGGGCCCGGTCTTGCCGAATCTTCCTCAGAACCCGAGGAATCAAGGGTATGGGAGGAAACGTGTAAAGGAGTTGTGAGCTCCAATCCAACTGAAACGCATCCACCAGCGCTCCCCGCATCGGTTACTGAAGACTGCAGAATCACGGGCAGTGCTCGTTCTCGTGAGTGGCAAATAGGTCCAACCGAGGAGACCCCCACATCTGAAAGATGCGATGGACCACCTCCGGATGAAGCCGCCACTCGTGATCGGCCGAGTAACGCCAACTGAGACTGTCTGCACGTACATTCAGCACACCGGCCAGATGATTTGCAAACACATAAATCCGATGGTTCTGAGCCCAGGACCAGAGCTGCAGAGCCTCTCGACAGAGACGAACAAGTTACTTACCTTCGGTAACGCTTTTTCTGGTGGATACAGTATCTGCCTGTGGATTCCTCACCTTGTGAATATCCCCTGCGCCAGCATTCCACGGAACTTTTCTTCCCCAGCATTCCACGTCGACGTGGGCGACGTCACAATACATCGGCTCCGCACGCGACTCCGTACGACGTCATCGGAGCCATAAGAAGCCCACGTCGGCGTGATGACGTCAGTTCCACCCATTTTTTCCGTGCCTTCGAGGCGAACAGGTGAACCAACGACAACTCCAAGTATACACAGTATATAGAATACCAATACATATACATAGCATACAAAACAAAGGAATGCTAATCAAACAAGCATTTCCTACAAATGTACAAGAGAATATACAAGCATTTCAAACAAGACCTATTTCATGGTATACAAAAGGTGGACAACGGGGAGGCGGGTGGGTTGGTGAGGAATCCACAGGCAGATACTGTATCCACCAGAAAAAGCGTTACCGAAGGTAAGTAACTTGTTCTTCTGATGGATACATCTGCCAGTGGATTCCTCACCTTGTGAATAGATTCCCACAGCAGTCCCCACTCCCGGAGGAGGGTGTCCACCTTTCTATACCAGAAAGTCCTGCAAGACAGAGCGCGCGAAGTGGCCCTCCCTCCTCATCTCAGAGTCCAAGCAATAATGCTTTGCGAAAGTATGGAGGGAGGCCCAAGTCGCGGCCTTACAAATATCTGCCACAGGAACACCCCGGGCCAGAGCAGATGTTGAAGACTTAGCTCTAGTAGAGTGAGCACGAATACCCTCAGGAGGAGTCTTACCAGCCAAGGCGTAGCAGATCTTGATGGTCAGTATAATCCATCTTGACAGCGTGCGCTTGTGCACCGCTTTACCTTTAGAACGACCAACGTAGCCAATAAAAAGCTGGTCATCAATACGAAAGTCCTTGGTCCTGTCCAAATAAAAACTCATAGCCCTCTTCGGGTCAAGGCGATGGAGTCTTTCTTCTTCTTTGGAAGGATGAGGGGGTGGATAAAAAACAGGGAGGGTAATAGACTGCCCCAAATGGAAAGGAGTAACAACTTTTGGCAGGAAAGCAGCCCTGGTCCTGAGAACCATCCTTTCAGCATGTAAGGTAAGAAAAGGAGGTTTGGAACTAAGAGCTTGAAGCTCACTCACCCTCCTTGCCGAGGTTATGGCTACAAGAAAAACCACCTTAAAGGACAACAGCCTCAAAGGACAATTATGAAGAGGCTCAAATGGGGACCCCATTAAAAAGGTTAAGACAAGATTAAGGTCCCACTGAGGCATTACAAATGGAGTAGGAGGAAACATGTTTGTAAGGACCTCACTAATAGGTTCCCTCACACTCCCTTTTTTATGCCTCAGTGTGATTTAAATTTAGTTCTTACATTTCTGATGGAGTCTCCTTTTGAGCCTCCTCAGAGTTGTCCGTTGAGGCTACTTTCTTTAAGACTATTTTTCTGGAGGCTATTACATCGACCAGGAAGGTGAGTGAGCTGCAGGCTCTTAGTTCTAAGCCCCCTTTCAATACTATTCCTGCAGACATGATGGTTCTTAGGACTAGGGCTGCTTTCCTGCCTAAGGTGGTTTCTCCTTTCCACTTGGGACATTCTATTACATTGCTTACCTTCTATTTTCCTCTCTCCCTACCAAGGAGGAGGAGATACTTAATTGTCTGGACCTTAAGAGGGTGGTCAGTTTCTACCTGGACAGAACCAAGGACTCAAGTTTGGACGACCAGATCTTCATTGGCTTTGTTTGGAAGATGAAGGGCAAAGCTGTTCATAAGAGTACGTCATCCAGGTGGATCATCTTGTGCATCAAGATATGCTATGCCCTGGCCAAGAAAGAGCCTCCTGAATGTATTAGAGCTCATTCTACTAGAGCTAAGTCTGCTACATCTGCTTTGGCGCGAGATGTTCCTGTAGTGGACATTTGTAAGGCTGCAACATGGGCCTCCCTCCACAATTTCATGAAGCAATATTGCTTGGATTCTGAGGTGAGTTGGGGTTGCCATTTTGCTCATTCTGTGTTGCAGGATTTTTTTTGTATGAGTAGGTGGACACTCTCCTCCGGGAGCGGGACTGCTGTGGGATTCAATTCAAAAGGTGAGGAATCCGCAGGCAGATGTATCTATCAGAAGTTTCTTACCTTCGGTAACGCTTTTTCTGGTGGATACAGTATCTGCCTGTGGATTTCTCACTGACCCACCCTCCTCCCCGTTGTCCACCATTGTATACCGAAAAAATGTTCACTGTTTGACATGTTTGTTTTCCTATATCTTTTGCTTGCCATGCTGTTGGTTGGAAAGAAATGCTTTGTTTCTTTAGCTTTTCCTTTTTTAACTATATAATGTGTGTATTAGTGTATATATTGTATGCTGTGTATATTTCAATTATGTTGCCAGTCCACCCGTTCGCCTCAGAGGTATGGAAAAAAATGGGTGGAACTGACGTCAGCACGCTGACATGGTCTTCTTATGGCTCCGGTGACATCATACAGAGTCGCAAGCTTAGCCGTGCCATTGTGACGTCCTCGTCGACGTGGGAGAGCTAAGAAAATGATTTTGTGGAATACTTGCGCTGGGGTTATTCAAAAGGTGAGGAATCCACAGGCAAATGTATCCATCAGAAAGGGGAAGACCGCCATCATTTTCGTGAATACTCGAGGGGCGCTGGTAAGGCCAAAGGGGAGCACAGTAAATTGAAAATGCTCGTGGCCTACCGTGAACTGTAGGTAACGCCTCTGGGCTGTGAAAACAGGTGTCCTGCAAGTCCAACGCTAACATCCAGTCTCTGGGATCGAGGGCAGAGATGACCTGAGCCAACATGAGCATTTTTAACTTCTCCTTCCGGAGGGAGCGGTTGAGGGCCCTGAGGTCTAGGATAGGACTCAGGCCTTTGTCCTTCTTGGGTACCAGAAAGTAGTGGGAATAGCAACCACAACCTACTTCTGGCACAGGGACCCTTTTGATAGTTCCCTTCGCCAAGAGAGCTACAACTTCCTAGCTGAGATGGGCCAATTGATCCTCCAACATGCGAAGGAAGGATGGAGGCATGGAAGAAGGGGCAGTCTCGAAGGGGAGGGAGTAGCTTCTTCGGACTATCTTCAAAACCCAGCAGTCCGACGTGATGTTGTCCCAGTGGGGGAGGTGATGGCAAATCCTGCCACCCAATGGCCTCTGGTGGCCCTGAAGTGTCGGACTAGGAAGGGTTGGAGGCTGCTGTAGGGGGGTTATGGGTGGACAGTTCCACCCGCTGGCTCCCAGACCTGTGTCTCTGGGTCCCACGTCCGCGGCCATGCATAGGCTGGGTAGCATGCGTAGGCCTGTGGCTCGATTGGGAGGAACGTGGTGGGGCACCCCTTCCATGGCAACAAAAAGGGTGAAAGGCGTCCCGGTTCTGCTATACGCGGACGATGCCGTCCTTATTTCTAGGACGGCAAATGGCCTCCAGTTACTTTTAAACTCATTTCAAGATTTTATGTGCTCTCGAGGCTTGAGTATCAATAACTCAAAGTCATATGTGATGAAAATAGGCCAAGGAATGCGAAAGCCTAATTTTTTATCCATAAACGATGGAAAAATCCCAAACTCTAAAACCTTCTCTTATCTTGGTGTCCTACTTGACAATCAATTAACTTGGGGCCCAGCTGTTGTTAAAAAGAAGGGTGAGGTAACACGAACTAATGCAGCCATACTCGGGTTCGCCAGAAAAATGGGTAATAGCCCGGTGGCTGCTTTACTTAAACTTTACCAAGCCAAAAGCGTTGCCATTGCCTGTTATGGCAGTGAGCTCTGGGGCTACAGCCAAACACAAGCCCTGGAGATTGCAGAAAATAACTTTTTAAAGAAGGTTTTGAGGCTGCCAAGGGGAACTGGAAACTTCTCGGTGCATGAGGAGTTAGGGGTACCCCTTTCTAAGTGATAGATTAGCAGCAAGTCCCCTGTTATGTTGGCTGACCTCCTGGCTAAATAAAGATATACCACTCACTCATGACATCTTAAAGGAAGCCTTAACCTGGGACGGCAGGTTTAAGGTACCATGGTTGAGGTACATAAACGACCGTCTTACGGAATTAGGACGACCTGACTTGTTCTCAGCCCCAGAGACTATAACTAGAGCTGATGTATCCTTTGTGAAAAAAACATTCTCACTCACTAGGTACTTTGCCCGGGAGGAGGGTGAATTGCTGAAAGCTAGCATTAGGAAACATGCTTTACTTCAAACAACCCTAAGTATGGAACCTTATCTAACTTGGCCTATGTCCGGCTATGAGCGCTTTCTACTGATAAGGTTCCGCTTTGATTTATTCCACCTCCTGTTAGCAACTCCGAAAGGGGCACACCGAGGTCAAGTGCTCCCTGCTTGCGGCTGCGACGGGAAGTCTCCGCAAGATTTGGTGCATTTTTTATTTATTTGCCCTTATTATACAGTACCGCGGAAGTTATACCTAAAGCCTTGCTTAAAAAAACTCAATTTCATACAGATCAAACCAGCACTTTTTTACCTTCAACTTTTAAATAGTGACTGCACTTTATACATTTGCAGCTTCCTGAAACTAGCTATCATTTTCAGGAATAGTATGGAGGGTTAATTATGCTGTATCTAATATTGTACTTCTCCTTCATTTTAAACTTGTATTCTTATTTATATTTTTTAACTGGTTCGTTTTGTCTGCTGCTCTGGTTTTAAAACAGTTTCGCAACATATTTTGTCTCATATTCTAGCTGATCAAAAAAAAAAAAAAAAAAGGGAACTGGAGGACTTACCTTTTTATCTGTGTAATCTTGCCCATGATTGTATGTTTATGATATGAACTTTTTAATTGTCTATTTGTGAAATTTGTTCTATGTATATATATGTGTGATATGAACTTTTATGATTGTAAAAAAATACAATCGAATAAAGATATTTGATGATGATGGTGTCTCTGGGTCCCACGTCCGCGGCCATGCATAGGCTGGGTAGCATGCGTAGGCCTGTGGCTCGATTGGGAGGAACGTGGTGGGGCACCCCTTCCATGGCAACAAAAAGGGTGAAAGGCAGACTGCGTGTGGTGAGTGCATGCTGCGAGGCCCAAGGATCTGGCTGTAGCCCTAGAATCCTTGAAGCACTCAAGCACTGATTCCGCCTTGTCACCAAACAGGCGACGGCTGTGAGAAAGTACCCTCTTTCTTGCATGGCATGCACCCACTTTTGGCCGAATTGCTGATGTTCTTTGACTGTGTGAGCCCTGGGCACCTGCTAATCAGGGACCCAGGGCCTATGTTTCTTCCCTAAACCTGCATAGAAGCCTAAACCCAATTGGCATCTCTGGTCACATGTCAGCCCCTGGTAAATGGTACCACAGGTACCCAGGGCACTGTGACCAAAGAAGGCCTCTAAGGGTTGCAGCACTAAATGTGCCGCCCTTAGAGGTCCTGTACCCTGACACTCACACACTGCCCTTGCAGGCTCCGTGTCTTGGTGCAGAACAAAACAAAGAGTCGACATGACACACATCCCTGTGTGCCATGCCCACAAATCACTGCCCTGGCATACATCAGTCACCCCTCTAGCTGGGTGCCCTATGCCAGTGGTGAGGGTACAGGTGGATGAGCCCTGTACCCCTACAGTGCCCAAGGCCATTCCCGGGCCCTGTAAGTGCAGAGTTGCCATTAAGAGTATATGGTGGTGCTGGGAGTTTGTCATTACGAACTCCACAACACAATAATGGCTATACTGAAGACTGAGAAGTTTGGTATCAAACTTCTCAGCACATTAGACCCACACTGATGCCAGTGTGGGATTTAATGTAAAATGCACGACAGAGGGCATCTTAGAGATGCCCCCTGAAATCCGACCAACTACTAGTGACCTGACTGAGTGGCTGAGTAGGCTGCCACCATCAGACCTGGGTCGAGAGCCTGCTGCTCTCAGGGGCCTGAAACAATGCACATCCTGGGACGAGGTGCCAAGCCTCCTCCCCCAGGATGGGCAGGGTTCACGAAGGAGAAGCTTCAAAGGCATGCCGCCTTTGTGAGCCTCTCCAGACCCTTTGCTGCTTTCAGCAACTAGTCCCTAATGGTTCTACCCCCCACTTTGGGCGGGTGAACCGGCGGGAAAAACCAATGAGGAAGGGAGGTGTGCCCACCTCGGCCAGCTCCACCCCTCAGGTGGGGGAGGCGAGGTGAAGCACAACCTCGAGTCCCCGCCATCTTGAGGATGCTTGGTTCTTGAAATAAAACAACAGTATATATTTTTTTATACATAAACAATTGGCCTAGAGTTCAGTTCTTGAGTGTGTGAATTCATTTGCTGACTGAGTGTGTATATCAAATGCTTAACACTGTCCACTGATACTGCCTTACTGCTCGGCCAAGCTACCACTTTAGAAAGTAAGATTCTATCTAACTTTAACCTCTGCCTACCTCTGGGGACTCTTGGACTCTATACACACTGTACCTCACTTTGGTGCAGTATATATAGAGCCAGTTTCTTACATTGATGGATCAGCGGTGGGATACACAACTTGCATTTGTTGGACTACTAGGTTACCACCTGATCACACGACAGAACTCTTAAATTGCCTTTAGAATTCTGATGAACAAGTTCCTTACCTACGGTAACGCTTTTTCTGGTGGATACAGTATCTGCCTGTGGATTCCTCACCTTATGAATACCCCCTGCACCAGCATTCTGCGGAAATTCTTTCCTAGCTCTCCCACGTCGACGAGGACATCCCAATAGCAAGGCTCCGCTCGCGACACCGTATGACATCATCGGAGCCATAAGAGGACCTCGTCGGCATGCTGACGTCATTTCCACCCATTTTTTCCGTGCCACCGAGGCAAATGTAAACATAGCATACCAAATATATACACATATATAAATTCACAAATGCATAATCAATAAAGTCATAGAGAAAAAGCAACTGAATAAGCATTTCTCATTAATAAAATATAAACATGATTAAGACATATTAAAATAAAACATTTTTTGGTAGACACAGGTGGACAACGGGGAGGCGGGCGGGACAGTGAGGAATCCACAGGCAGGTACTGTATCCACCAGAAAAAGCATTACCGAAGGTAAGTTACTTGTTCTTATGATGGATACTTCTGCCTGTGGATTCCTCACCTTATGAATAGACTCCCAAAGCCGTACCTCTCCTGGAGGAGGGTGTCCACCTGACTTGACCAAAAAATCTTGCAAAACAGAACAAGCTAAATGGCCATCTCTCCTAGCCTCAGAGTCCAAATAGTAATGCTTTGCCAAGGTGTGGAGGGAGGCCCAAGTTGCTTCTTTACAAATATCAAGAACAGGAACACCTCAAGCCAAAGTAGAAAAAGTAGACGTAGCTCTGGTGGAATGAGCTCTGACACCTTCAGGAGGGTCCTTCTTGGCCAAGGTGTAGCAAATCTTAATGCATAAGAAAATCCACCTGGAGAGAGTCCTCTTGTGCACAGCCTTGCCTTTCAACTTCCCAACGGAGCCCACAAAGAGCTGATTATCCAGCCTCAGATCTCTTGTCTGATCCAAGTAAAAACTGACAGATCTCTTAGGGTCCAAACGATGCAGTCTCTCCTCCTCCTTGGAAGGGTGAGGGGGAGGATAAAAGGTAGGTAAAGTAATGGACTGTTCCGTATGAAAAGGGTTAACTACCTTGGGAAGGAAAGCAGCCCTGGTCTTTAAAACCAATTTATCCGTATGAATGGTCAAGAAAGTAGGTTTCGAACTAAGAGCCTGAAGCTCACTTACCCTCCTAGCCGAGGTAATGGCAATCAAGAAAACCGTTTTAAAAGAAAGAAGCCTCAACGGGCAAGTATGAAGAGGGTCAAACGAATTAAAAAGGTAAGAACGAGATTCAAATCCCACTGAGGCATATTGAAAGGTGACGGAGGGACTTATTTGTAAGACCCTTAATGAACCTCATGACAAAGGGGGACTTAAATAAAGACGGCTGGTACGGTAAACATAGAAAGGCCGACAAGGCTGACAAATAGACCTTAACAGTGGCTCCAGCACAACCTTGCTGTGCCAAAGAAACGTGAAAACTCCAGAATATTCGACAAACGGGCCTTCAAAGGGTCAATATCTCTCTCCCCAAACCACCTAACAAATCCTGACCATCTGGAAAAGTAAACAGACTTAGTGGAGTGTCGCCTGGACGATAAAACAACATCCACTATATCCGGCGGGAGAGAGAAGGAACTCAGGTTGCCCCATTCGATCTCCAGGCAAGAAGGTTGCAGGTTTCTGGAGGTGGGGGTGTAGAACTGCTCCTGCGACTGCGAGAGGAGGTCTGCCCTGAGAGGGAGACGGAGCGGAAGCTGCGATGAGAGGTGAAGTAGATCTGTGTACCACACCCTTCTTGGCCAATCCGGTGCGATCAATATAACTTGGGGCCCGGTCTTGCCGAATCTTCCTCAGAACCCGAGGAATCAAGGGTATGGGAGGAAACGTGTAAAGGAGTTGTGAGCTCCAATCCAACTGAAACGCATCCACCAGCGCTCCCCGCATCGGTTACTGAAGACTGCAGAATCACGGGCAGTGCTCGTTCTCGTGAGTGGCAAATAGGTCCAACCGAGGAGACCCCCACATCTGAAAGATGCGATGGACCACCTCCGGATGAAGCCGCCACTCGTGATCGGCCGAGTAACGCCAACTGAGACTGTCTGCACGTACATTCAGCACACCGGCCAGATGATTTGCAAACACATAAATCCGATGGTTCTGAGCCCAGGACCAGAGCTGCAGAGCCTCTCGACAGAGACGAACAAGTTACTTACCTTCGGTAACGCTTTTTCTGGTGGATACAGTATCTGCCTGTGGATTCCTCACCTTGTGAATATCCCCTGCGCCAGCATTCCACGGAACTTTTCTTCCCCAGCATTCCACGTCGACGTGGGCGACGTCACAATACATCGGCTCCGCACGCGACTCCGTACGACGTCATCGGAGCCATAAGAAGCCCACGTCGGCGTGATGACGTCAGTTCCACCCATTTTTTCCGTGCCTTCGAGGCGAACAGGTGAACCAACGACAACTCCAAGTATACACAGTATATAGAATACCAATACATATACATAGCATACAAAACAAAGGAATGCTAATCAAACAAGCATTTCCTACAAATGTACAAGAGAATATACAAGCATTTCAAACAAGACCTATTTCATGGTATACAAAAGGTGGACAACGGGGAGGCGGGTGGGTTGGTGAGGAATCCACAGGCAGATACTGTATCCACCAGAAAAAGCGTTACCGAAGGTAAGTAACTTGTTCTTCTGATGGATACATCTGCCAGTGGATTCCTCACCTTGTGAATAGATTCCCACAGCAGTCCCCACTCCCGGAGGAGGGTGTCCACCTTTCTATACCAGAAAGTCCTGCAAGACAGAGCGCACGAAGTGGCCCTCCCTCCTCATCTCAGAGTCCAAGCAATAATGCTTTGCGAAAGTATGGAGGGAGGCCCAAGTCGCGGCCTTACAAATATCTGCCACAGGAACACCCCGGGCCAGAGCCGATGTTGAAGACTTAGCTCTAGTAGAGTGAGCACGAATACCCTCAGGAGGAGTCTTACCAGCCAAGGCGTAGCAGATCTTGATGGTCAGTATAATCCATCTTGACAGCGTGCGCTTGTGCACCGCTTTACCTTTAGAACGACCAACGTAGCCAATAAAAAGCTGGTCATCAATACGAAAGTCCTTGGTCCTGTCCAAATAAAAACTCATAGCCCTCTTCGGGTCAAGGCGATGGAGTCTTTCTTCTTCTTTGGAAGGATGAGGGGGTGGATAAAAAACAGGGAGGGTAATAGACTGCCCCAAATGGAAAGGAGTAACAACTTTTGGCAGGAAAGCAGCCCTGGTCCTGAGAACCATCCTTTCAGCATGTAAGGTAAGAAAAGGAGGTTTGGAACTAAGAGCTTGAAGCTCACTCACCCTCCTTGCCGAGGTTATGGCTACAAGAAAAACCACCTTAAAGGACAACAGCCTCAAAGGACATTTATGAAGAGGCTCAAATGGGGACCCCATTAAAAAGGTTAAGACAAGATTAAGGTCCCACTGAGGCATTACAAATGGAGTAGGAGGAAACATGTTTGTAAGGCCCTTGACGAACCTCAGAACAACCGGAGATTTAAACAACGAAGGTTGATCTGGAAGGCACAGAAATGCCGACAAGGCCGAAAGGTAGCCCTTGACCGTGGCCACAGCACAGCCCTGCTGAGCCAAGGAAAGAGCAAACTGAAGCACATCAGAAAGATGAGCCTTTAAAGGGTCAATGGATCTCTCTCCACACCATTTAACAAACTTAGACCACCTGTAGGAGTATATGGACTTGGTGGAGTGTCGCCTGGGCGATAAAATAACGTCCACCACATCAGGTGGGAGAGAGAAGGAACTCAGGTTGCCCCGTTCAATCTCCAGGCATGAAGGTGTAAGCCCTGGAGGTGGGGGTGTAGAACCTGCCCCTCCGACTGCGAGAGGAGGTCTGCCCTCAGAGGGAGACGGAGCGGAGGGCACGAGGAGAGGTGGAGAAGATCTGTGTACCACACCCTTCTTGGCCAATCCGGGGCGATCAATATAACTTGGGCCCGGTCTTGGCGAATCTTCCTCAGAACCCGAGGAATCAAGGGTATGGGAGGAAACGCGTAAAGGAGTCGTGAGTCCCAACTCAACTGAAACGCGTCCCCCAACGCCCCCTGCATCGGATATTGGAGACTGCAGAATGACGGGCAGTGCGCGTTCTCTCGGGTGGCAAACAGGTCCACCCGAGGTGTCCCCCACGTCCGAAAGACGCGACGAACCACCTCCGGATGGAGCCTCCACTCGTGGTCGGCGGAAAACTGCCGACTGAGACTGTCCGCACGCACGTTCAGCACCCCGGCCAGATGATCTGCCATCAGACCAATCTGATGGTCCTGAGCCCAGGACCATAGTCGTAAGGCCTCTCTGCAGAGACAAAGAGACCCTACCCCTCCCTGTTTGTTTATATACCACATCGCGGTCGTGTTGTCCGTCAGGACTTGAACTGACTGACCGCGAAGGGAAGGGAGGAAGGCCTTGAGTGCCAAACGAATCGCCCGCAATTCCAGAAGGTTGATATGAAACAACCTCTCTTCTGGAGACCAAAGACCCTTGATCTCCAGATCCCCCAGATGAGCCCCCCACCCTAGGGTGGAGGCATCCGTTATCACTGTGGCCACCGATGGAGGAAGATGGAAAGGCTTTCCTTGGGACAGATTGCCCTCCACGCTCCACCAAGACAGATCCGCTGCAGCTTCTCCGGAGATCTTGATCGACTCCCCGAGATCCCCGTTGTGCTGATACCACTGCTTGCGGAGGCACCACTGGAGCGCCCTCATGTGCCAGCGTGCATGGTTGACCAACAGAATGCAGGAAGCGAACAGACCGAGCAGGCAAAGGACCTTCAGAACTGGAACAACCGCTCCACTGTGGAATAAAGGGACCATCTCCTGAATGTCGAGAATCCTTTGAGGAGGAGGGAATGCTCGACACACAGTAGTGTCCAGTACTGCCCCTATAAACAGGTTGCGCTGAGAGGGCACCAGGTGAGATTTGAGCACATTGATTGAAAAACCCAAGTCGAACAACAGCTGAGCTGTCACCTGCAGATGACGCTGCACCATCTCCGGGGACTCTGCCTTCAGAAGCCAGTCGTCCAGGTAGGGAAAAACCGGAATCCCCGACCTCCTGAGATGAGCAGCCACCACTGCCATCACCTTTGTGAAGACTCGAGGTGCAGTAGTAAGACCAAACGGGAGGACCGCAAACTGATAATGTTGCGACCCAACCGTAAAACGGAGATACTTCCTGTGCGACTTCAGGATTGGGACATGGAAGTACGCGTCCTGCAAGTCGAGCGACACCATCCAGTCTCCTTGCTGCAACGCTTGAAGAACCTGCGCAAGGGTCAGCATCTTGAACTTCTCCTGTTTCAGGTAAAAATTCAAGATTCTGAGGTCCAGAATCGGACGCAATCTGCCGTCCTTCTTGGGGATCAGGAAATACCGGGAGTAGCATCCCTGACCTCTTTCCTGCTCCGGAACCACCTCTATTGCGCCCTTCTGAAACAAGGCTTGAACTTCTTTCTGCAGGAGAAGCAGGTGGTCCTCCGAGCAATAACCTTGGTAAGGAGGGTAAGGGGGAGGAAACTCCCGAAAGGGAAGGGCGTACCCAGTCTCTACGAGGTTTAAAACCCGAAGGTCGGTTGTAACAGATTTCCAACCCCGTAGAAAGTAGGACACCTGACCCCCCACAGGCCTTACATGATCCAGGATGGGGGATCTAGGGCTGCTTCCCTGAAGCCTCATTTGGAGCAGAGGAGGAGGAGGAAGAAGAGGGGTTACGACCAGAACCTCTCCGACCCCTTTGCTTCCCTCCTTAGGAGCGATAGAGGGGATTCTGCTGCTGTTGTTGCTGCTGCTGTTGTGGCTGTCGGAAGGAGCGAAAGGATGACCTTCCGAATCCCCTAGCCTTACGGAAAGTTGAACCTTTAGCAGGAACCTGCAGACCCAAGGACTTCGCCGTCAACCTACTGTCCTTAAAACGTTGAAGGGCAGAATCTGCCTTCTCCCCAAACAACTTTTGTCCATCAAAGGGCAGATCCACCAGCGTGGCCTGGACATCTGTAGAAAACCCTGAGGAACGGAGCCAAGCCTGTCTCCTTGCGGCAATGGACGACCCCATAATCCTCGCCACAGAGTCCGCCGTATCCAGCCCAGACTGGATCACCTGCCTGGCAGCTGCCTGAGTGTCCGCCACAACCTCCATGAAGGACGACTTATCCCCCTCAGGTAACTTAGGGGCCAAAGTTTTTATAGAGTCCATCAGGGCATGAACATAACGCCCCAGCAAGCATGTGGCATTTGATGACTTCAACGCCATACTTCCTGAGGAGAAAGTCTTTTTGGCCGCCTGATCAACTTTCTTTGACTCCCTATCAGCAGGAGATTGGGGGAAAGCACCCGAAGCATGTTTAGAACATGAAGCCTGCACCACTAGGCTCTCCGGAGAAGGATGCGTGGATAAAAAATCCGGGTCTCCTGGCGCAACCCTGTATCTCCTTGCCACCTGCCTGCAAACTGCCGGAGCTGATAGAGGCTTCTTCCACACCTCCAACACTGGTTCCAAGAGAGCCTCATTGAAAGGTAACAAAGGCTTCGAAGCCGACGTCGGAGAGTGCAACACCTCTGTAAGTAGATTGGACTTGTATTCCACAGAGGGCAGCTGCAGATCTAACAACTCCGCGGCCTTCTTGATCACAACATGGTAGGGCGCCAATTCCTGTGGTGGAGAAGACCTTGCAGAAGCATGCTCCCACTCCGGGGTGGTATCCAAACCACTTGCTACCTCTATACCTCCAAACTCATCCGAAGAAGAGTCGACTTCACCTTCTTCCACCTCAGCCCGATATCTTTCCTCCTCCAAAACCCTTTGGGCCTCCCGCCTCGATCGGATCCGGGGAGCCGGCGTCGTCGACGTCGTACGCGGCGTCGGTGGAGCCAAAGGCACCGGCGTCGGAGGCGCCACAGGTGGAGTCGGCGGCGCCGGATGCGGCGTCGATGGAGTCGGCCTCGGCGTCAAAGAAGGCTCCGAAGATTGACCATCCATCCGAGGTCGAGCCGGATTCCCAACCGGCGCCGGAAACTGCCAAGAAGGCGCCATCGGCATAAAAGGCAGAAAAGGAGCCTGAGCGTATTGCTGCGGCACTCCCAGAGAAAACGCCATCGGACCCACGGGACCTGCTGGTGCTCCGGATGGGAAGGATGCTCTCTGAAAAATGCCATACATGGCATTCAGAAATCCCGAAGGATCCGTACTTGGAGCCGGGAATTGGGGATAAGGAACTGCCCCTGTATCCTCCTGTGGAGTCACCGGCGTCGGCTCCTCAGAATCCTCCACCGGAGCCGCAGAGTCACCAGGCACCGGAACAGACTCTTCCTGCTCCTGCTCCACATCAGATTCCACCCGACCCGGAGTCGAAGCCTTTGACGGCGCCGGCGACGGCGTCGGGGAACGAGCTGGAGTCCGTTTCGGAGAGGGAGACTTCGAAGACTTATCAGGAGAAGGCGAAGGAGACAAGACCTTGCTCTGACGTCGACGAGGCGAAGCCGACCTCGACCTCTTAGACTTCGAGGACCGACGCCGAGAAGAATGCTTCCTCTTCTTATGGTGCTTCTTCGACTTCGACGACCTCGAAGTCGAAGACTCTCGCCTGGACTTCTCCTTTTTCCTCCCTCTCTTCTCCTCACCGATCTTCTTCATGAAGAGTTTGGTCTTCCTCTCCTTCAGCGCTTTAGGATTCATGCTCCTACAGCACCCGCACTCATCCACGTCATGATCAGAGGAGAGACACCATAAACAGTTCTGATGCGGATCCGTCATGGACATCAGGCCTCCGCACTCCCTACAAGGCTTAAAGCCCGACTTCCTCGTCGAAGACATACCGATTTTAACAAAAATACACCACTAGATTACAAAGTATCTAGAGAGCACTGGGAAAAAACCGTTGCGCGTCGACGGCGCGGAAAAAAGGGAACTGACGTCATCACGCCGACGTGGGCTTCTTATGGCTCCGATGACGTCGTACGGAGTCGCGTGCGGAGCCGATGTATTGTGACGTCGCCCACGTCGACGTGGAATGCTGGGGAAGAAAAGTTCCGTGGAATGCTGGCGCAGGGGATATTCACAAGGTGAGGAATCCACTGGCAGATGTATCCATCAGAAAATACCTCCCTGTTTGTTGATATACCACATCGCGGTAGAGTTGTCCGTCAGGACCTGAACTGACTGACCATGAAGGGAAGGAAGGAAAGCTTTCAGTGCTAAACTTATCGCCAACAATTCCCGACAGTTGATGTGAAGCAACCTTTCCTCTGGAGACCAAAGACCTTTGACCTCCATATCCCCCAGATGAGCACCCCACCCTAGGGTGGAGACATCCGTGATCACTGTGGCCACCGGCAGAGGAGGCTAAAAAGGCTTTCCCTGAGACAGGTTGCCCTGCACACCCCACCAAGTCAGCTCCGCTGCAGCGTCTCTGGAGACTCTGATCTTCTCCTCGAGATCTTCGTTGTGTTGCTACCACTGCCTGCGGAGGCACCACTGGAGTGCCCTCATGTGGCAGCTTGCATGACTGACCAACAGAATGCAGGAAGCGAACAGACCTAGCAGACGAAGAACCTTCAGGACTGGAACAACCGCTCCATCATAAAATATAGGAATCATCTCCTGTATGTCGAGAATCCTCTGCGGAGGCGGGAATGCCCAACACACAGTAGTGTCCAGTATTGCCCCTATGAACAGGCTGCGCTGAGAAGGCACCAGGTGAGATTTGGGTACATTTATCAAGAAACCTAGGTTGAACAACAGCTACGTTGTCTCTTGCAAGTGGCGCAACACCAGCTCCGAAGACTCTACTTTCAACAGCCAGTTATCCAGGTTGGGGATCACCTTTGTAAAGTCCCGAGGTGCGGAATTCAGACCAAACGGAAGGACCGCAAACTGGTAGTGTTGCGATCCCACCGTGAACCGGAGATACTTCCGATGCGACTTCAGGATGGGAAGATGAAAATATGCATCCTGCAGATCGATGGACACCATTCAGTCTTCCTGTTGAAGCGCAAGAAGAACTTGAGACAAGGTCAAAATGTTGAACTTTTCCTGCCAGAGGTACGAGTTACTTACCTTCGGGAACAACATAGTCTAGCCTCAGATTCCTTAACTTAGAATATCCCCAGGCGTCAGACTGGATTCGGAAAACTTTTCCTGCAGCAGCACCTATGCGCGCCGGGTGGCGGTGCCGACTTGCTCTGCCCCGAAGCCGTACCGGACATGACTTCAGTGGAGCTATATATGCACGCTGACGTCAGTTCTCTATGGAGAAACTTTTCCGCGTCAGAACGCGGAGCCATCACCAAAAAACTGTGATAATATGGGAACAGTGTGCAAAAAATTATGAAAAAAATAGAAGAAAGTGGCCGTGAGACAGAGCAGTGCTCTGAAGAGCCACCCCGCAAGAGCGAAGGCTCATGCTGTGAGATGGACTAAGCCACGCCCTATTTACAACACTAAGTTAGCATAACCGAGATCATAGTTAACAAGCAAGCTTGTTGTTTCTGCTGCGCTGCACACAACACTGTTGTTATGTGTTATTCATTTTGTAAAATGCTGACTCGTCTTTGCCCTACAGAATAACAAACGGTTGTTATACATTCTTAACCGTGAAATGTGCCCTTGGTCTGTACATCATGCAAAGAACACGTCTGGGTCACTGGAAGGTACAGAGTGTTGTGTTTAGATTGATCGTAGACACTTGTTAGACATATCATGCATACAGTTGCCAATGTTTGAAGGACGAGCGTCTTTAATATTGCAGAACAGTTTGGTTTTACATTAATTCGAACAAGAAGAGCTGATGCATGCTGTGAGAGCTGATCCTTTGATGTGATTCTACTAAGCTGATCTATACGGTATGGGGTCCCCCCTGTTAGCCTAAGAGACCTTCTAATAGTCTAATCTAATAATAATAATGTATTAGATTATAGTGAAAGGAGTGTGGCCATATACCACTGTCATTAATAGTATAATTGCTCCTTTCATTATATATGGTATTGTAATAATGCTCATGATTCTGATCTGTATTGTTAGTCTGCTAGTGTTAGCCAAAGTACTGCATCTTAGGACGCGAGGTTTATAAAATAAACTCTTTAAACTTTACCGTGTCTGTATTATTCCGTTGTGGACTAATAAATAAGTACGAACAGGTATTTCAGATTCCCACCACTCCTGAGAAATATCTAAGTCGCTTGTTCTGGTTTGTCTATACATTGGGACCACCTAGCTAGATCTAGGTTAACGAATGAGATACTAAGCTAGTCGGATAAGGGGTTCTGGGTTCTGAGGAGGATTTTCTGGTACACCACAATTCTCTGAGGTCCTGGTCTCCTGTGCATAGTTCTGTGCAAAAGCAGAATCCCTGCAACATGGCGCACCTAACGTTTGGTCTTAACGTCTGAGACGCTTTAGTAGTGCTGATTTTAGTCCACAACAACCCTCGCTCTCGTTTCCGGAAAACTTGAGTGACGGTTTAACCTACCTAGGTTTAGACTAAAGGTTCTATCAAGCTTGAAAATTAAAAAGGTTATAATTTTTTGAGCCCAAGTGCTACTGAGTAAATCGTTGTTATTCTTTAAGGACTCCTTATGGCGGTTAATATTCCCGCTCATAGTAGGGTTCCTCTGCGCGCTCATCTGAGGGCGTATGGGGTACCTGATGACGGGATGTCCGTAGTTTTTGTGGTCAGTGCTGATACCACCTACCCGTATGAGTTGTTTTACTCATGGGTGACCTTTGCGGAGGTGGATGCAGACGATAATTTGTTCCACGAATATACAGCCTCGGCTGTACCTGCGGCTTATGCCCCATATCGGACTCTGGAAATTCCTATTACTGCCTGGCAGCATACAATTTGGTTTAATGGCGCCCTCCCCCATGAGGTCGTACCGGCGAGAATGGGCCCGTTATCAATTGCGGGAGCTACATGGCCGGTACTGGCCGGATATACTCCACACCCAGGCTACCTGACGGTGGGAGTGGGTGATTTACGAACACTACACACTGCCCTGATTACGGTCCATAGGGCTTTAGTGCAGTATGTGTCACGCACAGTTCAGGTGGGAACACCTGCGGTTGCTGGACACGGGGCGGATCACCATCACGCGGCGGTGATAAGCCCTGTTATGGTTAACGCGGTTGTCGGCAAGCGCCCCCTCAGTAAGGATGAATTTCCTTACTGGCTTGCAGAAAAATTTGATCAATTAGAAGCCGTGTTTCCAAACACTACACCTGTGGATAAACACAGGATACTCACCATTACTTTGCCCAAAGACCTGGGGCCCGATTCACAGAACAAACTTAAGACTAAATCCTAAACTTAGTACCATTCTGGTATTCACAGAATGCACTTAGTACTTCTGGTATTCACAGAATGAACTTACTACTTTTGCTATTCACAGAATGAACTTAGTACTTTTGCTATTCACAGAATGGATTTACGACTCCTAAACTTACGTCCGCACTCGGGCCGGAAATTCCGGCCCGGAGGCGGAGCTTCCGGCCCGGAGGCGGGGCTTCCGGGCCGGAGGCGGGGCTTCCGGGCCGGAGGCGGAGCTTCCGGCCCGGAGGTGGGGATTCCGGCCGATTTAGCTATGGCTGAAATCTCCACCTCCGGGCCGGAAGCTCCGCCTCCGGCCCGGAAGCTCCGCCTCCGGGCCGGAAGCCCCGCCTCCGGGCCGGAAGCTCCGCCTCCGGGCCGGAATTTCCGGCCCGAGTGCGGACGTAAGTTTAGGAGTCGTAAATCCATTCTGTGAATAGCAAAAGTACTAAGTTCATTCTGTGAATAGCAAAAGTAGTAAGTTCATTCTGTGAATACCAGAAGTACTAAGTGCATTCTGTGAATACCAGAATGGTACTAAGTTTAGGATTTAGTCTTAAGTTTGTTCTGTGAATCGGGCCCCACGTCCCTGTGTTGTAAATTGAAACAACGATGTGATTAAGCATTTACTGAAGACATTAATTCCCTTACTTTAGATCATGTTTTCTCTGTTATGTTGACCAAAGTTCGGACTCCATTTTGTATTGTCATGCTTCCACGTGTTCCCCACGAGAAGAGTCCAACCTCTGTGTTAGTTGCTCTTGTAATCTGCCTAGTAACAGTCTATAAATAGCTCCTTTGTCCATCTGGCGCATGCCCAGACTTGACCACATCTGTTATCAGTTAGCCTTGCTTGACCATGTTTTCGCGGGCTCAAGGAGTGTGTTAGCTCCGCCCACATATTGATTCAGTATCGAAAATGACCATAAATGGTAATGTTCTTCGGCCTCATGTTGTATCCACCCACTTATGAGCCCCTCTATTGTGTATAAAAGGGGACCATGTACGTAAGTTCTTTGTGCTACTCTATGCAATACTGAAGAGTGTTGTGTGGATTGTAGGACCACCCTTAAGGGTTAATAAATGCTGTCTTTGTACTTTGCAGTTTCCGTGCCAACTTCCTTATAGATTCCATCACAGGAGAGCGAACCCTTGTGTCCTGCGGGCCTAGCTGGGTCCTGTATTCATCAATTGGCGCCCGTCACGTGGGGCTCATCGGCGACTCGGATGCTCGAAGGACTGGTCGCGACGAAGGTGAGGAATTTGGCCAGGGACGTGATCACTGCCAGCGGCGTCTTAGCCCTGGCATCCCGAGGTTTTTCTTCCTTCCCTTCCGAGCTGACCGTCTGGGTGGCGCCGGTCCTCGACTGAGACCTCTTCTGTCGGTCCTGCCGTGAAAGCCGTTTGGGCGATTTTGGAGCTTGGCAGTTGGAATCTGGACTCTTGATTGGTAAGAACCGTTGTACGGTACTTGCTCCGAGTTTTTGAAGCCTGGTCTGGCTATTTGAGTTTGATTTGTGATGACTAGTCATATTTTGTATTTGTCTTTGTGAAAATATATGCGTTGCAACACATATAGGCAGGTAATGTGGAGAGATTTCTCCGGAACTGTGTAACCTTGAACGGCGCAACGATTAAGTGCCATTTTCTTTATAATATTGCATATTTTGCATTATTTCTGAGCATGCCTGCTTTTAGCGCACTCCGTAAGTGGTGTTGCTGCTTTGGAAACCGGTTGAACCTCGAGGAATCTGCTCCGGCTCCCCCAGAGGGGACTCCTAATAGGGATATGTATGTGAAGCACGGTCTTTCTTCCATAATGTACAGCACAGTATGGAGGAAATATACTAAAAAAGATCCTGAGTTGCGATGGCCTTTGTATGGATCGTTTGATATACGTAAGATTGAGTATGTGGAACAGTGTATGTGTAAACGGCGTGCTCGGCAGGATATGTTTGAGTGTGTGCGGTTGTGGGTG
Organism: Triturus cristatus; assembly: GCF_964204655.1. NCBI lineage: Eukaryota > Metazoa > Chordata > Amphibia > Caudata > Salamandridae > Triturus > Triturus cristatus. Next base: position 1,166,929,636 of record NC_140591.1, on the reverse strand, counting down.
AAGGAAGTGCGTGAGCGAGAGAAGCGTGAGAAAGCGCTGTTTGATAAAGAACAACGGAAGAATGATCATGTGCGAGCACAGGAAGCGAGGCGTCGGGAGGACAAAGAACAAACGGAGAGACAAGAGAAAGAGCGTAGGCTGCAAGTTTCGGGTCAATATGCTGTTCGGCAGCCACTTTATCCTGTCCTTAATAATCCTGATGATGATTTGTATTTACTAGATCGCTCTCCGCCCCCTTATGTGGGCGCATCTGCTCCGAGGCCACAAGATTCTGACCCGGTTCCGGGTAAGGTAGATACGCGGTCCATGCTGTCGGCTGAGCAAATGGCTGAGCTTCGGCAAGTTTCCTTCCGTGCACTTAAGGGCAAGGTGTCCCTGGATGAATTGTTCCATACTTGGGGGCTGTGGCAGGAGAGAGAGAAATTGTATTTTTTGGGTCACTTTGCTGATGAAGTGACTGCTGCTTACCGGAAATATTCCAGTGTTTTTGAGCCTGATGATGTGACATTGGATGCTAAAGCATTGCATAATGGTGTTTTCTCTCCCTCCAAGGCTCTTGACACGGCTCGGCGGCTGTTCGCTTTGCGGGATGCGGTGCTGGCCCTTAAAGGAAAAGCGCGCCAACAAGCAGGGGAGGTGAAGCAGTCGGATCCGTGCACAGCAGAAGGCCACTCATCCACCTCCCAGTCAGATAAGGATGGCATAGTGCATGTTAAACCAATGCGAGAGGCGGCGCCTTTGTATGTTCCTCCCAAAGGAGCGGGGACTAGCTCGGACATTACCTCCGCCGACGCTAAGGGATATTTTGTATATAATTGGGTTTATACTCCTTGGCATAGAGCTGATGTTATGGCCTTAAAGAATGCGTTGCCTGATCCCCGCAAGAATCCAGCGGCCTTCTACGAAGAAGTCGAGGGGGCCTTGAATTCTTGCGTTATGACCTTAGCAGATATAGACCTGTTCTTTGGTCTTATTCTACCACCGGATATGTGGCGATCTGTCCGAAAGGTAGATGATATAGTTGCCTTTAAGGCTCGGTGGTCTGACCTTGAGGATGAGGATAGGGAACGGAAGCCCGCGCAGAAACCACCCCAGAGTATCTTAGACCTCCCTGCTGCTATTCTGACTAAGTTGAAGACAATTATCCCCCCTAAAAAAATTGACTGGAATATGTTAGCTTCATGTAAACAGAAAGTTGACGAGTCAGTTGCGGACTTCTTTACGCGTTTTGAGGAGACGTTTCATGATTTTAGTGGCCAGTCGCTTACTGATGATACGGGTCGCCACCTCTTTGCGGATAAATATGTGGCTAATCTGCTGCCGGCAGTTGCGGCCCGTTTAAAAGCGAGTGAAAGTTCTTGGTCTTCCGCAACACCGACGGCCCTCCTGACTATCGCTCAGTATTATGAGCGTCAGGAGCAAGAAGCAAAGGGCCAGGAGGAAAAGAAATCGAAAGATTTAAAAACAAAGGTGATGTTGGCACAAGTATATGGCCCGCCCCGACGGGGTAGTAATAGAGGTAGGGGAGGATCTTATGGTCCTCCCTCGGGCCGATCTGATTTGAATAGGAACCAATGTGCGTATTGTAAGCAATCGGGTCATTGGGCTAGGGACTGCCCGGTGTTGCATGCTTCACGTCAGGGGCATACTCAGGGTGGCCCGCGAGGTAGAGGGGGTTTCTCGAACTTTAGAGGGAATTCTAACGAACAGGCTCGTTTTGACTCTGCTGGGCAGCACCGGGATAGATCAAATGTTTTCGATCGCCAGCATCAGTGTCAAGTGTCGGGGATTGACCGATCGGGGTACCATGACTCTCAGCATGCATAGGAATGCGTTGGATGGGGGTTAGAATCAGTTGAGGTGCCGGTCGATCAGAAGGGTCCTTATGTATCGGCTGAGGTTTTGGGCTCTACTGATCAGTTCCTAGTGGATACAGGAGCGACACGTAGTGCGCTGTCTAAGCAATTGGTTCCGGGGGCTCCCCCATCCGGCTTAATGGTCACATCGGTAGGGTTTGACGGTACACTCTCCCGAAGCCCTCTTTCGCAGCCCCTCATGTTTAAGGTTGATTCTTTTTCTGCACCCTGCCCGTTTCTGCTAGCCCCGTACACACCGGACAACATTATGGGCCTTGATATGTTAAAGCATTTTAGGGCTACGATCCGCTGCTCCCCTGCTGGTGTGCGGGTAATATTAAATGACAATTACCCCCGGTCTGAACGGATGTGTGCGATGTCAGAGGATGCGTTGTTAGCTACCCTCCCTCGTGCTTTGTGGGCAACGTCGGATACTGATGTGGGACAAATGGTGATTCCACCGGTCCACATTAGTGTCCAGGAGGGGGCGGTGTTACCACGCCTCCCACAGTACCGTATTTCCCAGGAGGGCGCGGAGGCTCTCATACAGATAGTGCAGGATTTAATGGCGGTAGGGGTAGTGGAGGAAGTTCCCTACAATATCTGTAACAGTCCGATTCTTCCCATACTGAAAAAGGATACGGATGCCAGAGTTTATCGGTTTATAATTGATTTGAGAGAAGTAAACAAGATCGTGATACCTCAGTACCCAGTGGTTTCCGATATCACGACGTTGCTTACTTTGGTCCCGCCTACGGCGACTATGTTCTCAGTGATCGATTTGAAGAATGCCTTCTTTTCCATTCCCATTCAACCTGATAGCCGATATCTTTTTGGGTTTACATTAAATAATAGATCTTATCGTTTTTGTAGGATCCCCCAGGGCTACACAGAAAGCCCTAGCATTTACAGTCAGGCTTTGAAAAGACAATTGGATTCCTTTGTTCTGCTCGAGGGGGTCGTCCTCATTCAATATGTCGATGACATCTTGCTGGCGGCTGACACCCTGGAGTTGTGTGAAAAAAGTACGTTATCCTTGCTTTCCTTTTTAGCATCCCACAATCATAAGGTATCTAGGAAGAAATTGCAATTCTGTAGACCAAAGGTGACTTATTTGGGTCACCTTTTGTCTAAGGAGGGACGTGCACTCACACCGGATCGTATCCAAGTAATTCTGGACACACCGAGACCGTCCACGCAGAAGGACGTGCGTGCATTTTTGGGTCTTGTTTCTTTTTATAGACAGTGGATATTGGGGTTTTCACATATAGCTAAGCCATTGTTAGCCCTCTTGACAAAGGACACGCCTATCCCAATCCCTTGGTCAGATGAGTGTGATATTGCTTTTCAGCAACTACGACAGGCCCTTTGTTCAGCACCAGTGTTAGGGACCCCTGATTATGCAAAACCCTTTTCGTTGTATGTGCATGAGAAAGATGGATGTGCATTATCAGTTTTAGTGCAGATGCACGGCGATAAGCAGCGCCCTTGTGCATACTTTTCGGCTGTACTTGATCCTGTCGCCCGAGCATTACCAGGGTGTTTTCGCTCGGTTGCGGCGACAGCTGTGTCAATACGCCAAAGTGAGGGAATTGTGTTATCTCATAAGCTGTTGGTATTAGTCCCCCATGCTGTCGATGCCCTGCTTAATCAAACGAAGACGCAGCATTTGACCAGTGCCCGCTTAACGGGATATGAGTTGACGCTTTTGGCTCCTCATATTACGTTGAAAAGGTGCGTAACGTTAAATCCGGCAACATTATTGCCATACCCCGAAACCCAGCCTGAGGCGCGGAGAGCACATGATTGTATTCTTGTGACGGAGGAACAAACAAAGGGTCGTATTGATCTCCAGGATACGCCCTTTCCAGATGTAGATGGAGAACTGTGGGTGGACGGATCATGCCTGAAGCTACCAGATGGTACGACTTCAGCAGCGTATGCAATTACCACGTTGCAAACGATAGTGGAGACTGCACGCATACCACAGAAATCAGCTCAAGCAGCGGAACTGATAGCATTAACACGAGCATGTGAGCTCAGTACAGGATTATGTGTGAATGTTTATACAGATAGCCGCTATGCCTTCGGAGTAGCGCATGACTTCGGCCTACTCTGGAAGGAGAGAGGGTTTTTAACGTCACATGGAGTACAGATAATGCATGGAGAGTTAGTTCACAATCTTTTAACTGCATTGACATACCCAAAGAAAATTGCCATCGTTAAGTGTAGCGCCCATAGGAAAGTAGTTGACAAAGTTGGAGAAGGGAATGCGTTAGCAGATCGAGTAGCACGGGAGACTGCGATGCAGCCCGGTGCTACTGCCATGTATGTAGTAAAGTCACAGGTGGAAAGATGGCATGATGCGAAGGAGGAAGTGCGGGAAATGCAAAGGACCGCTTCTGACAAAGAGCGGGAACAATGGGCTAGTGAGGGAGAGCTGGATGATGAGGGCTTCTGGAGAAATAAGCAGATGGATAGATGGAAATTACCCACGGCTTTTGTACAACCTATGGTTCAGATGGCACATGGGCTAGCACATGTTGGAGCTTCCGCAATTGTAAAATTGCTTACCCAAGTCTGGGAGCATCCAGAGATTGCTAGCACGGCAAAGAGGGTGGTGCAGACTTGTATGATCTGCTTGAGGTATAACCCAGGAAAGGGTACTCTAACTCCAGCAGGAGGATTCGTGACACCCACTGCACCCTTCGAGGTTTTGCAGATGGATTACATCCAGCTTGAGCGCTGTAACAATTTGAATTATGTTCTAGTAGTGGTTTGCGCCTTCAGTAAATGGGTTGAAGCCTACCCTACGAAAGACAATACTGCAATGACTACTGCGAAGCTGCTGCTGAAAGAGTTCTTCCCTCGATATGGCGTCTGTAGACTTCTGTGGAGTGATAATGGGCCTCACTTTGTAGCGGATGTTATAAAGTATGTCTTGAAGGGCCTGGGCATCACCCAGAAGTTTCACGCGGTATTCCACCCTCAGTCTGCGGGACTAGTCGAGAAGTATAACGGTACACTGAAGCTCAAGATCGCTAAAATTCAAGCTTCGACGTCTTTGACTTGGCCAGATGCTCTACCACTGGCGTTATTGTCAATTAGATCGGTACCACACTCTCGGACTGGCCTTACACCGTATGAGATTGTCTTTGGACGCCCAATGAATATTTGGGGTCCACCAAGACCTAAAGCTGTGTATGATGTACCTTGTGTAATGATGAACGATTATCTGGCACAGTTAACGGATAACTTGGTTTCTATTCATCAACAGGTCCGAGAGGCGCTCCCTGATCGGTCCACCGGTGAAGGACATGGTCTCCGACCTGGTGACCACGTGATGGTGAAAATCTTTGACAGAACAAACAGCTTGGTACCGAGATGGGTGGGTCCTGAGCAGGTCCTCCTCGCAACGAGGACGGCTGTGCGAGTCTCCAACAGAAAGAATTGGATCCATTCCCTGCACTGTAGGAAGGTGCCGCCCGGATTGGTGGAACCTGCCGTGCTGACCGATCAACGAGAAATCCTGGCTGCAGAGACAGGCCGTGCTGCGGAGCCAAGCGCCACTGAGGAGCTCTTTCCGGACCACGTGACTCCTGGAGGAAGGCGATATCATCTTCGACCAAGGAAGTGAGTTCTTCAGTACTGGGACATACTGTCAGAACGGCCCTTGGGTTAGTGAAACGGAGAGCCGATGAGGCAAGGGGGGGGGATCAGCCCTGCATTAGTGTAGCGACACCCGTCTTGGCCCGCTGGTGAAGAAATCGACCGCTGCCCAAGGGGAAGAGTTCTGACAGACTTTTAGTTTCAGGAAGATATTGGGTTTTTATTCTTGACATGGAGAAAAAGAAAATCCTTTGTGCATTAGGGTTCATGTTGACAGTAGCCATTGTTGGGATAACCACATGGTTTGTGGAGGATGTAACTCCCGCTCGGAAAATACTTGTGTTGACAACTCCGGTGCCTGAGGAGCACTACTTTTATACATTACCGTATCAAGAGTTGAAGCATCGACAGTCTTATTTGAATAACACTTTCATCCAGGTGCTGCATCATACCCACGTTGCTACGAACGCTACGAACTGTTGGATATGTGGGATGATGCCAGCCCATCAGAAGAAAGGAGGAACGCCATTTATACCACTTCCTTTCTCTCATAATGGCTCTTGTAGAGCATGGTACACTTTGCTTTTTGCCACTCGGAAACCGACAGTGGGACGATTGCTCTTCAGACTCAATAAAGAATGCCACCAAGATAAGAATGGGTATCCGCAAGCGAATGGGACAATTTGGGAGTGGGAAGAGTACCGACCAGACAATGAATCCATTCCCTACATCTTCACGAACACAAGAGACACTGTGGGAAAGGACAAATTTGTGATTCAAGTAGCACAAGCTCAAGCGGACCTGTGTGTCCAGAGTGTGGGTTTTATTCCTGTTGGTGTTAGTGATTGTATTACTGTTCTGAACATTGATGGGTTGAACAATAGTACCTTTTTAGCCTCCCATAATACGTACTTTGTGTGTGGAAATAAAGGTTATTGCCGTCTGCCGGCTGGGTGGTCTGGGGTATGCTATGTCTCATTTCTATTACCTCCTGTATTCCTAGCACCCGCATCTTATCATAAGGATCTGAAATTATTGAATAATGTGACTGTAAATAGGTATAAACGTACTTTATCAATTGATGATGTAGATCAGACTGATACCAGTCTGCAACAGTATATTGATTTTAACTTAGGACTGTTTTTCTTTGTTGGAGCTGCCCTGAACAGTAGGAAGATCCGAAGATTAACAAGAGTGGTAGAGGCTGTGACAAATCAGACTGCTGCTGCTCTTGGGAATCTTACGGAGGAATTGCAAATTACTAGAATTGTTGCATTGCAGAATCGTATGGTATTAGACGTTATGCTAGCTGACAGAGGAGGAGCATGTAAAATTATTGGAAGTAGCTGTTGTGTGTTTATCCCTGATCATACGCCATCAGTTTATAATGCCATCAACAAGCTACATAAAATTGCAGCTGAAATCCATACAGAAAACGGCACTTGGTCCTTTTCTGGATGTTTTTGGGCGTTAATTACTGCCTGGGGATGGAAGGTTTTAACTGGTCTCTGTATTATTGTAGCAGTTCTGTTTTCGTGCTGTATCTGTGTTCAGTGTGGTCCCCTGCTCTGTTCTGTATGTGTATCATTTTGTATCCCCGATAAGAAAGCTATTGCCGATGTTGCTCACCAGAAACGTCTAGCTAAAGAAGTTGAAGAAATGATGACAATTGACATATATGATGATTATCCTAACAAACCGGATGTCTTCAGTAAATGCTGAAAGGGTCGTCTGTTGTAAATTGAAACAACGATGTGATTAAGCATTTACTGAAGACATTAATTCCCTTACTTTAGATCATGTTTTCTCTGTTATGTTGACCAAAGTTCGGACTCCATTTTGTATTGTCATGCTTCCACGTGTTCCCCACGAGAAGAGTCCAACCTCTGTGTTAGTTGCTCTTGTAATCTGCCTAGTAACAGTCTATAAATAGCTCCTTTGTCCATCTGGCGCATGCCCAGACTTGACCACATCTGTTATCAGTTAGCCTTGCTTGACCATGTTTTCGCGGGCTCAAGGAGTGTGTTAGCTCCGCCCACATATTGATTCAGTATCGAAAATGACCATAAATGGTAATGTTCTTCGGCCTCATGTTGTATCCACCCACTTATGAGCCCCTCTATTGTGTATAAAAGGGGACCATGTACGTAAGTTCTTTTTGCTACTCTATGCAATACTGAAGAGTGTTGTGTGGATTGTAGGACCACCCTTAAGGGTTAATAAATGCTGTCTTTGTACTTTGCAGTTTCCGTGCCAACTTCCTTATAGATTCCATCACAGGAGAGCGAACCCTTGTGTCCTGCGGGCCTAGCTGGGGCCTGTATTCATCACCTGAGCTTGTTGATTGTGACAATTGGGGCAAGATCTTTGCGGCGACATATTCGAAGTGCTACGGCACTCCGTCTATGGCTGTACTACCCTCCGTCATCAAGAAAGTTCAAGAAAGTCATGGTGCGGAGGCAGCTATTGAGTTGGGAATGAGGCTTGTCGACAGTTTCGATGTGGTTTGTTCCATGGTAATGGGCAACCTCAAAGGAGATGCCATGCAGTTCCAAGTTGGCAATATGCTGGAGCTTCTGGCTGATGAAGACAAGTCTCGGCAATTCGCAAAAATTATTGCAAAAGCCTACAGGATGGTTGGACGTAGTGCCTTAGGTGTTAAACCCACCATCAAAATTCCAGATGTAGTACAACAAACTAAGGTGAGTTCGTCTACAAAAGACGAAAAGCCCAACTTTCCTAAACAAAGTTGGCGAGCCAAAAAACAAGAGAAGCAGCAACAGAAACAGGTTTCTCGTCCTGCCTCACCAGTTCAGTCGTATAGTGAACGCACTTATGATTTGCGCGATCGTACTCGTATTAAGTCACCTGATAGGTTTCAGGTTTCTGAACAACGCTCTCCTCGTTCTTCACAGGAAACATCGACTTCTCACTCTGGTGGTGGAGAGCGTGGAAGAGGAAGGGGCACTCAAGGTCGAGACCAGCCCCGCCAGACTGACGGTAAAGGCAAGCAGGAAGACGCTGCCAGACCGCGTCCACCGTTTTCAGAAAAAGAAAGTTGCTGCTATCTCAGCGAGATATGCCTCAGATGGTCAGGACACAGCTTCGGAACCTGACATGGGCACTAACGCTGCTAGACAGCGCGGCGGAGGTTACAGTAGTGCGGGAAGCATTGCGTCCATTTCTGGAGGCGACAGCAACTGACATTTATGTGACAGTCGAAACTGCTGATACTCGAGTAGCCCCCCCGGAAAGATTATTTTTTGGGATAATCTTACCACCACATATGATATTCTTTTGGCGGAGAAAGATTGGCCTCCAGCTTTCATTTTAGACGCCCCTAGGGGAGAGGAAGTTATACTTCCTTCCTTTGGGCACGCAGTGCCCACGGAGGAGTCTACTAGGTTGGCCGGGGAGTGGGCGCAGGTGCTTGCGCCTGCGTTATATCGTAATCAGGTTGGCTGGGACAAATGTTCTCCCAATCATGAGATTCCATTGCGATCCGATCCCCAGCCCCAACCCCAATATCCCATGCGTTGCGAGGCTAGACCTCACGTCGCGTCAATCCTTGAGCAATTGGAATATCAAGGAGTAATTGAGACATGTGTGTCACCCATGAATAATCCTTTATTCACTGTAACGAAGCCTGACGGGTCGTACCGCCAAGTTTTGGATTACCGGCATTTAAACTCACATTGCCGGACGTGTGCGGTACAAAATACTCATAGTTCGGCTCTCGTAGATAGTCTTGTGAGAAAACGTTTCAAAACTACGGTCGACTTATCCAATGGCTTTTATTGCCATAATCTGGCCCCTCTTAGTTATGAGTGGACAGCATTTACCTCGGGTGGTAAACAAAAATTGTTCAAGAGGCTCCCGATGGGCTATAAGAACAGCCCTGGAGTTTTTGCCGCTCACGTGGTCTCTCTCTTAGAGATGGTAGACCCAGAAGCGTACTCGTATGTCGACGACATCTATCTGACGGACGACGAGTTGCTTCCACACCTTGCTCGTGTGGATAACATAGTTACTATGTTTGCAGACTTCGGTTACAAGTTTAACTTTAAGAAGTCGCACATTGCTGAATTTACAGTGTTGTTCTTGGGGTACGAACTCAATAATGAAGGTCGAGTCTTGGCACCGCAGTTCCTTGAGAAATGCGCAAACCTTCGTATCCCTACGACACTGAAAAAAATTCAATCCTTGCTGGGTTTTCTGAATTTCGGTCGATCCTACATTCCTGATTATGCCCAGCGTATCAAGACACTTTATGCCTTGATACAACCAACTTATACCAGATCTTGCTGGCTGCCAGAGCACTCGTTGGCATTATATACTTTGCAAACTGATCTTCTTAAAGCTAAATATCTAAAAACTCGTGACAACCATACCAACCTGGTCATTAGAATTGTTCCAGGCGCGGAAGGTTTCACGTACTTAACGTTCAATGAGGGTGACACAGTCCCCATTGCTTACAAATCTCATCTGTACACTTCGGCTGAGCTGCGATTTTCCACTGTTGAAAAAGTTTTGACAGCAGTTCAGATGGCGATCCTGAAAGAACGAGCGCTATCACAAGGAAAGCGCATGCTAGTGGTAACACCGTTTCCTGCTCTTGAAGCAGTCACTAAAGCTAGTGTACCAAATTCTAAGGCTTTGCATCCAAGGTGGATACAATGGGCGACCTCCTTAGCTTCGCCTGACGTCGAATACATCTTTGACGCAGCATTGCAGACTCAAGAGAGTTTGGAGTATGAATTTGTTCATCCAGCTCCACAGTCATTGCGCCCTATCGAGGAATACCATTGTGTCATATACACTGACGGGTCGGCGCAACCCGCAACTGGATCAAGGCACGCTTATTCAGCGGCTTGCGCAATTGTAGTCGGTACTTTCGTGAATGGAGAGTTCAAATCTGATGCAGTGCATACGCAATCATTGGGTGATTGTGTGAGAAGTTGGCCTGATATGTAGTGCTCACTATTCTAGTGATCACTGTGTATCATTCCAAACGACCCTTATTGATGATTGGTTGTAAGTCAACCTTATAGACCAGCTATCCTAGTAGCGTGGATACGAGCAGTCTTTAGGCTAAACTCTAGAGGGCGTGTTAAGCCAGCTGTTTACCATCACATATACCCCTTGAACACCAAGTGAAAGGACACCACACAAGCTGTTATGAAAATAAAGGATATTTATGTATAACAAGACTACCCTGGCTCTTTATGAGTCAGAGAGCTAAGCACACTACAAAACTCTTATGAAAATACTTCTGGTTGCACAATTTACACAAGTGCCCGGAGGGCACGAAACCATATACACTGCAAGTGGAATGGGAAAGGTTAGATAGTTTAAAGTCACTGATTCCGGAGGAATCCGATCAGTGGGACTAAACGAAAAAGGAACTGGACACTTGTAGAGTGAACCTACGGTGGAGCACCGAGATGCTCGAGTTACCTAGCCCAGAGGCTGCGGCTGCGTGGGGTTCAGCAAGATGTCGGGAGTCCTTGTTGTAGTCTCAGGAGCCTGAAAGAAGAAGTTGCTGGCAGGCGACCAGTGTCGATGTTCAGAGAGATCCAAGCCTGGATCGGTGATGAAGGAAACCTGAAAGCAGAGGGGACTCAGTTCTCAACCGCTAGCCAGCGATCGTGTGGGTACCAGGAAGGTATTGGCTGAAGTCACCTCGACCAGGTGAGTGGATGACGTCGGACTCGGCTGTTCCTCGGACCAGGAGGCACGGCGGCGACCAGGATGGAGGGCGAGCTGTCCCAAGAAGGTGTCTGCTGTCGATGATGCTGGGGAGGCAGACTTCGGTGCTGGAGCCGCTCAGGGTTAGGGCTTCTCAAACCCTAGGTGCACTCACTCGAGGGTCCCTTGGTGGCCGTGCTAGATAAGCGTCGTGCAGGTTCTGAAGATGGCCGGTCCCGCAGGTCTCGTCACACCTACGAATCTCAGCTGGGCTGATGATGTAGGTAGAGGTCAGAGATGGCAGGGAACCCGGGTCTCGTCGAGCTGGGCAGTCTTGATCCGTGGGAGAGACGTACAGCAAACCGCAAGCGCTTAGGTGGTGCCTGCTGGTGCAGGGTGGCTACTCCTTAGCCACAAGGGAGAGTCTTCAGAATAGTCAAGAGTTCCTTTCGTGGAAAGTAGTTCAAGATTCAGAATTATCCAATTTGGGAAGGGGACCCGCTCCCACCTTTATTCTAGGAAAAAGGGGCTGGCCCGTGACTAGGTCCTACCTATGGGTGGGACCAGGAGGGGGGTGGTTACACCCCTATCCTTTGTCCGGCTTCGCCCCAGCTCAGGGGCTGGTGTGCCCCCGAAACTGGTTTGAGCTGGGCTATGCACAGTGAGCACCGGGGTGCCACTTGCAATCACCTTCCTTTCAGCCCTGCCTACCTGGGATACACAAACCCTGTCTGGGATGGTGCTAACACCGCCCTTGACAGGAAACCCTTTGTCCAAGCTCCCCTCGCTGGAAGGTCTCCCAGCAGCAGGAGGTCAGACTTGTGTCTGGTGGCTGCATCCATTTTGTGATGCTGAGGCTTGAGTCAACTTTTAACCGGGGTTCAAGGTTACTTCCATGTCGTGCCCCTCTAAAAGGGGGGAATGCTAACCCCGTCGCCAGAATTGACGAGGGGTTCGTATTCCAATTCGTATGACACCTTACTCGACATGTGTAGGTGAGGCGATGCCAAAGTTAGCAAATAACCGCAAGGGTTATAATGCATTTTAAAGGAGTTGGCCCGCGTCACCATGGAACGGCTATTAGGATTTGGTTCCGCAAGCCGTCGACGGGCTCAGCTCGCGCCAGAGCACCATCTCACATGATTCCCATCACTCTGCCTTCAGGATTGATAAGGCCTGCCATAGGAGTGACTGACAGGAATCCATGCGTCCATTTTAGGGTTAGGTATAGGAATACTACACCTACAGCAACGGGTGATTACACCACCTTGCCCCAGCTGTCGCGCAGCCAGTTGTGTCAGATTTGGGTGGCCATCCAGGGGTGGCACAATACATGCTGCAGCCCCTGGTAGGCCCTGGGTACACCGATGCCCTGGATACCTGTGGTATGCTGATACAGGGACTGATAAGGCGGCCTAGTTCCAATTAGTGGATGCACCTAATGTACATGTGTTAATTTCGAGAGAGAACAGCTAGGCTGTGGGTCTGATTGGCAGGCCCGCAGCCGGGGAAAGTCGTAAACCAATGAAGCAAAAGCAAAAAAAATCTGGGTGATCATAGGATTGCAGACCCTACTCTCCTACATGACCCCCCCCCCCCCAAACTTTGGGACAATAAGCTAACCTTGACCAGGTGAGTCTTCTTGCTCTAAGTGGAAATACCTGGAGAGCCCATCTGCATTGCCATGATCAGTGCCAGGTCTATGCTCCACTGTGAAGTCCATCCCCTGTAGGGAAATGGACCACCTAAGTAGTTTGGGGTTTTCACCCTTCATTTGATTTAGCCACAAGAGGGGCTTATGGTCGGTCTGAATCTTGAAGTGAGTGCCAAACAAGTATGGCCTCAACTTCTTCAGGGCCCAAACCACAGCAAAGGCCTCCCTCTCAATAGCTGACCAATTCTTCTCTCTGGGGGTCAGCCTCCTGCTAATGAAAGCTATGGGCTGGTCATGACCATCAAAATTCAGCTGAGATAGAACAGGTCCCACACCCAACTCCGAAGCGTCTGTTTGGACAATGAATGTTTTGGAGTAGTCTGGACTCTTGAGGATAGGCGCTGTGCACATGGCCTGCTTTAGGTCATCGAATGCCTTTTGACAGCTGGCTGTCCACTGAACTTTTTTTGGCATCTTCTTACTTGTCAGATCGTTTAGCGGGGTCACAATGGATCCATAATTTCTGACAAATTTCCGGTAATAACCAGTCAGGCCCAAGAAAGCTCGAACCTGAGTCTGGGTGGTTGGAGGAGCCCAGTCCTGTATGGCCTGTATTTTGCTCTCCAATGGCTGAACCTGGCCTCCACCTACAAGGTGGCCCAGGTATACAACCTGTGTCTGCCCTATCTGGCACTTAGTGGCCTTGATAGTGAGGCCTGCCTTTTGCAGGGCCTCTAACACTTTCCTCAGGTGGACCAGGTGATCCTCCCAGGTGGAGCTAAAGACAGCGATATCGTCCAGATACGCCGCACAGAAGTCGTCCAACCCAGTGAGAACTCGATTCACCAGCCGTTGGAAGGTGGCAGGTGCATTTTTCAAACCAAAGGGCATTACCACGAACTGATAATGCCCACCCGGGGTAGAAAATGCTGTTTTGGGCTTGGCCTCCTCAGCTAACCTGATTTGCCAATACCCAGCTGTCAGGTCAAACGTACTTAAGTAGTTGGCCGAAGCCAACCGGTCTATAAGTTCGTCTGCTCTCGGTATCGGGTGGGCGTCAGTCTTAGTGACTGCATTGAGGCCTCTGTAGTCCACGCAAAACCTCATCTCTTTCTTACCGCCCTGGGTGTGAGGTTTCGGCACGAGAACTACGGGACTAGCCCAGGGGCTGTCCGAGGGCTCAATGACTCCCAGCTCCAACATTTTCTGCACCTCTGTCTTGATGCAGTCTCTGACATGATCAGGCTGTCGATAGATTTTACTCTTTACGGGCAGACTGTCCCCAGTGTCGACCTCATGGGTACACCAATTGGTCTGACTGGGTGTCAGAGAGAACATATGTCGAAAGGATTGAAGAACCTGTTTACAATCCTTTTGTTGATGTCCAGAGAGGCTGCCGCAAAAGACAACACCATCTACCGACCCATCGTCAGGGTTCTGAGAGAGCAGGTCCGGGAGAGGGTCACTCTCCTCCTCCTGTCCCTCATCTGTGGCCATGAGCAAGCCCATGCCCTCCCTGTCGACATATGCCTTGAGCCTGTTTACATGGAGCACCCTGTGGGGGCTCCGGGGAGTTCCCAGGTCTACCAAGTAGGTGACCTCTCCCTTTTGCTCAATGATCGTGTGGGGCCCAGACCATTTGTCTTTGAGTGCTGCTGGGGCCACTGGCTCCAGCACCCACACCTTCTGCCCAGGCTGATACACAGTCAGGACAGCCTTTTGGTCGTGCCAAGCTTTTTGTAATTCTTGGCTCGCCTCAAGGTTTTTAGATGCCTTTTCCATGTACTCAGCCATCCGCGAGCGGAGACCGAGCACATAGTCCACAATGTTTGATGCCGGCTTTTTGAGAGGTCTCTCCCATCCTTCCTTTACCAAACAAAGGGGTCCCCTTACAGGATGTCCGAACAGAAGCTCAAAAGGGCTGTAGCCAACCCCCTTCTGCGGGACCTCTCTGTAGGCGAACAAGAGGCAGGGTATCAGGACATCCCATCTCCGCCGAAGCTTTTCAGGTAGTCCATGAATCATCCCTTTTAGGGTCCTGTTGAATCTCTCAACAAGCCCATTGCATTGTGGGTGATAGGGTGTGGTGAATTTGTAGTTGACACCACACTCCTTCCACATAGCAGTCAGATATCCCGACATAAAGTTTGCACCTCTGTCTGAGACAACCTCCTTAGGGAAGCCCACTCTGGAGAACACTCCAACTAGGGCTCGTGCCACAACAGGTGCTGTAGTGGTCCTAAGGGGAATAGCTTCAGGATACCTGGTGGCGTGGTCCACCACCACCAGTATAAACTTGTGCCCTGTCTGGGGTTCCATTGGTCCGACAATGTCGATCCCCACTCGTTCAAAGGGTACCCCCACCACCGGTAGTGGTATAAGGGGGGCCTTTGTCGTGCCACCTGACTTACCGCTGGCTTGGCAAGTGACACAGGAGCGGCAAAACTCCTTCGTATCTTCGGACATGTGGGGCCAGTGAAAGTGTGGAACAATCCTGTCCCAAGTCTTATTCTGGCCTAAGTGACCTGCAAGGGGAATCTCGTGGGCCAAGGTAAGGAGGAAACCTCTCAGAGACAAGGGGACGACCAGCCTCCTGGTCGCGCCAGGCTTGGGGTCTCTTGCCTCGGAGTACAGGAGTCCATCGTCCCAGTACACTTTGTGGGTACCTGTGGCGTTCCCTGCAGCCTCAGCAGCAGCCTGCTGTCTGAGGGGTTCAAGTGAGGGGCAGTCTAACTGTGCCTTCCCCAGGTCTTCCCTGGAGGGTCCCCTGAGCCCAGAAACTCAACCTGACCAGGTTCAAGCTCTTTCGGCTCAGTTTCCCTCAGTTCTTTAAGGTCAGCCTCCTCAGAGACTTGATCCACGACCTGGGGCAAGGGGGAAGGCGAAGCCTTACCCTTACTGCTCCTTTTCTTGGAAGGTGTCTGGTTCGTTCTTCCAGGATCCAGCACCTGTTCAGTGGGGCATCTTTTGGCCTGTGACCTGGTCACAGCAAGGACATGTGCTGGCAAGCCTAACATTTCCATGTGAGTCCTCTGCTCCACTTCTGACCATTGTGACGTTTCCAAATCATTGCCCAACAGACATTCTACGGGGAGGTCTGAACTAACCACAACCTTTTTCGGGCCACTTACCCCTCCCCAGGAGAAATCAACAACTGCCATACTGTGATTGGTAGTGACATTGCTGGCATTGGTCACTAGGTAATCGGTACCTAGCATGATCTGTCCAGGGTCCACAAAGTTAGGCGTCACCATGGTGACACTGGCACAAGTGTCCCTGTAGGCCTGAGCCACTTTTCCATTGATCAAAGGTGTCTGTCTGTATTTGCCCAAAGTATTGGGACTGGCACCAGGGGACATATCCATATCCCCTGTACAGACAAGGACGGCCTGAGTGAGCGTGCTGACTAAGTCGTCACTCCCCTCGGTTCCCAAGGTTAACCCAACTAATGCCTTGGGAGGCGCACTACCACTGCTGACTGTACTAGGGGGTGCAGGTGCCTTAGGGGCTGCAGTGGCAGGAGTTTGCCCTCCTTTCTTGGTGCACTCACTAAAACAGTGAGTCTTACTTTTACAGTATTGGCACCACCTTTTTGACTGGCCTTCTTGAGTCTTCTTCTTCTGTGAAGCCTGACCCCCACCCTCTTTAGTTTGTTGGGGACCTGTCGAAGACTTCTGGTCATTTTGTTCGTTCTTGTTACTACCCTTTTGGTCTGCTTTCTTCTGACCACCCTGGTTCTGAGTCTGGTTCTGCTTGACCCTTGTTCTGACCCATCTGTCTGCCTTCTTTCCCAATTCTTGGGGAGAGGTCAGATCCGAGTCGACAAGGTGCTGATGCAACAATTGGTTCTGACAGTTGTTTAAAATCTGTTCTCTCATGATAAGATTGTACAATCCTGTGTAATCAGTAACCTTGCTACCCAGCAACCAGCCCTCCAAAGCCTTAGTGGCACAATCGACAAAGTCAGTCCAATCCTGAGACTGAATTTTCTGGGTGTCCCTGAACAGCACCCGGTACTGCTCGGTGGTTAAGCCGAACCCATCAATCAGTGTATTCTTCAGGACTTGGTAGTTGTTCGCATCCTCAGCTCTAGTAGTGAGGAGCTTGTCTCGTCCTTTACCCTCAAAGGAGAGCCACAGTATAGCTGCCCACTGACTTTGGGGGACGCACTGGACAGTGCAGGCCCTCTCCAAAGCAGTTATCCACTTGTGGATGTCGTCCCCTTGTTTAAAGGGGGGCACTATTTTACTCAGGTGTCTAGTATCTATACCCCTGTCTTTTTCTCTAATGAGAATGCTGCCACCAGTGGGATCTAACCCACTTAATTTCTGCTCTCGGGCTAAGGCAAGCCTTTCTTTGGCGAGGGCAAGTTCTTCCCGCTCGATCCTCAGATTGACTTCCCTCATCTTCGCTTCATGCTCCCTTCTCTGAGGGGACGTCATTCCTCTCTGAGAAGATGCCTGAGAGACATGTGTACGAACAGATCTGTTAGAGCCTCTGGAGAGAGACCAAGCTCGTCCATTCCCAATGTTAGGCCTACTTGAGCGTGGGGCCGGGGCTCCCCCGGTTCCATTCTCATGCCTGCTTAAGTTGGTCCTCGTAAGCCTGCCGACTACCACTGGACCGTTGTTTGCCTCGTCTCCTGATAACTCCTCCGCGTCTTCCTCCTCTGTATGGAGGTCGAGGTCCGGGTCACCAAGGGTTCCCTCTAAGGGAGGCATGTTCCCATCAGCATTGGGGGGATCTGTGTTAGAGGACCTCCTAGCATCGTACGTCTCTAAGAGACCTATCAGAAATGCGATGGTAGGGTTAGAACCCTGGTTTAGCTTCCTGGAGGCACACAGTTGTCTCATCTCCTTGAAGCTAAGAGCTGCATATCGTGACACGACCTGTGGAGGGTCACTGACCACTAAGGGAGTCTCTGCAGACTCTCCGTGGACCGACATGCTTTCTAGTGAGGTGTAAGTGATGCACCTACCTACACTATTTGTTTACCTACTGATCCCTTGCTAAGAGTTGTAGTCAGGGTGTGCTAAGTCCTGTTACACTACAACAGCTGGTTCAGTAGAACTCAGAGTATTCTAAGTTAAGTTATATGTACCTGGGTACTTATGTGATCTTTCACTTTGATATTCTTAGGATACGTGTGTGGTAACCAACAGCAAGCTCAAATCCCAACCGCTGCTCACCAATGTGAGAAGTTGGCCTGATATGTAGTGCTCACTATTCTAGTGATCACTGTGTATCATTCCAAACGACCCTTATTGATGATTGGTTGTAAGTCAACCTTATAGACCAGCTATCCTAGTAGCGTGGACACGAGCAGTCTTTAGGCTAAACTCTAGAGGGCGTGTTAAGCCAGCTGTTTACCATCACATATACCCCTTGAACACCAAGTGAAAGGACACCACACAAGCTGTTATGAAAATAAAGGATATTTATTTATAACAAGACTACCCTGGCTCTTTATGAGTCAGAGAGCTAAGCACACTACAAAACTCTTATGAAAATACTTCTGGTTGCACAATTTACACAAGTGCCCGGAGGGCACGAAACCATATACACTGCAAGTGGAATGGGAAAGGTTAGATAGTTTAAAGTCACTGATTCCGGAGGAATCCGATCAGTGGGACTAAACGAAAAAGGAACTGGACACTTGTAGAGTGAACCTACGGTGGAGCACCGAGATGCTCGAGTTACCTAGCCCAGAGGCTGCGGCTGCGTGGGGTTCAGCAAGATGTCGGGAGTCCTCGTTGTAGTCTCAGGAGCCTGAAAGAAGAAGTTGCTGGCAGGCGACCAGTGTCGATGTTCAGAGAGATCCAAGCCTGGATCGGTGATGAAGGAAACCTGAAAGCAGAGGGGACTCAGTTCTCAACCGCTAGCCAGCGATCGTGTGGGTACCAGGAAGGTATTGGCTGAAGTCACCTCGACCAGGTGAGTGGATGACGTCGGACTCGGCTGTTCCTCGGACCAGGAGGCGCGGCGGCGACCAGGATGGAGGGCGAGCTGTCCCACGAAGGTGTCTGCTGTCGATGATGCTGGGCCCAAGAATGGGACAGCAAGTCTTGGCAGTGGCAAACCCACGCGGTGGAGTCAAGATGGTGTCGGGAGTGGACCAGGAGGGTCCGAGGTACTCCTCTGTTGAAGGGGAGCAAGAGCCAGTCTGGAGCAACCAGACCAGGGATGAAAGTCTGTCGTGGTGCGTCGTGAAGAGGGCCACCAGCCGGTCGGCGAGTGGTCAGACAACGCGGTGAGCAGCAAGGAGCAGAAGGGCCCCCACGCAGATCTCGTGGATGCTGGGGAGGCAGACTTCGGTGCTGGAGCCGCTCAGGGTTAGGGCTTCTCAAACCCTAGGTGCACTCACTCGAGGGTCCCTCGGTGGGCGTGCTAGATAAGCGTTGTGCAGGTTCTGAAGATGGCCGGTCCCGCAGGTCTCGTCACACCTACGAATCTCAGCTGGGCTGATGATGTAGGTAGAGGTCAGAGATGGCAGGGAACCCGGGTCTCGTCGAGCTGGGCAGTCTTGATCCGTGGGAGAGACGTACAGCAAACCGCAAGCGCTTAGGTGGTGCCTGCTGGTGCAGGGTGGCTACTCCTTAACCACAAGGGAGAGTCTTCAGAATAGTCAAGAGTTCCTTTCGTGGAAAGTAGTTCAAGATTCAGAATTATCCAATTTGGGAAGGGGACCCGCTCCCACCTTTATTCTAGGAAAAAGGGGCTGGCCCGTGACTAGGTCCTACCTATGGGTGGGACCAGGAGGGGGGTGGTTACACCCCTATCCTTTGTCCGGCTTCGCCCCAGCTCAGGGGCTGGTGTGCCCCCGAAACTGGTTTGAGCTGGGCTATGCACAGTGAGCACCGGGGTGCCACTTGCAATCACCTTCCTTTCAGCCCTGCCTACCTGGGATACACAAACCCTGTCTGGGATGGTGCTAACACCACCCTTGACAGGAAACCCTTTGTCCAAGCTCCCCTTGCTGGAAGGTCTCCCAGCAGCAGGAGGTCAGACTTGTGTCTGGTGGCAGCATCCATTTTGTGAGGCTGAGGCTTGAGTCAACTTTTAACCGGGGTTCAAGGTTACTTCCATGTCGTGCCCCTCTAAAAGGGGGGAATGCTAACCCCGTCGCTAGAATTGGCGAGGGGTTCGTATTCCAATTCGTATGACACCTTACTCGACATGTGTAGGTGAGGCGATGCCAAAGTTAGCAAATAACCGCAAGGGTTATAATGCATTTTAAAGGAGTTGGCCCGCGTCACCATGGAACGGCTATTAGGATTTGGTTCCGCAAGCCGTCGACGGGCTCAGCTCGCGCCAGAGCACCATCTCACATGATTCCCAGCACTCTGCCTTCAGGATTGATAAGGCCTGCCATAGGAGTGACTGACAGGAATCCATGCGTCCATTTTAGGGTTAGGTATATGAATACTACACCTACAGCAACGGGTGATTACACCACCTTGCCCCAGCTGTCGCGCAGCCAGTTGTGTCAGATTTGGGTGGCCATCCAGGGGTGGCACAATACATGCTGCAGCCCCTGGTAGGCCCTGGGTACACCGATGCCCTGGATACCTGTGGTATGCTGATACAGGGACTGATAAGGCGGCCCAGTTCCAATTAGTGGATGCACCTAATGTACATGTGTTAATTTCGAGAGAGAACAGCTAGGCTGTGGGTCTGATTGGCAGGCCCGCAGCCGGGGAAAGTCGTAAACCAATGAAGCAAAAGCAAAAAAAATCTGGGTGATCATAGGATTGCAGACCCTACTCTCCTACAGATTGTACCGCGCAACTGGCGGAGCTACATGCTCTGGTGCTTGCACTTGAGTTTGCTGATCACAGAGTCACTACTCTTATAGTGAGTGACTCTTACTACTGTGTTCAATCATACAACGACAATATACTTTTCTGGATTATGAATGGTTTTCGTGACTCCAAAGGTTGCTCAGTAAAGCATAAAACACTTTGGGCTCGAGTGTCAGAACTCAAAGGGAGTTTGCCACTTGTGGATGTAATTCACACTCTTGGTCACCAACGAGTTGGTGTCCATGCTGTCGGTAACAGTTTGGCTGACGAGGCAGCTAAAACAGCAGTGGCAACATATTTAGTAGCAGCAGTTACAAGATCAAAATCTAAGATTGATGCAGACATTTTAGCAGCTATAGCTGCTTCTGAGACAGGGACAAACTTCCCTTGAGGTTTCCCTTCTCGATACCATTATCACTTAAGTCCTGATAACGTCCCGTTAGTGAGGATTAACGACGTTGGTGATAGATTGATTCCCAACGCGGACTGCAGACCAAATCTGATAACAGCTGCCCACGAAGGTGTTGCGTCTGCGCATGCTGGAGTGTCAGCAACTGTCTCTCTTTTGCAGCAACGTTATTGGTGTTACGGATTGTATAAACAAGCGCGGGCTTATGTACTTAATTGTGACATTTCCCAGCAGATCAAACCTTCTTCTGTTGCGCGTCCACCTCCAACGCAGCTGCATATATCTAATCAACCACTAGCGTGGGTTTATTTAGATCACTGCGGTCCTTTTACCTCTGATACTGCGTACAAGTACATCTTGGTTGCAGTGGATTCGTGCACACGTTTTCTGTGGGTGTGGCCACAAAGGAGTGCTGATGCCAGGACTGTCATCAAAGCATTGCGTGTCTTTATAGGGAGTTTTGCGTGTGGTACCCTTCACTCTGATCAGGGCCCGGCGTTCGCCTCTAAGGCTTACAAAGAGGCTATGAGAAGTTTGGGGGTCCAAGTCAAATGTTCGTCTCCATACCGGCCTGAGGGCAATAGTGTTGTGGAACGGATGAACCATGACCTAAAGCAATCGTTGACAGCCAAGGTGTTAGGTACAGGCCGGAACTGGCTTGCCCACTTGTATGACGTCCAACGTGCGCTTAATAATCTCCCTAGAAGGTCTCTGGGTGGGAGGACCCCTTACATGATGCTCTTTGGAGTGAGAATGTTTGTTCCGGACCTTGATGGTCTAGACATGGCGGCGGCTGCCGCCCCTTTTGACCTCGATGACCACTGTGCTGTATTGCAGAATCTACAAGAAGCAAGAGACACTCTGGCAAAAGAACACGTGCCCTCTGCATCAGAAGAAGCGCTCCTGATTCCGGTGGTCGGCTGGCTGCCTCGAGTTGGTGATCTGGTCCGTGAGAAGGTGGAGAACAAGAAGGAGTTTGGCCCCTCTTATCGTGCACCAGTCCCAGTGCTTGGAGTATTGGGTACACGTACAGTTGTTTTACCACCACTTCCTGGTCGCAAAGAAAAAAGGTACATTTCAATTGAAAATGTCAAGCTACACAGGGTGGCCGATTCTCCATAGTATGACACCTTCGGTTTCCTGCCCTTCAATGTTGAGAAACTCTGTGGTGGTGCCACCCTCTGTCATCGTGCCTGAAGTTTCCATTGAGATGATTACAGTTACTGATCCACCACCTAATGCTGGTGGTTTGTCCGCTGATCCTGAGTATGCTTATCCTACAGAAGTCGCTTTGCCCCTTTTAAATACAACAACAATTGACCGGTCCCAGTCTTCCTTTGAAACTGAATCATTGACTTCCACTGTCCCTTCCAAAATCTCTATATTTTTTGCCTGGTTCAAGAGACATTTTTTGGTTGCACCTTGGACTTACATCTGGTTGGTGCTGATTTGTATTTTTTTATTCATGACAATTGGCTTTGTGGTAGTGTTTTTTAGACTTATCAATGGACACTACCTGAATGAACGTTCTACAATTCACTTAATTGATGGAACTTTGGCCCCACATTCCTCATCACACATCATGAAAAGAGACCAGACGTTTGTGAACATCACCGCCTGGCCTGTACGTGATGGGATTGCTTGGGATGCGGTGAACTTTCAAATTCATGGTCCCACCGAAGTTATTAATGTGCCAACTGTTTTTCGTGTTTCTATGGGTGATGTAGTTAAACAGAACATCCGCTCAGATGATTGGGATGTACAAGCAATAGAAGCACTGTTTTCTGATTTAAAATATTATGCTGCATTTGATGCTGAGGATCTGTATTTAAATACTGCAAACTATGAGGAGCAGTTTTGTTTTCAACATTATGGCACACATTTCCTACACAGAGCGAATACTTTCAGAAATGTTGTTAATTTCACACAATGGGAACATTGTCCTGTCCCTATGCTTGGCAGCTCTGCCACTTTATTGAAAAAATTCACATACTTTTCGGATTTTAGTGTGTCAAACCCTGAGTCTTTTTACTTTAAGGTAGCGGTAGAACCCGCTTCTAAGGTCAGACTGACACACACAAAATTATTATATTCCAAATCCTTTATGGAGGAATTGGCTATTGGAGGTTATGACGTATGGAAAGCTACTATGGATCTTAAATCGGTTTGGGGAACTAAACCGTGGCAGGTACAAGGAACAGAAGCTTTACATCGTGCCTGTCTTATCCCTAACCATATTTTATTTTTAAATTCATCTATTTTTCAGACAACCTGTTTTGGATTGGCTAAATCTAAAAAATTAATTTCCCCCTCGATCCCTGATCTGGGTGCTTATCCTGGTTGGGAAAATCACTCAGATCTGTCCCTTACTGGGTTGCAGTCGCTTGTTTCCAACGGCACCTTCAATATTTCAACATTGAATCCTGAGGGTTGGCTGGTATGGCAAACAAGCTCAGATTCCTGTCAACGTCGATTTCTAGATTTGACCACAGGGTATACACAACTTAGGGTTGACCCTCGTTTCACATCTTCACACACGGTGACTACCTACTCTGTAGGTAAGTTATGTCAGTCATGGCTGCAACATTCCACATTAACTTCAGTTAAACTTCATTTGTCACGTTTAAATGAAAAAATAGATTTGAATGATTTCATTAAGGGTCCTGTTAATAGTAGATCTAAACGATGGGCTTATGCTATTTACAATGAAGTTTGGAAGTTGTCGCAAATTGAGGCTGCTTCTAGACTACGTGCTATTGACCAGGCCAATATGGACAAAGTATTGGCTGTGATAGATAATAGTGTTAATACATTGTCTTCTAGAATTTATACATTAGATAATATTGTTTCTTCTGTCGTAGACATTGTGCAAGATGATGTATCTGTGTTGTATCATGGTCAAAATCAATTGCGTTCAATTATGCAGTTTGCATGGACATTGCAAACGTTAAAGGCAGGGAAAGTCCCTTGGGATTACATGAATATTTCAGCGTTGTTCCTTCCGTTTAATTTGACTGACAAACAGCAGTTCATGTCCATGAAAGATGCTACTTATGCATTGCTGCACATTGAAAAATTAGAACCTTTACCTTTTTCTGTAGCTGAGTTAAATTCAGCCGTGTGGTTAGTACACGGATTAGTAACTTTACCGTTCAGTTTGTTCAAGTTTAGTTCGTGCATGAAACACTATGCTATCGGCAGATACGAACAACTTGGTGATGCGTTTCTGCATGAAGTTTGGTCACTTCCGTTCACTTACAGATGCGTGAGGGATGGCAAGGAAGTTTACTTAAAAGGTGAAGAATGCAATTCCGCTCCTGATCACTCTGTTGTTTGCAGACATATACAATTACATGGCGCTTGCAATATACACGCTCCTAATTTAGCTTGTGTCCTAAAGGGGATTCCAATGCCAGTTATAACGTCTTCTTTTAAGCTGCTTGCCAACGGTAGTTATTTGCTTTTAAATAGTGAGGCTTGCTGTGGGATGCTAGTGGGTATTCCTTACATAGTGACTGTTTCACAAAAAGTAGTTTGCTGTAATAATGTCCTTTTCCCACCCCCGCAAGGTCGACTCGATATATCCATCTGGCCAGCGATTCCAACCTTGAACGCAGAGTTCAATAGGATGAGCAGAATAAGGGCTCTTTTGTCTAAAAAGGAGGTTGCGTTAACTTCATCCCGTGAAACATTTCTTCTTAATGTTGCAAACACACGCACTGAGGTACAAGCTCTTTTAAATACTGACCTCCCCCTCCATTTTGGAACTTTGATTCAAACTATCTTTAATGCTTCGTCTACGACTGGCCTTGTTCATTTTTTTTAAATTGTGGGCTCGGGCCTCGTGCCATCTTTCCAGACTGTTTTTGGTGTGATCCCCGCATTTTTACATTCTATTTTTTCGAGTGTCTTCGGAGGGTTCCCCTTGCTCCTCGCTTTGGTGGCTGGGATCCTTTTGTTGATTTGCGCTCTTCGCTATGGCTGCACACCGGGAGCTGCAAGACAGAATGCTGCGCTTGCTCTATCTTCATAGCCGGATGCTTGATTTCTACGGCACCTTACCACTGGCGGTATTAAGCGTCAAGTATGGATTGTCTTTCCGGTTTCCCTTTTTTACGTGTGTGCAACCTGTTTTTCATTGCCTAGATTGTCCCTTCCAATGGGCTCTGGACTTGTGCCTGTCAAACTTGGCGTCGCATGACCCGGATTTTGATGAACTAATGTGTCCCTTAGTGGCTCATGAATTCGACTGTTCTGGTGTCGCGTTTATGGCTTTGGGTGCGGCACACGGAGTCCGTGGAAATTGGGATTCGGAGAGGCAGCTATTGATTTCCTTGAAAGGAGTTATATTGAGGAGACTGACAGTTGTCCTATCATGGTGCTGGATGCTCCGATAATTGACGAACATGTATGTTCCTTTCACTTGCTCAACTCGATGGCTGATACGGGACGCTCCAATGATTTCCTCTTGGAAGCAGTCGCAACTTACGGTGCATATACCTTCATGGATTGACTGATTGACATTGTCAATGCAGCTTACATCCAGAATTGTTAAAATTTCTACGATAATTTTGCTTACCTTTTGTCACATAATTTTTTCATTTTTTAAACGAACATTGTTTTTATTATCGGACTTTACACTTATCTTGTATGTCCTTGAGTCCGTTCTAAATCACTTGAACTCTGCGTTCTTGATATATGTATCCCTATTGGTTAGTGCTCCGATCATGGGGGGGTGTGAGATGGACTAAGCCACGCCCTATTTACAACACTAAGTTAGCATAGCCGAGATCATAGTTTACAAGCAAGCTTGTTGTTTCTGCTGCGCTGCACACGACACTGTTGTTATGTGTTATTCATTTTGTAAAATGCTGACTCGTCTTTGCCCTACAGAATAACAAACGGTTGTTATACATTCTTAACCGTGAAATGTGCCCTTGGTCTGTACATCATGCAAAGAACGCGTCTGGGTCACTAGAAGGTACAGAGTGTTGTGTTTAGATTGATCGTAGACACTTGTTAGACATATCATGCATACAGCTGCCAATGTTTGAAGGACGAGCGTCTTTAATATTGCAGAACAGTTTGGTTTTACATTCATTCGAACAAGAAGAGCTGATGTATGCTGTGAGAGCTGATCCTTTGATGTGATTCTACTAAGCTGATCTATACGGTATGGGGTCCCCCCTGTTAGCCTAAGAGACCTTCTAATAGTCTAATAATAATAATGTATTAGATTATAGTGAAAGGAGTGTGGCCATATACCACTGTCATTAATAGTATGATTGCTCCTTTCATTATATATGGTATTGTAATAATGCTCATGATTCTGATCTGTATTGTTAGTCTGCTAGTGTTAGCCAAAGTACTGCATCTTAGGACGCGAGGTTTATAAAATAAACTCTTTAAACTTTACCGTGTCTGTATTATTCCGTTGTGGACTAATAAATAAGTACGAACAGGTATTTCAGATTCCCACCACTCCTGAGAAATATCTAAGTCGCTTATTCTGGTTTGTCTATACATTGGGACCACCTAGCTAGATCTAGGTTAACGAATGAGATACTAAGCTAGTCGGATAAGGGGTTCTGGGTTCTGAGGAGGATTTTCTGGTACACCACAATTCTCTGAGGTCCTGGTCTCCTGCGCATAGTTCTGTGCAAAAGCAGAATCCCTGCAACAATGCAACGTTGAAGGGGGGACAAGGATGTGGAAAAACAGCCTGGCAGAGGACAGAAAGTCCACATCGTGAAAGTAAAACGTGAAGGAAAACAGGTCCGGAACACTAGATTAAAGAGAATTCACCCTAAAACGTCACCAGAAAGGCACGTCGCAATCCCAATCAACGATCCACAATGTACATAGCCAATAGACCTGAAGGAAAGGCCGCCAAGGTGGCAAAGACCACAAGGCAATGCATAAGGGGAAAGCGGGATGGTGGGGAAAAGCGTGAATGGATTTCACACCCCACAATCCAGGCGAAGGACTGGAAGGAACATATGATCTAGGAACAGAATGAATCAGACCGTGTTGGAGTGAGAGTAGAGCACCTTGCAAGAGGGCAAGCCACCCCAAGGAGGCGAGTATAGAAAAGCCTCCACCTGAAAAGGTCCTCGCAGAGCGGGGAGGACGGGCGGGCGTTAAGGAATCGGCGGCTAGACTATGTCTCTACCAGATACATCGTTACCGAAGGTAAGTAACTTGTAAATCTGATAAAGACGTCTAGCCACAGATTCCTTAACTTAGAATAGATACCAAAGCCATACCCACAGAGGAGGCGGGTCTACGACTGAACACCATGAAGTTGTAGAAAGAACTGAGTGGTCCATAAGGTGACTTAACATCATAATAAGGACAGAGCGCAGCTGACCCACCAGACCATGCCGCTCTAAAGGGAGCGGAAGCAATAGGAGGCAAGGGCAATAGAAGCTGTCACGAACAGCAGGAAAGAACCCATTTATGGAAAGTGAGTTGACAGAAAGAAGCACAGAGCCAGAACGGCCGTTGCGGAGTGAAAGGTAAAGATTTGAAAAAAGATTGATAAACCCACCAGAGTGGGAAAGATCTCCAGGATCGGAAGTGGCAACAGAAGCCAAAACAAGTACCGGTTGACCCAGAAAACAGTGTGAAAAAACACTGTGGAACCTGTACCTACAAAGGCATGTGGCACAGCAGAGGCAATAAGTTGCCCTTTTTACCCAGAAAGTGGCAACATGGTGAAGAAACCATATTTTAGACATGGCGAGTAGAAGGAGCGATGACTTCCAAAGAATCTGCATACTGGCTTAATATGCAAAACAGCGAAAGGAGCTGTGAGGAAACCGGCACCAGCAAGCCAGGAGCGACAAAAGTGGCAGAATACCAAATTATGACTCAAGATGCTGGTTGCATGAAAGTAGAAGACCCGCCAGGACTAGGCAATTTACAAGCATTTGAGCCTCACCAACCAGAGCAAAGATAGAAATGAACCCCAGCATGTTGTGTGGACACTGGAGCCATACGAAGAACGCAAAGAATCTGTGTAGGCTAGCAGAGCAGCCCAGGGCCACAGAAGAACAAGTTACTTACCTTCGGTAACGATGTATCTGTAAGAAACATTAGTTAGTTAGATTCCTCACCTTAGAATATCCCCAGGCGTCAGACTGGATCCGGAAGATTTTTCGTCAGCAATACCCCTTGCGCGTCGCTAGGCGTCGTCTGCGGCTCCGCGTCCGTCGTCGGCGTCGTGCGCCGGAATGACGTCGTCGGAGTACTTAGATGCCGCCCTCGCGCGCTGACGTCAGTTCTTGTACATAGCCTTCCGCGTCAGGAACGCAGAGCCATGCAAAGACCGACACTGGTGCCAAAAATAAAATCTAGGGGCCTGAAAAGGATAACCTTAACCCTAGATGTCAGTTCGCAGAACGGGGAGGATGGGTGGGTCGGTGAGGAATCTAACTAACTAATGTTTCTTACAGATACATCGTTACCGAAGGTAAGTAACTTGTTCATCTGAAAGAAACACGTTAGTTAGATTCCTCACCTTAGAATAGATACCCAAGCAATACCAACCCCGGTGGTGGGTCTGCGAACCAAGATCACACCAGAAAGTCCTGGAGGACAGAACGGCCAAAGAAGCCATCCCTCCGGACTTGGCTGTCAAGGCAATAATGCCTGGCAAACGTGTGTAGCGAAGCCCACGTCGCCGCCTGACAGATGTCCTGCAAAGGGACTCCCCGTCCCAAAGCAGTAGTAGCCGCTGTGGCCCGAGTAGAATGGGCGCGCAGCCCAACAGGAGGGTCCTTTTTTGCCAAAGAGTAACAAATTTTGATGCACAAAACGACCCACCGAGAGATGGTCCGTTTGTGCACAGCTTTCCCCTTCTTAGCACCCACGTATCCAACGAAAAGTTGGTCGTCCACCCGGAACTGCTTTGTGCGGTCCAAATAAAAGGAGAGCGCACGTTTTGGGTCCAGACGGTGGAGCCTCTCTTCCTCTTTGGAAGGATGCGGAGGCGGAAAGAAGGTGGGCAAGGTGACAGACTGCCCAAGATGAAATGGAGTCACTACTTTCGGAAGAAAGGAGGGACGAGGCCGAAGGACAACCTTGTCCGGATGAACAGACAGAAAAGGAGGCTTTGAAGATAAAGCCTGGAGCTCACTCACCCGTCTAGCCGAGGTGATGGCTACCAGAAAAGCAGTCTTAAGAGTCAGAAGACGAAGAGGACAATTGTGAAGATGCTCGAAGGGAGCGCACATCAGGAATGTCAAGACCAGATTCAAGTCCCACTGAGGTATTACAAAAGGGACAGGAGGGAACGTGTGAGTAATGCCTTTTAGAAAGCGTGTAACCACAGGGGACTTGAAAAGAGAAGGCTGATCAGGAAGCCGCAAGAAGGCAGAGATGGCAGCAAGATAACCTTTCAGGGAGCCCAGGGCAGAGCCCTGCCGGGCCAAAGAAAGAAGAAAGAGGAGAACCTCAGAAAGAGGGGCGGAAAGGGGATCCACAGCCTTTGCTGTGCACCATGCCACAAATTTGTTCCACCGGCAGGCGTATACCGTCTTTGTGGAGGGACGCCTGGCTGCCAGACTGATATCACAGACTTCAGGAGGCAAGTCAAATGGCATCAACTGCCGCCGCTCAATCTCCACGCATGGAGGTGGAGGCTGGACAGGTTCGGGTGGAGGACCGTCCCCTGCTGCTGCGACAGAAGATCCTCCCGAAGGGGCAGACGTATCGGGGGATCGGTCAACATACTGAGTAGCTCGGGATACCAGTATCTTCGTGCCCAATCCGGAGCCACCAAGATGACTTGGGCCCAGTCGTGCCTGATCTTCTTCAGCACTCTGGGCAGAAGTGGTATAGGCGGAAAGGCGTACAACAGACCGCAACTCCACTCGTGACGAAAAGCGTCGCCGAGCGAGTGCCGCCTTGGAAATTCCAACGCGCAGAACTGCTGACATTGCGCGTTCTCTTCGGTGGCGAATAGATCTAACCAAGGCTCTCCCCACTGCTGAAAGAGACCTTGCGCCACTTCGGAGTTCAGACGCCATTCGTGATCCATCATGCACCGGCGGCTGAGTTCGTCCGCTCTGGCGTTCAGAGAGCCCGCCAGATGTTGAACCACCAGGGTGACGCCCTGGTGTTCCAGCCACGTCCAGAGGCGCAGAGCCTCCTGACAAAGGGTCCACGACCCCACCCCGCCCTGTTTGTTGCAATACCACATGGCGGTGGTGTTGTCCGTGAACACCTGCACGACACTGCCCCTAACAGAGGGAAGGAAGGCTTTCAGTGCAAGTCGGATCGCTCTCAACTCCAACAGGTTGATGTGGAGACGAGACTCCGCCGGAGACCAGAGGCCTCTGATCTCCGCCTCTCCCATATGGCCACCCCATCCCAGGAGGGACGCATCCGTCACTACGACATGCTCCAGTTGGGGAAGGGAGAGGCTCCTGCCCATGACCCAATCGCGGTCCGTGAGCCACCACTGCAACTGCTGTGCAGTGCCCTCCGAGATCAAGACATGGTCGGACAGGTTTCCGTGATGCTGGGCCCACTGAAACTTCAGGTCCCACTGCAGAGCCCGCATGCGCCGCCTGGCGTGATGCACTAGTAGGATGCAGGAGGCAATCAGCCCCAGAAGCCGCAACACTAGCCTGACCGAAACCCAGGATAGAGGCCGAAAGATAGGAATCAGGGCCTGTATATCCCGGACCCGCTGTTCCGGTGGATAGACCCGGAACTGCGCCGAATCGAGAACCGCTCCGATGAAGAGGAGCTTCTGAGAGGGACTCAGGTGTGACTTCGGCACGTTGATGGAAAACCCCAGCAAATGCAGGAGATCCGCCGTAGTCTGGAGGTGGGAGACGACTGTCTGGGGCGAGCCCGCCTTCAACAACCAGTCGTCGAGATAGGGGAAGACTGGAACCCCTGATCTGTGCAGATGAGCTGCGACCACCGCCATCACTTTCGTGAACACCCGAGGGGCACTGGTGAGGCCGAAGGGGAGCACGGTAAACTGAAAGTGCTCTTGGCCCACCGTGAACCGCAGGTAACGCCGGTGGGCCGGCAGGACGGGGATGTGGAAATATGCGTCCTGCAAGTCCAAGGCTACCATCCAGTCTCCGGGGTCTAGGGCAGCTAGAACCTGAGCCAAAGTCAACATCTTGAACCGTTCCTTCCGGAGGAAGGCATTGACGTTCCGAAGGTCCAAGATAGGGC
Organism: Triturus cristatus; assembly: GCF_964204655.1. Taxonomy (NCBI): domain Eukaryota; kingdom Metazoa; phylum Chordata; class Amphibia; order Caudata; family Salamandridae; genus Triturus; species Triturus cristatus. Next base: position 1,166,898,418 of record NC_140591.1, on the reverse strand, counting down.
GTAGGCCCCCTTTGCCCTTCTTGGGAACCAGAAAGTAGTGGGAATAACAACCACGACCTACTTCTGGACTCGGAATGCGCTCGACGGCCCCCTTGGCCAAGAGGGCGGAAACTTCCTCGTGGAGAAGATGCAAATGCTCCCCCGAGATACGGTGGTGCTGCGGTGGCATGGCTGGAGGGGTCGTCTCGAAGGGGAGGGAGTAGCCCCTTCGGACGATTTGCAGCACCCACCTGTCCGATGTGATGGACCGCCAGTGGAGCAGGTGATGGCGAACTCTGCCGCCCACTGGCGTGGAATGGGCCTGAAAGCTCGGACTAGGAAGGCTTTGAGGCGGATGCTGCCGGGGTGGATGTGGGCTGACCTCGTCGTCCTCCAGATCCGCCTCGGCGGAAACCACGTCCGCGCGCAGGTTGGTTCTGCGGCTGGTGGCTAGGCGCACGTGAGGAGGCACCCCTTCCTTGGCCACGAAAGGGGCGAAAAGCGGAAGATTGCGACCGCAGGGCCGAGAGGCCCAAGGACTTGGCCGTAGCCCGGGAGTCCTTAAAGCGGTTCAGCGCACTGTCCGCCTTCTCGCCAAACAGGCGAGTGCCATCAAACGGCATGTCAATGAGAGTGCTCTGGACATCGCCGGAAAACGACGTGGACCGCAGCCAGGCGTGACGTCGAAGCGCCACTGAGGTGGAAATGGCCCTACCCAGCGAGTCCGTGGTGTCAAGCCCACAACGTATAGCATGTCGCGCGGCATCCCTCCCATCGGCCAGAGCCTGGGTAAGTCGTGTCTGGACCTCCTCCGGACACAGGGGCAGCGCGTCCTCCACCGCATCCCACAGAGAGTGGGAATAACGGTCCAAGAGACAAGCGGTGTTCAAAGACCGCAGGCCCAAACTAAGGGAAGAGAACAGTTTCTTGCCAAACTGCTCCAGTCTCTTGGAATCCCGGTCCGGCGGGGCGGTCGGGAAAGAGGATTGGGAGGTGGAGGCCTGGATAACCAGGCTCTCAGGGGTAGGGTGTTGGGACAGAAAACTGGGGTCGCCCGGAGCAGGGCGGTGGCGCCTGGCAACGTTCCTGTCCACAGGAGGAACTGTGGAGGGCTTGGACCAGGTGCCCTGTAGAACGTCAGTGAGGGCCTCATTGAATGGCAGCAGAGGCTCAGTGGAGCTTGCCGCAGACTGAAGCACCTCAGTGAGGACGTTCGTCCTCACAGCCACGGCAGGTAGCTCGAGCCCAAGGGCTGCGGCCGCCTTGCGCAGCACCACGGAGAAAGCAGCACCCTCCTCCGAAGCCACAGTCGGAGGAGAGATGAATCCAGTGTCTGGCGAGGTATCCAGACCACTGGCCTCCCCAGTTCATCTGCCCAGTCCTGGGACAGTTGGGCCTGAGCGGCCATAGGATCCTCGGATCCCTCCCAGTAGTCCCCATCATCCGACTCCTGGTGTAGAGGAGAAAGTAACGGAGCCGGGCGGTAGACAAAATGTGTCTCTAGCGGCGTCGATCTCGGCGTCCATCGACGCCGGACCGGCGCCGGGCCCGGACCGGGACTGAACTGGGGCACGACGTCGAGCGGAGTCGACGTCGGCGTCGGGGGTGGAACCGGAGTCGACGCCGGTGGAGGAGTGACAAGGTTGACCGGCGTCGACGGGGACTCGAGAACGGGTCCCTCGGGCGCTTGCGGCGTCGAGGCCGGAGCCGTCAACGGCGCCGGGGCCGGAGCCGCCGGCTGGCAAGGCAGCCCAGTCGGGTCCGCGGGGCCCGAAGGCGCACCAGCGGGTGCCGACGGCGGAGCCAGGTTCCTCATGGCCGAGAGGAAGGCACTGACTTCCGCCGGCGTCGCGTTAGTCCCAGGGACCGGAGGGTATGGGGACGGACGCGGCACCTGCGGCTCCGCCGGAGCTGCGGGGGTGGAACCACCCTGACCCTCGACCGAGTCGCCCGACCGGCGAGGGGAGTCCGAAGAGCGATGTCGCCTCTTGGACTTCTTGGAATGCTTCGACTTACCCGAAGACTTGGATCCCGACGACCGATGGTGACGTCGGCTGCGGCTCCGCGACCGATCCTTGGACCTCCTCCTGGACCGGGATCGAGAGGCGCGCGGAGCCGAGTGGCGAATCTCGAGAAGCTTACGGGACCGCTCCCGTCTAGCCTTCGAGGTCAGGGCCTTGCAGTCCGAACACGACTCCGCGTCATGATCGAGGCCCAAGCAGTAAAGACACCGGCGGTGATGGTCCGTGACCGACATCAGTCGGCTACAGTCCGTAAAGGCTTTAAACCCAGGCATCCTACCGGCACCGGTGTCGAGACTCGATCAAAAAGGATCAAAAAAGGTAGTCAAAAATTGACTAAAGGGGTAGCTCTCCCGGATCTGCGCTTACTGGCGCGGAAAAAAGAAGAACTGACGTCAGCGCGCGAGGGCGGCGTCTAAGTACTCCGACGACGTCATTCCGGCGCACGACGCCGACGACGGACGCGGAGCCGCAGACGACGCCTAGCGACGCGCAAGGGGTATTGCTGACGAAAAATCTTCCGGATCCAGTCTGACGCCTGGGGACATTCTAAGGTGAGGAATCTAACTAACGTGTTTGTGAGAAGTTGGCCTGATGTATGATGTCACTAGTTATAGTGTACACCTTATATCAGTCCAAATACCCTTATGGTGATTGGTTGTAAAGTCAACCTTATAGACCAGCTATCCTAGTGGTAGCATGGACAAGAGCAGTCTTAGGCTAAACTCTGAATGGCATGTGAAGCCAGCTGTGATACCATATATAATCCCTTGAATACCAAATGAAAGGACACCACAACAGATATATATATAAAATAAAGTGTATTTATTCTAAGCAAACCCTCAGCACTCTTTATGAGATTAGAGGTAAGTACAACACAGTCTTATTTATGCATACATTAAGTCACACAGGTAAGTAATACAGTTAGGCCCTAGGGGCCACGCAAACCATATACTAAGTAAGTGGTATAAGAACCACTGTCACGGAAATAGAATAGGCCTAGGCCTAGGGAATCGCTGGGGCTACACTACACTAGCGTTAGTTAGGAAGTGGGAGGCCCACGGGATTCGTGTGCAGAGTGGAAACACTCACGCGTAATGCGTAAAAGTCAATAGCAATAGTACAGTTTAGAAAACGGTAGATTTAGGACACTTCCGGAGTACCTAGGAAGTTGAGACTTGAAAACTAGACACTAGGATAGTCACTATCCTGATGAGCACCGGAGTACCCAAGTTACCTAGCCCACAGGCTGCGGGTGCATAGGGGTGAAGATGCGTCGTTTTCGTCGTCGACTCCTATGGATGCCTGAAGAAAGATGCTGACAGGCAGTCAGTGAAGAGTGTCCGGTGGATCCCAGGGCTGGGATCAAGAAGAGAAGAAACCTGCAAGCAGAAGGGACAGAGTCAAGGTCACTAGCCAGTGACCACGTGGAACCAGGAAGGAACCAGGCGATGTCGTGAAGATTGCAGGTGAAGGTGAAGCTTGTCGCTGCAGCCAGGAGGACCAGGAAGCGTCGAGGACGACCAGGACCAGGAGGCGAGCTGTCCCACGAAGGCTCTTGCTGTCGGCGGCGTCGAAGTTGGACTAGGACTCACCAAGCCTTGGCAAGCGGAACCCACGAAGAACGAAGGACTTGCTTCTGGTGCACACCAGGAAGGTCTGGGGTGCTTCTTCTTTGCAGAGAAGCGGGAGCCAGTCTGGAGGAGCCAAACCAGTGCAGAAGATTTCAGGGTGCATCGTCACAAAGGCCACTAGCCAGCGGGCAAGCAATCGGACAGACGCGGCAAGCAGGAAAATGCTGAAGGGCCCCGCGTAGGACTCGTGGAGTGTGGGGGGCTGATCTTCGGTGCAGATGGTGCTTGGGGTTGGGGCTTCTCAATCCCCGGTGCACAACTTCGAGGGTACCTCAGAAGCTGCGCTTTAAGTTACTAGCCACTTTTTCCAGGTAGCCGGTCCCACGTCGCTCGTCGCCTCCACGGATCTCAGCTCTGCTGTAGATGTGGATCAGGGTCGGAGAAGTCTGGAAGTCAAGGCTCTGGTCAGGCTCTGCAGTCGGTTCCTCGTAGAACGTGGGCAAAGCAAAGGGTAGTCTCTTGATGGTGCCTGTTTGCACAGGGTAGCCACTCCTTGGCTACAAGGGAGATTCTTCAGTCTTCTTCTTTTGTCGAATGTCGAAGGTCCAGAGTTTCTGTTCAGTTTTGCAGGTTCAGGATAATCTAAAGTCTTGAGGCCCAACTCCCACTCTTATACTAATCTGGGGGGCTGGGATACCTGCTAGGTCACGCCTTATGGGTGGGACCTGGGAGGGGGTGGTTACACCCACTTCCCTTTGTCCAGTTTCGCGCCAGAGCTGGGGCTGGAGTGCCCCAGCGTCGGTTTGAACTGGACTATGCAAGGAACACCTTGTGTGCCCCAGGCATGTCTCATTCCTTTCAGCCCACCCTGCCCCAATACACTAAAGGCTGTCTGGGGAGGTGCTAGCACCTCCCCAAGCAGGAAACCTATTGTCCAGGCCTCCCTGGCTGGGATCACTCCCAGCTGCAGGACGTCAGACTTGTGTCGTGGCAGCAGCATCCATTTTGTGATGCTGAGGCTTGTTCAGAGGCTAACAGTTGAAGTATGATTTTAACATGTCTTTCCCTCTAGAAGGGGGGAATAATATTCTCATGTCCAGAACTGGCATGGGGGTAGTATTCCACAGTGTTAGACACCTTACACGACATGTTTCGATAAAGCCAAACCATAGTTACCATAACCGTCTAAGATTATAAGGCACTTTAAGAGTATATGGTAGGCTATATCATAGAACAGCTATAAGGACAAGGTTCCGAAAGCTGCAGACAGGCTCAGCTCATGCTAGAGCACCATCTCACATGTTACCAAGCACCCTGCCTCCAGGATTGTCAAGGCCTGCCATAGGAGTGACGAACAAGTTACTTACCTTCGGTAACGATGTATCTGTAAGAAACATTAGTTAGTTAGATTCCTCACCTTAGAATATCCCCAGGCGTCAGACTGGATCCGGAAGATTTTTCGTCAGCAATACCCCTTGCGCGTCGCTAGGCGTCGTCTGCGGCTCCGCGTCCGTCGTCGGCGTCGTGCGCCGGGATGACGTCGTCGGAGTACTTAGACGCCGCCCTCGCGCGCTGACGTCAGTTCTTGTACATAGCCTTCCGCGCCAGGAACGCAGAGCCATGCAAAGACCGACACTGGTGCCAAAAATAAAATCTAGGGGCCTGAAAAGGATAACCTTAACCCTAGATGTCAGTTCGCAGAACGGGGAGGATGGGAGGGTCGGTGAGGAATCTAACTAACTAATGTTTCTTACAGATACATCGTTACCGAAGGTAAGTAACTTGTTCATCTGAAAGAAACACGTTAGTTAGATTCCTCACCTTAGAATAGATACCCAAGCAATACCATCCCCGGTGGTGGGTCTGCGAACCAAGATCACACCAGAAAGTCCTGGAGGACAGAACGGCCAAAGAAGCCATCCCTCCGGACTTGGCTGTCAAGGCAATAATGCCTGGCAAACGTGTGTAGCGAAGCCCACGTCGCCGCCTGACAGATGTCCTGCAAAGGGACTCCCCGTCCCAAGGCAGTAGTAGCCGCCGTGGCCCGAGCAGAATGGGCGCGCAGCCCAACAGGAGGGTCCTTTTTAGCCAAGGAATAGCAGATTTTTATACACAAAACGACCCACCGAGAGATGGTCCTTTTGTGCACAGCTTTCCCCTTCTTAGCGCCCACGTACCCAACAAAAAGCTGGTCGTCCACCCGGAACTGTTTTGTGCGGTCCAGATAAAAGGAGAGCGCACGTTTTGGGTCCAGACGGTGGAGCCTCTCTTCCTCTTTGGAAGGATGCGGAGGCGGAAATAAGGTGGGCAAGGTGACAGACTGCCCAAGGTGAAATGGAGTCACCACTTTAGGAAGAAAGGAGGGACGAGGCCGAAGGACAACCTTGTCCGGATGAACAGACAGAAAAGGAGGCTTTGAAGATAAAGCCTGGAGCTCACTCACCCGTCTAGCCGAGGTGATGGCTACCAGAAAAGCAGTCTTTAGAGTTAGAAGACGAAGAGGGCAATTGTGAAGAGGCTCGAAGGGAGCGCACATCAGGAATGTCAATACCAGGTTCAAGTCCCACTGAGGCATTACAAAGGGGACAGGAGGGAACGTGTGTGTAATGCCTTTGAAAAAACGTGTGAACACAGGGGACTTGAAAAGAGAAGGCTGATCAGGAAGCCGCAAGAAGGCAGAGATGGCAGCAAGATAACCTTTCAGAGTGCCCAGGGCAGAGCCCTGCCGGGCCAGAGAAAGAAGGAAGAGGAGAACCTCAGAAAGAGGGGTGGAAAGGGGATCCACAGCCTTTGCTGTGCACCATGCCACAAATTTGTTCCACCGGCAGGCGTATACCGTCTTTGTGGAGGGACGCCTGGCTGCCAGAATGATATCACAGACTTCAGGAGGCAAGTCAAATGGCATCAACTGCCGCCGCTCAATCTCCACGCATGGAGGTGGAGGCTGGACAGGTTCGGGTGGAGGACCGTCCCCTGCTGCTGCGACAGAAGATCCTCCCGAAGGGGCAGACGTATCGGGGGATCGGTCAACAGACTGAGTAGCTCGGGATACCAGTATCTTCGTGCCCAATCCGGAGCCACCAAGATGACTTGGGCCCGGTCGCGCCTGATCTTCTTCAGCACTCTGGGCAGAAGTGGTATAGGCGGAAAGGCGTACAACAGACCGCAACTCCACTCGTGACGAAAAGCGTCGCCGAGCGAGTGCCGCCTTGGAAATTCCAACGCGCAGAACTGCTGACATTGCGCGTTCTCTTCGGTGGCGAATAGATCTAACCAAGGCTCTCCCCACTGCTGAAAGAGGCCTTGTGCCACTTCGGAGTTCAGACGCCATTCGTGATCCATCATGCACCGGCGGCTGAGTTCGTCTGCTCTGGCGTTCAGAGAGCCCGCCAGATGTTGAACCACCAGGGTGACGCCCTGGTGTTCCAGCCATGTCCAGAGGCGCAGAGCCTCCTGACAAAGGGTCCACGACCCCACCCCGCCCTGTTTGTTGCAGTACCACATGGCGGTGGTGTTGTCCGTGAACACCTGCACGACACTTCCCCTGACAGAGGGAAGGAAGGCTTTCAGTGCAAGCCGGATCGCTCTCAACTCCAACAGGTTGATGTGGAGACGAGACTCCGCCGGAGACCAGAGGCCTCTGATCTCCGCCTCTCCCATATGGCCACCCCATCCCAGGAGGGACGCATCCGTCACTACGACATGCTCCGGTTGGGGAAGGGAGAGGCTCTTGCCCTTGACCCACTCGCGGTCCGTGAGCCACCACTGCAACTGCTGTGCAGTACCCTCCGAGATCAAGACATGGTCGGACAGGTTGCCGTGATGCTGGGCCCACTGAAACTTCAGGTCCCACTGCAGAGCCCGCATGCGCCGCCTGGCGTGATGCACTAGTAGGATGCAGGAGGCCATCAGCCCCAGAAGCCGCAACACTAGCCTGACCGAAACCCGGGATAGAGGCCGAAAGATGGGAATCAGGGCCTGTATATCCCGGACCCGCTGTTCCGGTGGATGGACCCGGAACTGCGCCGAATCGAGAACCGCTCCGATGAAGAGGAGCTTCTGAGAGGGACTCAAGTGTGACTTCGGCACGTTGATGGAAAACCCCAGCAAATGCAGGAGATCCGCCGTAGTCTGGAGGTGGGAGACGACTGCCCGGGGCGAGCCCGCCTTCAACAACCAGTCGTCGAGATAGGGGAAGACTGGGACCCCTGATCTGCGCAGATGAGCTGCGACCACCGCCATCACTTTCGTGAACACCCGAGGGGCACTGGTGAGGCCGAAGGGGAGCACGGTAAACTGAAAGTGCTCTTGGCCCACCGTGAACCGCAGGTAACGCCGGTGGGCCGGCAGGACGGGGATATGGAAATATGCGTCCTGCAAGTCCAACGCTACCATCCAGTCTCCAGGGTCTAGGGCAGCTAAAACCTGAGCCAACGTTAGCATCTTGAACCTTTCCTTTCGGAGGAAGGCATTGACGTTCCGGAGGTCCAAGATAGGGCGCAGGCCCCCCTTGCCCTTCTTGGGAACCAGAAAGTAGTGGGAATAACAACCACGACCTACTTCTGGACTCGGAACGCGCTCGACGGCCCCCTTGGCCAAGAGAGCCGAAACTTCCTCGCGGAGAAGATCCAAATGATCCCCCGAGATACGGTGGTGGTGCGGTGGCATGGCTGGAGGGGTCGTCTCGAAGGGGAGGGAGTAGCCCCTTCGGACGATCTGCAGCACCCACCTGTCCGATGTTATGGACCGCCAGTGGAGCAGGTGATGGCGAACTCTGCCGCCCACTGGCGTGGTATGGGCCTGAAAGCTCGGACTAGGAGGGCTTTGAGGCGGATGCTGCCGGGGTGGAAGTGGGCTGACCACGTCGGCCTCCATTTCCGCCACGGCGGAAGCCACGTCCGCGACCGCGCGCAGGTTGGTTCTGCGGCTGGTGGCTTTGCGGACGTGAGGAGGCGCCCCTTCCTTGGCCACGAAAGGGGCGAAAAGCGGAGGTGTGCGCCCGCGGAGCCGAGAGGCCCAAGGACTTGGCCGTAGCCCGGGAGTCCTTAAAGCGGTTCAGCGCACTGTCCGCCTTCTCACCAAACAGGCGAGTGCCATCAAAGGGCATGTCCATGAGGGTGTTCTGGACATCCCCGGAAAATGACGTGGACCGCATCCAGGCGTGGCGGCGGAGCGCCACCGTGGTGGAAATCGCCCGACCTAGCGAGTCCGTGGTGTCAAGCCCACATCTTATGGCGTGCCGTGCTGCATCCCTCCCATCGGCCAAAGCCTGGGTAAGACGCGTCCGGACCTCCTCCGGACACAGGGGCAGCACGTCCTCCACCGTATCCCACAGGGAATGGGAATAACGGTCCAAGAGACAGGCGGTATTTAAGGACCGCAGGCCCAAACTAAGGGACGAGAACAGTTTCTTGCCAAACTGCTCGAGTCTCTTGGAATCCCGGTCCGGCGGAGCGGTCGGGAAGGAGGATTGGGAAGTAGAGGCCTGGATAACCAGACTCTCGGGGGTGGGGTGTTGGGACAGGAAACTGGGGTCGCCCGGAGCAGGGCGGTGGCGCCTGGCAACGTTCCTATCCACAGGAGGAACTGTGGAGGGCTTGGACCAGGTGCCCTGCAGAACGTCAGTGAGGGCCTCGTTGAACGGCAGCAGAGGCTCAGTGGAGCTTGCTGAGGTTTGAAGCACCTCAGTGAGGATGTTGGTCCTCACAGCCACGGCAGGCAACTCGAGCCCAAGGGCCTCAGCCGCCTTGCGCAGCACCACAGAAAATGCTGCACCCTCCTCCGAAGCCACGGTCGGAGGAGAAGTGAATCCAGCGTCTGGCGAGGTGTCCAGCCCACTGGCCTCCCCCAGTTCATCTGCCCAGTCCTGAGAAAGCTGTGACTGAACAGCCAGAGGGTCCTCGAACCCCTCCCAGTCGCCCCCTTCTTCCGATTCCTGATAAACAGGAGGAATGATCGGAACCGGACTGTAGAGATGGTAGGACTCAAGCGGCGTCGGATGCGGCGTCGGCGGACGCCGTGCCGGCGTCGGGTCCGGATGAGGGCTAAACTGGGGCGTCGGCGTCACAGGCGTCGGCGTCGGCGGCGCCGGTGACGGCGTCGGTGGTTCAGGCGTCGGCGCCGGTGGAGGAGTGACTAGGTCAACCGGCGTCGACTGGGGCCCAGGCAAGGGCCCCGCGGGGACCTGCGGCGTCGAGACCGGAGTCGTCGACGGCGCCGGGGCCGGAGCCGCCGGCACGCGAGGTCGCCCAGTCGAGTCCGCGGGGCCCGAAGGCGCGCCAGCGGGCGTCGACGGCGGGGCCAGGCTCCTCATGGCCGAGAGGAAGGCACTGATCTCCGCCGGCGCCGCGTCAGCCCCAGGGACCGGAAGGTATGGGGGCGGACGCGGCACCTGCGGCTCCGCCGGAGCCGCGGGGGTGGAACCACTTGGACCCTCGGCCGAGTCGCGCGACCGGCGAGGGGAGTCCGAAGAGCGATGTCGCCGCTTGGACTTCTTAGAGTGTTTGGACTTACCCGACGACTTGGAGCCCGACGATCGATGGTGGCGTCGGCTAGTGCTCCGCGAGCGATCCTTGGACCTCCTCCTGGACCGGGATCGCTCACGACGCGGAGCCGAGTGGCGAAGCTCGAGAAGCTTGCGGGACCGCTCCCGCCTAGCCTTCGAAGTCAGGGCCTGACAGTCGTTGCACGACTCCGCGTCGTGGTCGGGGCCTAAGCAGTAGAGGCACCGGCGGTGGTGATCGGTCACCGACATCAGTCGATGACAATCCTCGCAAGCCTTGAACCCAGGCATCCTACCGGCACCAGATGTCGACAGACAAGGATCAAAAATGATCAAATAGATTTAGTCAAAAAAGACTAAAAGGGGTAGCTCTCCCGGATCTGCGCTTACTGGCGCGGAAAAAAGAAGAACTGACGTCAGCGCGCGAGGGCGGCGTCTAAGTACTCCGACGACGTCATCCCGGCGCACGACGCCGACGACGGACGCGGAGCCGCAGACGACGCCTAGCGACGCGCAAGGGGTATTGCTGACGAAAAATCTTCCGGATCCAGTCTGACGCCTGGGGATATTCTAAGGTGAGGAATCTAACTAACGTGTTTCTTTCAGATTGATAGGTACACATGTGTCTATATGTAAGTTAGGTATAGGAATACTACACCTAAGCAAGGGGTGATTACACGACCTTGCCCCAGCTGAGTGATCAGCCAGTTGTGTCAAAATGGAAGGCCAGGCCAGGGGTGGCATAATACATGCTGCAGCCCCTGGTAAGCCTAGGGTACACCTATGCCCTGGGTACCTAGGGTACACTGTACAGGGGCCAATAAGGTGATCCTATCCAAATGGGTTATGCACCTAAAGTACATAGTATTAATTTAGAGAGAGAACAGCAGGGCTGTGGGTCTGATTAGCAGGCCCACAGCCACATCTAAGTCGAAAACCAGTAAAGCAAAAGCAAAAAGTGGGGGTGAACATAGAAAGCAGACCCTACTCTCCTACACAACCCCCCCTCAAACTTAGGGACATTAAACTAACCTTGACCAGTTGAGTCTTCATGTTCTAAGTGGAAATATCTGGAGAGTCCATCTGCATTGGCATGGTCAGTCCCAGGTCTATGTTCCACTGTGAAGTCCATCCCCTGTAGGGAAATGGACCACCTAAGAAGTTTGGGATTTTCACCCTTCATCTGATTTAGCCACAAGAGGGGCTTATGGTCTGTCTGAATCTTGAAGTGAGTGCCAAACAAGTATGGCCTCAGCTTCTTCAGGGCCCAAAGCACAGCAAAGGCCTCCCTCTCAATAGCTGACCAACGTTTCTCTCTAGGGGTCAGCCTTCTACTTATAAAAGCAATGGGCTGGTCTTGACCATCTACATTCAGTTGTGAAAGAACAGCTCCCACACCTAACTCAGAAGCATCTGTCTGGACAATGAACTCTTTGGAGTAGTCTGGACTTTTCAGAATAGGTGCACTGCACATGGCCTGCTTCAGGTCATCAAATGCTTTTTGACAGCTTACTGTCCACTGAACTTTCTTTGGCATCTTCTTGGAGGTCAAGTCATTAAGTGGTGTCACTATGGACCCACAATTCTTAACAAACTTTCTGTAGTACCCAGTCAGGCTTAAGAAAGCTCTGACCTGAGTCTGGGTAGTTGGAGGAGCCCAGTCCTTTATGGTCTGGATCTTGCTCTCCAGTGGTTGAACCTGACCCCCACCAACTAGGTGGCCCAGGTATACAACCTTGCTCTGCCCTATCTGGCACTTAGTGGCCTTGATAGTGAGGCCTGCCTTTTGCAGGGCCTCTAAAACATTCCTCAGGTGGACCAGGTGATCCTCCCAGGTGGAGCTAAAGACAGCAATATCATCAAGATAAGCTGCACAATAATCATCCAACCCAGTAAGGACTTGATTCACCAACCTTTGGAAAGTGGCAGGTGCATTCTTCAAACCAAAGGGCATTACCACAAATTGATAATGTCCTCCTGGGGTCGAGAAAGCAGTTTTGGCCTTTGCACTCTCAGCTAGTCTGATTTGCCAGTAGCCTGCTGTTAGGTCAAATGTGCTCAAAAACTTAGCAGCTGCCAGTCTGTCAATGAGCTCATCTGCCCTAGGTATTGGGTGGGCATCTGTCCTAGTGACAGCATTGAGACCTCTGTAATCCACGCAAAACCTCATCTCTCTCTTACCATCTTGGGTGTGAGGTTTTGGCACAAGGACTACAGGACTAGCCCAAGGGCTCTCTGAAGGTTCAATGACTCCCAGCTCCAACATCTTTTGTACCTCAACTTTTATGCAGTCCCTGACATGGTCAGGTTGCCTGTAGATTTTACTCTTCACAGGCAGACTGTCACCAGTGTCCACCTCATGGGTGCACCAGTTTGTCTGACTTGGGGTCAGAGAGAACATATGTCTGTAGGATTGCAGAACCTGTCTGCAGTCCTGTTGCTGATGGACAGTGAGGCTGTCAGAAAAGACCACACCATCAACTGAGCCATCATCAGGGTTCTGAGTCAACAGGTCTGGGAGAGGGTCACTCTCTTCCTCCTGCCCCTCATCTGTAGCCATGAGTAGCCCCATGTCTGCCCTGTCAACATATGCCTTCAATCTGTTGACATGAAGCACCCTGTGGGGGCTTCTGGGAGTCCCAAGGTCCACCAAGTAGGTGACTTCTCCCTTTTTCTCAACAATAGTGTGGGGTCCAGACCATTTGTCTTGGAGTGCTGCTGGGGCCACTGGCTCCAACACCCACACTTTCTGTCCTGGCTGGTAAACAGTCAGTACAGCCTTTTGGTCATGCCAAGCTTTTTGGAGTTCTTGGCTTGCCTCAAGGTTTTTAGAAGCCTTCTTCATATACTCTGCCATCCTGGAGCGGAGACCAAGTACATAATCCACTATGTCTAGTTTGGGTTGTCTGAGAGGTCTCTCCCATCCTTCCTTCACCAAACACAGGGGTCCTCTTACAGGATGCCCAAACAAAAGCTCAAAAGGGCTGTAGCCAACCCCCTTTTGTGGGACCTCTCTGTAAGCAAACAGAAGGCAGGGTAAAAGGATGTCCCATCTTCGCCTCAGCTTGTCTGGTAATCCTTTTATCATTCCCTTTAGGGTCTTGTTGAATCTCTCAACAAGCCCATTGCACTGTGGGTGATAGGGTGTGGTGAACTTATAGTTAACACCACACTCCTTCCACATTGCAGTCAAGTATCCTGACATGAAGGTGGTACCTCTGTCAGAAATGACCTCCTTTGGAAAGCCCACTCTGGAGAATACTCCAAGCAGGGCTCTTGCCACAACAGGAGCTGTTGTGGTCCTCAGGGGAATTGCTTCTGGGTACCTGGTGGCATGGTCCACTATCACCAGTATGAATCTGTGCCCAGATGCTGTTTGTGGGTCCATTGGTCCTACAATATCTATGCCCACTCTTTCAAAGGGGACCCCCACCACAGGTAGTGGTATGAGGGGGGCCTTTGTGGTGCCACCTGATTTGCCACTGGCTTGGCAGGTGACACAGGAGCGACAAAACTCCTTAGTATCTTCTGACATATGGGGCCAGTGAAAGTGAGGGACAAGCCTGTCCCAAGTCTTGTTCTGGCCTAAATGTCCTGCAAGGGGAATATCATGGGCCAAGGTTAGAAGGAAGCCTCGGAACTTCAGTGGTATGACTAACCTCCTGGATGCACCAGGCTTGGGGTCTCTAGCCTCTGAATACAGTAGCCCTTCATCCCAATACACTCTATGGGTACCTTGAGCATTCCCTGCAGCCTCAGCAGCAGCCAGCTGTCTGAGGGGTTCAAGAGAGGGGCAGTCTAATTGAGCCTGCCTCAGATCTGCCCTTGAAGGTCCCCCTGTCCCAAGAAACTCAACCTGATCAGGTTCAAGTTCTTCTAGGACAGTTCCTTCAGGGCTCTCAGAATCATCCTCCTGGGAGGGCTGATCCACCACCTGAGGCAGGGGGGAAGGCACAGCCTTAACCCTACTGCTCTTTCTCTTGGGTTGTGACTGGTCCATAGTTTTAGGATCCAGCACTTGTTCAGTGGTGCACTTTTTGGCCTGTGACCTGGTCACAGCAAGGACATGTGCATCTATCCCCAGCATTTCTGCATGGGTCCTATACTTCACTTCAGACCAAACTGAAGTTTCAAGATCATTGCCCAGTAAACACTCTACAGGAAGGTCTGAACTAACAACAACTTTCTTGAGGCCAGTTACCCCTCCCCAGGAGAAGTTAACAATAGCCACACTATGGGAGGTAGTGGCATTGCTAGCGTTGGTCACTAGGTAATTCTCACCTAGTATGATCTGTCCAGGGTCCACAAAGGCAGGTGTCACCATTGTGACACTAGCCCCAGTGTCCCTGTAGGCCTGAGCCATTCTTTGGTTGATAAAAGGTGTCTGTCTGTACTTGCCCAGGTTACTGGGGCCTACAGTAGAGGACAAAGCTAAGTCCCCATCACAGATCAGAACAGCCTGAGTAGGTATTCTGACTAGGCCAGAATCCTCCTCAGTTCCCAGGGTTAACCCTACTACACCCTTTTGCTGGGAACCACCACTTACAGCTGAACTAGGGGGTACAGTTGCCTTAGGGGCAATGGTGGCTGGGGGCTTATCCTTTTTGGTGCACTCACTAAACCAATGTGAGTTGGACTTACAATAGTTGCACCATGGTTTCTTTTGGCCATCTTTCTTTTTATCCTTTTTGGGACCACCCTCCCCCTGAGCCTTTTGGGGGCCTGGTGAAGACTTCTGGTCTTTTTGTTTCTGATCATTACCCTTCTGGTCTGCCTTTTTCTGATCACCGCCCTGGTTCTGGTTTTTCTGCTTAACTCTAGTCCTGACCCATCTATCTGCCTTCTTTCCCAATTCTTGGGGAGAAGTCAGATCAGAATCAATCAGGTGTTGATGCAATAGCTGGTTTTGACAGTTGTTAAGTATTTGTTCTCTCATGATCAAATTATACAATCCTGTATAGTCCTTAACCTTACTTCACATTAGCCAGCCTTCCAGAGCCTTAGTGGCACAATCTACAAAGTCAGTCCAGTCCTGAGTCTGTGTCTTCTGGGTATCCCTGAACAACAACCTGTATTGTTCAGTGGTTAGGCCAAACCCATCAATCAGAGCACTCTTCAGGACAGTGTAATTATCTGCATCCTCATCACTAACTGTGAGGAGCTTGTCTCTTCCTTTCTCAGAGAAGGAGAGCCACAAGATAGCTGCCCACTGACTTTGGGGTACCTGCTGTACTTTGCAAGCTCTCTCCAAAGCAGTTATCCATTTGTGGATGTCATCCCCACACTTGTAGGGAGGGACAATCTTGCTCAGGTTTCTATTATCATAGTGCCTGTCTCTATCTCTAGGAATGTTGCTGCCACCAGTGGGTTCTAACCCACTTAACTTGTGTTCTCTAGCCAGAGCAAACTTCTCTTTGGCAAGGGCAAGTTCTTCCCTCTGAATCCTCAGATTAGCCTCCCTCATTCTGGCTGCATGCTCCTTTCTCTCAGGTGAAGTCATTCCCCTGTGAGAGGAAGCATTAGAGATGCTAGAGACATGGGAGTGGATGGATTCCCTTGAAGGGGATCTGTCCCTCCTGCTTCTCTGTGTAAGCCTACTTGTGGGTCTGTATGGGGGGACCCCATGCAAACTCCCATGTAAACTTAGGTTAGCCTGGCTAAGTCTTCCTACTTGGCCCTGGCTGTCTACCTCTCCATCTGAAGCCCCATCTGACTCCTCTGTGGTGGGTAGACCCTCCTCTGTACCTAGGGTACCTGCCTGAGATGCCCTAAGAGTATCATACTCCTCTAGGAGTTGTCTTAACTGAAGGAGGGTAGGGTTTGCACCCTGTTTTATTCCTCTGGAGGTACACAAGTGTCTCATCTCCTGGAATGTTAAGGTATCATATCTAGAGGGGGTCTTTTGCAGACCTGATCCTCCTGAGAGAGCATCCACTTGATCTCCTCTCAGAGACATGATCTAGTGAGGGTGTGGTGTGTGCACCCACCTACACTAGTTGTATCTACTAAACCTCTCTAGTAGTTGTAGTCAGGGTGTGTTACTCCCTTCAACCTACAACTACAAAGTCCAGTAGGACTTAAGTATTATAATCTATGTTATATGTACCTAGACAATATCTGTGTGATCTTTCAATTTAGTATCTCAAGATTACAATGGTATTACAACAGCAAGCTCAGATCCCAACCGCTGCTCACCAACGTGAGAAGTTGGCCTGATGTATGATGTCACTAGTTATAGTGTACACCTTATATCAGTCCAAATACCCTTATGGTGATTGGTTGTAAAGTCAACCTTATAGACCAGCTATCCTAGTGGTAGCATGGACAAGAGCAGTCTTAGGCTAAACTCTGAATGGCATGTGAAGCCAGCTGTGATACCATATATAATCCCTTGAATACCAAATGAAAGGACACCACAACAGATATATATATAAAATAAAGTGTATTTATTCTAAGCAAACCCTCAGCACTCTTTATGAGATTAGAGGTAAGTACAACACAGTCTTATTTATGCATACATTAAGTCACACAGGTAAGTAATACAGTTAGGCCCTAGGGGCCACGCAAACCATATACTAAGTAAGTGGTATAAGAACCACTGTCATGGAAATAGAATAGGCCTAGGCCTAGGGAATCGCTGGGGCTACACTACACTAGCGTTAGTTAGGAAGTGGGAGGCCCACGGGATTCGTGTGCAGAGTGGAAACACTCACGCGTAATGCGTAAAAGTCAATAGCAATAGTACAGTTTAGAAAACGGTAGATTTAGGACACTTCCGGAGTACCTAGGAAGTTGAGACTTGAAAACTAGACACTAGGATAGTCACTATCCTGATGAGCACCGGAGTACCCAAGTTACCTAGCCCACAGGCTGCGGGTGCATAGGGGTGAAGATGCGTCGTTTTCGTCGTCGACTCCTATGGATGCCTGAAGAAAGATGCTGACAGGCAGTCAGTGAAGAGTGTCCGGTGGATCCCAGGGCTGGGATCAAGAAGAGAAGAAACCTGCAAGCAGAAGGGACAGAGTCAAGGTCACTAGCCAGTGACCACGTGGAACCAGGAAGGAACCAGGCGATGTCGTGAAGATTGCAGGTGAAGGTGAAGCTTGTCGCTGCAGCCAGGAGGACCAGGAAGCGTCGAGGACAACCAGGACCAGGAGGCGAGCTGTCCCACGAAGGCTCTTGCTGTTGGCGGCGTCGAAGTTGGACTAGGACTCACCAAGCCTTGGCAAGCGGAACCCACGAAGAACGAAGGACTTGCTTCTGGTGCAGACCAGGAAGGTCTGGGGTGCTTCTTCTTTGCAGAGAAGCGGGAGCCAGTCTGGAGGAGCCAAACCAGCGCAGAAGATTTCAGGGTGCGTCGTCACAAAGGCCACTAGCCAGCGGGCAAGCAACCGGACAGACGCGGCAAGCAGGAAAATGCTGAAGGGCCCCACGCAGGACTCGTGGAGTGTGGGGGGCTGATCTTCGGTGCAGATGGTGCTTGGGGTTGGGGCTTCTCAATCCCTGGTGCACAACTTCGAGGGTACCTCAGAAGCTGCGCTTTAAGTTACTAGCCACTTTTTCCAGGTAGCCGGTCCCACGTCGCTCGTCGCCTCCACGGATCTCAGCTCTGCTGTAGATGTGGATCAGGGTCGGAGAAGTCTGGAAGTCAAGGCTCTGGTCAGGCTCTGCAGTCGGTTCCTCGTAGAACGTGGGCAAAGCAAAGGGTAGTCTCTTGATGGTGCCTGTTTGCACAGGGTAGCCACTCCTTGGCTACAAGGGAGATTCTTCAGTCTTCTTCTTTTGTCGAATGTCGAAGGTCCAGAGTTTCTGTTCAGTTTTGCAGGTTCAGGATAATCTAAAGTCTTGAGGCCCAACTCCCACTCTTATACTAATCTGGGGGGCTGGGATACCTGCTAGGTCACGCCTTATGGGTGGGACCTGGGAGGGGGTGGTTACACCCACTTCCCTTTGTCCAGTTTCGCGCCAGAGCTGGGGCTGGAGTGCCCCAGCGTCGGTTTGAACTGGACTATGCAAGGAACACCTTGTGTGCCCCAGGCATGTCTCATTCCTTTCAGCCCACCCTGCCCCAATACACTAAAGGCTGTCTGGGGAGGTGCTAGCACCTCCCCAAGCAGGAAACCTATTGTCCAGGCCTCCCTGGCTGGGATCACTCCCAGCTGCAGGAGGTCAGACTTGTGTCGTGGCAGCTGCATACATTTTGTGATGCTGAGGCTTTGGTCAGAGGCTAACAGTTGAAGTATGATTTTAACATGTCTTTCCCTCTAGAAGGGGGGAATAATATTCTCATGTCCAGAAATGGCATGGGGGTATTATTCCACAGTGTTAGACACCTTACACGACATGTTTCGATAAAGCCAAACCATAGTTACCATAACCGTCTAAGATTATAAGGCACTTTAAGAGTATATGGTAGGCTATATCATAGAACAGCTATAAGGACAAGGTTCCGAAAGCTGCAGACAGGCTCAGCTCATGCTAGAGCACCATCTCACATGTTACCAAGCACCCTGCCTCCAGGATTGTCAAGGCCTGCCATAGGAGTGACTGATAGGTACACATGTGTCTATATGTAAGTTAGGTATAGGAATACTACACCTAAGCAAGGGGTGATTACACGACCTTGCCCCAGCCGAGTGATCAGCCAGTTGTGTCAAAATGGAAGGCCAGGCCAGGGGTGGCATAATACATGCTGCAGCCCCTGGTAGGCCTAGGGTACACCTATGCCCTGGGTACCTAGGGTACACTGTACAGGGGCCAATAAGGTGATCCTATCCAAATGGGTTATGCACCTAAAGTACATAGTATTAATTTAGAGAGAGAACAGCAGGGCTGTGGGTCTGATTAGCAGGCCCACAGCCACATCTAAGTCGAAAACCAGTAAAGCAAAAGCAAAAAGTGGGGGTGAACATAGAAAGCAGACCCTACTCTCCTACAGTGTTTCTTTCAGATCAAGAAGGCAACAGCCCAGAAAGGGTATCAGGCAGCCGGGCACCTCAAGAGCCGGCAGACCAAGTATAGGGGGCAGGACCCACGGACACCGTATGAGGGAAACAGCCTGCACGAACCCGTCGGGTAAGAGCACCAAGCGGAGCCAGAGCAGGAAGAAAAATATTAAAACAATGAAAACGTGACTCAATAAGAGTCAGAGTACGGACAGTCGCCGACAAGTGTTTTTGTCAGAGAGGAACAACAGTCCTTGCCAGATAGTGGGAGAAAAACGAGGCACCACTGTGGCAAAAGGGAGGCCAACTGTAAAGGGCCCTGAATCGAAGGAGCGCACATCCAAAGGAAAAGACGCCCTTCGGAGAGTTCACAGCAGGAACTTAAGCAAAGCGTGGAAACACCCATACGAACAAGTTACTTACCTTCGGTAACGATGTATCTGTAGGAAACATTAGTTAGATTCCTTACCTTAGAATATCCCCAGGCGTCAGGCTGGATCCGGAGAACAAGTTACTTACCTTCGGTAACGATGTATCTGTAAGAAACATTAGTTAGTTAGATTCCTCACCTTAGAATATCCCCAGGCGTCAGGCTGGATCCGGAAAGATTTTTGTAGCAATACCCCTTGCGCGTCGCTAGGCGTCGTCTGCGGCTTCGCGTTCGTCGTTGGCATCGTGCGCCGGAATGACGTTGTCGGAGTACTTAGACGCCGCCCTCGCGCCCTGACATCAGTTCTTCTACATAGCTTTCCGCGCCAGGAACGCAGAGCCATGCAAGAGACCGACACTGGTGCCAAAAAATCTAGGGCCCTGAAAAGGATAGTCTTAACCCTAGATGTCAGTTCGCAGAACGGGGAGGATGGGAGGGTCGGTGAGGAATCTAACTAACTAATGTTTCTTACAGATACATCGTTACCGAAGGTAAGTAACTTGTTCATCTGAAAGAAACACGTTAGTTAGATTCCTCACCTTAGAATAGATACCCCAGCCATACCAACCCCGGTGGTGGGTCTGCGAACCAAGATCACACGAGAAAGTCCTGGAGAACGGAACGGCCAAAGCAGCCATCTCTCCGGACTTGGCTGTCCAGGCAATAGTGCTTGGCAAACGTGTGCAGTGAAGTCCACGTCGCCGCCTGACAGATGTCCTGCAAGGGAACTCCCCGGCCCAGGGCAGTAGTAGCCGCTGTGGCCCGGGTGGAATGGGTCCTCAACCCAACAGGAGGGTCCTTTTTTGCCAAGGAGTAACAAAGTTTAATACACAACAAGACCCACCGTGAGATGGTCCATTTGTGTAGCGCTTTCCCCTTCTTAGCTCCTACGTATCCAACAAAAAGTTGGTCGTCCACCCGGAACTGTTTGGTGCGGCCCAAATAAAAGGACAGCGCCCGTTTTGGGTCC
This sequence comes from Triturus cristatus, assembly GCF_964204655.1. Taxonomy (NCBI): domain Eukaryota; kingdom Metazoa; phylum Chordata; class Amphibia; order Caudata; family Salamandridae; genus Triturus; species Triturus cristatus. Next base: position 1,166,877,997 of record NC_140591.1, on the reverse strand, counting down.
AGACGGTGGAGCCTCTCTTCCTCTTTTGAAGGATGCGGAGGCGGAAAGAAGGTGGGCAACGTGACAGATTACCCGATGTGAAAGGGGGTCACCACTTTTGGTAGAAAAGAAGGACGAGTCCGGAGGACAACCTTGTCCGGATGAACAGAAAGAAAGGGAGGCTTAGATGACAGAGCCTGGAGCACACTCACCCGTCTAGCCGAGGTGATAGCTACAAGGAAAGCAGTTTTCAGGGTCAGAAGACGAATGGGACAATTGTGAAGAGGCTCAAAAGGAGCGCACATCAGAAAGGTCAGAGCAAGATTCAAGTCCCACTGAGGCATTACAAAGGGGACAGGAGGGAACATGTGAGTAATGCCTTTGAGAAAATGTGAAACAACAGGGGACTTGAAAAGAGAAGGCTGATCAGGAAGCCGTAAGAAGGCAGAGATTGCAGCAAGATAACCTTTCAAGGTGTCTGTAGGAGAGTAGGGTCTGCTTTCTATGTTCACCCCCACTTTTTGCTTTTGCTTTACTGGTTTACGACTTAGATGTGGCTGTGGGCCTGCTAATCAGACCCACAGCCCTGCTGTTCTCTCTCTAAATTACTACTATGTACTTTAGGTGCATAACCCATTTGGATAGGATCACCTTATTGGCCCCTGTACAGTGTACCCTAGGTACCCAGGGCATAGGTGTACCCTAGGCCTACCAGGGGCTGCAGCATGTATTGTGCCACCCCTGGCCTGGCCTTCCATTTTGACACAACTGGCTGATCACTCAGCTGGGGCAAGGTCGTGTAATCACCCCTTGCTTAGGTGTAGTATTCCTATACCTAACTTACATATAGACACATGTGTACCTATCAGTCACTCCTATGGCAGGCCTTGACAATCCTGGAGGCAGAGTGCTTGGTACCATGTGAGATGGTGCTCTAGCATGAGCTGAGCCTGTCTGCAGCTTTCGGAACCATGTCCTTATAGCTGTTCTATGATATAGCCTACCATATACTCTTAAAGTGCCTTATAATCTTAGACGGTTATGGTAACTATGGTTTGGCTTTATCAAAGCATGTCGTGTAAGGTGTCTAACACTCGGGAATAATACCCCCATGCCATTTCTGGACATGAGAATATTATTCCCCCCTTCTAGAGGGAAAGACATGTTAAAATCATACTTCAACTGTTAGCCTCTGACCAAAGCCTCAGCATCACAAAATGGATGCTGCTGCCACGACACAAGTCTGACCTCCTGCTGCTGGGAGGGATCCCAGCCAGGGAGGCCTGGACAATAGGTTTCCTGCTTGGGGAGGTGCTAGCACCTCCCCAGACAGCCTTTAGTGTATTGGGGCAGGGTGGGCTGAAAGGAATGAGACATGCCTGGGGCACACAAGGTGTTCCTTGCATAGTCCAGTTCAAACCGGCGCTGGGGCACTCCAGCCCCAGCTCTGGCGCGAAACTGGACAAAGGGAAGTGGGTGTAACCACCCCCTCCCAGGTCCCACCCATAAGGCGTGACCTAGCAGGTATCCCAGCCCCCCAGATTAGTATAAGAGTGGGAGTTGGGCCTCAAGACTTTAGATTATCCTGAACCTGCAAAACTGAACAGAAACTCTGGACCTTCGACATTCGACGAAAGAAGAAGACTGAAGAATCTCCCTTGTAGCCAAGGAGTGGCTACCCTGTGCAAACAGGCACCATCAAGTGACTACCCTTTGCTTTGTGAAACGTTCGACGAGGAACCGACTGCAGAGCCCGACCAGAGCCTTGATTTCCAGACTTCTCCGACCCTCATCCACATCTGCAGCAGAGCTGAGATCCGTGGAGGCGACGAGCGACGTGGGACCGGCTACCTGGGAAAAGTGGCTAGTAACTTACAGCGCAGCTTCTGAGGTACCCTCGAAGTTGTGCACCGGGGATTGAGAAGCCCCAACCCCAAGCACCATCTGCACCGAAGACCAGCCCCCCACACTCCACGAGTCCTGCGTGGGGCCCTTCAGCATTTTCCTGCTTGCCGCGTCTGTCCGGTTGCTTGCCCGCTGGCTAGTGGCCTTTGTGACGACGCTCCCTAAAATCTTCTGCGCTGGTTTGGCTCCTCCAGACTGGCTCCCGCTTCTCTGCAAAGAAGAAGCACCCCAGACCTTCCTGGTCTGCACCAGAAGCAAGTCCCTTGTTCTTCGTGGGTTCCGCTTGCCAAGGCTTGGTGAGTCCTAGTCCAACTTCGACGCCGCCGACAGCAAGAGCCTTCGTGGGACAGCTCGCCTCCTGGTCCTGGTCGTCCTCGACGCTTCCTGGTCCTCCTGGCTCCAGCGACAAGCTTCACCTTCACCTGCAACTCTTCACGACATCGCCTGGTTCCTTCCTGGTTCCACGTGGTCACTGGCTAGTGACCTTGACTCTGTCCCTTCTGCTTGCAGGTTTCTTCTCTTCGTGATCCCAGCCTTGGGATCCACCGGACACTCTCCCCTGACTGCCTGTCAGCATCTTTCTTCAGGCATCCATAGGAGTCGACGACGAAAACGACGCATCTTCACCCCTATGCACCCGCAGCCTGTGGGCTAGGTAACCTGGGTACTCCGGTGCTCATCAGGATAGTGACTATCCTAGTGTCTAGTTTTCAAGTCTCAACTTCCTAGCTACTCCGGAAGTGTCCTAAATCTATCTATTTCTAAACTGTAACATTGCTATTGACTTTTACGCATTACGCGTGAGTGTTTCCACTCTGCACACGAATCCCGTGGGCCTCCCACTCCCTAACTAACGCTAGTGTAGTGTAGCCCCAGCGATTCCCTAGGCCTAGGCCTATTCTATTTCCGTGACAGTGGTTCTTATACCACTTATTTAGTATATGGTTTGCGTGGCCCCTAGGGCCTAACTGTATTACTTACCTGTGTGACTTACTGTATGCATTAATAAGACTGTGTTGTACTTACCTCTAAACTCATAAAGAGTGCTGAGGGTTTGCTTAGAATAAATACACTTTATTTTATATATATATCTGTTGTGGTGTCCTTTCATTTGGTATTCAAGGGATTATATATGGTATCACAGCTGGCTTCACATGCCATTCAGAGTTTAGCCTAAGACTGCTCTTGTCCATGCTACCACTAGGATAGCTGGTCTATAAGGTTGACTTTACAACCAATCACCATAAGGGTATTTGGACTGATATAAGGTGTACACTATAACTAGTGACATCATACATCAGGCCAACTTCTCACATTGGTGAGCAGCGGTTGGGATCTGAGCTTGCTGTTGTAATACCATTGTAATCTTGAGATACTAAATTGAAAGATCACACAGATATTGTCTAGGTACATATAACATAGATTATTATACTTAAGTCCTACTGGACTTTGTAGTTGTAGGTTGAAGGGAATAACACACCCTGACTACAACTACTAGAAAGGTTTAGTAGATACAACTAGTGTAGGTAGGTGCACACACCACACCCTCACTAGATCATGCCTCTGGGAGGAGATCAAGTAGATGCTCTCTCAGGAGGGGCAGGTCTGCAGAAGACCCCCTCTAGGTATGATACCTTAACATTCCAGGAGATGAGACAATTGTGTACCTCCAGAGGAATAAAACAGGGTGCAAACCCTACCCTCCTTCAGTTAAGACAACTCCTAGAGGAGTATGATGCTCAGAGGGCATCACAGGAAGGTGCCCTAGGCGCAGAGGAGGGTCTACCCACCACAGAGGAGTCAGATGGGCCTTCAGATGGGGAGGTAGACAGCCAGAGCCAAGTAAGGAGACTTAGCCAGGCTAACTTAAGTTTACATGGGAGTTTGCATGGGGTCCCCCCATACAGACCCACAAGTAGACATTCACAGAGAAGCAGGAGGGACAGATCCCCTTCAAGGGAATCCATCCACTCCCATGTCTCTAACACCTCTAATGCTTCCTCTCACAGGGGAATGACTTCACCTGAGAGAAAGGAGCATGCAGCCAGAATGAGGGAGGCTAATCTGAGGATTCAGAGGGAAGAACTTGCCCTTGCCAAAGAGAAGCTTGCTCTGGCTAGAGAACAAAAGTTAAGTGGGTTAGAACCCACTGGTGGCAGCAACATTCCTAGAGATAGAGACAGGCACTATGATAATAGAAACCTGAGCAAGATTGTCCCTCCCTACAAGTGTGGGGATGACATCCACAAATGGATAACTGCTTTGGAGAGAGCTTGCAAAGTACAGCAGGTACCCCAAAGTCAGTGGGCAGCTATCTTGTGGCTCTCCTTCTCTGAGAAAGGAAGAGACAAGCTCCTCACAGTTAGTGATGAGGATGCAGATAATTACACTGTCCTGAAGAGTGCTCTGATTGATGGGTTTGGCCTAACCACTGAACAATACAGGTTGTTGTTCAGGGATACCCAGAAGACACAGACTCAGGACTGGACTGACTTTGTAGATTGTGCCACTAAGGCTCTGGAAGGCTGGCTATTGGGAAGTAAGGTTAAGGACTATACAGGATTGTATAATTTGATCATGAGAGAACAAATACTTAACAACTGTCAAAACCAGCTATTGCATCAACACCTGATTGATTCTGATCTGACTTCTCCCCAAGAATTGGGAAAGAAGGCAGATAGATGGGTCAGGACTAGAGTTAAGCAGAAAAACCAGAACCAGGGCGGTGATCAGAAAAAGGCAGACCAGAAGGGTAATGAGCAGAAACAAAAAGACCAGAAGTCTTCACCAGGCCCCCAAAAGGCTCAGGGGGAGGGTGGTTCCAAAAAGGATAAGAAGAAAGAAGGCCAAAAGAAACCATGGTGCAACTATTGTAAGTCTACCTCACATTGGTTTAGTGAGTGCACCAAAAAGGATAAGCCCCCAGCCACCATTGCCCCTAAGGCAACTGTACCCCCTAGTTCAGCTGTAAGTGGTGGTTCCCAGCAAAAGGGTGTAGTAGGGTTAACCCTGGGAACTGAGGAGGATTCTGGCCTAGTCAGAGTGCCTACTCAGGCTGTCCTGATCTGTGATGGGGACTTAGCTTTGTCCTCTACTGTAGGCCCCAGTAACCTGGGCAAGTACAGACAGACACCTTTTATCAACCAAAGAATGGCTCAGGCCTACAGGGACACTGGGGCTAGTGTCACAATGGTGACACCTGCTTTTGTGGACCCTGGACAGATCATACTGGGTGAGAATTACCTAGTGACCAACGCTAGCAATGCCACTACCTCCCATAGTGTGGCTATTGTTAACTTCTCCTGGGGAGGGGTAACTGGCCTCAAGAAAGTTGTTGTTAGTTCAGACCTTCCTGTAGAGTGTTTACTGGGCAATGATCTTGAAACTTCAGTTTGGTCTGAAGTGGAGTATAGGACCCATGCAGAAATGCTGGGGATAGATGCACATGTCCTTGCTGTGACCAGGTCACAGGCCAAAAAGTGCAACACTGAACAAGTGCTGGATCCTGAAACTATGGACCAGTCACACTCCAAGAGAAAGAGCAGTAGGGTTAAGGCTGTGCCTTCCCCCCTGCCTCAGGTGGTGGATCAGCCCTCCCAGGAGGATGATTCTGAGAGCCCTGAAGGAACTGTCCTAGAAGAACTTGAACCTGATCAGGTTGAGTTTCTTGGGACAGGGGGACCTTCCAGGGCAGATCTGAGGCAGGCTCAATTAGACTGCCCCTCTCTTGAACCCCTCAGACAGCTGGCTGCTGCTGAGGCTGCAGGGAATGCTCAAGGTACCCATAGAGTGTATTGGGATGAAGGGCTACTGTACTCAGAGGCTAGAGACCCCAAGCCTGGTGCATCCAGGAGGTTGGTCATACCACTGAAGTTCAGGGGCTTCCTTCTAACCTTGGCCCATGATATTCCCCTTGCAGGACATTTAGGCCAGAACAAGACTTGGGACAGGCTTGTCCCTCACTTTCACTGGCCCCATATGTCAGAAGATACTAAGGAGTTTTGTCGCTCCTGTGTCACCTGCCAAGCCAGTGGCAAATCAGGTGGCACCACAAAGGCCCCCCTCATACCACTACCTGTGGTGGGGGTCCCCTTTGAAAGAGTGGGCATAGATATTGTAGGACCAATGGACCCACAAACAGCATCTGGGCACAGATTCATACTGGTGATAGTGGACCATGCCACCAGGTACCCAGAAGCAATTCCCCTGAGGACCACAACAGCTCCTGTTGTGGCAAGGGCCCTGCTTGGAGTATTCTCCAGAGTGGGCTTTCCAAAGGAGGTCATTTCTGACAGAGGTGCCAACTTTATGTCAGGATACTTGACTGCAATGTGGAAGGAGTGTGGTGTTAACTATAAGTTCACCACACCCTATCACCCACAGTGCAATGGGCTTGTTGAGAGATTCAACAAGACCCTAAAGGGAATGATAAAAGGATTACCAGACAAGCTTAGGCGAAGATGGGACATCCTTTTACCCTGCCTTCTGTTTGCTTACAGAGAGGTCCCACAAAAGGGGGTTGGCTACAGCCCTTTTGAGCTTTTGTTTGGGCATCCTGTAAGAGGACCCCTGTGTTTGGTGAAGGAAGGATGGGAGAGACCTCTCAGACAACCCAAACTAGACATAGTGGATTATGTACTTGGTCTCCGCTCCAGGATGGCAGAGTATATGAAGAAGGCTTCTAAAAACCTTGAGGCAAGCCAAGAACTCCAAAAAGCTTGGCATGACCAAAAGGCTGTACTGACTGTTTACCAGCCAGGACAGAAAGTGTGGGTGTTGGAGCCAGTGGCCCCAGCAGCACTCCAAGACAAATGGTCTGGACCCCACACTATTGTTGAGAAAAAGGGAGAAGTCACCTACTTGGTGGACCTTGGGACTCCCAGAAGCCCCCACAGGGTGCTTCATGTCAACAGATTGAAGGCATATGTTGACAGGGCAGACATGGGGCTACTCATGGCTACAGATGAGGGGCAGGAGGAAGAGAGTGACCCTCTCCCAGACCTGTTGACTCAGAACCCTGATGATGGCTCAGTTGATGGTGTGGTCTTTTCTGACAGCCTCACTGTCCATCAGCAACAGGACTGCAGACAAGTTCTGCAGGCCTACAGACATATGTTCTCTCTGACCCCAAGTCAGACAAACTGGTGCACCCATGAGGTGGACACTGGTGACAGTCTGCCTGTGAAGAGTAAAATCTACAGGCAACCTGACCATGTCAGGGACTGCATAAAAGTTGAGGTACAAAAGATGTTGGAGCTGGGAGTCATTGAACCTTCAGAGAGCCCTTGGGCTAGTCCTGTAGTCCTTGTGCCAAAACCTCACACCCAAGATGGTAAGAGAGAGATGAGGTTTTGCGTGGATTACAGAGGTCTCAATGCTGTCACTAGGACAGATGCCCACCCAATACCTAGGGCAGATGAGCTCATTGACAGACTGGCAGCTGCTAAGTTTTTGAGCACATTTGACCTAACAGCAGGCTACTGGCAAATCAGACTAGCTGAGAGTGCAAAGGCCAAAACTGCTTTCTCGACCCCAGGAGGACATTATCAATTTGTGGTAATGCCCTTTGGTTTGAAGAATGCACCTGCCACTTTCCAAAGGCTGGTGAATCAAGTCCTTACTGGGTTGGATGATTATTGTGCAGCTTATCTTGATGATATTGCTGTCTTTAGCTCCACCTGGGAGGATCACCTGGTCCACCTGAGGAATGTTTTAGAGGCCCTGCAAAAGGCAGGCCTCACTATCAAGGCCACTAAGTGCCAGATAGGGCAGAGCAAGGTTGTATACCTGGGCCACCTAGTTGGTGGGGGTCAGGTTCAACCACTGGAGAGCAAGATCCAGACCATAAAGGACTGGGCTCCTCCAACTACCCAGACTCAGGTCAGAGCTTTCTTGGGCCTGTCTGGGTACTACAGAAAGTTTGTTAAGAACTATGGGTCCATAGTGACACCACTTAATGACTTGACCTCCAAGAAGATGCCAAAGAAAGTTCAGTGGACAGCAAGCTGTCAAAAAGCATTTGATGACCTGAAGCAGGCCATGTGCAGTGCACCTATTCTGAAAAGTCCAGACTACTCCAAAGAGTTCATTGTCCAGACAGATGCTTCTGAGTTAGGTGTGGGAGCTGTTCTTTCACAACTGAATGTAGATGGTCAAGACCAGCCCATTGCTTTTATAAGTAGAAGGCTGACCCCTAGAGAGAAACGTTGGTCAGCTATTGAGAGGGAGGCCTTTGCTGTGGTTTGGGCCCTGAAGAAGCTGAGGCCATACTTGTTTGGCACTCACTTCAAGATTCAGACAGACCATAAGCCCCTCTTGTGGCTAAATCAGATGAAGGGTGAAAATCCCAAACTTCTTAGGTGGTCCATTTCCCTACAGGGGATGGACTTCACAGTGGAACATAGACCTGGGACTGACCATGCCAATGCAGATGGACTCTCCAGATATTTCCACTTAGAACATGAAGACTCAACTGGTCAAGGTTAGTTTAATGTCCCTAAGTTTGGGGGGGGGTTGTGTAGGAGAGTAGGGTCTGCTTTCTATGTTCACCCCCACTTTTTGCTTTTGCTTTACTGGTTTACGACTTAGATGTGGCTGTGGGCCTGCTAATCAGACCCACAGCCCTGCTGTTCTCTCTCTAAATTACTACTATGTACTTTAGGTGCATAACCCATTTGGATAGGATCACCTTATTGGCCCCTGTACAGTGTACCCTAGGTACCCAGGGCATAGGTGTACCCTAGGCCTACCAGGGGCTGCAGCATGTATTGTGCCACCCCTGGCCTGGCCTTCCATTTTGACACAACTGGCTGATCACTCAGCTGGGGCAAGGTCGTGTAATCACCCCTTGCTTAGGTGTAGTATTCCTATACCTAACTTACATATAGACACATGTGTACCTATCAGTCACTCCTATGGCAGGCCTTGACAATCCTGGAGGCAGAGTGCTTGGTACCATGTGAGATGGTGCTCTAGCATGAGCTGAGCCTGTCTGCAGCTTTCGGAACCATGTCCTTATAGCTGTTCTATGATATAGCCTACCATATACTCTTAAAGTGCCTTATAATCTTAGACGGTTATGGTAACTATGGTTTGGCTTTATCAAAGCATGTCGTGTAAGGTGTCTAACACTCGGGAATAATACCCCCATGCCATTTCTGGACATGAGAATATTATTCCCCCCTTCTAGAGGGAAAGACATGTTAAAATCATACTTCAACTGTTAGCCTCTGACCAAAGCCTCAGCATCACAAAATGGATGCTGCTGCCACGACACAAGTCTGACCTCCTGCTGCTGGGAGGGATCCCAGCCAGGGAGGCCTGGACAATAGGTTTCCTGCTTGGGGAGGTGCTAGCACCTCCCCAGACAGCCTTTAGTGTATTGGGGCAGGGTGGGCTGAAAGGAATGAGACATGCCTGGGGCACACAAGGTGTTCCTTGCATAGTCCAGTTCAAACCGGCGCTGGGGCACTCCAGCCCCAGCTCTGGCGCGAAACTGGACAAAGGGAAGTGGGTGTAACCACCCCCTCCCAGGTCCCACCCATAAGGCGTGACCTAGCAGGTATCCCAGCCCCCCAGATTAGTATAAGAGTGGGAGTTGGGCCTCAAGACTTTAGATTATCCTGAACCTGCAAAACTGAACAGAAACTCTGGACCTTCGACATTCGACGAAAGAAGAAGACTGAAGAATCTCCCTTGTAGCCAAGGAGTGGCTACCCTGTGCAAACAGGCACCATCAAGTGACTACCCTTTGCTTTGTGAAACGTTCGACGAGGAACCGACTGCAGAGCCCGACCAGAGCCTTGATTTCCAGACTTCTCCGACCCTCATCCACATCTGCAGCAGAGCTGAGATCCGTGGAGGCGACGAGCGACGTGGGACCGGCTACCTGGGAAAAGTGGCTAGTAACTTACAGCGCAGCTTCTGAGGTACCCTCGAAGTTGTGCACCGGGGATTGAGAAGCCCCAACCCCAAGCACCATCTGCACCGAAGACCAGCCCCCCACACTCCACGAGTCCTGCGTGGGGCCCTTCAGCATTTTCCTGCTTGCCGCGTCTGTCCGGTTGCTTGCCCGCTGGCTAGTGGCCTTTGTGACGACGCTCCCTAAAATCTTCTGCGCTGGTTTGGCTCCTCCAGACTGGCTCCCGCTTCTCTGCAAAGAAGAAGCACCCCAGACCTTCCTGGTCTGCACCAGAAGCAAGTCCCTTGTTCTTCGTGGGTTCCGCTTGCCAAGGCTTGGTGAGTCCTAGTCCAACTTCGACGCCGCCGACAGCAAGAGCCTTCGTGGGACAGCTCGCCTCCTGGTCCTGGTCGTCCTCGACGCTTCCTGGTCCTCCTGGCTCCAGCGACAAGCTTCACCTTCACCTGCAACTCTTCACGACATCGCCTGGTTCCTTCCTGGTTCCACGTGGTCACTGGCTAGTGACCTTGACTCTGTCCCTTCTGCTTGCAGGTTTCTTCTCTTCGTGATCCCAGCCTTGGGATCCACCGGACACTCTCCCCTGACTGCCTGTCAGCATCTTTCTTCAGGCATCCATAGGAGTCGACGACGAAAACGACGCATCTTCACCCCTATGCACCCGCAGCCTGTGGGCTAGGTAACCTGGGTACTCCGGTGCTCATCAGGATAGTGACTATCCTAGTGTCTAGTTTTCAAGTCTCAACTTCCTAGCTACTCCGGAAGTGTCCTAAATCTATCTATTTCTAAACTGTAACATTGCTATTGACTTTTACGCATTACGCGTGAGTGTTTCCACTCTGCACACGAATCCCGTGGGCCTCCCACTCCCTAACTAACGCTAGTGTAGTGTAGCCCCAGCGATTCCCTAGGCCTAGGCCTATTCTATTTCCGTGACAGTGGTTCTTATACCACTTATTTAGTATATGGTTTGCGTGGCCCCTAGGGCCTAACTGTATTACTTACCTGTGTGACTTACTGTATGCATTAATAAGACTGTGTTGTACTTACCTCTAAACTCATAAAGAGTGCTGAGGGTTTGCTTAGAATAAATACACTTTATTTTATATATATATCTGTTGTGGTGTCCTTTCATTTGGTATTCAAGGGATTATATATGGTATCACAGCTGGCTTCACATGCCATTCAGAGTTTAGCCTAAGACTGCTCTTGTCCATGCTACCACTAGGATAGCTGGTCTATAAGGTTGACTTTACAACCAATCACCATAAGGGTATTTGGACTGATATAAGGTGTACACTATAACTAGTGACATCATACATCAGGCCAACTTCTCACAGTGTCCAAAGCAGAGCCCTGCTGGGCCAAAGAAAGAAGAAAGAGGAGAACCTCAGAAAGAGGGGTGGAAAGGGGATCCACAGCCTTTGCTGTGCACCATGCCACAAATTTGTTCCACCGGCAGGCGTATACCGTCTTTGTGGAGGGACGCCTGGCTGCCAGAATGACATCGCAGACTTCAGGAGGCAAGTCAAATGGCATCAACTGCCGCCGCTCAATCTCCACGCATGGAGGTGGAGGCTGGACAGGTTCGGGTGGAGGGCTGTCCCCTGCTGCTGCGACAGAAGGTCCTCCTGAAGAGGCAGTCGTATCGGGGGATCGATTGACATACTGAGTAGCTCGGGATACCAGAACCTTCGTGCCCAATCCGGAGCCACTAAGATAACTTGGGCCCGGTCGCGCCTGATCTTCTTCAGCACTCTGGGCAGAAGTGGTATAGGCGGAAAGGGGTACAACAGACCGCAACTCCACTTGCGACGAAAAGCGTCTCCGAGCGAGTGCTGCCTTGGAAATTCCAACGCGCAGAACTGCTGACATTGCGCGTTCTCTTCGGTGGCGAATAGATCTAACCAAGGCTCTCCCCACTGCAGAAAGAGACCTTGCGCCACGTCCGAGTTCAGACGCCATTCGTGATCCATCATGCACCGGCAGCTGAGTTTGTCTGCTCTGGCGTTCAGAGAGCCCGCCAGATGTTAAACCACCAGGGTGATGCCCTGGTGTTCCAGCTATGTCCAGAGGCGCAGAGCCTCTTGACAAAGGGTCCACGACCCCACCCCGCCCTGTTTGTTGCAATACCACATGGCGGTGGTGTTGTCCGTGAACACCTGCACGACACTTCCCCGGACAGAGGGAAGGAAGGCTTTCAGTGCAAGCCGGATCGCTCTCAGCTCCAAAAGGTTGATATGGAGTTGAGCCTACGCCGGAGACCAGAGTCCTCTGATCTCCGCCTCTCCCATATGGCCCCCCCATCCCAGGAGGGACGCGTCCGTCACTACTACGTGCTCCGGTTGGGGTAGGGAGAGGCATCTGCCGCTGACCCAATCGCAGTCCATGAGCCACCACTGCAACTGGTTCGCAGTGCCTTCCGAGATCAAGACATGGATGCAGGAGGCCATCAGCCCCAGAAGCCGCAGCACCAACCTGACCGAAACCCAGGATAGAGGCCGAAAGATGGAAATCAGAGCCTGAATATCCCGGACCCGCTGTTCCGGAGGATAAGCCCGGAACTGCGCCGAATCGAGAACCGCTCCGATGAAGAGGAGACTCAAGGAGGGTCTCAGGTGTGACTTCGGCACGTTGATGGAGAACCCCAGCAAATGCAGGAGGTCGGCCGTAGTCTGGAGGTGGGAGACGACTTGCTGGGGCGAGCCCGCCTTCAACAGCCAGTTGTCGAGATAGGGGAAGACTGGAACCCCGGATCTGCGCAGATGAGCTGCGACCACCGCCATCACTTTTGGGAACACCCGAGGGGCACTGGCGAGGCCGAAGGGGAGCACAGTGAACTGAAAGTGCTCCTGACCCACCGTGAACCGCAGGTAACGCCGGTGGGCCGGCAGGACGGGGATGTGAAAATAGTCCAACGTTGCCATCCAGCCTCCAGGGTCGAGGGCAGCCAGAACCTGAGCTAAAGTTAGCATCTTGAACCGTTCCTTCCGGAGGAAGGTGTTGACGCTCCTGAGGTCCAAGATAGGGCGTAGGCCCCCTTTGCCCTTCTTGGGAACCAGAAAGTAGTGGGAATAGCAACCTCGGCCTACTTCTGGACTAGGAACGCGCTTGACGGCCTCTTTGGCCAAGAGGGCCGTAACTTCCTCCCGCAGAAGATTCAAGTGATCCTCCGGTATACGGTGGCACTGCGGTGGCATGGCTGGACGGGTCGTCTCGAAGGGGAGGGAGTAGCCCCTTCGGACAATTTGCAGCACCCACCTGTCCGAAGTGATGGAGCACCAGTGGATCAGGTGATGGCGAACTCTGCCGCCCACTGGCGTGGAATGGGCCTGAAAGCTCGGACTAGGAGGGCTTTGAGGCGGATGCTGCCGGGGTGGATGTGGACTGAACGGCACGTTGTCCTCTAGTACCGCCATGGCGGAACCCACGTCCGCGACCGCATGCAGGTTGGTTCTGCGGCCAGTGGCTAGGCGGACGTGAGGAGGCGCCCCTTCCTTGGCCACAAAAGGGGCGAAAGGTGGAAGTTTGCGGCCGTGGGGCCGAGAGACCCAAGGACGTGGCCGTAGCCCGGGAGTCTTTAAAACGAGCCAGCGCACTATCCGCTTTTTCACCAAACAGGCGAGCGCCATCAAAGGGCATATCCATGAGGGTACTCTGGACATCCCCCGAAAAAGACGTGGACTGCAGCCAGGCGTGGCGCCGGAGCGCCACCGTGGTGGAAATCGCCCTACCGAGCGAGTCCGTGGTGTCAAGTCCACACTGTATGGCATGTCGCGCTGCATCTCGCCCGTCAGCAAGTGCCTGGGAGAGATGTGTCCGGGCCTCCTCCGGACACAGGGGCAGCACGTCCTCCACCGCATCCCACAGAGAGTGGGAGAAACGGTCCAAGAGGCAAGTGGTGTTCAAAGACCGCAGGCCCAAACTCTGGGAAGAGAACAGTTTCTTTCCGAACTGTTCCAGCCTCTTGGATTCCTGATCCGGAGGAGCGGACGGGAAGGAGGATTGGGAAGTGGAGGCCTGGATAACCAGGCTCTCGGGGTGGGGTGTTGGGACAGGAAACTGGGGTCGCCCGAAGCAGGGTGGTGGCGCTGGGCCGCGTTCCGATCCACAGGAGGAACTGTGGAGGGCTTGGACCAAGTGCCCTGCAGAACGTCAATGAGGGCCTGAATGAACTGCAGCAGAGGCTCTGTGGAGCTTGCTGATGGTTGAAGCACCTCTGTGAGGATATTAGTCCTCCCGGCCACAGCAGGCAACTCGAGCCCCAGGGCTTCGGCCGCCTTGCGCAGCACCACTGAAAAAGCTGCACCTTCCTCCGAGGCCACAGTCGGAGGAGAGATGAAACCAGCGTCCGGTGAAGTGTCCAGACCACTGGCATCCCCCAGTTCGTCTGCCAAGTCCTGTGAAAGTTGGCCCTGGATGGCCATAGGGTCCTCAGACCCCTCCCAGTCGCCCCCGTCATCTGATTCCTGATAAACAGGAGGAATGATCGGAGCCGGACGGTAGATGAAACGCTAATCCATTGGCGTCGGGTGCGGCGTCGGGTGCAGCGCCGGGTCCGGACAGGAGCTAAACCGGGGAACGGCTTCGTCCGGAGCCCGCGCCGGAGGTGGAACCGGTGTCGGCACCGGCGGAGGAGGCGTCGTGAGGTCGACCGGCGCCGACAGAGATCCAGGGCTGGATCCCTCGGGGACCTGCGGCGTCTGGACCGAAGTTGTCGACGGCGCTGGGGCCGGAGCCGCCGGCACGCAAGGTCGCCCAGTCGAGCCCGCGGAGCCAGGCCACTCATGGCCGAGAGGAAGGCACTGACCTCCGCCGGAGTTGCGTCAGTCCCAGGGACCGGCGGGTATGGAGACGGACGCGGCTCCTGCGGCTCCGATGGAGCCGCGGGGGTGGGACCACCCTCACCCTCGGCCGAGTCGTGCGACCAGCGAGGGGAGTCCGAAGAGCGGTGTCGCCTCTTGGACTTCTTTGATCGCTTCGAGTTACCCGAAGACTTCGAGCCCGACGAGCGATGACGGTGACTGCGGCTCCGCGACCGGTCCTTGGACCTCCTCCTGGACCGGGATCGTGAGCGGCGCGGAGCCGAGTGCTGAAGCTCGAGAAGCTTACGGGACCGCTCCCGCCTAGCCTTCGAGGTCAAGGCCTGACAATCGGGGCACGACTCCGCGTCGTGGTCGGCCCCCAGGCAGTAAAGGCACCGGCGATGGTGGTCCGTCACCGACACCAGTCGATGACAGGAGTCACAGGATTTAAACCCAGGCATCCTACCGGCACCAGAATCAAGTCGACAGAAGACCAAAAAGAGTCAAAAAGTTTAGTCAAAAATTGACTAAAGGGTAAGATCTTCCCGGATCGGCGCTGTCTGGCGCGGAAAAAAGAAGAACAAGAACTGACGTCAGCGCGCGAGGGCGGCGTCTAAGTACTCCGACGACGTCATTCCGGTGAACGACGCCAACGACGGACGCGGAGCCGCAGACGACGCCTAGCGACGCGCAAGGGGTATTGCTACAAAAATCTTTCCGGATCCAGCCTGACGCCTGGGGATATTCTAAGGTGAGGAATCTAACTAACGTGTTTCTTTCAGATAAGATTTTTCATCAGCAATACCCTTTGCCCGTCGCTAGGCGTCGTCTGCGGCTCCGCGTCCGTCGTCGGCTTGTACATAGCTTTCCGCGCCAGTAACGCAGAGCCATGCAAGAGACCGACACTGGTGCCAAAAAGTCTAGGGCCCTGAAAAAGGATAACCTTAACCCTAGATGTCAGTTCGTAGAACGGGGAGGATGGGTGGGTCGGTGAGGAATCTAACTAACTAATGTTTCTTACAGATACATCGTTACCGAAGGTAAGTAACTTGTTCATCTGAAAGAAACACGTTAGTTAGATTCCTCACCTTAGAATAGATACCCCAGCAATACCAACCCCGGTGGTGGTTGTAGGAGAGTAGGGTCTGCTTTCTATGGTCACCCCCACTTTTTGCTTTTGCTTCACTGATTTTCGACTTAGATGTGGCTGTGGGCCTGCTAATCAGACCCACAGCCCAGCTGTTCTCTCTCTAAATTCATACTATGTACTTTAGGTACATAACCCAATTGGTAAGGATCACCTTATAGGGCCCTGTACAGTGTACCTTAGGTACCCAGGGCATAGGTGTACCCTAGGCCTACCAGGGGCTGCAGCATGTATTATGCCACCCCTGGCTGGCCTTCCATCATGACACAACTGGCTGATCACTCAGCTGGGGCAAGGTCGTGTACTCACCCCTTGCTTAGGTATAGTATTCCTATACCTACCTTATATATAGACACATGGGTAACCTTTCAGTCACTCCTATGGCAGGCCTTAACAATCCTGAAGGCAGAGTGCTTGGTAATATGTGAGATGGTGCTCTAGCATGAGCTGAGCCTGTCTGCAGCTTTCGGAACCATGTCCTTATAGCTGTTCTATGATATCGCCTCCCATATACTCTTGAAGTGCCTTATAATCCTCGCGGTTATGGTAACTATGGTTTGGCTTTATCAAAACATGTTGTGTAAGGTGTCTAACACTTTGGAATACTACGCCCACACCATTTCTGGCGATGAGGATAGTATTCCTCCCTTCTAGAGGAAGAAGACATGTTGAAGACCTACTACCCGGTTAAAGTTAACCAGAGCCCCAGCATCACAAAATGGATGCTGCTGCCACAGACACAAGTCTGACCTCCTGCTGCTGGGAGTTCTTCCAGCAAGGGAGGCTTGGACAATAGGTTTCCTGCCTTGGGAGGTGCTAGCACCACCCCAGACAGGACTTAGTGTATTGGGGCAGGGAGGGATAAAAGAAACGAGACACTGCCTGGGGCACACAAGGTGTCCCAAGCATAGTCCGGTTCAAACCGGTGCTGGGGCACTCCAGCCCCAGTCCTGGCGCGAAACTGGACAAAGGGAAGGGGGTGTAACCACCCCCCTCCCTGGTCCCACCCATAGGAGGGACCTAGCAGGTAACCCAGCCCCCCAGATTAGTATAAGAGTGGGAGCTGAGTCCCTAGGACTTTGGATTATCCTGAAAAACTGCAACTTGAACTGAAACTCTGGACCTTCGACATTCGACTACGGAAGAAGACTGAAGAATCTCCCTTGTGGCCAAGGAGTGGCCACCCTGTGCAAACAGGCACCACCAAGCGACCTGCCGTTTGCTTTGCCCAAGTTCTACGAGGAACCGACTGCAGAGCCTGACCAGCGCCTTGACTTCCAGACTTCTCCGACCCTGATCCACATCCACAGCAAAGCTGAGATCCGTGGAGGCGACGAGAGACGTGGGACCGGCTACCTGGGAAAATTGGCTACTAGCTTCCAGCGCATCTTCTGAGGCATCCTCGAAGTTCTGCTCTGGGGATTGAGAAGCCCCAACCCCGAGCACCATCTGCACCGAAGATCAGCCCTCCACACTCCACGAGTTCTGCGTGGGGCCCTTCTGAATTTCCCTGCTCGACGCGTCTGTCCGGTTACTGGCCCGCTGGCTAGTAGCCTCAGTGACGATGAACCCTTAACTTTCCACCGCTGGTTTGGCACCTCCAGACTGGCCCTTGCTTCCCTGCGAAAGAGAAGCACCTCAGGCCTTCCTGGTCTGCAACAGAAGCGAATCCTTCATCCTGCATGGGTTGCGCTTGCCAAGGCTTGTTGGGTCCGAACTCGACAACGACGTCGCCAACAGCAAGAGCCCTTGTGGGACAGCTCGCCTCCTGGTTCTGGTCATCCTTGACGCCTCCTGGTACCCGTGGCTGCTGCGACAAGCTTCCCCTCTTCACCTGCATCTTCACGGCATCGCCTGGTTCCTTCCTGGTTCCTTCCCGGCTCGTGGCTGGTGACCTAGACTCTGTCCCCTCTGCTTGCAGGTACCCTCCTTCTTGATTCCAACCTTGGAATCCACCGGACACTCTTCACTGACTGCCTGTCAGCACCTTTTCTTCAGGCATCCATAGGAGTCGACGACAAAACCCGACGCAAGTTCACACCTATGCACCCGCAGTCCGTGGGCTAGGTAAACTGAGTACTCCGGTGCTCACAAGGGTATTGACTATCCTAGGGTCTAGTTTCCAAGTCTCTAACTCCTAGCTCTTTCCGAAATGTCCTAAAACTCTTTATTTCTAAATATCACTATTTCTATCGACTTTAACGCATTACGCGTGAGTGTTTCCACTCTGCACCTGAATCCCGTGGGCCTCCCACTGCCTAGTAACTGGTAGTATAGTGTAGCCCCAGCAATTCCCTAGGCCTAGGCCTAACCTGTGTTCGTGACAGTGGTCCTTATACCACTTACTTAGTATATGGTTTGCGTGGCCCCTAGGGCCTAACTGTATTACTTACCTTTGTGACTTATGTATGCTTAAATAAAACTGTGTTGTACTTACCTCGAATCTCATAAAGAGTGCTGATGGTATTTTGACTAGAATAAATACATTCTATTTTCAGATATATCTGTTGTGGTGTCCTTTCATTTGGTATTCAAGGGATTGCAAATGGTATAACAGCTGGCTTCACATGCCATACAGAGTTTAGCCTAAGACTGCTCTTGTCCATGCTACCACTAGAATAGCTGGTCTATAAGGTTGACTTTACAACCAATCACCATAAGGGTTGTTTGGACTGATACAGGGTGTACACTAGAACTAGTGACATCATATATCAGGCCAACTTCTCACAGTGGTTCTGCGAACCAAGATCACACCAGAAAGTCCTGGAGAACAGAACGGTCAAAGAAGCCGTCTCTCCGGACTTGGCTGTCCAGGCAAACGTGTGCAGCGAAGCCCTCGTTGCCGCCTGACAGATGTCCTGCAAGGGGACTCCCCGGCCCAGGGCAGTGGTAGCCACTGTGGCCCGAGTAGAATGGGCCCTCAGCCCTACAGGAGGTTCCTTTTTCGCTAAGGAGTAACATGCCTTGATACACAAAACGACCCACTGAGAGATGGTTCGTTTGTGCACCGCTCGTCCCTTCTTAGCGCCCACATAACCTACAAAGAGTTGGTCGTCCACCCGGAACTGCTTGGTGCGATCCAAATAGAAGGACAGTGCCCGTTTTGGGTCCAGACGGTGGAGCCTCTCTTCCTCTTTCGAGGGATGCGAAGGCGGAAAGAAGGTGGGCAACATAACAGACTGCCCGATGTAAAAGGCAGTCACTACCTTAGGGAGGAAAGAAGGACGAGTCCTGAGAACAACTTTGTCCGGATGGACAGAAAGGAAAGGAGGCTTAGAAGAAAGAGCCTGGAGCTCACTCACCCTTCTAGCAGAGGTGATGGCTACCAGGAAAGCAGTCTTAAGCTTCAAAAGATGAAGAGGACAATTATGAAGCGGCTCAAAGGGAGCGCACATCAGAAACGTCAATACCAGGTTCAAATCCCACTGAGGCATTACGAAAGGGACAGGAGGAAACATGTGAGTAATGCCCTTGAAGAAGCGAGAAACAACAGGGGATTTGAAATGAGAAGGCTGATCAGGAAGCCGTAAGAAAGCAGAGATAGCTGAAAGATAACCTTTTAGAGTGCCCAGAGCAGAGCCCTGCTGGGCCATGGAAAGAAGAAAGAGGAGAACCTCAGAAAGAGGGGCGGAAAGGGGATCCACAGCCTTTGCTGTGCACCATGCCACAAATTTGTTCCACCTGCAGGCGTATACCGATTTCGTGGAGGGACGCCTGGCTACCAGAATAACATCACAGACTTCAGGAGGCAAGTCAAATGGCATCAACTGTCACCGCTCAATCTCTACGCATGGAGGTGGAGACGGGAGAGGTTCGGGTGGAGGACCGTCCCCTGCTGCTGCAATAGAAGGTCCTCCTGAAGAGGCAGTCGTATCGTGGAATCGATCGACAGACTGAGTAGCTCGGGATATCAGTACCTCCTTGCCCAGTCCGGAGCCACCAGGATGACTTGGGCCCGGTCGCGCCTGATCTTCTTCAGCACTCTGGGCAGAAGTGGTATAGGTGGAAAGGCGTACAACAGACCGCAACTCCACTCGTGACGAAAGACGTCCACGAGCGAGTGCCGCCTTGGAAACTCCAACGCGCAGAACTGCTGACATTGCGCGTTCTCTTCGGTGGCAAATAGATCTAACCAAGGCTCTCCCCACTGCCGAAAGAGTCCTTGGGCCACGTCCGAGTTTAGACGCCATTCATGATCCATCATGCACCGGCGGCTGAGTTTGCCTGCTCTGGCGTTCAGAGAGCCCGCCAGATGTTGAACCACCACGGTGATGCCCTGATGTTCTAGCCATGTCCAGAGGCGCAGAGCCTCCTGACAAAGGGTCCATGACCCCACCCCGCCCTGTTTGTTGCAATACCACATGGCGGTGGTGTTGTCCGTGAACACCTGCACTACACTTCCCCGGACAATGGGAAGGAATGCCTTCAGTGCAAGTCGGATCGCTCTCAGCTCCAAAATGTTGATATGGAGCCGAGACTCCGCGGGAGACCAGAGTCCTCTGATCTCCGCCTCTCCCATGTGGCCCCCCCATCCCAGGGGGGACACATCCGTCACTACTACGTGCTCCGGTTGGGGTAGGGAGAGAGATCTGCCACTGACCCAATCGCGGTCCGTGAGCCACCACTGCAACTGTCTTGCAGTGCCCTCCGAGATCAAGACATGGTCAGACAGGTTGCCCCGATGCTGGGCCCACTGAAACTTCAGGTCCCACTGCAGAGCCTGCTTTCGCCACCTGGAGTGATAAACTAACAGGATGCAGGAGGCCATCAGACCCAGAAGCCGCAGCACCAACCTGACCGAAACCCGGGATAGAGGTCGAAAGATGGGAAGCAGAGCCTGAATATCCCGGACTCGCTGTTCTGGAGGATAAGCCCGGAACTGCGCCAAGTCCAGAACCGCCCCGATAAAGAGGAGCGTTTGGGAGGCACTCAGATGCGACTTCGGCAGATTGATGGAGAACCCCAGCAAATGCAGGAGGTTGGCCGTAGTCTGGAGGTGGGAGACGACTTGCTGGGACGAGCGCGCCTTCAACAACCAGTCGTCGAGATAGGGGAAGACTTGAACCCCCGATCTGCGCAGATGAGCTGCGACCACCGCCATCACTTTTGTGAACACCCGAGGGGCACTGGTGAGGCCGAAGGGGAACACGGTAAACTGAAAATGCTCCTGACCCACCATGAACCGCAGGTAACGCCGGTGGACCGGCAGGACGGGGATGTGAAAGTAAGCGTCCTGCAAGTCCAACGCTACCATCCAGTCTCCAGGGTCTAGGGCAGCCATATCCTGAGCTAAGGTAAGCATCTTGAACCTTTCCCTACGGAGGAAGGCGTTGACGCTCCTGAGGTCCAAGATAGGGCATAGGCCCCCTTTGCCCTTCTTGGGGACCAAAAAGTAGTGGGAATAACAACCACTGCCTACTTCTGGACCAGGAACGTGCTCGACGGCCCCTTTTGCCAAGAGGGCCGCAACTTCCTCCCGTAGAAGATTCAAGTGATCCCCCGACATGCAGTGGCACTGCGGTGGCATGGCTGGAGGGGTCGTCTCGAAGGGGAGGGAGTAGCCCCTTCGGACGATTTGCAGCACCCACCTGTCCGAAGTGATGGAACGCTAGTGGAGCAGGGGATGGCGAACTCTGCCTCCCAATGGTGTGGAATGGGCCTGAAAGCACGGACTAGGAAGGCTTTGAGGCGGATGCTGCTGGGGTGGATGTGGATGGACCGGCATGTTGTCCCCCTGTACCGCCTCGGTGGAATCCACGTCCGCGACCACATGGAGGTTGGTTCTACGGCCTGTGGCTAGGTGGATGTGAGGGGGCGCCCCTTCCTTGGCCACGAAAGGGGCAAAAAGCGGAAATTTGCGGGCGCGGGGCCGAGAGACCCAAGGAGTTGGCCGTTGCCCTGGAGTCCTTAAAGCGCGTCAGCACACTATCCGCTTTGTCACCAAAGAGGCGACTGCCATCAAAGGGCATGTCCATGAGGGTGCTCTGGACATCCCCAGAAAAAGTCGTGGACCGCAGCCACGCATGACAACGAAGCGCCACTGTGGATGACATTGCCCTGCCCAGCGAGTCCGTCGTGTCCAAAACACATTGGTTGGCATACCGCGCTGCGTCCCGCCTGTGAGAAGTTGGCCTGATATATGATGTCACTAGTTCTAGTGTACACCTTGTATCAGTCCAAACAACCCTTATGGTGATTGGTTGTAAAGTCAACCTTATAGACCAGCTATCCTAGTGGTAGCATGGACAAGAGCAGTCTTAGGCTAAACTCTGTATGGCATGTGAAGCCAGCTGTTATACCATTTGCAATCCCTTGAATACCAAATGAAAGGACACCACAACAGATATATTCTAAAAATAGAATGTATTTATTCTAGTCAAAATACCCTCAGCACTCTTTATGAGATTCGAGGTAAGTACAACACAGTCTTATTTAAGCATACATAAGTCACACAGGTAAGTAATACAGTTAGGCCCTAGGGGCCACGCAAACCATATACTAAGTAAGTGGTATAAGGACCACTGTCACGAACACAGGTTAGGCCTAGGCCTAGGGAATCGCTGGGGCTACACTATCCTACCAGTGGCTCGGCAGTGGGAGGCCCACGGGATTCAGGTGCAGAGTGGAAACACTCACGCGTAATGCGTTAAAGTCGATAGAAATAGTTATGTTTAGAAATAAAGAATTTTAGGACACTTCGGAAGGAACTAGGAGTTAGAGACTTGGAAACTAGACACTAGGATAGTCAATATCCTTGTGAGCACTGGAGTACTCAAGTTACCTAGCCCACGGGCTGCGGGTGCATAGGTGTGAACTTGCGTCGGGTTTCGTCGTTGACTCCTATGGATGCCTGAAGAAAGATGCCGACAGGCAGTCAGTGAAGAGTGTCCGGTGGATTCCAAGGCTGGAATCAAGAAGGAGGATACCTGCAAGCAGAGGGGACAGAGTCTAGGTCACCAGCCAGGAGCCGGGAAGGAACCAGGAAGGAACCAGGCGATGTCGTGAAGATGCAGGTGAAGAGGTGAAGCTTGTTGCAGCAGCCACGGGTACCAGGAGGCGAGCTGTCCCACGAGGGCTCTTGCTGTTGGTGGCGTCGATGTTGAGTTTGGACCCAACAAGCCTTGGCAAGCGCAACCCACGCAGAATGAAGGATTCGCTTCTGTTGCAGACCAGGAAGGCCTAAGGTACTTCTCTTTCACAGGGACTTTTTAAACACAAGAATACCTCTGACACCATAAATCACACTTTTTTTCTTTTCTCAGCAGGCCTATTTATTGACTGCGAGTTTAGATGCAATTCTTACGTTCAACGATTATTTGAAACAAGGAGAACACTTCTTCATCTTAATAAACACATGTCCTTTACATAAAACGTGCGAAATTCTTTACATTTTTCACAATTTTAACACATAACTTTGTGGCATATCATACATACATAAATAAAGTACTTTAAACAGATGAGAGAAATATTGCACTACAGTACTTAGATATCCGGTTTGATAAGTAGTAGGCACCCTAACTTGTTTGGTCCTCAACATGCGCTGCTTATTGTGGTCCTAAGCAGGGTCAAAGAAAGTTGTTACAAGATAGTTCTAGAGAGAGCGGTAACTAGATTATTGTTTCTGCTCTTTGGGGGGCGCTAGTGTCTTATTTTTATCCCAAACATATCTGAATCTCTGCTTTTTTCTAGCCGACGCGTTTCGACCAGTGGTGTATTGGACCTATATCTTAATGGTAAGGTCTTCGTCAGGGCTTATCTCTGATTCTGATGGGACATCTTTTTCGTACAGAAATTGTTTCCAACTGCTACAGACGCAGACGAAGTGAACGCCGAGAGGAAGAAAGCGTGTATTCATTACTTTAGAAGCAGCAAGAGAAATTAGCCGCCAAAAGCGAGACCGGACCGGAACACATGCCAATACCTTTACCCCGAGAACTATCAGAACGGGCAAAGAAGATGACAGTCACATAAACTGTTAGTACAAAAAAGATGTCCCATCAGAATCAGTGATAAGCCCTGACGAAGAACTTACCATTAAGTTATAGGTCCACAATAAGCAGCGCATGTTGAGGACCAAACAAGTTAGGGTCCCTACTACTTATCAAACCGGATATCTAAGTACTGTAGTGCAATATTTCTCTCATCTGTTTAAAGTACTTTATTTATGTATGTATGATATGCCACAAAGTTATGTGTTAAAATTGTGAAAAATGTAATGAATTTCGCACGTTTTATGTAAAGGACATGTGTTTATTAAGATGAAGAAGTGTTCTCCTTGTTTCAAACAATCGTAGAACGTAAGAATTGCATCTAAACTAGCAGTCAATAAATAGGCCTGCTGAGAAAAGAAAAAAAGTGTGATTTATGGTGTCAGAGGTATTCTTGTGTTTAAAAAGTCACTGTACAGATTCCGGCCTCTGAAATCCTCATAGAATCTATCCCCTTCTTCTATGTCCTCTCTTTCACAGGTAAGCAAGGGCCAGTCTGGAGGAGTCAAACCAGCGGTGAAAAGTTGAGGGTTCGTCGTCACAAAGGCTATAAGCCAACGGGCAAGTAACCGGACAGACGCGTCGAGCAGGAAAATGCAGAAGGGCCCCACGCAGAACTCGTGGAGTGTGGAGGGCTGATCTTCGGTGCAGATGGTGCTCGGGGTTGGGGCTTCTCAATCCCCAGAGCACAACTTCGAGGATGCCTCAGAAGATGCGCTGAAAGCTAGTAGCCAATTTTCCCAGGTAGCCGGTCCCACGTCTCTCGTCACCTCCACGGATCTCAGCTTTGCTGTGGATGTGGATCAGAGTCGGAGAAGTCTGGAAGTCAAGGCGTTGGTCGGGCTCTGCAGTCGGTTCCTCGTCGAACTTCGGGCAAAGCAAACGGCAGGTCGCTTGTTGGTGCCTGTTTGCACAGGGTGGCCACTCCTTGGCCACAAGGGAGATTCTTCAGTCTTCTTCCGTAGTCGAATGTCGAAGGTCCAGAGTTTCTGTTCAAGTTGCAGTTTTCAGGATAATCCAAAGTCCTAGGGACTCAACTCCCACTCTTATACTAATCTGGGGGGCTGGGTTACCTGCTAGGTCCCTCCTATGGGTGGGACCAGGGAGGGGGGTGGTTAGACCCCCTTCTCTTTGTCCAGTTTCGCGCCAGGACTGGGGCTGGAGTGCCCCAGCACCGGTTTGAACCAGACTATGCATGGGACACCTTGTGTGCCCCAGGCAGTGTCTCGTTTCATTCATCCCTCCCTGCCCCAATACACTAAGTCCTGTCTAGGGTGGTGCTAGCACCTCCCAAGGCAGGAAACCTATTGTCCAAGCCTCCCTCGCTGGAAGGACTCCCAGCAGCAGGAGGTCAGACTTGTGTCTGTGGCAGCAGCATCCATTTTGTGATGCTGGGGCTCTGGTTACCTTTAACCGGGTAGTAGGTCTTCAACATGTCTTCTCCCTCTAGAAGGGAGGAATACTATCCTCATCGCCAGAAATGGTGTGGGGGTAGTATTCCAAAGTGTTAGACACCTTACACAACATGTTTTGATAAAGCCAAACCATAGTTACCATAACCGCGAGGATTATAAGGCACTTTAAGAGTATATGGTAGGCGATATCATAGAACAGCTATAAGGACATGGTTCCGAAAGCTGCAGACAGGCTCAGCTCATGCTAGAGCACCATCTCACATGTTACCAAGCACTCTGCCTTCAGGATTGTTAAGGCCTGCCATAGGAGTGACTGATAGGTTACCCATGTGTCTATATATAAGGTAGGTATAGGAATACTACACCTACGCAAGGGGTGGTTACACGACCTTGCCCCAGCTGAGTGATCAGCCAGTTGTGTCATAATGGAAGGCCAACCAGGGGTGGCATAATACATGCTGCAGCCCCTGGTAGGCCTAGGGTACACCTATGCCCTGGGTACCTAAGGTACACTGTACAGGGCCCTAGAAGGTGATCCTTACCAATTGGGTTATGTACCTAAAGTACATAGTATGAATTTAGAGAGAGAACAGCTGGGCTGTGGGTCTAATTAGCAGGTCCACAGCCACATCTAAGTCGAAAACCAGTGAAGCAAAAGCAAAAAGTGGGGGTGAACATAGAAAGCAGACCCTACTCTCCAACACAACCCCCCCCCCCCCAAAAAAAAAAACTTAGGGACATTAAACTAACCTTGACCAGTTGAGTCTTCATGTTCTAAGTGGAAATATCTGGAGAGCCCATCTGCATTGGCATGGTCAGTCCCAGGTCTATGTTCCACTGTGAAGTCCATCCCCTGTAGGGAAATGGACCACCTAAGAAGTTTGGGATTTTCACCCTTCATCTGATTTAGCCACAAGAGGGGCTTATGGTCTGTCTGAATCTTGAAGTGAGTGCCAAACAGGTATGGCCTCAGCTTCTTTAGGGCCCAAACCACAGCAAACGCCTCCCTCTCAACAGCTGACCAACGGTTCTCTCTTGGGGTCAGCCTTCTACTAATAAAAGCAATGGGCTGGTCTTGACCATCTATATTCAGTTGTGAAAGAACAGCTCCCACACCCAACTCAGAAGCATCTGTCTGGACAATGAACTCTTTGGAGTAGTCTGGACTTTTCAGAATAGGTGCAGTGAACATGGCCTGCTTCAGGTCATCAAATGCCTTCTGACAGCTTACTGTCCACTGAACTTTCTTTGGCATCTTCTTAGAGGTCAAGTCATTAAGTGATGTCACAATGGACCCATAGTTCTTAACAAACTTTCTGTAGTACCCAGTCAGGCCCAAGAAAGCTCTGACCTGTGTCTGGGTAATTGGAGGAGTCCAGTTCTTTATGGTCTGGATCTTGCTCTCCAGTGGTTGAACCTGACCCCCACCTACTAGGTGACCCAGGTACACAACCTTGCTCTGCCCTATCTGGCACTTAGTGGCCTTGATAGTGAGGCCTGCCTTTTGCAGGGCCTCTAAAACATTCCTCAGGTGGACCAGGTGATCCTCCCAGGTGGAGCTAAAGACAGCAATATCATCAAGATAAGCTGCACAGTAGTCATCCAGACCTGTAAGGACTTGATTCACCAACCTTTGGAAAGTGGCAGGTGTATTCTTCAAGCCAAAGGGCATTACCACAAATTGATAATGTCCTCCTGGGGTTGAGA
This sequence comes from Triturus cristatus, assembly GCF_964204655.1. Classification (NCBI taxonomy): domain Eukaryota; kingdom Metazoa; phylum Chordata; class Amphibia; order Caudata; family Salamandridae; genus Triturus; species Triturus cristatus. The sequence goes on along the minus strand of NC_140591.1, from coordinate 1,166,851,133 downwards.
AAGCAGTTTTGGCCTTTGCATTCTCAGCTAGTCTGATTTGCCAGTGCCTGCTGTCAGGTCAAATGTACTCAAAAACTTGGCAGCTGCCAATCTGTCAATGAGCTCATCTGCCCTAGGTGTTGGGTGGGCATCTGTCCTAGTGACAGCATTGAGACCTCTGTAATCCACGCAAAACCTCATCTCTCTCTTACCATCTTAGGTGTGAGGTTTTGGCACAAGAACTACAGGACTAGCCCAAGGGCTCTCTGAAGGTTCAATGACTCCCAGCTCCAACATCTTTTGTACCTCAATCTTTATGCAGTCCCTGACATGGTCAGGTTGCCTGCAGATTTTACTATTCACAGGCAGACTGTCACCAGTGTCCACCACATGGGTGCACCAGTTTGTCTGACTTTGGGTCAGAGAGAACATATGTCTGTAGGCCTGTAGAACTTGTCTGCAGTCCTGTTGCTAATGGTCAGTGAGGCTGTCAGGAACGACCACACCATCAACTGAACCATCATCAGGGTTCTGAGTCAACAGGTCTGGGAGAGGGTCACTCTCTTCCTCATGAGTAAGCCCATGTCTGCCCTGTCAACATATGCCTTTAACCTGTTGACATGAAGCACCCTATGGGGGCTTCTGGGAGTCCCAAGGTCCACCAAGTAGGTGACTTCTCCCTTCTGTTCAACAATAGTGTGGGGTCCAGACCATTTGTCCTGGAGTGCTGCTGGGGCCACTGGCTCCAACACCCACACTTTCTGTCCTGGCTGGTACACAGTCAGCACAGCCTTTTGGTCATGCCAAGCTTTTTGGAGTTCTTGGCTTGCCTCAAGGTTTTTAGAAGCCTTCCTCATATACTCTGCCATCCTGGAGCAGAGGCAAAGTACATAATCCACTATGTCCAGTTTGGGTTGTCTGAGAGGTCTCTCCCATCCTTCCCTTACTAGACACAGGGGTCCCCTTACAGGATGCCCAAACAAAAGCTCAAAAGGGCTGTAGCCAACCCTCTTTTGTGGGACCTCTCTGTAAGCAAACAGAAGGCAGGGTAAAAGGATGTCCCATCTTCGCCTAAGCTTGTCTGGTAAACCTTTTATCATCCCTATTAGGGTCTTGTTGAATCTTTCCACAAGCCCATTGCATTGTGGGTGATAGGGTGTAGTGAATTTGTAGTTAACACCACACTCCTTCCACATTGCAGTCAAATATCCTGACATTAAGTTGGCACCACTGTCAGAGACAACCTCCTTTGGAAAAGTAGGGCCCTTGCCACAACAGGAGCTGTTGTGGTCCTTAGGGGTATAGCTTCTGGATACCTGGTGGCATGGTCCACTATCACCAGTATGAATCTGTGCCCAGATGCTGTTTGGGGGTCCATTGGTCCAACAATGTCTATCCCCACTCTCTCAAAGGGAACCCCCACCACAGGTAGTGGTATGAGGGGGGCTTTGTGGTGCCACCTGATTTGCCACTGGCTTGGCAGGTGACACAGGAGCGACAAAACTCCTTGGTATCTTCTGACATGTGAGGCCAGTGAAAGTGAGGGACAAGTCTGTCCCAGGTCTTATTCTGGCCTAAGTGTCCTGCAAGGGGAATATCATGGGCCAAGGTAAGAAGGAAGCCTCTGAAACTCAATGGTATGACCAACCTCCTGGATGCACCAGGCTTGGGGTCTCTAGCCTCTGAGTACAGCAGCCCTTCATCCCAATACACTCTATGGGTACCTTGAGCATTCCCTGCAGCCTCAGCAGCAGCCTGCTGTCTGAGGGGTTCAAGAGAGGGACGGTCTAATTGTGGCTGCCTCAGATCTGCCCTTGAAGGTCCCCCTGTCCCAAGAAACTCAACCTGGTCAGGTTCCAGTTCTTCTAGGACAGTTCCTTCAGCGCTCTCAGAATCATCCTCCTGTGAGGGCTGATTCTCTACCTGAGGCAGGGGGGAAGGCACAGCCTTAACCCTACTGCTCTTACTCTTGGGTTGTGTCTGGTCCATTGTCCCAGGATCCAGCACTTGTTCAGTGTTGCACTTTTTGGCCAGTGACCTAGTCACAGCAAGGACATGTGCATCTATTCCCAGCATTTCTGCATGGGTCCTATACTCCACTTCAGCCCACACTGAAGTTTCAAGGTCATTTCCCAACAGACACTCTACAGGAAGATCTGAACTCACCACAACTTTCTTGAGGCCAGTTACCCCTCCCCAGGAGAAGTTAACAATTGCCACACTATGGGAGGTAGTGGCATTGCTAGTGTTAGTCACTAGGTAATTCTCACCTACCATGATCTGTCCAGGGTCCACAAAGGCAGGTGTCACCATTGTGACACTAGCACCTGTGTCCCTGCAGGCCTGAGCCATTCTCTGGTTGATCAAAGGAGTCTGTCTGTATTTTCCCAGGTTACTGGGACCCACAGTAGAGGACAAGGCTATGTCCCCATCACAGATCAGAACAGCCTGAGTGGGTATTCTGACTAGGCCAGAATCCACTTCAGTTCCCAGGGTTAACCCTATTACACCCTTTTGCTGGGAACCACCACTTACAGCTGGACTAGGGGGTACAGTTGCCTTAGGGGCAATGGTGGCTGGGGGCTTGTCCTTTTTGGTGCATTCACTATACCAATGGGAATTGGACTTACAATAGTTACACCAAGATTTCTTTTGGCCATCTTTCTTTTTATCGTTTTTGGGACCACCCTCCCCCTGAGCCTATTGGGGGCCTGGTGAAGACTTCTGGTCTTTTGATTTCTGCTCATTACCCTTCTGGTCTGCCTTTTTCTGATCACCGCCATGGTTCTGGTTTTTCTGCTTAACCCTAGTCCTGACCCACCTATCTGCCTTCTTTTCCATTTCCTGGGGAGAAGTTAGGTCAGAGTCAATCAAGTGTTGATGCAGCAGCTGGTTTTGACAGTTGTTAAGGATTTGTTCTCTCATGATCAAATTATACAATCCTGTATAGTCCTTAACCTTACTACCCAATAACCAGCCTTCCAAAGCCTTAGTGGCACAATCTAAAAAGTCAGTCCAGTCCTGAGTCTGTGTCTTCCGGGTATCCCTGAACAGCAACCTGTATTGTTCAGTGGTTAGGCCAAACCCATCAATCAGAGCACTCTTCAGGACAGTGTAATTGTCAGCATCCTCATCACTAACTGTGAGGAGCTTGTCTCCACCTTTCTCAGAGAAGGAGAGCCACAAGATAGCTGCCCACTGACTTTGGGGTACCTGCTGTACTTTGCAAGCCCTCTCCAAAGCAGTTATCCATTGGTGGATTTCATCCCCACACTTGTAGGGAGGGACAATCTTGCTCAGGTTTCTATTGTCATAGGACCTGTCTCTATCTTTAGGGATAGTGCTGCCACCAGTGGGTCCTAACCCACTTAACTTTTGCTCTCTGGCCAGAGCAAGTCTCTCTTTGGCAATGGCAAGTTCTTCCCTTTCAATCCTCAGATTGACTTCCCTCATTCTGGCCTGATGCTCTTTTCTCTGTGGAGAAGTCATTCCCCTGTGAGAAGAGGCATTGGAGCTATTAGAGACAGGGGAGTGGATAGATTCCCTTGAAGGGGATCTCCCTCTCCTGCTTCTCTGGTTAAGTCCACTTGAGGGTCTGAATGGGCGGACCCCATTCTGACTCCCATGTAGGCTTAAGTTAGCCTGGCTAAGTCTCCTAACTTGGACCTGGCTATCTACCTCATCTTCTGAAGTCCCTGCTGACTCATCTAGATCAGTATTGTGAGGGGAGTCTTCTGTAGAGGGTAGACCCTTATGGTACCTAAGGCACCATCCTGGGAGGCTCTCTGAGCATCATACTCTTCTAAGATCTCCACTAGATAAATGAGGGTAGGGTTTGAACCCTGTTTTAACTTTCTGGAGGTACACAATTGTCTCATCTCCTGAAAAGTTAGGGTATCATATCTGGAGGGTATCTTTCTAGGCTATACCCCTCCTGAGAGAGAATCATCTTGATCTCCTCTCAGAGACATGATCTAGTGAGGGTGTGGTGTGTGCACCTACCTACACTAGTTGTATCTACTAAAACCTCTCTAGTAGTTGTAGTCAGGGTATGCTAGGCCCTTCAACCTACAACAACTAAGTTCAGTAGAACTTAAGTATTTATAAGCTATGTTATATGTACCTAACAAATATCCTTGTGATCTTTCAATTTAATATCTCAAGATTGCAATGGTATTACAACAGCAAGCTCAGATCCCAACCGCTGCTCACCAATGTGAGAAGTTGGCCTGAGATATGATGTCACTAGTTCTAGTGTACACCTTGTATCAGTCCAAACAACCCTTATGGTGATTGGTTGTAAAGTCAACCTTATAGACCAGCTATCCTAGTGGTAGCATGGACAAGAGCAGTCTTAGGCTAAACTCTGTATGGCATGTGAAGCCAGCTGTTATACCATTTGCAATCACTTGAATACCAAATGAAAGGACACCACAACTGATATATTATAAAAATAGAATGTATTTATTCTAGTCAAAATACCCTCAGCACTCTTTATGAGATTCGAGGTAAGTACAACACAGTCTTATTTAAGCATACATAAGTCACACAGGTAAGTAATACAGTTAGGCCCTAGGGGCCACGCAAAGCATATACTAAGTAAGTGGTATAAGGACCACTGTCACGAACACAGGTTAGGCCTAGGCCTAGGCCTAGGGAATCGCTGGGGCTACACTATCCTATCAGTTGCTAGGCAGTGGGAGGCCCACTGGATTCAGGTGCAGAGTGGAAACACTCACGCGTAATGCGTTAAAGTCGATAAAAATAGTAGTATTTAGAAATTAAGAGTTTTAGGACCCTTCGGAAGGAACTAGGAGCTAGAGACTTGGAAACTAGACACTTGGATAGTCAATACCCTTGTGAGCACCGGCAGAGGAGGCGTCGTGAGGTCGTCCAGCATCGACTGAGATCCAGGCCTGGATCCCACGGAGACCTGCGGCGTCTGGACCGAAGTCGACGACGGCGCCGGGGTCGGAGCCGCCGGCTCGCTAGGCCTCCCAGTGGAGCCCGCGGGGCCCGAAGGCGCGCCGGCAGGCGTCGACGGCGGAGCCAGGCCCCTCAGGGCCGAGAGGAAGGCACTAATCTCCACCAGAGTCGCGTCAGTCCCAGGGACCGGCGGGTATGGGGACGGATGCGGCTCCTGCGGCTCCGGCGGAGCCGCGGGCGTGGTACCATCCGGACCCTCGACCGAGTCGCGCGACGGGCGAGGGGAGTCCGAAGAGCGATGTCGTCTCTTGGACTTCTTACTACGCTTTGACTTACCTGAAGACTTGGAACCCGAGTAGTGATGGTGGCTGCGGCTCCGCGACCGGTCCCTCGACCTCCTCCTCGACCGGAACCGGGAACGATGCGGAGCCAAGTGCCGGAGCTCGAGAAGCTTGTGGGACCGCTCCCGCATGGCCTTCGAGATCAAGACCGGCAGTCGAGGCACGACTCCGCATCGTGGTGGGCCCCAATGCAGTAAAGGCACAGGCAGTGGTGGTCCGTTACCGACATCAGTCGGTGACAGGAGTCACAGGCTTTGAAACCAGGCATCCTACCGGCACCAGTTCGAGTCGACGTGAGTAGACAAAAGAGTCCAAAAAGTTTAGTCAAATAGTGACTAAAAGGGTAAGCTCATCCCGGATCGGCGCTGTCTGGCGCGGAAAAAAGAACTGACGTCAGAGCGCAAGAGCGACGTCTAAGTACTCCGACGATGTCATTCCGGCGCATGACGCCGACGACAGACGCGGAGCCGCAGACAACGCCTAGCGACGCGCAAAGGGTATTGCTGACGAAAAAATTTGCCGGATCCAGCCTGACGCCTGGGGATATTCTAAGGTGAGGAATCTAACTAACGTGTTTCTTTCAAATGTAAGGACACTGATATAGGAGAAACTGCCACTATGTATGGCAGACAACATCCGTTAAACCACGAGCTTGGAGAATCAGCCAGAAGGGGTAGGTGCACCAATAGGGAACAACAATAAGCAGGCCGCATAGCGGCAACAATAAGCAGACCGCATAGTGGCAATAATAAGCAGGCTGCAAGTGGCAAGCATTGTCATTCGCGAAAGACTCGCCATAACCAGGCGTGTCAGCAGGAGTGTAAGATAGACACCACATTGCACAGGTCTATGCCAGATCCTGTTGCCATACAGGCAGACCAACCCAACGTGCAAAAAGGGCAAGTTATACGAGGAATTCTGTAGGAAGAGACAAGGGATATATACCAGGACTTCTGGAGAGAGACTCCATAGGAGTGTGCCAACGCAATGGCAAAACCGAATGCCATCAAATACCCCACATAGGGTAAGGCAAACCCCCAGTAGGGGTTTCCTATTGTTCGCAGCACACAGTCAGAGGACTGAAAATAAAGGAAGCGGGCAACCGGCTGCACCGAGCAGCATAAAGGAAGCAGCCAACCGGCTGCACCGAGCAGCATAAAGGAAATAGCCAACGGGCTGCGCCGAGCAGCACACACGCAGAGGACTGAAAATAAAGGAAGCAGCCAATCTGCTGCGCTGAGAGAACTGAGAAATGGCACACAAGCCATGCGCAGTAACCAGTCACAAAACCCAACCTGTGAATGAGGGTGGGTACCTGAAATAACACCAAGAACATGGCAACAGCATTTGCTGCAATCCGGATAAAAGACGGGAGACTGCCGAATCAGCATGGCGGTCAAAAAGATCCATTCCATTTAATGGAGGATCCCTGAGGGCATCCCGAATATGATCAGGGAAGCGACTGTCATGCAGCCAAGCATGGCGACGTAGAGCCACAGTGCGACCTAGGACATAGAGTCAGTTGCATCTAGGGAAGACCGAATGGAAAATTGTGCCATGCTTCTTCCATGCAGAAGAAGGTGGAGCAATTCCGTACGTGGCCCTTCTGGAATAGAAGGGAGAAGATGAGCAACTGAGTCAACACACAGGCTGTATTTAAAGCCCGGAGGCCTGCGCTAGCAGAGGCGAAAAGCCTGCGTCCACAATCAAGAAGCCACCGAGACTCCCTTGTGGGATGTAACAATGGTAAAGAAGGTAAAGATTGCAAATTAAAAGCTGCCTGAACAACCAGGCCCTGAGCAGGCGGGTGAAGAGATAAACATAGAGGATCACCCGGGCCGGGCGGTGCCTACGAGCAATAGCCCGATCCACAGTGTCGCCTGAAGAGGGTCTGGATCAAGTGCCACGGGGGGTGTCAAATAGGGAGTCCCTAAAGGGCAGAAAAGACTCTACTTCAATATGCTCCAAAGTAGAGGCACCATAGGAGGTTCTAAGCCAAGTACAGCAGCCGCCCCATGGATAGCACGCGTGAAGGCAGCATTGGACTCAGTTGCCATCCGAGTAAGAGATAACAAATGGTCAGTAGGAGACGGTTGAAGACTAATTCTACCACTGGATATAAGGAGTGGCGAAGTCGGTGACCAACCCAAAGACCAGGCGACACAAGGAACTTGCACCTAGATCAGGGAGGTCCAGGGAAGCCTCAGGATCCAAAGGGGGAGGCGTAATTGGGAGCGCTGGCGTCAGCGAACGCCGAGGTGCAGACCTACAGCCACCCGAGGAGTCGGGGGGAACAACCACCAAAGGAATTGGGCTTGACGCCGGAATCAACGTCGAGTGGCGCCGTAGTGGAGTCGCACGGACGTTGACAACCTCCTTGGGGAGAGTACAAGGCGCCAGCGCAGTACCCGGCGCCGATGCCGGCAGCCTCGGCGCCGAGGCTGGAGTTGCCAGCGCCGAGGCCAGAGTCGCCGGCGCCAACTCCGATGTCGGCGCAGGGAGCCGTACAGGGCTGTGCGCAGAGCGACGGGGTGGGCCGTGCTCTAGGCCCTGGCTTGTAGGCGGCACGTCAGCTCCGGAATTAGAGTCGATGCACACAGCCGGTGCCGGGGAAACGTCCGCAGACGATGGCCTGACAACAGTGCCTGTTACCTCTGTGGGGCCCGAAGGCGCGCCAGGGAGAGGGGGCGACTGAAAACAAGCCTGGAGTGCCTTAGAATAGGCCTCCATTGGGCATGTGTCGCCTAAACACCCAGGAAAGGGTGGATACGGAGAGTGAAGTTGTCGCGCGCCTTTTCCCAACTTAGTGTGAGAGGAATGGGGCTCAGCGGCACGCGTAGTAGAAGAAGATCTCTGTAAGCGATGCTTGTGCTTACGCTTACTTGGTGGTTTATGGTGTTCGAGGGAGCGACCTCGGGAACGAGTCCGCAAAGAAGAGTGACGGGAAGGAGCCAGACCAGACAGCCGTGTGCCCAGCAATTTCATGCGACGCTCCCTCAAGGACTTCGGCTTCATTTGCCGACATGCGTCACAGTCCTTGGAGTCGTGGTGCATGCCGAGGCACCACATACAGATAAGGTGCGGGTCAGTGGCAGACATCTGACGCGCACAGGCTTCACAAGCTTTAAAGCGGGAAGGCATTGCACACTGTTCGCCCCCTGACACCACTGTGTCGAGAAGGCACAAAAACCGGGCCTAGGAACTGCTGGTTGTCCAGGATCCATGCTTGAACGCGGAAAAGAAGAAAACTGACAGCGTGCCGGGAGCGGCATATATAGCTCCACTGACGTAATGTCCGGGGACGGCATCGGGGCGGAGCTGGACGGCGCCGCCACCTGACGCACAGAGGTGCTGCTGCAGGAAAAGTTTTCTGGATCCGGTCTGGTGCCTGGGGATATTCTAAGTTAAGGAATCTGCGGCTAGACATCTCTATCAGATGTAAAGATTCAAAATCCTGAGGCCCAAGATCGGCTTCAATCGATCGTCCTTTTTGGGGATCAGGAAATACCGGGAGTAGCACCCCTGACCCCTTTCCTGCTCTGGAACCACCTCTATCGCACCTTTCTGTAACAAGTTAAGAACCTCCTGCTGCAAAAGCAACAAGTGGTCCTCTGAACACCAACCCTGGTGAGAAGGGTAAGGAGGAGAAAACTCTAAAAAAGGGAGGGTGTACCTATTCTCTACAAGATTTAAAACCCAACGGTCTGAAGTAATCGATTTCCAATCTTGTAGAAAGTGGACACCCGATCCCCTACAGGACCAACATGTTCTAAGATGGGGGATCTAGAACTGCTTTCCTGAGGCACCAACGGTGGGGGGAGGAGAAGAGGAGGAGGACTGCTGTCGAGGAGCTCCTCTAAGACGGCCCCTGTTTTTATCCCTGCACGATTTGTACAAAGGATTCTGCTGCTGGCCCTGTTGAGGTTGTTGATGGCCACGAAAGGAAGCAGCCCTTCCAAATCCACGATACCGCTTGTAGCCGTATCCTCTAGACTGCGTTTGAAGGCCTAGAGATCTTGCAGTCGCTCTGCTATTCTTAAAGCGTTGTAAGGCAGAGTCAGCTTCAGTCCCAAACAGTCTCGAACCATCAAAGGGCAAATCCAGCAGGGTTGCCTGGACATCAGTAGAAAATCCAGGTGACCTCAGCCAAGCTTGTCTTCTTGTTGCTACAGAAGACCACATCACACAAGCCACAGAGTCAGCAGTGTCCAGACCCTATTGTCCCTATCCGGACTTCTTAGAAGTAGCCATTTGAAATCTTCAAGGAAACAAATTAATCACCAAGAAAATTTAGAGCCCCTAGAAAAACCGTTATGCGTCAATGGCGCGGAAAAAAGGGAACTGACGTCAGCACGCCACGAGGTCTTCTTATGGCTCCGATGACGTCATACGGAGTCGCAAGCGGAGCCGTGCTGTTATGACGTCCTCATCGACGTGGGAGAGCTAGGAAAGAATTTTCGCTGCATGCTGGTGCAGGGGGTCTTCAAAAGGTGATGAATCCACAGGCAGAAGTATCCATCAGAATATTGAAATTATGTTCAAGGACCATTTGAGGAAAAGATTATACGATATGAACATGAGTTTAGACATTTCCACTTTCTTAATATATGGTTTGGTTTTCCCCTGGATACCACTGTATATTGTGCTACTTACCCTATTGCAATTGAAGTATTGTTGTGTATTTGTGTTGATGTCTCCAGGTAGGTGATATAACAATGTGTTAGTGAGTGTTGTGTAATAAATAGACATATCTAATATATACACTGTGTGGTTCTTTTTCATTTAACCTACACTAAATGATTAAACTGGTAAAACAAGCTGCTTAACACTCCTTCAAGATAAGCCTGAAGGCTGCTCGCCAGAGCTTCCACGTTGAGAGCTTTCTGTGGTTATCAAACACCACTAAAATCACCATAAGGTTTTTCCTGGATTAGTGTAAGGTGCATCACTTAAATACGTGTGCACCATATTCTAAGCCAGCCTCCTAAATATTACTACTCTTGAAACTGTTACTTTCTTGCAACTGAGTTCCTCTAAAATTACATAACAAAGTAATAACGTTTTATACAAAAAGATTTGTCTTGGATTCAGTCATTGAGTGTGTGTAATAATTTCTTGCCTCCACAAGAAATGCTTAACACAGCCCTTTGATAAGCCTAACTGCTCACCAAACTACTACAAAGAGCTTTTAGTGTTATCAACATAATCCTCTGTAAGCCTCTGTGAATCCACTTGACACTGTGCACACTATAACTTGCTTTATTATAGTATATACAGAGCCAGCTTTCTACATCCCAGTTAAATCCATAGTAAATGGCACCATAGGAACCTAGGGCATGGGCACTGAAAAAGAATCTCTATGGGCTGAAGCAAGTGTTATGCCACCATACGGAACCCATACAAAAACCAAATGCAATATGCCAATGCAGAATGCGTGAGAGGGTGGAAGCCCTTCGGAAAACACAACATTGCACACTGCTTGTGTGCAATGCCCATACACTGCATGTAATATATGTAAGTCACCCCTACAGCAGGCCTTAAGAGCCCTAAGTCAGAGTGCATTATATTACATGTGAGGCCATATATTTGCATGAGCAGATTTGCCCCTGTGATATCTAGTTCTATTACTAGATATTGCAAGTGAACAGGAAAGCCAACTGAAGTATATCGTAGTCCGCACAGCTCATTACGAGTTCCAAAGCTACATAATGGCTTGACTGAAAATAACAGCCCCCCCCACGACTGCTGAACCCACGCTCGCACCACAGAATCCCGGACTTGCATACTCCTCAACGTGCGCTCCCTCCACAGACATGCCAGGGAGATCTGGGACCTGTTCGAAAACCTCTCGCAAGACCTCGTCTTCTTCAAGGAAACATGGACAAACGGCACCTCCGCCCGACATTGCCACCGCCATCCCCGACGGATACAAGATCCAAAGAAAGGACTGCCCCCAACGCCCAGGAGAAGGACTCGCCATTGCACACCAGAGTTACCCCCGACTCTCCACCTCCAGCACAAGCGACTCCTCTCCAACACAGAGCACCTCTACTTCCAGATCCAAACCAGCCCCAGGACCACGCTGCGCGGGACCCTCGTCTACAGGCCCCCCGGGCCTCGCGCCTCTTCTGCCACCACCATTGCTGACCTCGTCGCACCCCACGCAATCGCCTCCATGGACTACATTCCCATCGGAGACATGAACTTCTACCTCGACAACAGCAGCGACCTCGACGCCACCACCCTCCTTGCCAACCTTGCCAACCTCGGACTGAAGCAGCTCGTCACCACCCCCACCTACAGAGCCGGACACACCCTTGACCCTATCTTTACAGGAGGGACAAACATCCACTTAAGTCACACCACGCAGCCCCTCTGGACAGACCACCACTCCATACACTTCACCTTCAACACCAACACCACCACCGCACCCAAACCCACCCCACACCCGTCAACAAAGGAACTGGAGCAAGATCACAGAGGAACATCTCAACACCACCCTCCTCCACGACCCCCCTCCGCCAAGACTGAAGCCAACTCCGCAGCCAAAGAACTACACCGCTGGATCTCCAGCTGTGCTGACAAGCTTGCACCCCTCCACCACCCTGTCAAAGAACGCCCCCTGAAGTCCACCTGGTTCACCATGACCTTCAAAAAGTCAGGCGCTCCTGTAGACGCCTCGAGAAACTCTGGCGGAACAGGAAAACCACCGAAGACCAGAACAACTACAGGAACGCCATGAATGAATACCACAAGCAGATAAGAGCCACGAAGTGGACCTTTGTCAAGAACAAAATCCACACCAATGCAAGTAATGCAAAAGAACTCTTCAACATCATACAGCAGTTCACCAAACCCTCCAGCGAAGCCACAGATGTCACACAATCCCAGGACCTCTGCAACAAGTTCAGCTCCTACTTCCTTCTGAAAATCAAGGCCCTCTACGACAACTTTAGCGAACAGACTCAAGACACCACCCCCTCCCCACCACCGACAACCAACCGACCATCACCACCTGGAAACCTGCTACTACTGAAGACACCATCACGACCATGAAGAACACCCACTGAGGAGCCCCCACGGACCCCTGCCCACCGCACATCTACCACAGAGCCACCGCTGCCATAGCACCCAAACTAGACCAGACCATCAAAGCCTCCCTCGAATCCGGCATCTTCCCCTATGACTGGAAGCGAGCAGAGGTCAATCCCCTCCTCAAGAAACCCTCGGATCGACCCGACATACATGAAAAACTACCAGCCCATCTCTCTCATCCCCTTCACAGCCAACATTACCGAGAGATTCATCAACGCCCAGCTGACCACCTTCATTGAAGAGAACTCCATCCTCGACTCCTCCCTGTAGGAAGGTGGATATCTGACTATGGTTACCCCAACTTTTTGCCTAGTGTCTAGCTGGTTTTTCGACTTAGTTGGCCTGAGATCCTGCCATTCAGGGTCTCAGGCTGTCTGCTCTCTCTTTAAAATGGACTCCCTGTACCCTAGGTACATACCCAATTGGTAAGGATCACCTTATTGGACCCTGTACAGTGTACCCTAGGTACCCAGGGCATAGGTGTACCCTAGGCCTCCCAGGGGCTGCAGCATGTATTACGCCACCCCTGGTCTGGCCTTCCAATCAGACACAACTGGCTGATCACTCAGCTGGGGCAAGGTCGTGTAATCACCCCTTGCTTAGGTGTAGTATTCCTATACCTACCTTATATATAGACACATGTGTACCTATCAGCCACTCCTATGGCAGGCCTTAACAATCCTGGAGGCAGAGTGCTTGGTAACATGTGAGATGGTGCTCTAGCATGAGCTGAGCCTGTATGCAGCTTTCGGAACCATGTCCTTATAGCTGTTCTATGATATAGCCTACCATATACTCTTAAAGTGCCTTATAATCTTAAACGGTTATGGTAACTATGGTTTGGCTTTATCAAAACATGTCGTGTAAGGTGTCTAACACTTTGGAATAATACCCCCATACCATTTCTGGTGATGAGGATATTATTCCCCCCTTCTAGAGGGAGAGACATGTTAAAATCCTACTTTGCTGTTTAACTCTGACCAAAGCCTCAGCATCACAAAATGGATGCTGCTGCCACAGACACAAATCTGACCTCCTGCAGCTGGGAGCCCTCCCAGCCAGGGAGGCCTGGACAATAAGTTTCCTGCTTGGGGAGGTGCTAGCACCTCCCCAGACAGACTTTAGTGTATTGGGGCAGGGAGGGCTGAAAGGAATGAGACATGCCTGGGGCACACAAGATGTCCCATGCATAGTCCAGTTCAAACCGGCGCTGGGGCACTCCAGCCCCAGCTCTGGTGCGAAACTGGACAAAGGAAAGGGGGTGTAACCACTCCCCTTCCTGGTCCCACCCATAGGAGGGACCTTGCAGGTAGCCCAGCCCACTAGCCCAGTATATCAGTAGGTAGCTGAGCCCTGCTAAATTAGATTAACCTGAATCTGCAACTTGTACAGAAACTCTGGACCTTCGACATTCGACCTCAGGAAGAAGACTGAAGAAATCTCCCTTGTGGCCAAGGAGTGACCACCCTGGGCAACCAGGCACCATCCAGCGACCGCTGCTTTGTTTTGTGACTGATCCTACGAGGGACGACTGCAGAGACTGACCAGCGCCGAGACTTCCAGACACCTCTAACCCAGATCCACATCTCCAGCGAAGCTGAGAACCGTGGAGGCGACGAGGGACGTGGGACCGGCGACTTGGGAAAAGTGGCTAGTACCTGACTAGCGCGACTTCCGAGGCTCCCTCGAGGCTGTGCTTGGGGAATTGAGAAGCCCCCATCCCGAGCACCATCTGCAAAGAAGATCAGCTCCCCACACTTCACGTGTTCTGCGTGGGGCCCTTCTGCACCTGAGTTGCTCGACGTGTTGTCCGGTTGCTGGCCCGTTGGCTAGTGACCTCTGCGACGACGAACCTTTGTTTTCAACTTGCTGATCCGGCTCCTCCAGACTGGCACCCACTCCTCTGTAAAAGAGAAGCACCCCAGACCTTCCTGGTCTGCACCAGAAGCAAGTCCTCCATCCTGCGTGGGTTCCGCTTGCCAAGGCTTGTTGGGTCCTGACTCGACTTCTCCTGGTACCCGTGACTGCTGCGACAAGCTTCACCTCTTCACCTGCATCTTCACGACATCGCCTGGTTCCTTCCTGGTTCCTTCCCGGCTCCTGGCTGGTGACCTAGACTCTGTCCCTTCTGCTTGCAGGTTCCTTCCTTCTTGATCCCCTCCTTGGGATCCACCGGACACTCTTCACTGACTGCCTGTCAGCAACTTTCCTTCAGGCATCCATAGGAGTCGACGACGAAACCCGACGCAAGTTCACACCTATGCACCCGCAGCCCGTGGGCTAGGTAACTTGAGTACTTCGGTGCTCACAAGGGTATTGACTATCCAAGGGTCTAGTTTCCGAGTCTCGACTTCCTAGCTATACCAGAAGTGTCCTAAAACTGTTAATTTCTAACAACTTCCATTTCTATCGACTTTTACGCATTACGCGTGAGTGTTTCCACTCTGCACCTGAATCCTGTGGGCCTCCCACTTCCTAACCTTTGGTAGTATAGTGTAGCCCCAGCGATTCCCTAGGCCTAGGCCTATCCTGTGTTCGTGACAGTGGTTCTTATACCACTTACTTAGTATATGGTTTGCGTGGCCCCTAGGGCCTAACTGTATTACTTACCTGTGTGACTTAATGTATGCTTAAATAAGACTGTGTTGTACTTACCTCGAATCTCATAAAGAGTGCTGACGGTTTGACTAGAATAAATACATTCTATTTTTATATATATATCTGTTGTGGTGTCCTTTCACTTGGTATTCAAGGGATTATATATGGTATAACAGCTGGCTTCACATGCCATTCAGAGTTTAGCCTAAGACTGCTCTTGTCCATGCTACCACTAGGATAGCTGGTCTATAAGGTTGACTTTACAACCAATCACCATAAGGGTTGTTTGGACTGATACAAGGTGTACACTAGAATTAGTGACATCATATATCAGGCCAACTTCTCACACTCCCAGTAAGGATTTCGCAGCAACCACAGCAGCGAGACCGCCCTCCTCGCCCGCAACTGATGACATCCGCATGCTCCTCGACCAGGGCCACACTGGGGCCCTCATCCTACTAGTTCTCTCCGCAGGCTTCAACACCGTCTCATACCGCACTCTCGCAGCCAAACATCAAGACGCAGGTATACGAGGAACAGCCCTCGACAGGATCTGCTCCTTTCTTTCCGGCAGAACCCAAAGGATCAGACTCACTCACTTTCTCTCCGAACCTACAGAGATCAACTGTGGAGTACCCCAAGGATCCTCGCTCAGCCCCACGCTCTTCAACATCTACATGGCCCCCCTCGCCGCCATCGTCAGACTGCATGAGCTCAGCATAGTATCTTACGCCGACGACACCCAGCTCATCCTCTCTCTCACGAAGAACCCCGAAGACACCAGACTTAGCATCCAAGAAGGAATGAAAGACGTCGCAGCCTGGATGAGTGACAGCTGCCTAAAACTGACCTCCGAGAAGACAGAGGTCCTCGTCCTTGGACCCTCCCCCACTGCGTGGGACAGCTTCTGGTGGGCCCCTGCCCTCGGAAACCCACCCACCCCAGACGGACCACGCACCAAACCTCAGCATCATTCTAGACTCCTCCCTCACCATGACCCGCCAGACCAACGCCATCGCCTCCACCTGCTTCAACTCCCTCCACATCTTCCGCAAGTCCTTCAAGTGGATCCCCCGAATGCAGAAAGACCATCAACTATGCATTCATAACCAGCAGTTTGAACTACGGTAACGCCCTCTATGCCAGAATCAACAAAACCCTGCTACACAACCTCCAAACCATCCAGAACACTGCAGCCAGACTCGCCCTCGGAACCCACGACACAACCACATGACCCAGCACCTACGAGACCTCCACTGGCTCCCCATCGAGAAGAGAGTAACCTTCAAGCTACTCACCTACGCCTACAAATCCCTCCACAACATCAGACCCAAATACCTCAGCGAAAGAGTCTCCTTCCTCGTCCCCAAAAGGAGCCTCCACTCGGCCGACCTTGCCCTGGCAGAGACCCCACGCATCCGCAGATCCCGAGCAGGTGGAAGAGCATTCTCCTACCTCGCAGGAAAGACCTGGAATGAGCTCCCAGTCAACATCAGACTCTGTTGGTTGGTTCATATTGCATTGCTTTAGACTATAGACATTTGAATAGTCAGTCAGTCATAATCACTTTATTCGGTTAATTAAAACCACAAAAGTACACTACAAAAATCTTATACAAACAACAATAAAACATGCACAAAATTCATTCAGGATTTTCTTATACACCATAAAATATAAGGATGAAAACGGGCTGATCTTTATGATATAAGAAAAAATGTCTTCTTCCAATTCCTTTAAAAATTAACCTTGTACACAAAGAACATCCGAATAAACATTCATTTCCTTATAATTGTAAAAGAGTGGCATAGTCATGTCTGTACCTTTGCAGTAGAGAACACACATAGTACAGTATTAGAAAATAATATAGTACGTAAGAAATTTAAAACTATTTGACCGCACTCAGTGCTCTCAGCAATCAAAGGTGCTATCTGAGATTGCCTAAGGGGAATAAGAATAGCTCCGGGGTTTTTGCTGCATCTATTGTGTCACTTTTGAGTGAAATTGACTCTGATGTGTTTTCATATGTCGATGACATTTATCTGACAGATGATGAGCTAAATCCTCATCTTGCGTGTGCGGATCACATTATCCTGTGTTTCGCCGCTTTAGGTTACAAATTCAATTTTGGTAAATCACATATTACATTTATTTTCTGATCTTTTCCTTGGTTATGAACTGACCAATGAGGGTAGGGGGTTGGCACCCCACTTTTTGGAGAAGTGTGATCAATTGCAACCTCCATCTAATTTCAAGAAAATATATTCATTGATGGGTTTCTTGAATATCAGCAGGACCTACATTTCAGATTACACTCAGCGTATCAAACCACTATACGCTTTGATACATCCTTCTTTTTTGTCTTCCAGTTGGCTCATGGAACACACCGCAGTACTGTGCTCTTTGCAGTCTGATTTGCTTGGAATGCAGTACTTACAAACTAGAGTGAATACTACCAATATGGTCATAAGGAGTGTACCATGAGCAATCGGATTATGTAACTTTTAATGAAGGGGCCACAGTTCCCTTGCATATAAATCGCATTTGTATACACCAGAAGAGTTGTGTTTTTCTTCCACGGAAAAGATATTGACAGCTGTACAGATCGCGATTCTAAAGGAACACCATCTGGCTCAGGGCAAACACATTTTTGTCATTTCGCCAGTGTCTGCCTTAGAGGCAGTCACGAAGGCGAGTTTACCGAATACTATAGCTCTACATCCTCATTGGAAACAATGGGCTACTTCGTTGACGTCGACTGATGTCAATTTTATTTTTGATCCTTCTTTACAAACACAAGATTTTCTTCAGTATGAACATGTTCATCCACTTTCTTCTTCGGTTCTTCCGTTAAACCAGTATAAATATATCATTTATACTGATGGTCCCACACAGCCGGCCATTGGTTCTAAGCAGGCTTACATTGCAGCCTGTACAATTGTAGTAGCCTGTACAATTGTAGCAGGTACAGTTGCGAATGGTGACTTTCAGTCTTCGTTGGTTCATACGCAGACCCTCGGGGTTTGCAGGGCACAATTGGCCGAGTTACGAGCTCTACTCTTAGCTCTTGAATTTGCTGATCCTGAGTTGGCTACACTTTTTGCATGAGACTCATTTTATTGTGTCCAGTCATTTAATGACAATTTGTTTTCTTGGAAACAAAATAATTTCTAAGATTCTAAAGGTAGCGTAATTAAGCATGAAATGCTTTGGTTCCGAGTGGCAGCTCTTAAGGTTAGTTTGCCACTTACACATGTTATCCATACACTAGGAAATCAGTGTGTGGGAGCACACGCTGTTGAGAATTCTATGGCTGATGAAGTAGCCAAATCTGCGATAGCCACATGCACAGTTGCAGCTGTTACGGGATCCATGACTAAAATTGACAATGACATTTTGGCGGCTATAGCTGCAACAAAGGACAGTACACCATTTCCCCAGAGACTACTGACAAAGTACCCTTTGGAACTATTCCAACAGTTGGTGATCGAATGATTCCCAACGTAGAAGGCAGACTTTCACTCATTATGGACGCCCATGAAAGCATGGCTTCTGCTCATTCAGGACTTTTGTCTGCAATTTCTCTTTTACAGCAACGCTATTGGTGGCACATTTACACCAACAAACTTGCAAGTATGTGTTTCATGTGACATTTGTCAACAAATCAAGAGTTCTAGTGTTTCACGCCCACCACAGACTCATCTTTTTATTTCTAATCATCCCTTTGGGTGTATTTATCTTGATCATTGTGGTCCTTTAACATCCGATACTGCTTTCAAATATATTTTGGTTGCAGTGGATTCATGCACTACGTTCCTCTGGGTTTGGCAACAGCGCTGTGCAGATGCTCGTAGTGTTATAAAAGATTTGCACATCTTTGTAGGGACTTATGCCTGTGGCACTTTCCATTCAGACCAAGGTCCGGCTTTTACCTCTAAGGCTTACCGTGATTCAATGAAGTCTATGGGAGTGCAGGTGCATATCTCGTCTCCATATAGGCCAGAGGCCAACTCTGTTGTGGAGCGAATGAACCGTGACTTAAAGCAGTCTTTAACAACAAGGGTATTAGGTACGGGCAGGTTCACTCATCTTAATGGGGTTCAATGGGCACTAAATAATCTCCCTTGAAGGTTTCTGGGTGGGTGGACCCCGTACAAAATGCTCTTTGGCATTAAGATGTTTGTGCCAGACCTTGACTATCCAGACGTTGTGGCAGCTGCAGCAACATTTGACGTATATGTATGTATGTATTTTCATTTGTAGAGCGCACTGTAACCCTACGGGCATCCTGGCGCTGGCGACACAGTGAAGAAAATGAGTCCATGAGGAATTATGTTCTGGGGAAGAGCCAGGTCTTGAGCCGTTTATGAAACAATGTCAATTCCTGGACCTGTCTTAACTCTAAGGGGAGACCATTCCACAGACGGGCGGCTGCGACGCTAAACGCTCGACCCCCCAAGGTGGATCTCTTCATCTTAGGAATCTTGACCAGCCTGGCTGCCAAAGAGCGCAGGCTACGCGTGGGGACATACCAACTGAATAGATGTTGCAGCGTTCCGGGGCCAAGCCCATGAAGAGCTTTAAAAACTAAGCACAAGGATTTAAACAGAATTCTCTGTTGCACAGGGAGCCAGTGAAGCTCAGATAGTGCCTTAGTGCTAGAAGATATGCGTGGTCTCAGAAGAGCAAGCTGTGCAGCTGCTGCCTGGATGCGTTGAAGTCGCCGGATCAAGTAACCAGGAGACTCAAGCAGCAGGGCGTTACAATAGTCCAGGCGAGTAAGAATGGTACAGCGGACCACTGTTCCTCTGACATGAGAAGGAAGCAGTGGTAACATTTTACGTAGGCCTCTCATAATCATGTGGCAATTCGAGGCAACTTTATTGACGTGCGACTCCAGACTCAGTTTCTCATTACAGCTGACCCCCAAATTGCGCACAGTCTTCACTGGGACCAAAGGTGTGTCCAGGGGAAGAGGCCAAAAATTAAAAGGCAAGGCTTGTGGCACTTTGCCCACTGAGCAGTGTAAAATCTCAGTCTTGGCACTATTAAACTGCAGGGCATTGTTTTGCAGCCAAGACGTCATTTCTATCATGCATTTATGGAAGGTGGGTAAAGAGTCCGCATGGTCACCTTCCAAGGAGACAATCAGTTGTGTGTCATCAGCGTAGTTAACTGCACTGATATTGTTGGATTTGATGATCTTAAGTAAAGGTCGCATGTATACATTAAACAGAACTGGGCTGATTGAAGAGCCCTGGGGGACACCATGTTTATTAGGCAAAAAGTCAGATTGATACGGGGGCAGAAATACTGCCTGTCGTCTGTCGGAGAGATAAGAACAGAGCCACTTCAGAGCCAGATCTGTGACCCCCACCTCCTCAAGCCTTTGCAGGAGGATATCGTGGTTAACCGTATCGAATGCGGCGGATAGGTCTAGCAATATCAAGGTTGCAGAATACCCCTTATCCGCACGCATCCGAAGATCATCCAAGGCGGTAACCAGTGCAGTTTCGGTTCCGTGACCTGGACGGAAACCGAATTGATTCTCCTCCAGCTTATAGTTGTCCTCCAGGAAGCCAGAGAGCTCCTGGCTAACCAGGCGCTCAACTATCTTAACCGGGAAAGGCAACAGGGAAATAGGTCGATAATTCCCATAGCAGGCGGGGCCAGCGAAGGTTTCTTCAGGTGGGGAGAAACCAACGCATCCTTCCAACAGGACGGGACCACACCACTACTGAGTGACTGATTGACAATCTGATGAAGATGCGGAAGAGTTTCCGACCCCCAATTCCTTCCAGAATTTCTGCGGAATGGGATCCAACGGAGAGCCAGAACATACTTTCTTGGCCAGCCTGGTAAACTCCTCCACAGAGGGACAAGTCCAATGATCGAGAGGAGGCCCTACCAAAGACACATTTTCCCCAAGGTCTGTGCAGCCATGCGGGTTGGCTATTGATTAATGAATCCGCTCCAGCCTTAGAGCTAATCAAGGGGTCAGATTGCAGACCCTCGATAATTCCATTAATTTTGTTGTGGAAAAAGGCTGCCAGCCCATCACATAAATCCTGTGAAGGAATAATCTTGTTACCCAGACACTCTGGATTAGTAAGACCTCTCAAGATGTGAAAAAAAAAATTCACACAGTTGGGGGCTTTCAGTATAAGGTCCGCAAAATACGACACCTTAGTACTTGCTATGGCTTTTTTGTATCTGACAAGCAGATTCCTCCAGATAATTTTATCACTGATTAAGTACTGGCTGCGCCACTGCCTCTCTGCGTGTTTACACTGAATCTTAAAAGTCCGTAATTCTTCCGAGAACCACGGCGCAGAGGGGGAGCTCCAGCTCCTGAGCCGTTTCAGAGGAGCGGACAAATTAATGGTGTTAACCAGGTAGCTGCACAACACCCCATAATTTGCATCCACCGACTTCCCTAAATCAAATAGGGGGGGCCGCATCAAAAAGTGGCGCAGATTGGGCCTTTCTCATAAGGGCCTTCCAGTCCCTGACCAAGACACTCCTTTTCTCACCAGTGGGAAGCCTACTTCTGGGGACCGACAGCATTCGAAATTTGACCAAATGATGGTCTGACCAGTCCACTGGTAGGATATCGTCCATGGCCACCACGTTATCCCCAGCAAATATCAGATCTAGTACATGTCCAGCCATGTGGGTGGCCTCCAACACTCGTTGTAGCAAATTAAGGTTGGCACATGATTGAATAATATTATTATAAGGTGTTTTCAGCATTACATTGGGCCAAAGATTAAAATCTCCCAGAATCAGCAGTCTATGGTGAGTAAGAGCCAAGTTACTGACCACATCGAGAAATTGCTGTTGGGACTGTTCACTTATAGTCCCTGGGGGTCTATAGCAGACTAACCCAGTCAGAACATGGCCAGACCTGTCCTTCAAAGAAAAACCCAGAGTTTCAAACTGCGTAATCTCATCAATATCCATTGGCGAGAAGTCCCACATTTCATTATAGATTATCCCAGTTCCACCTCCCCTGCCACTAGATCTAGGCTTATGAAAAGCTTTAAATCCAGAAGGGCACACTGAACCCAATTCTAGGTCTAACCCAGGCGCTAACCAGGTTTCCGTCATAAACAGTGCGTCTAAATTATGTTCCTCAATTAGCAAATAAATTTCTGTGGCGTACTTAGGGAGAGACCTAACATTTAGGAGTCCACAGTTCAGCCCTTCTTCATGGGATGAGCATGCAACATTCCCCAGTGCTGGCCTTACCTCCGGCACCTTCGGGATCAGACTGCACTTGCCAATCTCAAGCAGCTGTTTCCGAGAGTAACGTTGCCGCACAGCGTCCAGGTTCTCGCAAGACAGAGAGATAGGAGCAATAGCATAGGTGACGCACGGCGCGACCGTGCCGCGGACGGGCGCAGACGGGCTTGCCTTTGGCGCGCCCGCTGCGCGCGTCCGCTGCGCGGTCGCTCCAGAGCAACGTAAAGTAGGCGCCAACAGACAAAAGACTAGAGTGCTGACCTCCTAGCAAGGCGGCGCTAGTTCAGGTCCACTGTGCTATGTTACATGACCTACAAAAGAATCAAGACACTCTGGCAAAAACTCAATTGCCCTTGCCAATGGATGCAGCAAGGCTGATTCCTATTTCTGGCTGACTACTGAAAGTTGGTGTTCTGGTTCGGGAGGATGTGGCAAAAAAGAAAGAATTTGATCCCACGTACAGTGCCCCGGTTCCGGACCTTGGTCTTAAGGGCAACCAAACTGTGATTTTACCTCCACTACAGAGATCCAAAGATAATTGTTTTATTTCAATTGAACATGTCAAGTTACACCATTTGGCCGATACTCAATAGTATGCCCACAAGCATCCCACGTCGGGATGTTTAATTAAATCCTATGAACCCTGTTTGTTCTGATTCTCCCCGGCTGCCAGAAGGGGAGATCGAGTCTTCAGTTGACCAATCATCAGTTTTACCTTCTACATATTCAACTGTGGAAAGTGCTTATACTTCCTCACCTGTTGAACTTCCTGAGACACAACTACATTCAGAATATTTTCCTTAACAACCCAGTTATTTCAACTCAGTTTCAGTGGATATTATATTGACCAAGATCATTTTTCTTCCGACACTTCTTCATTGTCTTCAGTTATCTCACCGCCTCCTGCATGAATTTGTGTGTTCATTGCATGGTTAAAATGAACTTATCTGGTCCCACCTTGGACTTACATCTGGATCGTTTTTCGATTGGATTTGTGACTGTGTTTTTCGTTTTAATGAATGGTCACTACCTACCTGAACACACTGCAGTGGAACTGGTTGACAGAGTATTGGCTCCACATTCTTCTTCCCATAAAATGAAATGAGATCAAGCCCTTGCTAACATTTCGGCAGTCCCAATCGCTGATGGCATTGCATGAATGAAGTTCCATTTAATGTATATGGTCCTACGGAGACCCTATAGATTCAGTCAGATGATTGAGATGTTAATGCTGTAAATTCTTTATTTTCTGATTTGAAAAATGACACTGTCTTTGATACAAAGGATTTATATATGAATGCCGCAAATTACGCTGATTTATTTTGTTACCAACATCATGGGCATCACTTTCTGCACAAAACAAGCACTCAGTGTACACCTTTTAATTATACACAATGGGAACATTGCCCCACCCAATCTAAAGGAAGTTCTACAACACAAATAAAGAAATATACATATTTTACTGATTACAATCTTTCCAACCCAGCATTATATTATTTCAAATTGAATATCCCTACATTGAATGAATACATGCTTACCCAGACTAAGTTAGTTTCTTCCTCATCCTTCATTGCAGGCGAGAGAATGTAGAGTTGAAAGCGAGAGAATGCAGAGTTGAAATCTATATGGGGTACTAAGTTTTGGCAAGTGCAGGGAACTGAGTCCTTGCATCGAGCTTGTCTGATACATATCCAAATGATATTTCCTTATCAGATGGTCCAGCTAACTACTTGCTTTGGATTGGCAACTTCTAAAACTGTAAATACCCCTACTATTCCATTCCTGGCCCTTTTTGACGCATGGCAAACATGTACCAACTACACTAATGACCAATAATTAAATTGTATGATAAAAAATGGCACCTTTAATTCTTCTATGATTAATCCAGGAAGATGGTTGTTATGGCAAACAGATACAAATGCATGTCATTTACTTTTTCTGAATACCACAAGTGGGTTTACACTGTATGGACCAGATCCACGATACCCATATTCACATACAGTTACCAATTATTCGGTTGGTAAATTGTGCCAAAAATGGTTGGAATATTCCACACTATCATCTGTAAAGAACAAGTTACTTACCTTCGGTAATGCTTTTTCTGGTGGATACAGTATTAGTATCTGCCTGTGGATTCCTCACCTTTTGAATTACCAGAGCTCCAGCATTCCACAGAAACTTTTTCATAGCTCTCCCACGTCGACGAGGATGTCACAATAGCACGGCTCCGCTCGCAACTCCGTATGACGTCACCGGAGTCATAAGAGGACCTTGTCCGCGTGCTGACGTCAGTTCCACCCATTTTTTCTGTGCCTTCCAGGCAAACAGGTGGACCAACAACATATTGCAAGTGTACACAGTATACAATATATATGAAATAAGACGGAAAATACTGAAAAAGCTAAAATTAAGACATTTCCTTAAAACAAGCATCTCAGCAAGGCAAATGACTGAAATAGAAAAATAGCGAGCACAAAAACCTTTTCCTTACACGTAGGTAGACATCAGGGAGGAGGGCTGTTCAGTGAGGAATCCAGATGCAGATACTGTATCCACCAGATGTTACCGAAGGTAAGTAACTTGTTCTTCTGATGGATACATCTGCCTGTGTATTCTTCACTTTTTGAATTGAATCTCCAAGCAGTCCCTCTCCTGGCGGAGGGTGTCCACCTACTCATACCCAAAGCCCTGCAGCCCAGAACATGCAAAATTGCTGTCCCTCCTCACCTCCGAGTTTAAGCAGTTATGCGCATCTTTTTACTGACACCGGCTCCTGCTGCACCAGAGGGGACCTAAGCCCCCAGACTGCTCTGCTTTCACGCCTGGAGGCGCCATCACCAATCTGTGCACCTAGAGGCGCATAAAGTAACTTGCGGCTCCCGCTTTGCGGGACCTGCGCATCTTTTTACTGACACCGGCTCCTGCTGCACCAGAGGGGACTTCAGCCCCCAGACTGTCCTGCTTTCGCGCCTGGAGGCGCCGTTACCAATCTGCGCGCCCGGAGGTGCATAAAGTAACTCGCGGCTCCCGCTTCGCGGGACCTGCGCATCTTTTTACTGACACCGGCTCCTGCTGCACCAGAGGGGACCTAAGCCCCCAGACTGCTCTGCTTTCACGCCTGGAGGCGCCATCACCAATCTGTGCACCCAGAGGCGCATAAAGTAACTTGCGGCTCCCGCTTCGCGGGACCTGCGCATCTTTTTACTGACACCGGCTCCTGCTGCACCAGAGGGGACTTCAGCCCCCAGACTGCCCTGCTTTCGCGCCTGGAGGCGCCGTTACCAATCTGCGCGCCCGGAGGTGCATAAAGTAACTCGCGGCTCCCGCTTCGCGGGACCTGCGCATCTTTTTACTGACACCGGCTCCTGCTGTACCAGAGGGGACCTAAGCCCCCAGACTGCCCTGCTTTCACGCCTGGAGGCGCCATCACCAGTCTGTGCACCTAGAGGCGCATAAAGTAACTCGCGGCTCCCCCTTTGCGGTACGCACACGGGCGCGCCCTGGCAAAGCCCGGGTGAAGGGCGGGCCCGTCCTTGCCCGTCATCGCCCGGAAGAGGCTGGGCTGGGCATCCTCTCCAACGTCCATAGCGACCTCACTGGTCGGCAGCCACCAAGCTGCTGACTCTTTGCCTCCACCTAATTACACGCTGCCTGATCGGTCCGAGGGGGACCGCAACGCTCGCCTGCTGGCTCCTGTGCACGTCTGGTTCTCGGTGCCCACATCACAAGGGGACTACACCTTCCAGCATTTCCTCTGAGGTGCACTGCTCTTCCTGTCACCAAGGAGTGCCAGGAGGCGCTTTAAAAGCCGTCGCGGGCTCGTCAGCCACATGAAAAGGCAGGGCAGGGCCACCCCCCTTGGTCTTTGCTTTTGATACGACATATGGACCCAAAGTGATTTGTGCTTGTCGCATACAGTAGTGTTTTACTGCCTCCGTTTGGTTTCCTGCTGCCGTCTCTGTTGCCGGGCTTGGCTCCGCCCCCATCGACAAGCGAACGACTCTGGATCGAGGGATCGGCCGGGCTTGGCTCCGCCAGTCTCGTAAACCACATCACCCAGGATCCCCTGGGCCAGGACACCACTGTAGCGCCAGGAGGCGCATAAAGGACAGCCTGCTCCCTCGCCCCGCGGGGACGCGCGCGGGACGCGCCGGGAGAAGCTCGGTACAAGGGCGGGGCCGTCTGCGGCCGTCAGAGGCCGAAGGAGGTCGGGTCGGGCTGCCCCTCTTGACGGCTCCTTAAGCGTCTGAGGTGGGACTTCGTCTAGGCCTTTTTAGCCACATTGATTATTGTATACTACATGTAATTGTCTAGTCTGAGCTAGGTGCTATAGACTTGTTATTGCTATTGTTGTTATTAGGTATTTAAATCACAAACATAATATTATTTATTATCTATTTTTGTTAGTCGTGAATTACTGAGTTACTAGGTTTTAAATTTAAATATTAACTGTTTGTTTTCTTTGTTGCAATATGGGAAAAAAAACCCTCATACCCCTCGGCCGTGCACCAGACAAAACCCAGCCTCAGCGCCCCAACTACCAAGCCTAACCGCCATTGATAAAATGCTCCAAAAAACCATAGGGGTAGTAGCAACTGCTATTGAGAACACCGAAAGACGTCTTTCTACTACTCTAGTCATACCCCCGGCGTTGTTTTCTGGAAATGTCTCTTCAGCCTCTTATATATTATCTGATTCTCTTCTAGCCCCCTCTTTTGTTGGGCTTCCTTGTGCCCAGATAGGACAAGTTATTGCCCATATCGAGCCAGACCCTTCTAAATTGGTTATGTTATGTTATGTTATGTTATATAGAATTTCTATAGCGCACGGCTACTCCGACAGAGTGTCCCGGCGCTTTTCACTTGCAGCTCAGCGAGAATAACATAACAACAAGGAAACAAAACGGAAAAAGTCAGAAGAAAAAAACCTAAAGATTAAAAAGCCAGGCCTTAAGGCTCTTCCTAAACAGAAGCAAATTAGACGTGCTCCGTAGAACCAGAGGCAGCGAGTTCCAAAGCTGGGGGCTTTCAAACTAAAAAAACGCCCCCCAGTACGGGCTTTCCTTACACGTGGCACCAAGGCCAGGTATAGAGCTTCTGATCGTAGAGAGCGGGCTGGGCGATAAAAAGTCAACCTCCGCTGCAAGTACTTTGCCCCTGTGCCAAACAGAGCTTTATGCATCAGGATCAAGGTTTTAAACATGATCCGTTTCCGGATAGGCAACCAATGCAGCGCCTGCACCAGCCCCGAAGCTCCCGCTCGCCTATGGAATCCAAAAATAGCGCGAGCCGCAGAGTTCTGCGCCACCTGCAGGCGCTGGACCAAGTAGTCCGGGAGCCCCAGAAAGAGGGCATTGGCGTAGTCCAGTCTAGAGCCTATTAGAGCCTGAACAGTGATCCGCCTGTGCTCCTCAGAGAGCAATGGTAGAAATTTGCGGAGCATCTTCAAAATGCCAAAACAGGTGCCGACCAAACCAAGGATATGTGATCTTAACGTAAGCTTGTTGTCCAGCTTAACTCCCAGGTTTTTGGCGACCAAAGAAGACTGAGCAGGGGGACACATATCCATAGGCCACCAGACCTGCCATTCAGGTTATAGATCAAGGGCCCTTAGTGACCAAAATGAGCTATAAGTCCTGTCACAGAAATAAGAAAACCAAACAAAAAAAAAAAAGTCAGCGAAGGCCACTGTTCCTGTTCCAGAACCTGCCCAGGACAATCCAAATACATCTTTTTCACCATTAGCCCACCCGATCTGGGTCACTCATTTATTTATTGACCTGCAAGCACAAATGGAACAGCTCATCAATTCACAGTGTAAAATGTTATCAAGTAGAATTGACAAAATTATTTCCTTGATTAATAATAAGTGTCAAGGGGGAGCCCTCCTGTCAGCCTCATGCAGGAATGACCAGCTAACAATGGCTGCAGGAAACACTGACAATCTGATACATGATCCTAGCTCGAGCCAGGGGGTACGAAACGCTTCCCAGATGTCGGGTTTGTCAACAGCAAACATCCCTGGATGCTCCTCTAACATGTTAAATCCTGGTCCTGTTACCAGCCCCAGGGTTTTACGGGATAAAGCTACCCTACCCATTTTGGCCCCTCCTTTATCCCATAATTCCACTAGTAACCAACAGAGGGCGGGGGGCGGGCACTCCAAAATTTAAATAATAACCCCCCAAATGATGGAGATTCCCGATCAACTCTTTACCCTCAGTTACCCCCCGAGGCCTCTCCATATGTGGTTGTGCTCACAGGTGTCCCCCCATTGTCGGGGGAACGTGGTGAATCTCATACCGAGTTAAAGAACAAAACAATTCACTGGTTAAACCGACACAGACCCTTAATGAGAGCAGGCCAGGGGGAAATTCTTTTAGTTAGAAGAGTAACCTGGTTGGGGATAAAACCGAAGGACATCGGTGGGGAGTGTGTGATTATCAATTTTAGGGACCCTGGTTGGTTAAGCATATTTTAGATTGGGGTGGTTGTGGTGATATGGGTGAGATTATCCCTCTACCTCTGGGGTATTTTTATCCCAGGGTTTCCTCTCTTGGTGGATTTAGACCAATTCGCAGTTCCAATGACACTCTGGCGGGCAATTATCAAGTACACATAGCAAATCGCTATAGTGCTTTGAGTTGCGTAGATTGACTCTTACAACTTCCATGGCCTATTACATCTGGCTCCCATGCTTTAGGGGTTTCTGAGGAGGTTGTAGTAAATAAGGAAGAAGTTATGAGACCAGTTTCTTTCCAATTAACTTGTCCCAACCTATGCACAAGTTTGCCGCTGGTGGGACTTGAGTTGGCCAACTGCGTAGAGTTTTCACCTATCCCTATTTCCCCCTCTCCCCCGCCCAGCCCTCTATCAGAGGCCTCCCTAGGCCCACTAGTGGGTTCCTGGAATGTGGCAGGGCTGAGCTCCAAGCTGGGTGTGCCAGAGTGGGGGGAATTGATGGACCAATACGATCTGTGTTTGTTCCAAGAAACCTGGATGCTCCATCCGCCGAATAGGGTGGGTTTTGCTTCATTCCACGTACCTGCGGTTCAGGGCCCTCGAGGAAGACCTTCAGGGGGTTTGTGTATCTGGGTATCTTTGTCTCTGGGGTGCTCGGTGAATGTAGTTGACTCTCGTTCCCCAGATCTCCTTTCACTTGCCCTTAGATTCTTGGATGGTTCATCATTGCTGGTTATTAATTTATATTTGCGTCGTCCCCCCAATGAGTTGGGGTTATCTATGCTAGAGGCCCTTGATAAGATTCTATTGTGTTCTCTTCCATCTTCTCATAGAATTATCAGGAGTGATTTTAATTCCCACTTCGAACCCCTGGTAGGGATTTCCTCGGTAACCTCGGATGAGGACTCCTGTTGGCAGATCCAGGAGTGTTTGATGTACCCAGCTAGGGGATTATCGATAGTGGCTTTGCAGATTAACAAATTTATGGTAGCCCACTCTCTCAGGGCCTGTAATGGTAGAATTTTTCCCGACGTCCCGGGGAACTTTACATTTAATAGAGTGGGAAAGCGTTCCACTATTGATTATATCATAGTAAATGTGGAATTCTGGTCCCAAATAAGGGCGTTTCGTGTCATCCAGAGGGCCGATAGCGATCACAATTTTCTCTCTCTGGAACTCAAACACAAACTGGGCCACTCCTCCGGCAGGGGGGAATTGGAGACCCTCGCTGACACGAATCTGACCCTAGTGGTGGGTGGCAGACGCATCAGATGGGCTAGGTTCGTGCTAGCTCCTGGTAAAGTGGCCGAGCTCTATTCTTGTGTAGCGTCCAAACTAGCTGAGGCTTTTGACCTCCCTGTTGGGATCTACGATCCGGCCTACTTTGAGAATCGGAACCATATTCATTCCAGCCTAACTAACAAATTGGTAGATTTTTTTCATATCCCAGTAAATAATAGGTCCACTGGCAAAAGAACAGGCTCATAGGTTCCACAACGCCTGTAGTCTGGCGAAAAGAGCACTGGTCAATTCGGTTAAAACTGGCCTTGCCTCGAGCATTAGGCTGTCGAGAACTGCATATAACGCCATAACTGTGGCGGCTAAGTCAGAGTGGAAGGAATTAAGATGGGACAACATAAAAGAAGCACTGGATAGGCATGACTATAGAGCATTTTGGAATTTAGTAAGATCAGGGTCGACAGAAGGGATTTCCGCTCTCTCACCAAACTTAAGTGAAGAGGTTTGGTTAGCCCATTTTAGGCCATTGTACGCCCTCCTGAATGCTCCCTCGGTGGTGGACCAAGGCCCTTCCGTTGGGAACCCATCGCCTCCAGATTTGCTGGGGGAGGATGAGTGCTTTCCATGTTCAATACATGAAATTAAATTGGCCCTCAAAAGTTTGGCCCCGGGGAAAGCCCCGGGATTGGATAGACCCCTGGGGATTTATTCTTGAGTGAGCAGCGAGTTTGGGTTCCCTATATCTGGTTATTATTTAACGCCATTTTAAAAGGTATGGAAATCCCCGCAACCTGGTTGGGGGCCGAGATCATTCCTATTCATAAAAAGGCCTCCCCCCTTGATCCGGCCAATTACCGACCCATTAGTTTAATTGATGTCTTGCAGAAATAGTTTGCTTGCATCCTATTAACCAGGTTGCAGAGCTGGATCGATGACCAACAAATTCTGACCCCCCTGCAAGCGGGCTTTCGCCGTAAGGTCTCCACTATAGACCAACTGGTTAGACTCCAGCTGTTTTTTTGGAAAACGGTGACCCTTGGGGCCGGCAGTTTGTATTTAATCTTTGTTGACCTCCGGTCTGCCTTTGATCTGGTTCAGCGGGACAAGCTCTGGGCCATCCTGAGGGCGATGGGAGTTCCTATCTACTTGTGTAATTTATTTAAACGGCTACATCATGGTACTTTCGCTAGGGTGAGGTACGGGAGAAATGGGGACCTTACGGCCCCATTTCCAGTGGAAAGGGGAGTGAGGCAGGGGTGTGTGCTGGCCCCTACCCTTTTCTCCCTTTTCCTTAACGGTTTAATTGACCATCTCCTGGGGGCAAGGGATCTGGATTCCCCCAGTTTGGCAGCTCGGAAGATCCCTGCCCTGATGTTCGCTGATGACACCCTATTGTTATCAAAAACCTCCATGGGTGTACAGTGAACACTGTAGGCTTTTTCTTCATTTTGCAAATCTAGGAATTTGGAGATTAACCTGGCCAAAACCAAATTCATGGTTTTTAACGCAAAAATCTCAAGCTGTTCGCACCCCCATCTGGATGGAGTGGCGTTGGAGAGAGTATCCACCTTCGATTACCTAGGTGTAACACTTAACGACAAAATGGGGTGGGGGCCCCAGGTCGCCAAGGCTAATCTGAAGCTCTCTCAATCCTCTGGTGGTATTCTAAAAGTTTTTAGTGAGTCTCCCCTTAAATCTTTGGGCCCGCCTCTAGAAATTTATAGGTCCCAGGCGAGAGGCGGGGCCCTTTATGGGGTGGAGTTCTAGGGCCATTTGACCGCCAATTCTCTGACGATCTCTGAGAATATATTTATTAGGCACCTTATGGCCCTTCCGCAGAGCAGACCATTACTCCCCTTGCACCTAGATTTGGGTCTATCCCCCATTCAGGGGGTTATTTCGAATCGCCCTGTCTTGTATTGGAGGCGGCTCTGGTCTACCCCGGAGTTGCAAAGTTATAGGGATAATCTAAGGGATTTTTTGTCCCTAAGGGGGGCTGGGAAAATTCCCTGGCTAAAATACGTTATGCAAGCGTGCCAGTCACTGGGCAGGGGCGACATCTGGTCCGCTTCCGAGCAGGTGTGCCCTTCCCTGCCTAGGAGAGATTTGGTCACTTTACTTAATAAGCATCAATTGGATCTTCTCCTTACTAACCCGTCTTTGGGCAGGTTGACTAACAGGTTTCTGGAGGCAAAAGACCACTATTCCTATGAGAAATGTCTGGATGTCATTCAGCCTCCTTTGGCAAAGAAGTTGTATGTTCAACTGAGACATGGGTCACTTCATCTGCGGGCTGTGACAAATAAGTGGTCGGCTGCTTCAGCGGACTCTAGCCTATGCGTAGGGTGTGTAGGGTGTGAGGAGACAGACTTGCACGTCTTGCTTTTTTGCCCGTTTTATGCTGGGGCCAGAGCAAAATGGATTATCCCGCTCTGTAATCTATTGGGCTTGAGAGATTTTAGGGAAGCCTTTAGGATATTAAAATTTGAAACCAGACCCCTAATTGTATTTGCAATTTCTAGATATCTTGGGGCCATGTGGTGCGCTCGAAGCGCCAAAATTAAACATCAACTACTTCCGTTATCTGCGTCCTTATAGACCCAGTACTAATATGGATTGATTTTATTATGTATATACTATCTTTTTATTGTATAGGATCATTTGGCCCTATTTTAACTTTTTTAAATGTACTTGTTATTCTTTTTTGTAATCCTTTGTGATGGTATGTTGGTATTGTTGTACTTTTTCTTTTTGTGTCTACATTGCTTTCATGGTCTATGGCCGATAATAAAGCTCTATTGACTGACTGACTGGCTTTGCAAAAGTGTGGAGGGAGGCCCATGTTGCAGCTTACAAATGTCTACCACAGGGACACCTCTAGCCAAAGCTGAAGTTGAAGACTTTGCTCTGTAGATTGAGCTCTAATACCTTCAGGCGGCTCCTTCCTGGCCAAGGCATAGCAGATCTTGATGCACAAGATGGTCCACCTGGAAAGCGTTCTCTCATGGACAGCTTTGCCCTTCATTCGTTCCATATAACCAATGAAGAGCTGGTAGTCCAGCTTCAAGTCCTTGGGTCTGTCCAAGTAGAAGCTAACCAACCTTCGAGGATCAAGGCAATGAAATCTCTCCCCCTTCTTGGAAGGGTGAGGGGGAGGATAGAAGGTAGGTAAGGTGATGGACTGCCCTTGAAGATACGGTTTAACCACCTTAGGCAAGAAAGCAGCTCTGGTCCTAAGAACCACCTTGTCTGCGTGGAAGGTTGTAAAAGGATGTTGTGTGCAGATTTAGATTCCGTATATAGGTTTCCCGATTTATGCCCTTATGTAGGTACAATTCACATTGCCCTTATTTGGACATAGAAATCCGGCCCTTATTTAGACATTGTCCGTACAAACGAAATACAGGCATGGCCACCTACATCTGTCCATCCACGTCACAACGAATTCTTGGAAAACCAGACCCTTAAGCCTTTAGGAATTTCCCTCAGCTTGAATATTTGATTTCTCCAAGAACTCATTAAGTATGCATGAGCATCTGTTCCTTATGGGTTCATTCATGACGTTCCTCTGCCCGACTTTTACGTAAATACTGGCATTCCTAGACACCGTCAAGGTATAAATATACCAGCACTTGCCCTGGCAAATTGCGGTTCCCGGAGGATTGGATCCAACCCAGACCACGAGGTTCGCCACGGCAAGTTCAGAAGGAGATCGAGTTCCAGTCTGATGCACTGACCTGACGCTGCCATCCTCCTTGCAGAGAATCCAACTTCCCTTGCGGGGGGTTAGACTATCGAGTCCAGAAAAGAGATTCCAACCTCTCTCATTCTAAGGTATGGAGCTGACTAGAACTTAGAGAAACTTTTGGCAACTCTTGGCTAAACTAAAATATAGCTAGCTATACTTTAGAACTGGCACCTACTTCAAACCTCGTACTGCACTTAGGTTAGGTACACTGGGGTAGAACAATTTAGAAGCATCAGATGAGTATCACATTTTAGCATTATGTTATTTATGAATGTATTTTGATTAATATATGTCATAGCTACAAACCATGCTATTGCAGTATTATTTTATCTTACTGCTAACCTCGTACATATTGTACTCCGCAGTCTGTCTTACGATTGTAGCAATTCATATCTCTTGCATGAGAAATAAGACTGGTAAATAAACCCTTTTATTGAAAAGACCGTCTCTCTATTTCTGTGCAACTATGTAGAAACGAAGCATGCACGATTGACTGAATGAAACTGTTATCTATTGTTTCCACGATTCTGAGACTGTTCTGATTCTAAAGGGAAACAAAGTTGTCATGTTTATGCGGTTGTCAGAGACTAATCCCTTCTTGTATATTCGAGAAGTTTCTAGTGACCTCTGAGTTAGCTGGCACACACAAGTAATTAAGTTTAATATACTCGATAGAGACATACTGACCTTAGTCCTATGTCAAATCTATAGTGTATGTTATTCCAATGCACAGAGCCTTTCAGGGATATAGGAGCTACACCACATGGCGTCCAACGTTTGGTAAGGCACTAATTTAACGCTAGATACTGAAGTAACTCAGTCGTGCTTTTCTCAGAGACCCTCTACTCATAAAACTCCATAAGACGTCTGGAGTGGGTAGGGATAATATCCGCCATAGCTGAGTAGGA
The DNA here is from genome assembly GCF_964204655.1 of Triturus cristatus. Classification (NCBI taxonomy): domain Eukaryota; kingdom Metazoa; phylum Chordata; class Amphibia; order Caudata; family Salamandridae; genus Triturus; species Triturus cristatus. The sequence continues at coordinate 1,166,816,596 of NC_140591.1, read as the reverse complement.
CGAAAGTCCTATGTATTAGCTGTTTGGTTTTGTTCAACGTTGAAGGATACAGTGTTCCAAAATATTGTGCACCTTATTTTTGTTTCCTTGAAACTTGCTCTGCATTTTTCATTTAAACAATGTCTGACCACGGTGATGTTGTCGTTGAAAACGGTACAGCTGCGGCTGACGTTACAGGTTTTAATGAAAACGAAGCGGGTGTTATACACATCCCACAAAATTTAAGGAGAGCCATCACTCTAAAACTTATAAACATGGCCTAACACCAAGAGGTGGTAGAGCAGTTTTCATGATAGAGGCACATGAATCTCACCAGACAGAGGTATTCTATACATGGATAGTATTCCCAGAATCAAAATCCAGTAACACAATTGTTTCACTTCTACAAAGAAGATGAACCACCACAGGAATATATTCCTTTCGAGGATATTGAAATTCCACTCACATGCCAGAAGCATGAGCTCTGGTTTAAAGGCGCCCTAAAACATTACAATCACATTACCAGGCTCAGTCCACTAGGTAAACCAGGAGCAACATGGCCGATTTTAGCCGACCTGCACACCTCATCCTGACATTGAAGAAATGTCAGATGTGGATCTACTAGCTCAACTCAAGGAGCTAATCAAAATGTATAGACAATTGGTTTAATATGTCATGCGGACTTTCACAGTCCAACCACCATTAACCATTCAAAATCCAGCCCCTCATCAGGGGAATACACTAAAAATCACTCCACTGTCTTTACACGCAGTTATGGGAAAAATGCCCCCAAAACATGAACAAATTCCATTCTGGATAGCTCAAAAAATTCCTCAAATCGAAGCGGTATTTCCTAATATCAGCCCTTATGAGAAACACAGAATTCCAACAATCTCTTTACCAATGGGGATCACACCACATCTGGAAGACTGCACCACTTGGGGCACAGTCTTTGCTGCTATCTACACAAAAACACATGGTGTTCCGTCTATGGCGGTAATACCTGACGTCCTGAAACAGATTAAAAACGAATACGGGGCAGAGCCTGCTCTGAATTTAAGTATGAAGTTACTTAAAAATTACGACCAGGTCTTAACATAATATTATCTAATATTAAAGGAGAAGCAGCATCAGTTACGATCTGCCAGAAACTAAGGGAATTTGATGTAACAGAACAACCTCAAGAACTAGCCAGAATACTTGAGAAATCCTATGAAGAATTAGGCAGTTAGGGGGGGAAACCAGTAAAACCACAACTGTCTGAAAGTCCTGATAAGGTCTTTCCTAAAAACACTCCTACCTCTTCAAAAACGAAGTGGGAAAATAGTAAACAGAATTCCAAAGAGAAGCGTTCTCATTCCCGAGGCAGGTCTCCTCCACAAAAGGAGCCCTCTGAAAAGGAGGTACAACCTCAGGAATAGGGATAATTTGAGAAAACCTGCCAGATATCAAGATAATAATACACGTTCCTCTCGTATCTTTCAGATATCATCACGACATCCGAAAGAAGAGGACGGTCAGAAAACAAGGAAGAAAGCGTGAAGTCCAAAGACGATCAACACGTTCTGAAAAATAAAGCAAAACCTCAATTCTCCAAGAAAAAAGTAGCAGGTCTAAAGATCAGAGATGCCGAGAATACTGAGTCCCGGCTTTCAGTTCCGGGTTGGTCCGTGCGGAGCCAGCACACACCGGACTGCCCTGGAGAAGAGGAAAGGTGCTGGGTTTGCGCGAGCGGACTGGCGGAGCAGGTTTGAGAGCTACGGGAGTGCCCCCACGGGAGGGAGAGGAGGTAAGGCACAGGAGACCTTTAACACGGGAGTGTTTGATTTATTTGCTAGTGCATTTCCCCCCCCTGGGGACCCGTCCTGGGAGAGAGTGCTCCCACATAGGGTGAAAACTGCAGAAGTCTACGCGGACATAAAGGGAGCTTTTGTGCAAACTCTTCATGAGCTAGTTGATACTATATCTCTTTATAAGAACTTTATGGAGAAAACCCAGAGAAGTGATTTTTACAGTACCTCCCACCCCACAGTTCCTAAACAAAAGCCGGAACCTGTTATAAGCCGATATACCCTGCGCAACAGAGCTCCTATCCTCAAGCTGGACCTGTCTGACCCCCCCCCTCTGTCTCTCCCCCGATCACTGAGGTTAAAAATACTTCCAAACAGAATAAAGGGCGGGTCATCCTTGAGAGTACCCCCCTGGTAAAGGAAGGGGGAGGAAGAAAGCTAAAGGGGGCCTCCCCTCCTCACTCAGAATTACACCATCTTTAAAAACTTACTATAAGGTGTTATATAATCCCACTTTAGATTGGGAGAATAAAAAACATACTATGGCTTTTATTCCGGCTACCGCCATTGCCTCGCCCGCTCTCGGCCTCCCAAAGGAGAACTGTCAAGTTCCCACTTCCTCTGCTACTGATGTAGAGGATGGGGCGGGAATGGCGGCCATACACCCAACAGTGGAGCTATTTAATCGCTTTTCTGTATTAGATAACCACGAAAACCCATCTGGAGCTCCATTAGTAAAGGAGAATGCGGGTATTCCACCTCCCGCATATGAGGCCCAGTTAGCTGGACTGTCTACGCCCTCCCCTCCTACGACCGCGTCTCCCCCTGGCTCTCTGGCAGATATACTGCTAAGTCTAAAAGAAGACATCGGGAGAAGGTTTACCATCTCAGAATCCAATCAGGCTATTATTCAAGCTACATGTGCATCATTGGCACAAAAAATTGAAGATGTCTCAATAAGAACAGACGCCCTTGAGCTGGAGGTCCCAAAGATCAAAAGTGCTTTACACTCCTCTTCAGCCCTAATGGACAAGCTGGTTAAGCAAGATAAGGAACTTAAGGACGATATGGAGCGTTTGGAAAATCATACTAGGAAAAATAACATTAGAATCCTAAATGTTCCTGAAGAAATGGAGGGGAGTGATATTAAAAGTTTCGTAATTTCCCTCTTAAAGGAAACCATCTTAAAACATCTACCTGAATTCGACCTGGCGCTTGATTTACAAAGGATTCACCGTGATCCATACAGGAAGAATCCAGGAAAACTTCGACCAAGGAAGATTCTGTTGAATTTCCTTACGTATGCTACTAAGGAGAAAATCCTGTCCTTAGCCCTGAAAGCTGGGCAGATTAAGAGCAATTCCTCTATTAGGCCATTTACTTATACCATTCGATCAGATATCTCCCATACCACGGCAGCAAGGCAGTGGGAGTTAGGTAAAAGAATGACTATTCTGAACTCATTGGGGGCTAAGGCACAGCTGAAGTTCCCTGCTTCCATTCGGATCATGTGGAACAACCACATGTATAATTTACATCAAATTGAGGATGTTGACGAACTAATAGATAAAATAAAAAGCGAAGGTGAAAGCGGAAGTGGAAGAGGAAGTGGAGCAGATCCGGAATAGGGGGGTTACAGGCATCACTTCAAGGATAAGCAGGGTGAAAAGAGAAGCAGTGAAACTATTGGAGGAGTAAAAGGGGAAGAAGAAAAGTGGGGGAAAAAAAAAAAGCCTTCCCTACAGTATTTATATAGATAATGGCCGCTGCCCCCCCCACCTCAGAAAGAATTGGGCCTTTCACTATAGTCAAGTTCTGTTATTATCACGCCTATGGAGACTCGTCCACAGGGCTTATGCCCAGATAGGATGGGAGGGTTCCCCCAGGTTGTAGTGGGTTTGCTGGGGTCACTTGGGAGGGGTGGGTTGTTTAGCTGGGGGAGGTGGGGAGCACAGGGAAGGGTTCGGGGGGGGGAAAACACTAAAACAGTCCTTATCCGCAATAGCGTCTTATTATGCAGGGTACCCTTAGAGTGTATGATTAAGCCCTGGGCAGATGAAAGGGATTTCAAAATGTAATGACCCCCAAAATTAGATTTGTCTCGTGGAACATCAATGGGCTCCGATGTCCACGTAGACAAAGGTTAGTCATGAAATTCCTTGAGCAATCTTCAGCTCAGATTTTTCTTCTACAAGAGACTCACCTAAGCAGTTCCGAGTGTAAGATTATTTTTGGGAAGTACAGATGGGTCGAGCATTATTGCTCTTCAGAGCAGACACTTCATAGTAAAGGGGTAGCAATATTGATTAAATCAGGTACTGGAGGAACTATCAGATTTGTCTCAACGGATCAGTCAGGAAGATGGATAATAGTCCAGCTGACTATCGAGGGGGGAGACTTAACCTTAGTCTCATACTATGGCCCCAATACGGATGATCCAGCCTATATATACAGAGTGCAGGCTAAACTAATAGAGGGCACCACCCCGGTAATAATCGGAGGCGATTTTAATGTCCTCCTTAATCCTCTCCAGGACAGGTCTAACTATAGTCAATACAACGCTGCTCTGCGTGCTCGCCGAGATATGATAAATATGACTCATGTGCTAGGTCTAGTAGATGCTTGGAGGGCCATGAGAGGTGCAGAGCAAGGTTTCACCTTTTTTAGTAAGAAATATAACCATTCCTCCAGAATCGACTACATCTTTATTGATAAGACAAGCCTAGAAAACTTGGGTGAATTTACCATTCTCCCAAGTATTTTGTCTGACCATGCCCCAATCTCTTTTTCGTACTCAGGGAATAGGCCTAGCTCAACTCCTAGATGGACACTGAAAAGGGCAATGTTGTCTAATTCTGATATGATCGATGCTCTAAAAATTGCAACAATCGATTATTTTACTAACAACATCGGCTCTACGTCCCCAGATTGTATATGGGACGCCTATAAGGCCTACCTCCGTGGACAGACGCACAGTTTGATATGTGCCAAGAACAGAGAAGAGGCCCTGGAATTCCAGACACTGGAAAGAGAGATCTCTAAGCTAGAAGGAGATAGGTTGACTTGCCCCCCAGGCAACCTGCCACAGATTCTCAGTGAACTTGAACGCCTATGCCTAGAGTACAGGAAGAAGTTGGATAATAAAATAAAAGCGCAATGGCTGGTTCACAATATGGAAAACTTCGAATACGGTGAAAAAGCGGGCGCTCTTTTTGCATGGAAAGTAAGGGCAGATCGGTCTAAGAACAACATTAATAGTTTGGCCATAGACAAAACAGGAGCAACTTCTTGTAAACAAGACGATATGCAAAGGTGCATTATCTCTGTGTTCTCTAAGTTATATAAAGAGGAGACAGTTTCTACCCCCGGGAACATTCAAGACTGGCTCTGTAACAAGGCATTACCAATTCTAACGGAGGAGGGCCTAAATACTATGGATGCCCCAATATCTGAGGAGGAAATTAAACTATACATAAAAAAGATCAGAAATAATAAGGCCGCCGGGACAGATGCTCTTCCTGGGGAAATCTATAAGGCTCTCCAGGACGAGATAGTTCCCAGAATGTGCGAATTATTTAACTATATTTACAGCCCCAACAGTAAGATTCCCAGATCATGGAAGGAGGCTACGATTGTCCTCATCTTAAAGACAGGGAAGGATCCCCTTAAAGCGGAGTCATATAGGCCGATCTCCCTGCTTAATGCCGATTATAAGATCTTTATGAGCATTTTAGCAGGGAGATTGGTCAAGTTGATTCCGCAGCTGATTCATCCAGACCAAAAGGGCTTTATCCCAGGAAGGTTCATTCAGGAACAAAGACTACAACTTATTGGTTCCATCGTTTTGGCAATGGCGCGGTCGGAGCCTTTGGCTGTGGCAGCTTATGATGCAGCCAAGGCTTTCGACTGTGTCAACTGGACCTTTCTATGGGAAACTTTAAGAACAATGGGATTTGGCCCAACGCTCATTAGATGCTATGAGGGTGCCTCTGCAGCTATACTACTGAATGGCCGGTTGACTTCTAGCTTTAACATTACCAGAGGAACCAGGCAGGGTTGTCCTATTTCACCTCTACTTTTTGATATTTATATTGAGCCTCTTGCCCAGGCTCTGAGAATGAACAATCAGATCACCCCTTTCCAAGTATCGGATTACAGCTGTAAGTTAGCCCTCTATGCTGATGACCTGCTGGTCTACACCAATAACCCCGTTGTGGTTCTCCCCAAGGTGGAAGCAATACTAGAAGAGTTTGGCCTGTACTCTGGATAACTTGTAAACCCCTCTAAGACAGAGGTAATGTCCTGGGGAGTAGATAACTGGACAGGAAGGCGTAGTAAGGAATTCAGGTGTCTGGGGATAACCATAGTTCAAAATCTAGTTGACATCCCTACGACTAATCTGAGTAAAGTAGCCAAGGAAATTGACCATCTTTTTTCTAGATGGCAGAATTTGCCTTTGACTATATATGGCCGGGTAAACCTCGTTAAGATGGTTATTCTGCCAAAACTAACCTATCTGTTTAGTACCATCCCTCTTGACTTCCCCAGAAAGCTTCTAAATAAGATACAAGGTAAAATTGGAAGCTTTGTCTGGGCTAATAAAAGAGCCAGGCTCTCCTGGAAGAAGTTGAGACGAAAGCTCCTTAAGAGAGGCCTGGCTCTTCCCGATGTCTTCTGGTATTCCACCACCTTTCAGTTTAAGAATATACATTCTCTGCTTATTAGTTCAGGTGAAACCAACTGGGGGAAGATTTTGAGTGTAATGGTCAGCTTTGAGGGGGATGGGGTTGGATTCCTGTATAAGTTTGGGGCCCCAAGGTTCTTCAAGAAGGTTTGTCTAAAATGCTTAAAAACGGCATTAAATCTATGGTATAGAGTTAGAGAGAGATGGGGGATTGGATATTATTCGGACTTTGCCCATATCTGAGACTCTCTAGGCCTACCACTATGCTTGCAAGACAGTCTTGCATTATCAATTAAAAAGGCAGGAATAGCGATCTGGTCCGACCTTCTATCATCAGACGGTATTCTCCCCTGGGAGATCCTTAGATCTAAAATAGGCAGTTCTTTCTCTAAATTCAAATACATACAATTATGCTCTTGGTATACAGCTGAGAAAGAAATGATAAGAGGTAATTGGGAAATTGAACCCCGCCTACAAAACACAAAGTCAATAAAAAAAGAAGTCGGACTGCGTTCTCTTCGGTGGCGAATAGATCTAATCAACGCTCTCCCCATCGCTGAAAGAGACCTTGCGCCACGTCCGAGTTCAGACGCCATTCATGATCCATCATGCACCGGCGACTGAGTTTGTCCGACCTGGCGTTCAGAAAGCCCGCCAGGTGTTGAACCACCAGGGAGATGCCCTGATGTTCCAGCCATGCCCAGAGGCACAGAGCCTCCTGACAAAGGGTCCATGACCCCACCCCGCCCTGTTTGTTGCAATTCCACATGGCGGTGGTGTTGTCCATGAACACCTGCACAACACTTCCCCGTACAGTGGGAAGGAATGCCTTCAGTGCAAGCTGGATCGCCCGCAGCTCCAATAGGTTGATATGGAGCCGGGACTCCGCCGGAGACAGAGGCCTCTGATCTCCGCCTCTCCCATGTGGCCCCCCCATCCCAGGAGGGACGCATCCATCACCACTACGTGCTCCGGTTGGGGTAGGGAGAGGGATCTGCCACTGACCCAATCGCGGTCCGTGAGCCACCACTGCAACTGTCTTGCAGTGCCCTCTGAGATCAGGACGTGGTCGGACAGGTTGCCCCGATGTTGAGCCCACTGGAACTTCAGGTCCCACTGCAGAGCCCGCATCCGCCACCTGGCGTGATGTGCCAGCAGGATGCAGGAGGCCATCAGACCCAGCAGCCGCAGGACCATCCTGCCCGAAACTCGGGATAAAGGCAGAGAGATTGGAATCAGAGCCTGAATATCCAGAACCCGCTGTTCGGGAGGATAGACCCGCAACACCGCTGAGTCCAGAACCGCTCCAAAGAAAAGGAGCTTCTGGGAGGGACTCAGATGCGACTTTGGCACATTGATGGAGAACCCCAGCAAATGCAGGAGGTTGGCCATAGTCTGGAGGTGGGAGACGACTGCCTGGGGCGAGCCCGCCTTCTACCACCAGTCGTCGAGATAGGGGAAGACTGGAACCCCTAATCTGCGCAGATGAGCTGCGACCACCGCCATCGCTTTCGTGAACACCCGAAGGGTCCTGGTGAGGCCGAAGGGGAGCACGGTAAACTGAAAGTGCTCGTGACCTACCGTGAACCGCAGGTAACGCCGGTGGGCCGGCAGGACGGGGATGTGGAAATACGCGTCCTGCAAGTCCAACGCTACCATCCAGTCTCCAGGGTCTAGGGCAGCCAGAACCTGAGCTAAAGTGAGCATCTTGAACTTCTCCTTCCGGAGGAAGGCGTTGACGCTCCTGAGGTCCAAGATAGGGCGTAGGCCCCCTTTGCCCTTCTTGGGAACCGGAAAGTGCTGGGAGTAACAACCCCGTCCTACTTCTGGGCCAGGAACGCGCTCGATGGCCCCCTTGGCCAAGAAGGCTTTAACTTCCTCCTGCAGAAGTTGCAAGAGATCCCCCAACATGCGGTGGTACTGCGGTGGCATGGCTGGAGGGGTCACCTCGAAGGGGAAGGAGTAGCCCCTTTGACCGATTTGCAGCACCCACCTGTCCGACGTGATGGTACGCCAGTGGAGCAGGTGATGGCGAACTCTGCCTCCCACTGGTGTGGAATGGTCCTGAAAGGTCGGACTAGGAAGGCTTTGAGGCAGATGCTGCAGGAGCAGATGTGGACCGACCGGCTCTCTGAGCCCCTACTCCGCCACAGCGGAATCCACGTCTGCGACCGCGTTGAGGCTGGTTCTGCGGCCTGTGGCTAGACGGATGTGCGGGGGCGCCCCTTCCTTGGCCACGAAAGGGGCGAAAAGCAGAAGTTTGAGGGCGCGGGGCCTAGAGGCCCAAGGACTTGGCCTAAGCCCTGGAGTCCTTAAAGCGCTCCAGCGCACTACCCGCTTTGTCGCCAAAAAGGCGACGGCCATCGAAGGGCATGTCCATGAGTGTGCTCTGGACATCCCCTGAGAAATTCGTGGATCTCAGCCAGGCGTGGCGACAAATCGCCACCGTCATCGCAATCGCTCTACCTAGCGAGTCCGTGGTGTCAAGCCCACATCGAATGGAGTACCGTGCTGCATACCGCCCCTCAGCAAGAGCCTGGGCGAGCCATGTCCGGGCCTCCTCCGGACACTGGGGTAGCACGTCCGCCACCGTATCCCATAAGGAGTGGGTATAACGGTCCAAAAGGCACGCGGTATTAATGGACCGCAACCCCAAACTGAGGAAGGAAAAACGTTTCTTCCCAAACTGCTCCAACCTTTTAGATTCCCGATTCGGAGGAGCAGACGGGAAGGTGGTCTGGGACGTAGAGGCCTGGATAACCACACTCTCAGGGGTGGGGTGCACTGACAGAAAGTTGGGGTCGCCCGTAGCAGGGCGGTGGCGCCGGGCCACGTTCCGGTCCACAGAAGTGACTGTGGAGGGCTTGGACCAAGTGCCCATCAGAACGTCAGTGGGTGCCTCATTGAACTGCAGTAGAGGCTCCGAAGAGCTTACTGGCGGTTGAAGCATCTCAGTGAGGAGGTTAGTCCTCACGGCCGCTGCAGGGTGCTCCAGGTGAAGGGCCTCGGCAGCCCTGCGCAGCACCACAGAATAAGTTGCACCCTCCTCCATAGCCACGGAGGGAGGAGAGATGAAGCCAGTGTCAGGTGAAGTGTCGAGACCACTGGCATCCCCCAGCTCGTCTGCCCAGTCCTGATTTAACTGGCACTGCTGTGCCAGAGGGTCCTCAGACCCGTCCCAGTCCTCCCCATCATCCGTCTCCTGGTATACAGGTAGAAAGGACAGAGCTGGGTGGTAGATGAAATGCTCATTCATTGGCGGCGGAAACGGCGCTGGGCGGCGCCACCCCGACGCCGGACCCGGACCAGGTCTAAAACTGGGGACGGCGGCATCCAAAGACGGCGCCGGGGGCGGCACCATAGGGATCGGCACCGGCAGAGGGGTCGTAAGTGTGAGAAGTTGGCCTGATATATGATGTCACTAATTCTAGTGTACACCTTGTATCAGTCCAAACAACCCTTATGGTGATTGGTTGTAAAGTCAACCTTATAGACGAGCTATCCTAGTGGTAGCATGGACAAGAGCAGTCTTAGGCTAAACTCTGTATGGCATGTGAAGCCAGCTGTTATACCATTTGTAATCTCTTGAATACCAAATGAAAGGACACCACAACAGATATATATAAAAATAGAATGTATTTATTCTAGTAAAACCCTCAGCACTCTTTATGAGATTCGAGGTAAGTACAACACAGTCTTATTTAAGCATACATTAAGTCACACAGGTAAATAATACAGTTAGGCCCTAGGGGCCACGCAAACCATATACTAAGTAAGTGGTATAAGAACCACTGTCACGAACACAGGATAGGCCTAGGCCTAGGGAATCGCTGGGGCTACACTATACTACCAAAGGTTAGGAAGTGGGAGGCCCACGGGATTCAGGTGCAGAGTGGAAACACTCACGCATAATGCGTAAAAGTCGATAGAAATAGTAGTTGTTAGAAATTAACAGTTTTAGGACACTTTCTCGAATAGCTAGGAGTTCAAGACTTGGAAACTAGACCCTAGGATAGTCAATACCCTTGTGAGCACCGGAGTACTCAAGTTACCTAGCCCACGGGCTGCGGGTGCATAGGTGTGAACTTGCGTCGGGTTTCGTCGTTGACTCCTATGGATGCCTGAAGGAAAGTTGCTGACAGGCAGTCAGTGAAGAGTGTCCGGTGGATCCCAAGGATGGAATCAAGAAGGAAGGATACCTGCAAGCAGAAGGGACAGAGTCTAGGTCACCAGCCAGGAGCTGGGAAGGAACCAGGCGATGTCGTGCAGATGCAGGTGAAGAGGTGAAGCTTGTCGCAGCAGCCACGGGTACCAGGAGGTGTCGAGGACGACCAGGACCAGGAGGCGAGCTGTCCCACGAAGGCTCTTGCTGTCGGCGGCGTCGATGTCGAGTTAGGACCCAACAAGCCTTGGCAAGTGGAACTCACGCAGAATGGAGGACTTGCTTCTGGTGCAGACCAGGAAGGTCTGGGGTGCTTCTCTTTCACAGAGGAGCGGGTGCCAGTCTGGAGGAGCCGGACCAGCAAGAGGAAATCAAAGGTTCGTCGTCGCAGAGGTCACTAGCCAACGGGCCAGCAACCGGACAACACGTCGAGCAACTCAGGTGCAGAAGGGCCCCACGCAGAACACGTGAAGTGTGGGGAGCTGATCTTCTTTGCAGATGGTGCTCGGGATGGGGGCTTCTCAATACCCCAAGCACAGCCTCGAGAAAGCCTCAGAAGTCGCGCTAGTCAGTTACTAGCCACTTTTCCCAAGTCGCCGGTCCCACGTCCCTCGTCGCCTCCACGGGTCTCAGCTTTGCTGCAGATGTGGATCTTGGTCAGAGGTGTCTGGAAGTCTCGGCGCTGGTCAGTCTCTGCAGTCGTCCCTCGTAGGATCAGTCGCAAAGCAAGCAGCGGTCGCTGGAGGGGGCCTGGTTGCCCAGGGTGGTCACTCCTTGGCCACAAGGGAGATTTCTTCAGTCTTCTTCCTGAGGTCGAATGTCGAAGGTCCAGAGTTTCTGTTCAAGTTGCAGATTCAGGATAATCTGATTTGCAGGGCTCAGCTACCTACTGATATACTGGGCTAGTGGGCTGGGCTACCTGCAAGGTCCCTCCTACGGGTGGGACCAGGAAGGGGAGTGGTTACACCCCCTTTTTCTTGTGCAGTTTTGCGCCAGAGCTGGGGCTGGAGTGCCCCAGCGCCGGTTTGAACTGGACTATGCATGGGACACCTTGTGTGCCCCAGGCAGTGTATAGTTTCATTCAACCCTCCTTGCCCCAATACACTAAATCCTGTCTAGGGTGGTGCTCGCACCTCCCAAGGCAGGAAACCTATTTTCCAAGCCTCCCTCGCTGGAAGGACTCCCAGCAGCAGGAGGTCAGACTTGTGTCTGTGGCAGCAGCATCCATTTTGTGATGCTGGGGCTCTGGTTAACTTTAACCGGGTAAGTAGATTCCAACATGTCTTCTCCCTCTAGAAGGGAGGAATAATATCCTCATGGCCAGAAATGGTATGGGGGTATTATTCCAAAGTGTTAGACACCTTACAAGACATGTTTTGATGAAGCCAAACCATAGTTATCATAACCGTTTAAGATTATAAGGTACTTTAAGAGTATATGGTAGGCTATATCATAGAACAGCTATAAGGACATGGTTCCGAAAGCTGCAGACAGGCTCAACTCATACTAGAGCACCATCTCACATGTTACCAAGCACTCTGCCTCCAGGATTGTTAAGGGCTGCCATAGGAGTGGCTGATAGGTACACATGTGTCTATATATAAGGTAGGTATAGGAATACTACACCTAAGCAAGGGGTGATTACACGACCTTGCCCCAGCTGAGTGATCAGCCAGTTGTGTCATAATGGAAGGCCAGGCCATGGGTGGCACAATACATGCTGCAGCCCCTGGTAGGCCTAGGGTACACCTATGCCCTGGGTACCTAACTTACACTATACAGGGGCCAATAAGGTGATCCTTACCAATTGGGTTATGCACCTAAAGTACATGGTATGAATTTAGAGAGAGAACAGCTGGGCTGTGGGTCTGATTGGCAGGCCCAAAGCCACATCTAAGTCGAAAACCAGTGAAGCAAAAGCAAAAAGTGGGGGTGAAGAACAAGTTACTTACCTTCGGTAACGATGTATCTGTAAGAAACATTAGTTAGTTAGATTCCTCACCTTAGAATATCCCCAGGCGTCAGACTGGATCCGGAACATTTTTCGTCAGCAATACCCCTTGCGCGTCGCTAGGCGTCGTCTGCGGCTCCGCGCCCGTCGTCGGTGTCGTGCACCGGAATGACGTCGTCGGAGTACTTAGACGCCGCCCTCGCGCGCTGACGTCAGTTCTTGTACATAGCTTTCCGCGCCAGGAACGCAGAGCCATGCAAAGACCGACACTGGTGCCAAAAATAAAATCTAGGGGCCTGAAAAGGATAACCTTAACCCTAGATGTCAGTTCGCAGAACGGGGAGGATGGGTGGGTCGGTGAGGAATCTAACTAACTAATGTTTCTTACAGATACATCGTTACCGAAGGTAAGTAACTTGTTCATCTGAAAGAAACACGTTAGTTAGATTCCTCACCTTAGAATAGATACCCAAGCAATACCATCCCCGGTGGTGGGTCTGCGAACCAAGATCACACCAGAAAGTCCTGGAGGAGAGAACGGCCAAGGAAGCCATCCCTCCGGACTTGGCTGTCAAGGCAATAATGCCTGGCAAACGTGTGTAGCGAAGCCCACGTTGCCGCCTGACAGATGTCCTGCAAAGGGACACCCCGTCCCAAAGCAGTAGTAGCTGCTGTGGCCCGAGTAGAATGGGCGCGCAGCCCAACAGGAGGGTCCTTTTTTGCCAAGGAATAACAAATTTTGATGCACAAAACGACCCACCGAGAGATGGTCCGTTTGTGCACGGCTTTCCCCTTCTTAGCACCCACGTATCCAACGAAAAGTTGGTCGTCCACCCGGAACTGCTTTGTGCGGTCCAGATAAAAGGAGAGCGCACGTTTTGGGTCCAGACGGTGGAGCCTCTCTTTCTCTTTGGAAGGATGCGGAGGCGGAAAGAAGGTGGGCAAGGTGACAGACTGCCCAAGATGAAAGGGGGTCACCACTTTCGGAAGAAAGGAGGGACGAGGCCGAAGGACAACCTTGTCCGGATGAACAGAGAGAAAAGGAGGCTTTGATGATAAAGCCTGGAGCTCACTCACCCGTCTAGCCGAGGTGATGGCTACCAGAAAGGCAGTCTTAAGCGTCAGCAGACGAAGAGGACAATTATGAAGAGGCTCAAAGGGAGCGCACATTAGAAATGTGAGAACAAGATTCAAGTCCCACTGAGGCATTACAAAAGGGACAGGAGGGAACGTGTGAGTAATGCCTTTTAGAAAGCGTGTAACTACAGGGGACTTGAAAAGAGAAGGCTGATCAGGAAGCCGCAAGAAGGCAGAGATGGCAGCAAGATAACCTTTCAGGGTGCCCAGGGCAGAGCCCTGCCGGGCCAAAGAAAGAAGAAACAGTAGAACCTCAGAAAGAGGGGCGGAAAGGGGATCCACAGCCTTTGCTGTGCACCATGCCACAAATTTGTTCCACCGGCAGGCGTATACCGTCTTTGTGGAGGGACGCCTGGCTGCCAGAATGATATCAAGGACTTCAGGAGGCAAGTCAAATGGCATCAACTGCCGCCGCTTAATCTCCACGCATGGAGGTGGAGGCTGGACAGGTTTGGGTGGAGGACCGTCCCCTGCTGCTGCGACAGAAGATCCTCCCGAAGGGGCAGACGTATCGGAGGATCGGTCAACATACTGAGTAGCTCGGGATACCAGTACCTTCGTGCCCAATCCGGAGCCACCAAGATGACTTGGGCCCGGTCGTGCCTGATCTTCTTCAGCACTCTGGGCAGAAGTGGTATAGGCGGAAAGGCGTACAACAGACCGCAACTCCACTCGTGACGAAAAGCGTCGCCAAGCGAGTGCCGCCTTGGAAATTCCAACGCGCAGAACTGCTGACATTGCGCGTTCTCTTCGGTGGCGAATAGATCTAACCAAGGCTCTCCCCACTGCTGAAAGAGACCTTGCGCCACTTCGGAGTTCAGACGCCATTCGTGATCCATCATGCACCGGCGGCTGAGTTCGTCTGCTCTGGCGTTCAGAGAGCCCGCCATATGTTGAACCACTGGGGTGACGCCCTGGTGTTCCAGCCACGTCCAGAGGCGCAGAGCCTCCTGACAAAGGGTCCACGACCCCACCCCACCCCGCCCTGTTTGTTGCAATACCACATGGCGGTGGTGTTGTCCGTGAACACCTGTGTGAGAAGTTGGCCTGATGTATGATGTCACTAGTTCTAGTGCACACCTTATATCAGTCCAAATACCCTTATGGTGATTGGTTGTAAAGTCAACCTTATAGACCAGCTATCCTAGTGGTAGCATGGACAAGAGCAGTCTTAGGCTAAACTCTGAATGGCATGTGAAGCCAGCTGTGATACCATATATAATCCCTTGAATACCAAATGAAAGGACACCACAACAGGTATATATATAAAATAAAGTGTATTTATTCTAGTCAAACCCTCAGCACTCTTTATGAGTTTAGAGGTAAGTACAACACAGTCTTATTTAAGCATACATTAAGTCACACAGGTAGGTAATACAGTTAGGCCCTAGGGGCCACGCAAACCATATACTAAGTAAGTGGTATAAGGACCACTGTCACGGAAATAGAATAGGCCTAGGCCTAGGGAATCGCTGGGGCTACACTACACTAGCATTAGTTAGGAAGTGGGAGGCCCACGGGATTCGTGTGCAGAGTGGAAACACTCACGCGTAATGCGTAAAAGTCACTAGCAATAGTACAGTTTAGAAAGCGATAGATTTAGGACACTTCCGGAGTAGCTAGGAAGTCGAGACTGGAAAACTAGACACTAGGATAGTCACTATCTTGATGAGCACCGGAGTACCCAAGTTACCTAGCCCACAGGCTGCGGGTGCATAGGGGTGAAGTTGCGTCGGTTTTCGTCGTCGACTCCTATGGATGCCTGAAGAAAGATGCTGACAGGCAGTCAGTGAAGAGTGTCCGGTGGATCCCAAGGCTGGGATCAAGAAGAGAGGAGACCTGCAAGCAGAAGGGACAGAGTCAAGGTCACTAGCCAGTGACCACGTGGAACCAGGAAGGAACCAGGCGATGTCGTGAAGATTGCAGGTGAAGGTGAAGCTTGTCGCTGCAGCCAGGAGGACCAGGAAGCGTCGAGGACGACCAGGACCAGGAGGCGAGCTGTCCCATGAAGGCTCTTGCTGTCGGCGGCGTCGAAGTTGGACTAGGACTCACCAAGCCTTGGCAAGCGGAACCCACGAAGAACGGAGGACTTGCTTCTGGTGCAGACCAGGAAGGTCTGGGGTGCTTCTTCTTTGCAGAGAAGCGGGAGCCAGTCTGGAGGAGCCAAACCAGCGCAGAAGATTTCAGGGTGCGTCGTCACAAAGGCCACTAGCCAGCGGGCAAGCAACCGGACAGACGCGGCAAGCAGGAAAATGCAGAAGGGCCCCACACAGGACTCGTGGAGTGTGGGGGGCTGATCTTCGGTGCAGATGGTGCTTGGGGTGGGGGCTTCTCAATCCCCGGTGCACAACTTCGAGGGGGCCTCAGAAGCTGCGCTTGAAGTTACTAGCCACTTTTCCCAGGTAGGCGGTCCCACGTCGCTCGTCGCCTCCACGGATCTCAGCTCTGCTGTGGATGTGGATCAGGGTCGGAGAAGTCTGGAAGTCAAGGCTCTGGTCGGGCTCTGCAGTCGGTTCCTCGTAGAACGTGGGCAAAGCAAAGGGTAGTCTCTTGATGGTGCCTGTTTGCACAGGGTAGCCACTCCTTGGCCACAAGGGAGATTCTTCAGTCTTCTTCTTTCGTCGAATGTCGAAGGTCCAGAGTTTCTGGTCAAGTTTGCAGGTTCAGGATAATCTAAAGTCTTGAGGCCCAACTCCCACTCTTATACTAATCTGGGGGGCTGGGATACCTGCTAGGTCACGCCTTATGGGTGGGACCTGGGAGGGGGTGGTTACACCCACTTCCCTTTGTCCAGTTTCGCGCCAGAGCTGGGGCTGGAGTGCCCCAGCGCCGGTTTGAACTGGACTATGCAAGGAACACCTTGTGTGCCCCAGGCATGTCTCATTCCTTTCAGCCCACCCTGCCCCAATACACTAAAGGCTGTCTGGGGAGGTGCTAGCACCTCCCCAAGCAGGAAACCTATTGTCCAGGCCTCCCTGGCTGGGATCACTCCCAGCTGCAGGAGGTCAGACTTGTGTCGTGGCAGCAGCATCCATTTTGTGATGCTGAGTCTTTGGTCAGAGGCTAACAGTGAAGTATGATTTTAACATGTCTTTCCCTCTAGAAGGGGGGAATAATATCCTCATGTCCAGAAATGGCATGGGGGTATTATTCCACAGTGTTAGACTCCTTACACGACATGTTTCGATAAAGCCAAACCATAGTTACCATAACCGTCTAAGATTATAAGGCACTTTAAGAGTATATGGTAGGCTATATCATAGAACAGCTATAAGGACATGGTTCCGAAAGCTGCAGACAGGCTCAGCTCATGCTAGAGCACCATCTCACATGTTACCAAGCACTCTGCCTCCAGGATTGTTAAGGCCTGCCATAGGAGTGGCTGATAGGTACACATGTGTCTATATATAAGGTAGATATAGATATACTATATCTAAGCAAGGGGTGATTACACGACCTTGCCCCAGCTGAGTGATCAGCCAGTTGTGTCTGATTGGAAGGCCAGACCAGGGGTGGCATAATACATGCTGCAGCCCCTGGGAGGCCTAGGGTACACCTATGCCCTGGGTACCTAGGGTACACTGTACAGGGTCCAATAAGGTTATCCTTACCAATTGGTTATGTACCTAGGGTACATGGAGTCCATTTTAAAGAGAGAGCAGACAGCCTGAGACCCTGAATGGAGGGGAGTGATATTAAAAGTTTCGTAATTTCCCTCTTAAAGGAAACCATCTTAAAACATCTACCTGAATTCGACCTGGCGCTTGATTTACAAAGGATTCACCGTGATCCATACAGGAAGAATCCAGGAAAACTTCGACCAAGGAAGATTCTGTTGAATTTCCTTACGTATGCTACTAAGGAGAAAATCCTGTCCTTAGCCCTGAAAGCTGGGCAGATTAAGAGCAATTCCTCTATTAGGCCATTTACTTATACCATTCGATCAGATATCTCCCATACCACGGCAGCAAGGCAGTGGGAGTTAGGTAAAAGAATGACTATTCTGAACTCATTGGGGGCTAAGGCACAGCTGAAGTTCCCTGCTTCCATTCGGATCATGTGGAACAACCACATGTATAATTTACATCAAATTGAGGATGTTGACGAACTAATAGATAAAATAAAAAGCGAAGGTGAAAGCGGAAGTGGAAGAGGAAGTGGAGCAGATCCGGAATAGGGGGGTTACAGGCATCACTTCAAGGATAAGCAGGGTGAAAAGAGAAGCAGTGAAACTATTGGAGGAGTAAAAGGGGAAGAAGAAAAGTGGGGGAAAAAAAAAAAGCCTTCCCTACAGTATGTATATAGATAATGGCCGCTGCCCCCCCACCTCAGAAAGAATTGGGCCTTTCACTATAGTCAAGTTCTGTTATTATCACGCCTATGATGACTCGTCCACAGGGCTTATGCCCAGATAGGATGGGAGGGTTCCCCCAGGTTGTAGTGGGTTTGCTGGGGTCACTTGGGAGGGGTGGGTTGTTTAGCTGGGGGAGGTGGGGAGCACAGGGAGGGGTTCGGGGGGGGAAAACACTAAAACAGTCCTTATCCGCAATAGCGTCTTATTATGCAGGGTACCCTTAGAGTGTATGATTAAGCCCTGGGCAGATGAAAGGGATTTCAAAATGTAATGACCCCCAAAATTAGATTTGTCTCGTGGAACATCAACGGGCTCCGATGTCCACGTAGACAAAGGTTAGTCATGAAATTCCTTGAGCAATCTTCAGCTCAGATTTTTCTTCTACAAGAGACTCACCTAAGCAGTTCCGAGTGTAAGATTATTTTTGGGAAGTACAGATGGGTCGAGCATTATTGCTCTTCAGAGCAGACACTTCATAGTAAAGGGGTAGCAATATTGATTAGATCAGGTACTGGAGGAACTATCAGATTTGTCTCAACGGATCAGTCAGGAAGATGGATAATAGTCCAGCTGACTATCGAGGGAGGAGACTTAACCTTAGTCTCATACTATGGCCCCAATACGGATGATCCAGCCTATATATACAGAGTGCAGGCTAAACTAATAGAGGGCACCACCCCGGTAATAATCGGAGGCGATTTTAATGTCCTCCTTAATCCTCTCCAGGACAGGTCTAACTATAGTCAATACAACGCTGCTCTGCGTGCTCGCCGAGATATGATAAATATGACTCATGTGCTAGGTCTAGTAGATGCTTGGAGGGCCATGAGAGGTGCAGAGCAAGGTTTCACCTTTTTTAGTAAGAAATATAACCATTCCTCCAGAATCGACTACATCTTTATTGATAAGACAAGCCTAGAAAACTTGGGTGAATTTACCATTCTCCCAAGTATTTTGTCTGACCATGCCCCAATCTCTTTTTCGTACTCAGGGAATAGGCCTAGCTCAACTCCTAGATGGACACTGAAAAGGGCAATGTTGTCTAATTCTGATATGATCGATGCTCTAAAAATTGCAACAATCGATTATTTTACTAACAACATCGGCTCTACGTCCCCAGATTGTATATGGGACGCCTATAAGCCCTACCTCCGTGGACAGACACACAGTTTGATATGTGCCAAGAACAGAGAAGAGGCCCTGGAATTCCAGACACTGGAAAGAGAGATCTCTAAGATAGAAGGAGATAGGTTGACTTGCCCCCCAGGCAACCTGCCACAGATTCTCAGTGAACTTGAACGCCTACGCCTAGAGTACAGGAAGAAGTTGGATAATAAAATAAAAGCGCAATGGCTGGTTCACAATATGGAAAACTTCGAATACGGTGAAAAAGCGGGCGCACTTTTTGCATGGAAAGTAAGGGCAGATCGGTCTAAGAACAACATTAATAGTTTGGCCATAGACAAAACAGGAGCAACTTCTTGTAAACAAGACGATATGCAAAGGTGCCTTATCTCTGTGTTCTCTAAGTTATATAAAGAGGAGACAGTTTCTACCCCCGGGAACATTCAAGAC
Organism: Triturus cristatus; assembly: GCF_964204655.1. Taxonomy (NCBI): domain Eukaryota; kingdom Metazoa; phylum Chordata; class Amphibia; order Caudata; family Salamandridae; genus Triturus; species Triturus cristatus. The sequence continues at coordinate 1,166,796,964 of NC_140591.1, read as the reverse complement.
TGGCTCTGTAACAAGGCATTACCAGTTCTAACGGAGGTGGGCCTAAATACTATGGATGCCCCAATATCTGAGGAGGAAATTAAACTATACATAAAAAAGATCAGAAATAATAAGGCCGCCGGGACAGATGCTCTTCCTGGGGAAATCTATAAGTCTCTCCAGGACGAGATAGTTCCCAGAATGTGCGAATTATTTAACTATATTTACAGCCCCAACAGTAAGATTCCCAGATCATGGAAGGAGGCTACGATTGTCCTCATCTTAAAGACAGGGAAGGATCCCCTTAAAGCGGAGTCATATAGGCCGATCTTCCTGCTTAATGCCGATTATAAGATCTTTATGAGCATTTTAGCAGGGAGATTGGTCAAGTTGATTCCGCAGCTGATTCATCCAGACCAAAAGGGCTTTATCCCAGGAAGGTTCATTCAGGAACAAAGACTACAACTTATTGGTTCCATCGATTTGGCAATGGCGCGGTCGGAGCCTTTGGCTGTGGCAGCTTATGATGCAGCCAAGGCTTTCGACTGTGTCAACTGGACCTTTCTATGGGAAACTTTAAGAACAATGGAATTTGGCCCAACGCTCATTAGATGCTATGAGGGTGCCTCTGCAGCTATACTACTGAATGGCCGGTTGACTTCTAGCTTTAACATTACCAGAGGAACCAGGCAGGGGTGTCCTATTTCACCTCTACTTTTTGATATTTATATTGAGCCTCTTGCCCAGGCTCTGAGAATGAACAATCAGATCACCCCTTTCCAAGTATCGGATTACAGCTGTAAGTTAGCCCTCTATGCTGATGACCTGCTGGTCTACACCAATAACCCCGTTGTGGTTCTCCCCAAGGTGAAGCAATACTAGAAGAGTTTGGCCTGTACTCTGGATAACTTGTAAACCCCTCTAAGACGGAGGTAATGTCCTGGGGAGTAGATAACTGGACAGGAAGGCGTAGTAAGGAATTCAGGTGTCTGGGGATAACCATAGTTCAAAATCTAGTTGACATCCCTACGACTAATCTGAGTAAAGTAGCCAAGGAAATTGACCATCTTTTTTCTAGATGGCAGAATTTGCCTTTGACTATATATGGCCGGGTAAACCTCGTTAAGATGGTTATTCTGCCAAAACTAACCTATCTGTTTAGTACCATCCCTCTTGACTTCCCCAGAAAGCTTCTAAATAAGATACAAGGTAAAATTGGAAGCTTTGTCTGGGCTAATAAAAGAGCCAGGCTCTCCTGGAAGAAGTTGAGACGAAAGCTCCTTAAGAGTGGCCTGGCTCTTCCCGATGTCTTCTGGTATTCCACCACCTTTCAGTTTAAGAATATACGTTCTCTGCTTATTAGTTCAGGTGAAACCAACTGGGGGAAGATTTTGAGTGTAATGGTCAGCTTTGAGGGGGATGGGGTTGGATTCCTGTATAAGTTTGGGGCCCCAAGGTTCTTCAAGAAGGTTTGTCTAAAATGCTTAAAAACGGCATTAAATCTATGGTATAGAGTTAGAGAGAGATGGGGGATTGGATATTATTCGGACTTTGCCCATATCTGAGACTCTCTAGGCCTACCACTATGCTTGCAAGACAGTCTTGCATTATCAATTAAAAAGGCAGGAATAGCGATCTGGTCCGACCCTCTATCATCAGACGGTATTCTCCCCTGGGAGATCCTTAGATCTAAAATAGGCAGTTCTTTCTCTAAATTCAAATACATACAATTATGCTCTTGGTATACAGCTGAGAAAGAAATGATAAGAGGTAATTGGGAAATTGAACCCCGCCTACAAAACACAAAGTCAATAAAAAAAGAAGTCGGACTGCGTTCTCTTCGGTGGCGAATAGATCTAATCAACGCTCTCCCCATCGCTGAAAGAGACCTTGCGCCACGTCCGAGTTCAGACGCCATTCATGATCCATCATGCACCGGCGACTGAGTTTGTCCGACCTGGCGTTCAGAAAGCCCGCCAGGTGTTGAACCACCAGGGAGATGCCCTGATGTTCCAGCCATGCCCAGAGGCACAGAGCCTCCTGACAAAGGGTCCATGACCCCACCCTGCCCTGTTTGTTGCAATTCCACATGGCGGTGGTGTTGTCCATGAACACCTGCACAACACTTCCCCGTACAGTGGGAAGGAATGCCTTCAGTGCAAGCTGGATCGCCCGCAGCTCCAATAGGTTGATATGGAGCCGGGACTCCGCCGGAGACAGAGGCCTCTGATCTCCGCCTCTCCCATGTGGCCCCCCCATCCCAGGAGGGACGCATCCATCACCACTACGTGCTCCAGTTGGGGTAGGGAGAGGGATCTGCCACTGACCCAATCGCGGTCCGTGAGCCACCACTGCAACTGTCTTGCAGTGCCCTCTGAGATCAGTACGTGGTCGGACAGGTTGCCCCGATGTTGAGCCCACTGGAACTTCAGGTCCCACTGCAGAGCCCGCATCCGCCCCCTTGCGTGATGTGCCAGCAGGATGCAGGAGGCCATCAGACCCAGCAGCCGCAGGACCATCCTGCCCGAAACTCGGGATAAAGGCAGAAAGATTGGAATCAGAGCCTGAATATCCAGAACCCGCTGTTCGGGAGGATAGACCCGCAACACCGCTGAGTCCAGAACCGCTCCAAAGAAAAGGAGCTTCTGGGAGGGACTCAGATGCGACTTTGGCACATTGATGGAGAACCCCAGCAAATGCAGGAGGTTGGCCATAGTCTGGAGGTGGGAGACGACTGCCTGGGGCGAGCCCGCCTTCTTCCACTAGTCGTCGAGATAGGGGAAGACTGGAACCCCTAATCTGCGCAGAGGAGCTGCGATCACCGCCATCGCTTTCGTGAACACCCGAGGGGTACTGGTGAGGCCGAAGGGGAGCACGGTAAACTGAAAGTGCTCGTGACCTACCGTGAACCGCAGGTAACGCCGGTGGGCCGGCAGGACGGGGATGTGGAAATACGCGTCCTGCAAGTCCAACGCTACCATCCAGTCTCCAGGGTCTAGGGCAGCCAGAACCTGAGCTAAAGTGAGCATCTTGAACTTCTCCTTCCGGAGGAAGGCGTTGACGCTCCTGAGGTCCAAGATAGGGCGTAGGCCCCCTTTGCCCTTCTTGGGAACCGGAAAGTGCTGGGAGTAACAACCCCGTCCTACTTCTGGGCCAGGAACGCGCTCGATGGCCCCCTTGGCCAAGAGGGCTTTAACTTCCTCCTGCAGAAGTTGCAAGAGATCCCCCATCATGCGGTGGTACTGCGGTGGCATGGCTGGAGGGGTCACCTCGAAGGGGAGGGAGTAGCCCCTTTGGACGATTTGCAGCACCCACCTGTCCGACGTGATGGTACGCCAGTGGAGCAGGTGATGGCGAACTCTGCCTCCCACTGGTGTGGAATGGTCCTGAAAGGTCGGACTAGGAAGGCTTTGAGGCAGATGCTGCGGGAGCAGATGTGGACCGACCGGCTCTCTGAGCCCCTACTCCGCCACAGCGGAATCCACGTCTGCGACCGCGTTGAGCCTGGTTCTGCGGCCTGTGGCTAGACGGATGTGCGGGGGCGCCCCTTCCTTGGCCACGAAAGGGGCGAAAAGCAGAAGTTTGAGGGCGCTGGGCCTAGAGGCCCAAGGACTTGGCCGTAGCCCTGGAGTCCTTAAAGCGCTCCAGCGCACTACCCGCTTTGTCGCCAAAAAGGCGACGGCCATCGAAGGGCATGTCCATGAGTGTGCTCTGGACATCCCCTGAGAAATTCGTGGATCTCAGCCAGGCGTGGCGACGAATCGCCACCGTCATCGCAATCGCTCTACCTAGCGAGTCCGTGGTGTCAAGCCCACATCGAATGGAGTACCGTGCTGCATACCGCCCCTAAGCAAGAGCCTGGGTGAGCCATGTCCGGGCCTCCTCCGTCCGCCACCGTATCCCACAAGGAGTGGGTATAACGGTCCAAAAGGCACGCGGTATTAATGGACCGCACGCGGTATTAATGGACCGCAACCCCAAACTGAGGAAGGAAAAACGTTTCTTCCCAAACTGCTCCAACCTTTTAGATTCCCGATTCGGAGGAGCAGACGGGAAGGTGGTCTGGGACGTAGAGGCCTGGATAACCACACTCTCAGGGGTGGGGTGCACTGACAGAAAGTTGGGGTCGCCCGTAGCAGGGCGGTGGCGCCGGGCCACGTTCCGGTCCACAGAAGTGACTGTGGAGGGCTTGGACCAAGTGCCCATCAGAACGTCAGTGGGTGCCTCATTGAACTGCAGTAGAGGCTCCGAAGAGCTTACTGGCGGTTGAAGCATCTCAGTGAGGAGGTTAGTCCTCACGGCCGCTGCAGGGTGCTCCAGGTGAAGGGCCTCGGCAGCCCTGCGCAGCACCACAGAATAATTTGCACCCTCCTCCATAGCCACGGAGGGAGGAGAGATGAAGCCAGTGTCAGGTGAAGTGTCGAGACCACTGGCATCCCCCAGCTCGTTTGCCCAGTCCTGATTTAACTGGCACTGCTGTGCCAGAGGGTCCTCAGACCCGTCCCAGTCCTCCCCATCATCCGTCTCCTGGTATACAGGTAGAAAGGACAGAGCTGGGTGGTAGATGAAATGCTCATTCATTGGCGGCGGAAACGGCGCTGGGCGGCGCCACCCCGACGCCGGACCCGGACCAGGTCTAAAACTGGGGACGGCGGCATCCAAAGACAGCGCCGGGGGCGGCACCATAGGGATCGGCACCGGCAGAGGGGTCGTAAGTGTGAGAAGTTGGCCTGATATATGATGTCACTAATTCTAGTGTACACCTTGTATCAGTCCAAACAACCCTTATGGTGATTGGTTGTAAAGTCAACCTTATAGACGAGCTATCCTAGTGGTAGCATGGACAAGAGCAGTCTTAGGCTAAACTCTGTATGGCATGTGAAGCCAGCTGTTATACCATTTGTAATCTCTTCAATACCAAATGAAAGGACACCACAACATATATATATAAAAATAGAATGTATTTATTCTAGTAAAACCCTCAGCACTCTTTATGAGATTCGAGGTAAGTACAACACAGTCTTATTTAAGCATACATTAAGTCACACAGGTAAATAATACAGTTAGGCCCTAGGGGCCACGCAAACCATATACTAAGTAAGTGGTGTAAGAACCACTGTCATGAACACAGGATAGGCCTAGGGAATCGCTGGGGCTACACTATACTACCAAAGGTTAGGAAGTGGGAGACCCACGGGATTCAGGTGCAGAGTGGAAACACTCACACGTAATGCGTAAAAGTCGATAGAAATAGTAGTTGTTAGAAATTAACAGTTTTAGGACAATTCTGGAATAGCTAGGAGTTCGAGACTTGGAAACTAGACCCTAGGATAGTCAATACCCTTGTGAGCACCGGAGTACTCAAGTTACCTAGCCCACGGGCTGCGGGTGCATAGGTGTGAACTTGCGTCGGGTTTCGTCGTTGACTCCTATGGATGCCTCAAGGAAAGTTGCTGACAGGCAGTCAGTGAAGAGTGTCCGGTGGATCCCAAGGATGGAATCAAGAAGGAAGGATACCTGCAAGCAGAAGGGACAGAGTCTAGGTCACCAGCCAGGAGCTGGGAAGGAACCAGGCGATGTCGTGCAGATGCAGGTGAAGAGGTGAAGCTTGTCGCAGCAGCCACGGGTACCAGGAGGCGTCGAGGATGACCAGGACCAGGAGGCGAGCTGTCCCACAAAGGCTCTTGCTGTCGGCGGCGTCGATGTCGAGTTAGGACCCAACAAGCCTTGGCAAGTGGAACTCACGCAGAATGGAGGACTTGCTTCTGGTGCAGACCAGGAAGGTCTGGGGTGCTTCTCTTTCACAGAGGAGCGGGTGCCAGTTTGGAGGAGCCGGACCAGCAAGAGGAAATCAAAGGTTCGTCGTCGCAGAGGTCACTAGCCAACGGGCCAGCAACCGGACAACACGTCGAGCAACTCAGGTGCAGAAGGGCCCCACGCAGAACACGTGAAGTGTGGGGAGCTGATCTTCTTTGCAGATGGTGCTCGGGATGGGGGCTTCTCAATACCCCAAGCACAGCCTCGAGAAAGCCTCAGAAGTCGCGCTAGTCAGTTACTAGCCACTTTTCCCAAGTCGCCGGTCCCACGTCCCTCGTCGCCTCCACGGGTCTCAGCTTTGCTGCAGATGTGGATCTTGGTCAGAGGTGTCTGGAAGTCTCGGCGCTGGTCAGTCTCTGCAGTCGTCCCTCGTAGGATCAGTCGCAAAGCAAGCAGCGGTCGCTGGATGGTGCCTGGTTGCCAAGGGTGGTCACTCCTTGGCCACAAGGGAGATTTCTTCAGTCTTCTTCCTGAGGTCGAATGTCGAAGGTCCAGAGTTTCTGTTCAAGTTGCAGATTCAGGATAATCTGATTTGCAGGGCTCAGCTACCTACTGATATACTGGGCTAGTGGGCTGGGCTACCTGCAAGGTCCCTCCTACGGGTGGGACCAGGAAGGGGAGTGGTTACACCCCCTTTTTCTTGTGCAGTTTTGCGCCAGAGCTGGGGCTGGAGTGCCCCAGCGCCGGTTTGAACTGGACTATGCATGGGACACCTTGTGTGCCCCAGGCAGTGTATAGTTTCATTCAACCCTCCTTGCCCCAATACACTAAATCCTGTCTAGGGTGGTGCTCGCACCTCCCAAGGCAGGAAACCTATTTTCCAAGCCTCCCTTGCTGGAAGGACTCCCAGCAGCAGGAGGTCAGACTTGTGTCTGTGGCAGCAGCATCCATTTTGTGATGCTGGGGCTCTGGTTAACTTTAACCGGGTAAGTAGATTCCAACATGTCTTCTCCCTCTAGAAGGGAGGAATAATATCCTCATGGCCAGAAATGGTATGGGGGTATTATTCCAAAGTGTTAGACACCTTACAAGACATGTTTTGATGAAGCCAAACCATAGTTATCATAACCGTTTAAGATTGTAAGGTACTTTAAGAGTATATGGTAGGCTATATCATAGAACAGCTATAAGGACATGGTTCCGAAAGCTGCAGACAGGCTCAACTCATACTAGAGCACCATCTCACATGTTACCAAGCACTCTGCCTCCAGGATTGTTAAGGGCTGCCATAGGAGTGGCTGATAGGTACACATGTGTCTATATATAAGGTAGGTATAGGAATACTACACCTAAGCAAGGGGTGATTACACGACCTTGCCCCAGCTGAGTGATCAGCCAGTTGTGTCATAATGGAAGGCCAGGCCATGGGTGGCACAATACATGCTGCAGCCCCTGGTAGGCCTAGGGTACACCTATGCCCTGGGTACCTAACTTACACTATACAGGGGCCAATAAGGTGATCCTTACCAATTGGGTTATGCACCTAAAGTGGGACTGTGGGTCTGATTGGCAGGCCCAAAGCCACATCTAAGTCGAAAACCAGTGAAGCAAAAGCAAAAAGTGGGGGTGAAGAACAAGTTACTTACCTTCGGTAACGATGTATCTGTAAGAAACATTAGTTAGTTAGATTCCTCACCTTAGAATATCCCCAGGCGTCAGACTGGATCCGGAACATTTTTCGTCAGCAATACCCCTTGCGCGTCGCTAGGCGTCGTCTCCGGCTCCGCGTCCGTCGTCGGCGTCGTGCGCCGGAATGACGTCGCCGGAGTACTTAGACGCCGCCCTCGCGCGCTGACGTCAGTTCTTGTACATAGCTTTCCGCGCCAGGAACGCAGAGCCATGCAAAGACCGACACTGGTGCCAAAAATAAAATCTAGGGGCCTGAAAAGGATAACCTTAACCCTAGATGTCAGTTCGCAGAACGGGGAGGATGGGTGGGTCGGTGAGGAATCTAACTAACTAATGTTTCTTACAGATACATCGTTACCGAAGGTAAGTAACTTGTTCATCTGAAAGAAACACGTTAGTTAGATTCCTCACCTTAGAATAGATACCCAAGCAATACCATCCCCGGTGGTGGGTCTGCGAACCAAGATCACACCAGAAAGTCCTGGAGGAGAGAACGGCCAAGGAAGCCATCCCTCCGGACTTGGCTGTCAAGGCAATAATGCCTGGCAAACGTGTGTAGCGAAGCCCACGTTGCCGCCTGACAGATGTCCTGCAAAGGGACACCCCGTCCCAAAGCAGTAGTAGCCGCTGTGGCCCGAGTAGAATGGGCGCGCAGCCCAACAGGAGGGTCCTTTTTTGCCAAGGAATAACAAATTTTGATGCACAAAACGACCCACCGAGAGATGGTCCGTTTGTGCACGGCTTTCCCCTTCTTAGCACCCACCTATCCAACGAAAAGTTGGTCGTCCACCCGGAACTGCTTTGTGCGGTCCAGATAAAAGGAGAGCGCACGTTTTGGGTCCAGACGGTGGAGCCTCTCTTTCTCTTTGGAAGGATGCGGAGGCGGAAAGAAGGTGGGCAAGGTGACAGACTGCCCAAGATGAAAGGGGGTCACCACTTTCGGAAGAAAGGAGGGACGAGGCCGAAGGACAACCTTGTCCGGATGAACAGAGAGAAAAGGAGGCTTTGATGATAAAGCCTGGAGCTCACTCACCCGTCTAGCCGAGGTGATGGCTACCAGAAAGGCAGTCTTAAGCGTCAGCAGACGAAGAGGACAATTATGAAGAGGCTCAAAGGGAGCGCACATTAGAAATGTGAGCACAAGATTCAAGTCCCACTGAGGCATTACAAAAGGGACAGGAGGGAACGTGTGAGTAATGCCTTTTAGAAAGCGTGTAACTACAGGGGACTTGAAAAGAGAAGGCTGATCAGGAAGCCGCAAGAAGGCAGAGATGGCAGCAAGATAACCTTTCAGGGTGCCCAGGGCAGAGCCCTGCCGGGCCAAAGAAAGAAGAAACAGTAGAACCTCAGAAAGAGGGGCGGAAAGGGGATCCACAGCCTTTGCTGTGCACCATGCCACAAATTTGTTCCACCGGCAGGCGTATACCGTCTTTGTGGAGGGACGCCTGGCTGCCAGAATGATATCACAGACTTCAGGAGGCAAGTCAAATGGCATCAACTGCCGCCGCTTAATCTCCACGCATGGAGGTGGAGGCTGGACAGGTTTTGGGTGGAGGACCGTCCCCTGCTGCTGCGACAGAAGATCCTCCCGAAGGGGCAGACGTATCGGAGGATCGGTCAACATACTGAGTAGCTCGGGATACCAGTACCTTCGTGCCCAATCCGGAGCCACCAAGATGACTTGGGCCCGGTCGTGCCTGATCTTCTTCAGCACTCTGGGCAGAAGTGGTATAGGCGGAAAGGCGTACAACAGACCGCAACTCCACTCGTGACGAAAAGCGACGAAATTCCAACGCGCAGAACTGCTGACATTGCGCGTTCTCTTCGGTGGCGAATAGATCTAACCAAGGCTCTCCCCACTGCTGAAAGAGACCTTGCGCCACTTCGGAGTTCAGACGCCATTCGTGATCCATCATGCACCGGCGGCTGAGTTCGTCTGCTCTGGCGTTCAGAGAGCCCGCCAGATGTTGAACCACTGGGGTGACGCCCTGGTGTTCCAGCCACGTCCAGAGGCGCAGAGCCTCCTGACAAAGGGTCTACGACCCCACCCCGCCCTGTTTGTTGCAATACCACATGGTGGTGGTGTTGTCCGTGAACACCTGTGTGAGAAGTTGGCCTGATGTATGATGTCACTAGTTCTAGTGCACACCTTATATCAGTCCAAATACCCTTATGGTGATTGGTTGTAAAGTCAACCTTATAGACCAGCTATCCCAGTGGTAGCATGGACAAGAGCAGTCTTAGGCTAAACTCTGAATGGCATGTGAAGCCAGCTGTGATACCATATATAATCCCTTGAATACCAAATGAAAGGACACCACAACAGGTATATATATAAAATAAAGTGTATTTATTCTAGTCAAACCCTCAGCACTCTTTATGAGTTTAGAGGTAAGTACAACACAGTCTTATTTAAGCATACATTAAGTCACACAGGTAAGTAATACAGTTAGGCCCTAGGGGCCACGCAAACCATATACTAAGTAAGTGGTATAAGGACCACTGTCACGGAAATAGAATAGGCCTAGGCCTAGGGAATCGCTGGGGCTACACTACACTAGCGTTAGTTAGGAAGTGGGAGGCCCACGGGATTCGTGTGCAGAGTGGAAACACTCACGCGTAATGCGTAAAAGTCACTAGCAATAGTACAGTTTAGAAAACGATAGATTTAGGACACTTCCAGAGTAGCTAGGAAGTCGAGACTGGAAAACTAGACACTAGGATAGTCACTATCCTGATGAGCACCGGAGTACCCAAGTTACCTAGCCCACAGGCTGCGGGTGCATAGGGGTGAAGTTGCGTCGGTTTTCGTCGTCGACTCCTATGGATGCCTGAAGAAAGATGCTGACAGGCAGTCAGTGAAGAGTGTCCGGTGGATCCCAAGGCTGGGATCAAGAAGAGAGGAGACCTGCAAGCAGAAGGGACAGAGTCAAGGTCACTAGCCAGTGACCACGTGGAACCAGGAAGGAACCAGGCGATGTCGTGAAGATTGCAGGTGAAGGTGAAGCTTGTCGCTGCAGCCAGGAGGACCAGGAAGCGTCGAGGACAACCAGGACCAGGAGGCGAGCTGTCCCACGAAGGCTCTTGCTGTCGGCGGCGTCGAAGTTGGACTAGGACTCACCAAGCCTTGGCAAGCGGAACCCACGAAGAACGGAGGACTTGCTTCTGGTGCAGACCAGGAAGGTCTGGGGCGCTTCTTCTTTGCAGAGAAGCGGGAGCCAGTCTGGAGGAGCCAAACCAGCGCAGAAGATTTCAGGGTGCGTCGTCACAAAGGCCACTAGCCAGCGGGCAAGCAACTGGACAGACGCGGCAAGCAGGAAAATGCAGAAGGGCCCCACACAGGACTCGTGGAGTGTGGGGGGCTGATCTTCGGTGCAGATGGTGCTTGGGGTGGGGGCTTCTCAATCCCCGGTGCACAACTTCGAGGGGGCCTCAGAAGCTGCGCTTGAAGTTACTAGCCACTTTTCCCAGGTAGCCGGTCCCACGTCGCTCGTCGCCTCCACGGATCTCAGCTCTGCTGTGGATGTGGATCAGGGTCGGAGAAGTCTGGAAGTCAAGGCTCTGGTCGGGCTCTGCAGTTGGTTCCTCGTAGAACGTGGGCAAAGCAAAGGGTAGTCTCTTGATGGTGCCTGTTTGCACAGGGTAGCCACTCCTTGGCCACAAGGGAGATTCTTCAGTCTTCTTCTTTCGTCGAATGTCGAAGGTCCAGAGTTTCTGTTCAAGTTTGCAGGTTCAGGATAATCTAAAGTCTTGAGGCCCAACTCCCACTCTTATACTAATCTGGGGGGCTGGGATACCTGCTAGGTCACGCCTTATGGGTGGGACCTGGGAGGGGGTGGTTACACCCACTTCCCTTTGTCCAGTTTCGCGCCAGAGCTGGGGCTGGAGTGCCCCAGCGCCGGTTTGAACTGGACTATGCAAGGAACACCTTGTGTGCCCCAGGCATGTCTCATTCCTTTCAGCCCACCCTGCCCCAATAGACTAAAGGCTGTCTGGGGAGGTGCTAGCACCTCCCCAAGCAGGAAACCTATTGTCCAGGCCTCCCTGGCCGGGATCACTCCCAGCTGCAGGAGGTCAGACGAACAAGTTACTTACCTTCGGTAACGCTTTTTCTGGTGGATACAGTATCTGCCTGTGGATTCCTCACCTTGTGAATATCCCCTGCGCCAGCAACATTCGGAAACTTTTGTAGCAGTCCACGCCGATGGGGTCGAAGATGACGTCACAGAGGCACGGCTCCGCTCGCGACTCCACTGACGTCACCGGCTCCATAAGAAGACCTCCTCGGCGTGATGACGTCAGTTCCGCCCCTTTTTTCCGTGCCTTCGAGGCACACGGACGGACTGACAGCAATATGTACATAAACAGCATACACAGTACACAATATGCATATCAACACACACAGTGTGGAAAAGAAACATCAAAGCACTAGAAATAACCCAATGTCCTTGACAGTCATAAATACATTTGAAATCATCAATAGAATTACCGTCATAGAGTCACTGGAATAGAAGGATGGACAACGGGGAGGCGGGTGGGTCAGTGAGGAATCCACAGGCAGATACTGTATCCACCAGAAAAAGCGTTACCGAAGGTAAGTAACTTGTTCTTCTGATGGATACATCTGCCAGTGGATTCCTCACCTTGTGAATAGATTCCACAGCAGTCCCCGCTCCCGGAGGAGGGTGTCCATCCCCCTATACCAGAAAATCCTGAAGGACGGAACGGGCAAAATGACCGTCCCTCCTCACCTCAGAATCTAAACAATAATGTTTTGCAAAGGTGTGAAGGGAGGCCCAAGTTGCCGCCCTACAAATGTCCTCCACAGGAACACCCCTAGACAAAGCAGAGGTAGAAGACTTTGCTCTAGTGGAATGAGCTCTTAAACCCTCCGGAGGTCTCCTTACCGTCTAGGGAGTAGCAGATCTTGATGCATAGCACAATCCATCTTGAAAGGGTGCGCTTGTGCACCGCACGACCCTTTCTGCAGCCAGCAAAGCCCACAAAGAGCTGGTCATCAATCCTGTAGTCCTTAGTCCTGTCCAGGTAAAAGCTCACCGCCCTCTTAGGGTCCAAGCGGTGAAGTCTCTCCTCCTCCTTGGAAGGGTGAGGGGGAGGATAAAAAGAAGGAAGGGTAATGGATTGCCCCAGATGGAAGGGAGTTACCACCTTAGGCAAAAACGCAGCCCTGGTCCGGAGAACCATTCGTTCAGCATGCACAGTCAAGAATGGGGGTTTTGAACTAAGAGCTTGAAGCTCACTTACCCTCCTTGCCGAGGTGATTGCAATGAGGAAAACCGTTTTAAACGATAACAGTCTCAAGGGACACTTATGTAAGGGCTCAAAGGGAGAACCCATAAGATAAGTCAGTACAAGGTTTAAGTCCCACTGAGGTACAATAAAGGGAGTAGGAGGAAATTTATTCGTAAGGCCCTTGAGAAACCTAAGCACAATAGGTGATTTAAATAAGGACGGCTGATCCGGCAGGCATAGGAAAGCCGACAAAGCAGATAAATATCCCTTTACAGTAGCCACAGCAAAGCCTTGCTGAGCAAGAGAAAGAGCAAACTGCAGAATATTAGACAAACGAGCCTTCAAGGGATCAATCGACCTCTCTCCACACCAGAGAACGAACTTAGACCACCTATAGGAGTATATGGATTTGGTGGAGTGTCGCCTGGCCGATAAAATAACATCCACCACATCAGGAGGGAGAGAGAAAGAATTCAGGTTGCCCCGTTCAATCTCCAGGCATGAAGGTGTAAGCTCTGGAGGTGGGGGTGTAGAACCTGCCCCTCCGACTGCGAGAGGAGGTCTGCCCTCAGAGGGAGACGGAGCGGAGGGCACGAGGAGAGGTGGAGAAGATCTGTGTACCACACCCTTCTTGGCCAATCCGGGGCGATCAATATAACTTGGGCCCGGTCTTGGCGAACCTTCCTCAGAACCCGAGGAATCAAGGGTATGGGAGGAAACGCGTAAAGGAGTCGTGAGCCCCAACTCAACTGAAACGCGTCTCCCAACGCCCCCTGCATCGGAAACTGGAGACTGCAGAATGACAGGCAGTGCGCGTTCTCGAAAGTGGCAAACAGATCCACCCGAGGAGTTCCCCACGTCCGAAAGACGTGACGAACTACCTCCGGATGGAGCCTCCACTCGTGGTCGGCAGAGAACTGCCGACTGAGACTGTCCGCACGTACGTTCAGCACCCCGGCCAGATGATTTGCCATCAGACAAATCCGATGGTCCTGAGCCCAGGACCATAGACGCAGGGCCTCTCTGCATAGACAAAGAGACCCCACTCCTCCCTGCTTGTTTATATACCACATCACGGTAGTGTTGTCCGTCAGAACCTGAACAGACTGACCGCGAAGGGAAGGGAGGAAGGCCTTGAGCGCTAAGCGTATCGCCCGTAACTCCAGAAGGTTGATGTGAAGCAACCTTTCCTCTGGAGACCAAAGACCCTTGATCTCCAGATCCCCCAGATGCGCACCCCACCCTAAGGTGGATGCATCCGTTATCACTGTGGTCACCGATGGAGGTAGATGAAAGGGCCTTCCTTGAGACAGATTGCCCTCCACGCTCCACCAAGATAGATCCGCTGCAGCTTCTCTGGAGATCCTCACAGACTCCCTGAGATCCCCTTTGTGCTGATACCACTGCTTGCGGAGGCACCACTGGAGCGCCCTCATGTGCCAGCGTGCATGGTTGACCAACAGTATGCAGGAAGCAAACAGACCGAGCAGGCGAAGGACCTTCAGAACTGGAACAACCGCTCCGCTGAAAAACAAAGGAATCATTTCCTGTATGTCGAGAATCCTTTGAGGAGGAGGGAATGCTCGACACACAGTAGTGTCCAGTACCGCACCTATGAACAGGTTGCGCTGAGAGGGCACCAGGTGAGATTTGGGCACGTTGATCGAAAAACCCAATCTGTACAACAGCCGAGTTGTATCCTGCAGATGACACAGCACCTTCTCCGACGACTCCGCCTTGATCAGCCAGTCGTCCAAATAAGGGAAAACCGAAATTCCCGATCTTCTGAGATGGGCTGCCACCACTGCCATCACCTTTGTGAAGACTCGAGGTGCCGAAGTAAGACCAAACGGGAGGACCGCAAACTGATAATGTTGCGACCCTACCGTGAAACGGAGATACTTCCTGTGCGACTTCAGAATGGGGATGTGAAAATACGCATCCTGCAAGTCGAGCGACACCATCCAGTCCTCCTGATTCAGCGCCTGAAGAACCTGCGCAAGGGTGAGCATCTTGAACTTTTCCTGTTTCAGGTAAAAGTTCAGGATTCTGAGGTCTAGTATCGGACGCAATCTGCCGTCCTTCTTCGGGATCAGAAAATACCGGGAGTAGCATCCCTGACCCCTCTCCTGCTCCGGAACCACCTCTATCGCCCCTTTCTGAAACAACTTCAGGACTTCTTCCTGCAGGAGAAGACGGTGGTCCTCCGAGCAAGCACCTTGGCAAGGAGGGTAAACTGGAGGGAATTCCCGAAAGGGAAGGGTGTACCCATTTTCTACAAGATCCAGAACCCAGAGATCTGTAGTTACAGACTCCCAATCTTGCAGAAAATGGGTAAGCCGGCCCCCCACAGGACCAGCATGATCCGGAATGTCGAATCTAGGGCTGTTTTGCGGTGGTGGGAGGGGCTGAGGAAGAGGAAGAGGAGGAGGAGAGTTGACGGCCACGTGAGCGACCTCTAAGTCTTCCTCTATATCCCTTGGAACTTTGCTGCTGCTGCTGCTGCTGCTGCTGCTGCTGCTGCTGCTGGGCTGGTCTATAAGAACGAAAACTCGCCCTTCCAAAACCTCTGTACCTCTTGAAAGTACCTCTCGGCTGGGATTGAAGGCCCAACGACCTAGCCGTAGCCTTACTCTCTTTGAAGCGCTCGAGAGCAGCATCAGCCTTCTTCCTGAACAGACCAGACCCATCAAAAGGTAAGTCCAACAAGGTCGACTGGACATCCGAAGAAAATTCGGAGGACTTAAGCCATGCACCCCTCCTGGTGGCAACTGAAGACCCCATGACCCTGGCAACTGAGTCTGCTGTATCCAAGCCACTCTGTATAACCTGGCGAGCAGCCGCCTGGGCATCCGACAGTACTTCACTGAAGCCTGCCCTATCCACCTCCGACAGCTTCGGTGCCAACTTTTTAGCTGAATCCATAAGCGCATGGATATAGCGCCCCAATAAACAAGTCGCATTAGAAGACTTTAATGCCATACTGGCTGAAGAAAAGACTTTCTTGGCTGATTGGTCCACCTTCTTGGCCTCTCTGTCCCCTGGGACCTGAGGAAACGCACCTTTTGAACGTCCAGAACAAGCAGCCTGAACGACCAGACTTTCAGGTGAAGGGTGTGATGACAAAAACTCAGGATCCCCCGGAGTCACCCTATATCTCCTTGCAACCACCTTGGACACCGCAGGAGCCGAAAAAGGCTTGCGCCACACATCCAACACAGGCTCCAATATTGCTTCATTAAAAGGCAACAGCGGCTCTGACACCGCAGTTGGAGAGTGCAACACCTCAGTCAAGATATTGGACTTGAACTCAACAGATGGCAATTGAAGGTCCAACAACTCTGCAGCCTTTCTGATTACAGCATGATAAGGTGCCGCGTCTTTAGAAGGTTCATCTGAAGGAGGAGTGATCTCCCACTCCGGAGACAAATCCAACCCACTTGCCTCCTTCAACTCGTCAAACACCTCATCGGATTCGACCAATTCTCCCTCTTCAGCCTCATCCATAAGATAGCTCCTCTCCTCCAGCACTCTCTGCGCCTCCCTCCTGGAACGGATCCGCACCTGCGGCGTCGGCGGCGCCGTGATCGAATCCGACGGCGCCGGCAGAGGCGTCGAACGCGGATCAGCTGGAGCAGCCGGCGTCGAACGAGGTCGAGTCGGCGCCGGTGAAGAGGGAAGCGGCGTCGATGTTTTCGGCGCCGGCATCTGCCAAGACGGCGTCGCTGGGAAGAAAGGCATAAACGGTGCTTGAGGATAAACCTGCGGCACTCCCAGATTAAAAGCCATCGGACCCATCGGACCCATAGGTGCACCAGAGGAATACATGGCCCGTGAGAACACCCCATACATCGCATTGAGATACTGCGAGGGGTCCTGACCTGGATTAGGGAAAGCCGGATACTGGTCAGGTAACACCGGACTCGGGCCTGCCGGCGCCGACGGTGGAACTTGCGGCGTCACAGACTCACCCGGAGCCTGATCATCCTCATCCTGGGCCGGAGTCGGAGACGGAGCCGAAGGACCTGCAGGACCTGGAGAAGCCATCGGCGCCGGAGAGGACGCCGGCACCGGTGAATCAGCCGGAGCCGGAGAAAACACAGGAGAAGATGGAACGGGAGGCGAAGCCGGAACAGGAGAAGGAGACACTGACTCCCTTCGACGCCGAGCAGGTGATTTAGACTTCGACGTCGAGGCCTTGTGATGAGACGAATGCCTCCTTTTCTTCTTATGCTTCTTGCTCTTTGAAGCATGTCCCGAAGTCGACTTGGAAGCCGACCTCGACCTCGACCTCGACCTCGACCTGGATCTTCTTCTACCTCTTTTCTCCTTTCTCTTCATCCGGGCGATAAAGAGCTTTGCCTCTCTTTCCTTAAGAGCCTTTGAGCTCATCTTCCTGCAACACGAACATCCTTCAACATCGTGGTCCGATGACAAACACCAAACGCAGTCGTCATGCGGGTCAGTGATGGACATGTGTTTGCCACATTCATGGCAAGGCTTGAAACCAGACTTCCTTGCCGACATTCTCGAAGAAAGACAGAGAAACTTCGGAATAAACACAAAGTAACAGGTAAAGCTACCAGAAACGATTCCCGAAATCCGTTGGCGTCGTCGGCGCGGAAAAAAGGGAACTGACGTCATCACGCCGAGGAGGTCTTCTTATGGAGCCGGTGACGTCAGTGGAGTCGCGAGCGGAGCCGTGCCTCTGTGACGTCATCTTCGACCCCATCGGCGTGGACTGCTATAAAAGTTTCCGAATGTTGCTGGCGCAGGGGATATTCACAAGGTGAGGAATCCACTGGCAGATGTATCCATCAGAATTGTGTCGTGGCAGCAGCATCCATTTTGTGATGCTGAGGCTTTGGTCAGAGGCTAACAGTGAAGTATGATTTTAACATGTCTTTCCCTCTAGAAGGGGGGAATAATATCCTCATGTCCAGAAATGGCATGGGGGTATTATTCCACAGTGTTAGACACCTTACACGACATGTTTCGATAAAGCCAAACCATAGTTACCATAACCGTCTAAGATTATAAGGCACTTTAAGAGTATATGGTAGGCTATATCATAGAACAGCTATAAGGACTTGGTTCCGAAAGCTGCAGACAGGCTCAGCTCATGCTAGAGCACCATCTCACATGTTACCAAGCACTCTGCCTCCAGGATTGTTAAGGCCTGCCATAGGAGTGACTGATAGGTACACATGTGTCTATATGTAAGTTAGGTATAGGAATACTACACCTAAGCAAGTGGTGATTACACAACCTTGCCCCAGCTGAGTGATCAGCCAGTTGTGTCAAAATGGAAGGCCAGGCCAGGGGTGGCATAATACATGCTGCAGCCCCTGGTAGGCCTAGGGTACACCTATGCCCTGGGTACCTAGGGTACACTGTACAGGGGCCAATAAGGTGATCCTACCCAAATGGGTTATGTACCTAAAGTACATAGTATTAATTTAGAGAGAGAACAGCAGGGCTGTGGGTCTGATTGGCAGGCCCACAGCCACATCTAAGTCAAAAACCAGTAAAGCAAAAGCAAAAAGTGGGGGTGAACATAGAAAGCAGACCCTACTCTCCTACACAACCCCCCCCCCCCAAACTTAGGGACATTAAACTAACCTTGACCAGTTGAGTCTTCATGTTCTAAGTGGAAATATCTGGAGAGTCCATCTGCATTGGCATGGTCAGTCCCAGGTCTATGTTCCACTGTGAAGTCCATCCCCTGTAGGGAAATGGACCACCTAAGAAGTTTGGGATTTTCACCCTTCATCTGATTTAGCCACAAGAGGGGCTTATGGTCTGTCTGAATCTTGAAGTGAGTGCCAAACAAGTATGGCCTCAGCTTCTTCAGGGCCCAAACCACAGCAAAGGCCTCCCTCTCAATAGCTGACCAACGTTTCTCTCTAGGGGTCAGCCTTCTACTTATAAAAGCAATGGGCTGGTCTTGACCATCTACATTCAGTTGTGAAAGAACAGCTCCCACACCTAACTCAGAAGCATCTGTCTGGACAATGAACTCTTTGGAGTAGTCTGGACTTTTCAGAATAGGTGCACTGCACATGGCCTGCTTCAGGTCATCAAATGCTTTTTGACAGCTTACTGTCCACTGAACTTTCTTTGGCATCTTCTTGGAGGTCAAGTCATTAAGTGGTGTCACTATGGACCCATAGTTCTTAACAAACTTTCTGTAGTACCCAGTCAGGCCCAAGAAAGCTCTGACCTGAGTCTGGGTAGTTGGAGGAGCCCAGTCCTTTATGGTCTGGATCTTGCTCTCCAGTGGTTGAACCTGACCCCCACCAACTAGGTGGCCCAGGTATACAACCTTGCTCTGCCCTATCTGGCACTTAGTGGCCTTGATAGTGAGGCCTGCCTTTTGCAGGGCCTCTAAAACATACCTCAGGTGGACCAGGTGATCCTCCCAGGTGGAGCTAAAGACAGCAATATCATCAAGATAAGCTGCACAATAATCATCCAACCCAGTAAGGACTTGATTCACCAACCTTTGGAAAGTGGCAGGTGCATTCTTCAAACCAAAGGGCATTACCACAAATTGATAATGTCCTCCTGGGGTCGAGAAAGCAGTTTTGGCCTTTGCACTCTCAGCAAGTCTGATTTGCCAGTAGCCTGCTGTCAGGTCAAATGTGCTCAAAAACTTAGCAGCTGCCAGTCTGTCAATGAGCTCATCTGCCCTAGGTATTGGGTGGGCATCTGTCCTAGTGACAGCATTGAGACCTCTGTAATCCACGCAAAACCTCATCTCTCTCTTACCATCTTGGGTGTGAGGTTTTGGCACAAGAACTACAGGACTAGCCCAAGGGCTCTCTGAACGTTCAATGACTCCCAGCTCCAACATCTTTTGTACCTCAACTTTTATGCAGTCCCTGACATGGTCAGGTTGCCTGTAGATTTTACTCTTCACAGGCAGACTGTCACCAGTGTCCACCTCATGGGTGCACCAGTTTGTCTGACTTGGGGTCAGAGAGAACATATGTCTGTAGGATTGCAGAACTTGTCTGCAGTCCTGTTGCTGATGGACAGTGAGGCTGTCAGAAAAGACCACACCATCAACTGAGCCATCATCAGGGTTCTGAGTCAACAGGTCTGGGAGAGGGTCACTCTCTTCCTCCTGCCCCTCATCTGTAGCCATGAGTAGCCCCATGTCTGCCCTGTCAACATATGCCTTCAATCTGTTGACATGAAGCACCCTGTGGGGGCTTCTGGGAGTCCCAAGGTCCACCAAGTAGGTGACTTCTCCCTTTTTCTCAACAATAGTGTGGGGTCCAGACCATTTGTCTTGGAGTGCTGCTGGGGCCACTGGCTCCAACACCCACACTTTCTGTCCTGGCTGGTAAACAGTCAGTACAGCCGTTTGGTCATGCCAAGCTTTTTGGAGTTCTTGGCTTGCCTCAAGGTTTTTAGAAGCCTTCTTCATATACTCTGCCATCCTGGAGCGGAGACCAAGTACATAATCCACTATGTCTAGTTTGGGTTGTCTGAGAGGTCTCTCCCATCCTTCCTTCACCAAACACAGGAGTCCTCTTACAGGATGCCCAAACAAAAGCTCAAAAGGGCTGTAGCCAACCCCCTTTTGTGGGACCTCTCTGTAAGCAAACAGAAGGCAGGGTAAAAGGATGTCCCATCTTCGCCTAAGCTTGTCTGGTAATCCTTTTATCATTCCCTTTAGGGTCTTGTTGAATCTCTCAACAAGCCCATTGCACTGTGGGTGATAGGGTGTGGTGAACTTGTAGTTAACACCACACTCCTTCCACATTGCAGTCAAGTATCCTGACATGAAGTTGGCACCTCTGTCAGAAATGACCTCCTTTGGAAAGCCCACTCTGGAGAATACTCCAAGCAGGGCCCTTGCCACAACAGGAGCTGTTGTGGTCCTCAGGGGAATTGCTTCTGGGTACCTGGTGGCATGGTCCACTATCACCAGTATGAATCTGTGCCCAGATGCTGTTTGTGGGTCCATTGGTCCTACAATATCTATGCCCACTCTTTCAAAGGGGACCCCCACCACAGGTAGTGGTATGAGGGGGCCTTTGTGGTGCCACCTGATTTGCCACTGGCTTGGCAGGTGACACAGGAGCGACAAAACTCCTTAGTATCTTCTGACATATGGGGCCAGTGAAAGTGAGGGACAAGCCTGTCCCAAGTCTTGTTCTGGCCTAGATGTCCTGCAAGGGGAATATCATGGGCCAAGGTAAGAAGGAAGCCTCTGAACTTCAGTGGCATGACCAACCTCCTGGATGCACCAGGCTTGGGGTCTCTAGCCTCTGAATACAGTAGCCCTTCATCCCAATACACTCTATGGGTACCTTGAGCATTCCCTGCAGCCTCAGTAGCAGCCAGCTGTCTGAGGGGTTCAAGAGAGGGGCAGTCTAATTGAGCCTGCCTCAGATCTGCCCTTGAAGGTCCCCCTGTCCCAAGAAACTCAACCTGATCAGGTTCAAGTTCTTCTAGGACAGTTCCTTCAGGGCTCTCAGAATCATCCTCCTGGGAGGGCTGATCCACCACCTGAGGCAGGGGGGAAGGCACAGCCTTAACCCTACTGCTCTTTCTCTTGGGTTGTGACTGGTCCATAGTTTCAGGATCCAGCACTTGTTCAGTGGTGCACTTTTTGGCCTGTGACCTGGTCACAGCAAGGACATGTGCATCTATCCCCAGCATTTCTGCATGGGTCCTATACTCCACTTCAGACCAAACTGAAGTTTCAAGATCATTGCCCAGTAAACACTCTACAGGAAGGTCTGAACTAACAACAACTTTCTTGAGGCCAGTTACCCCTCCCCAGGAGAAGTTAACAATAGCCACACTATGGGAGGTAGTGGCATTGCTAGCGTTGGTCACTAGGTAATTCTCACCTAGTATAATCTGTCCAGGGTCCACAAAAGCAGGTGTCACCATTGTGACACTAGCCCCAGTGTCCCTGTAGGCCTGAGCCATTCTTTGGTTGATAAAAGGAGTCTGTCTGTACTTGCCCAGGTTACTGGGGCCTATAGTAGAGGACAAAGCTATGTCCCCATCACAGATCAGAACACCCTGAGTAGGTATCCTGACTAGGCCAGAATCCTCCTCAGTTCCCAGGGCTAACCCTACTACACCCTTTTGTTGGGAACCACCACTTACAGCTGGACTAGGGGGTACAGTTGCCTTAGGGGCAATGGTGGCTGGGGGTTTATCCTTTTTGGTGCACTCAATAAACCAATGTGAGTTTGACTTACAATAGTTGCACCATGGTTTCTTTTGGCCATCTTTCTTCTTATCCTTTTTGGAACCACCCTTCCCCGTGAGCCTTTTGGGGGGTCTCGTGAAGACTTCTGGTCTTTTTGTTTCTGATCATTACCCTTCTGGTCTGCCTTTTTCTGATCACCGCCCTGGTTCTGGTTTTTCTGCTTAACTCTAGTCCTGACCCACCTATCTGCCTTCTTTCCCAATTCCTGGGGAGAAGTTAGGTCAGAGTCAATCAAGTGTTGATGCAACAGCTGGTTTTGACAGTTATTAAGGATTTGTTCTCTCATGATCAAATTATACAATCCTGTATAGTCCTTAACCTTACTACCCAATAACCAGCCTTCCAGAGCCTTAGTGGCACAATCTACAAAGTCAGTCCAGTCCTGAGTCTGTGTCTTCTGGGTATCCCTGAACAACAACCTGTATTGTTCAGTGGTTAGGCCAAACCCATCAATCAGAGCACTCTTCAGGACAGTGTAATTGTCAGCATCCTTATCACTAACTGTGAGCAGCTTGCCTCTACCTTTCTCAGAGAAGGAGAGCCACAAGATAGCTGCCCACTGACTTTGGGGTACCTGCTGTACTTTGCAAGCTCTCTCCAAAGCAGTTATCCATTTGTGGATGTCATCCCCACACTTGTAGGGAGGGACAATCTTGCTCAGGTTTCTATTATCATAGTGCCTGTCTCTATCCTTAGGGATATTGCTGCCACCAGTGGGTTCTGACCCACTTAACTTTTGCTCTCTAGCCAGAGCAAGCTTCTCCTTGGCAAGGGCAAGTTCTTCCCTCTGAATCCTCAGATTAGCTTCCCTCATTTTGGCTTCATGTTCCTTTCTCTCAGGTGAAGTCATTCCCCTGTGAGAGGAAACACTAGAGATGCTAGAGACATGGGAGTGGATAGATTCCCTTGAAGGGGATCTGTCCCTCCTGTTTCTCTGGTTAAGCCCACTTGGGGGTCTGTATGGGGGGACCCCATGCAAACTCCCATGTAAACTTAGGTTAGCCTGGCTAAGTCTTCCTACTTGGCCCTGGCTGTCTACCTCCCCATCTGAAGCCCCATCTGACTCCTCTGTGGTGGGTAGACCCTCCTCTGTACCTAGGGTACCTGCCTGAGAGGCCCTAAGAGTATCATACTCCTCTAGGAGTTGTCTTAACTGAAGGAGGGTAGGGTTTGCACCCTGTTTTATTCCTCTGGAGGTACACAATTGTCTCATCTCCTGGAATGTTAAGGTATCATATCTAGAGGGGGTCGTCTGCAGACCTGACCCTCCTGAGAGAGCATCTACTTGATCTCCTCTCAGAGACATGATCTAGTGAGGGTGTGGTGTGTGCACCTACCTACACTAGTTGTTTCTACTAAACCTCTCTAGTAGTTGTAGTCAGGGTGTGTTACTCCCTTCAACCTACAACTACTAAGTCCAGTAGGACTTAAGTATTATAATCTATGTTATATGTACCTAGACAATATCTGTGTGATCTTTCAATTTAGTATCTCAAGATTACAATGGTATTACAACAGCAAGCTCAGATCCCAACCGCTGCTCACCAATGTGAGAAGTTGGCCTGATGTATGATGTCACTAGTTCTAGTGCACACCTTATATCAGTCCAAATACCCTTATGGTGATTGGTTGTAAAGTCAACCTTATAGACCAGCTATCCTAGTGGTAGCATGGACAGGAGCAGTCTTAGGCTAAACTCTGAATGGCATGTGAAGCCAGCTGTGATACCATATATAATCCCTTGAATACCAAATGAAAGGACACCACAACAGGTATATATATAAAATAAAGTGTATTTATTCTAGTCAAACCCTCAGCACTCTTTATGAGTTTAGAGGTAAGTACAACACAGTCTTATTTAAGCATACATTAAGTCACACAGGTAAGTAATACAGTTAGGCCCTAGGGGCCACGCAAACCATATACTAAGTAAGTGGTATAAGGACCACTGTCACGGAAATAGAATAGGCCTAGGGAATCGCTGGGGCTACACTACACTAGCGTTAGTTAGGAAGTGGGAGGCCCACGGGATTCGTGTGCAGAGTGGAAACACTCACGCGTAATGCGTAAAAGTCACTAGCAATAGTACAGTTTAGAAAACGATAGATTTAGGACACTTCCGGAGTAGCTAGGAAGTCGAGACTGGAAAACTAGACACTAGGATAGTCACTATCCTGATGAGCACCGGAGTACCCAAGTTACCTAGCCCACAGGCTGCGGGTGCATAGGGGTGAAGTTGCGTCGGTTTTCGTCGTTGACTCCTATGGATGCCTGAAGAAAGATGCTGACAGGCAGTCAGTGAAGAGTGTCCGGTGGATCCCAAGGCTGGGATCAAGAAGAGAGGAGACCTGCAAGCAGAAGGGACAGAGTCAAGGTCACTAGCCAGTGACCACGTGGAACCAGGAAGGAACCAGGCGATGTCGTGAAGATTGCAGGTGAAGGTGAAGCTTGTCGCTGCAGCCAGGAGGACCAGGAAGCGTCGAGGACGACCAGGACCAGGAGGCGAGCTGTCCCACGAAGGCTCTTGCTGTCGGCGGCGTCGAAGTTGGACTAGGACTCACCAAGCCTTGGCAAGCGGAACCCACGAAGAACGGAGGACTTGCTTCTGGTGCAGACCAGGAAGGTCTGGGGTGCTTCTTCTTTGCAGAGAAGCGGGAGCCAGTCTGGAGGAGCCAAACCAGCGCAGAAGATTTCAGGGTGCGTCGTCACAAAGGCCACTAGCCAGCGGGCAAGCAACCGGACAGACGCGGCAAGCAGGAAAATGCAGAAGGGCCCCACACAGGACTCGTGGAGTGTGGGGGGCTGATCTTCGGTGCAGATGGTGCTTGGGGTGGGGGCTTCTCAATCCCCGGTGCACAACTTCGAGGGGGCCTCAGAAGCTGCGCTTGAAGTTACTAGCCACTTTTCCCAGGTAGCCGGTCCCACGTCGCTCGTCGCCTCCACGGATCTCAGCTCTGCTGTGGATGTGGATCAGGGTCGGAGAAGTCTGGAAGTCAAGGCTCTGGTCGGGCTCTGCAGTCGGTTCCTCGTAGAACATGGGCAAAGCAAAGGGTAGTCTCTTGATGGTGCCTGTTTGCACAGGGTAGCCACTCCTTGGCCACAAGGGAGATTCTTCAGTCTTCTTCTTTCGTCGAATGTCGAAGGTCCAGAGTTTCTGTTCAAGTTTGCAGGTTCAGGATAATCTAAAGTCTTGAGGCCCAACTCCCACTCTTACACTAATCTGGGGGGCTGGGATACCTGCTAGGTCACGCCTTATGGGTGGGACCTGGGAGGGGGTGGTTACACCCACTTCCCTTTGTCCAGTTTCGCGCCAGAGCTGGGGCTGGAGTGCCCCAGCGCCGGTTTGAACTGGACTATGCAAGGAACACCTTGTGTGCCCCAGGCATGTCTCATTCCTTTCAGCCCACCCTGCCCCAATACACTAAAGGCTGTCTGGGGAGGTGCAAGCAGGAAACCTATTGTCCAGGCCTCCCTGGCTGGGATCACTCCCAGCTGCAGGAGGTCAGACTTGTGTCGTGGCAGCAGCATCCATTTTGTGATGCTGAGGCTTTGGTCAGAGGCTAACAGTGAAGTATGATTTTAACATGTCTTTCCCTCTAGAAGGGGGGAATAATATCCTCATGTCCAGAAATGGCATGGGGGTATTATTCCACAGTGTTAGACACCTTACACGACATGTTTCGATAAAGCCAAACCATAGTTACCATAACCGTCTAAGATTATAAGGGACTTTAAGAGTATATGGTAGGCTATATCATAGAACAGCTATAAGGACTTGGTTCCGAAAGCTGCAGACAGGCTCAGCTCATGCTAGAGCACCATCTCACATGTTACCAAGCACTCTGCCTCCAGGATTGTTAAGGCCTGCCATAGGAGTGACTGATAGGTACACATGTGTCTATATGTAAGTTAGGTGTAGGAATACTACACCTAAGCAAGGGGTGATTACACGACCTTGCCCCAGCTGAGTGATCAGCCAGTTGTGTCAAAATGGAAGGCCAGGCCAGGGGTGGCATAATACATGCTGCAGCCCCTGGTAGGCCTAGGGTACACCTATGCCCTGGGTACCTAGGGTACACTGTACAGGGGCCAATAAGGTGATCCTACCCAAATGGGTTATGTACCTAAAGTACATAGTATTAATTTAGAGAGAGAACAGCAGGGCTGTGGGTCTGATTGGCAGGCCCACAGCCACATCTAAGTCGAAAACCAGTAAAGCAAAAGCAAAAAGTGGGGGTGAACATAGAAAGCAGACCCTACTCTCCTACAACCTGCATGACACTTCCCCTGACAGAGGGAAGGAAGGCTTTCAGTGCAAGTCGGATCGCTCTCAACTCCAACAGGTTGATGTGGAGACGAGACTCCGCCGGAGACCAGAGGCCTCTGATCTCCGCCTCTCTCATATGGCCACCCCATCCCAGGAGGGACGCATCCGTCACTACGACATGCTCCGGTTGGGGAAGGGAGAGGCTCTTGCCCTTGACCCAATCGCGGTCCGTGAGCCACCACTGCAACTGCTGTGCAGTGCCCTCCGAGATCAAGACATGGTCGGACAGGTTGCCGTGATGCTGGGCCCACTGAAACTTCAGGTCCCACTGCAGAGCCCGCATGCGACGCCTGGCGTGATGCACTAGTAGGATGCAGGAGGCCATCAGCCCCAGAAGCCGCAACACTAGCCTGACCGAAACCCAGGATAGAGGCTGAAAGATGGGAATCAGGGCCTGAATATCCCGGACCCGCTGTTCCGGCAGATAGACCCGGAACTGCGCCGAATCGAGAACCGCTCCGATGAAGAGGAGCTTCTGAGAGGGACTCAGGTGTGACTTCGGCACGTTGATGGAAAATCCCAGCAAATGCAGGAGATCCGCCGTAGTCTGGAGGTGGGAGACGACTGTCTGGGGCGAGCCCGCCTTCAACAACCAGTCGTCGAGATAGGGGAAGACTGGAACCCCTGATCTGCGCAGATGAGCTGCGACCACCGCCATCACTTTCGTGAACACCCGAGGGGCACTGGTGAGGCCGAAGGGGAGCACGGTAAACTGAAAGTGCTCTTGGCCCACCGTGAACCGCAGGTAACGCCGGTGGGTCGGCAGGACGGGAATGTGGAAATATGCGTCCTGCAAGTCCAATGCTACCATCCAGTCTCCAGGGTCTAGGGCAGCTAGAACCTGAGCCAAGATAGGGCGTAGGCCCCCTTTGCCCTTCTTGGGAACCAGAAAGTAGTGGGAATAACAACCACGACCTACTTATGGGCTCGGAACGCGCTCGACGGCCCCCTTGGCCAAGAGGGCGGAAACTTCCTCGTGGAGAAGATTCAAATGATCCCCCGAGATACGGTGGTGCTGCGGTGGCATGGCTGGAGGGGTCGTCTCGAAGGGGAGGGAGTATCCCCTTCGGACGATTTGCAGCACCCACCTGTCCGATGTGATGGACCGCCAGTGGAGCAGGTGATGGCGAACTCTGCCGCCCACTGGCGTGGAATGGGCCTGAAAGCTCGGACTAGAAAGGCTTTGAGGCGGATGCTGCCGGGGTGGATGTGGGCTGACCGCGTCGTCCTCCAGAACCGCCTCGGCGGAAACCACGTCCGCGACCGTGCGCAGGTTGGTTCTGCGGCTGGTGGCTAGGCGTACGTGAGGAGGCACCCCTTCCTTGGCCACGAAAGGGGCGAAAGGCGGAAGTTTGCGACCGCGGGGCCGAGAGGCCCAAGAACTTGGCCGTAGCCCGGGAGTCCTTAAAGCGATTCAGCGCACTGTCCGCTTTCTCGCCGAAAAGGCGAGTGCCATCAAAGGGCATGTCCATGAGGGTACTCTGGACATCGCCCGAAAAGGACGTGGACCGCAGCCAGGCGTGACGTCTAAGCGCCACTGAGGTAGAAATCGCCCTACCCAGCGAGTCCGTAGTGTCAAGCCAACATCTGATAGCATGTCGTGCTGCATCCCTCCCATCGGCCAGAGCCTGGGTAAGTCGTGTCTGGACCTCCTCCGGACACAGGGGCAGCACGTCCTCCACCGTATCCCACAGAGAGTGGGAATAACGGTCCAACAGCTTTTTGCCGAACTGTTCCAGTCTCTTGGAATCCCGGTCCGGCGGAGCGGTCGGGAAGGAGGATTGGGAGGTAGAGGCCTGGATAACCAGGCTCTCGGGGGTAGGGTGTTGGGACAGAAAACTGGGGTCGCCCGGAGCAGGGCGGTGCCGCCTGGCGACGTTCCTGTCCACAGGAGGGACTGTGGAGGGCTTGGACCAGGTGCCCTGCAGAACGTCAGTGAGGGCCTCATTGAATGGCAGCAGAGGCTCAGTGGAGCTTGCTGCAGACTGAAGCACCTCAGTGAGGACTAACGTCCTCACAGCCACGGCAGGTAGCTCGAGCCCAAGGGCTGCGGCCGCCTTGCGCAGCACCACAGAGAAAGCAGCACCCTCCTCCGAAGCCACAGTCGGAGGAGAGATGAATCCAGTGTCTGGAGAGGTATCCAGACCACTGGCCTCCCCCAGTTCATCTGTCCAGTCCTGTGACAGTTGAGCCTGAACGGCCATAGGATCCTCGGATCCCTCCCATTCGCCCCCATCATCCGATTCCTGGTATGCAGGAGGAAGGATCGGAGCCGGGCGATAGACAAAATGCGTCTCCAGCGGCGCCGAACGCGGCGTCCATCGACGCCGTAACGGCGCCGGGCCCGGAGCGGGGCTGAACTGGGGCTCGACGCCGAGCGGAGTCGGCGTCGGAGGTGGTACCGGTGTCGACGCCGGCAGAGGAGGCGTGACGAGGTCGACCGGCGTCGGCGGGGACTCGGGAACGGGTCCCTCGGGCGCCTGCGGCGTCGAGGCCGGAGCAAGGTTGCCCAGTCGGGTCCGCGGGGCCCGAAGGCGCGCCAGCGGGCGTCGACGGCGGAGCCAGGTTCCTCATGGCCGAGAGGAAGGCACTGACTTCCGCCGGCGTCGCGTCAGTCCCAGGGACCGGCGGGTATGGGGACTTGCGCGGCGCCTGCGGCTCCTGCGGAGCCGCGGGGGTGGAACCACCCTGACCCTCGGCCGAGTCACGCGACCGGCGAGGGGAGTCCGAAGAGCGGTGTCGCCTCTTGGACTTCTTGGAGTGCTTCGACTTACCCGAAGACTTGGAGCCAGACGATCGATGATGACGTCGGCTGCGGCTCCGCGACCGATCCTTGGACCTCCTCCTGGACCGGGATCGAGAGAGGCACGGAGCCGAGTGGCGAAGCTCGAGAAGCTTACGGGACCGCTCCCGTCTAGCCTTCGAGGTCAGGGCCTTGCAGTCCGAACGCCGCGTCGTGGTCGAGGCCCAAGCAGTAAAGGCACCGGCGGTGATGGTCCGTAACCGACATCAAGCGGGTTGCAGTCAGCACAGGCTTTAAAACCAGGCATCCTACCGGCACCGGAGTCGACAAGATCAAAAAGGATCGAAAAAAGTTAGTCTAAAAGTGACTAAAGGGGTAGCTCTCCCGGATCTGCGCTTACTGGCGCGGAAAAAAGATGAACTGACGTCAGCGCGCGAGGGCGGCGTCTAAGTACTCCGACGACGTCATTCCGGCGCACAACGCCGACGACGGACGCGGAGCCGCAGACGACGCCTAGTGATGCGCAAGGGGTATTGCTGACGAAAAATCTTCCGGATCCAGTCTGGCGCCTGGGGATATTCTAAGGTGAGGAATCTAACTAACGTGTTTCTTTCAGATCATAGAAAGCAGACCCTCCTCTCCTACACAACCCCCTCCCCCCCCCAAACTTAGGGACATTAAACTAACCTTGACCAGTTGAGTCTTCATGTTCTAAGTGGAAATATCTGGAGAGTCCATCTGCATTGGCATGGTCAGTCCCAGGTCTATGTTCCACTGTGAAGTCCATCCCCTGTAGGGAAATGGACCACCTAAGAAGTTTGGGATTTTCACCCTTCATCTGATTTAGCCACAAGAGGGGCTTATGGTCTGTCTGAATCTTGAAGTGAATGCCAAACAAGTATGGCCTCAGCTTCTTCAGGGCCCAAACCACAGCAAAGGCCTCCCTCTCAATAGCTGACCAATGTTTCTCTCTAGGGGTCAGCCTTCTACTAATAAAAGCAATGGGCTGGTCTTGACCATCTACATTCAGTTGTGAAAGAACAGCTCCCACACCCAACTCAGAAGCATCTGTCTGGACTATGAACTCTTTGGAGTAGTCTGGACTTTTCAGAATAGGTGCACTGCACATGGTTGCTTCAGGTCATCAAATGCTTTTTGACAGCTCACTGTCCACTGAACTTTCTTTGGCATCTTCTTAAAGGTCAAGTCATTAAGTGGTGTCACAATGGACCCATAGTTTTTAACAAACTTTCTGTAGTACCCAGTCAGGCCCAATAAAGCTCTGACCTGAGTCTGGGTAGTTGGAGGAGTCCAGTCCTTTAGGGTCTCCAGTGGTTGAACCTGACCCCCACCGACTAGGTGGCCCAGGTATACAACCTTGCTCTGCCCTATCTGGCACTTAGTGGCCTTGATAGTGAGGCCTGCCTTTTGCAGGGCCTTTAAAACATTCCTCAGGTGGACCAGGTGATCCTCCCAGGTGGAGCTAAAGACAGCAATATCATCAAGATAAGCTGCACAGTAGTCATCCAGACCTGTAAGGACTTGATTCAGCAACCTTTTGAAAGTGGCAGGTGCATTCTTCAAACCAAAGGGCATTACCACAAATTGATAATGTCCTCCTGGGGTCGAGAAAGCAGTTTTGGCCTTTGCATTCTCAGCTAGTCTGATTTGCCAGTAGCCTGCTGTCAGGTCAAATGTGCTCAAAAACTTGGCAGCTGCCAGTCTGTCAATGAGCTCATCTGCCCTAGGTATTGGGTGGGCATCTGTCCTAGTGACAGCATTGAGACCTCTGTAATCCACGCAAAACCTCATCTCTCTCTTACCATCTTGGGTGTTTTGGGCACAAGAACTACGGGACTAGCCCAAGGGCTCTTTGAAGGTTCAATGACTCCCAGCTCCAACATCTTTTGTACCTCAACTTTTATGCAGTCCCTGACATGGTCAGGTTGCCTGTAGATTTTACTCTTCACAGGCAGACTGTCACCAGTGTCCACCTCATGGGTGCACCAGTTTGTCTGACTTGGCGTCAGAGAGAACATATGTCTGTAGGATTGCAGAACCTGTCTGCAGTCCTGTTGCTGATGATCAGTGAGGCTGTCAGAAAATACCACACCATCAACTGAGCCATCATCAGGGTTCTGAGTCAACAGGTCTGGGAGAGGGTCACTCTCTTCCTCCTGCCTCTCATCTGTAGCCATGAGTAAGCCCATGTCTGCCCTGTCAACATATGCCTTCAATCTGTTGACATGAAGCACCCTGTGGGGGCTTCTGGGAGTCCCAAGGTCCACCAAGTAGGTGACTTCTCCCTTTTTCTCAACAATAGTTTGGGGTCCAGACCATTTGTCTTGGAGTGCTGCTGGGGCCACTGGCTCCAACACCCACACTTTCTGCCCTGGCTGGTACACAGTCAGTACAGACTTTTTGGTCGGGGAACAACCTTTACATCGCGGTTAGTACACTGCGATGCAGTTACATCGCAATCGTTACAACGACTGCATGTTACCACGCCATGCCATTACAACGCAAGTCTTTACATCGACTTGCACTAGATGGCGTGCTAACATTACAAATAGTGTAGGTTACTATCCAAACACCTTCCCTACTGTTAAGTGGACTGGAGTTGGAATAGTAAATTACGCTTTTCTAATGTTAGCACGCCATCTAGTGCAAGTCGATGTAAAGACTTGCGTTGTAAAGGCATGGCGTTGTAACATCGCAGTCGTTGTAACGACCGCGATGTAACGGTACGCGCTGTAAAAACTCGCGTTGCAGCATCGTACATCCTTTTGGTCATGCCAAGCTTTTTGGAGTTCTTGGCTTGCCTCAAGGTTTTTAGAAGCCTTCTTCATATACTCTGCCATCCTGGAGCAGAGGCCAAGTACATAATCCACTATGTCCAGTTTGGGTTGTCTGAGAGGTCTCTCCCATCCTTCCCTTACTAAACACAGGGGTCCCCTTACAGGATGCCCAAACAAAAGCTCAAAAGGGCTGTAGCCAACCCCCTATTGTGGGACCTCTCTGTAAGCAAACAGAAGGCACAGTAAAAGGATATCCCATCTTCGCCTAAGCTTGTCTGGTAAACCTTTTATCATCCCTTTTAGGGTCTTGTTGAATCTCTCCACAAGCCCATTGCACTGTGGGTGATAGGGTGTAGTGAATTTGTAGTTAACACCACACTCCTTCCACATATCAGTCAAATATCCTGACATGACGTTGGCACCTCTGTCAGAAATAACCTCCTTTGGAAAGCCCACTCTGGAGAATACTCCAAGTAGGGCCCTTGCCACAACAGGAGCTGTTGTGGTCCTTAGGGGTATAGCTTCTGGATACCTAGTGGCATGGTCCACTATCACCAGTATGAATCTGTGCCCAGATGCTGTTTGGGGGTCCATTGGTCCTACAATGTCTATCCCCACTATCTCAAAGGGAACCCCCACCACAGGTAGTGGTATGAGGGGGGCCTTTGTGGTGCCACCTGATTTGCCACTGGCTTGGCAGGTGACACAGGAGCGACAAAACTCCTTGGTATCTTCTGACATGTGAGGCCAGTGAAAGTGAGGGACAAGTCTGTCCCAGGTCTTATTCTGGCCTAAGTGTCCTGCAAGGGGAATATCATGGGCCAAGGTAAGAAGGAAGCCTCTGAAACTCAATGGTATGACCAACCTCCTGGATGCACCAGGCTTGGGGTCTCTAGCCTCTGAGTACAGTAGCCCTTCATCCCAAAACACTCTATGGGTACCTTGAGCATTCCCTGCAGCCTCAGCAGCAGCCTGCTGTCTGAGGGGTTCAAGAGAAGGACAGTCTAATTGTGCCTGTCTCAGGTCTGCCCTTGAAGGTCCCCCTGTCCCAAGAAACTCAACCTGATCAGGTTCAAGTTCTTCTAGGACAGTTCCTTCAGGGCTCTCAGAATCATCCTCCTGTGAGGGCTGATCCACCACCTGAGGCAGGGGGGAAGGCACAGCCTTTACCCTACTGCTCTTTCTCTTGGGTTGTGTCTGTTCCATTGTCCCAGGATCCAGCACTTGTTCAGTGTTGCACTTTTTGGCCTGTGACCTGGTCACAGCAAGGACATGTGCATCTATCCACAGCATTTCTGCATGGGTCCTATACTCCACTTCAGACCAAACTGAAGTTTCAAGGTCATTTCCCAACAGACACTCTACAGGAAGGTCTGAACTTACCACAACTTTCTTGAGGCCAGTTACCCCTCCCCAGGAGAAGTTAACAATTGCCACACTATGGGAAGTAGTGGCATTGCTAGTGTTGGTCACTAGGTAATTCTCACCTAGCATGAGCTGTCCAGGGTCCACAAAGGCAGGTGTCACCATTGTGACACTAGCCCCAGTGTCCCTGTAGGCCTGAGACATTATATGATTGATAAAAGGAGTCTGTCTGTACTTGCCCAGGTTTCTGGGACCCACAGTAGAGGACAAAGCTATGTCCCCATCACAGATCAGAACTGCCTGAGTTGGTACCCTGACTAGGCCAGAATCCTCCTCAGTTCAGGGTTAACCCTACTACACCCTTTTGCTGGGAACCACCATTTACAGCTGGACTAGGGGGTACAGTTGCCTTAGGGGCAATGGTGGCTGGGGGATTATCCTTTTTGGTGCACTCACTAAACCAATGTGAGTTTGACTTACAATAGTTGCACCATGGTTTCTTTTGGCCATCTTTCTTCTTATCCTTTTTGGAACCACCCTCCCCTGAGCCTTTTGGGGGCCTGGTGAAGACTTCTGGTCTTTTTGTTTCTGATCATTACCCTTCTGGTCTGCCTTTTTCTGATCACCGCCCTGGTTCTGGTTTTTCTGCTTAACTCTAGTCCTGACCCACCTATCTGCCTTCTTTCCCAATTCCTGGGGAGAGGTTAGGTCAGAGTCAATCAAGTGTTGATGCAGCAGCTGGTTTTGGCAGTTATTAAGGATGTGTTCTCTCATGATCAAATTATACAATCCTGTATAGTCCTTAACTCTACGACCCAATAACCAGCCTTCCAAAGCCTTAGTGGCACAATCTACAAAGTTAGTCCAGTCCTGAGTCTGTGTCTTCTGGGTATCCCTGAACAACAACCTGTATTGTTCAGTGGTTAGGCCAAACCCATCAATCAGAGCACTCTTCAGGACAGTGTAATTGTCAGCATCCTCATCACTAACTGTGAGGAGCTTGTCTCTACCTTTCTCAGAGAAGGAGAGTCACAAGATAGCTGCCGACTGACTTTGGGGTACCTGCTGTACTTTGCAGGCTCTCTCCAAAGCAGTTATCCATTTGTGGATGTCATCCCCACACTTGTAGGGAGGGACAATCTTGCTCAGGTTTCTATTATCATAGGTCCTGTCTCTATCCTTAGGGATATTGCTGCCACCAGTGGGATCTAACCCACCTAACTTCTGCTCTCTGGCCAGAGCAAGCTTCTCCTTGGCAAGGGCAAGTTCTTCCCTTTCAATCCTAAAATTGGCTTCCCTCATTCTGGCCTGATGCTCTCTTCTCTGTGGAGAAGTCATTCCCCTGTGAGAAGAGGCATTGGAGCTATTAGAGACATGGGAGTGGATAGATTCCCTTGAAGGGGATCTTCCTCTCCTGCTTCTCTGGTTAAGCCCACTTGAGGGTCTGAATGGGGGGACCCCAGTCAGACTCCCATGTAGGCTTAAGTTACCCTGGCTAAGTCTCCCAACTTGGACCTGGCTGTCTACCTCATCTTCTGAAGTCCCTTCTGACTCATCTGTAGTGGGTAGACCCTCACCTGTACCTAGGGTACTAACCTGGGAGGCCCTCTGAGCATCATACTCCTCTAGGATCTCCACTAGTTGAATGAGGGTAGGGTTTGAACCCTGTTTTAACCTTCTGGAGGTACACAATTGTCTCATCTCCTGAAAAGTTAGGGTATCATATCTAGAGGGGATCTTTTTAGGATCTACCCCTCCTGAGAGAGAATCAACTTGATCTCCTCTCAGAGACATGATCTAGTGAGGGTGTGGTGTGTGCACCTACCTACACTAGTTGTATCTGCCAAACCTCTCTAGTAGTTGTAGTCAGGGTGTGCTAGGCCCTTCAACCTACAACAACTAAGTCCAGTAGAACTTAAGTATTTATAATCTATGTTATATGTACCTAACAATATCTATGTGATCTTTCAATTTAGTATCCCAAGATTACAATGGTATTAACAACAGCAAGCTCAGATCCCAACCGCTGCTCACCAATGTGAGAAGTTGGCCTGATATATGATGTCACTAATTCTAGTGTACACCTTGTATCAGACCAAACAACTCTTATGGTGATTGGTTGTAAAGTCAACCTTATAGACCAGCTATCCTAGTGGCAGCATGGACAAGAGCAGTCTTAGGCTAAACTCTGTATGGCATGTGAAGCCAGCTGTTATACCATTTGTAATCCCTTGAATACCAAATGAAAGGACACCACAACAGATATATATAAAAATAGAATGTATTTATTCTAGTAAAACCCTCAGCACTCTTTATGAGATTCGAGGTAAGTACAACACAGTCTTATTTAAGCATACATTAAGTCACACAGGTAAGTAATACAGTTAGGCCCTAGGGGCCACGCAAACCATATACTAAGTAAGTGGTATAAGAACCACTGTCATGAACACAGGATAGGCCTAGGCCTAGGTAATCGCTGGGGCTACACTATACTACCAAAGGTTAGGAAGTGGGAGGCCCACGGGATTCAGGTGCAGAGTGGAAACACTCAGGCGTAATGCGTAAAAGTCGATGGAAATAGTAGTTGTTAGAAATTAACAGTTTTAGGACACTTCTGGAATAGCTAGGAGTTCGAGACTTGGAAACTAGACCCTAGGATAGTCAATACCCTTGTGACAACCGGAGTACTCAAGTTACCTAGCCCACGGGCTGCGGGTGCATAGGTGTGAACTTGCGTCGGGTTTCGTCGTTGACTCCTATGGATGCCTGAAGGAAAGTTGCTGAAAGGCAGTCAGTGAAGAGTGTCCGGTGGATCCCAAGGATGGAATCAAGAAGGAAGGATACCTGCAAGCAGAAGGGACAGAGTCTAGGTCACCAGCCAGGAGCTGGGAAGGAACCAGGAAGGAACCAGGCGATGTCGTGCAGATGCATGTGAAGAGGTGAAGCTTGTCGCAGCTGGCCACGGGTACCAGGAGGCGTCGAGGATGACCAGGACCAGGAGGCGAGCTGTCCCACGAAGGCTCTTGCTGTCGGCGGCGTCGATGTCGAGTTAGGACCCAACAAGCCTTGGCAAGCGGAACCCACGCAGAATGGAGGACTTGCTTCTGGTGCAGACCAGGAAGGTCTGGGGTGCTTCTCTTTCACAGAGGAGCGGGTGCCAGTCTGGAGGAGCCGGACCAGCAAGAGGAAATCAAAGGTTCATCGTCGCAGAGGTCACTAGCCAACGGGCCAGCAACCGGACAACACGTCGAGCAACTCAGGTGCAGAAGGGCCCCACGCAGAACACGTGAAGTGTGGGGAGCTGATCTTCTTTGCAGATGGTGCTCGGGATGGGGGCTTCTCAATTCCCCAAGCACAGCCTCGAGGAAGCCTCAGAAGTCACGCTAGTCAGTTACTAGCCACTTTTCCCAAGTCGCCGGTCCCACGTCCCTCGTCGCCTCCACGGGTCTCAGCTTTGCTGTAGATGTGGATCTGCGTCAGAGGTGTCTGGAAGTCTCGGCGCTGGTCAGTCTCTGCAGTCGTCCCTCGTAGGATCTGTCACAAAGCAAGCAGCGGTCGCTGGATGGTGCCTGGTTGCCCAGGGTGGTCACTCCTTGGCCACAAGGGAGATTTCTTCAGTCTTCTTCCTGAGGTCGAATGTCGAAGGTCCAGAGTTTCTGTTCAAGTTGCAGATTCAGGATAATCTGATTTGCAGGGCTCAGCTACCTACTGATATACTGGGCTAGTGGGCTGGGCTACCTGCAAGGTCCCTCCTATGGGTGGGACCAGAAAGGGGAGTGTTTACACCCCCTTTCCTTTGTCCAGTTTTGCGCCAGAGCTGGGGCTGGAGTGCCCCAGCGCCGGTTTGAAATGGACTATGCATGGGACACCTTGTGTGCCCCAGGCAGTGTCTAGTTTCTTTCATCCCTCCCTGCCCCAATACACTAAGTCCTGTCTGGGGTGGTGCTCGCATCTCCCAAGGCAGGAAACCTATTGTCCAAGCCTCCCTCGCTGGAAGGACTCCCAGCAGCAGGAGGTCAGACTTGTGTCTGTGGCAGCAGCATCCATTTTGTGATGCTGGGGCTCTGGTTAACTTTAACCGGGTAAGTAGGTTCCAACATGTCTTCTCCCTCTATAAGGGAGGAATAATATCCTCATGGCCAGAAATGGTATGGGGGTATTATTCCAAAGTGTTAGACACCTTACACGACATGTTTTGATAAAGCCAAACCATAGTTATCATAACCGTTTAAGATTATAAGGCACTTTAAGAGTATATGGTAGGCTATATCATAGAACAGCTATAAGGACATGGTTCTGAAAGCTGCAGACAGTCTCAACTCATACTAGAGCACCATCGCACATGTTACCAAGCACTCTGCCTCCAGGATTGTTAAGGCCTGCCATAGGAGTAGCTGATAGGTACACATGTGTCTATATATAAGGTAGGTATAGGAATACTACACCTAAGCAAGGGGTGATTACACGACCTTGCCCCAGCTGAGTGATCAGCCAGTTGTGTCATAATGGAAGGCCAGGCCAGGGGTGGCCCAATACATGCTGCAGCCCCTGGTAGGCCTAGGGTACACCTATGCCATGGGTACCTAAGGTACTCTACACAGGGGCCAATAAGGTGATCCTTACCAATTGGGTTATGCACCTAAAGTACATAGTATGAATTTAGAGAGAGAACAGCTGGGCTGTGGGTCTGATTGGCAGGCCCACAGCCACATCTAAGTCGAAAACCAGTGAAGCAAAAGCAAAAAGTGGGGGTGAACATAGAAAGCAGACCCTACTCTCCTACAGTAAGGACAACCGGCGTCGACCGGGATCCAGGCCTGGATCCCACGGGGACCTGCGGCGTCGGGACCGAAGTCGACGACGGCCCCGGGGCCGAAGCCGCCGGCTCGCTAGGCCTCCCAGTTGGATCTGCGGCGCCCGAATGCGCGCCGGCAGACCACGACGGCAGAGCGAGACTCCTCATGGCCACGAACAAATTCCGGATCTTGCCCGGAGTCGCATTAGGCCCAGGGACTGGAGGGTATGGGTCCGGACGCGACTCCTGCAGCTCCGACGGAGCCGCGCAGGTGCCACCCGAACCCTCAGCCGAATCGCGCGACCGGCAAGGGGAGTCAGAAGAGCGGTGTCGCTTCTTCGACTTCTTCTTGCTGTGCCTCGACTTACCTGAATGCGAGGACTTCGAGCCCGACGAGCGGTGATGACTTCGGCTCCGCGACCGGTCCCTCGACCTCCTCCTCGATCGGGACCTCGAGTGGCGTGGAGCCGACTGCCGAATCTCAAGGAGCTTGCGGGACCGCTCCCGCCTAGCCTTCGAGTTCAAGGCCAGGCAGTCGGGGCACGACTTGTCAACATGGTCGGCCCCAAGGCAGTAGAGACACTGACGGTGGGGGTCGGTAACCGACATCAGTCGGTGACAGGCGTCACACGGCTTTTTTCCGGGCATCCCTACCAGCACCAGGAGTCGGGGTCGACTCGAAAGAATAGACCAAAAAAGTCCAAAAAGTTAGTCAAAAAGTGACTAAAGGGCATGCTCTTCCCGGATCTGCGCTTACTGGCGCAGAAAAAAAGAACTGACGTCAGCGCGCAAGGGCGGCATCTAAGTACTACGACGACGTCATCCCGGCGATCATGACGACGGACGCGGAGTCGTAGACGACGCCTACCGATGTGCAAGGGTACTGCTGATGAAAAATCTTTCCGGATCCATTCTGATGCCTGGGGATATTCTAAGGTAAGGAATCTAACTAACGTGTTTCTTTCAGATAGGGAACGTAGAGCAGCTTTGATTTACGAAGCGCATCTGGGAGAGGGTCTGATACATCAGGGGATCTCAAAGACAATTTTGGAACTAAAAGAGATGTACTGGTGGCCAGGGATGAATACTTTCATTCACATCTTCATTAATAACTGCACAGTCTGCAATAGAGATTGCAGTACAGAACACCACCAGATACCTGACTACAACATAGCCAGTCCAGTTCAGACACCATTATTAGACAGCATTAGACTATCTACGTGCAGGCGTCCTCTTGGACAAATGCAATACCAGAAACACTAAGTCTAGGTTCCTATGGATGTGTCCTCAGCGCTAGGCTGACGCTCGAACTGTTATAAAAGATTTGCGAGTCTTTATCGGCACAAATACGCAATAGGCACACTACATTCTGACCAGGGTCCTGCGTTTAGCTCTAGGGCTTACAAAGAAGCCATGGCCAGTCTGGGCGTAGCATTGCGGTATTCTTCTCCATTCCATCCTAAGGGAAATTCTGTGGTGGAAAGAAAAAACCGGGACATAAAGCAGTCTATAACAGCTAGGGTATTAGGTTCGGGTGATGGGTGGGTCAAACATTTATATGGGGTCCAGCGCACACTTAACAACTTCCCAAGAAGTTCTTTTGGGGGTGTCACTCCATATGAGGTCCTGTTTGGGACTAGAATGTTGGTTCCGGACTTAGATATGAAAGGCACAGTGATGGAAAACAACTAATTTGATATCAAAGATCGTTTAGCTGTTTTACAGGACTTAAATGAACTTAGAACGCAACAAAGCAACGTGGTTCTGAAGCCAACCACCACTGAGAAAAATCTGGCCGTCCCAGCAAGGCCTGTCTGGATCCCAAAGTTTGGGGATCTAGTCAGAGAAAAGATCACGGACAAGAGGGAATTTGGGCCTTCTTACAGACAACCAGTACCTGTCCTAGCAATCCACGGATCAAGAACAGTACTTTTGCCGCCCCATGCTGGTAAAAAGGAGAAAAGATTTGTGTCCATCGACCTGATCAAACCACACTATAGGGCCGATACTGAACAGCAGGCCAAGTGGACTCCGCCAATGTAGCAGACGCACTCTTCTAGCTACAATCCAAGAGGTTCAAACTGAGAGATTCATTACCTTTGAATGTAGGAGAGTAGGGTCTGCTTTCTATGTTCACCCCCACTATTTGCTTTTGCTTCAATGGTTTTCGACTTAGATGTGGCTGTGGGCCTGCCAATCAGACCCACAGCCCTGCTGTTCTCTCTCTAAATTTATGCAATGTACTTTAGGTGCATAACCCAATTGGTTAGGATCACCTTATTGGCCCCTGTACAGTGTACCTTAGGTACCCAGGGCATAGGTGTACCCTAGGCCTACTAGGGGCTGCAGCATGTATTATGCCACCCCTGGCCTTCCATTATGACACAACTGGCTGATCACTCAGCTGGGGCAAGGTTGTGTAATCACTCCTTGCTTAGGTGTAGTATTCCTATACCTACCTTAGATATAGACACATGTGTACCTATCAGCCACTCCTATGGCAGGCCTTAACAATCCTGGAGGCAGAGTGCTTGGTAACATGTGAGATGATGCTCTAGCATGAGCTGAGCCTGTCTGCAGCTTTCGGAACCATGTCCTTATAGCTGTTCTATGATATAGCCTACCATATACTCTTAAAGTGCCTTATAATCTTAAACGGTTATGGTAACTATGGTTTGGCTTTATCAAAACATGTCGTGTAAGGTGTCTAACACTTTGGAATAATACCCCCATACCATTTCTGGCAATGAGGATATTATTCCTCCCTTCTAGAGGGAGAAGACATGTTATAACCTACTTACCCGGTTAAAGTTAACCAGAGCCCCAGCATCACAAAATGGATGCTGCTGCCACAGACACAAGTCTGACCTCCTGCTGCTGGGAGTCCTTCCAGCGAGGGAGGCTTGTAAAATAGGTTTCTTGCCTTGGGAGGTGCGAGCACCACCCTAGACAGGATTTAGTGCATTGGGGCAGGGAGGGTTGAATGAAACTAGACACTGCCTGGGGCACACAAGGTGTCCCATGCATAGTCCAGTTCAAACCGGCGCTGGGGCACTCCAGCCCCAGCTCTGGCGCGAAACTGGACAAAGTAAAGGGGGTGTAACCACTCCCCTTCCTGGTCCCACCCATAGGAGGGACCTTGCAGGTAGCCCAGCCCACTAGCCCAGTATATCAGTAGGTAGCTGAGCCCTGCTAAATTAGATTAACCTGAATCTGCAACTTGTACAGAAACTCTGGACCTTCGACATTCGACCTCAGGAAGAAGACTGAAGAAATCTCCCTTGTGGCCAAGGAGTGACCACCCTGGGCAACCAGGCACCATCCAGCGACCGCTGCTTTGCTTTGTGACAGATCCTACGAGGGACGACTGCAGAGACTGACCAGCGCCGAGACTTCCAGACACCTCTGACCCAGATCCACATCTCCAATGAAGCTGAGACCCGTGGAGGCGACGAGGGACGTGGGACCGGCGACCTGGGAAAAGTGGCTAGTACCTGACTAGCGCAACTTCCGAGGCTCCCTCGAGGCTGTGCTTGGGGAATTGAGAAGCCCCCATCCCGAGCACCATCTGCAACGAAGATCAGCTCCCCACACTTCACGTGTTCTGTGTGGGGCCCTTCTGCACCTGAGTTGCTCGACGTGTTGTCCGGTTGCTGGCCTGTTGGCTAGTGACTTCTGCGACAACCAACCTTTGTTTTCAACTTGCTGGTCCGGCTCCACCAGACTGGCACCCGCTCCTCTGTGAAAGAGAAGCACCCCAGACCTTCCTGGTCTGCACCAGAAGCAAGTCCTCCATCCTGCGTGGGTTCCGCTTGCCAAGGCTTGTTGGGTCCTGACTCAACTTCGACGCCGCCGACAGCAAGAGCCTTCGTCGGACAGCTCACCTCCTGGTCCTGGTTGTCCTCGACGCCTCCTGGTACCCGTGGCTGCTGCGACAAGCTTCACCTCTTCACCTGCATCTTCATGACATGGCCTGGTTCCTTCCCGGCTCCTGGCTGGTGACCTAGACTCTGTCCCTTCTGCTTGCAGGATCCTTCCTTCTTGATCCCCACTTTGGGATCCACCGGACACTCTTCACTGACTGCCTGTCAGCAACTTTCCTTCAGGCATCCATAGGAGTCAGCGACGAAACCCGATGCAAGTTCAGACCTATGCACCCGCAGCCCGTGGGCTAGGTAACTTGAGCATTTCGGTGCTCACAAGGGTATTGACTATCCAAGGGTAGTCGATTTATACTGTCAGATCACTTACTTTGATGTTAACGACGCAATTGGAGATCATTGTCTTCGATTTCATCGTTTACGAAATGCCGCCCATTGCCACTATAAGTCATATCTGTAATGTTATTCATATAAAAGTAAAAGACTGTCACTGTTGACTGACTGATACATTTCAAATTTGCTAGTCATCAATAAAGTTTGTTATAAAAAAAAAAAGACTATCCAAGGGTCTAGCTTCCGAGTCTCGACTTCCTAGCTATACCAGAAGTGTCCTAAAACTGCTAATTTCTAATAACTTGCGTTTCTATCGACTTTTACGCATTACGCGTGAGTGTTTCCACTCTGCACCTGAATCCCGTGGGCCTCCCACTTCCTAACCTTTGGTAGTATAGTGTAGCCCCAGCGATTCCCTAGGCCTAGGCCTATCCTGTATTCGTGACAGTGGTTCTTATACCACTTACTTAGTATATGGTTTGCGTGGCCCCTAGGGCCTAACTGTATTACTTACCTGTGTGACTTAATGTATGCTTAATTAAGACTGTGTTGTACTTACCTCGAATCTCATAAAGAGTGCTGAGGGTTTAACTAGAATAAATACATTCTACTTTTTATATATATCTGTTGTGGTGTCCTTTCATTTCGTATTCAAGGGATTACATATGGTATAACAGCTGGCTTCACATG
Organism: Triturus cristatus; assembly: GCF_964204655.1. NCBI lineage: Eukaryota > Metazoa > Chordata > Amphibia > Caudata > Salamandridae > Triturus > Triturus cristatus. The sequence goes on along the minus strand of NC_140591.1, from coordinate 1,166,754,113 downwards.
TTATTCAGAGTTTAGCCTAAGACTGCTCTTGTCCATGCTTCCACTAGGATAGCTGGTCTATAAGGTTGACTTTACAACCAATCACCATAAGGGTTGTTTGGACTGATACAGGGTGTACACTAGAATTAGTGACATCATATATCAGTCCAACTTCTCACATTGGTGAGCAGTGGTTGGGATCTGAACTTGCTGTTGTAATACCATTGTAATCTTGAGATACTAAATTGAAAGATCACATAAGATATTGTTAGGTACATATAACATAGATTATAAATACTTAAGTCCTACTGGACTTAGTTGTTGTAGGTTGAAGGGCCTAGCACACCCTGACTACAACTACTAGAGAGGTTTAGTAGATACAACTAGTGTAGGTAGGTGCACACACCACACCCTCACTAGATCATGTCTCTTGGAGGAGATCAAGTTGATTCTCTCCCAGGAGGGGTAGATCCTAGAAAGATCCCCTCTAGATATGATACCCTAACTTTTCAGGAGATGAGACAATTGTGTACCTCCAGAAAGTTAAAACAGGGTTCAAACCCTACCCTCATTCAGCTAGCGAGATCCTAGAGGAGTATGATGCTCGTAGGGCCTCCCAGGTTAGTACCCTAGGTACAGGTGAGGGTCTACCCACTACAGATGAGTCAGATGGGACTTCAGAAGATGAGGTAGACAGCCAGGTCCAAGTTGGGAAACTTAGCCAGGCTAACTTAAGCCTCCATGGGAGTCTGAATGGGGTCCCCCCATTCAGACCCCCACGTGGGCTTAACCAGAGAAACAGGAGGGACAGATCCCCTTCAAGGGAATCCATCCACTCCCATGTCTCTAACAGCTCCAGTGCCTCTTCTCACAGGGGAATGACTTCCCCACAGAGAAAAGAGTATGAGGCCAGAATGAGGGAAGCTAATCTAAGGATTGAGAGGGAAGAACTTGCCCTTGCCAAGGAGAAGCTTGCTCTGGCCAGAGAGCAGAAGTTAAGTGGGTTAGACCCCACTGGTGGCAGCAATATCCCTAAGGATAGAGACAGGACCTATGATAATAGAAACCTAAGCAAGATTGTCCCTCCCTACAAGTGTGGGGATAACATCCACAAATGGATAACTGCTTTGGAGAGGGCTTGCAAAGTACAGCAGGTACCCCAAAGTCAGTGGGCAGCTATCTTGTGGCTCTCCGTCTCTGAGAAAGGTAGAGGCAAGCTGCTCACAGTTAGTGATAAGGATGCTGACAATTACACTGTCCTGAAGAGTGCTCTGATTGATGGGTTTGGCCTAACCACTGAACAATACAGGTTGTTGTTCAGGGATACCCAGAAGACACAGACTCAGGACTGGACTGACTTTGTAGATTGTGCCACTAAGGCTCTGGAAGGCTGGTTATTGGGTAGTAAGGTTAAGGACTATACAGGATTGTATAATTTGATCATGAGAGAACAAATCCTTAATAACTGTCAAAACCAGCTGTTGCATCAACACTTGATTGACTCTGACCTAACTTCTCCCCAGGAATTGGGAAAGAAGGCAGATAGGTGGGTCAGGACTAGAGTTAAGCAGAAAAACCAGAAACAGGGCGGTGATCAGAAAAAGGCAGACCAGAAGGGTAATGATCAGAAACAAAAAGACCAGAAGTCTTCACGAGACCCCCCAAAAGGCTCACGGGGAAGGGTGGTACCAAAAAGGATAAGAAGAAAGATGGCCAAAAGAAACCATGGTGCAACTATTGTAAGTCAAACTCACATTGGTTTATTGAGTGCACCAAAAAGGATAAGCCCCCAGCCACCATTGCCCCTAAGGCAACTGTACCCCCTAGTCCAGCTGTAAGTGGTGGTTCCCAACAAAAGGGTGTAGTAGGGTTAACCCTGGGAACTGAGGAGGATTCTGGCCTAGTCAGGATACCTACTCAGGGTGTTCTGATCTGTGAGGGGGACATAGCTTTGTCCTCTACTATAGGCCCCAGTAACCTGGGCAAGTACAGACAGACTCCTTTTATCAACCAGAGAATGGCTCAGGCCTACAGGGACACTGGGGCTAGTGTCACAATGGTGAAACCTGCCTTTGTGGACCCTGGACAGATCATGCTAGGTGAGAATTACCTAGTGACCAATGCTAGCAATGCCACTACCTCCCATAGTGTGGCAATTGTTAACTTCTCCTGGGGAGGGGTAACTGGCCTCAAGAAAGTTGTGGTAAGTTCAGACCTTCCTGTAGAGTGTTTGTTGGGAAATGACCTTGAAACTTCAGTTTGGTCTGAAGTGGAGTATAGGACCCATGCAGAAATGCTTGGGATAGATGCACATGTCCTTGCTGTGACCAGGTCACAGGCCAAAAAGTGTAACACTGAACAAGTGCTGGATCCTGGGACAATGGACCAGACACAACCCAAGAGAAAGAGCAGTAGGGTCAAGGCTGGGCCTTCCCCCCTGCCTCAGGTGGTGGATCAGCCCTCACAGGAGGATGATTCTGAGAGCCCTGAAGGAATTGTCCTAGAAGAACTTGAACCTGATCAGGTTGAGTTTCATGGGACAGGGGGACCTTCAAGGGCAGATCTGAGGCAGGCACAATTAGACTGTCCTTCTCTTGAACCCCTCAGACAGCAGGCTGCTGCTGAGGCTGCAGGGAATGCTCAAGGTGCATCCAGGAGGTTGGTCATACCACTGAATTTCAGAGGCTTCCTTCTTACCTTGGCCCATGATATTCCCCTTGCAGGACACTTAGGCCAGAACAAGACTTGGGACAGACTTGTCCCTCACTTTCACTGGCCTCATATGTCAGAAGATACCAAGGAGTTTTGTCGCTCCTGTGTCACCTGCCAAGCCAGTGGCAAATCAGGTAGCACCACAAAGGCCCCCCTCATACCACTACCTGTGGTGGGGGTTACCTTTGAGAGAGTGGGCATAGATATTGTAGCACCAATGGACCCACAAACAGCATCTGGGCACAGATTCATACTGGTGATAGTGGACCATGCCACCAGGTATCCAGAAGCTATTCCCCTAAGGACCACAACAGCTCCTGTTGTGGCAAGGGCCCTACTTGGAGTATTCTCCAGAGTGGGCTTTCCAAAGGAGGTCATTTCTGACAGAGGTGCCAACTTCATGTCAGGATATTTGACTGCAATGTGGAAGGAGTGTGGTGTGAACTACAAGTTCACCACACCCTATCACCCACAGTGCAATGGGCTTGTGGAGAGATTCAACAAGACCCTAAAAGGGATGATAAAAGGTTTACCAGACAATCTTAGGCGAAGATGGGACATCCTTTTACCCTGCCTTCTGTTTGCTTACAGAGAGGTCCCACAAAAGGGGGTTGGCTACAGCCCTTTTGAGCTTTTGTTTGGGCATCCTGTAAGGGGACCCCTGTGCTTAGTAAGGGAAGGATGGGAGAGACCTCTCAGACAACCCAAACTGGACATAGTGGATTATGTACTTGGCCTCCGCTCCAGGATGGCAGAGTATATGAAGAAGGCTTCTAAAAACCTTGAGGCAAGCCAAGAACTCCAAAAAGCTTGACATGACCAAAAGGCTGTGCTGACTGTTTACCAGCCAGGGCAGAAAGTGTGGGTGTTGGAGCCAGTGGCCCCAGCAGCACTCCAAGACAAATGGTCTGGACCCCACACTATTGTTGAGAAAAAGGGAGAAGTCACCTACTTGGTGGACCGTGGGACTCCCAGAAGCCCCCACAGGGTGCTTCATGTCAACAGATTGAAGGCATATGTTGACAGGGCCGACATGGGCTTACTCATGGCTATAGATGAGGGGCAGGAGGAAGAGAGTGACCCTCTCCCAGACCTGTTGACTTAGAACCCTGATGATGGAATGAATGAATACATTTTATTGCTGGTTACTTAAAACCATAACATAAAACTTTGATATAGAACAGAGTTTATAAAAATATCAGCATTTAAAAGAAAACAATAGTTAAAATCCGTGGACGTCAAGCAGACTTGCAGTTAACTGGGTCTCTAGGAGGTGAAGCCGTCAGCAGTAATCAAGTCTGTTTGATGAATTTGCCAAACGAGGCCATATGTTTTACTGTGTTTAGTGTGTACAATTGATGAATCGCCTCATTGGCTGTGCGGGTGCCCAGTTGTAATAGAATTGGCCGTAGGTGGAGACTGCGGGCAGTGCGCAGGGCCGGGCAGCAAAATAGAAGGTGGGCCAGAGACTCGTGTTTGTAGCCGCAGAGCCGGCAGCCCTTGATCGCCGATGTTCTCAGTTTGGTGTTATATATTTCTTGAAGTGGCAGGGGATGTAACCTGAATGCCAAGATCCTAAGTAAGGCTGCTCTGCCCACTGCCTGCGTGAGATGGTGTTTAGGACTGAACCCTTTTTGTGGCAGGGTTTGGCTTTCGTGCAGGCCTTTATTGTCCAACTGTTCCAGGTCAAGTGCACGAGAATGAATGCGAACTTGTTTTTTAAGTATGCATTTGATGGCGGAGTACTTAATAGTCTTGGGGTTCCAGTTCTCCAAGGCTAGTTTGAGCTGGTCTGCTCCAACTGCGAGAGCGGTTGACCATGGATTCCCAGGTTCGCAGAAAATATGTTTTAAGACCGCCTTCAACGATTTCTCTTGGGCCGCTGTAGTAAGGAAATAATATTTACACAGAAAGGCCGTCTCTTCCAGCGTTTGATGGTTCAAAGAGAATTCTAAGCGCACTAAAGTGTTTCGGGTGCACACAGGTAAATGAAACAGCCTTTTGTGGGCACTGCAATGAATTTTTTCTAGTTCTTTTGTTAGTTTTCCGGGGAAAGCTAGTTGAGCGTAAGTGAGGGCGGGCATTAATTTTGCACGTAAAACTCTATGGATGGCCGTCGTAGTTGGGCTGTGCAAAGTAGCTTGTAATTTGCAGAGAGCATAAGTGATGCATTTCCCTTTTGTTTGAATTTTGTGCAGTTGAGCGCACGGACGCCCCGATTCAGTTAGCCAGGCGCCCAGGTAGTTGTATTTTTGTGCGCTTTCCAGTGTCAGCTGGCCAAGGCTCCATCTTGCTAGTTTCTTGCTCGGGTAATGGCCGAAGATGACAACTTTAGATTTTGATTGGTTGGCCACCAGCTTGTGGGCCACGTTATAGGTTGCCAAGGCCGACAGAGCTTTTTGTAGACCTATTTTGGTGTGGTCTAAAAGTACCAGGTCGTCAGCGTATTGAATAAGCTGTATCTTGATGTCCCCAATCCTCGGCGTGGCCAGTGCTGCACCTGTCAAGGCTTGGCCCATGTCAGCGGTATTCAAATTGAACAGGAGCGGTGCTAAAACGCACCCTTGCTTTAAACCCCGATCTGTTTTTATTTTCTCTGTTGCTGAGGTGTTGGAGAGTTTAATTCTGACCCACGTTTTATGATATAGCGATTGTATTGCTTTCAACAGTGCGGGGTTAATGTTCCAAAGTGCTAGCTTCTTCCAAAGGATTGTTCGGTCTACACCATTGAACGCTGCAGAATAGTCGATGAAGCAAGCGAAGAGAGGGAGACTTTTGCGGCTAACTGCTTGGTGGGCCAAATAAGAAAGGGCTATTATATTATCAGTCGTCGAAGCCCCGGATCTGAACCCTGTTTGGAAGAATGGTAAAAGACCTTCAGAACTTGCCCAGTGGGTTAACTCTGCCAAGATGGAACTGGCGTAGGCCTTGCCCTCGATGTCCAGGAGAGCAATCATACGGTAATTGTTCGGGTTGGATTTTGGACCTTTCTTGTGAATCGGGTGTAGAAGCGACCCTCTCCAGGAGTCTGGCACGTCCCCCAGAAGCCGACATTCTGCGTAGAGGGGCGACAGAGTCTCCGACCAGAATTCTATGTTTGCCCTTGTTAGACTCGGGGATCTCTGATTGGCGCAAGGATGTCCTTGTGTCAAGCAGGGACCCTCTCCTCCACGTCAGGGCAAAGGATAACCCCTTTTGGAATGACCCTTGCTCACCCTCTAGGTGCGTGGCGTGAGCAGCCAAGGCGATTCTTCAGGCGTTGTTGGTTAAGCAGTTATAATCACACACACAGTAAACACATCAATCCCCCCAGAAACGGACACCAGGCTTAGGTATGTGAAAATATGCTCCTTTATATAAAAATAGTTATCTCAATATGCAGACTTAGCACAAGACCAGTAACGTTGTTTCTATGCCACCAGATTATTAAAGCAGGCGAACAGTTCTTTATGCGAATACTTCTTTAGTCGTTTCTCAATGTCCCTTGGGAGATTCCAGTCTTGACTTACTTCAGGCCTACCGCGGCTCACGCATCGGCCGTGGGCGCGCTCGTGCCGTGCACAGCTCCTCCCGGTGGCTCCCGGGCAGCGGCGGTGAGGCGGGCGTGCGGTGAGGTTTTAACGGGGAAGTAAGGCGGTGCGGGCCCCGAGCCCGATACTGGAATTCCTGTAGCACTGTTGCGTGGAGAGAGTCGGCGCAGATCGGTGCGACTCTCGGCTTTGGGGAAGTGTTCTTGGGTCCTCAATCAGCGGGTGTGGGCAACAGGCTAGCGACCCTTAGCACGGCGGTGCAGGGGGTGTCTCCACAGCGGGGGCGGCGCGGCCTGAGAGGTCCGGGGATAGCGAAGCGGGGTCTCAGGGCACGGACAGTGCAGCTGGATGACCCGGCGTAGATCACAGTCGTCGGACGGATTCCGGCAGGAGGGGTGACAGCGCGCTCAGCGCACTCCAGTGGCAGGCGGTGACAGGGGCGCAGGCAACCTAGCCCGGGGACAGAGAGCGGCTCCGGACGGAGCGGGGCTCTCACGGGGTAAAGGCAGGCAAGCTCCTGAGTGTCACGGCCCTAGGAGGGGGCGATGGGGGGCACAGTCTCTTTCCAGCGGGATGCACACACGGCTCGATTGGAGGACGAGCAAAAGCACAGAGAACCCACTGGTCCTGGGGTTCAGTTCAGGGGGCAAGCTCAGATCAAGCCCTTGGAGAATGTTCAAGCACAAAGCAGCAAAGTCTTTTCAGCAAGTCTCTTCCTCTCCTTTCTCAGCAAGGCAAGCAGCAGGCCAGCTCCTCCAGCGTCTTCTTCTCCTTCTAGTCGGGCAGAGGTTCTTTGTGGTAAAACAGGATTCTGATTTCTTAGGAGCCAGGCTCCTACTTTTATACAGTGATTCTTTTGTTCTTTAGCACCAGGGGGCCTGGGCCTGGCCCAGTCCAGTTCTGGAGCACTTTGTTATGGTGACTCTGCTCTTTCCTTTCAGCAGCAGGGCAGAGACATCAGCCGCTCCGCAGGGGGCGGCGCCGGCTTTGTGGTGGCAGAGCACAGGTCTATTCAAGAGTCAAGGTGTACTCCTCCCACCCATCCTGGTGTCATCCCTCTACCCACCACCTGGCAGCCAACCTGTCTCTGGGGATTCCCCAACTCTGCTCCTTACTGTTGCTAGGCAGAACACACACACACAGCAGAGACGGACTGAAATGGCCAGGTCAGTAAATACTAACTTTCTAAAAGTAGTATTTACAAACCCAGGATATTAAAATAAACTTGACTACAAGAAGTATTTTATTATTCTGAGTTCAGGCATACTAAACTTGACATTCTACCATGCTCTCTGAGTCCACTGGGGTCACAGCGTGTAGTGACTCCAGCAGCCCATTCTGGCCTATGGAGAGCAGGTAGCCTTCAATAGTGAAAAACGAAAATGGCTGTAATTCACTACTAAGACATGCCACACACATCAGGGCATGTCCTACCTTATGCCTACAATGCACCCTGCCCTTGGGCCTACCAGAGGGGTGGCTAATATGTAGGTAAGGGAAGGTTTAGGGACTGGCAAGTGGGGGCACTTGCGCAGTCCGCGCGACAGTCCCAGACTGCACGCAGGGTCTGCGGTGGCAGACCCTAGACACATTTTTCAAGGCCGCTTTCTGTGGGTGGCGCAACCAGCGCTGCAAGCCCACCAGCAGCATTGGCATTCACAAGCCCTGGCACCCCTGGTGCACTTTACTGGGGACTGACAGTAAATCCAATAAACCAATCATGAACATCAATTACAGGTACACTTTAACTAGGGAGCACTTTCACTGCGGCACGGATTAGCCGTGGCGCAGTGCCTTGAGCGGACAACACCAGCAAAACATCGAGGCACACCATCAAAAAAGTGGAAGGGAAACTCACGCCAAGGTGCCAGGTCTAACACATGTCCGCTCCAGCTGAAATGTGGGGAGAACTACCCTTGCCCAGGGGGTTCCTCGTCACTAAGGCGGAAATACCTGGACAGACCGTCAGCGTTGGCGTGATCTGTACCAGGACGGTGTTCCACCGTAAAGTCCATACCCTTGTAGGGAGATGGACCACCTCAACAGCTTTGGGTTCTCAACCCTCATTTGCATCAACCATCTGAGGGGCCTGTGGTCCGTCTGAACCCGGAAGTGAGACCCAAACAAGTAGGGTCTTAGCTTCTTCAGCGCCCAGACCACAGCAAATGCTTCTCGCTCAATTGCACTCCACCTACTTTCCTGTGGAAGTAACCTCCTACTGATGAAGGCTACGGGTTGGTCCCAGCCCTCCTCAGTCATCTGTGAGAGAACAGCCCCTACACCATGCTCTGAAGCGTCTGTCTGTACTAGGAATTCCTTGGAGAAGTCAGGGGCCAAGAGCACGGGCGCCGTGCACATGGCAGTCTTCAGGGTGTCGAAAGCTTTCTGACAGGTGTCAGTCCAGATCACGTTCCTGGGCTGCTTCTTGGAAGTCAGCTCTGTCAAGGGGGCAACAATCGTTCCATAGTCCTTGACAAACCTCCTGTAGTACCCAGTGAGTCCCAGGAAGGCCCTCACTGCGGTCTGCGTCTTGGGGGGTTCCCAAGCCAGGATGGTCTCAATTTTGGGTTGCAAGGGTGCCACCTTGCCACTCCCCACTTGGTGTCCCAAGTACACCACGGAACCCTGCCCGATCTGGCACTTGCTTGCCTTGATCGTGAGGCCTGCTCGGCGCAGAGCCATCAACACTTCCCAGAGGTGGCGCAGGTGTTCGGGCCAGGTGGCACTGAACACTGCGATGTCATCCAGGTAGGCGGCACTGAACGCATCCAGCCCAACCAGTACCTGGTTGACCAACCTCTGAAAGGTGGCAGGGGCATTCTTCATTCCAAATGGCATGACTCGGAACTGGAAGTGCCCATCTGGTGTAGAGAATGCTGACCTCTCTTTGGCCCCATCGGTCAAGGCGATCTGCCAGTACCCAGACGTTAAATCAAACGTGCTGAGGAACCGGGCAGCCCCTAGCCGATCAATGAGCTCATCAGCTCTGGGGATGGGGTGCGCGTCAGTCTTAGTTACTGAATTGAGTCCTCTGTAGTCCACACAGAACCGGAGTTCAGGTGTGGCTCCCGGCGCAGCAGCTTTGGGGACCAAGACCACGGGGCTGGACCAAGGACTGCTGGAGGACTCAACCACCCCTAACGCAAGCATTTTGGAGACCTCCTCCTTGATGCAAGCTCTGACCCTGTCAGTTACCCTGTAAGCCTTGTGCTTCACAGGTAAGCTGTCTCCTGTGTCCACATCATGGACGCACCAATCTGTGACACCAGGAACCAGGGAGAACCTATCTGGAAACTGCCCCAGCAAGTGGCGGCAATCTTCCTGTTGTTCGGGCGTCAGGGTGGGTGAGAGGTTAACTCCATCCACTGACCCATCTTTCTCAGAGGCTACTAAGAGGTCAGGAAGAGGCTCGGTCTCCTCTTCCATTCCATCATCAGTGGCCAGCAGCATGCCCACTTCGGTCCTCTCTAAGTGTGGCTTAAGGCGGTTAACATGTAGGACCCTCAAAGGGTTCCTGGGAGACTGCATGTCCACCAAGTAGGTGATAGGACTTTTGCGCTCCACAACCTCAAATGGACCTGTCCACTTATCCTGAAGTGCACAAGGCTCCACTGGGGCCAAGACCCACACCTTTTGTCCAGGTTGAAGCTCTACCAGAGTGGCATTCCGGTCGTACCACCGCTTCATCTCCTCCTGGCTGGCTTCCAGATTTGCCTCAGCAAGTTGCCTGAAACGCCTAGTCTGGTTTCGGAAGGCCAGCATGTAACTGTATACATTCTAGGGAGGTTTCCTGGGAGATTGCTCCCAGCCTTCCTTTACCAAACTCAGAGGTCCTCTTACTGGGTGACCATACAGAAGCTCAAAGGGGCTGAACCCTAGAGACTTCTGTGGCACCTCTCGGTAAGCGAAGAGCAGGCATGGCAAGAGGACGTCCCACTTACGCCTCATTGGACCGTCTAGGCCCATGATCATGCCTTTGAGGGTTCGGTTGAATCTCCCAACCAACCCATTTCCTTGGGGGTGGTAAGGAGTGGTGAACTTGTAAGTTACCCCACACTCCTTCCACAGGGATTTCATATATGTGGATATGAAATTGGTCCCCCTGTCGCTCACCACCTCTAGAGGGAATCCCACTCGGGAGAAAATTCCCATCAGTGCTCGTCCCACCACGGGGGCCGTCACTGTCCTCAGAGGGATGGCTTCAGGGTACCGGGTGGCATGGTCCACCAAGACCAGGATGAACCTGTTGCCCAGGGCTGTCTTGGGGTCCAGAGGCCCCACAATATCAATACCCACTCGCTGGAATGGCGTGCCGACCACGGGGAAGGGCTGCAGAGGAGCCTTGTGCTTCCCTCCGCTCTTACCACTTGCCTGGCAAGTCTGACAGGTTCTGCAGTAGGAATCTGAATTCTTGTGCATTTGGGGCCAGTAAAAGTGGGTGACAAGCCTGTCATAGGTCTTGTCCATCCCCAAATGTCCTGCTAAAGGCACATCATGAGCCAGCCCCAGTAGGAAGGTTCTGAACTTCTGGGGTACCACCAGCACACGGGCTGACCCAGGTTCAGCAGCCTTAGGCTCTGAATACAGGAGGTCACTCTCCCAGTACACGTAGTGTGTCTTGGCCTGAACACCATTGGCCTGGTCTGCAGCCTGCTGCCGCATACCCACGAGAGAAGGGCACTCTTTCTGCTCCCTGCAGAATTCCTCCCTGGAGGGACCTCCTTCTTGCTGCCAATGGGTCAGCTCAGGCAGGTCTCCCAGTTCGGCAATCTGTTCCCCGGTAGGCTCCAGGGCATCCCCCTCAGGGTCTGCTTCCTCCTGGGCCGTGGGAACTTCGGGGGCCGGTTTCCCGCGCCTCCTGCGCCTTCTCCCTAAGGCCGGTTCCTGGACCTCTCCCTCAGGCTCCAGGACCCTCTCAACACCCCTACTGGCTGCCATGGACCGGGTGGTCACGCACGCCCAGTCGGGTAGACCCACCATCCTCAGATGCGTGGTCTTCTCCACCTTTTCCCAAGGGGAGCTCTCCAGGTCGTTCCCTAGCAGACAGTCTACAGGCATGTCAGTTCTCACAGCGACTTGTAGAGTACCAGAGACCTCCCCCCACTCAAAGGGAACTTGAGCCATTGGACAACGACTCTCTATGTTGTCAGCATTGACAACCCTACAGTAGGCATTGGGTAAAATCTGCTCTTGAGACACCAGGTGTTGCCTCACCGAGGTCACGCTGGCTCCTGTATCTCTAAGAGCCTCAACCTTCTTTTCATTGATGGTCACTACTTGCCCATATTTCTTAGTGTTAGAGGGTAAGTAGGTTTCAGGGACCATCTCACTGTCTCCGAGCGAGACTAGGGTCATATGCGCGGGACCCCCACCCTCCTGGACTGCTACCTCCTCCCCAAAATTAACATTAGCTACTTGCCAGGGTGGAGCACCAGTGGGTGCTGTCTTACCAAACAGGCGACACTTAGGATCAGAGGCACTGTGACCCGGGTCACCACACCTGTAACAATTGAAGGGCCCCTTTGGAACAGGCCTACCTGTCGGGGCCCCGTTCTGCTGCGGGGATGGGGGAGGCTGAGAACCCTTCTGCTGGTTCCCTTGGGAATTACTTTGGGGGCCTTTTTGGAACCCCTTCTGTTTACCCTTGTCCCCCCCACTCTTCTGCTGGGGACCCTGCCCACCTTTGGCGGAGTCTCCCACTTGACCCTTGTGGACCCTGGTGCTGAGCCAGCGGTCCGCCTCCTCAGCAAGCTTCCTCGGGTTGGACAGCTTGCTATCAATCAGGTGCTGGCGTAGCTCAGGAAAACATTGACTGGACAAGTGCTCCCATGCAATTAAATCAAGCAGCCCTTGATAATCATTCACTTTGCTACCCTTCACCCAACCATCCAGTGCTCTGCAGAAAAAAGTTACATACTCCACATACGTACTCTCAGGGATTTTCTTAGTCTCCCTGAACCTCTGTCTATATAGCTCAGGAGTTAACCCATACCTGGTCATTAAAGTTTCCTTCATATGGGGGTATGAGGCTTGGAGATCTAAGGGTAAATCTAACAGTGTGTCACGCCCTTCAGCAAGGAACCTTCCCCACAACCCCGCTCCCCAGTCTTTCTCAGGGACCCGGTGTGAAGACATGGCGACCTCATAGGCTCTAAACCACTGCCCTATGTCATCCTTTCTAAAATACTCCTTTACTACATCTTTGGGGATATACACCTTGGACTCTACCTGCACCGGTGGAGTGCTGCCACCAGAAGGAGCGGTGTCCAAACTTTTCGCCTTCAGCTCCAACTCCTTCAATCTTATATCATGATCCATTTGGCGTTGTTGTGCCTCCAAGGCCAACTTCTGCTTTTCCATTTCCATTTGTCCTGCCAACTTTGCCATCTCCATTGCATGAGCCCTGTCTGCTGCCCTGTCTGCCAGCTCCTCTGGCGACAGGACTCTGCTGGGCTCCCCAAGGTTGTCGGGTGGAACGATGTCCCCCGCATTCTGTGGGTCTCTTGACTCCTTCCAGGCTCTCAACGCTTTGGTGTACTGGACCTTCCTCTTGAATACAGCATGGGGAACTCGGAGTTTTACAATGTAGCCTTTCAATTCCTCTACTGTGTATCCCTCCAGTTCCTCCCAATCCACCTCATCTATTCCAGAAATCACAGAGAGTGCTCTTCCAGCAGGGAGTGAGCCAGGCATGGCTGAAGCAATGGTCGATGTCTCAACAGTTCAAAAATGAAAACCTGTGGCTGCGTTACTTGGTCTGCTCTCACTATCTGGTGATTAATAATTCACTGTATGCAAATTACAACCGCAAATCCGAAATCCCAGCCGCTGCCAACAATGTTAGACTCGGGGATCTCTGATTGGCGCAAGGATGTCCTTGTGTCAAGCAGGGACCCTCTCCTCCACGTCAGGGCAAAGGATAACCCCTTTTGGAATGACCCTTGCTCACCCTCTAGGTGCGTGGCGTGAGCAGCCAAGGCGATTCTTCAGGCGTTGTTGGTTAAGCAGTTATAATCACACACACAGTAAACACATCAATCCCCCCAGAAACGGACACCAGGCTTAGGTATGTGAAAATATGCTCCTTTATATAAAAATAGTTATCTCAATATTCAGACTTAGCACAAGACCAGTAACGTTGTTTCTATGCCACCAGATTATTAAAGCAGGCGAACAGTTCTTTACGCAAATACTTCTTTAGTCGTTTCTCAATGTCCCTTGGGAGATTCCAGTCTTGACTTACTTCAGGCCTACCGCGGCTCACGCATCGGCCGTGGGCGCGCTCGTGCCGTGCACAGCTCCTCCCGGTGGCTCCCGGGCAGCGGCGGTGAGGCGGGCGTGCGGTGAGGTTTTAACGGGGAAGTAAGGCGGTGCGGGCCCCGAGCCCGATACTGGAATTCCTGTAGCACTGTTGCGTGGAGAGAGTCGGCGCAGATCGGTGCGACTCTCGGCTTTGGGGAAGTGTTCTTGGGTCCTCAATCAGCGGGTGTGGGCAACAGGCAGGCGCGGCCAGCCACCCTTAGCACGGCGGTGCAGGGGGTGTCTCCACAGCGGGGGCGGCGCGGCCTGAGAGGTCCGGGGATAGCGAAGCGGGGTCTCAGGGCACGGACAGTGCAGCTGGATGACCCGGCGTAGATCACAGTCGTCGGACGGATTCCGGCGGGAGGGGTGACAGCGCGCTCAGCGCACTCCAGTGGCAGGCGGTGACAGGAGCGCAGGCAACCTAGCCCGGGGACAGAGAGCGGCTCTGGACGGAGCGGGGCTCTCACGGGGTAAAGGCAGGCAAGCTCCTGAGTGTCACGGCCCTAGGAGGGGGCGATGGGGGGCGCAGTCTCTTTCCAGCGGGATGCACACACGGCTCGATTGGAGGACGAGCAAAAGCACAGAGAACCCACTGGTCCTGGGGTTCAGTTCAGGGGGCAAGCTCAGATCAAGCCCTTGGAGAATGTTCAAGCACAAAGCAGCAAAGTCTTTTCAGCAAGTCTCTTCTTCTCCTTTCTCAGCAAGGCAAGCAGCAGGCCAGCTCCTCCAGCGTCTTCTTCTCCTTCTAGTCGGGCAGAGGTTCTTTGTGGTAAAACAGCATTCTGATTTCTTAGGAGCCAGGCTCCTACTTTTATACAGTGATTCTTTTGTTCTTTAGCGCCAGGGGGCCTGGGCCTGGCCCAGTCCAGTTCTGGAACACTTTGTTATGGTGACTCTGCTCTTTCCTTTCAGCAGCAGGGCAGAGACATCAGCCGCTCCGCATGGGGCGGCGCCGGCTTTGTGGTGGCAGAGCACAGGTCTATTCAAGAGTCAAGGTGTACTCCTCCCACCCATCCTGGTGTCATCCCTCTGCCCACCACCTGGCAGCCAACCTGTCTCTGGGGATTCCCCAACCCTGCTCCTTACTGTTGCTAGGCAGAACACACACACACAGCAGAGGCGGACTGAAATGGCCAGGTCAGTAAATACTAACTTTCTAAAAGTAGTATTTACAAACCCAGGATATTAAAATAAACTTGACTACAAGAAGTATTTTATTATTCTGAGTTCAGGCATACTAAACTTGACATTCTACCATGCTCTCTGAGTCCACTGGGGTCACAGCGTGTAGTGACTCCAGCAGCCCATTCTGGCCTATGGAGAGCAGGTAGCCTTCAATAGTGAAAAACGAAAATGGCTGTAATTCACTACTAAGACATGCCACACACATCAGGGCATGTCCTACCTTATGCCTACAATGCACCCTGCCCTTGGGCCTACCAGAGGGGTGGCTAATATGTAGGTAAGGGAAGGTTTAGGGACTGGCAAGTGGGGGCACTTGCGCAGTCAGCGCGACAGTCCCAGACTGCACGCAGGGTCTGCGGTGGCAGACCCTAGACACATTTTTCAAGGCCGCTTTCTGTGGGTGGCGCAACCAGCGCTGCAAGCCCACCAGCAGCATTGGCATTCACAAGCCCTGGCACCCCTGGTGCACTTTACTGGGGACTGACAGTAAATCCAATAAACCAATCATGAACATCAATTACAGGTACACTTTACCTAGGGAGCACTTGCACTGCGGCACGGATTAGCCGTGGCGCAGTGCCTTGAGCGGACAACACCAGCAAAACATCGAGGCACACCATCAAAAAAGTGGAAGGGAAACTCACGCCAAGGTGCCAGGTCTAACAGCCCAGAGAGCCGGGCAGGCCATTAGGGCCTGGGGCTCCATTATGCCTGATTTTTTTTTAAATTCGGGCGACTAAGGCTGTCTCGAGGTCCGCGTTAAATTTGGCGGAAGAGTCTAGTTCGCCAATTCCAGCGGGGTCGTTATTTGGATGGGGACTATGTTGATCTTCTTGATATAATGTCTCTACGTGGCTAACCCAGGACCGTGCATCAAGTGAGTTTTCTCTGTGGTTATGACCTAGAGCGAGGGTGTTTAAATAGCTCCAGAACTCTTGGGTTTTGCAAAGTCTTAACAGTTCAAAAATCCGCAGCCATTGGGCATCTAAATGATCGCGCTTTGCAGCCCACACCGTTTTTGTGTGACTTTTTGCGGCTGTTTTTAATCGCATTTTGTCTTGAGAAGAGCCAGTTTTTCTGAATGTTCTACGTAGGGCGTTTAATTTTTGAGCGCTTTCTTTAATTATTGTGTTGGTTCCTGGTTTGTGGGGTGCATAGATTCGGGCACAACCTGCTGAGTTGTCGCGGAGCGCAAGCGCTAAATCCGGAGCTAGTCTGTCCCATTCTTTTATGGCACCCCCAGGATTGAGACTTAATGGCCAACCTTTCCAGGCTTGTTTCCAGACCTCGAACTTAGTGGCCGGCACTGGCCCCCATTTAATTTGTCTCGGGAGGTTGAACAGTTCTTCGCCAGTAGAAGTCCCGAGGCAATTCGTCCTAGGGCAGATTTCCATTGTAAGGTTCAAGGTGATTATTAGGGCAGCATGGTCGCTTTCATTGCGTGGGTGGACTATATAGTTTGACAGTAAGGGTTGTAGGTTTTCACTTAGTATGATGTAATCAATCGTTGTTTGATTATTGAAAGTGGGGGCTACGACGGCCATTGGATGAGTTTTTAAGTAGACCACGTGGGCAGTAGCCAAGTTATATGATTTAATTAAAGCATTGAAGAACAAGTAACTTACCTTCGGTAACGATGTATCTGTAAGAAACATTAGTTAGTTAGATTCCTCACCTTAGAATATCCCCAGGCGTCAGACTGGATCCGGAAGATTTTTCGTCAGCAATACCCCTTGCGCGTCGCTAGGCGTCGTCTGCGGCTCTGCGTCCGTCGTCGGCGTCGTGCGCCGGGATGACGTCGTCGGAGTACTTAGACGCCGCCCTCGCGCGCTGACGTCAGTTCTTGTACATAGCCTTCCGCGCCAGGAACGCAGAGCCATGCAAAGACCGACACTGGTGCCAAAAATAAAATCTAGGGGCCTGAAAAGGATAACCTTAACCCTAGATGTCAGTTCGCAGAAAGGGAAGGATGGGTGGGTCGGTGAGGAATCTAACTAACTAATGTTTCTTACAGATACATCGTTACCGAAGGTAAGTAACTTGTTCATCTGAAAGAAACACGTTAGTTAGATTCCTCACCTTAGAATAGATACCCAAGCAATACCATCCCCGGTGGTGGGTCTGCGAACCAAGATCACACCAGAAAGTCCTGGAGGACAGAACGGCCAAAGAAGCCATCCCTCCGGACTTGGCTGTCAAGGCAATAATGCCTGGCAAACGTGTGTAGCGAAGCCCACGTTGCCGCCTGACAGATGTCCTGCAAAGGGACACCCCGTCCCAAAGCAGTAGTAGCCGCAGTGGCCCGAGTAGAATGGGCGTGCAGCCCAGCAGGAGGGTCCTTTTTTGCCAAGGAATAACACATTTTGATGCACAAAACGACCCACCGAGAGATGGTCCGTTTGTGCACAGCTCTCCCCTTCTTAGCACCCACGTATCCAACGAAAAGTTGGTCGTCCACCCGGAACTGCTTTGTGCGGTCCAAATAAAAGGAGAGCGCACGTTTTGGGTCCAGACGGTGGAGCCTCTCTTCCTCTTTGGAAGGATGCGGAGGCGGAAAGAAGGTGGGCAAGGTGACAGACTGCCCAAGATGAAATGGAGTCACCACTTTCGGAAGAAAGGAGGGACGAGGCCGAAGGGCAACCTTGTCCGGATGAACACACAGAAAAGGAGGCTTTGAAGATAAAGCCTGGAGCTCACTCACCCGTCTAGCCGAGGTGATGGCTACCAGAAAAGCAGTCTTAAGAGTCAGAAGACGAAGGGGACAATTGTGAAGAGGCTCGAAGGGAGCGCACATCAGGAATGTCAAGACAAGATTCAAGTCCCACTGAGGCATTACAAACGGAACAGGAGGGAACGTGTGAGTAATGCCCTTTAGAAAGCGTGGAACTACAGGGGACTTGAAAAGAGAAGGCTGATCAGGAAGCCGCAAGAAGGCAGAGATGGCAGCAAGATAACCTTTCAGGGTGCCCAGGGCAGAGCCCTGCCGGGCCAAAGAAAGAAGAAAGAGGAGAACCTCAGAAAGAGGGGCGGAAAGGGGATCCACAGCCTTTGCTGTGCACCATGCCACAAATTTGTTCCACCGGCAGGCGTATACCGTCTTTGTGGAGGGACGCCTGGCTGCCAGAATGATATCACAGACTTCAGGAGGCAAGTCAAATGGCATCAACTGCCGCCGCTCAATCTCCACGCATGGAGGTGGAGGCTGGACAGGTTCGGGTGGAGGACCGTCCCCTGCTGCTGCGACAGAAGATCCTCCCGAAGGGGCAGACGTATCGGAGGATCGGTCAACATACTGAGTAGCTCGGGATACCAGTACCTTCGTGCCCAGTCCGGAGCCACCAAGATGACTTGGGCCCGGTCGCGCCTGATCTTCTTCAGCACTCTGGGCAGAAGTGGTATAGGCGGAAAGGCGTACAACAGACCGCAACTCCACTCGTGACGAAAAGCGTCGCCGAGCGAGTGCCGCCTTGGAAATTCCAACGCGCAGAACTGCTGACATTGCGCGTTCTCTTCGGTGGCGAATAGATCTAACCAAGGCTCTCCCCACTGCTGAAAGAGACCTTGCGCCACTTCGGAGTTCAGACGCCATTCGTGATCCATCATGCACCGGCGGCTGAGTTCGTCTGCTCTGGCGTTCAGAGAGCCCGCCAGATGTTGAACCACTAGGGTGACGCCCTGGTGTTCCAGCCACGTCCAGAGGCGCAGAGCCTCCTGACAAAGGGTCCACGACCCCACCCCGCCCTGTTTGTTGCAATACCACATGGCGGTGGTGTTGTCCGTGAACACCTGCACGACACTGCCCCTGACAGAGGGAAGGAAGGCTTTCAGTGCAAGCCGGATCGCTCTCAACTCCAACAGGTTGATGTGGAGACGAGACTCCGCCTGAGACCAGAGGCCTCTGATCTCCGCCTCTCCCATATGGCCACCCCATCCCAGGAGGGACGCATCCGTCACTACGACATGCTCCGGTTGGGGAAGGGAGAGGCTTCTGCCCATGACCCAATCGCGGTCCGTGAGCCACCACTGCAACTGCTGTGCAGTGCCCTCCGAGATCAAGACATGGTCGGACAGGTTGCCGTGATGCTGGGCCCACTGAAACTTCAGGTCCCACTGCAGAGCCCGCATGCGCCGCCTGGCGTGATGCACTAGTAGGATGCAGGAGGCCATCAGCCCCAGAAGCCGCAACACTAGCCTGACCGAAACCCAGGATAGAGGCCGAAAGATGGGAATCAGGGCCTGAATATCCCGGACCCGCTGTTCCGGTGGATAGACCCGGAACTGCGCCGAATCGAGAACCGCTCCGATGAAAAGGAGCTTCTGAGAGGGACTCAGGTGTGACTTCGGCACGTTGATGGAAAACCCCAGCAAATGCAGGAGATCCGCCGTAGTCTGGAGGTGGGAGACGACTGCCTGGGGCGAGCCCGCCTTCAACAACCAGTCGTCGAGATAGGGGAAGACTGGAACCCCTGATCTGCGCAGATGAGCTGCGACCACCGCCATCACTTTCCTCAACACCCGAGGGGCACTGGTGAGACCGAAGGGGAGCACGGTAAACTGAAAGTGCTCTGGGCCCACCGTGAACCGCAGGTAACGCCGGTGGGCCGGCAGGACGGGGATGTGGAAATATGCGTCCTGCAAGTCCAACGCTACCATCCAGTCTCCGGGGTCTAGGGCAGCTAGAACCTGAGCCAAGGTCAACATCTTGAACCTTTCCTTCCGGAGGAAGGCATTGACGTTCCGGAGGTCCAAGATAGGGCGTAGGCCCCGTTTGCCCTTCTTGGGAACCAGAAAGTAGTGGGAATAACAACCACAACCTACTTCTGGACTCGGAACGCGCTCGACGGCCCCCTTGGCCAAGAGGGCGGAAACTTCCTCGTGGAGAAGATTCAAATGATCCCCCGAGATACGGTGGTGCTGCGGTGGCATGGCTGGAGGGGTCATCTCGAAGGGGAGGGAGTAGCCCCTTCGGACGATTTGCAGCACCCACCTGTCCGATGTGATGGACCGCCAGTGGAGCAGGTGATGGCGAACTCTGCCGCCCACTGGCGTGGAATGGGCCTGAAAGCTCGGACTAGGAAGGCTTTGAGGCGGATGCTGCCGGGGTGGATGTGGGCTGACCTCGTCGTCCTCCAGAACCGCCTCGGCGGAAACCACGTCCGCGACCGCGCGCAGGTTGGTTCTGCGGCTGGTGGCTAGGTGTACGTGAGGAGGCACCCCTTCCTTGGCCACGAAAGGGGCGAAAGGCGGAAGATTGCGACCGCGGGGCCGAGAGGCCCAAGGACTTGGCCGTAGCCCGGGAGTCCTTAAAGCGGTTCAGCGCACTGTCCGCTTTCTCGCCAAACAGGCGAGTGCCATCAAACGGCATGTCCATGAGAGTGCTCTGGACATCGCCCGAAAATGACGTGGACCGCAGCCAGGCGTGACGTCGAAGCGCCACTGTGGTAGAAATGGCCCTACCCAGCGAGTCCGTGGTGTCAAGCCCACAACGTATAGCATGTCGCGCGGCATCCCTCCCATCGGCCAGAGCCAGGGTAAGGCGTGTCCGGACCTCCTCCGGACACAGGGGCAGCGCGTCCTCCACCGCATCCCACAGAGAGTGGGAATAACGGTCCAAGAGACAAGCGGTGTTCAAAGACCGCAGGCCCAAACTAAGGGAAGAGAACAGCTTCTTGCCAAACTGTTCTAGTCTCTTGGAATCCCGGTCCGGCGGGGCGGTCGGGAAGGAGGATTGGGAGGTAGAGGCCTGGATAACCAGGCTCTCAGGGGTAGGGTGTTGGGACAGAAAACTGGGGTCGTCCGGAGCAGGGCGGTGGCGCCTGGCGACGTTCCTGTCCACAGGAGGAACTGTGGAGGGCTTGGACCAGGTGCCCTGCAGAACGTCAATGAGGGCCTCATTGAATTGCAGCAGAGGCTCAGTGGAGCTTGCTGCAGACTGAAGCACCTCAGTAAGGACGTTAGTCCTCACAGCCACGGCAGGCAGCTCGAGCCCAAGGGCTGCGGCCGCCTTGCGCAGCACCACGGAGAAAGCAGCGCCCTCCTCCGAAGCCACGGTCGGAGGAGAGACAAATCCAGTGTCTGGAGAGGTATCCAGGCCACTGGCCTCCCCCAGTTCATCTGCCCAGTCCTGGGACAGTTGAGCCTGAGCGGCCATAGGATCCTCGGATCCCTCCCAGTTGTCCCCATCATCCGACTCCTGGTATAGAGGAGAAAGTAACGGAGCCGGGCGGTAGACAAAATGTGTCTCTAGCGGCGTCGATCTCGGCGTCCATCGACGCCGGACCGGCGCCGGGCCCGGAGCGGGACTGAACTGGGGCACGACGTCGAGCGGAGTCGGCGTCGGGGGTGGAACCGGTGTCGACGCCGGCGGAGGAGGCGTGACAAGGTTGACCGGCGTCGACGTGGACTCGAGAACGGGTCCCTCGGGCGCTTGCGGCGTCGAGGCCGGAGCCGTCAACGGTGCCGGGGCCGGAGCCACAGGCAGGCAAGGCAGCCCAGTCGGGTCCGCGGGGCCCAAAGGCGCGGCGACGGCGGAGCCAGGTTCCTCATGGCCGAGAGGAAGGCACTGACTTCCGCCGGCGTCGCGTCAGTCCCAGGGACCGGAGGGTATGGGGACGGGCGCGGCGCCTGCGGCGCCGCCGGGGCCGCAGGGGTGGAACCACCCTGACCCTCGACCGAGTCGCGCGACCGGCGAGGGGAGTCCGAAGAGCGATGTCGCCTCTTGGACTTCTTGGAATGCTTCGACTTACCCGAAGACTTGGATCCCGACGACCGATGGTGACGTCGGTTGCAGCTCCGCGACCGATCCTTGGACCTCCTCCTGGACCGGGAGCCGAGTGGCGAATCTCGAGAAGCTTACGGGACCGCTCCCGTCTAGCCTTCGAGGTCAGGGCCTTGCAGTCCGAACACGACTCCGCGTCGTGATCGAGGCCCAAGCAGTAAAGACACCGGCGGTGATGGTCCGTAACCGAAATCAATCGGTTACAGTCCGTACAGGCTTTAAACCCAGGCATCCCACCGGCACCGGTGTCGAGACACGATCAAAAAGGATCAAAAAAGTTAGTCAAAAATTGACTAAAGGGGTAGCTCTCCCGGATCTGCGCTTACTGGCGCGGAAAAAAGAAGAACTGACGTCAGCGCGCGAGGGCGGCGTCTAAGTACTCCGACGACGTCATCCCGGCGCACGACGCCCACGACGGACGCGGAGCCGCAGATGACGCCTAGCGACGCGCAAGGGGTATTGCTGATGAAAAATCTTCCGGATCCAGTCTGACGCCTGGGGATATTCTAAGGTGAGGAATCTAACTAACGTGTTTCTTTCAGATAGCGTTTGTTGCTCCAGAAGCGTGGCTTTGAGTGGCCCCTATGTTATGAGTGTTAAAGTCCCCAAGGATGATGGAGTCCAGTAGGGGGTATTGCAAAAGTAAGGCTTCTAGCTGGCTTGTCAGCAGTGACCTAGAGTCCGTGACCCCCTGTCTATTGGGGTTGTGGTAAACACTGATTAACAGGATGGGAAGTGGGCCACTGATCGAATGAAGCCCTTTCAGGATGCCCGCCAGGAACAAGTGTGAAGTAAAAGGTATTTCGGTGAATGTAGGAGAGTAGGGTCTGCAATCCTATGATCACCCAGATTTTTTTGCTTTTGCTTCATTGGTTTACGACTTTCCCCGGCTGCGGGCCTGCCAATCAGACCCACAGCCTAGCTGTTCTCTCTCGAAATTAACACATGTACATTAGGTGCATCCACTAATTGGAACTGGGCCGCCTTATCAGTCCCTGTATCAGCATACCACAGGTATCCAGGGCATCTGTGTACCCAGGGCCTACCAGGGGCTGCAGCATGTATTGTGCCACCCCTGGATGGCCACCCAAATCTGACACAACTGGCTGCGCGACAGCTGGGGCAAGGTGGTGTAATCACCCGTTGCTGTAGGTGTAGTATTCCTATACCTAACCCTAAAATGGACGCATGGATTCCTGTCAGTCACTCCTATGGCAGGCCTTATCAATCCTGAAGGCAGAGTGCTGGGAATCATGTGAGATGGTGCTCTGGCGCGAGCTGAGCCCGTCGACGGCTTGCGGAACCAAATCCTAATAGCCGTTCCATGGTGACGCGGGCCAACTCCTTTAAAATGCATTATAACCCTTGCGGTTATTTGCTAACTTTGGCATCGCCTCACCTACACATGTCGAGTAAGGTGTCATACGAATTGGAATACGAACCCCTCGCCAATTCTGGCGACGGGGTTAGCATTCCCCCCTTTTAGAGGGGCACGACATGGAAGTAACCTTGAACCCCGGTTAAAAGTTGACTCAAGCCTCAGCATCACAAAATGGATGCTGCCACCAGACACAAGTCTGACCTCCTGCTGCTGGGAGACCTTCCAGCGAGGGGAGCTTGGACAAAGGGTTTCCTGTCAAGGGCGGTGTTAGCACCATCCCAGACAGGGTTTGTGTATCCCAGGTAGGCAGGGCTGAAAGGAAGGTGATTGCAAGTGGCACCCCGGTGCTCACTGTGCATAGCCCAGCTCAAACCAGTTTCGGGGGCACACCAGCCCCTGAGCTGGGGCAAAGCCGGACAAAGGATAGGGGTGTAACCACCCCCCTCCTGGTCCCACCCATAGGTAGGACCTAGTCACGGGCCAGCCCCTTTTTCCTAGAATAAAGGTGGGAGCGGGTCCCCTTCCCAAATTGGATAATTCTGAATCTTGAACTACTTTCCACGAAAGGAACTCTTGACTATTCTGAAGACTCTCCCTTGTGGCTAAGGAGTAGCCACCCTGCACCAGCAGGCACCACCTAAGCGCTTGCGGTTTGCTGTACGTCTCTCCCACGGATCAAGACTGCCCAGCTCGACGAGACCCGGGTTCCCTGCCATCTCTGACCTCTACCTACATCATCAGCCCAGCTGAGATTCGTAGGTGTGACGAGACCTGCGGGACCGGCCATCTTCAGAACCTGCACGACGCTCATCTAGCACGCCCACCGAGGGACCCTCGAGTGAGTGCACCTAGGGTTTGAGAAGCCCTAACCCTGAGCGGCTCCAGCACCGAAGTCTGCCTCCCCAGCATCCACGAGATCTGCGTGGGGGCCCTTCTGCTCCTTGCTGCTCACCGCGTTGTCCGACCACTCGGCTGGTGGCCCTCTTCACGACGCACCACGACAGACTTTCATCCCTGGTCTGGTTGCTCCAGACTGGCTCTTGCTCCCCTTCAACAGAGGAGTACCTCGGACCCTCCTGGTCCACTCCCGACACCATCTTGACTCCACCGCGTGGGTTTGCCACTGCCAAGACCTGCTGCCCCATTCTTGGGCCCAGCATCATCGACAGCAGACACCTTCGTGGGACAGCTCGCCCTCCATCCTGGTCGCCGCCGCGCCTCCTGGTCCGAGGAACAGCCGAGTCCGACGTCATCCACTCACCTGGTCGAGGTGACTTCAGCCAATACCTTCCTGGTACCCACACGATCGCTGGCTAGCGGTTGAGAACTGAGTCCCCTCTGCTTTCAGGTTTCCTTCATCACCGATCCAGGCTTGGATCTCTCTGAACATCGACACTGGTCGCCTGCCAGCAACTTCTTCTTTCAGGCTCCTGAGACTACAACGAGGACTCCCGACATCTTGCTGAACCCCACGCAGCCGCAGCCTCTGGGCTAGGTAACTCGAGCATCTCGGTTCTCCACCGTAGGTTCACTCTACAAGTGTCCAGTTCCTTTTTCGTTTAGTCCCACTGATCGGATTCCTCCGGAATCAGTGACTTTAAACTATCTAACCTTTCCCATTCCACTTGCAGTGTATATGGTTTCGTGCCCTCCGGGCACTTGTGTAAATTGTGCAACCCGAAGTATTTTCATAAGAGTTTTGTAGTGTGCTTAGCTCTCTGACTCATAAAGAGCCAGGGTAGTCTTGTTATAAATAAATATCCTTTATTTTCATAACAGCTTGTGTGGTGTCCTTTCACTTGGTGTTCAAGGGGTATATGTGATGGTAAACAGCTGGCTTAACACGCCCTCTAGAGTTTAGCCTAAAGACTGCTCGTATCCACGCTACTAGGATAGCTGGTCTATAAGGTTGACTTACAACCAATCATCAATAAGGGTCGTTTGGAATGATACACAGTGATCACTAGAATAGTGAGCACTACATATCAGGCCAACTTCTCACATTGGTGAGCAGCGGTTGGGATTTGAGCTTGCTGTTGGTTACCACACACGTATCCTAAGAATATCAAAGTGAAAGATCACATAAGTACCCAGGTACATATAACTTAACTTAGAATACTCTGAGTTCTACTGAACCAGCTGTTGTAGTGTAACAGGACTTAGCACACCCTGACTACAACTCTTAGCAAGGGATCAGTAGGTAAACAAATAGTGTAGGTAGGTGCATCACTTACACCTCACTAGAAAGCATGTCGGTCCACGGAGAGTCTGCAGAGACTCCCTTAGTGGTCAGTGACCCTCCACAGGTCGTGTCACGATATGCAGTTCTTAGCTTCAAGGAGATGAGACAACTGTGTGCCTCCAGGAAGCTAAACCAGGGTTCTAACCCTACCATCGCATTTCTGATAGGTCTCTTAGAGACGTACGATGCTAGGAGGTCCTCTAACACAGGTCCCCCCAAGGCTGATGGGAACATGCCTCCCTTAGAGGGAACCCTTGGTGACCCGGACCTCGACCTCCATACAGAGGAGGAAGACGAGGAGGAGTTATCAGGAGACGAGGCAAACAACGGTCCAGTGGTAGTCGGCAGGCTTACGAGGACCAACTTAAGCAGGCATGAGAATGGAACCGGGGGAGCCCCGGCCCCACGCTCAAGCAGGCCTAACATTGGGAACGGACGAGCTAGGTCTCTCTCCAGAGGCTCTAACAGATCTGTTCGTACACATGTCTCTCAGGCATCTTCTCAGAGAGGAATGACGTCCCCTCGGAGAAGGGAGCATGAAGCGAAGATGAGGGAAGTCAATCTGAGGATCGAGCGGGAAGAACTTGCCCTCGCCAAAGAAAGGCTTGCCTTAGCCCGAGAGCAGAAATTAAGTGGGTTAGATCCCACTGGTGGCAGCATTCTCATTAGAGAAAAAGACAGGGGTATAGATACTAGACACCTGAGTAAAATAGTGCCCCCCTTTAAACAAAGGGACGACATCCACAAGTGGATAACTGCTTTGGAGAGGGCCTGCACTGTCCAGTGCGTCCCCCAAAGTCAGTGGGCAGCTATACTGTGGCTCTCCTTTGAGGGTAAAGGACGAGACAAGCTCCTCACTACTAGAGCTGAGGATGCGAACAACTACCAAGTCCTGAAGAATACACTGATTGATGGGTTCGGTTTAACCACCGAGCAGTACCGGGTGCTGTTCAGGGACACCCAGAAAATTCAGTCTCAGGATTGGACTGACTTTGTCGATTGTGCCACTAAGGCTTTGGAGGGCTGGTTGCTGGGTAGCAAGGTTACTGATTACACAGGATTGTACAATCTTATCATGAGAGAACAGATTTTAAACAACTGTCAGAACCAATTGTTGCATCAGCACCTTGTCGACTCGGATCTGACCTCTCCCCAAGAATTGGGAAAGAAGGCAGACAGATGGGTCAGAACAAGGGTCAAGCAGAACCAGACTCAGAACCAGGGTGGTCAGACGAAAGCAGACCAAAAGGGTAGTAACAAGAACAAACAAAATGACCAGAAGTCTTCGACAGGTTCCCAACAAACTAAAGAGGGTGGGGGTCAGGCTTCACAGAAGAAGAAGACTCAAGAAGGCCAGTCAAAAAGGTGGTGCCAATACTGTAAAAGTAAGACTCACTGGTTTAGTGAGTGCACCAAGAAAGGAGGGCAAAGTCCTGCCACTGCAGCCCCTAAGGCACCTGCACCCCCTAGTACAGTCAGCAGTGGTAGTGCGCCTCCCAAGGCATTAGTTGGGTTAACCTTGGGAACCGAGGGGAGTGACGACTTAGTCAGCACGCTCACTCAGGCCGTCCTTGTCTGTACAGGGGATATGGATATGTCCCCTGGTGCCAGTCCCAATACTTTGGGCAAATACAGACAGACACCTTTGATCAATGGAAAAGTGGCTCAGGCCTACAGGGACACTTGTGCCAGTATCACCATGGTGACGCCTAACTTTGTGGACCCTGGACAGATCATGCTAGGTACCGATTACCTAGTGACCAATGCCAGCAATGTCACTACCAATCACAGTATGGCAGTTGTTGATTTCTCCTAGGGAGGGGTAAGTGGCCCGAAAAAGGTTGTGGTTAGTTCAGACCTCCCCGTAGAATGTCTGTTGGGCAATGATTTGGAAACGTCACAATGGTCAGAAGTGGAGCAGAGGACTCACATGGAAATGTTAGGCTTGCCAGCACATGTCCTTGCTGTGACCAGGTCACAGGCCAAAAGATGCCCCACTGAACAGGTGCTGGATCCTGGAAGAACGGACCAGACACCTTCCAAGAAAAGGAGCAGTAAGGGTAAGGCTTCGCCTTCCCCCTTGCCCCAGGTCGTGGATCAAGTCTCTGAGGAGGCTGACCTTAAAGAACTGAGGGAAACTGAGCCAAAAGAGCTTGAACCTGGTCAGGTTGAGTTTCTGGGCTCAGGGGGACCCTCCAGCGAAGACCTGGGGAAGGCACAGTTAGACTGCCCCTCACTTGAACTCCTCAGACAGCAGGCTGCTGCTGAGGCTGCAGGGAACGCCACAGGTACCCACAAAGTGTACTGGGACGATGGACTCCTGTACTCCGAGGCAAGAGACCCCAAGCCTGGCGCGACCAGGAGGCTGGTCGTCCCCTTGTCTCTGAGAGGTTTCCTCCTTACCTTGGCCCACGAGATTCCCCTTGCAGGTCACTTAGGCCAGAATAAGACTTGGGACAGGATTGTTCCACACTTTCACTGGCCCCACATGTCCGAAGATACGAAGGAGTTTTGCCGCTCCTGTGTCACTTACCAAGCCAGCGGTAAGTCAGGTGGCACGACAAAGGCCCCCCTTATACCACTACCGGTGGTGGGGGTACCCTTTGAACGAGTGGGGATCGACATTGTCGGACCAATGGAACCCCAGACAGCATCAGGGCAAGAGTTTATACTGGTGGTGGTGGACCACGCCACCAGGTATCCTGAAGCTATTCCCCTTAGGACCACTACAGCACCTGTTGTGGCACGAGCCCTAGTTGGAGTGTTCTCCAGAGTGGGCTTCCCTAAGGAGGTTGTCTCAGACAGAGGTGCAAACTTTATGTCGGGATATCTGACTGCTATGTGGAAGGAGTGTGGTGTCAACTACAAATTCACCACACCCATCACCCACAATGCAATGGGCTTGTTGAGAGATTCAACAGGACCCTAAAAGGGATGATTCATGGACTACCTGAAAAGCTTCGGCGGAGATGGGATGTCCTGATACCCTGCCTCTTGTTCGCCTACAGAGAGGTCCCGCAGAAGGGGGTTGGCTACAGCCCTTTTGAGCTTCTGTTCGGACATCCTGTAAGGGGACCCCTTTGTTTGGTAAAGGAAGGATGGGAGAGACCTCTCAAAAAGCCGGCATCAAACATTGTGGACTATGTGCTCGGTCTCCGCTCGCGGATGGCTGAGTACATGGAAAAGGCATCTAAAAACCTTGAGGCGAGCCAAGAATTACAAAAAGCTTGGCACTACCAAAAGGCTGTCCTGACTGTGTATCAGCCTGGGCAGAAGGTGTGGGTGCTGGAGCCAGTGGCCCCAGCAGCACTCAAAGACAAATGGTCTGGGCCCCACACGATCATTGAGCAAAAGGGAGAGGTCACCTACTTGGTAGACCTGGGAACTCCCCGGAGCCCCCACAGGGTGCTCCATGTAAACAGGCTCAAGGCATATGTCGACAGGGAGGGCATGGCCTTGCTCATGGCCACAGATGAGGGACAGGAGGAGGAGAGTGACCCTCTCCCGGACCTGCTCTCTCAGAACCCTGACGATGGGTCGGTAGATGGTGTTGTCTTTTGCGGCAGCCTCTCTGGACATCAACAAAAGGATTGTAAACAGGTTCTTCAATCCTTTCGACATATGTTCTCTCTGACACCCAGTCAGACCAATTGGTGTACCCATGAGGTCGACACTGGGGACAGTCTGCCCGTAAAGAGTAAAATCTATCGACAGCCTGATCATGTCAGAGACTGCATCAAGACAGAGGTGCAGAAAATGTTGGAGCTGGGAGTCATTGAGCCCTCGGACAGCCCCTGGGCTAGTCCCGTAGTTCTCGTGCCGAAACCTCACACCCAGGGCGGTAAGAAAGAGATGAGGTTTTGCGTGGACTACAGAGGCCTCAATGCAGTCACTAAGACTGACGCCCACCCGATACCGAGAGCAGACGAACTTATAGACCGGTTGGCTTCGGCCAACTACTTAAGTACGTTTGACCTGACAGCTGGGTATTGGCAAATCAGGTTAGCTGAGGAGGCCAAGCCCAAAACAGCATTTTCTACCCCGGGTGGGCATTATCAGTTCGTGGTAATGCCCTTTGGTTTGAAAAATGCACCTGCCACCTTCCAACGGCTGGTGAATCGAGTTCTCACTGGGTTGGACGACTTCTGTGCGGCGTATCTGGACGATATCGCTGTCTTTAGCTCCACCTGGGAGGATCACCTGGTCCACCTGAGGAAAGTGTTAGAGGCCCTGCAAAAGGCAGGCCTCACTATCAAGGCCACTAAGTGCCAGATAGGGCAGACACAGGTTGTATACCTGGGCCACCTTGTAGGTGGAGGCCAGGTTCAGCCATTGAAGAGCAAAATACAGGCCATACAGGACTGGGCTCCTCCAACCACCCAGACTCAGGTTCGAGCTTTCTTGGGCCTGACTGGTTATTACCGGAAATTTGTCAGAAATTATGGATCCATTGTGACCCCACTAAACGATCTGACAAGTAAGAAGATCCCAAAAAAAGTTCAGTAGACAGCCAGCTGTCAAAAGGCATTCGATGACCTAAAGCAGGCCATGTGCACAGCGCCTATCCTCAAGAGTCCAGACTACTCCAAAACATTCATTGTCCAAACAGACACTTCGGAGTTGGGTGTGGGAGCTGTTCTATCTCAGCTGAATTTTGATGGTCATGACCAGCCCATAGCTTTCATTAGCAGGAGGCTGACCCCCAGAGAGAAGAATTGGTCAGCTATTGAGAGGGAGACCTTTGCTGTGGTTTGGGCCCTGAAGAAGTTGAGGCCATACTTGTTTGGCACTCACTTCAAGATTCAGACCGACCATAAGCCCCTCTTGTGGCTAAATCAAATGAAGGGTGAAAACCCCAAACTACTTAGGTGGTCCATTTCCCTACAGGGGATGGACTTCACAGTGGAGCATAGACCTGGCACTGATCATGGCAATGCAGATGGGCTCTCCAGGTATTTCCACTTAGAGCAAGAAGACTCACCTGGTCAAGGTTAGCTTATTGTCCCAAAGTTTGGGGGGGGGTCATGTAGGAGAGTAGGGTCTGCAATCCTATGATCACCCAGATTTTTTTGCTTTTGCTTCATTGGTTTACGACTTTCCCCGGCTGCGGGCCTGCCAATCAGACCCACAGCCTAGCTGTTCTCTCTCGAAATTAACACATGTACATTAGGTGCATCCACTAATTGGAACTGGGCCGCCTTATCAGTCCCTGTATCAGCATACCACAGGTATCCAGGGCATCGGTGTACCCAGGGCCTACCAGGGGCTGCAGCATGTATTGTGCCACACCTGGATGGCCACCCAAATCTGACACAACTGGCTGCGCGACAGCTGGGGCAAGGTGGTGTAATCACCCGTTGCTGTAGGTGTAGTATTCCTATACCTAACCCTAAAATGGACGCATGGATTCCTGTCAGTCACTCCTATGGCAGGCCTTATCAATCCTGAAGGCAGAGTGCTGGGAATCATGTGAGATGGTGCTCTGGCGCGAGCTGAGCCCGTCGACGGCTTGCGGAACCAAATCCTAATAGCCGTTCCATGGTGACGCGGGCCAACTCCTTTAAAATGCATTATAACCCTTGCGGTTATTTGCTAACTTTGGCATCGCCTCACCTACACATGTCGAGTAAGGTGTCATACGAAGTGGAATACGAACCCCTCCCAATTCTGGCGACGGGGTTAGCATTCCCCCCTTTTAGAGGGGCACGACATGGAAGTAACCTTGAACCCCGGTTAAAAGTTGACTCAAGCCTCAGCATCACAAAATGGATGCTGCCACCAGACACAAGTCTGACCTCCTGCTGCTGGGAGACCTTCCAGCGAGGGGAGCTTGGACAAAGGGTTTCCTGTCAAGGGCGGTGTTAGCACCATCCCAGACAGGGTTTGTGTATCCCAGGTAGGCAGGGCTGAAAGGAAGGTGATTGCAAGTGGCACCCCGGTGCTCACTGTGCATAGCCCAGCTCAAACCAGTTTCGGGGGCACACCAGCCCCTGAGCTGGGGCGAAGCCGGACAAATGATAGGGGTGTAACCACCCCCCTCCTGGTCCCACCCATAGGTAGGACCTAGTCACGGGCCAGCCCCTTTTTCCTAGAATAAAGGTGGGAGCGGGTCCCCTTCCCAAATTGGATAATTCTGAATCTTGAACTACTTTCCACGAAAGGAACTCTTGACTATTCTGAAGACTCTCCCTTGTGGCTAAGGAGTAGCCACCCTGCACCAGCAGGCACCACCTAAGCGCTTGCGGTTTGCTTTTTGATGCACCACTCCTGAGGCGGAAGCCGGGAGTTAGGCTTTCTTTTAAATATCGTTGATACTGTGTTTTAACTTACACCTACCTTTAACAACTGCACAAAGCGGGGTAACGCCAGTTGCTTTCGTCTTCAGCCCCTGATCGGCGCCGCGCTCGGCCCGCAGGCCACGCCCCCTTGGAGGCCACGCCCCCCGCCCTGACTACTTAAGAGACGCTGATCCACGAGCGCCACCTTTTTGATGCACCACTCCTGAGGCGGAAGCCGGGAGTTAGGCTTTCTTTTAAATATCGTTGATACTGTGTTTTAACTTACACCTACCTTTAACAACGGCACAAAGCGGGGTAACGCCAGTTGCTTTCGTCATCAGCCCCTGATCGGCGCCGCGCTCGGCCCGCAGGCCACGCCCCCTTGGAGGCCACGCCCCCCGCCCTGACTCACATGTGTATATACCATGTGCTTCTTCAGGAAGCGCAGCGGACGAGCGCAGCGGGCGCGACGATTGCGCGCCGAAGGCGCGCATAAGGCAAGCTCGTCTGCGCTCGTCCGCGCCGAGACCGGGCACAGGGCCACCCCCCCTGATCCATCACTCTCCCACCCCGGCATCAGTTCTTCACCAATAACGTATACTTCGGACCAACTGCTCAGCATCAAGCAAACAAGTAGGTTGTCCCATTTCTTACCTAAATTCTACTACAACAATCCCAGGATCGGACCTCTTAAGTGTCCTACCTGTACTGAGACGCCATCTACCCCTCACCCTACACCTCCGCCTCTAGTGTCAGCAGCACTTATAAATGTAAGATCACTGCCGAAACACAAATTTGAAATCGCAGATTTCATAGAATCGCAACATTTAGATATTTTATTCATCACCGAGACGTGGGGAGACGAAGCCTCTGGCCCGGACTTCAGAGACGCCACGCCTAACAATTACTGCGTGTGTAAGTTAGACAGACCGATAAGGAGGGGTGGAGGAGTCGCAATCATTTACAAAAATCACCTTACAATAACTACAGTAGACACAACATACCCTGAATGCGAGGCCCTTCTCTTTTCAATAGGCTTATCCAGTAAAGCCACTTTCAAAGGTATGTTGATCTACCGCCCCCCAGGATCCAGAGCCAAATTCCTAGCACGCTTGGATCATATAATCGAGACATCAATTGGATCACCACAGTTTACCATCTTAGGTGATCTAAACTTTCATCTCGAAGTTTTAGATGACCCAGACACCATAACGCTCCTGGGAGATTTAGAGACAGCCGGACTCACACAAATTGTTAAAAAACCCACGCACAAAGCAGGACATACGTTGGATGGATTATTCACCAACCACCCTGAAATCTCCATCACCGAGGTCTTCCCTTTAATCTGGACAGACCACTCAGCAATATGCTTCTCTATTCCTACTAAACCCACTTCCCCGTGCTTGCCTCTTCCCCCCCCCACCAAATTCAGAGACTGGAAAAACTTAAATCTTGAATGTCTCACTCAGATGATACAGGACAGCCCATTATCTAATGAGCATGATCCCATAGCAGCATCAGATACCTACATGGACAATCTGACTGAAGCCTGCGATAAATTAGCACCTTTCAAATCATCCCATCGGAGTAGAAAACTTCCTTCAGCCCCTTGGTTCTCTGAATCACTCAGACTCCAGCGCCAGCACTGCAGAAACCTCGAACGGCAGTGGCGTCGTAACTTTAATACGTCTGATAAGATCACTTACAAAAGCGCTCTCTCTAACTATAAAAAAATCATTAAAATAGAGAAAACCACGTATTACACAAATCAAATTAATCAGGCTAAAAACTCCTCAGGGAAACTATTCCAAGTAGTAACTTATCTGTCTAGCCCACCTGCCCCCCAGTCAGAGGGATCCCAAGCCCTCTCTGATTCATTGGCAAAATTCTTTGAGGACAAGGTCAGAGCCATTTTTAATACATTTACACCTGACGTAGTGTGCTCTCCCCCTCAATCGATTGCCGATACTGGCCCCACATTTGCAGCTTTTGAACCTACCACCTGCGAAATCACCCTTCCCCTAATCGCCCGAACCAAATCTGGTTCACCTTTGGACCCTTGCCCTCCAAGTATCCTTAACCTCATCCCGGAAGTCATTGCTCCACCTCTAACCATCATATGCAATGCAATGTTTGCATCAGGTGTCTATCCCTCAGTATGGAAAAAAGCAATAATCAAACCCCTACTCAAAAAACCCAGCCTAGACCCTCTCCTGCCTGCCAGCTACAGGCCCATTGCCTGCCTTCCATTCCCTGCAAAAATCTTTGAAAAGATTATGAACACCCAGCTGTCACACTATATTCACCATAACAATTTACTAGATGACACCCAATTTGGGTTTCGACAAGGCCACGGAACGGAGACGGCTTTACTAAAAGCTGCAGATGAGATTAGGGCTACGATGGATAACGGAGGAGCTGCAGTACTGATACTCCTCGATCTATCCGCGGCCTTTGACACGGTCGACCATGCCACCTTGATCGACCGTGTCAAGGCCATAGGAATCACAGACAAAGCCAAAAACCTCTTGGCCTCATTTCTGGCAAACCGTCCGCAAACTGTAAAGCTAGGCAATTTTACATCCCAGACCTTCTCCCTGCCATGTGGAGTACCGCAGGGATCCTCGCTAAGTCCGACACTATTCAACATCTATGTGTCGGACCTGGCGAGGGTCATAAAATCCTGCGGAATCTCCCTGACTACTTATGCCGACGACACCCAATTGGTGCTGTCAATACACAACGATGGATCTCGGTGGCAGCCAACTTCCAAATGGGAATGATGGCAATAAGCTCCTGGATGTCATCCAACTGTCTTAAACTCAATTCTGATAAGACAGAAGTGATGACATTCGGGAGGCTCCAACCTACCTGGTCCCCACAATGGTGGCCCCACCAGATGGGACAACCCCCAGAACCTGTAACGAAGGTACGCAACCTGGGCGTTATCTTCGATAACAAGCTGTCATTTCAGCAACATGCTAATGCAGTGGTTTCTTCTTCCTTCCATACTCTAAAAAAGATAAAAAAATTAATCCCATATCTTCCTCCTCATGCAGGCAAAACCCTGGTCAGTACTTTGGTATTCTCCAAAACTGACTACTGCAACGCACTGTTCCTCAATGCACAACAAAAGGTCCTCAATAAACTGCAGCCGCCAGGATACTGCTATCTATCCCTAAGTTTGCATCGGTCTCCCCCTACATCCGACAGCTGCACTGGCTACCGGTGAGGAGCCGGATCAAATTTAAAGCATTATGCATAGCATATAAGGCTATCCATGATCACGGACCCCTATTCTTAAGAAGAGCCTTCCGACCGCTTGAACACACAAGAACCTTGCGGTCATCCTCAGCACATTTACTCATGGTCCCCCGTACAAGAAGGGCCAACTGGGGCGACAAACGCTTCTCAGTGGCCACAGCCATTTTGTGGAACACACTCCCTCTACACATCAAGTGTGCCCCGACCCTTCTGAATTTCAGAAAGAAACTAAAAACCTGGTTGTTCCCTGCCTAAACCTTCCTACCTCCCCCACATGAGAGTTCTGCATTTACAGCGCCGAGACACCCAAGGGTATTTGCGCGCTCTAAAAATCGCCAAAATAAAGAAATAAATAAATACGTCTCTCCCACGGATCAAGACTGCCCAGCTCGACGAGACCCGGGTTCCCTGCCATCTCTGACCTCTACCTACATCATCAGCCCAGCTGAGATTCGTAGGTGTGACGAGACCTGCGGGACCGGCCATCTTCAGAACCTGCACGACGCTTATCTAGCATGCCCACCGAGGGACCCTCGAGTGAGTGCACCTAGGGTTTGAGAAGCCCTAACCCTGAGCGGCTCCAGCACCGAAGTCTGCCTCCCCAGCATCCACGAGATCTGTGTGGGGCCCCTTCTGCTCCTTGCTGCTCACCGCGTTGTCCGACCACTCGCCGACCGGCTGGTGGCCCTCTTCACGACGCACCACGACAGACTTTCATCCCTGGTCTGGTTGCTCCAGACTGGCTCTTGCTCCCCTTCAACAGAGGAGTACCTCGGACCCTCCTGGTCCACTCCCGACACCATCTTGACTCCACCGCGTGGGTTTGCCACTGCCAAGACCTGCTGCCCCATTCTTGGGCCCAGCATCATCGACAGCAGACACCTTCGTGGGACAGCTCGCCCTCCATCCTGGTCGCCGCCGCGCCTCCTGGTCCGAGGAACAGCCGAGTCCGATGTCATCCACTCACCTGGTCGAGGTGACTTCAGCCAATACCTTCCTGGTACCCACACGATCGCTGGCTAGCGGTTGAGAACTGAGTCCCCTCTGCTTTCAGGTTTCCTTCATCACCGATCCAGGCTTGGATCTCTCTGAACATCGACACTGGTCGCCTGCCAGCAACTTCTTCTTTCAGGCTCCTGAGACTACAACGAGGACTCCCGACATCTTGCTGAACCCCACGCAGCCGCAGCCTCTGGGCTAGGTAACTCGAGCATCTCGGTGCTCCACCGTAGGTTCACTCTACAAGTGTCCAGTTCCTTTTTCGTTTAGTCCCACTGATCGGATTCCTCCGGAATCAGTGACTTTAAACTATCTAACCTTTCCCATTCCACTTGCAGTGTATATGGTTTCGTGCCCTCCGGGCACTTGTGTAAATTGTGCAACCCGAAGTATTTTCATAAGAGTTTTGTAGTGTGCTTAGATCTCTGACTCATAAAGAGCCAGGGTAGTCTTGTTATAAATAAATATCCTTTATTTTCATAACAGCTTGTGTGGTGTCCTTTCACTTGGTGTTCAAGGGGTATATGTGATGGTAAACAGCTGGCTTAACACGCCCTCTAGAGTTTAGCCTAAAGACTGCTCGTATCCACGCTACTAGGATAGCTGGTCTATAAGGTTGACTTACAACCAATCATCAATAAGGGTCGTTTGGAATGATACACAGTGATCACTAGAATAGTGAGCACTACATATCAGGCCAACTTCTCACAGTGAATTCAATACACAGCGAGTGCTTGATAAAAATCATAATCCCTCCTGAGGGTCTTCCGAATATGTTAGCTTTTATGGCTGGTTTACAAAATTGGGCGTACCCCCTTAAGGATATGGGTTTAACTGTCCAAGTTTCTTGAGTACAGATTATGTCGGCACCTTCTAGGAAGTCCACTGCCGCTTGATCTTGAACTAATTTAGTGATCCCTGCAACGTTCCAAGACATGATGTTTAAGCTACTAATGGTCGGTGGTCGTGTGGAGTGCTTTGTGTGTGGGCGGCCATTAGGTACTGGGGTTTAGAGCATGCGGCAACCAGGACCAATCTTTGCTAATGTTTCCCATGACGCAGCAGGAACGTTTGCCCTGTCCCAAGTTAGTTGTAATTTTAATTGGGGTTTCATTGGCGGGATTGGAGGTCGTCCCCCCTTTGGATCCAAGAAGGACAGAGACTACATGCGATGCTGGTTCCCGCGCAGCACTCATGCCCTCCTGCCGCCCTGAGTTCCCCTCTGGGGAAGCCAGACGAGTCTCCAAACCGCCGGTTTTCAATATCAGTGGGTATTTTTCTACAGGTTGAGTCTTTATTTTTATGCCCCAGTTGTCCAGTAGCGTATGGTGTTTTTTCATAATCTCTGCCGAAATTGGGCTGGTAAAGGTTAGCTCGGTGGTTTCGTTGGTCTCGTTAGGGCCTCGAGATAGAAAGGAGACGCTCTCAATGTCTGTTGTTTTAATCTTTTCCAGGCCGGGGATATTTGCACAGAGTTTCAGCAGGTTGCTGCGGTTAAGGGTGTCCCATTTGCCTTGTGAGACGTACTCTGGGTATAGCAAGATTTTCCGTTCCTGGAGTTTTATATGAGTCTGGGTCTGGGTCCCAGTTACCGGGATATGGACAGTGGCCTGTGTAGAAGGGGTAGTTAGGCGGACTACCCTATCCTCGGAGGCTCGTCCCCAATGGGGCGTGGCTGTTGTTGTCACTGCGGCAAGCCCTGGCATTGTCCTAGAGGACACTGAGTTTATGTCCGTCGAAGTAGCCAAGTTGGTATTAATTTGCAACTCATGTGTTTGTCTGTTCTTACCTGTGATTAATTGATTTCTGAGCGAAGGGTTTTTCGGCTCTGCTATATGATCTCTAAAGGAGTCCTGTGACGCCTGGATAGTGTGTGACACTGTCGAAGTCTGTTGAACACCCGGACCCGAGGGGGTTGCCCAGCAGGTGGCAACAGGGGTCGCTGGGCCCGGAATGGGGTCAAAGGTAGTCTTGCCGAAAGCGTCATAGCATGCTGAGTTTGTTACAGTTATATTGGTTGCGATTTGCGGCGTAGCCCCCTGGTGCTCGATAGAATATTCATGCGGCTCTGTGCGGGCGGGCAGTAGCCATTGTCTGATTGAACTGTTCGAGACAGACTTATGTTTGCACTGTTTATTGAGTTTTTTTAATCTTTTTTAATTTTTTCGGGAGAGATGTCGAGTGGCTGGACTTGCCAATTTTTCAATATTGTGTTCGTCGTTGTTTTTGTCTCGTGAGAGATTTGGGAGGCGGGTGGTCTCATCAGATTTGGCGCTAGGCTCCAAGCCGCGTCTGTTGACTGCTTCAGCTAGATTAGCTGAGTCAGGTTTGCCGGGGTGAGCGTCTGTGATGTAAGATGGCCCATCTGTTTTTTGGAGGGCGATATCGTTATTCCGTGATCTTCGGGCTTCATCTTTGAGGTCGACAATTAGCGTGCTCATTATGTCTGGGAGTTTTTCTAACTTGAGCAGTATGGGGCTGCAGCCGCAGCTCACTGGTTTGATCGAATAGGAAGTGTTTGTCTGTGCTCTGTGTATTAAAGAGTTCAAGTTGTCCAGTTTAGTGTCTATCCCAGAGATCAGGCCAGCCACTGCCTGTAGTATGGTTATTTGAGTATCAAGTTTGTCGGCGTGCATTATGGCTGCATTTGACATGGAAATTAGGGCCTCGTTGATTAGTGTTAAGTGATTAGTGATTGTCGGAGGCTGCTCCTCCTTGCATGTGTCTCTACTCCCAAAACAAGGAGGCTGGGAGTCGATGGCTTGGGCCGGGCTTTCGGATGCTGAAAAAGTAGTATCCTGAGGATGTGTAAAATCAGAAGATGGACTGGTTGTAACTCTCATGGCAGCATTGAGCCCGTTACCCCCGTCTGTAACCTGACTCGGGGTTAAATCGGCCAACTGTTGCGTGAAAGAACTGCTTGGGCGTGTATCGATGCCTGTTTGGAAACTCATTGCGGTGGGCTCCGTTGAAGTTGGCCCTTGGAGAATGGTTATTGTGGGGGACAGTGGGGTGATCGGCCAACTGGATGGAGCTAAGCACAGAGATGTTTCTGAAACTGTAGCTTTAGCGGTATTGCTAGATGCTTCCGTCAAGGTCGGGTCCGCTCTAGGGTGATTGGCTGAGAGCACTGTTGGAGCCGTAAGGTAGATAAAGTCTCTTATGTCTCTGTATCCTGTGGGCTCAAGCGTGGTCTTTTGGGGCTTTGGGCTGAGCCCACTGGCCAGGTAATTGACTCTTGTATCTCTGTATCCTGAGGGCTCAAATGTAGTCTTTTGGAGCTTTGGGCTGAGCTCGCTGGCCAAGTGATTGCCTGGGATGGAAGCCCTTGCTTGACATAACTTAATTGGTGTCGCCAAACCAAATGTGAAGGCGCCGTCTTGAGCAGCTTCCCCATGGCTCGAGCCATGGTCGGAGTTCGTTCTGCTAGTGGGGTATGTAGGAGAGTAGGGTCTGCAATCCTATGATCACCCAGATTTTTTGCTTTTTGCTTCATTGGTTTACGACTTTCCCTGGCTGTGGGCCTGCCAATCAGACCCACAGCCTAGCTGTTCTCTCTCGAAATTAACACACATGTACATTAGGTGCATCCACTAATTGGAACTGGGCCGCCTTGTCAGTCCCTGTATCAGCATACCACAGGTATCCAGGGCATCGGTGTACCCAGGGCCTACCAGGGGCTGCAGCATGTATTATGCCACCCCTGGATGGCCGCCCAAATCTGACACAACTGGCTGCACGACAGCTGGGGCAAAGTGGTGTAATCACCCGTTGCTGTAGGTGTAGTATTCCTATACCTAACCCTAGAATGGACACATGGATTCCTATCAGTCACTCCTATGGCAGGCCTTATCAATCCTGAAGGCAGAGTGCGGGGAATCATGTGGGATGGTGCTCTGGCGCGAGCTGAGCCCGTCGACGGCTTGCGGAACCAAGTCCTAATAGCCGTTCCATGGTGACGCGTGCCAACTACCTTAAAATGCATTATAACCCTCGCGGTTATTTGCTAACTCTGGCATCGCATCACCCACACATGTCGAGTAAGGTGTCATACGAATTGGAATACGAACCCCTCGCCAATTCTGGCGACGGGGTTAGCATTCCCCCCTTTTAGAGGGGCACGACATGGAAGTAACCTTGAACCCCGGTTAAAAATTGACTCAAGCCTCAGCATCACAAAATGGATGCTGCCACCAGACACAAGTCTGACCTCCTGCTGCTGGGAGACCTTCCAGCGGAGGGAGCTTGGACAAAGGGTTTCCTGTCGAGGGCGGTGTTAGCACCATCCCAGACAGGGTTTGTGTATCCCAGGTAGGCAGGGCTGAAAGGAAGGTGATTGCAAGTGGCACCCCGGT
The DNA here is from genome assembly GCF_964204655.1 of Triturus cristatus. Classification (NCBI taxonomy): domain Eukaryota; kingdom Metazoa; phylum Chordata; class Amphibia; order Caudata; family Salamandridae; genus Triturus; species Triturus cristatus. The sequence goes on along the minus strand of NC_140591.1, from coordinate 1,166,714,108 downwards.
GCTCACTGTGCATAGCCCGGCTCAAACCAGTTTCGGGGGCAACCCTGCCCCTGGGCTGGGGCGAAGCCGGACAAAGGATAGGGGTGTAACCACCCCCCTCCTGGCCCCACCCATAGGTAGGACCTAGTCACGGGCCAGCCCCTTTTCTTAGAATAAAGGTAGGAGCGAGTCCCCTTCCCAAATTGGATAATTCTGAATCTCGAACTACTTTCCACGAAAGGAACTCTTGACTATTTCTGAAGACTCTCCCTTGTGGCTAAGGAGTAGCCACCCTGCACCAGCAGGCACCACCTAAGCGCTTGCGGTTTGCTGTACGTCTCCCCTACGGATCAAGACTGCCCAGCTCGACGAGACCCGGGTTCCCTGCCATCTCTGACCTCTACCTACATCGTCAGCCCAGCTGAGAGTCGTAGGTGTGACGAGACCTGCGGGACCGGCCATCTCCAGAACCTGCACGACGCTTATCTAGCACGCCCACCGAGGGACCCTCGAGTGAGTGCACCTAGGGTTTGAGAAGCCCTAACCCTGAGCGGCTCCAGCACCGAAGTCTGCCTCCCCAGCATCCACGAGATCTGCGTGGGGGCCCTTCTGCTCCTTGCTGCTCACCGCGTTGTCCGACCCCTCGCCGACCGGCTTGTGGCCCTCTTCACGACGCACCACGACAGTCCTTCATCACTGGTCTGGTTGCTCCAGACTGGCTCTTGCTCCCCTTCAACAGAGGAGTACCCCGGACCCTCCTGGTCCACTCCAGACGCCATCTTGACTCCACCGCGTGGGTTTGCCACTGACAAGACCTGCTGCCCCACTCCTGGGCCCAGCATCATCGACAGCAGACACCTTCGTGGGACAGCTCGCCCTCCATCCTGGTCGCCGCCGCGCCTCCTGGTCCGAGGAACAGCCGAGTCCGACGTCATCCACTCACCTGGTCGAGGTGACTTCAGCCGGTACCTTCCTGGTACCCACACGATCGCTGGCTAGCGGTTGAGAACTGAGTCCCCTCTGCTTTCAGGTTTCCTTCATCACCGATCCAGGCTTGGATCTCGCTGAACATCGACACTGGTCGCCTGCCAGCAACTTCTTCTTTCAGGCTCCTGAGACTACAACGAGGACTCCCGACATCTTGCCGAACCTCACGCAGCCGCAGCCTCTGGGCTAGGTAACTCGAGCATTTCGGTGCTCCATCGCAGGTTCGCTCTACAAGTGTCCAGTTCCTTTTTCATTTAGTCCCACTGATCGGATCACTCCGGAATCAGTAACTCCAGACTCTAACCATTCGCATGTCACTGTTAGTGTAGATGGTTTCTCGTGCCCCTCGGGCATTTGTGTAAATTGTGCAACTGAAGTATTTTCATAAGAGTTTTGTAGTGTGCTTAGCTCCCTGACTCATAAAGAGCCAGGGTAGTCTTGTTATAAATAAATATCCTTTATTTTCATAACAACTTGTGTGGTGTCCTTTCACTTGGCGTTCAAGGGGTATATGTGATGGTAAACAGCTGGCTTAACACGCCCTCTAGAGTTTAGCCTAAAGACTGCTCGTGTCCATGCTACTAGGATAGCTGGTCTATAAGGTTGACGTACAACCAATCATCAATAAGGGTCGTTTGGAATGATACACAGTGATCACTAGAATAGTGAGCACTACATATCAGGCCAACTTCTCACATTGGTGAGCAGCGGTTGGGATTTGAGCTTGCTGTTGTTTTACCACACACGTATCCTAAGAATATCAAAGTGAAAGATCACATAAGTACCCAGGTACATATAACTTAACTTAGAATACTCCGAGTTCTACTGAACCAGCTGTTGTAGTGTAACAGGGCTTAGCACACCCTGACTACAACTCTTAGCAAGGGATCAGAAGGTAAACACATAGTGTAGGTAGGTGCATCACTTACACCTCACTAGAAGCATGTCGGTCCACGGAGAGTCTGCGGAGACTCCCTTAGTGGTCAGTGACCCTCCACAGGTCGTGTCACGATATGCAGCTCTTAGCTTCAAGGAGATGAGACAACTGTGTGCCTCCAGGAAGCTAAACCAGGGTTCTAACCCTACCATCGCAGTTCTGATAGGTCTCTTAGAGGCGTACGATGCTAGGAGGTCCTCTAACACAGGTCCCCCCAATGCTGATGGGAACATGCCTCCCTTAGAGGGAACCCTTGGTGACCCAGACCTCGACCTCCATACAGAGGAGGAAGACGAGGAGGAGTTATCAGGAGACGAGGCAAACAAAGGTCCAGTGGTAGTCGGCAGGCTTACGAGGACCAACTTAAGCAGGCATGAGAATGGAACCGGGGGAGCCCTGGCCCACGCTCAAGCAGGCCTAACATTGGGAACGGACGAGCTAGGTCTCTCTCCAGAGGCTCTAACAGATCTGTTCGTACACATGTCTCTCAGGCATCTTCTCAGAGAGGAATGACGTCCCCTCAGAGAAGGGAGCATGAAGCGAAGATGAGGGAAGTCAATCTGAGGATCGAGCGGGAAGAACTTGCCCTCGCCAAAGAAAGACTTGCCTTGGCCCGAGAGCAGAAATTAAGTGGGTTAGATCCCACTGGTGGCAGCATTCTCATTAGAGAGAAAGACAGGGGTATAGACACTAGACACCTGAGTAAAATAGTGCCCCCCTTTAAACAAGGAGACGACATCCACAAGTGGATAACTGCTTTGGAGAGGGCCTGCACTGTCCAGTGCGTCCCCCCAAGTCAGTGGGCAGCTATACTGTGGCTCTCCTTTGAAGGTAAAGAACGAGACAAGCTCCTCACTACGAGAGCTGAGGATGCTAACAACTACCAAGTCCTGAAGAATACACTGATTGATGGGTTCGGCTTAACCACCGAGCAGTACCGGGTGCTGTTCAGGGACACCCAGAAAATTCAGTCTCAGGGTTGGACTGACTTTGTCGATTGTGCCACTAAGGCTTTAGAAGGTTGGTTGCTGGGTAGCAAGGTTACTGATTACACAGGATTGTACAATCTTATCATGAGAGAACAGATTTTAAACAACTGTCAGAACCAATTGTTGCATCAGCACCTTGTCGAATCGGATCTGACCTCTCCCCAAGAATTGGGAAAGAAGGCAGACAGATGGGTCAGAACAAGGGTCAAGCAGAACCAGACTCAGAACCAGGGTGGTCAGAAGAAGGCAGACCAAAAGGGTAGTAACAAGAACGAACAAAATGACCAGAAGTCTTCGACAGGTCCCCAACAAACCAAAGAGGGTGGGGGTCAGGCTTCACAGAAGAAGAAGACTCAAGAAGGCCAGTCAAAAAGGTGGTGCCAATACTGTAAAAGTAAGACTCACTGGTTTAGTGAGTGCACCAAGAAAGGAGGGCAAACTCCTGCCACTGCAGCCCCTAAGGCACCTGCACCCCCTAGTACAGTCAGCAGTGGTAGTGCGCCTCCCAAGGCATTAGTTGGGTTAACCTTGGGAACTGAGGGGAGTGACGACTTAGTTGGCACGCTCACTCAGGCCGTCCTTGTCTGTACAGGGGATATGGACATGTCCCCTGATGCCAGTCCCAATACTTTGGGCAAATACAGGCAGACGCCTTTGATCAATGGAAAAGTGGTTCAGGCCTACAGGGACACTTGTGCCAGTGTCACCATGGTGACGCCTAACTTTGTGGACCCTGGACAGATCATGCTAGGTACCGATTACCTAGTGACCAATGCCAGCAACGTCACTACCAATCACAGTATGGCAGTTGTTGATTTCTCCTGGGGAGGGGTAAGTGGCCCGAAGAAAGTTGTGGTTAGTTCAGACCTCCCCGTAGAATGTCTGTTGGGCAATGATTTGGAAACTTCACAATGGTCAGAAGTGGAGCAGAGGACTCACATGGAAATGTTAGGCTTGCCAGCACATGTCCTTGCTGTGACCAGGTCACAGGCCAAAAGATGCCCCACTGAACAGGTGCTGGATCCTGGAAGAAAGGACCAGACACCTTCCAAGAAAAGGAGCAGTAAGGGTAAGGCTTCGCCTTCCCCCTTGCCCCAGGTCGTGGATCAAGTCTCTGAGGAGGCTGACCTTAAAGAACTGAGGGAAACTGAGCCGAAAGAGCTTGAACCTGGTCAGGTTGAGTTTCTGGGCTCAGGGGGACCCTCCAGGGAAGACCTGGGGAAGGCACAGTTAGACTGCCCCTCACTTGAACCCCTCAGACAGCAGGCTGCTGCTGAGGCTGCAGGGAACGCCACAGGTACCTACAAAGTGTACTGGGACGATGGACTCCTGTACTCCGAGGCAAGAGACCCCAAACCTGGCGCGACCAGGAGGCTGGTCATCCCCTTGTCTCTGAGAGGTTTCCTTCTTACCTTGGCCCACGAGATTCCCCTTGCAGGTCACTTAGGCCAGAATAAGACTTGGGACAGAATTGTTCCACACTTTCACTGGCCCCACATGTCCGAAGATACAAAGGAGTTTTGTCGCTCCTGTGTCACTTGCCAAGCCAGTGGTAAGTCAGGTGGCACGACAAAGGCCCCCCTCATACCACTGCCGGTGGTGGGGGTACCCTTTGAACGAGTGGGGATCGACATTGTCGGACCAATGGAACCCCAGACAGCATCAGGGCACAAGTTTATACTGGTGGTGGTGGACCACGCCACCAGGTATCCTGAAGCTATTCCCCTTAGGACCACTACAGCACCTGTGGTGGCACGGGCCCTAGTTGGAGTGTTCTCCAGAGTGGGATTCCCTAAGGAGGTTGTCTCAGACAGAGGTGCAAACTTTATGTCGGGATATCTGACTGCAATGTGGAAGGAGTGTGGTGTCAACTACAAGTTCACCACACCCTATCACCCGCAATGCAATGGGCTTGTTGAGAGATTCAACAGGACCCTAAAAGGGATGATTCACGGACTACCTGAAAAGCTTCGGCGGAGATGGGATGTCCTGATACCCTGCCTCTTGTTCGCCTACAGAGAGGTCCCGCAGAAGGGGGTTGGCTACAGCCCTTTTGAGCTTCTGTTCGGACATCCTGTAAGGGGACCCCTTTGTTTGGTAAAAGAAGGATGGGAGAGACCTCTCAGAAAGCCGGCATCAAATATTGTGGACTATGTGCTCGGTCTCCGCTCGCGGATGGCGGAGTATATGGAAAAGGCATCTAAAAACCTTGAGGCGAGCCAAGAATTACAAAAAGCTTGGCACGACCAAAAGGCTGTCCTGACTGTGTACCAGCCTGGACAGAAGGTGTGGGTGCTGGAGCCAGTGGCCCCAGCAGCACTCAAAGACAAATGGTCTGGGCCCCACACGATCATTGAGCAAAAGGGAGAGGTCACCTACTTGGTAGACCTGGGAACTCCCCGGAGCCCCCACAGGGTGCTCCATGTAAACAGGCTCAAGGCATATGTCGACAGGGAGGGCATGGGCTTGCTCATGGCCACAGATGAGGGACAGGAGGAGGAGAGTGACCCTCTCCCGGACCTGCTCTCTCAGAACCCTGACGATGGGTCAGTAGATGGTGTTGTCTTTTGTGGCAGCCTCTCTGGACATCAACAAAAGGATTGTAAACAGGTTCTTCAATCCTTTCGACATATGTTCTCTCTGACGCCCAGTCAGACCAATTGGTGTACCCATGAGGTCGACACTGGGGACAGTCTGCCCGTAAAGAGTAAAATCTATCGACAGCCTGATCATGTCAGAGACTGCATCAAGACAGAGGTGCAGAAAATGTTGGAGCTGGGAGTCATTGAGCCCTCGGACAGCCCCTGGGCTAGTCCCGTAGTTCTCGTGCCGAAACCTCACACCCAGGGTGGTAAGAAAGAGATGAGGTTTTGCGTGGACTACAGAGGCCTCAATGCAGTCACTAAGACTGACGCCCACCCGATACCAAGAGCAGACGAACTTATAGACCGGTTGGCTTCGGCCAACTACTTAAGTACGTTTGACCTGACAGCTGGGTATTGGCAAATCAGGTTAGCTGAGGAGGCCAAGCCCAAAACAGCATTTTCTACCCCGGGTGGGCATTATCAGTTCGTGGTAATGCCCTTTGGTTTGCACCTGCCACCTTCCAAAGGCTGGTGAATCGAGTTCTCACTGGGTTGGACGACTTCTGTGCGGCGTATCTGGACGATATCGCTGTCTTTAGCTCCACCTGGGAGGATCACCTGGTCCACCTGAGGAAAGTGTTAGAGGCCCTGCAAAAGGCAGGCCTCACTATCAAGGCCACTAAGTGCCAGATAGGGCAGACACAGGTTGTATACCTGGGCCACCTTGTAGGTGGAGGCCAGGTTCAGCCATTGGAGAGCAAAATACAGGCCATCCAGGACTGGGCTCCTCCAACCACCCAGACTCAGGTTCGAGCTTTCTTGGGCCTGACTGGTTATTACCGGAAATTTGTCAGAAATTATGGATCCATTGTGACCCCGCTAAACGACCTGACAAGTAAAAAGATGCCAAAAAAAGTTCAGTGGACAGCAAGCTGTCAGAAGGCATTCGATGACCTAAAGCAGGCCATGTGCACAGCACCTATCCTAAAGAGTCCAGACTACTCCAAACCATTCATTGTCCAAACAGACGCTTCGGAGTTGGGTGTGGGAGCTGTTCTATCTCAGCTGAATTTTGATGGTCATGACCAGCCCATAGCTTTTATTAGCAGGAGGCTGACCCCCAGAGAGAAGAATTGGTCAGCTATTGAGAGGGAGGCCTTTGCTGTGGTTTGGGCCCTGAAGAAGTTGAGGCCATACTTGTTTGGCACTCACTTCAAGATTCAGACCGACCATAAGCCCCTCTTGTGGCTAAATCAAATGAAGGGTGAAAACCCCAAACTACTTAGGTGGTCCATTTCCCTACAGTGGATGGACTTCACAGTGGAGCATAGACCTGGCACTGATCATGGCAATGCAGATGGGCTCTCCAGGTACTTCCACTTAGAGCAAGAAGACTCACCTGGTCAAGGTTAGCTTATTGTCCCAAAGTTTGGGGGGGTCATGTAGGAGAGTAGGGTCTGCAATCCTATGATCACCCAGATTTTTTGCTTTTTGCTTCATTGGTTTACGACTTTCCCTGGCTGTGGGCCTGCCAATCAGACCCACAGCCTAGCTGTTCTCTCTCGAAATTAACACACATGTACATTAGGTGCATCCACTAATTGGAACTGGGCCGCCTTGTCAGTCCCTGTATCAGCATACCACAGGTATCCAGGGCATCGGTGTACCCAGGGCCTACCAGGGGCTGCAGCATGTATTATGCCACCCCTGGATGGCCGCCCAAATCTGACACAACTGGCTGCACGACAGCTGGGGCAAAGTGGTGTAATCACCCGTTGCTGTAGGTGTAGTATTCCTATACCTAACCCTAGAATGGACACATGGATTCCTATCAGTCACTCCTATGGCAGGCCTTATCAATCCTGAAGGCAGAGTGCGGGGAATCATGTGGGATGGTGCTCTGGCGCGAGCTGAGCCCGTCGACGGCTTGCGGAACCAAGTCCTAATAGCCGTTCCATGGTGACACGTGCCAACTACCTTAAAATGCATTATAACCCTCGCGGTTATTTGCTAACTCTGGCATCGCATAACCCACACATGTCGAGTAAGGTGTCATACGAATTGGAATACGAACCCCTCGCCAATTCTGGCGACGGGGTTAGCATTCCCCCCTTTTAGAGGGGCACGACATGGAAGTAACCTTGAACCCCGGTTAAAAGTTGACTCAAGCCTCAGCATCACAAAATGGATGCTGCCACCAGACACAAGTCTGACCTCCTGCTGCTGGGAGACCTTCCAGCGGAGGGAGCTTGGACAAAGGGTTTCCTGTCGAGGGCGGTGTTAGCACCATCCCAGACAGGGTTTGTGTATCCCAGGTAGGCAGGGCTGAAAGGAAGGTGATTGCAAGTGGCACCCCGGTGCTCACTGTGCATAGCCCGGCTCAAACCAGTTTCGGGGGCAACCCTGCCCCTGGGCTGGGGCGAAGCCGGACAAAGGATAGGGGTGTAACCACCCCCCTCCTGGCCCCACCCATAGGTAGGACCTAGTCACGGGCCAGCCCCTTTTCTTAGAATAAAGGTAGGAGCGAGTCCCCTTCCCAAATTGGATAATTCTGAATCTTGAACTACTTTCCACGAAAGGAACTCTTGACTATTTCTGAAGACTCTCCCTTGTGGCTAAGGAGTAGCCACCCTGCACCAGCAGGCACCACCTAAGCGCTTGCGGTTTGCTGTACGTCTCTCCTACGGATCAAGACTGCCCAGCTCGACGAGACCCGGGTTCCCTGCCATCTCTGACCTCTACCTACATCGTCAGCCCAGCTGAGAGTCGTAGGTGTGACGAGACCTGCGGGACCGGCCATCTTCAGAACCTGCACGACGCTTATCTAGCACGCCCACCGAGGGACCCTCGAGTGAGTGCACCTAGGGTTTGAGAAGCCCTAACCCTGAGCGGCTCCAGCACCGAAGTCTGCCTCCCCAGCATCCACGAGATCTGCGTGGAGGCCCTTCTGCTCCTTGCTGCTCACCGCGTTGTCCGACCCCTCGCCAACCGGCTTGTGGCCCTCTTCACGACGCACCACGACAGTCCTTCATCACTGGTCTGGTTGCTCCAGACTGGCTCTTGCTCCCCTTCAACAGAGGAGTACCTCGGACCCTCCTGGTCCACTCCAGACGCCATCTTGACTCCACCGCGTGGGTTTGCCACTGCCAAGACCTGCTGCCCCACTCCTGGGCCCAGCATCATCGACAGCAGACACCTTCGTGGGACAGCTCGCCCTCCATCCTGGTCGCCGCCGCGCCTCCTGGTCCGAGGAACAGCCGAGTCCAACGTCATCCACTCACCTGGTCGAGGTGACTTCAGCCGGTACCTTCCTGGTACCCACACGATCGCTGGCTAGCGGTTGAGAACTGAGTCCCCTCTGCTTTCAGGTTTCCTTCATCACCGATCCAGGCTTGGATCTCGCTGAACATCGACACTGGTCGCCTGCCAGCAACTTCTTCTTTCAGGCTCCTGAGACTACAACGAGGACTCCCGACATCTTGCCGAACCTCACGCAGCCGCAGCCTCTGGGCTAGGTAACTCGAGCATTTCGGTGCTCCATCGCAGGTTCGCTCTACAAGTGTCCAGTTCCTTATTCGTTTAGTCCCACTGATCGGATCACTCCGGAATCAGTAACTCCAGACTCTAACCATTCGCATGTCACTGTTAGTGTAGATGGTTTCTCGTGCCCCTCGGGCATTTGTGTAAATTGTGCAACTGAAGTATTTTCATAAGAGTTTTGTAGTGTGCTTAGCTCTCTGACTCATAAAGAGCCAGGGTAGTCTTGTTATAAATAAATATCCTTTATTTTCATAACAACTTGTGTGGTGTCCTTTCACTTGGCGTTCAAGGGGTATATGTGATGGTAAACAGCTGGCTTAACACGCCCTCTAGAGTTTAGCCTAAAGACTGCTCGTGTCCATGCTACTAGGATAGCTGGTCTATAAGGTTGACGTACAACCAATCATCAATAAGGGTCGTTTGGAATGATACACAGTGATCACTAGAATAGTAAGCACTACATATCAGGCCAACTTCTCACAGGGTAGAGTAGCTTTCTTTTTTGCCTCCTTGCTGATTTATGGGGGCGAGGCTTCTCAGTACGCTGGACCAGGGTCGAGTTTCTAGTCCTCATATTAAATATTGAATGTTAAATGTTCAATGGTCGGGAGGGAGTATAGTGTAGTGAGGTCTGTGGCTCCCGAGGATTCTTTATTCTTAACTTTACTTCCTCCCTAGCCCCCGAACTCCCTTACATGACTGGAAGTCAAGGCACAGATCCACACGTCAGGGGGCTTACCTCGGGCGTTTTGAGACGGCCTCCGTTTCCAAAGGATGGTAGTAGCGGTGAACGAGGTGACCTGCAACCCACCAACGGCCGCTAGGTGTGTAGGGGGAGGGAGTGGGGAGCCAGCCAGTGAGTGGCGCCGGGGCTCGATTCCTGCGTGCTCCGAATCCGGGAGGGCGGTAGCAGCAGCCCGACGGGACACCGACGGCCCACCAACAGGGCCGACGCGGGCTTGTAATTTTAACTTTGATTTTGGTTTTTAGCAGTCTTGCTCTCGCCGCATGTACTTGGCTTGTACTCGGCGGCTTGTACTCGGCAGCAGCGGTCGTGAGTGCAGCTGGATGCGGCACGAACACTCAGGAAACCGGGTGCTGGGGGGTGTCCAACTGCCTGTCGAGCAATAGAGGGACAGTACCTCAAACGCTGAGCTGTTATGCAGGGCTGATGTTGCTCTGGCAGGTTCCAGGCATATCGGGTCTGTCAGGTCTAAGCTCTCTCCAAAGCTCCAAAGCTCTCAGCTCTCAGCGTTCTCCCGCGGCACCTGAAGCTCGTGACTCGCGGTGGCCTGGCCCCCCCGCGGCGCTGCGCGGCTCACCGGGGCTCACCAGGGCTTCCTGCAGCCTCCTGCGGCTCTTGATGCGGCTCCGGTTCGGCTCCTAGTTCGCGGAGCACGGAGCGGAGCACGGTTCTATTCCGCTGCTGCTTGCTGACTGCCGCTGCTCTCCAGCGCTCACACAAGGTCACTCGCAAGCCTGATGATGGCTCAGTTGATGGTGTGGTCTTTTCTGACAGCCTCACTGAACATCAGCAACAGGACTGCAGACAAGTTCTGCAATCCTACAGACATATGTTCTCTCTGACCCCAAGTCAGACAAACTGGTGCACCCATGAGGTGGACACTGGTGACTGCATAAAAGTTGAGGTACAAAAGATGTTGGAGCTGGGAGTCATTGAACCTTCAGAGAGCCCTTGGGCTAGTCCTGTAGTACTTGTGCCAAAACCTCACACCCAAGATGGTAAGAGAGAGATGAGGTTTTGCGTAGACTACAGAGGTCTCAATGCTGTCACTAGGACAGATGCCCACCCAATACCTAGGGCAGATGAGCTCATTGACAGATTGGCAGCTGCCAAGTTTTTGAGCACATTTGACCTGGCAGCAGGCTACTGGCAAATCAGACTAGCTGAAGATGCAAAGGCCAAAACTGCTTTCTCGACCCCAGGAGGACATTATCAATTTGTGGTAATGCCCTTTGGTTTGAAGAATGCACCTGCCACTTTCCAAAGGTTGGTGAATCAAGTCCTTACAGGCCTGGATGACTACTGTGCAGCTTATCTTGATGATATTGCTGTCTTTAGCTCCACCTGGGAGGATCACCTGGTCCACCTGAGGAATGTTTTAGAGGCCCTGCAAAAGGCAGGCCTCACAATCAAGGCCACTAAGTGCCAGATAGGGCAGCGCAAGTTTGTATACCTGGGCCACCTAGTTGGTGGGGGTCAGGTTCAACCACTGGAGAGCAAGATCCAGACCATAAAGAACTGGACTCCTCCAACTACCCAGACTCAGGTCAGAGCTTTCTTGGGCCTGACGAACAAGTTACTTACCTTCGGTAACGCTTTTTCTGGTGGATACAGTATCTGCCTGTGGATTCCTCACCTTGTGAATATCCCCTGCGCCAGCAACATTCGGAAACTTTTGTAGCAGTCCACGCCGATGGGGTCGACGACGACGTCACAGAGACACGACTCCGCTCGCGACTCCACTGACGTCACCGGCTCCATAAGAAGACCTCATCGGCGTGATGACATCAGTTCAGCCCCTTTTTTCCGTGCCTTCGAGGCACACGGACGGACTGACAGCAATATATATACACAGTATACACAGTACACAATATGCATATCAACACACCCAGTGTGGAAAATAAATAACAAAGCACAAGAAATAACATAATGCCTTTGACAGTGATAAACACATTTGAAACCCATCAATAGAATTACAGGCATAGAATTACAGGTATAGAAGGATGGACAACGGGGAGGCGGGTGGGTCAGTGAGGAATCCACAGGCAGATACTGTATCCACCAGAAAAAGCGTTACCGAAGGTAAGTAACTTGTTCTTCTGATGGATACATCTGCCAGTGGATTCCTCACCTTGTGAATAGATTCCACAGCAGTCCCCACTCCCGGAGGAGGGTGTCCACCCTTCTATACCAGAAAATCCTGAAGGACGGAACGAGCAAAGTGTCCGTCCCTCCTCACCTCGGTGTCTAAGCAATAATGTTTTGCAAAGGTGTGGAGGGAGGCCCAAGTTGCCGCCCTACAAATGTCCTCCACCGGAACACCCCTAGTTAAGGCAGATGTGGAAGACTTTGCTCTGGTAGAATGAGCCCTCAAACCCTCCGGAGGCTCCTTACCAGCTAGGGAGTAGCATATCTTGATGCACAAGACAATCCACCTGGAAAGGGTGCGCTTGTGCACCGCTCAACCTTTCCTGCAGCCAGCAAAGCCCACAAAGAGCTGGTCATCAATCCTGGAGTCCCTTGTCCTGTCCAGGTAGAAGCTCACCGCCCTCTTAGGGTCCAAGCGGTGAAGTCACTCCTCCTCCTTGGAAGGGTGAGGGGGAGGATAGAAAGAAGGAAGGGTAATGGACTGCCCCAAATGGAAGGGAGTTACCACCTTAGGCAAAAACGCAGCCCTGGTCCTGAGTACCATTCGTTCAGCATGAATGGTCAAGAATGGGGGTTTTGAACTTAGAGCTTGAAGCTCACTTACCCTCCTTGCCGAGGTGATTGCAACGAGGAAAACTGTCTTAAAGGACAACAGCCTCAAGGGACACTTGTGTAAGGGCTCGAAGGGAGAACCCATAAGATAGGTTAGTACAAGGTTTAAGTCCCATTGAGGCACAATAAAGGGAGTAGGAGGAAACTTGTTTGTAAGGCCCTTTATAAAACGAAGAACAATAGGTGACTTGAACAGCGACGGCTGATCCGGCAAACAAAGGAAAGCCGAGAGAGCCGATAAATATCCGTTCACAGTAGCCACAGCAAAGCCTTGCTGAGCAAGAGAAAGGGCAAACTGTAGAATATTAGACAGACAAGCCTTCAAGGGATCAATGGACCTCTCTCCACACCAGAGAACAAATTTAGACCACCTATATGAATAAATAGATTTTGTGGAGTGTCGCCTGGCCGATAAAATAACATCCACCACATCCGGCGGGAGAGAGAAAGAATTCAGGTTGCCCCGTTCAATCTCCAGGCATGAAGGTGTAAGCTCTGGAGGTGGGGGTGTAGAACCTGCCCCTCCGACTGCGAGAGGAGGTCTGCCCTCAGAGGGAGACGGAGCGGAGGGCACGAGGAGAGGTGGAGAAGATCCGTGTACCACACCCTTCTTGGCCAATCCGGGGTGATCAATATGACTTGGGCCCGGTCTTGGCGAATCTTCCTCAGAACCTGAGGAATCAAGGGTATGGGAGGAAACGCGTAAAGGAGTCGTGAGCCCCAACTCAGCTGAAACGCGTCCCCCAACGCTCCCTGCACCGGATACTGGAGACTGCAGAACGACGGGCAATGCGCATTCTCGCGGGTGGCAAACAGGTCCACCCGAGTGGTTCCCCACGTCCGAAAGACGTGACGAACCACCTCCGGATGGAGCCTCCACTCGTGATCGGCGGAGAACTGCCGACTGAGACTGTCCGCACGCACGTTCAGCACCCCGGCCAGATGATTTGCCATCAGACAAATCCGATGGTCCTGAGCCCAGGACAATAGACGCAGGGCCTCTCTGCAGAGACAAAGAGACCCCACTCCTCCCTGTTTGTTTATATACCACATCGCGGTAGTGTTGTCCGTCAGGACTTGAACAGACTGACCGCGAAGGGAAGGGAGGAAGGCCTTGACCGCCAAACGTATCGCCCGCAATTCCAGAAGGTTGATGTGAAGCAACCTTTCCTCTGGAGACCAAAGACCCTTGATCTCCAGATCCCCCAGATGAGCACCCCACCCTAAAGTGGATGCATCCGTTATCACTGTGGCCACTGATGGAGGAAGATGAAAGGGCTTTCCTTGAGACAGATTGCCCTCCATGCCCCACCAAGATAGATCCACCGCAGCTTCTCTGGAGATCCTCACAGACTCCCTGAGATCTCCCTTGTGCTGATACCACTGCCTGCGGAGGCACCACTGGAGCGCCCTCATGTGCCAGCGTGCATGGTTGACCAACAGAATGCAAGAAGCAAACAGACTGAGCAGGCGAAGGACCTTCAGAACCGGAACAACCGCTCTGTTGTAAAATAAAGGAATGATTTCCTGTATGTCGAGAATCCTTTGAGGAGGAGGGAATGCTCGACAAACAGTAGTGTCCAGTACCGCACCTATGAACAGGTTGCACTGAGAGGGCACCAGGTGAGATTTGGGCATGTTTATCGAAAAACCCAAGTTGTACAACAGTTGAGTTTTATCCCGCAGATGATGCAGCACCTTCTCTGGAGACTCCGCTTTGATCAGCCAGTCGTCCAGATAGGGGAAAACTGAGATCCCTGACCTTCGGAGATGGGCTGCCACCACTGCCATCACCTTCGTGAAGACCCGAGGTGCAGAAGTAAGACCAAACGGGTGGCCCGCAAACTGATAATGTTGCGACCCTACCGTGAAACGGAGATACTTTCTGTGCGACTTCAGGATTGGGATGTGAAAATACGCATCCTGCAAGTCGATGGACACCATCCAGTCCTCCTGATTCAGCGCTTGAAGAACCTGAGCAAGGGTGAGCATCTTGAACTTCTCTTGTTTTAGATATAGATTCAAGATCCTGAGGTTCAATATCGGACGCAATCTGCCGTCCTTTTTCGGAATCAGGAAATACCGGGAGTAGCATCCCTGACCCCTCTCCTGCTCTGGAACCACCTCTATCGCACCGTTCTGAAACAACTTCAGGACTTCCTCCTGCAGGAGAAGACGGTGGTCCTCCGAGCAAACCCCTTGGCAAGGAGGGTAATTTGGAGGGAATTTCCGAAAGGGAAGGGCATACCCATTTTCTACAAGATCTAGAACCCAGAGATCTGTAGTTACAGATTCCCAATCTTGTAGAAAATGGGTAAGCCAGCCCCCCACAGGACCAGCATGATCCGGAATGGCGGATCTAGGGCTGTTTTGCGGTGGTGGGAGGGGCTCAGAAAGAGGAAGAGGAGGAGGAGAGCTGACGGCCACGTGTGCGACCCCTGATTCTTCCTCTGTAACCTCTCGATGAGGAACCTTGCTGCTGCTGCTGTTGCTGCTGCTGAGTCTGCCTATAGGTTCGAAAAGATGTTCTTCCAAAACCTCTGTACCTCTTAAAAGACCCTCTCGACTGAGACTGAAGTCCCAAAGATTTAGCAGTTGCCTTGCTCTCTTTGAATCTTTCCAGAGCAGCATCTGCCTTTTTCCCAAACAGGCCAGACCCATCAAACGGTAGATCCAATAAGGTTGATTGCACATCTTGAGAGAACTCCGAAGTTCTCAACCAAGCACTTCTTCTAGTTGAAACAGACGACCCCATGATCCTTGCAACAGAATCTGCAGTGTCCAGCCCACTTTGGATCACTTGCCGCGCAGCCGCCTGAGCATCAGCCAAGAAGTCGTTAAAACCAGATCTATCCTCATCAGGTAGTTTCGGCACCAGTTTCTTAGCCGAATCCATCAGCGCGTGTACATAGCGTCCCAAAAGACATGTGGCGTTAGTCAATTTCAAAGCCACGCTGGCTGATGAAAACACCTTCTTTGCCGATTGGTCCAGCCTTTTTGCCTCTCTGTCCCCAGGGACCTGTGGAAAAGCTCCTTTAGACTTCCCAGAACAAGCCACCTGAATTACCAGGCTCTCAGGCGATCGATGAGACGACAAAAATTCTGGATCCCCTGGGGCCGCTCTGTATCTCCTAGCAATCGTCTTAGAGACCGCAGGAGCAGAAAAAGGTTTGCGCCACACCTCCAACACAGGTTCCACAATGGCCTCATTAAAGGGAAGCAAAGGCTCTTATACCGCTGTAGGAGAATGCAACACTTCAGTCAAAATGTTCGACTTAAACTCCGTTGTTGGAAGTTGGAGATCAAGCAACTCCGCAGCTCTCCTTATGACTGCATGGTAGGGTGCAACGTCCTTGGATTTCTTATCTGATGGCGGAGTAATCTCCCACTCAGGAGACAGGTCCAAGCCACTAGCCTCCTTAAGCCCGTCAAAAACCTTATCCGACTCCACCAATTCTCCATCTTCCGCTTCCTCCTGAAGGTATCTCTGCTCCTCAATAATCCTCTGAGTCTCCCTTCTGGAGCGAATTCGAATCCTCGGCGTCGGGGGCGCCGTAATCGACTCCGACGGTGCCGGCGTCGACCGTGGATCCGGCGGAGCCATCGGCGTCGAACGAGGTCGAGCCGGAGCCGGCGAGGATGGAAGCGGCGTCGGCGTTCTCGGAGCCGGAGGATTCCAAGACGGCGTCGCTGGATAAAATGGATAGAAAGGGGCCTGAGGATACACTTGCGGCACCCCTAAGTTAAATGCCAAAGGACCCGTTGGACCCGCAGGTGCACCAGGGACATACATGGCACGAGCAAATACACCATACAATGCATTTAAGTAATGCGAGGGGTCCTGACCTGGCCCAGGGAAGGCAGGATACTGGCCAGGCCCCACCGGACTTGGGCCAACCGGCGCCGACGGTGGAGTCAACGGCGTCGCAGGCTCACCCGGGGCTTGAAGATCTTCCGGGGCCAGAGATGGAGCCGGAGACGGAACCGAAGCCGGAGATGGAACCGGCGTCGGAGTCCGGGCTGGAACTGGCGAAGCCGGAGACAAAGAGACCACCGGAGATGAAGGACCAGCAGGCGAACCCGGCACAGGAGAAGGAGAAATAGAGTCCCTTCGACGCCGAGCAGGTGACTTCGGCTTTGGCGCCGTGCTCTTATCTGAATGGTGCCGAGAGGAGTGTCTTCTCTTTTTCTTGTGCTTCTTAGCTCGAGAAGCATGCCCCGAAGTCGACTTCGACGCCGACCTCGAATTCGATCGAGATCTCGATCTCGATCTCCTTCTCCCTCTCTTGTCCTTCTTCATTCTGGCAATAAAGAGCTTTGCCTCCCGTTCCTTCAGAGCCTTCGTGCTCATCTTACGGCAGCTGGTCCAGCCATCCACGTCGTGGTCCGAGGATAAACACCACACACAGTCCTCATGTGGGTCAGTGATGGACATATGCTTGCCACACTCCTGGCAAGGCTTAAACCCAGACTTCTTTGTCGACATCTTCAAAGAAGACAGGAAAAACAACAAAAATACACAAAGTATCAACGACGCTAACAACAGCGATTCCCGAAATCCGTTGGCTTCGACGGCGCGGAAAAAAGGGAACTGACGTCATCACGCCGACGAGGTCTTCTTATGGAGCCGGTGACGTTAGTGGAGTCGCGAGCGGAACCGTGACGTCGTCGTCGACCCCATCGGCGTGGACTGCTACAAAAGTTTCCGAATGTTGCTGGCGCAGGGAATATTCACAAGGTGAGGAATCCACTGGCAGATGTATCCATCAGAATGGGTACTACAGAAAGTTTGTTAAGAACTATGGGTCAATTGTGACACCACTTAATGACTTGACCTCTAAGAAGATGCCAAAGAAAGTTCAGTGGACAGTGAGCTGTCAAAAAGCATTTGATGACGTGAAGCAGGCCATGTGCAGTGCACCTATTCTGAAAAGTCCAGACTACTCCAAAGAGTTCATAGTCCATGTAGGAGAGTAGGGTTTGCTTTCTATGTTCACCCCCACATTTTGCTTTTGCTTTACTGGTTTTCGACTTAGATGTGGCTGTGGGCCTGCTAATCAGACCCACAGCCCTGCTGTTCTCTCTCTAAATTGATACTATGTGCTTTAGGTGCATAACCCATTTGGATAGGATCACCTTATTGGCCCCTGTACAGTGTACCTTAGGTACCCAGGGCATGGGTGTACTCTAGGCCTACCAGGGGCTGCAGCATGTATTATGCCACCCCTGGCCTGGCCTTCCATTATGACACAACTGGCTGATCACTCAGCTGGGGCAAGGTCGTGTAATCACTCCTTGCTTAGGTGTAGTATTCCTATACCTAACTTACATATAGACACATGTGTACCTATCAGCCACTCCTATGGCAGGCCTTAACAATCCTGGAGGCAGAGTGCTTGGTAACATGTGAGATGGTGCTCTAGCATGAGCTGAGCCTGTCTGCAGCCTTCGGAACCATGTCCTTATAGCTGTTCTATGATATAGCCTACCATATACTCTTAAAGTGCCTTATAATCTTAAACGGTTATGGTAACTATGGTTTGGCTTTATCAAAACATGTCGTGTAAGGTGTCTAACACTTTGGAATAATACCCCCATCCCATTTCTGGGGATGAGGATATTATCCCTCCCTTCTAGAGGGAGAAGACATGTTGTAACCTACTTACCCGGTTAAAGTTAACCAGAGCCCCAGCATCACAAAATGGATGCTGCTGCCACAGACACGAGTCTGACCTCCTGCTGCTGGGAGTGATCCCGGCAAGGGAGGCTTGGACAATAGGTTTCTTGCCTTGGGAGGTGCGAGCACCACCCCGGACAGGCCTTAGTGTATTGGGGCAGGGAGGGATGAAAAGAATGAGACATGCCTGGGGCACACAAGGTGTCCCGTGCATAGTCCAGTTCAAACCGGTGCTGGGGCACTCCAGCCCCAGTCCTGGCGCGAAACTGGACAAAGGGAAGGGGGTGTAACCACCCCCCTCCCAGGTCCCACCTGTGAGAAGTTGGCCTGATGTATGATGTCACTAGTTCTAGTGTACACCTTATATCAGTCCAAATACCCTTATGGTGATTGGTTGTAAAGTCAACCTTATAGACCAGCTATCCTAGTGGTAGCATGGACAAGAGCAGTCTTAGGCTAAACTCTGAATGGCATGTGAAGCCAGCTGTGATACCATATATAATCCCTTGAATACCAAATGAAAGGACACCACAACAGATATATATATAAAATAAAGTGTATTTATTCTAGTCAAACCCTCAGCACTCTTTATGAGATTAGAGGCAAGTACAACACAGTCTTATTTAAGCATACATTAAGTCACACAGGTAAGTAATACAGTTAGGCCCTAGGGGCCACGCAAACCATATACAAAGTAAGTGGTATAAGGACCACTGTCACGGAAATAGAATAGGCCTAGGCCTAGGGAATCGCTGGGGCTACACTATACTACCAAAGGTTAGGAAGTGGGAGGCCCACGGGATTCGTGTGCAGAGTGGAAACACTCACGCTTAATGCGTAAAAGTCAATAGCAATAGTACAGTTTAGAAATCGATAGATTTAGGACACTTCCGGAGTAGGTAGGAAGTCGAGACTGGAAAACTAGACACTAGGATAGTCACTATCCTGATGAGCACCGGAGTACCCAAGTTACCTAGCCCACAGGCTGCGGGTGCATAGGGGTGAAGTTGCGTCGGTTTTCGTCGTTGACTCCTATGGATGCCTGAAGAAAGACGCTGACAGGCAGTCAGTGAAGAGTGTCCGGTGGATCCCAAGGCTGGGATCAAGAAGAGAGGAGACCTGCAAGCAGAAGGGACAGAGTCAAGGTCACTAGCCAGTGACCACGTGGAACCAGGAAGGAACCAGGCGATGTCGTGAAGATTGCAGGTGAAGGTGAAGCTTGTCGCTGCAGCCAGGAGGACCAGGAAGCGTCGAGGATGACCAGGACCAGGAGGCGAGCTGTCCCACGAAGGCTCTTGCTGTCGGCGGCGTCAAAGTTGGACTAGGACTCACCAAGCCTTGGCAAGCGGAACCCACGCAGAACGGAGGACTTGCTTCTGGTGCAGACCAGGAAGGTCTGGGATGCTTCTCTTTTTCAAATGAGCAGGAGCCAGTCTGGAGGAGCCAAACCAGCGAGGAAGATTTCAGGGTGCGTCGTCACAAAGGCCACTAGCCAGCGGGCAAGCAACCGGACAGACGCGGCAAGCAGGAAAATGCTGAAGGGCCCCACGCAGAACTCGGGGAGTGTGGGGGGCTGATCTTCGGTGCAGATGGTGCTTGGGGTTGGGGCTTCTCAATCCCCGGTGCACAACTTCGAGGGTGCCTCAGAAGCTGCGCTTGAAGATACTAGCCACTTTTCCCAGGTAGCCGGTCCCACGTCGCTCGTCGCCTCCACGGATCTCAGCTCTGCTGTGGATGTGGATCAGGGTCGGAGAAGTCTGGGAGTCAAGGCTCTGGTCGGGCTCTGCAGTCGGTTCCTCGTAGAACTTGTGCAAAGCAAAGGGTAGTCTCTTGATGGTGCCTGTTTGCACAGGGTAGCCACTCCTTGGCCACAAGGGAGATTCTTCAGTCTTCTTCTTTCGTCGAATGTCGAAGTTCCAGAGTTTCTGTTCAAGTTTGCAGGTTCAGGATAATCTAAAGTCTTGAGGCCCAACTCCCACTCTTATACTAATCTGGGGGGCTGGGATACCTGCCTGGTCACGCCTTATGGGTGGGACCTGGGAGGGGGTGATTACACCCACTTCCCTTTGTCCAGTTTCGCGCCAGAGCTGGGGCTGGAGGGCCCCAGCGCCGGTTTGAACTGGACTATGCAAGGAACACCTTGTGTGCCCCAGGCATGTCTCATTCCTTTCAGCCCACCCTGCCCCAATACACTAAAGGCTGTCTGGGGAGGTGCTAGCACCTCCCCAAGCAGGAAACCTATTGTCCAGGCCTCCCTGGCTGGGATCACTCCCAGCAGCAGGAGGTCAGACTTGTGTCGTGGCAGCAGCATCCATTTTGTGATGCTGAGGCTTTGGTCAGAGGCCAACAGTGAAGTATGATTTTAACATGTCTTTCCCTCTAGAAGGGGGGAATAATATCCTCATGTCCAGAAATGGTATGGGGGTATTATTCCACAGTGGTAGACACCTTACACGACATGTTTCGATAAAGCCAAACCATAGTTACCATAACCGTTTAAGATTATAAGGCACTTTAAGAGTATATGGTAGGCTATATCATAGAACAGCTATAAGGACATGGTTCCGAAAGCTGCAGACAGGCTCAGCTCATGCTAGAGCACCATCTCACATGTTACCAAGCACTCTGCCTCCAGGATTGTTAAGGCCTGCCATAGGAGTGACTGATAGGTACACATGTGTCTATATATAAGGGTAGATATAGGCATACTATATCTAAGCAAGGGGTGATTACACGACCTTGCCCCAGCTGAGTGATCAGCCAGTTGTGTCTGATTGGAAGGCCAGACCAGGGGTGGCATAATACATGCTGCAGCCCCTGGGAGGCCTAGGGTACACCTATGCCCTGGGTACCTAGGGTACACTGTACAGGGTCCAATAAGGTGATCCTTACCAATTGGTTATGTACCTAGGGTACATGGAGTCCATTTTAAAGAGAGAGCAGACAGCCTGAGACCCTGAATGGCAGGATCTCAGGCCAACTAAGTCGAAAAACCAGCTAGACACTAGGCAAAAAGTTGGGGGTAACCATAGTCAGATATCCACCTTCCTACACCACCCTTAAGGCGTGACCTAGCAGGTAACCCAGCCCCCCAGATTTGGATAAGAGTGGTAGCTGGGCCCCAGGAGATTAGATTATCCTGAACCTGCAACTTGAACAGAAACTCTGGACCTTCGACATTCGACGAAAGAAGAAGACTGAAGAATCTCCCTTGTGGCCAAGGAGTGGCTACCCTGTGCAAACAGGCACCATCAAGATACTACCCTTTGCTTTGCTGAAGTTCTACGAGGGACCGACTGCAGAGCCCGACCAGAGCCTTGACTTCCAGACTTCTCCGACCCTGATCCACATCCACAGCCGAGCTGAGATCCGTGGAGGTGACGAGAGACGTGGGACCGGCTACCTGGGAAAAGTGGCTAGTATCTTCCAGCGCAGCTTCTGAGGCACCCACGAAGTTGTGCACCGGGGATTGAGAAGCCCCAACCCCAAGCACCATCTGCACCGAAGATCAGCCCCCCACACTCCACGAGTCCTGCGTGGGACCCTTCTGCATTTTCCTGCTTGCCACGTCTGTCCGGTTGCTTGCCCGTTGGCTAGCGGCCTTTGTGACGACACACCTTGAAATCTTCACTGCTGGTTTGGCTCCTCCAGACTGGCTCCCGTTTCTTTGCAAAAGAGAAGCACCCCAGACCTTCCTGGTCTGCACCAGAAGCAAGTCCTCCGTTCTTCGTGGGTTCCGCTTGCCAAGGCTTGGTAAGTCCTAGTTCGACTTCGACGCCGCCGACAGCAAGAGCCTTCGTGGGACAGCTCGCCTCCTGGTACTGGTC
The DNA here is from genome assembly GCF_964204655.1 of Triturus cristatus. NCBI lineage: Eukaryota > Metazoa > Chordata > Amphibia > Caudata > Salamandridae > Triturus > Triturus cristatus. The sequence continues at coordinate 1,166,692,082 of NC_140591.1, read as the reverse complement.
GCCCTCGACGTCTCCTGGTACCCGTGGCTGCAGCGACAAGCTTCACCTTTCACCTGCACTCTTCACGACATCGCCTGGTTCCTTCCTGGTTCCACGTGGTCACTGGTTAGTGACCTTGACTCCTTGTCCCTTCTGCTTGCAGGTATCCTCTCTTCTTGATCCCAGCCTTGGGATCCACCGGACACTCTTCACTGACTGCCTGTCAGCAACTTTCCTTCAGGCATCAATAGAAGTCCACGGCGAAACCCGACGCAAGTTCACACCTATGCACCCGCAGTCCGTGGGCTAGGTAACTTGGGTACTTCGGTGCTCACAAGGGTAGTGACTATCCTAGGGTCTAGTTTCCGAGTCTCGACTCTCTAGCTGCTTCAGAAGTGTCCTTAAACTGTTAATTTCTAACTGCTAGTAATTCTATCGACTTTTACGCATTACGCGTGAGTGTTTCCACTCTGCACCTGAATCGCGTGGGCCTTCCACTTCCTAACTGTTGCTAGTGTAGTGTAGCCCCAGCGATTCCCTAGGCCTAGGCCTATCCTATTTCCGTGACAGTGGTCCTTATACCACTTCTTTAGTATATGGTTTGCGTGGCCCCTAGGGCCTAACTGTATTACTTACCTGTGTGACTTAATGTATGCTTGAATAAGACTGTGTTGTACTTACCTCTAATCTCATAAAGAGTGCTGAGGGTTTGACTAGAATAAATACACTTTATTTTATATATATATCTGTTGTGGTGTCCTTTCATTTGGTATTCAAGGGATTATATATGGTATCACAGCTGGCTTCACATGCCATTCAGAGTTTGGCCTAAGACTGCTCTTGTCCATGCTACCACTAGGATAGCTGGTCTATAAGGTTGACTTTACAACTAATCACCATAAGGGTTGTTTGGACTGATATAAGGTGTACACTAGAACTAGTGACATCATACATCAGGCCAACTTCTCACAGTCCAGACATATGCTTCTGAGTTGGGTGTGGGAGCTGTTCTTTCACAACTGAATATAGATGGTCAAGACCAGCCCATTGCTTTTATTAGTAGAAGGCTGACCCCTAGAGAGAAACGTTGGTCAGCTATTGAGAGGGAGGCCTTTGCTGTGGTTTGGGCCCTGAAGAAGCTGAGGCCATACTTGTTTGGAACTCACTTCAAAATAAATTCAGACAGACCATAAGCCCCTCTTGTGGCTAAATCAGATGAAGGGTGACAATACCAAACTTCTTAGGTGGTCCATATCCCTACAGGGGATGGACTTCACAGTGGAACATAGACCTGGGACTGACCATGCCAATGCAGATGGACTCTCCAGATATTTCCACTTAGAACATGAAGACTCAACTGGTCAAGGTTAGTTTAATGTCCCTAAGTTGGGGGGGGGGGGGGTTGTGTAGGAGAGTAGGGTCTGCTTTCTATGTTCACCCCAACTTTTTGCTTTTGCTTCACTGGTTTTCGACTTAGATGTGGCTGTGGGCCTGCCAATCAGACCCACAGCCCTGCTGTTGTCTCTCTAAATCTATGCAATGTACTTTAGAAGCATAACCCAATTGGTTAGGATCACCTTATTGGCCCCTGTACAGTGTACCTTAGGTACCCAGGGCATAGGTGTACCCTAGGCCTACCAGGGGCTGCAGCATGTATTATGCCACCCCTCGCCTGGCCTTCCATTATGACACAACTGGCTGATCACTCAGCTGGGGCAAGGTCGTGTAATCACTCCTTGCTTAGGTGTAGTATTCCTATACCTACCTTGGATATAGACACATGTGTACCTATCAGCCACTCCTATGGCAGGCCTTAACAATCCTGGAGGCAAAGTGCTTGGTAACATGTGAGATGGTGCTCTAGCATGAGCTGAGCCTGTCTGCAGCTTTCGGAACCATGTCCTTATAGCTGTTCTATGATATAGCCTACCATATACTCTTAAAGTGCCTTATAATCTTAAACGGTTATGGTAACTATGGTTTGGCTTTATCAAAACATGTTGTGTAAGGTGTCTAACACTTTGGAATAATACCCCCATACCATTTCTGGCAATGAGGATATTATTCCTCCCTTCTAGAGGGAGAAGACATGTTGTAACCTACTTACCCGGTTAAAGTTAACGAGACCCCCAGCATCACAAAATGGATGCTGCTGCCACAGACACAAGTCTGACCTCCTGCTGCTGGGAGTCCTTCCAGCGAGAGAGGCTTGGACAATAGGTTTCCTGCCTTGGGAGGTGCGAGCACCACCCTAGACAGGATTTAGTGTATTGGGGCAGGGAGGGTTGAATGAAACTAGACACTGCCTGGGGCACACAAGGTGTCCCATGCATAGTCCAGTTCAAACCGGCGCTGGGGCACTCCAGCCCCAGCTCTGGCGTGAAACTGGACAAAGGAAAGGGGGTGTAACCACTCCCCTTCCTGGTCCCACCCATAGGAGGGACCTTGCAGGTAGCCCAGCCCACTAGCCTAGTATATCAGAAGGTAGCTGAGCCCTGCTAAATTAGATTAACCTGAATCTGCAACTTGTACAGAAACTCTGGACCTTCGACATTCGACCTCAGGAAGAAGACTGAAGAAATCTCCCTTGTGGCCAAGGAGTGACCACCGTGGGCAACCAGGCACCATCCAGCGACCGCTGCTTTGCTTTGCGACAGATCCTACGAGGGACGACTGCAGAGACTGACCAGCACCAAGACTTCCAGACACCTCTGACCCAGATCCACATCTCCAGCGAAGCTGAGACCCGTGGAGGCGACGAGGGACGTGGGACCGGCGACTTGGGAAAGTGGCTAGTACCTGACTAGCGCGACTTCCGAGGCTCCCTCGAGGCTGTGCTTGGGGAATTGAGAAGCCCCCATCCCGAGGACCATCTGCAACGAAGATCAGCTCCCCACACTTCACGTGTTCTGTGTGGGGCCCTTCTGCACCTGAGTTGCTCGACATGTTGTCCGGTTGCTGGCCCGTTGTCTAGTGACTTCTGCGACGACAAACCTTTGTTTTCAACTTGCTGGTCCGGCTCCTCCAGACTGGCACCCACTCCTCTGTGAAAGAGAAGCACCCCAGACCTTCCTGGTCTGCACCAGAAGCAAGTCCTCCATCCTGCGTGGGTTCCGCTTGCCAAGGCTTGTTGGGTCCTGACTCGACTTCGACGCCGCCGACAGCAAGAGCCTTTGTGGGACAGCTCACCTCCTGGTCCTGGTCATCCTCGACAACTCCTGGTACCCGTGGCTGCTGCGACAAGCTTCACCTCTTCACCTGCATCTTCACGACATCGCCTGGTTCCTTCCTGGTTCCTTCCCGGCTCCTGGCTGGTGACCTAGACTCAGTCCCTTCTGCTTGCAGGATCCTTCCTTCTTGATCCCCTCCTTGGGATCCACTGGACACTCTTAACTGACTGCCTGTCAGCAACTTTCCTTCAGGCATCCATAGGAGTCGACGACGAAACCCGATGCAAGTTCACACTTATGCACCCGCAGCCCGTGGGCTAGGTAACTTGAACATTTTGGTGCTCACAAGGGTATTGACTATCCAAGGGTCTAGTTTCCGAGTCTCGACTTCCTAGCTATACCAGAAGTGTCCTAAAACTGCTAATTTCTAATAACTTGCATTTCTATCGACTTTTACGCATTGCGCGTGAGTGTTTCCACTCTGCACCTGAATCCCGTGGGCCTCCCACTTCCTAACCTTTGGTAGTATAGTGTAGCCCCAGCGATTCCCCAGGCCATGGCCTATCCTGTATTCGTGACAGTGGTTCTTATACCATTTACTTAGTATATGGTTTGCGTGGCCCCTAGGGCCTAACTGTATTACTTACCTGTGTGACTTAATGTATGCTTAATTAAGACTGTGTTGTACTTACCTCGAATCTCATAAAGAGTGCTGAGGGTTTGACTAGAATAAATACATTCTATTTTTTATATATATCTGTTGTGGTGTCCTTTCATTTGGTATTCAAGGGATTACATATGGTATAACAGCTGGCTTCACATGCCATTCAGAGTTTAGCCTAAGACTGCTCTTGTCCATGCTACCACTAGGATAGCTGGTCTATAAGGTTGACTTTACAACCAATCACCATAAGGGTTGTTTGGACTGATACAGGGTGTACACTAGAATTAGTGACATCATATATCAGGCCAACTTCTCACATTGAAGATTCAACAGTAAGAAATAGAGGACTAAGCAACAATGCTATGGACCTTGTACCTCTTGAGACCCAAATAACAGTTCGTCCAGATACACATGTTTACAATGAAGTAACAAGTGATCAACTAGTTCCAGCAATTTCATCAAATATGGATGCAATTCCAATCATTGACAGAACTGCTTCTGGCTATTTCATGAACTTTGATACATTTTCTGAGGATCCCAGGAAGCCTGAAACAACGCCAGTACAAAGAACTTTCAAAGAACAAGCAACAGTCTTTTTTCGTCTACTGAAAAAGACTTAGCTGGTTGCACCTTGGATTGAACTATGGATTGTTTTGGGAATATTCTTCTTTCTACTTTGGTTAGCTCTGGTAATAACTCTGGGTATGCTGATTAATGGAAGATATATTCAAATGGACACAGCAAGTAAAAGAGTGAACTTACTTCTCCAGCCACACAAATCATCCCATCGTGAAGCAAGAATCTTGTCAGCAGTGAACATCGCAGCGATTCCTATACCAGATGGTATAGTTTGGGACAAAACCGAATATGACATTTTTGGTCCGTCGGAGCTTTAGAAGATTCCACATTTATTTAAAATTTCATTAACTGACTTTATTACCTCCAGTACCTTTTCTGATGATTGGGACTTCGAGACTGTTAATAATATGATGTCTGATCTAGAGATGTCAACTGCATTTACTAATAATTAATATTGACAAGGTTCATCAGACTATGAACAACTGTATTGTTATAACCACTATGGTCATCATTCCTTGCATAAATCTGCATCACCTAGAAATATATGTATGTATAACCAATGGTAACATTGTTCTACACCACCAAAGGGTAGCTTGAAAAAATTTGCAATGAAATTTCCTTATTTTTCCGGGTTTAATATCTCGAATGTAGAGACATTTTACTTTAAGAATGTCAATAAGACAGGAATGAAAAGTATATTAACGCATACCAAACAGATTTATTCTACAGCCTTTATTGCCCAACTGTCTAGACAGGGTTACGACTTTTGGAAAGACAACATTGAGCCAAAACTGTCTGGGGTACTAAAGATTGGCAAGTACAGGGAATAGAAGCTTTGTTTAGAGCCTGTATCATCCCTGGGCAAATTATGTTTTTGAACGACACTGTCCAACAAACATTATGCATTGGAATAGCCAAGATAAAAGACATGAACACTCCGTCTATACCTGCACCTACAAGTGAAATCACTACACAGGGGGAGGTCGACGTACATACTATTTTGAAAAATAACAGAACAGATCCTGAATGAAAAAAATGGTCGCTCTGGCCCTTAGACACAAACAACTGTCAAGATAGATTTCTGAACAAGACACAAGGTTTTACTAACCCTGTTCATTGGTTGGGTAAAGAATACATCAAGACATCCTGGGATTTACTTTACACACATAGATGTTGGAGTGGGGGACGTGAAGTGTTTCTTAGCGGTGAAAACTGTGAACACGCACTAAGCGGTTCTCTCCTTTGTCAGGGTATTAACTTACATGGGGCCTGAGACGGTTCCATGACAAACTTATCCTGCCACTGCACGGTTCACCGGCAGCAGTGATTAATCCAATCTTTGGTCAACTTTCAAATGGGAGTTACATTATGTTGAATGATCACAGCTGCTGTGGCATGCTGCCAGGTATCCCATATCTAGTAACGGTTACATCCAGGGTCACTTGCTGTATGCAAGTCTTGTTTCCACAAATAGACATAGTCAGGGAGTCGCCTTTATGGCCTACACTGAATATCTCTTCTATACAAATTGATACTCTAAGCAGAATGAAAGCCATTCTTTTGCAAAAAACTGTGCCTTTGACCTCTGCCAAAGAAACCTATGATCTCCAAGTCGCAAGGACTTCTGCGGAGATACATACCCTTTTCTATACAAACTGCCCTGTGCATTTCTCAGAAATGTTAGGTCGTATCTTAAACATGTCTGATACAAGCGGTATTGTACATGTATTTAAGACCATGTGTGCAGGACTGTTAGCACCTTTTCAAGCAGTTCTCGGAATTTTTCCAAACTTCGTGCACTCTGTTTGACAGACTGCAGGGATACTGTTTTTGTTCCTACTGCTACGATATGGCAAGCCAAATCACCAGCGACACCCAGTTCACCGTGGAAAGAACTCTATTGGAGATGAAGTGTCGTGAGCGCATCGTCCAAATTCTGGGTTTACCTAATCAATTTGGCAAGATTGCATCTTACCTGTTCTACGCTGCCTGCTATGCGGCGAAGAATGCGTGCTGGACATTTGTCTGACACTCCCATCAGTCATGCCTACGGATATCGATACTCTGCTGGACCCGATAACGGCCCATGCTATGTGTTGTCCCCAGCGGCTACCAAACCTGATGGCGGCATTCATTGAGATCTCACAGACGCAACATGCTACTGCTGAGGTACGAGAGGAGAGACCAGGCACGCACGTAACATCCAATCTGGACATTGCTGATGCTTCCCATGCTGAAGGCGATAGTTCGCATCTATATGCTGTTGATCTTCTACACGAGGTATTCCAACTCTCACCCACAACGGTAGACGACTTGTTGTCTACAGGATTAGAAAATATTATGTTTTCTCCATCCCCACACACTGACTTTTTATTCAGGCACACAGTGTTCCGGAGAGACTCTGAATTTGGCGTCATTCTTTTTCAAACGTAATACTGACTTTGGAACTTTTTCTATGATTATATTTTATTCCCATCCCAAAATTGTATTTTTCATTTTCGGGCACAGTAATCTGCTTATAGTAGAACTATTCATAGAGAACAGAATTCTTTAATAACACTTGCAGGGACAGTATGCCACCTTGTCATGAATAACAATTTGACTTATGTAACCTAATACGAAATGGTTTCCGCCCTTTTTTCTTCTGTATTTACGAGCCATTTCATCACATGTATATATTTTGGTACATTCGTTTAGCATTCCAATGTGATCCTGTGCTTAGAATGGAAGAACAAGTTACTTACCTTCGGTAACGATGTATCTGTAAGAAACATTAGTTAGTTAGATTCCTCACCTTAGAACAGGGGTACTCGCAAACTTTCTCTCGGGGGCCAAATTTACAGTGTGGTTTGTGGCTGAGGGCCGCACCAGTGGGGGCGGGGTCTCTCTCCCTCTGTCTCTCTCCCTCCATCTCCCTCCCTCTGTCTCCTTTCCTCTCCCTCCCTCCCTCCGTCTCCCCCAGACTGCGCCTCTCTGTCTCCCTGTCTCTGTCACCATCTGTCAACCTCTGCCTCCCTCCCTCAACCTCCCTCTCCCTCCCTCCATCACCCTCTGTCATCTCATCCCATGTGTGTGTCAGACCTCAGCCCGGGCTCAGACAGCTTCCCTGCGCACACACACAGCTGCACTGAGACAGCTTCCCAGCTCGCACACACAGACGCACCCGGGTACTTCACAGGTCTTTAAAAGACCATTTACATGTTAATAAAGCTCAAGGTCTGGGTGAGTGTGCTCACGAACCGCTAATTGTGGCTACCTTTTAATAGGGGGGTTGACAGGACCTGTTTGATAGCTGTGCCCGGGGTGAGCGGTCCGTCTCTATCCTGTGCCACAACCAGGACTCTTGCTGTTGGGCTGGAGAGCTGCTCCTCCGGAACACTCGTTCCAGGATGACACATGAGTTAAATGCTATGCTGCACAAACAGTGATCTGCAAAGATCACATAGCGCGACCAGCAGCTTATTCAGGATAAAACTGAAAGCACTCACGACTACAATAACGGGGACTTTTTCACAAAGCCTCCCGTATTACACCCTTAATCTAAAGATTAAAAATGCATTTGAGGCTGCGTTATTTACTTCTATAGGGAAGCACGTTCGTTTGAATGATATCTGAGGGTATTGTTCTGGGGCCTAAACCTAGGCCAGGAGCTTGTTGAATGTTACAGGTAGAATGTCTGCAAGGTCCGCGGGCCGCCAAGGAAGGCTTGCCGGGCCGCTGGCGGCCCGCGGGCCGTACTATGAGTAACCCTGCCTTAGAATATCCCCAGGCGTCAGGCTGGATCCGGAAAGATTTTTGTAGCAATACCCCTTGCATGTCGCTAGGCGTTGTCTGCGGCTCCGCGTCCGTCGTTGGCGTTGTGCGCCGGATTTACGTCGTCGGAGTACTTAGACGCTGCCCTCACGCACTGACGTCAGTTCTTGTACATAGCTTTCCGCGCCAGGGACGCTGAGCTATGCAAGAGACCGACACTGGTGCCAAAAAATCTAGGGCCCTGAAAGGGAGAACCTCAACCCTAGATGTCGGTTCGCAGAACGGGGAGGCTGGGTGGGTCGGTGAGGAATCTAACTAACTAATGTTTCTTACAGATACATCGTTACCGAAGGTAAGTAACTTGTTCATCTGAAAGAAACACGTTAGTTAGATTCCTCACCTTAGAATAGATACCCCAGCAATACCAACCCCGGTGGTGGGTCTGCGAACCAAGATCACACCAGAAAGTCCTGGAGAACAGAACGGCCAAAGTGGCCATCCCTCCGGACTTGGCTGTTCAGGCAGTAATGTCTCGCAAACGTGTGCAGCGAAGCCCACGTCGCTGCCTGACAGATGTCTTGCAAGGGGACTCCCCGTCCCAATGCAGTCGTGGCCGCCGTGGCCCGAGTAGAATGGGCCCGTAGCCCAACAGGAGGAGCCTTTTTCGCCAAAGAATAGCAGGTCTTAATACACAACATGACCCACCGAGAGATGGTCCGCTTGTGTACAGCTTTACCCTTCTTAGCCCCAACATACCCAACAAAAATTTGGTCGTCCACCCGGAACTGTCTTGTGCGGTCCAAATAAAAGGATAGCACACGTTTTGGGTCCAGACGGTGGAGCCTCTCTTCATCTTTTGAAGGATGCGGAGGCTGAAAGAAGGTGGGCAGCGTGACAGATTGCCTGATGTGAAAGGGAGTCACGACTTTAGGCAGGAAAGAAGGACGTGTCCGGAGGACAACTTTGTCCGGATGAACTGAAAGGAAGGGAGGCTTGGATGACAAAGCCTGGAGCTCACCCACCCACCTAGCGGAGGTGATTGCTACCAAGAAAGCAGTTTTCAAAGTCAAAAGACGGATAGGACAGTTATGAAGGGGCTCAAAGGGAGCGCACATCAGAAAAGTGAGAACAAGGTTCAAGTCCCACTGAGGCATTACGAAGGGAACAGGAGGGTACATATGAGTAATGCCCTTGAGAAAGCGTGAAACAACAGGGTACTTGAAAAGAAAAGGCTGATCAGGAAGCCGAAGGAAGGCAGAGATAGCAGCAAGATAACCTTTCAAGGTGCCCAGAGCAGAGCCCTGCTGGGCCAAAGAAAGAAGAAAGAGGAGAACCTCAGAAAGAGGGGCAGAAAGGAAATCCACAGCCTTTGCTGTGCACCATGCCACAAATTTGTTCCACCGGCAGGCGTATACCGTCTTTGTGGAGGGACGCCTGGCTGCCAGAATGACATCACAGACTTCAGGAGGCAAGTCAAATGGCATCAACTGTCGCCGCTCAATCTCCACGCATGGAGGTGGAGGCTGGACAGGTTCGGGTGGAGGACCGTCCCCTGTTGCTGCGACAGAAGATCCTCCTGAAGAGGCAGTCATATCGGGGGATCGATGGACATACTGAGTAGCTCGGAATACCAGTACCTTCGTGCCCAATCCGGAGCCACCAAGATTACTTGGGCCCGGTCGCGCCTGATCTTCTTCAGCACTCTGGGCAGAAGTGGTAAAGGCGGAAAGGCGTACAACAGACCGCAACTCCACTCGTGATGAAAAGCGTCGCCGAGCGAGTGCCGCCTTGGAAACTCCAACGCGCAGAACTGCTGACATTGCGCGTTCTCTTCGGTGGCGAATAGATCTAACCAAGGCTCTCCCCACTGCAGAAAGAGACCTTGCACCACGTCCAAGTTCAGACGCCATTCGTGATCCATCATGCACCGGCGGCTGAGTTCGTCCGCTCTGGCGTTCAGAGAGCCCGCCAGATGTTGAACCACTAGGGTGATGCCCTGGTGTTCCAGCCATGTCCAGAGGCGCAGGGCCTCCTGACAAAGGGTCCACGACCCCACCCCGCCCTGTTTGTTGCAATACCACATGGCGGTGGTGTTGTCTGTGAACACCTGCAAGACACTTCCCCGGACAGAGGGAAGGAAGGCTTTCAGTGGAAGTCGGATCGCCCTCAGCTCCAAAAGATTGATATGGAGCCGAGTCTCCGCCGGAGACCAGAGTCCTCTGATCTCCGCCTCTCCCATATGGCCCCACCATCCCAGGAGGGACACATCCGTCACTACCACGTGCTCCGGTTGGGGAAGGGAGAGGGATCTGCCGCTGACCCAATCGCGATTCGTGAGCCACCACTGCAGCTGTTTTGCAGTGCCCTCCGAGATCAAGACGTGGTCGGACAGGTTGCCTCGATGCTGGGCCCACTGAAACTTCAGGTCCCACTGCAGAGCCCGCATCCGCCATCTGGCGTGAGGTACTAACAGGATGCAGGAGGCCATCAGCCCCAGGAGCCGCAGCACCAACCTGACCGAAATTCAGGACAGAGGCCGGAAGATGGGAATTAGGGTTCGAATGTCCAGGACCCGTTGTTCCTGGGGATAGACCCGGAACTGCGCCGAATCGAGAACCGCCCCTATGAAAAGGAGCTTTTGGGAGGGACTCAGGTGCGACTTCGGCACATTGATCGAGAACCCCAGTGAATGCAGGAGGTCTGCCGTAGTCTGGAGGTGGGAGACGACTTGCTGGGGCGAGCCCGCTTTCAACAGCCAGTCGTCGAGATAGGGGAAGACTGGGACCCCTGATCTGCGCAGATGAGCTGCGACCACCGCCATCACTTTCTTGAACACCCGAGGGGCACTGGTGAGGCCGAAGGGGAGCACGGTGAACTGAAAGTGCTCCTGACCCACCGAAAACCGCAGGTAACGCCGGTGGGCCGGCAGGACGGGGATGTGGAAATAAGCGTCCTGCAAGTCCAATGCTACCATCCAGTCTCCAGGGTCTAGGGCAGCAAGAACCTGAGCCAAAGTGAGCATCTTGAACCGTTCCTTCCGGAGGAAGGCGTTCACGCTTCTGAGATCCAAGATCGGGCGTAGGCCCCCTTTGCCCTTCTTGGGAACCAGAAAGTAGTGGGAATAGCAACCACGACCTATTTCTGGACCAGGAACGCGCTCGACGGCCTCTTTGGCCAAGAGGGCCGAAACCTCCTCCCGGAGAAGATGCAAATGATCCCCCGACATACGGTGGTTCTGCGGTGGCATGGCTGGAGGGGTCATCTCGAAGGGGAGGGAGTAGCCCCTTCGGACGATTTGCAGCACCCACCTGTCTGAAGTGATGGAGCGCCAGTAGATAAGGTGATGGCGAACTCTGCCGCCCACTGGCGTTGAATGGGCCTGAAAGCTCGGACTAGGAGGGCTTTGAGGGGGATGCTGCCGGGGTGGATGTGAACTGACCGGCACGTTGTCCTCCAGAACCGCCTCGTCAGAAACCACGTCCGTGACCGTGAGCAGGTTGGTTCTGCGGCCGGTGGCTGGGCGGACGTGAGGAGGCGCCCCTTCCTTGGCCACGAAAGGGGCGAAAGGCGGAAGTTTGCAGCCGCGGGCCGAAAGACCCAAGGACTTGGCCGTGGCCCGGGAGTCCTTGAACCGGGCCAGCGCACTGTCCGCCTTCTCGCCAAAAAGGCGAGTGCTATCAAAGGGCATGTCCATGAGGGAGCTTTGGACATCCCCTGAAAACGACGTGGACCTCAGCCAGGCGTGACACCGAAGCGCCACCGTGGTGGAAATTGCCCGACCCAGCGAGTCCGTGGTGTCTAGTCCACATCTAATGGCATGCCACGCTGCATCTCGCCCGTTAGCAAGTGCTTGTGAGAAGTTGGCCTGATATATGATGTCACTAGTTCTAGTGTACACCTTGTATCTGTCCAAACAACCCTTATGGTGATTGGTTGTAAAGTCAACCTTATAGACCAGCTATCCTAGTGGTAGCATGGACAAGAGCAGTCTTATGCTAAACTCTGAATGGCATGTGAAGCCAGCTGTTATACCATATGTAATCCCTTGAATACCAAATGAAAGGACACCACTACAGATATATATAAAAATAGAATGTATTTATTCTAGTCAAACCCTCAGCACTCTTTATGAGATTTGAGGTAAGTACAACACAGTCTTATTTAAGCATACATTAAGTCACACAGGTAAGTAATACAGTTAGGCCCTAGGGGCCACGCAAACCATATAGTAAGTAAGTGGTATAAGAACCACTGTCACGAACACAGGATAGGCCTAGGCCTAGGCCTAGGGAATCGCTGGGGCTACCCTATACTACCAAAGGTTAGGAAGTGGGAGGCCCACGGGATTCAGGTGCAGAGTGGAAACACTCACGCGTAATGCGTAAAAGTCAATAGAAATGGAAGTTATTAGAAATTAATAGTTTTAGGACACTTCTGGTATAGCTAGGAAGTCGAGACTCGGAAACTAGACCCTTGGATAGTCAATACCCTTGTGAGCACCGAAGTACTTAAGTTACCTAGCCCACGGGCTGCGGGTGCATAGGTGTGAACTTGCGTCGGGTTTCGTCGTTGACTCCTATGGATGCCTGAAGGAAAGTTGCTGACAGGCAGTCAGTGAAGAGTGTCCGGTGGATCCCAAGGATGGAATCAAGAAGGAAGAATACCTGCAAGCAGAAGGGACAGAGTCTAGGTCACCAGCCAGGAGCCGGGAAGGAACCAGGAAGGAACCAGGCGATGTCGTGAAGATGCAGGTGAAGAGGTGAAGCTTGTCGCAGCAGTCACGGGTACCAGGAGGCGTCGAGGACAACCAGGACCAGGAGGTGAGCTGTCCCACAAAGGCTCTTGCTGTCGGCGGCGTCGAAGTCGAGTCAGGACCCAACAAGCCTTGGCAAGCGGAACCCACGCAGGATGGAGGACTTGCTTCTGGTGCAGACCAGGAAGGTATGGGGTGCTTCTCTTTTACAGAGGAGCGGGGGCCAGTCTGGAGGAGCCGGACCAGCAAGTTAAAAACAAAGGTTCGTCGTTGCAGAAGTCACTAGCCAACGGGCCAGCAACCGGACAACACGTCGAGCAACTCAGGTGCAGAAGGGCCCCACGCAGAACACGTGAAGTGTGGGGAGCTGATCTTCGTTGCAGATAGTGCTCGGGATGGGGGCTTCTCAATTCCCCAAGCACATCCTCGAGGGAGCCTCGGAAGTCGCACTAGTCAGGTACTAGCCACTTTTCCCAAGTCGCCTGTCCCACGTCCCTCGTCGCCTCCACAGGTCTCAGCTTCGCTGGAGATGTGGATCTGGGTCAGAGGTGTCTGGAAGTCTCGGCGCTGGTCAGTCTCTGCAGTTGTCCCTCGTAGGATCTGTCGCAAAGCAAAGCAGCGGTCGCTGGATGGTGCCTGGTTGCCCAGGGTGGTCACTCCTTGGCCACAAGGGAGATTTCTTCAGTCTTCTTCCTGAGGTCGAATGTCGAAGGTCCAGAGTTTCTGTACAAGTTACAGATTCAGGTTAATCTAATTTAGCAGGGCTCAGCTAGCTACTGATATACTGGGCTAGTGGGCTGGGCTACCTGCAAGGTCCCTCCTATGGGTGGGACCAGGAAGGGGGGTGGGTAAACCCCCTTTCCTTTGTCCAGTTTTGCGCCAGATCTAGGGCTGGAGTGCCCCAGCACCGGTTTGAACTGGACTATGCATGGAGCACCTTGTGTACCCCAGGCATGTCTCATTCCTTTCAGCCCTCCCTGCCCCAATACACTAAAGTCTGTCTGGGGAGGTGCTAGCACCTCCCCAAGCAGGAAACCTATTGTCCAGGCCTCCCTGGCTGGGAGGGCTCCCAGCTGCAGGAGGTCAGACTTGTGTCTGTGGCAGCAGCATCCATTTTGTGATGCTGAGGCTTTGGTCAGAGTTAAACAGCAAAGTAGGATTTTAACATGTCTCTCCTTCTAGAAGGGGGGAATAATATCCTCATCACCAGAAATGGTATGGGGGTATTATTCCAAAGTGTTAGACACCTTACACAACATGTTTTGATAAAGCCAAACCATAGTTACCATAACCGTTTAAGATTATAAGGTACTTTAAGAGTATATGGTAGGCTATATCATAGAACAGCTATAAGGACATGGTTCCGAAAGCTGCAGACAGGCTCAGCTCATGCTAGACCACCATCTCACATGTTACCAAGCACTCTGCCTCCAGGATTGTTAAGGCCTGCCATAGGAGTGGCTTACAGGTACACATGTGTCTATTTTAAGGGTAGATATAGGTATACTATATCTAAGCAAGGGGTGATTACACGACCTTGCCCCAGCTGAGTGATCAGCCAGTTGTGTCTGATTGGAAGACCAGACCAGGGGTGGCATAATACATGCTGCGGCCCCTGGGAGGCCTAGGGTACACCTATGCCCTGGGCACCTAGGGTACACTGTACAGGGTCCAATGAGGTGATCCTTACCAATTGGGTATGTACCTAGGGTACATGGAGTCCATTTTAAAGAGAGAGCAGACAGCCTGAGACCCTGAATGGCATGATCTCAGGCCAACTAAGTCGAAAAACCAGCTAGACACTAGGCAAAAAGTTGGGGGTAACCATAGTCAGATATCCACCTTCCTACACAACCCCCCGCCCCCCCCCAAACGAAAGGAGATAAGGCTGTCCTTGACCAGGTAAGCCTATATTGCCTAAGTGGCCATATAAGGAAGAACCAGCACTGGCATGGTGACCTCCTGTCTCATGGTCCACTAAGCAATCCCTCATCCTAAAGGTATCATAGGGTCTCCGCCATAGGGAATCTCTACCTTTGGTGTGTCTTTGCAAAGTAAATGGCTGGTGTTGAGATGGAGTACTGAAGTGAGTGTCCTCAAAGTGAGGCCTCAGCTTCCTCCAATCATCCTCCACCATGGATGCCTTTCTTTCTTTAACTGAGTTGCACTGTGCTCTCAGGGTCAGCCTCTGGCTACCTAAAGCTGGAGGCTGGGTCCCTTTGGTGGGCTTACTGGAGGGACAGGTCAGGTTTGGGGCCCTAAGGTCCCATGTTTGCCTGTGCCCAACAGAATCCCTCGGGGGAGGTCCCTAACTACCTGTAAAGGAGATCCCTCAGGAATGTTTTTAACCATCACCTGGCTAGGGCTACTAGCCAGGCAATCCTCATTCTTTTGATGGGGGGGTTATTGTGGACAGGGGCCCTCTTGAGGTCCACTGGCCTCCCTGACCTCTGCAGCCCTGGGCTGACTGAGGCAGGGTAGAGAGAGGCAGGCTACCTGCACCAGACTGGGTCCCACCTTGGAAGGGTCCACTGACATCAGAGATTCTGCCAGGCTAGGCCTGGCTACCTCTGGGGTAGTTCTTTCACAAGGGGTGAGGTCAGATCCCTGAGGAGGCTGACCTTTTCCTAATGTCTGGGGAGAGGGAGACTTTTCTTCCTCCCCACTACTCTCTGTTTGTGTGGAGTGATCCATGGTTTCAGGCTTCACTACACCTATGTCAGTCTGAGTATGGACTGAGACCATTACAGTCCTGCCACCTTTTCAGGGAGGCACTCAGTTTGGGTTTGAGCTGTGACTGTCACAGCTCTGCCAATCTCTACAGGGAAGTCTGTCTTTGCCTGGGCTGTGGCTACCACTGCCCTTCCAACCTTTTCAGGGAGGAAATCTACTTGGACAGGGGTTGTGGCTGGCACAACCCCACTACCCTTTTGTGAAAGGCCTACCATTTTAGAATGGGTGTCTTGTTCAACTCCAGCCCAAGCTGAGAGTTCCATGTCATTCCCCAGTAAGCAGTCTACAGGCAAGGTTGGGGACACTGCCACCCTCTTAGGGCCAGTGACACCTCCCCAGCTGAGACATACCTCTGCCATGGGATGACTGTTCTGTTTGCCATCAATGTTAGTTACCTGGTATGAGAAACCAGGCAAAAGCTGCTCAGAGGGAACTAGTCTGTGAGTCACCATAGTGATGCTAGCTCCAGTGTCTCTGTAGGCCTCAGCTTTTCTACCATTGATGTAGGGTTCCTGTCTGTACCTACCCAAAGTGTTGGGACAGGCAGTGAAGTTGGCAAACCCCATGCCACCATCACAGACAAGAGTATCAGCAATCAGTATTTCTTTATTCGATGATTAAAAAACATCATAAAAGCACACATATACAGACAGTTAAAAATACAATTAAATCATTATCCAGAAACCTGACTGCAATTACACATTTAGTAGAAAGAGAACTAAACAACGCATTTCATTTTTAAAAAAAACAATCAAGTTGGTTCTCTAGTCGCCCTTAGTCGTACCGCAACTGTGATAAAATTCATGATACTACAAAGTGTCAAGGGGTCGGCCGCTTTTTGCAAGAAAGTTAATGCATCTTTAGCGTGTGCAAATTTCGCTTGCTTTAGGATTCTTACTAGGAATCTGCGCCTAGGCATTGAATAAAAAGGACACAAAAGTACAAAATGAAGGGTGTCCTGCGGAGACCTATTGTCGCAGCCGCAGGCACCCTTCTGCTCAATCGATGAAGTAAAACCTGGTGGATCAGCCAGTAAATGAGATAAAAGATTGAGCCTAAAACGCACCATTTAAAATCTATCCTGAGCGTTAAGCATGAGATACAAATACGGCTCCATCCCTTCACTATTTTTTACCAGGCTATGGGCGTTCACGGTGCTTTTAATCCCTTCAGCCTCTGCTCTGCTTTTACATCTCTGGGCCTAGAATAATCTCTTTATAATCAACTTATCTTGTGACACAATTCTCGTTGGATTTAAAAAGAGATCCTTGCGGCCAAGGTTTTCCAGACTGGTCAGTACATATTTCAACCATGGTATACTCAAGCTTCTATCCCTTCCCAGGCAGTCATTTATAATTTGTCTGCTTAAGGCCGCCTCAGGATTAAGCCAGGATCTCATCCATGCCAGAATGGGTCTGAGTTTGACCAAATCTTCCAAATATGACCTCCCTAGTTCTCTGTGGGCTATTACAGCAGGGGTGCTCTGAGGAATCTTCAAAATTGAGCGTAGAATTTTATTTTCCTCCCTCTGTAACTGCTGAATGTTTACAAATCCCCACACTTCTACGCCATAGATGGCCTTGGAGCAGCAAATCGCTCCATAAAGATTAATACTCGGGGGACCATCGGCCCACTCTACGCCCATAACCTGCGATAGCACCGTTGGAGGATATCAACTTGCAACAGCGTTCCTCAACCAGGGGTTTAAATTACAAGGAGCCATCGAACAATAGGCCCAAATACGAAAAGGCCTGAACTCTTTCTAATGTATGGCTACCTATTTTATAAGAAAAATTATTACAGGGTTTATTACCAGCCAGCATCACATATGACTTGCCCAAGTTCACTGATAAGTCTAAGTTTGCCATGAATTTTACGAAACCGTCTATTAGCAGCTGTAAGCTCTTAGGGGTACGTGCAAGTAGGACTGCGTCATCAGCGTAAAGAAGAACTGGGATAGGACGCGATCCTACGCATGGACAATCAGTTTTTAAATTGGTCAGGTACTTCTCTAAGTTGTTAATATAGAGTGAGAATAAAAAGGGGGCCAAAATACAACCTTGCCTCACCCCGCTAGTACATGGGAAGGAATCCGTCAGCCCTCCATCCATGTTGTAGCGTACTCTTGCTGAGGTGTCCCTGTGTAATTCCCTCAAGCTGTTAATCAATCCCAGGTCAATCCCCAAATGTGCCATCATAGACCACAGTTTGTCCCGATTTACATGGTCAAAAGCGGCTGCCAAGTCCATGAACCCCAGATAAATGGCTTCATTGCTGGCTTTGGTATATTTCGCTACCAGCATATACAGGTTCAAACATTGATCGCTTGTGGATCTCCCTGTTCTAAAGCCGTACTGCGTGTCCGAGATAATATTATTCTCCTCGGTCCACTCAGTCAGGCGGTTCAGAATTACCCGGCCCAGTATTTTGGCTGACACATCAATGAGTGAGATTGGGCGGTAGCATTGCGGGCTATCCCTGTTCCCCTTTTTAAAAATCGGGACGATTATGGACGTTGACCAAGTTCGGGGGAGGCCCAGCCTAATGGCGGCATTTATCACTCTCGTAAGTATTGGGGCCCATAGCTCAATATTGCTCAGGAACAAATCTGGAGGTGTCCCATCAGGACCAGGGGCCTTGTTTTTTGTCAGACCCTCGATTCCCACTGTGATTTCTTTTAGAGTGAAATAAACGTCCTGCCCCAGCTTAGTTGACAAGAGTAGCTGCTGTAGGGGACTTGGCTAGGCCCAGGGTCCACCTGTGTTCCCCAAGAAAATCCAACCACATTTTTGGGGGCACTCCCACCACCTGGGGGATTACTGCTGACAGTAATAGGTGGTATTACAGGAGTAATTGGAGGAACAGTTTTGTTTTTAGCCTTTGGGCAACTGCTGTCAGTTTTCCAATGCCCCGGAGTTTTACACTCATGGCAGTAAGGCTTTTTAACTGTGGTAGAGGAGGGAGCTTGGGACCCACCACCCTGTGTGGAGTTTTGGGGCCCTGAGGAAGATTTCTCTTTTGTTTTATCCCCACCCTTCTCTCGAGGCTTGGTGGTATCTTTCTTTTGGTCACCACCCTGATTTTTAGGCCTAATCCTGGTCCTGACCCATTTATCTGCCCTCTTTCCCAATTCTTGGGGAGAGGTCAAATCTGAGTCTACCAGGTGTTGATGGAGAAGCTGGTTTTGAAAATTATTAAGGATCTGCTCCCTCATAATCAAGTTGTACAATCCTGTATAGTCCTGCACCTTGCTGCCAGTTAACCAACCTTCCAAAGCCTTAGTGGCACAATCCACAAAATCAGACCAGTCCTGTGTCTGTGTCTTCTGGGTGTCTCTGAACAACAACCTATATTGCTCAGTGGTTAAGCCAAACCCATCTATCAGAGCACTCTTCAGGACTTTGTAATTGTCAGCATCCTCATCACTAACTGTGAGGAGCTTGTCTCTACCTTTATCAGAAAAGGAGAGCCACAAGATAGCTGCCCACTGACTCTGGGGTACCTGCTGTACTTTGCAGGCCCTCTCCAAAGCAGTCATCCACTTGTGGATGTCATACCCATTCTGATATGGGGGGACTATCTTGCTTAGGTTTCTATGGTCATTAGACCTATCCCTATCTCTAGGAATGTTGCTGCCACCAGTGGGTTCTGACCCACACAATGTTTGCTCTCTGGCCAGAGCAAGCTTCTCTTTGGCAAGGGCAAGTTCTTCCCTTTCAATCCTCAGATTGGCTTCCCTCATTCTGGCCTTATGCTCTCTCTTCTGGGGGGAAGTCATCCCCCTGTGGGATGAAGCATTGGAGCTTCTTGAGTGATAGGAGTGGAGAGAGTCCCCTGAGGGAGATCTAGCCCTTCTATCTCTCTTTTTAAGATTACTTGGGGGCCTGTAAGGGAAGCTCCCATGCAAGCTCCCATGCAAGCTTAAGTTAGCCTGACTAAGTCTTCTGACTGGGGTCTTGCTACCTCCCTCTTCCTCTGAAGTCTCTTCTGACTCATCTGTATCAGTTAAGTCAGGGGTCTCTTCTGTGGAGGGGAGGCCCTTATCTACAGCCATGGCACCATACTTGGCAGCTCTTTCAGCATCATAGGCCTCCAGAAGCTCCACTAGCTGTCTAAGGGTAGGGTTGGAACCCTGTTGCATCATATCTAGAGGGAATCTGTCTAGGATTCTCCTCTCCTGAGGGAGTATCAGTGTGATCTCCATTCAGGGACATGATTCTAGTGAGGGTGTGGTGTGTGCACCTACCTACACTAGTTGTATCTACTAAACCTCTCTAGTAGTTGTAGTCAGGGCGTGCTAGGCCCTTCAACCTACAACAACTAAGTCCAGTGGGACTTAAGTATTTATAATCTTTGTTATATGTACCTAACAATATCTTATGTGATCTTTCAATTTAGTATCTCAAGATTACAATGGTATTACAACAGCAAGCTCAGATCCCAACCGCTGCTCACCAATGTGAGAAGTTGGCCTGATATATGATGTCACTAGTTCTAGTGTACACCTTGTATCAGTTCAAACAACCCTCATGGTGATTGGTTGTAAAGTCAACCTTATAGACCAGCTATCCTAGTGGTAGCATGGACAAGAGCAGTCTTAGGCTAAACTCTGAATGGCATGTGAAGCCAGCTGTTATACCATATGTAATCCCTTGAATACCAAATGAAAGGACACCACAACAGATATATATAAAAATAGAATGTATTTATTCTAGTCAAACCCTCAGCACTCTTTATGAGATTCGAGGTAAGTACAACACAGTCTTATTTAAGCATACATTAAGTCACACAGGTAAGTAATACAGTTAGGCCCTAGGGGCCACGCAAACCATATACTAAGTAAGTGGTATAAGAACCACTGTCACGAACACAGGATAGGCCTAGGTCTAGGGAATCGCTGGGGCTGCACTATACTACCAAAGGTTAGGAAGTGGGAGGCCCACGGGATTCAGGTGCAGAGTGGAAACACTCACGCGTAATGCGTAAAAGTCGATAGAAATGCAAGTTATTAGAAATTAGCAGTTTTAGGACACTTCTGGTATAGCTAGAAAGTCGAGACTCGGAAACTAGACCCTTGGATAGTCAATACCCTTGTGAGCACCGAAATGCTCAAGTTACCTAGCCCACGGGCTGCGGGTGCATAGGTGTGAACTTGCGTCGGGTTTCGTCGTCGACTCCTATGGATGCCTGAAGGAAAGTTGCTGACAGGCAGTCAGTGAAGAGTGTCCGGTGGATCCCGAGGATGGGATCAAGAAGGAAGGAACCTGCAAGCAGAAGGGACAGAGTCTAGGTCACCAGCCAGGAGCCGGGAAGGAACCAGGAAGGAACCAGGCGATGTCGTGAAGATGCAGGTGAAGAGGTGAAGCTTGTCGCAGCAGTCACGGGTACCAGCAGGCGTCGAGGACGACCAGGACCAGGAGGTGAGATGTCCCACGAAGGCTCTTGCTGTCGGCGGCGTCGAAGTCGAGTCAGGACCCAACAAGCCTTGGCAAGCGGAACACACGCAGGATGGAGGACTTGCTTCTGGTGCAGACCAGGAAGGTCTGGGGTGCTTCTCTTTGACAGAGGAGCGGGGGCCAGTCTGGAGGAGCCGGACCAGCAAGTTAAAAACAAAGGTTAATCGTTGCAGAAGTCACTAGCCAATGGGCCAGCAACCAGACAACACGTCGAGCAACTCAGGTGCAGAAGGGCCCCACGCAGAACACGTGAAGTGTGGGGAGCTGATCTTCGTTGCAGATGGTGCTCGGGATGGGGGCTTCTCAATTCCCCAAGCACAGCCTCGAGGGAGCCTCGGAAGTCGCGCTAGTCAGGTACTAGCTACTTTTCCGAAGTCGCCGGTCCCACGTCCCTCGTCACCTCCACGGGTCTCAGCTTCGCTGGAGATGTGGATCTGGGTCAGAGGTGTCTGGAAGTCTCGGCGCTGGTCAGTCTCTGCAGTCGTCCCTCGTAGGATCTGTCACAAAGCAAAGCAGCGGTCGCTGGATGGTGCCTGGTTGCCCAGGGTGGTCACTCCTTGGCCACAAGGGAGATTTCTTCAGTCTTCTTCCTGAGGTCGAATGTCGAAGGTCCAGAGTTTCTGTACAAGTTGCAGATTCAGGTTAATCTAATTTAGCAGGGCTCAGCTTCCTACTGATATACTGGGCTAGTGGGCTGGGCTACCTGCAAGGTCCCTCCTATGGGTGGGACCAGGAAGGGGAGTGGTTACACCCCCTTTCCTTTGTCCAGTTTCGCGCCAGAGCTGGAGCTGGAGTGCCCCAGCACCGGTTTGAACTGGACTATGCATGGAGCACCTTGTGTGCCCCAGGCATGTCTCATTCCTTTCAGCCCTCCCTGCCCCAATACACTAAAGTCTGTCTGGGGAGGTGCTAGCACCTCCCCAAGCAGGAAACCTATTGTACAGGCCTCCCTGGCTGGGAGGGCTCCCAGCTGCAGGAGGTCTCCCAGCTGCAGGAGGTCAGACTCGTGTTTTGATAACGCCAAACCATAGTTACCATAACCGTTTAAGATTATAAGGCACTTTAAGAGTATATGGTAGGCTATATCATAGAACAGCTATAAGGACATGGTTCTGAAAGCTGCAGACAGGCTCAGCTCATGCTAGAGCATCATCTCACATGTTACCAAGCACTCTGCCTCCAGGATTGTTAAGGCCTGCCATAGGAGTGGCTGATAGGTACACATGTGTCTATATATAAGGTAGGTATAGGAATACTACACCTAAGCAAGAAGTGATTACACAACCTTGCCCCAGCTGAGTGATCAGCCAGTTGTATCATAATGGAAGGCCAGGCTAGGGGTGGCACAATACATGCTGCAGCCCCTGGTAGGCCTAGGGTACACCTATGCCCTGGGTACCTAAGGTACACTGTACAGGGGCCAATAAGGGGATCCTAACCAATTGGATTATGCACCTAAAGTACATAGCATAAATTTAGAGAGAGAACAGCTGGGCTGTGGGTCTGATTGGCAGGCCCACAGCCACATCTAAGTCGACGTGGGGGTGAACATAGAAAGCAGACCCTACTCTCCTACAGTGCTTGGGTGAGTCGCTCCCGGGCCTCCTCCGGGCACAAGGGCAGCACGTCCTCCACCGCATCCCACAGCGAGTGGGAGTAACGGTCCAAAAGGCAAGCGGTATTTAAAGACCGCAGTCCCAAACTCAGGGACGAGAACAGTTTCTTGCCAAACTGCTCCAACCTCTTGGATTCCCTATCCGGAGGAGCGGACGGGAAGGAGGATTGGGAGGTTGAGGCCTGGATAACCAGGCTCTTGGGGGTGGGGTGGTGGGAGAGGAATGTGGGGTCGCCCGGAGCAGGGCGGTGGCGCCGGGCAACGTTCCTGTCCACAGGAGGGACTGTGGAGGGCTTAGACCAAGTGCCCTGAAGAACGTCAATGAGGGCCTCATTAAACTGCAGCAGAGGCTCAGTGGAGCTTGCTGTCGGTTGAAGGACCTCGGTGAGGACGTTAGTCCTCACAGCCACAGCAGGCAACTCGAGCCCCAGGGC
This sequence comes from Triturus cristatus, assembly GCF_964204655.1. Taxonomy (NCBI): domain Eukaryota; kingdom Metazoa; phylum Chordata; class Amphibia; order Caudata; family Salamandridae; genus Triturus; species Triturus cristatus. The sequence goes on along the minus strand of NC_140591.1, from coordinate 1,166,668,946 downwards.
TTCGGCCGCCTTGCGCAGCACTACAGAAAAGGCTGCACCTTCCTCCGAGGCCACAGTCGGAGGAGAGATGAATCCAGCGTCTGGAGAGGTATCCAAACCGCTGGCGTCCCCCAATTCCTCTGCCCAGTCCTGAGACAATTGGGCCTGTTCGGCCAGAGGGTCCTGAGACCCCTCGCTGTCGCCCTCATCATCCGATTCCTGGTAGACAGGAGGAATGATCGGAGCCGGACGGTGGATGAAGCGGTCACCCATCGGCGCAGGTAACGGCGTCGGACGGCGCCGTACCGGCGCCGGGTCCGGAATAGGGCTAAACTGAGGCTCGACGCCGTGCTGGGATGGCGTCGGGGGCGGAACCGGTGTCGGCGCCGGCGGAGGAGGCGTCGTGAGGTCGACCGGCGCCGGCAGAGATCCAGGCCTGGATCCCTCGGGGACCTGCAGCGTCGGGGCCGGAGTCCTCGACGGCGCCGGAGCCGCCAGCACGCGAGGTCACCCAGTCAACCCTGCGGGGCCCGAAGGCGCGCCGGCAAGGGGAGTCCGAAGAGCGAGGACGCCGCTTGGACTTCTTGGAATGTTTGGAGTGACGGGACTTACCCGAAGATCCCGACGAGCGATGTCGATGGCTGCGGCTCCGCGAACGGTCCTTGGACCTCCTCCTGGACCGGGACCGAGAGCGACGCGGAGCAGAGTGTCAAAGCTCGAGTAGCTTATGGGACCGCTCCCGCCTAGCCTTCGACGTCAAGGCCTGACAGTCGGGGCACGACTCCGCGTCATGGTCGGCCCCCAGGCAGTACAGGCACCGGCGATGGTGATCCGTTACCGACATCAGTCGGTGACAGGCGTCACAATGCTTGAATCCAGGCATCCTACCGGCACCAGATGTCGAGTCGAGTAACCAAAAGAGGTCAAAAAGTTAGTCAAAAAGTGACTAGGGGAAAGCTCTTCCCGGATCGGCGCTTACTGGCGCGAATAAAAGAAGAACTGACGTCAGCGCGCGAGGGCGGCGTCTAAGTACTCCGACGACGTCCTTCCGGCGCACGACGCCAACGACGGACGCAGAGCCGCAGACGACGCCTAGCGACGCGCAAGGGGTATTGCTACAAAAATCTTTCCGGATCCAGCCTGACGCCTGGGGATATTCTAATGTGTGGAATCTAACTAACGTGTTTCTTTCAGATCATTGCCTTTAATATGTACAACACTTTATGCATAGCAATGGTTTTGTAATGTATTTTTAGAACATATGTTTTAGATATGTTTTTAGCTTATTTTAGCAAACCCATGCGATACTCTGTTTTAAGGTATGTATAGAACGTTTAGGATTTAGTAACGTCGTTCATACGAAACTGGAGTGGGTGTTGTGTGCAGATTTAGATTGCGTATATAGGTTTCCCGGTTTATGCCCTTATTTAGGTACAATTCACATTGCTCCTTATTTGGACATAGAAATCCGGCCCTTATTTAGACATTGTCCGTACAAACCAAATACAGGCATGGCCACCTAAATCTGTTCATCCACGTCACAACGAATTCTTGGAAAACCAGACCCTTAAGCCTTTAGGAATTTTCCTCAGCTTGAATATTGATTTCTCCAAGAACTCATTAAGAATGCATGAACATGGGGCGCTAGGTGGCGCACTGCAAGATGGCCGCACTGATGTGAGGCTCCCGATGCTCGACCCCTCGCATCCGGATTTTATCCGTGTCCCGCCGTCCTAGCAGCGCCCCGGAGGTCCCTATCTGCTGCGGGACCGAGGCACTACAAGCGGTGGCACTTTTGGCCGTTCTCCTGCTCGTGGCCCGAGTTCTGCCTCCTGTCGCTGAGAGGCAGCGGAGGACGCGGCTGGCTGGGTCTGTGGCCGGCGCAGGGGGCTACGCGAGGCCGCGGCGCCTGTGGGAGGCACGGGCCGTGTGGCTGGCGGCGGCCGGCCGTACATTGCGGGACCCGCGGAGAGGGTCCCGGTCCTGCCCGGAGCCCGGGAATCCTGACACCGGCTTGGAGGGGTGCATGCTGTGCCTGTGAGACGCCGCGGGCCCGGGACCTGCGGAGACCCCGCGACGCTGCAGATCGGAGGAAAGAGGTGCGCACCTGTGTGGGCGGCCCCGTAGGGCCATGCCGGGCCTGGACCCAGACTCCTTCCCTCGTGGCGGCTGAGAACTGGCACTGACTGCGCCCATGCGGCGACCTCGTGGAGGGCCCTGACCGCGAACCCACAGCAGGTACTGGCATAGGAGGTTGGCGGGGGGGGCTCATCTCCACACGAAGGTCGCTGAACTCCCCTCCCCCGTCACCGCCGGTTGGAGTCTGCCGCTGCGGGGCAGAGGGGGCCTTATTTCCTTCCCCCCCTGGAGGGGTCCGGTTACCATTTGTGGCGGGGAGCGCCGGTGGAGTGTGCCCGGGAGCCCGCTGTGGGGGCTTGATCTGGTACGGGTCCCGTGCTGAAGAAAACGGTGGGACTGGACCACGCTGGACCGACTTTGAAGCGGGGCTGTGGCATCCCCGGTGGTCTCCTGGCCTTTCGCTGCGGGGGGACGGCGACACTCTTGCCTCTCACTCCCCCTCGACCCCGGCCCTGCACCGGCTGGTTGCTTGGACATTGGGGTGGTGAGTCACACAGCGCCTGGGCGCCGGCGCGCACTTCCCGAGGGCAGTCATGGGCAAGGACAGGGGTGCCAAGTCGACAGCCGCGCCCCACCAGACCAAGATCGATCGTTTTACGACCTCCGATCCCCCGGGCGTGGGGGGGGAGACGGCGCCTACTTCTGGCGCGGACCTTGCCGCCATTCTGCAGGCCATCACCGCCTCCCGCGCGTCCTTGGAAGGGATGGTCGGGGAGGTGAAGGTGGACGTTGCGCTCCTACGACAAGATCTTCGCAACGCCACGGCCCGCATCACCGAGACGGAGTCCCAAATTTCGACTGCGGAGGACGACATCCGGCAGCTCCAAGACCAGGTCCGGGAGCTCACGACCCATTCCAAGGAGTTGCACCGGCGGGCGGAGGATGCCGAAAATCGGGCCCGCCGCAACAACCTCCGCCTGGTGGGCTTTCCGGAGGGGGTCGAATCTGGCCGCACCGACGACTTCCTGGAGAAGTGGTTTATGTCCTGGATGCCGGCGGCCAGCTTGTCCACCTGGTTTGTAGTGGAAAGAGCGCATCGGTCGTTGGCCGCCAAGCCTCCGGTGGGGGCCCCCCGCGCCCCTTCATCCTGCGGATCCTTAATTTCAGGGACAGAGACGCTATCCTGAAGGAGGCGCGGGTGCAGTCCCCCTTGTCCTTCAACAACCACAACATCATGGTTTTCCCCCGACTATACCCGGGAGGTTCAGGAGCAACGCCGCTCATACCTAGAGGTAAAACACAAGATGCGCTCCTTGGGTCTCAGCTACCAGCTTCAATTCCCAGCCCGCCTCCGCGTTGTCTTCCAGAATAAGACCCTGTTTTTTGACACCCCCGGGCGGCCTGGACTTGGCTCACCGAGGAACGACCGTTGCGCCAGTCTGGATGGGTGTCCCCGGCTCGGCGGCCTTCGGATCAAGATACAACCAGGCCCCCACGCCCACGCCGCAGGAGGCGCACGAAGTCCCAGCGGCCCCGGGGGGGGTTGGCGGCTGGGCCTCGCTCCACGAGCACGTCGGGCAGAAGGCCGAGGGACTCGTCTGCCTCTTCCGGGACATCCTCTCAGGCGGTTGGGGGCCTCCGGCGCCAGTCGCCACGTCTGCCGGACCCGTCCCTGACCCCCCTCCTCGCGCCTGTGGACCTTTCTGATCTCTCCCGCAGCCCGGCTCTTTGACTTTGGTTGGTCCTCTGTCTTAGCAACAGATCTGACAGCCTGGTCCCGCGGCTGGGGCCTCCACCACGGACCTGGACTCAGCGGATTCCCGCTCATGCGTAGCAGTCTAGGCCGGAACACTGGCATCCGTACTTCTGGAGGGGTCCACCACGCTCTTGACACCCGAGCGCTTCGCTTGGGGCTTTTGTAGTAGTTGTTGAAGTTAGGGCGACAGATGCTTCAGTTCTCGAAGTGTAGGGTGGGGGGTTGGGGGTTGGGGGGTGGGTTTTGTTGGATGTTCCTCCTAGGGAGGGTGGTTCCTTTAGTTTGGGTCTGGTTCTTCTTGGGTGAGTCGCACAGCAGCTTCCTGCGAGCGCTACTGCAAAGCTCCGCGCTGGCTCACACATACGATCCGCTGGCGCCCGCTCTCAGCCTAGCACCCCTAGTTCCCTTTTGTCTGTCCTTTGCTCTACCCATGGGGCCTGGGCGATTCTCCTCTCTTCCCTGCGCACCAGCGCTGCATGATGTCCTCCTGGCGCCCCTGGGGTGGCTCCGATCCCGCGGCGTATCATGCCCACTGCGTCCGTTGCTTCCATGGCTGACGTAGCCCCCAGGGCGCAGCTGCGTATCCTGTCCTGGAATGTGAACGGCCTGCTGGATAGGCTTAAGCGCACTGCAGTCCTTAAGTATGCTCAACGCGTTGGGGCCGACGTGCTCCTCCTTCAGGAGACCCATCTCCTCGGGGAAAAATGCCCCTTCTTGGCGCGTTATGGGTACGACTGGGTGTGGCATTCTGGGTTTTCCCGTGGTTCCCGCGGGGTGGCGGTCCTGCTACGTCGTTCCTTCCCCTTTGTCCTTCAGCGGGTGGCCCGTGCTCCCCATGGAACCGGGATTGCTATTTGCGGTACGCTGGATGGTCGACCGGTCAGCTTCCTTTCGCTCTATGCGCCACCCTCTGGACTGTCGCAGGCTTTATCCGATGCAGCCTCTTTGTTGGAATCTCTCCCGGTGGGCGCTGTTGTGCTTGGGGGAGACTTTAATGCTGTCTTGGCCCCACAGCTGGATTCGTCGGGACCAATTTCGGACTCCCGCGCCGCGCGGGCGAGGCAGCTGGCGGGATGGGCCGAGGCCCAGGGCCTCTGTGATGCCTGGAGGCTTGGGCATCTTCACGATCGTCAGTACACCCACACTTCGGCCGCTCACCATTCTCACGCCCGTATTGATGTGATTTTTGTCCCCCCCGCCGAGTGCGGAAGCGTCCAGGATGTTCGCATCCTTCCCAGGGGCATTTCAGATCACTCGCCGGTCCTCCTGTGTCTGGGCCCACCGCCTCATGCGCCTAGGCCGGTGTGGAGGTTTAACGCCTGGTTCCTCCAGGATAAGACATTGCGTAAGGCGGTGGGCACTGAGCTTACTCAATACTATTGCACCAATGAGGGCTCGGTTTCGTCGGCGGGCACCCTTTGGGAGGCCTGCAAGGCAACCATCAGAGGGGCGGCTAGGGCGCATGTGGTGCGGCACCGCCAGACACAGCTGCGACAGCTCACTGCTTGCGAGGCCCGGGCGTTGCGGCTGGAGCGGTCTCTATCTCAACACGACGACCCGGCGGTGGACCGGCAGCTGCGGCTCCTTCGCCCGGAGATTTGTCAGTGGTCCCTTGAGGCGGCCAAGCTTCTTTGGCAATCCTCGGTTGCGAGGGTGTATGGTTGGGGTGACAAGAACGGCGCGCTGTTGCACCGCCTGGCCACCTAACCCAGGGCGTCACGCATCATTCCGGCGATTACCGACTCTTCGGGGGTGCTCCAGTCCTCCTCCGTGGCGATGGCGGCAGCATTTGCCCAGTTCTATTCTCAGCTCTACCGAGCTCGTGAAACAGGCCTTTCTTTGGACGCTCTGCTCGCGTCTGGGAACGCCTGCCTGGCCCGGCTTCGGCCGGACGAAATGGAGAGCCTGGAAGCCCCCATCTCCCTCGAAGAAATTGGGGAGGCAATCGGGCGCACGGCCGCGGGGAGGACACCGGGACCGGATGGCTTTCCCCAAGAATTCTTTGCAGCCTACAGAGACACCCTGGTCCCGCGGTTGAGAGCTCACTACGCGGAGGCGCTTGAGAGGGGCTCCTTCCCCCCGGAGACTGACCTGGCCACGATCGTGGTTTTGCCCAAATCCACGCCACCGTCCACTGATAGAGCGGCCTATCGCCCAATTTCGCTCATCAACACCGACGTGAAGCTCTATGCGGCGGTCCTGGCCCAACGGCTTCGGCCCCTGTTGTCGACCTTGGTCCACCCGGATCAGTGTGGCTTCATGCCCACTCGGGGCACGCGCCATTGTCTGCGCCGTCTCCATGTGGCCTTGGCCCACCGCCATCGTCTGACTCCATACCTCGCTCTCCTCCTCATCGATTTCGAAAAGGCTTTCGACTCGGTGGGGTGGAACTACCTCTTCGACGTCTTGACCCACATGGGCTTTGGCCCTCGGTTCGTGGGGATGGTGCGAGTCCTCTATGCCCAGCCCCGTGCCAGAGTATTGGTTAACGGTGCGTTGTCGAGGCCCTTTAGGATCGGCCGGGGGACAAGGCACGGTTGCCCACTGTCGCCCCTTCTCTTCGCTCTCGCGATGGAACCTCTGGCCCCCCTGATTAGATCCGACCCCCTCCTTCGGGGCTGGGAGTGGCCTGGCCTGGAAGCTGACAAAATCGCCCTCTATGCGGATGATGTCCTGCTGTACCTTGGGGACCCGGCGCGCTCCGGACCCCGTGCACTATCCATTCTGAGCCGTTTCGGCCGGGCGTCAGGTCTTTCCCTCAACCCGCGGAAATCGGTCCTGGTTCCGTTGCACCCCTCCAGGGAATGCTTTGACTGGCAGGAGACCATCCCTCTCTGCCGCCTATCATTTCAATACCTGGGCATCTGGGTCTCCCTCCTCCCGGAGCTGAGCTGGGCGCTCAACGTCGCCCCCCTGGTCAAGAGAGCCAAGGCAGACTTGGCGCGATGGCGTCAGCTGCCCCTCAACCCGCTAGGAAGGGTTGCCCTCTACAAAATGATGATTCTTCCCCGGTTTTTATATGTGTTGCAAAACACCCTCCTCTCCTTTCCGCGACCTTGGTTCCGCGAACTGGACGGGATGGCGACGAGATTTCTCTGGGGCGCTGGGAGGCATCGGCTGGCTCTGTCGACGTGCCGCATACCCACCTTTGACGGGGGCCTGGGCATGTCTGATCTCTACCTCTACTATATGGCCACCCGCCTTCTGGTCATTCATGACTGGTTCGGGGGGGGTTGGTCCGACCCGGCCTATAGGGTGGAACTTGACGGTTTGGGTTTCTCCGGTATCCAAGATCGCCTGTACGGCGCCTCCATCCCTGCTTCTTGCCCGGACATCACCAGGGCCGTATTCCTGTCCTGGCGAGCAGCACTCCGCCTCACCCGATGGACGGGACGGTTGACCCGGGTCACTCCCCTGTGGCACGGGACGTGGTTGCGGGAGGTCACGGAGCTGGAAGGCTTCAAATCATGGGATCTCATTGGCATTTCCCAGCTGGGGGACGTCTGGCGGGGAGGGCGGATGTGTTCCTTTTCAGAGCTACAGGCGCGTTTTTCCCTCCACTCCTCCCAATTTTATAGGTACCTCCAGCTGCGCCACGCCATACGCACCTACACCCCGCTGGACGTCCGGCTGCCGGACCACAGCCCCCCGGAGGCTCAGGTCCTGCTGGGCAACTTGGGGAGGGGGGGCATTTCCAGGATTTACCGCTCCCTCATCAACTGCACCCCTACATCCCTTGCGGGCCTTATGGAGCGCTGGGAGGGTTGGGTGGGCCCCCTGGATGAGGCCGACTGGCGGGACGCCCTTATGGCCCCCCGCTTGGTGACGGCCTCCGCTAAGCTGCGACTCATCCAAATTTATTATCTCCATACTGCTTACCTCACACCGGCCCGCCTTCACCGCGCGGGCCTCTCCGGGGACGCGGCTTGCCCCCGGTGTGGTTCCGAGCTGGCAGACTTCCTGCATATGGTGTGGTCTTGCCCGGACCTGGAGGGGTTCTGGAGGGGCATTGAGGCCGAGCTTACGGAGGTCCTGGGGTGGGAGGTGCCGCATGAGCCCCGACACTCCCTGCTGGGCATCACGGATGGCTTGGATGGCACGCGCTCAGAGCAGCTGTTTCTCATGACGGCCTTGATGGTGGCCAAGCGCGACATTGCAGCGGCATGGAAGCAACGGCTGCCGCCAAGTGTGGCTAAGTGGGGTGCTGGGGTGGACTGGTGCGCGGCGCAGGAGCGGACTCTCTATCAGGCACGAGGTTGCCCCAAGAAATACCGAAAGGTTTGGGGGAAATGGCTAGGCAACATACTTTAGTAGGGTGGCTTGGAGGGTGGAGGAGAGCTTTTGGAGGCGGGTGGGAAAGGGTTGCGCTTTCTATTGTATTGCTGTGTGGTACTGCTTCGGAATGCCAGACTGTTTCTGTTGTTGTACTGTTTAAAACAATAAAAACTTGTTTATCAAAAAAAAGAATGCATGAACATCTATTCCTTAGGGGTTCATTCATGACGTTCTTCTGCCCGACTTTTATGTCAATACTGGCATTCCTAGACACCTTCAATGTATAAATATACCAGCCCTTGCCCTGGCAAAATGCGGTTCCCGGAGGATTCGATCCAACCCAGACTACGCGGTTCGCCACGGCAAGTTCGGAAGGAGATCGAGTTCCAGCCTGATGCACTGACCTGACGCTGCCATCCTCCTCGCAGATAATCCAGCTCCAGTGCTCTCTAACTTCCTTTGTGGGGGGTTAGAGTATCGAGTCCAGAAAAGAGATTCCAAGCTCTCTCATTCGAAGGTATGGAGCTGACTAGAACCTAGAGAAATATTTGGCAACTCTTGGCTAAACTAAAATATAGCTAGCTATAATTTAGAAATGGCACCTACTTCAGACCTCGTACTGCACTTAGGTTAGGTACACTGGGGTAGAACAATTTAGAAGCATCAGATGAGTATCACATTTTAGCATTATGTTATTTATGTATGTATTTTGATTAATATATGTCATAGCTACAAACCATGCTATTGCAGTACTATTTTATCTTACTGCTAACCTTGTAAATATTGTACTTCACAGTCTGTCTTACAATTGTAGCAATTCATATCTCTTGCATGAGAAATAAGACTGTTCAATAAACCCTTTTATTGAAACACCCATCTCTCTATTTTTGTGCAGCTCTGTAGAAACGAAGCATGCACGATTGACTGAGTGAAACTGTTATCTATTGTTTCCACGATTCTGAGACTGTTCCGATTCTAAAGGGAAACAAAGTTGTCATGTTTATGCGGTTGTCAGAGACTAATCCCTTCTTGCATATTCGAGAAGTTTCTAGTGACCTCTGAGTTAGCTGGCACACACAAATAATTAAGTTTCATATACTCGATAGAGACATACTGACTTTAGTCCTATGTCAAATCTATAGTGCATGTTATTCCAATGCGCAGAGCCTATCAGGGATATAGGAACTACACTACAAGGAGGCTTAGAACTAGAACATCAGGCAGTGCGCGTACAGGTTCAACCAAAGAAACCTCACATCCTGAAGAAGTGATGGACCACCTCCGGATGAAGACGCCACTCATGATTGGCTGAGAATTATCGACTGAGACTGTCCGCAAGAACGTTCAGTACTCCAGTCAGATGATTTGCGATCACACAAATCTGATGGTCCTGAGCACCGGACCAGTGCTGCAGAGCCTCTCTGCAGAGACAAAACGACCCTACCCCTCCTTGTTTGTTGCTGTACCACACCACAGTAGTATTGTCCGTGAGGACCAGAACTGACTGACCACGAAGGGAGGGAAGAAAGTCCTTGAGTGCCAAACGTATCACCTGTAATTCCAGAAGATTGAAGTCAAGTAATCTGTTCTCTGGAGACCAAAGACCCTTGATCTCCAGATCCCCCAGATGAACACTCCACCCTAGAGTGGAGGCATCTGTTATCACTGTGGCCACCGGAGAAGGAAGCTAAAATGGCTTCCCTTGAGACAGGTTGCCCGCAACACTCCACCATAAGAGGTCTGCTGTGGTGTCCCTGGAGATTCTGACTAACTCCCTGAGATCTCCATTGTGCTGAAACTACTGCCTGCGGAGGCACGACTGGAGGGCCTTCATATGCCAGCATGCATGGTTGACCAACAGTATGCAGGAAGCGAACAGACTGAGAAGTCGCAAGACCTTCAGGACTGGAACTTCTGCTCCTTCTTGAAACAACAGAATCATAGCCTGTGTCATGTCTTCGGTGTACCCGGACCCGAAGGAAAAAATGGAAACAGGTCCCCTTCTCTGACTGGAAGTGGTGTCCGGTGGCTGTCCCCTCCCTTATTTCGTGTGCAGGGTCCTAGTGCCCTCTGCACCACATCACGATAGCCTGGATGTCTAAAATCCTCTGTGGAGGTGGGAAGTCATGAACCTGAGCTAGGGCCAACATCTTTAACTTCTCCTTCTTGAGGTAAAAATTCAAGACCCTGAGGTCTAGAATCGGCCTCAACCAACCATCTTTTTTGGGAATCAGAAAATACGGGGAGTAGCATCCCTGACCCGTTTACTGCTTCAGAACCACCTCTATTGCACCTTTCTAAAGCAAGTTTGGAACGTCCTGTTGCTGGAGCAACAGATGGTCATCTGAGCCCCAGTTCTGGTGAGGAGGGTAAGGAAGGGGGAAACTCCTGGAAAGGAAGGGCGTACCCATATTCTACAAGATTTGAAACCCAAAGATCTGATGTAACAGATGTAGAATTTCGTAGAAAATGGGATGCTCAACCTCCTACTGGACCAACATGCTCCAAGATGGGGGATCTAGAGCTGCTTTCCTGTAGAGCCAGTGGGGGAACAGGAGAGGTGGAGGAGGAGGCAGAGGACTGTTGCCGGGAGGCCCCCCCGCAGACTGACTCTTTTCTTGCCTCTATATGACTTGTACAGTGGGTTCTGCTGCTGCTGCTGTTACTGCTGCTGCTGACGTCCTCAAAAGGAAGCCACCTTTCCAAACCCAAAAAATGTTCTATATCCATAGCCCCAAGACTGGGACAGCAGGCATAAGGATCTCACAGCGGCCCTGCTATCCTTGAAGCGTGGTAGACCAGAATCTGCCTTTTTCCCAAAGAGCCTAGATACCTCAAAAGGCAGATCAAGCAGAGTGGCCTGCACATCCAGAGAAAATCCATAAGATCTCAACCAGGCATGCCTCCTGGTAGCCACAGAGGAGCCCATTATCCTGGCGACTGAGTGCACCGTATCCATACCTGACTGAATCACCTGACGGGCCACAGCTTGTTTATCAGCCAACATCTCCAAAACAATGACCTTGTACGTCATCAGGCAGTTTAGGAGCCACCTCTTTGGCTGAGTCCATCAAAGCATGGATATACCTCCCCAACAAGCATGTGGCATTTGTTGATTTTAAGCCCATACTTGCCGAGGAGAAAACCTTTTTGGCTGATTGTTCAAGCTTTTTAGAGTCTCTATCCCCCGGGTGGTGGGGAAGGATTCCGCTGAGTGTTTGAAGGAACATGAAGCTTGAACCACCAGGCTCTCTGGCAAGGGTGGGAGGTTAGAAAGGCTGGATCCCCCGGTGCGGGATTACAGCGCCTTGCCACTGCTCTCAAAACCGCTGATGCAGACATAGGCTTTTGCCACACTTCCAGAATTGGTTCGATTAAAGCCTCATTGAATGGTAGTAAAGAACAAGTTACTTACCTTCGGTAACGCTTTTTCTGGTGGATACAGTATCTGCCTGTGGATTCCTCACCTTGTGAATATCCCCTGCGCCAGCATTCCACTGAACTATTATTCCCCAGCTCTCTACGCCGACATGGATGACGTCATAATGCATCGGCTCCGCTCGCGACTCCGTATGACGTCACCGGAGCCATAAGAGAGCCACGTCGGCGTGATGACGTCAGTTCCACCCATTTTTTCCGTGCCCCCGAGGCGCAGAGGTGGACCAACGACAGATTCAAAGTATACACAGTATACAATATACAATCAAATATACACAGTACATAAACAAAAGGAAAGCTAAACCAAATAAGCATTTCCTATAAATGTACCAGAAAGCATAACAACATCTCAAACAAGACAACTTTTAAGGTATACAAAGGTGGACAACGGGGAGGCGGGTGGGCCAGTGAGGAATCCACAGGCAGATACTGTATCCACCAGAAAAAACGTTACCGAAGGTAAGTAACTTGTTCTTCTGATGGATACATCTGCCAGTAGATTCCTCACCTTATGAATAGATTCCCACAGCAGTCCCCACTCCCGGAGGAGGGTGTCCACCTTCCTATACCAGAAAGTCTTGCAAGACAGAGCGCGCAAAGTGGCCCTCCCTCCTCATCTCAGAGTCCAAGCAATAATGCTTTGCGAAAGTATGGAGGGAGGCCCAAGTTGCGGCTTTACAAATATCTGCCACAGGAACACGCCGGGCCAAAGCGGATGTAGATGATTTAGCTCTAGTTGAATGAGCCCTAACACCCTCAGGAGGAACCTTACCAGCCAGGGCATAGCAGATCTTGATGGCAAGGATGATCCATCTTGATAGAGTGCGCTTGTGCACCGCTCTTCCTTTGGAATGTCCAACATAACCCACGAGGAGCTGATCGTCCAGACGATAGTCCTTCGTTCTGTCCAAGTAAAAGCTAACAGCTCTCTTTGGGTCCAGGCGATGAAGTCTTTCCTCCTCCTTGGAGGGATGAGGAGGTGGATAAAAAACAGGGAGAGTAATAGACTGCCCCAAATGAAACGGAGTAACAACTTTGGGTAGGAAAGCAGCCCTGGTCCTGAGTACCATCCTTTCAGCATGTAATGTTAGAAAAGGGGGTTTAGAACTAAGAGCTTGAAGCTCATTCACCCTCCTTGCCGAGGTTATGGCTACAAGAAAGACCGTCTTAAAGGACAACAGCCTCAGAGGACAACTATGAAATGGCTCAAATGGCGACCCCATTAGAAAACTTATGACAAGATTAAGGTCCCACTGTGGCATTACAAAAGGAGTAGGAGGAAACTTGTTTGTAAGGCCTTTGATAAACCTCAGTACAACCGGAGATTTAAATAATGATGGTTGATCAGGTAGACATAGAAAACCCGATAAGGCCGATAGATAGCCCTTGACCGTGGCCACAGCACAGCCCTGTTGAGCCAAGGAAAGAGCAAACTGGAGCACATCAGAAAGATGGGCTTTTAAAGGGTCAATGGATCTCTCTCCACACCATTTCACAAACTTGGACCACCTGTAGGAGTAAATGGACTTGGTGGAGTGTCGCCTGGCCGATAAAATAACATCCACCACATCAGGTGGGAGAGAGAAAGAACTCAGGTTGCCCCGTTCAATCTCCAGGCATGAAGGTGTAAGCTCTGGAGGTGGGGGTGTAGAACCTGCCCCTCCGACTGCGAGAGGAGGTCTGCCCTCAGAGGGAGACGGAGTGGAGGGCACGAGGAGAGGTGGAGAAGATCTGTGTACCACACCCTTCTTGGCCAATCCGGGGCGATCAATATAACTTGGGCCCGGTCTTGGCGAATCTTCCTCAGAACCCGAGGAATCAAGGGTATGGGAGGAAACGCGTAAAGGAGTTGTGAGCCCCAACTCAACTGAAACGTGTCCCCCAACGCTCCCTGCATCGGATACTGGAGACTGCAGAACGACGGGCAATGCGCATTCTCGCGGGTGGCAAACAGCTCCACCCGAGTGGTTCCCCACGTCCGAGAGACGTAACGAACCACCTCCGGATGGAGCCTCCACTCGTGGTCGCCGGTGAACTGCCGACTGAGACTGTCCGCACGCACGTTCAGCACCCCGGCCAGATGATTTGCCATCAGACAAATCCGATGGTCCTGAGCCCAGGACCAAAGACGCAGGGCCTCTCTGCAGAGACAATGCGACCCCACTCCTCCCTGCTTGTTGACATACCACATCGCGGTAGTGTTGTCCGTCAGGACTTGAACAGACTGACCGGGAAGGGAAGGGAGGAAGGCCTTGAGTGCCAAACGAATCACCCGCAATTCCAAAAGGTTGATGTGAAGCAACCTTTCCTCTGGAGACCAAAGACCCTTGATCTCCAGATCCCCCAGATGAGCACCCCACCCTAAGGTGGATGCATCCGTTATCACTGTGGCCACCAATGGAGGAAGATGAAAGGGCTTTCCTTGAGACAGGTTGCCCTCCACGCTCCACCAAGACAGATCCGCCGCAGCTTCTCTGGAGATCCTTATCGACTCCCTGAGATCTCCGTTGTGCTGATACCACTGCCTGCGGAGGCACCACTGGAGCACCCTCATGTGCCAGCGTGCATGGTTGACCAACAGAATGCAGGAGGCGAACAGAACGAGTAGGCGAAGGACCTTCAGAACTGGAACAACCGCTCCATTGTGGAATAAAGGGACCATCTCCTGTATGTCGAGAATTCTTTGAGGAGGAGGAAATGCCCGACACACAGTAGTGTCCAGTACCGCCCCTATGAACAGGTTGCGTTGAGAGGGCACAGCTGGAACAATCTTCCACGTCGTGGTCAGACGAAAGGCACCACAAACAATCATCATGGGGGTCTGTCATAGACATGTGGCCCCCACATTCCCTACAGGGTTTAAAACCCGACTTCCTTGTTGAAGACATGACAAATTTTTTCCAATAGTAACACCAAACGACTACAAAGTAGCAGGAGAGTGCTGGAAAAACCGCTGCGTGTCGACGGCGCGGAAAAAAGGTAACTGACGTCATCACGCCGACGTGGCTCTCTAATGGCTCCGGTGACGTCATACGGAGTCGCGAGCGGAGCCGATGCATTATGACGTCGTCCGCGTCGGCGTAGAGAGCTGGGGAAAAAAGTTCTGTGGAATGCTGGCGCAGGGGATATTCACAAGGTGAGGAATCCACTGGCAGATGTATCCATCAGAAGGCTAAACCACTGTAGAAGGAGAGTGCAAGACTTCAGTCAAGATATTAGACCTGACCTCAGCTGTAGGGAATTACAGATCCAACAGGCCAGCTGCCTTCTTGATTACAGTATGGTAATGAGGCACATCTTAAGGAGGCATTGACTGAGAAGAAAACTCCCACTCAGGGGAAGTGTCCAAGCCACTGGCCTCCTGAAGGTCTTAATAGTCATCAACAGAGTCAATAATTTCCCCTTCTTCTGCTTGATCCTGCTGTCCCTGGTACTCCTCTTCTTCCAGCAGCCTCTAGGCCTCCCTTCTGGAGTGCATCTTCGGGATCGGCGTCGGCAGTGCCAGGTGCAGTGCCAGGTACCATGGCACAGGCATTGAAGGAGGTCCCTCGGTGGTAAGGGAATGTTCAACCGGCATTGAAGGAGCTCCCTCAGTGGCAGTCAGCAGCGCACCTTGAACCCAGGAAGGCACCAGCCCAAAACCAGAGGGAGCCAGAGACTGTAGAACCGGCGTCGTGAATCTCGGCGCCGGGAGAGGCCATGAAGGTGTCATGGGCATTAAGGACATGAAAGGTACCCGGGCATATTGCTGGGGAACACCAAATTGAAAGCAAGCAGACCCACGGGGCCAGCTGGCGCACCGGGTGGGTTAACCACTTTGGCAAACATGCCATACATCGCATTTAGAAAATACGTTCCCTCGGCACCGGAGAATGGACCAGAGTGGCCTGCGGAGAAGGCAAAGGCGAGACGCTGTGTTTACAATGACGCTGTTGAACAGGAGAAGCCGACCTCGAAGACATGCCTTTCGAAGCTCAATGTCAGGATCCATATCGATGCTTCTTTTTGTGCTTCTTTGACGACTTCGAGGTGTGCAGTGTTGTCAACTTCGACTTGGATTTTTTACGGCCTCTGTTCTCCTTTCTCGCCCGGGCCATGAATAGCTCTGCCCTCTTCCTCTTTTACTGCTTTCGGATTCATCCTCCGACAAAATGAACATCCTTCGACGCCGTGATCCGATGACAGACACCAAAGACAATCTTCATGGGGGTCCGTGATGGACATATGACCCCCACACTCCCTACAGGACATGAACCCTGACTTATTTTGTGCAGCCATAGCACTGCTACACAAAAACAGGTAACTGAAACAAAGTAATATCTAAAGGATATGGAGAGTCCCAGAAAAACTGCTACGCGTTGACGGCATGGAAAAAATTGAACTGACGTAAGCACGCGGACAAGGTCCTCTTATGGCTACGGTGACATCATATGGAATCGCGAGCGGGGACGTGCTATTGTGAAGTCCTCCTCGATGTGGGAGAGCCATTAACTATGTTTCCATGGAATTCTGGCGCAGGGGTAATTCAAAAGGTGAGGAATCCACAGGCAAATATATCCATTAGAAACACCATCTTTCCCTTTTATCTGGTGACATAGATCTTTCTGATTTCCTTCTGGATCTAAAGTCACCTCGTGCTAAACATTTTGTTTATGCTGCCTATAATGAATTTTGGAAACTATCACAAATGGACGCAGCTATTCGCTTATGCCAAATAGATCAGGATATTTTGGAAAAGGTTTCAGCAGTTGTCGATAACAGTATAACAGATTATCATCTTGTATATATACATTAGATAACATTGTGTCTTCTGTTATTGATAATGTTCAGAATGAAGTGTCTACTGTATATCAAGGGCAAAATAACTTTGATCTGCTATACAATTTGGATGGACACTGCAAACACTTAAAATTGGGAGGGTGCCATGGAGTTACCTGAATGACTCAGCGTTAGTTTTAGCCTTTAATTTGTCGGACAAACAAATATTATTGGCCAATAAAGACGCTACATACACTATGCTAAACACTGAAAAATTGGAACAGTTACCATTCACTGTAGCAGAGACAGATTCAGCAGTATGGTTGATACATGGTGCTATTTCATTGCCCATCTCTAAGTTCCAATTTACGGCTTGCATCAAACATTATCCTGTGGATATATACGAACCACTTGGGAGGAGTTACATACATGAGCTATGGTCCCTGCCATTCGCATTCCGTTGTCAGTGTTCAGAAAAATATGTTTTGGTACAGAGGAGCATTGTGATTCCACAGTTGAACATTCCATTGCGTGCCTTGATGGTGGCCAAGCGCGACATTGCAGCGGCATGGAAGCAACCGCTGCCGCCAAGTGTGGCTAAGTGGGGTGCTGGGGTGGACTGGTGCGCGGCGCAGGAGCGGACTCTCTATCAGGCACGAGGTTGCCCCAAGAAATACCGAAAAGTTTGGGGGAAATGGCTAGGCAACATACTTTAGTAGGGTGGCTTGGAGGGTGGAGGAGAGCTTTTGGGGGCGGGTGGGAAAGGGGTGCGCTTTCTATTGTATTGCTGTGTGGTACTGCTTCGGAATGCCAGACTGTTTCTGTTGTTGTACTGTTTAAAACAATAAAAACTTGTTTATCAAAAAAAAGAATGCATGAACATCTATTCCTTAGGGGTTCATTCATGACGTTCTTCTGCCCGACTTTTATGTCAATACTGGCATTCCTAGACACCTTCAATGTATAAATATACCAGCACTTGCCCTGGCAAAATGCGGTTCCCGGAGGATTCGATCCAACCCAGACTACGCGGTTCGCCACGGCAAGTTCGGAAGGAGATCGAGTTCCAGCCTGATGCACTGACCTGACGCTGCCATCCTCCTCGCAGATAATCCAGCTCCAGTGCTCTCTAACTTCCTTTGTGGGGGGTTAGAGTATCGAGTCCAGAAAAGAGATTCCAAGCTCTCTCATTCTAAGGTATGGAGCTGACTAGAACCTAGAGAAATATTTGGCAACTCTTGGCTAAACTAAAATATAGCTAGCTATAATTTAGAAATGGCACCTACTTCAAACCTCGTACTGCACTTAGGTTAGGTACACTGGGGTAGAACAATTTAGAAGCATCAGATGAGTATCACATTTTAGCATTATGTTATTTATGTATGTATTTTGATTAATATATGTCATAGCTACAAACCATGCTATTGCATTACTATTTTATCTTACTGCTAACCTCGTAAATATTGTACTTCACAGTCTGTCTTACAATTGTAGCAATTCATATCTCTTGCATGAGAAATAAGACTGTTCAATAAACCCTTTTATTGAAACACCCATCTCTCTATTTTTGTGCAGCTCTGTAGAAACGAAGCATGCACGATTGACTGAGTGAAACTGTTATCTATTGTTTCCACGATTCTGAGACTGTTCCGATTCTAAAGGGAAACAAAGTTGTCATGTTTATGCGGTTGTCAGAGACTAATCCCTTCTTGCATATTCGAGAAGTTTCTAGTGACCTCTGAGTTAGCTGGCACACACAAATAATTAAGTTTCATATACTCGATAGAGACATACTGACTTTAGTCCTATGTCAAATCTATAGTGTATGTTATTCCAATGCGCAGAGCCTATCAGGGATATAGGAACTACACTACAAGGAGGCTTAGAACTAGAACATCAGGCAGTGCGCGTACAGGTTCAACCAAAGAAACCTCACATCCTGAAGAAGTGATGGACCACCTCCGGATGAAGACGCCACTCATGATTGGCTGAGAATTATCGACTGAGACTGTCCGCAAGAACGTTCAGTACTCCAGTCAGATGATTTGCGATCACACAAATCTGATGGTCCTGAGCACCGGACCAGTGCTGCAGAGCCTCTCTGCAGAGACAAAACGACCCTACCCCTCCTTGTTTGTTGCTGTACCACACCACAGTAGTATTGTCCGTGAGGACCAGAACTGACTGACCACGAAGGGAGGGAAGAAAGTCCTTGAGTGCCAAACGTATCACCTGTAATTCCAGAAGATTGAAGTCAAGTAATCTGTTCTCTGGAGACCAAAGACCCTTGATCTCCAGATCCCCCAGATGAACACTCCACCCTAGAGTGGAGGCATCTGTTATCACTGTGGCCACCGGAGAAGGAAGCTAAAATGGCTTCCCTTGAGACAGGTTGCCCGCAACACTCCACCATAAGAGGTCTGCTGTGGTGTCCCTGGAGATTCTGACTAACTCCCTGAGATCTCCATTGTGCTGAAACTACTGCCTGCGGAGGCACGACTGGAGGGCCTTCATATGCCAGCATGCATGGTTGACCAACAGTATGCAGGAAGCGAACAGACTGAGAAGTCGCAAGACCTTCAGGACTGGAACTTCTGCTCCTTCTTGAAACAACAGAATCATAGCCTGTGTCATGTCTTCGGTGTACCCGGACCCGAAGGAAAAAACGGAAACAGGTCCCCTTCTCTGACTGGAAGTGGTGTCCGGTGGCTGTCCCCTCCCTTATTTCGTGTGCAGGGTCCTAGTGCCCTCTGCACCACATCACAATAGCCTGGATGTCTAAAATCCTCTGTGGAGGTGGGAAGGCATGAACCTGAGCTAGGGCCAACATCTTTAACTTCTCCTTCTTGAGGTAAAAATTCAAGACCCTGAGGTCTAGAATCGGCCTCAACCAACCATCCTTTTTGGGAATCAGAAAATACGGGGAGTAGCATCCCTGACCCGTTTACTGCTTCAGAACCACCTCTATTGCACCTTTCTAAAGCAAGTTTGGAACGTCCTGTTGCTGGAGCAACAGATGGTCATCTGAGCCCCAGTTCTGGTGAGGAGGGTAAGGAAGGGGGAAACTCCTGGAAAGGAAGGGCGTACCCATATTCTACAAGATTTGAAACCCAAAGATCTGATGTAACAGATGTAGAATTTCGTAGAAAATGGGATGCTCAACCTCCTACTGGACCAACATGCTCCAAGATGGGGGATCTAGAGCTGCTTTCCTGTAGAGCCAGTGGGGGAACAGGAGAGGTGGAGGAGGAGGCAGAGGACTGTTGCCGGGAGGCCCCCCCGCAGACTGACTCTTTTCTTGCCTCTATATGACTTGTACAGTGGTTTCTGCTGCTGCTGCTGTTGCTGCTGCTGCTGACGTCCTCAAAAGGAAGACACCTTTCCAAACCCAAAAAATGTTCTATATCCATAGCCCCAAGACTGGGACAGCAGGCATAAGGATCTCACAGCGGCCCTGCTATCCTTGAAGCGTGGTAGACCAGAATCTGCCTTTTTCCCAAAGAGCCTAGATACCTCAAAAGGCAGATCAAGCAGAGTGGCCTGCACATCCAGAGAAAATCCAGAAGATCTCAACCAGGCATGCCTCCTGGTAGCCACAGAGGAGCCCATTACCCTGGCGACTGAGTGCACCGTATCCATACCTGACTGAATCACCTGACGGGCCACAGCTTGTTTATCAGCCAACATCTCCAAAACAATAACCTTGTATGTCATCAGGCAGTTTAGGAGCCACCTCTTTGGCTGAGTCCATCAAAGCATGGATATACCTCCCCAACAAGCATGTGGCATTTGTTGATTTTAAGCCCATACTTGCCGAGGAGAAAACCTTTTTGGCTGATTGTTCAAGCTTTTTAGAGTCTCTATTCCCCGGGTG
The DNA here is from genome assembly GCF_964204655.1 of Triturus cristatus. NCBI lineage: Eukaryota > Metazoa > Chordata > Amphibia > Caudata > Salamandridae > Triturus > Triturus cristatus. The sequence goes on along the minus strand of NC_140591.1, from coordinate 1,166,648,787 downwards.
GTGGGGAAGGATTCCGCTGAGTGTTTGAAGGAACATGAAGCTTGAACCACCAGGCTCTCTGGCAAGGGTGGGAGGTTAGAAAGGCTGGATCCCCCGGTGCGGGATTACAGCGCCTTGCCACTGCTCTAAAAACCACTGATGCAAACATAGTCTTTTTCCACACTTCCAGAATTGGTTCGATTAAAGCCTCATTGAATGGTAGTAAAGAACAAGTTACTTACCTTCGGTAACGCTTTTTCTGGTGGATACAGTATCTTCCTGTGGATTCCTCACCTTGTGAATATCCCCTGTGCCAGCATTCCACGGAACTATTTTTCCCCAGCTCTCTACGCCGACATGGATGACGTCATAATGCATCGGCTCCGCTCGCGACTCCGTATGACGTCACCGGAGCCATAAGAGAGCCACGTCGGCGTGATGACGTCAGTTCCACCCATTTTTTCCGTGCCCCCGAGGCGCACAGGTGGACCAACGACAGATTCAAAGTATACACAGTATACAATATACAATCAAATATACACAGTACATAAACAAAAGGAAAGCTAAACCAAATAAGCATTTCCTACAAATGTACCAGAAAGCATAACAACATCTCAAACAAGACAACTTTTAAGGTATACAAAGGTGGACAACGGGGAGGCGGGTGGGCCAGTGAGGAATCCACAGGCAGATACTGTATCCACCAGAAAAAACGTTACCGAAGGTAAGTAACTTGTTCTTCTGATGGATACATCTGCCAGTAGATTCCTCACCTTATGAATAGATTCCCACAGCAGTCCCCACTCCCGGAGGAGGGTGTCCACCTTCCTATACCAGAAAGTCTTGCAAGACAGAGCGCGCAAAGTGGCCCTCCCTCCTCATCTCAGAATCCAAGCAATAATGCTTTGCGAAAGTATGGAGGGAGGCCCAAGTTGCGGCTTTACAAATATCTGCCACAGGAACACGCCGGGCCAAAGCGGATGTAGATGATTTAGCTCTAGTTGAATGAGCCCTAACACCCTCAGGAGGAACCTTACAAGCCAGGGCATAGCAGATCTTGATGGCAAGGATGATCCATCTTGATAGAGTGCGCTTGTGCACCGCTCTTCCTTTGGAATGTCCAACATAACCCACGAGGAGCTGATCGTCCAGACGATAGTCCTTCGTTCTGTCCAAGTAAAAGCTAACAGCTCTCTTTGGGTCCAGGCGATGAAGTCTTTCCTCCTCCTTGGAGGGATGAGGAGGTGGATAAAAAACAGGGAGAGTAATAGACTGCCCCAAATGAAACGGAGTAACAACTTTGGGTAGGAAAGCAGCCCTGGTCCTGAGTACCATCCTTTCAGCATGTAATGTTAGAAAAGGGGGTTTAGAACTAAGAGCTTGAAGCTCACTCACCCTCCTTGCCGAGGTTATGGCTACAAGAAAGACCGTCTTAAAGGACAACAGCCTCAGAGGACAACTATGAAATGGATCAAACGGGGACCCCATCAGAAAACTTATGACAAGATTAAGGTCCCACTGTGGCATTACAAAAGGAGTAGGAGGAAACTTGTTTGTAAGGCCTTTGATAAACCTCAGTACAACCGGAGATTTAAATAATGATGGTTGATCAGGTAGACATAGAAAAGCCGATAAGGCCGATAGATAGCCCTTGACCGTGGCCACAGCACAGCCCTGTTGAGCCAAGGAAAGAGCAAACTGGAGCACATCAGAAAGATGGGCTTTTAAAGGGTCAATGGATCTCTCTCCACACCATTTCACAAACTTGGACCACCTGTAGGAGTAAATGGACTTGGTGGAGTGTCGCCTGGCCGATAAAATAACATCCACCACATCAGGTGGGAGAGAGAAAGAACTCAGGTTGCCCCGTTCAATCTCCAGGCATGAAGGTGTAAGCTCTGGAGGTGGGGGTGTAGAACCTGCCCCTCCGACTGCGAGAGGAGGTCTGCCCTCAGAGGGAGACGGAGTGGAGGGCACGAGGAGAGGTGGAGAAGATCTGTGTACCACACCCTTCTTGGCCAATCCGGGGCGATCAATATAACTTGGGCCCGGTCTTGGCGAATCTTCCTCAGAACCCGAGGAATCAAGGGTATGGGAGGAAACACGTAAAGGAGTTGTGAGCCCCAACTCAACTGAAACGTGTCCCCCAACGCTCCCTGCATCGGATACTGGAGACTGCAGAACGACGGGCAATGCGCATTCTCGCGGGTGGCAAACAGGTCCACCCGAGTGGTTCCCCACGTCCGAGAGACGTAACGAACCACCTCCGGATGGAGCCTCCACTCGTGGTCGCCGGTGAACTGCCGACTGAGACTGTCCGCACGCACGTTCAGCACCCCGGCCAGATGATTTGCCATCAGACAAATCCGATGGTCCTGAGCCCAGGACCAAAGACGCAGGGCCTCTCTGCAGAGACAATGCGACCCCACTCCTCCCTGCTTGTTGACATACCACATCGCGGTAGTGTTGTCCGTCAGGACTTGAACAGACTGACCGGGAAGGGAAGGGAGGAAGGCCTTGAGTGCCAAACGAATCACCCGCAATTCCAAAAGGTTGATGTGAAGCAACCTTTCCTCTGGAGACCAAAGACCCTTGATCTCCAGATCCCCCAGATGAGCACCCCACCCTAAGGTGGATGCATCCGTTATCACTGTGGCCACCAATGGAGGAAGATGAAAGGGCTTTCCTTGAGACAGGTTGCCCTCCACGCTCCACCAAGACAGATCCGCCGCAGCTTCTCTGGAGATCCTTATCGACTCCCTGAGATCTCCGTTGTGCTGATACCACTGCCTGCGGAGGCACCACTGGAGCACCCTCATGTGCCAGCGTGCATGGTTGACCAACAGAATGCAGGAGGCGAACAGAACGAGTAGGCGAAGGACCTTCAGAACTGGAACAACCGCTCCATTGTGGAATAAAGGGACCATCTCCTGTATGTCGAGAATTCTTTGAGGAGGAGGAAATGCCCGACACACAGTAGTGTCCAGTACCGCCCCTATGAACAGGTTGCGTTGAGAGGGCACCAGGTGAGATTTGGGCACGTTTATCGAAAAACCCAATTCGAATAACAGCTGAGATGTTACCTGCAGATGATGCTGCACCACCTCTGGGGACTCTGCCTTCAGAAGCCAGTCGTCCAGGTAGGGGAAAACCGGAATCCCCGACCTCCTGAGATGGGCCGCCACCACTGCCATCACCTTCGTGAAGACTCGAGGTGCGGTAGTAAGACCAAACGGGAGGACCGCAAACTGGTAATGTTGCGACCCAACTGTAAAACGGAGATACTTCCTGTGCAACTTCAGGATCGGGACATGGAAGTACCCGTCCTGCAAGTCGAGCGACACCATCCAGTCTCCTTGCTGCAACGCTTGAAGAACCTGCGCAAGGGTCAGCATCTTGAATTTCTCCTGTTTCAGGTAAAAGTTCAAGACTCTGAGGTCCAGTATCGGACGCAATCTGCCATCCTTCTTGGGAATCAGGAAATACCGCGAGTAGCATCCTTGACCCCTTTCCTGCTCCGGAACCACTTCTATTGCACCCTTTTGAATCAAAGCTAGTACCTCCTTCTGCAGAAGAAGCAGATGGTCTTCCGAGCAGTAACCTTGGCAAGGAGGGTAAGGGGGAGGAAACTCCCGAAAGGGAAGGGCGTACCCAGTCTCCACGAGGTTTAAAACCCAAAGGTCGGTTGTAACAGATTTCCAACCCCGCAGAAAGTGGGACACCCGACCCCCCACAGGTCTTACATGATCCAGGATGGGGGATCTAGGGCTGCTTCCCTGAAGCTTCATTGGGAGCAGAGGAGGCAGAAGACGAAGAGGGGTTGCGGCCAGAACATCTCCGACCTCTTTGTCTCCCTCTATTGGACCTATAGAGGGGATTCTGCTGTTGTTGCTGCTGCTGCTGCTGAGGCTGCCGGTAGGAGTGAAATGAAGACCTCCCGAAACCCCTGAACTTCTTAAGTCCAAATCCTTTAGCAGGAGCCTGCAGACCTAAAGATTTAGCTGTTACCCTACTCTCCTTAAATCTCTGTAGGGCAGAGTCAGCCTTTTCACCAAAAAGTTTTTGTCCGTCAAAGGGCAAATCCACCAAGGTGGCCTGAACGTCCGTAGAGAAGCCAGACGAACGAAGCCACGCCTGCCTCCTAGTGGCTATAGACGACCCCATTATTCTCGCCACCGAATTAGCCGTATCAAGGCCCGACTGAATCACCTGTCTCGCAGCGGCCTGAGTATCTGCGACCACCTCCATAAAGGACGCCTTATCACCGTCTGGCAGCTTAGGGGCTAATTTCATCGAGTCCATCAAAGCATGAACATAGCGCCCTAGCAAGCATGTGGCATTAGTGGACTTAAGCGCCATGCTCCCAGATGAAAAGGTTTTCTTAGCCGCTTGATCAACCTTTTTGGACTCCCTGTCCGCAGGAGTCTGAGGGAATGCCCCTGAAGCATGCTTCGAGCATGACGCCTGCACCACTAGACTTTCTGGCGAAGGGTGCGAAGATAGAAAATCTGGATCCCCAGGAGCCACCCTATATCTTCTCGCCACCTGCCTGGAGACTGCTGGTGAAGATAGCGGCTTATGCCAGACTTCCACAATTGGCTCCAAAATAGCCTCATTAAAAGGCAGCAAAGGCTCACTGATCGAGGAAGGCGAATGTAGCACCTCCGTAAGAAGGTTAGGCTTATATACCGCAGAGGGCAACTGCAAATCCAACAGCTCTGCAGCCTTTTTTATCACCATATGATAGGGAGCCAGTTCCTGCGGCGGAGAGGACCTAGAAGAAGAATGCTCCCACTCCGGAGTCGTGTCCAGGCCACTAGCCTCCTGAATCCCCTCAAACTCATCAGAGGACGTGTCAACCTCACCTTCCTCCACCTCCACTCTATATCTTTCCTCATCCAAGACCCTTTGGGCCTCTCTTCTTGAGCGGATCCGTGGAACCGGCGTCGCCGGCGCCGTACGCGGAGTCGGTGGAGCCAGAGGTGTCGAGGTCGGCGGCGCCGGAGTCGGGGTCGGTGGCGCCGGACGCGGCGCCGAGGTAGACAGCAACGGCGTCGAGGAAGGCTCCGAAGAAAGTCGATCCATTCGAAGCCGAGATGGATCCCCAGACGGCGCCGGAAACTGCCACGAAGGCGCCATCGGCAGGAAGGGCATAAACGGGGCCTGAGTGTAATGCTGCGGCACTCCCAGAGTATAGGCCAAAGAACCCAGGGGACCAGTAGGTGCACCAGATGGGAAGGCAGCCCGTTGGAAGATTCCATACATTGTATTTAAAAAATGTGACAAATCCGTACCCGGAGCCAGGAACTGTGGATAATGTCCTGGTCCCGGATCCATCTGCGGAGTACCTGGTACCGGCGCTGCAGTGTCCTCCACAGGCGCCGCAGGCTCATCGGGCTCTAGAGAAGGCTCTCTTCCTTGCTCTTGCTCAGCCTCAGAAGCCGAAGACTCCACTGGAACCGGTGACGGCGCCGGTGATTGCGCCGGAGACTGCGCCGGGGACTGCGCTGGAGCCCGCTTCGGCGAAGGAGATCCCCCAGGAGACTTAGAAGGAGAAGGAGAAGGAGATATATCCTTACTTCGGCGTTGAGGCAAAATCGATCTCGACGCCTTGCTCTTCGAAGACCGGCGCCGAGAGGAATGCTTCCTTTTCTTATGGTGTTTCTTCGACTTCGAAGAATGCGAAGTCGACGACTCCGGCCTCGATCTCTCCTTCTTCCTACCGATCTTCTCCTTTTTGGCCTTGGCCATGAAGAGCTTCGCCTCCCTTTCTTTCAACGCCTTGGGATTCATCCTCCTGCAGCTGGAACAATCTTCCACGTCGTGGTCAGACGAAAGGCACCACAAACAATCATCATGGGGGTCTGTCATAGACATGTGGCCCCCACATTCCCTACAGGGTTTAAAACCCGACTTCCTTGTCGAAGACATGACAAATTTTTTCCAATAGTAACACCAAACGACTACAAAGTAGCAGGAGAGTGCTGGAAAAACCGCTGCGTGTCGACGGCGCGGAAAAAAGGGAACTGACGTCATCACGCCGACGTGGCTCTCTTATGGCTCCGGTGACGTCATACTGAGTCGCGAGCGGAGCCGATGCATTATGACGTCGTCCGCGTCGGCGTAGAGAGCTGGGGAAAAAAGTTCTGTGGAATGCTGGCGCAGGGGATATTCACAAGGTGAGGAATCCACTGGCAGATGTATCCATCAGAAGGCTAAACCACTGTAGAAGGAGAGTGCAAGACTTCAGTCAAGATATTAGACCTGACCTCAGCTGTAGGGAATTACAGATCCAACAGGCCAGCTGCCTTCTTGATTACAGTATGGTAATGAGGCACATCTTAAGGAGGCATTGACTGAGAAGAAAACTCCCACTCAGGGGAAGTGTCCAAGCCACTGGCCTCCTGAAGGTCTTAATAGTCATCAACAGAGTCAATAATTTCCCCTTCTTCTGCTTGATCCTGCTGTCCCTGGTACTCCTCTTCTTCCAGCAGCCTCTAGGCCTCCCTTCTGGAGTGCATCTTCGGGATCGGCGTCGGCAGTGCCAGGTGCAGTGCCAGGTACCATGGCACAGGCATTGAAGGAGGTCCCTCGGTGGTAAGGGAATGTTCAACCGGCGTTGAAGGAGCTCCCTCAGTGGCAGTCAGCAGCGCACCTTGAACCCAGGAAGGCACCAGCCCAAAACCAGAGGGAGCCAGAGACTGTAGAACCGGCGTCGTGAATCTCGGCGCCGGGAGAGGCCATGAAGGTGTCATGGGCATTAAGGACATGAAAGGTACCCGGGCATATTGCTGGGGAACACCAAATTGAAAGCAAGCAGACCCACGGGGCCAGCTGGCGCACCGGGTGGGTTAACCACTTTGGCAAACATGCCATACATCGCATTTAGAAAATACGTTCCCTCGGCACCGGAGAATGGACCAGAGTGGCCTGCGGAGAAGGCAAAGGCGAGACGCTGTATTTACAATGACGCTGTTGAACAGGAGAAGCCGACCTCGAAGACATGCCTTTCGAAGCTCAATGTCAGGATCCATATCGATGCTTCTTTTTGTGCTTCTTTGACGACTTCGAGGTGTGCAGTGTTGTCAACTTCGACTTGGATCTTTTACGGCCTCTGTTCTCCTTTCTCGCCCGGGCCATGAATAGCTCTGCCCTCTTCCTCTTTTACTGCTTTCGGATACATCCTCTGACAAGATGAACATCCTTCGACGCCGTGATCCGATGACAGACACCAAAGACAATCTTCATGGGGGTCCGTGATGGACATATGACCCCCACACTCCCTACAGGACATGAACCCTGACTTATTTTGTGCAGCCATAGCACTGCTACACAAAAACAGGTAACTGAAACAAAGTAATATCTAAAGGATATGGAGAGTCCCAGAAAAACTGCTACGCGTTGACGGCATGGAAAAAATTGAACTGACGTAAGCACGCGGACAAGGTCCTCTTATGGCTACGGTGACATCATATGGAATCGCGAGTGGGGACGTGCTATTGTGAAGTCCTCCTCGATGTGGGAGAGCCATTAACTATGTTTCCATGGAATTCTGGCGCAGGGGTAATTCAAAAGGTGAGGAATCCACGGGCAAATATATCCATTAGAAACACCATCTTTCCCTTTTATCTGGTGACATAGATCTTTCTGATTTCCTTCTGGATCTAAAGTCACCTCGTGCTAAACATTTTGTTTATGCTGCCTATAATGAATTTTGGAAACTATCACAAATGGACGCAGCTATTCGCTTATGCCAAATAGATCAGGATATTTTGGAAAAGGTTTCAGCTGTTGTCGATAACAGTATAACACATTATCATCTTGTATATATACATTAGATAACATTGTGTCTTCTGTTATTGATAATGTTCAGAATGAAGTGTCTACTGTATATCAAGGGCAAAATAACTTTGATCTGCTATACAATTTGGATGGACACTGCAAACACTTAAAATTGGGAGGGTGCCATGGAGTTACCTGAATGACTCAGCGTTAGTTTTAGCCTTTAATTTGTCGGACAAACAAATATTATTGGCCAATAAAGACGCTACATACACTATGCTAAACACTGAAAAATTGGAACAGTTACCATTCACTGTAGCAGAGACAGATTCAGCAGTATGGTTGATACATGGTGCTATTTCATTGCCCATCTCTAAGTTCCAATTTACGGCTTGCATCAAACATTATCCTGTGGATATATACGAACCACTTGGGAGGAGTTACATACATGAGCTATGGTCCCTGCCATTCGCATTCCGTTGTCAGTGTTCAGAAAAATATGTTTTGGTACAGAGGAGCATTGTGATTCCACAGTTGAACATTCCATTGCGTGCCAGCATGTAAAACTTCACTGCACTTGCAATGTTTCTGCCCCTAATTTGATGTGTTTTTTAAAAGGTACCCCAGTTCCTGATATTATTCAGACTCTTACTTTGCTTTTCAATGGCAGTTATCTCATCCTTAATAATCACAACTGTTGCGGTCGGCGGGCAGGCATCCTGTATATTGTAACTGTTTCACAAGGAGTTACTTGTTGCAGCAACGTCCTGTTCCCCACTACCACATAGGAGTGTAGATAGTTCACTGTGGCCTTACATTCCAACTTTGAAAACAGATTTCAATAAGCTAAGCAGCCTGAAAGCACTATTGTTTCAATAAGAAGTGTCTCTCTCGTCAGCTTGTGAGACCTTCGAATTGCAGGTGGCGAGAACATCAAGTGAAATACAATTGTTGTTAAACACAAATCCCCCCTTGCATTTTGGAGAATTAATTCACCAAATATTAAATGTGTCTGATACGGTTGGCCTAGCCCATTTTTTTTAAAGTAGTGGGGTTTGTCCTCGTGACCTCTTTTCAAACTATTTTCGGAGTAATACCTGCTTTTATTCATTCCATTTTTTTCCAGTGTATTTGGAGGGTTCCCACTGCTGCTCCTCCTGGTTGGAGGCATTCTTGTTTTACTACTGCTGTTCCGCAATGGCTGATCAATATGTGGTTCTACCAAGCCTGGAACAGTTGCAGCTGTACCGTGATCGGATGCAACAGCTCTTTGGTTTGATGCCATTAGAAGCTCTAGACATCGATTTTTGGCTCACCTTCCATTATTCCTATGTCACCTGTGTACAACCTGTGTTCTACTGCATCTGGTGCCCTTTTCAGTGGACCCTGGACGCCTGCCTTGCTACCACGTCACACACTACCCTGGATTTTGAACTGTTGATGGGTCCATTGAAGTCCCATGACCAGGACTGTTCTTGGGTATGCTGCTTGTATACAATCCTTCACTGGAGCCATAGGCTGAAGCGAGTCCCTGTGCACTTGCACAGTGCTTCTTGGATCTGAGTTTCATTGAAACAGACACAGGTTGCCCAGGATTGCTCCTAATGACCACAGTATATGAGGAGCATGTCTGTTCGTTTGAATTGCTTAATTGGATGGCAACACCTTTCACCTTGGAAGGTTCCAACGATTTGTTGGAGCTTATAGCATTCCATTTGGTGAGCTATATATTGATCCCTGATGATACGCTTTAATTGGATGTATTTTTGCGTACACAATTTTTTTTCCAGCTGCCATTTACATTATGCCTTCAGGCCACGATTTTGAATTTGAACAGCCGACAGAGAAGCTTGGGTTCTGCTTACCTCTGACATCAGTTTTCGATTGGTGCTACCGTCCTGACTAAAGGGAGGGTGTCACATTGCCCATGGGGACATTGCAGTCTTCCCTATGTTAGCATGATTACGTTGCTGACTATCCCCTGCTTTGCGCACATTACTTCATGAGTTTATTTTGCTGTGCCACACTGAAACTTTCTCATGGAACCGACTTATAGTTTTACCCTTTCCTCGTTCCTGGGATTTAGTCTGAACATTTTGAACAAGGTTGAAAAACAATGCCCCTTGTTATTCTGTTGTGGTCAGGCCTTAGCACCTAGACAAAACATGCAGATGCAGCTGTTGTGTGGGAACACACACTTTGGTCATATGAGGGTGTGAGAAGTTGGCCTGATATGTAGTGCTCACTATTCTAGTGATCACTGTGTATCATTCCAAACGACCCTTATTGATGATTGGTTGTAAGTCAACCTTTTAGACCAGCTATCCTAGTAGCGTGGATACGAGCAGTCTTAGGCTAAACTCTAGAGGGCGTGTTAAGCCAGCTGTTTACCATCACATATACCCCTTGAACACCAAGTGAAAGGACACCACACAAGTTGTTATGAAAATAAAAGGATATTTATTTATAACAAGACTACCCTGGCTCTTTATGAGTCAGGGAGCTAAGCACACTACAAAACTCTTAGGAAAATACTTCAGTTGCACAATTTACACAAATGCCCGAGGGGCACGAGAAACCATCTACACTAACAGTGAAATGCGAATGGTTAGAGTCTGGAGATACTGATTCCGGAGTGATCCGATCAGTGGGACTAAACGAAAAAGGAACTGGACACTTGTAGAGCGAACCTGCGATGGAGCACCGAGATGCTCGAGTTACCTAGCCCGGAGGCTGCGGCTGCGTGAGGTTCGTCAAGATGTCGGGAGTCCTCGTGTAGTCTCAGGAGCCTGAAAGAAGAAGTTGCTGGCAGGCGACCAGTGACGATGTTCAGAGCGATCCAAGCCTGGATCGGTGGTGAAGGAAAACCTGAAAGCAGAGGGGACTCAGTTCTCAACCGCTAGCCAGCGATCGTGTGGGTACCAGGAGGGTACCGGCTGAAGTCACCTCGACCAGGTGAGTGGGTGACGTCGGACTCGGCGGTTCCTCGGACCAGGAGGCGCGGCGGCGACCAGGATGGAGGGCGAGCTGTCCCACGAAGGTGTCTGCTGTCGACGATGCTGGGCCCAGGAAGGGGCAGCGGATCTTGGCAGTGGCCACCCAGGCGGGGGAGTCAAGATGGCGTCGGGAGTGGACCAGGAGGGTCTGTGGTACTCCTCTGTTGAAGGGGAGCAAGAGCCAGTCTGGAGCAACCAGACTCGTGATGAAACAATCGTGGTGCGTCGTGAAGAGGGCCACAAGCCGGTCGGCAAGTGGTCGAACAACGCGGTGAACAGCAAGGAGCGGAAGGGCCCCCACGCAGATCTCGTGGATGCTGGGGAGACAGACTTCGATGCTGGAGCTGCTCAGGGTTAGGGCTTCTCAAACCCTAGGTGCACTCACTCGAGGGTCCCTCGGTGGGCGTGCTAGATAAGCGTCGTGCAGGTTCTGAAGATAGCCGGTCCCGCAGGTCTCGTCACACCTACGACTCTCAGCTGAGCTGATGAGGGAGGTAAAAGGTCAGAGATGGCAGGGAACTCGGGTCTCGTCGAGCTGGGCAGTCTTGATCCGTAGGAGAGACTTACAGCAAACCGCAAGCGCTTAGATGGTGCCTGCTGGTGCAGGGTGGCTACTCCTTAGCCACAAGGGAGAGTCTTCAGAAATAGTCAAGAGTTCCTTTCGTGGAAAGTGGTTCGTGATTCGGAGTTATCCGATTATCTGATTATCCAATTTGGGAAGGGGACGCGCTCCTACCTTTATTCTAAGAAAAAGGGGCTGGCCCGTGACTAGGTTCTACCTATGGGTGGAGCCAGGAGGGGGGTGGTTACACCCCTATCCTTTGTCCGGCTTCGCGCCAGCTCAGGGGCTGGTGTGCCCCCGAAACTGGTTTGAGCCGGGCTATGCACAGTGAGCACCGGGGTGCCACTGGCAATCACCTTCCTTTCAGCCCTGCCTACCTGGGATACACAAACCCTGTCTGGGACGGTGCTAACACCGCCCTCGACAGGAAACCCTTTGTCCAAGCTCCCCTTGCTGGAAGGTCCCCCAGCAGCAGGAGGTCAGACTTGTGTCTGGTGGCAGCATCCATTTTGTGATGCTGAGGCTTGAGTCAACTTTAACCGGGGTTCAAGGTTACTTCCATGTCGTGTCCCTCTAAAAGGGGGGAATGCTAACCCCGTCACCAGGACTGGCGAGGGGTTCGTATTCCCATTCGTATGACACCTTACTCGACATGTATAGGTGATGCGATGCCAAAGTTAGCAAATAACCGCAAGGATTATAATGCCTTAAAAGTAGTTGGCCCGCGTCACCATGGAACGGCTATTAGGGCTTGGTTCCGCAAGCCGTCGACGGGCTCAGCTCGCGCCAGAGCACCGTCCCACATGATTCCCTGCACTCTGCCTTCAGGATTGATAAGGCCTGCTATAGGAGTGACTGATAGGAATCCATGTGTCCATTTTTAGGGTTTAGGTGTAGGAATACTACACCTACAGCAACGGGTGATTACACCACGTGGCCCCAGCTGTCGTGCAGCCAGTTGTGTCAGATTTGGGCGGCCATTCCAGGGGTGGCATAATACATGCTTCAGCCCCTGGTAGGCCCTGGGTACACCGATGCCCTGGATACCTGTGGTATGCTGAGACAGGGACTGACAAGGCGGCCCAGTTCCAATTAGTGGATGCACCTAACGTACATGTGTGTTAATTTCGAGAGAGAACAGCTAGGCTGTGGGTCTGATTGGCAGGCCCACAGCCGGAGAAAGTCGTAAACCAATGAAGCAAAAGCAAAAAATCTGGGTGATCATAGGATTGCAGACCCTACTCTCCTACATGACCCCCCCCCAAACTTTGGGACAATAAGCTAACCTTGACCAGGTGAGTCTTCTTGCTCTAAGTGGAAATACCTGGAGAGCCCATCTGCATTGCCATGATCAGTGCCAGGTCTATGCTCCACTGTGAAGTCCATCCCCTGTAGGGAAATGGACCACCTAAGTAGTTTGGGGTTTTCACCCTTCATTTGATTTAGCCACAAGAGGGGCTTATGGTCGGTCTGAATCTTGAAGTGAGTGCCAAACAAGTATGGCCTCAACTTCTTCAGGGCCCAAACCACAGCAAAGGCCTCCCTCTCAATAGCTGACCAATTCTTCTCTCTGGGGGTCAGCCTCCTGCTAATAAAAGCTATGGGCTGGTCATGACCATCAAAATTCAGTTGCGATAGAACAGCTCCCACACCCAGCTCCGAAGCGTCTGTTTGGACAATGAATGGTTTGGAGTAGTCTGGACTCTTTAGGATAGGTGCTGTGCACATGGCCTGCTTTAGGTCATCGAATGCCTTCTGACAGCTTGCTGTCCACTGAACTTTTTTTGGCATCTTTTTACTTGTCAGGTCGTTTAGCGGGGTCACAATGGATCCATAATTTCTGACAAATTTCCGGTAATAACCAGTCAGGCCCAAGAAAGCTCGAACCTGAGTCTGGGTGGTTGGAGGAGCCCAGTCCTGGATGGCCTGTATTTTGCTCTCCAATGGTTGAACCTGGCCTCCACCTACAAGGTGGCCCAGGTATACAACCTGTGTCTGCCCTATCTGGCACTTGGTGGCCTTGATAGTGAGGCCTGCCTTCTGCAGGGCCTCTAACACTTTCCTCAGGTGGACCAGGTGATCCTCCCAGGTGGAGCTAAAGACAGCGATATCGTCCAGATACGCCGCACAGAAGTCGTCCAACCCAGTGAGAACTTGATTCACCAGCCTTTGGAAGGTGGCAGGTGCATTTTTCAAACCAAAGGGCATTACCACGAACTGATAATGCCCACCCGGGGTAGAAAATGCTGTTTTGGGCTTGGCCTCCTCAGCTAACCTGATTTGCCAATACCCAGCTGTCAGGTCAAACGTACTTAAGTAGTTGGCCGAGGCCAACCGGTCGATAAGTTCGTCTGCTCTTGGTATCGGGTGGGCGTCGGTCTTAGTGACCGCATTGAGACCTCTGTAGTCCACGCAAAACCTCATCTCTTTCTTACCGCCCTGGGTGTGAGGTTTCGGCACGAGCACTACGGGACTAGCCCAGGGGCTGTCCGAGGGTTCAATGACTCCCAGCTCCAACATTTTCTGCACCTCTGTCTTGATGCAGTCTCTGACATGATCAGGTTGCCGATAGATTTTACTCTTTACGGGCAGACTGTCCCCAGTGTCGACCTCGTGGGTACACCACTTGGTCTGACTGGGTGTCAGAGAGAACATATGTCGAAAGGATTGAAGAACCTGTTTACAATCCTCTTGTTGATGTCCAGAGAGGCTGCCACAAAAGACAACACCATCTACTGATCCATCGTCAGGGTTCTGAGAGAGCAGGTCCGGGAGAGGGTCACTCTCCTCCTCCTGTCCCTCATCTGTGGCCATGAGCAAGCCCATGCCCTCCCTGTCGACATATGCCTTGAGCCTGTTTACGTGGAGCACCCTGTGGGGGCTCCGGGGAGTTCCCAGGTCTACCAGGTAGGTGACCTCTCCCTTTTGCTCAATGATCGTGTGGGGCCCAGACCATTTGTCTTTGAGTGCTGCTGGGGCCACTGGCTCCAGCACCCACACCTTCTGTCCAGGCTGATACACAGTCAGGACAGCCTTTTGGTCGTGCCAAGCTTTCTGTAATTCTTGGCTCGCCTCAAGGTTTTTAGACGCCTTTTCCATGTACTCCGCCATCCGCGAGCGGAGACCGAGCACATAGTCCACAATGTTTGATGCCGGCTTTCTGAGAGGTCTCTCCCATCCTTCCTTTACCAAACAAAGGGGTCCCCTTACAGGATGTCCGAACAGAAGCTCAAAAGGGCTGTAGCCAACCCCCTTCTGCGGGACCTCTCTGTAGGCGAACAAGAGGCAGGGTATCAGGACATCCCATCTCCGCCGAAGCTTTTCAGGTAGTCCGTGAATCATCCCTTTTAGGGTCCGGTTGAATCTCTCAACCAGCCCATTGCATTGTGGGTGATAGGGGGTGGTGAACTTGTAGTTGACACCACATTCCTTCCACATAGCAGTCAGATATCCCGACATGAAGTTTGCACCTCTGTCTGAGACGACCTCCTTAGGGAAGCCCACTCTGGAGAACACTCCAAGTAGGGCCCGTGCCACCACAGGTGCCGTAGTGGTCCTAAGGGGAATAGCTTCAGGATACCTGGTGGCGTGGTCCACCACCACCAGTATAAACTTGTGCCCTGATGCTGTCTGGGGTTCCATTGGTCCGACAATGTCGATCCCCACTCGTTCAAAGGGTACCCCCACCACTGGTAGTGGTATGAGGGGGGCCTTTGTCGTGCCACCTGACTTACCACTGGCTTGGCAAGTGACACAGGAGCGGCAAAACTCCTTCGTATCTTCGGACATGTGGGGCCAGTGAAAGTGTGGAACAATTCTGTCCCAAGTCTTATTCTGGCCTAAGTGACCTGCAAGGGGAATCTCGTGGGCCAAGGTGAGAAGGAAACCTCTCAGAGACAAGGGGATGACCAGCCTCCTGGTCGCACCAGGTTTGGGGTCTCTTGCCTCAGAGTACAGGAGTCCATCGTCCCAGTACACTTTGTGGGTACCCGTGGCGTTCCCTGCAGCCTCAGCAGCGGCCTGCTGTCTGAGGGGTTCAAGTGAGGGGCAGTCTAACTGTGCCTTCCCCAGGTCTTCCCTGGAGGGTCCCCCTGAGCCCAGAAACTCAACCTGACCAGGTTCAAGCTCTTGCGGCTCAGTTTCCCTCAGTTCTTTAAGGTCAGCCTCCTCGGAGACTTGATCCACGACCTGGGGCAAGGGGGAAGGCGAAGCCTTACCCTTACTGCTCCTTTTCTTGGAAGGTGTCTGGTCCGTTCTTCCAGGATCCAGCACCTGTTCAGTGGGGCATCTTTTGGCCTGTGACCTGGTCACAGCAAGGACATGTGCTGGCAAACCTAACATTTCCATGTGAGTCCTCTGCTCCACTTCTGACCATTGTGACGTTTCCAAATCATTGCCCAACAGACATTCTACGGGGAGGTCTGAACTAACCACAACCTTTTTCGGGCCACTTACCCCTCCCCAGGAGAAATCAACAACTGCCATACTGTGATTGGTAGTGACGTTGCTGGCATTGGTCACTAGGTAACTGGTACCTAGCATGATCTGTCCAGGGTCCACGAAGTTAGGCGTCACCATGGTGACACTGGCACACGTGTCCCTGTAGGCCTGAGCCACTCTTCCATTTATCAAAGGTGTCTGTCTGTATTTGCCCAAAGTATTGGGACTGGCATCAGGGGACATATCCATATCCCCTGTACAGACAAGGACGGCCTGAGTGAGCGTGCCGACTAAGTCGTCACTCCCCTCGGTTCCCAAGGTTAACCCAACTAATGCCTTGGGAGGCGCACTACCACTGCTGACTGTACTAGGGGGCGCAGGTGCCTTAGGGGCTGCAGTGGTAGGAGTTTGCCCTCCTTTCTTGGTGCACTCACTAAACCAGTGAGTCTTACTTTTACAGTATTGGCACCACCTTTTTGACTGGCCTTCTTGAGTCTTCTTCTTCTGTGAAGCCTGACCCCCACCCTCTTTGGTTTGTTGGGGACCTGTCGAAGACTTCTGGTCATTTTGTTCGTTCTTGTTACCCTTTTGGTCTGCTTTCTTCTGACCACCCTGGTTCTGATTCTGGTTCTGCTTGACCCTTGTTCTGACCCATCTGTCTGCCTTCTTTCCCAATTCTTGGGGAGAGGTCAGATCCGAGTCGACAAGGTGCTGATGCAACAATTGGTTCTGACAGTTGTTTAAAATCTGTTCTCGCATGATAAGATTGTACAATCCTGTGTAATCAGTAACCTTGCTACCCAGCAACCAGCCTTCCAAAGCCTTAGTGGCACAATCGACAAAGTCAGCCCAATCCTGAGACTGAATTTTCTGGGTGTCTCGGAACAGCACCCGGTACTGTTCCGTGGTTAAGCCGAACCCATCAATCAGTGTGTTCTTCAGGACTTGGTAGTTGTTAGCATCCTCAGCTCTTGTAGTGAGGAGCTTGTCCCTTCCTTTACCTTCAAAGGAAAGCCACAGTATAGCTGCCCACTGACTTGGGGGGACGCACTGGACAGTGCAGGCCCTCTCCAAGGCAGTTATCCACTTGTGGATGTCGTCCCCTTATTTAAAGGGGGGCACTATTTTACTCAGGTGTCTAGTGTCTATACCCCTGTCTTTCTCTCTATTGAGAATGCTGCCACCAGTGGGATCTAACCCACTTAATTTCTGCTCTCGGGCTAAGGCAAGTCTTTCTTTGGCGAGGGCAAGTTCTTCCCGCTCGATCCTCAGATTGACCTCCCGCATCTTCGCTTCATGCTCCCTCCTCTGAGGGGAAGTCATTCCTCTCTGAGAAGGTGCCTGAGAGACATGGGTATGAACCGATCTGCCAGAGCCTCTGGAGAGAGACCTAGCTCGTCCGTTCCCAAGGTGAAGCCTGCTTGAGCGTGGGCCCGGGGCTCCCCCAGTTCCGTTCTCATGCCTGCTTAAGTTGGTCCTTGTAAGCCTGCCGACTACCACTGGACCTTTGTCTGCCTCGTCTCCCGATAACTCGTCCTCGTCCTCCTCCTCTGTGTGGAGGTCGAGGTCTGGGTCACCGAGGGTTCCCTCTAAGGGAGGCATGTTCCCATCTGCACTGGGGGGACCTGGGTTAGAGGACCTCCTAGCATCGTACGCCTCTAAGAGACCTATCAGTATTGCGATGGTAGGGTTAGAACCCTGGTTTAGCTTCCGGGAGGCACACAGTTGTCTCATCTCCTTGAAGCTAAGAGTTGCATATCGTGACACGACCTGTGGAGGGTCACTGACCACTAAGGGAGTCCCTGCAGACTCTCCGTGGACCAACATGCTTTTCTAGTGAGGTGTAAGTGTTGCACCTACCTACACTATGGGTTTACCTACTGATCCCTTGCTAAGAGTTGTAGTCAGGGTGTGCTAAGCCCTGTTACACTACAACAGCCGGTTCAGTAGAACTCGGAGTATTCTAAGTTAAGTTATATGTACCTGGGTACTTATGTGATCTTTCACTGCGATATTCTTAGGATACGTGTGTGGTAAAACAACAGCAAGCTCAAATCCCAACCGCTGCTCACCAATGTGAGAAGTTGGCCTGATATGTAGTGCTCACTATTCTAGTGATCACTGTGTATCATTCCAAACGACCCTTATTGATGATTGGTTGTAAGTCAACCTTTTAGACCAGCTATCCTAGTAGCGTGGATACGAGCAGTCTTAGGCTAAACTCTAGAGGGCGTGTTAAGCCAGCTGTTTACCATCACATATACCCCTTGAACACCAAGTGAAAGGACACCACACAAGTTGTTATGAAAATAAAAGGATATTTATTTATAACAAGACTACCCTGGCTCTTTATGAGTCAGGGAGCTAAGCACACTACAAAACTCTTAGGAAAATACTTCAGTTGCACAATTTACACAAATGCCCGAGGGGCACGAGAAACCATCTACACTAACAGTGAAATGCGAATGGTTAGAGTCTGGAGATACTGATTCCGGAGTGATCCGATCAGTGGGACTAAACGAAAAAGGAACTGGACACTTGTAGAGCGAACCTGCGATGGAGCACCGAGATGCTCGAGTTACCTAGCCCGGAGGCTGCGGCTGCGTGAGGTTCGTCAAGATGTCGGGAGTCCTCGTGTAGTCTCAGGAGCCTGAAAGAAGAAGTTGCTGGCAGGCGACCAGTGACGATGTTCAGAGCGATCCAAGCCTGGATCGGTGGTGAAGGAAAACCTGAAAGCAGAGGGGACTCAGTTCTCAACCGCTAGCCAGCGATCGTGTGGGTACCAGGAGGGTACCGGCTGAAGTCACCTCGACCAGGTGAGTGGGTGACGTCGGACTCGGCGGTTCCTCGGACCAGGAGGCGCGGCGGCGACCAGGATGGAGGGCGAGCTGTCCCACGAAGGTGTCTGCTGTCGACGATGCTGGGCCCAGGAAGGGGCAGCGGATCTTGGCAGTGGCCACCCAGGCGGGGGAGTCAAGATGGCGTCGGGAGTGGACCAGGAGGGTCCGTGGTACTCCTCTGTTGAAGGGGAGCAAGAGCCAGTCTGGAGCAACCAGACTCGTGATGAAACAATCGTGGTGCGTCGTGAAGAGGGCCACAAGCCGGTCGGCAAGTGGTCGAACAACGCGGTGAACAGCAAGGAGCGGAAGGGCCCCCACGCAGATCTCGTGGATGC
Source organism: Triturus cristatus (assembly GCF_964204655.1). Taxonomy (NCBI): domain Eukaryota; kingdom Metazoa; phylum Chordata; class Amphibia; order Caudata; family Salamandridae; genus Triturus; species Triturus cristatus. The sequence continues at coordinate 1,166,629,853 of NC_140591.1, read as the reverse complement.
TGGGGAGACAGACTTCGATGCTGGAGCTGCTCAGGGTTAGGGCTTCTCAAACCCTAGGTGCACTCACTCGAGGGTCCCTCGGTGGGCGTGCTAGATAAGCGTCGTGCAGGTTCTGAAGATAGCCGGTCCCGCAGGTCTCGTCACACCTACGACTCTCAGCTGAGCTGATGAGGGAGGTAAAAGGTCAGAGATGGCAGGGAACTCGGGTCTCGTCGAGCTGGGCAGTCTTGATCCGTAGGAGAGACTTACAGCAAACCGCAAGCGCTTAGATGGTGCCTGCTGGTGCAGGGTGGCTACTCCTTAGCCACAAGGGAGAGTCTTCAGAAATAGTCAAGAGTTCCTTTCGTGGAAAGTGGTTCGTGATTCGGAGTTATCCGATTATCTGATTATCCAATTTGGGAAGGGGACGCGCTCCTACCTTTATTCTAAGAAAAAGGGGCTGGCCCGTGACTAGGTTCTACCTATGGGTGGAGCCAGGAGGGGGGTGGTTACACCCCTATCCTTTGTCCGGCTTCGCGCCAGCTCAGGGGCTGGTGTGCCCCCGAAACTGGTTTGAGCCGGGCTATGCACAGTGAGCACCGGGGTGCCACTGGCAATCACCTTCCTTTCAGCCCTGCCTACCTGGGATACACAAACCCTGTCTGGGACGGTGCTAACACCGCCCTCGACAGGAAACCCTTTGTCCAAGCTCCCCTTGCTGGAAGGTCCCCCAGCAGCAGGAGGTCAGACTTGTGTCTGGTGGCAGCATCCATTTTGTGATGCTGAGGCTTGAGTCAACTTTAACCGGGGTTCAAGGTTACTTCCATGTCGTGTCCCTCTAAAAGGGGGGAATGCTAACCCCGTCACCAGGACTGGCGAGGGGTTCGTATTCCCATTCGTATGACACCTTACTCGACATGTATAGGTGATGCGATGCCAAAGTTAGCAAATAACCGCAAGGATTATAATGCCTTAAAAGTAGTTGGCCCGCGTCACCATGGAACGGCTATTAGGGCTTGGTTCCGCAAGCCGTCGACGGGCTCAGCTCGCGCCAGAGCACCGTCCCACATGATTCCCTGCACTCTGCCTTCAGGATTGATAAGGCCTGCTATAGGAGTGACTGATAGGAATCCATGTGTCCATTTTTAGGGTTTAGGTGTAGGAATACTACACCTACAGCAACGGGTGATTACACCACGTGGCCCCAGCTGTCGTGCAGCCAGTTGTGTCAGATTTGGGTGGCCATTCCAGGGGTGGCATAATACATGCTTCAGCCCCTGGTAGGCCCTGGGTACACCGATGCCCTGGATACCTGTGGTATGCTGAGACAGGGACTGACAAGGCGGCCCAGTTCCAATTAGTGGATGCACCTAACGTACATGTGTGTTAATTTCGAGAGAGAACAGCTAGGCTGTGGGTCTGATTGGCAGGCCCACAGCCGGAGAAAGTCGTAAACCAATGAAGCAAAAGCAAAAAATCTGGGTGATCATAGGATTGCAGACCCTACTCTCCTACAGAGGGTACAATAATAGGTAGCAGACACTTGGAGAGGGACCTTTCCAGGGAGAAGAGCATGACAGCACCTCTGATGTAGATCTACCATCTATAGACTGAGGTACAGGGTCTGTTGATAACGCCCGGAGATCTGCTTATATATAATCATCTTGCTTCTATAAAAGGGGAGAGAGGTTAGGCTACTCTGTCATTCATTATGACAGCTCCTTCTATGATTTAGGGACTACAAGCTATGCTGACCATATTTGTGTTAAGCATTTTTCTGCTGATTGTGGCATGTATACTGCATACAAGAGCATGTTAGTTGAAATAAATATTTTAAACATGCTTGTGTCTCTGTCAGATCTTATTGTGGATGAGTACAAGAGCGTGAGCGATAGGGTGTGTCAGGCAACCGCGATTCCTGAGAGAGTCAGGAGTGTTCTATTCTGGGGTGTCTAATCACTTGTTCCTCTGGAAGTGAGTAGGAGGGCAAGTGAGACACTATACCTAGTCGGTGTCAGGCTCATGGGTACTAAGGTTGTAGGATCACTCAGCCCCTATATACTAAGGTCCCATAAACCCACGCATAGTTCTGTGTTTGCACAGAATCCCTGCAACACTAGCCATTTGCCAAGCCGTTTGAATTTCCCTTGAAGTGGTGGAGCCACTTCCCTGCACCCTGCAATCACCAAAAGCAATGTCCTATTCACTTTTCTGCTGACCACCTGGTCCACCGATGGAGCAGCCACCCAGGAGGAGGTCACTGTGCTCCAGGAGGTCAGATCCACCTCCTGACAAAGTGGGAAGATGCCACGACCAACCAGAGCTGCCCTGCAGTAATACCCGGGTACTGGACCACTTGCAGCAACCAAATCTTGTTTGAAGTCCAATCCGGACTCTAAAGCCGAAACGACTGACCAGCTGACGAGGGACATCAGCATCACAGAATCCAGCGTCAAGAGTGCCCAGCTGTCCTATTTTCCCCCCCGCTGCAGGTCTAACTGAGAACCGTGAGTGCCTTTGACGCATGGACCCAGCTGACCAAAACCCTCTGCAACTTAGCTCGTCGGACTGGGTCCACAACAACCTACTGTGCTCCCCTGCTCCCAGGACCGTAATGAACTGAGCCACCTGTTGGGAGTTCAGGGGCTTGTTGCCAATTCCCCCTTTGAAGCCTTATTCTAGGCAACCCCCCTTCTTGGTCTACGGTGTAGAGTGCAACCCATCCGGCACCTCTACACCTTTACACTTCAGGGCAGGTAAACCTGAATGCCTTTTTCTCCATAGGAAAGCTCATTAGTGCTACAATTTTACATACCTGTAAAATTAATAAAGCAAAAAGTACTTATCCAATGAAGAAGTCGTTGGTGTTAAAATATATGTAAAAATACTTATAATTTTTCTAAATTCGTCTCACGTTTCTTCTTGAGTGTGTGTTTTATTTATTGACTCTGTGTATTCAACACTAACCTTTGATATCCTTAAACTGCTAGCCCACACTACCACAAAAGAGAGCATTTGGAATTATTAATTTAAGACCTGTAAGCCAATAAGGGTCGTATGGACTTTCTGCATTACTTACGTCTTTTTGGTACACTACATAAAAAGCCAGAAACCTGCTGCAACAAACCTCTCAGAAAAAAGTAGCAATATGGATGAATAACAATGACCACCTGTATTCAATCTATTTGACAATACACAATCTACTACATTGTATAGTTTAGCATGAGAAATAGAATTTTTAATAAAAAGGAAGACCTTCATTTTTGTCTATGTTCTGTACGGTTGTTTCTTTAAAAGAATGAATTTGTTCTAGAGTAACTGTTCTCTCTCTGGAAAAAAAGGAAAAAGTCATTGATTTGTAGTTTTCTGAAAAATTATTTAGACTAAATTATGCAACATTTCCTACACTTTAAAGTTATTTTCTTAGAAATTTCAACTGAAAATGTTTACAATGAAAACAGGAAAGCAAAACTATATATGCTGAGTTATTATTTGCCTCCATTTCGTTAAATATTTGCGGCCTCATATAATAATTGGTGAAGGAGTCCTATTTTCCAAGATTTTCAAGATTTTTTTATTACAGATTTAGATATACAAGGAGATGAAAATAAGTTACTTACCTGTAAACTGTGGTTCTCCAGTATTGGTATCTTTCATATATTCACATGCTTATATCATTCCGTGTCGTCGAAGTGGGAGTCCCACGGTACATAAAAAGCAGTAAAGAACAAGTTACTTACCTTCGGTAACGCTTTTTCTGGTGGATACAGTATCTGCTTGTGGATTCCTCACCTTGTAAATATCCCCTGCGGCAGCAACATTCGGAAACATTTGTAGCACACCACGCCGATGAGGTCGAAGACGACGTCACAGAGACACGGCTCCACACGCGGCTCAGCTGACGTCACCGGATCCATAAGAAGACCTCGTCGGCGTGATGATGTCAGTTCCGCCCTTTTTTCCGTGCCTTTTTGAGGCACACGGACGGACTGACAGCAATACATGTACAGTATACACAGTACATAATATACAAAGCAACACACACAGTGTGGAGATAATATAGGAAGGCAAAAGAAATAACACACTGCCTTTGACAGTAACAAATACATTTTGAAACACCATCATTAGAAATGTAGGTATACAAGAGTGGACAAGGGGGAGGCGGGTGGGTCAGTGAGGAATCCACAGGCAGATACTGTATCCATCAGAAAAAGCGTTACCAAAGGTAAGTAACTTGTTCTTCTGACGGATACATCTGCCAGTGGATTCCTCACCTTGTGAAAAGATTCCCACAGCAGTCCCACTCCCGGAGGAGGGTGTCCACCCTTCTATACCAGAAAGTCCTGAAGGACGGAACGAGCAAAAAGTGACCGTCCCTCCTCACCTCGGAATGCAAGCAGTAATGCTTCGCGAAAGTGTGGAGGAAGGCTCAAGTTGCCGCCCTACAAATGTCCTCCACAGGAACACCCCTCGACAAGGCAGAAGTAGAAGACTTAGCCCTAGTAGAATGAGCCCTTATACCCTCTGGAGGTTCCTTACTGGCCAAAGAGTAAGATATCTTGATGCACAAGATAATCCATCTGGAAAGGGTGCGCTTGTGCACCGCTCTGCCTTTCCTGCAGTCAACAAAGCCCACGAAGAGCTGGTCATCAACTCGAAAGTCCTTAGTCCTGTCAAGGTAGAAGCTCACCGCCCTCTTAGGGTCCAGGTGGTGAAGCCGCTCCTCCTCCTTGGAAGGGTGTGGGGGAGGAGAGAAGGTAGGGAGGGTAATGGATTGCCCCAGATGGAAAGGAGTTACCACCTTAGGCAGAAAAGCAGCCCTGGTCCTGAGTACCATTCTTTCAGCATGAATGGTCAAGAACGGGGGTTTTGAACTCAGAGCTTGAAGCTCACTTACCCTCCCTGCCGAGGTAATAGCAATAAGAAAGACTGTTTCGAAAGACAACAGCCTCAAGGGACACTTGTGCAAGGAATAACCCATCAGGTAAGTTAAGACAAGATTTAAGTCCCACTGAGGTACAATAAAAGGAGTAGGCGGAAACTTGTTTGTAAGGCCCTTAAGAAATCGTAAAACAATAGGTGATTTGAACAATGACGGCTTGTGAGAAGTTGGCCTGATGTATGATGTCACTAGTTCTAGTGTACACCTTATATCAGTCCAAATACCCTTATGGTGATTGGTTGTAAAGTCAACCTTATAGACCAGCTATCCTAGTGGTAGCATGGACAAGAGCAGTCTTAGGCTAAACTCTGAATGGCATGTGAAGCCAGCTGTGATACCATATATAATCCCTTGAATACCAAATGAAAGGACACCACAACAGATATATATATAAAATAAAGTGTATTTATTCTAAGCAAACCCTCAGCACTCTTTATGAGATTAGAGGTAAGTACAACACAGTCTTATTTATGCATACATTAAGTCACACAGGTAAGTAATACAGTTAGGCCCTAGGGGCCACGCAAACCATATACTAAGTAAGTGGTATAAGGACCACTGTCACGGAAATAGAATAGGCCTAGGCCTAGGGAATCGCTGGGGCTACACTACACTAGCGTTAGTTAGGAAGTGGGAGGCCCACGGGATTCGTGTGCAGAGTGAAAACACTCACGCGTAATGCGTAAAAGTCAATAGCAATAGTACAGTTTAGAAAACGGTAGATTTAGGACACTTCCGGAGTAGCTAGGAAGTTGAGACTTGAAAACTAGGCACTAGGATAGTCACTATCCTGATGAGCACTGGAGTACCCAAGTTACCAGCCCACAGGCTGCGGGTGCATAGGGGTGAAGATGCGTCGTTTTCGTCGTCGACTCCTATGGATGCCTGAAGAAAGATGCTGACAGGCAGTCAGTGAAGAGTGTCCGGTGGATCCCAAGGCTGGGATCAAGAAGAGAAGAAACCTGCAAGCAGAAGGGACAGAGTCAAGGTCACTAGCCAGTGACCACGTGGAACCAGGAAGGAACCAGGCGATGTCGTGAAGATTGCAGGTGAAGGTGAAGCTTGTCGCTGCAGCCAGGAGGACCAGGAAGCGTCGAGGACGACCAGGACCAGGAGGCGAGCTGTCCCACGAAGGCTCTTGCTGTCGGCGGCATCGAAGTTGGACTAGGACTCACCAAGCCTTGGCAAGCGGAACCCACGAAGAACGAAGGACTTGCTTCTGGTGCAGACCAGGAAGGTCTGGGGTGCTTCTTCTTTGCAGAGAAGCGGGAGCCAGTCTGGAGGAGCCAAACCAGCGCAGAAGATTTCAGGGTGCGTCGTCACAAAGGCCACTAGCCAGCGGGCAAGCAACCGGACAGATGCGGCAAGCAGGAAAATGCTGAAGGGCCCCACGCAGGACTCGTGGAGTATGGGGGGCTGATCTTCGGTGCAGATGGTGCTTGGGGTTGGGGCTTCTCAATCCCCGGTGCACAACTTCGAGGGTACCTCAGAAGCTGCGCTGTAAGTTACTAGCCACTTTTTCCAGGTAGCCGGTCCCACGTCGCTCGTCGCCTCCACGGATCTCAGCTCTGCTGCAGATGTGGATGAGGGTCGGAGAAGTCTGGAAGTCAAGGCTCTGGTCGGGCTCTGCAGTCGGTTCCTCGTAGAACGGTCGCAAAGCAAAGGGTAGTCTCTTGATGGTGCCTGTTTGCACAGGGTAGCCACTCCTTGGCTACAAGGGAGATTCTTCAGTCTTCTTCTTTCGTCGAATGTCGAAGGTCCAGAGTTTCTGTTCAGTTTTGCAGGTTCAGGATAATCTAAAGTCTTGAGGCCCAACTCCCACTCTTATACTAATCTGGGGGGCTGGGATACCTGCTAGGTCACGCCTTATGGGTAGGACCTGGGAGGGGGTGGTTACACCCACTTCCCTTTGTCCAGTTTCGCGCCAGAGCTGGGGCTGGAGTGCCCCAGCGCCGGTTTGAACTGGACTATGCAAGGAACACCTTGTGTGCCCCAGGCATGTCTCATTCCTTTCAGCCCACCCTGCCCCAATACACTAAAGGCTGTCTGGGGAGGTGCTAGCACCTCCCCAAGCAGGAAACCTATTGTCCAGGCCTCCCTGGCTGGGATCACTCCCAGCTGCAGGGGGTCAGACTTGTGTCGTGGCAGCAGCATCCATTTTGTGATGCTGAGGCTTTGGTCAGAGGCTAACAGTTGAAGTATGATTTTAACATGTCTTTCCCTCTAGAAGGGGGGAATAATATTCTCGTGTCCAGAAATGGCATGGGGGTATTATTCCACAGTGTTAGACACCTTACACGACATGTTTCGATAAAGCCAAACCATAGTTACCATAACCGTCTAAGATTATAAGGCACTTTAAGAGTATATGGTAGGCTATATCATAGAACAGCTATAAGGACAAGGTTCCGAAAGCTGCAGACAGGCTCAGCTCATGCTAGAGCACCATCTCACATGTTACCAAGCACTCTGCCTCCAGGATTGTCAAGGCCTGCCATAGGAGTGACTGATAGGTACACATGTGTCTATATGTAAGTTAGGTATAGGAATACTACACCTAAGCAAGGGGTGATTACACGACCTTGCCCCAGCTGAGTGATCAGCCAGTTGTGTCAAAATGGAAGGCCAGGCCAGGGGTGGCATAATACATGCTGCAGCCCCTGGTAGGCCTAGGGTACACCTATGCCCTGGGTACCTAGGGTACACTGTACAGGGGCCAATAAGGTGATCCTATCCAAATGAGTTATGCACCTAAAGTACATAGTATTAATTTAGAGAGAGAACAGCAGGGCTGTGGGTCTGATTAGCAGGCCCACAGCCACATCTAAGTCGAAAACCAGTAAAGCAAAAGCAAAAAGTGGGGGTGAACATAGAAAGCAGACCCTACTCTCCTACACGGCTGATACGGCAAACAAAGGAAAGACGACAAGGCCGAAAGATATCCCTTCAGTAACGCTTTTTCTGGTGAATACAGTATCTGCCTGTGGATTCCTCACCTTGTGAATATCCCCTGCGCCAGCATTCCACGGAACTTTTCTTCCCCAGCACTCCACGTCGACGTGGGCGACGTCATAATGCATCGGCTCCGCTCGCGACTCCGTTCGACGTCACCGGAACCATAAGAAGCCCACGTCGGCGTGATGACGTCAGTTCCACCCATTTTTTCCCCGTGCCTTCGAGGCGAACAGGTGGACTAACGACAGACTCAAAGTATACACAGTATACAATAAACCAATACATCTATATAATATGCAAAGGAAAGGAATGCAAAGAAAAACAAGCATTTCCTACAACTGTACCATACGAACAAGTTACTTACCTTCGGTAACGCTTTTTCTGGTGGATACAGTATCTGCCTGTGGATTCCTCACCTTGTGAATATCCCCTGCTCCAGCAACGTTCGGACACTTTTGTAGCAGTCCACGCCGATGTGGTCGAAGACGACGTCACAGAGACACGGCTCCGCTCGCGACACCGCTGACGTCACCGGCTCCATAAGAAGACCTCATCGGCGTGATGACGTCAGTTCCGCCCTGTGAGAAGTTGGCCTGATGTATGATGTCACTAGTTCTAGTGTACACCTTATATCAGTCCAAATACCCTTATGGTGATTGGTTGTAAAGTCAACCTTATAGACCAGCTATCCTAGTGGTAGCATGGACAAGAGCAGTCTTAGGCTAAACTCTGAATGGCATGTGAAGCCAGCTGTGATACCATATATAATCCCTTGAATACCAAATGAAAGGACACCACAACAGATATATATATAAAATAAAGTGTATTTATTCTAGTCAAACCCTCAGCACTCTTTATGAGATTAGAGGTAAGTACAACACAGTCCTATTTAAGCATACATTAAGTCACACAGGTAAGTAATACAGTTAGGCTCTAGGGGCCACGCAAACCATATACTAAGTAAGTGGTATAAGGACCACTGTCACGGAAATAGGATAGGCCTAGGCCTAGGGAATCGCTGGGGCTACACTATACTACCAAAGGTTAGGAAGTGGGAGGCCCACGGGATTTAGGTGCAGAGTGGAAACACTCACGCGTTATGCGTAAAAGTCACTAGCAATAGTACAGTTTAGAATTAAATAGATTTAGGACACTTCCGGAGTAGCTAGGAAGTCGAGACTGGAAAACTAGACACTAGGATAGTCACTATCCTGATGAGCACCGGAGTACCCAAGTTACCTAGCCCACAGGCTGCGGGTGCCTAGGGGTGAAGTTGCGTCGGGTTTCGTCGTCGACTCCTACGAGCTGTCCCACGAGGCTCTTGCTGTCGGCGGCGTCGAAGTTGGACTAGGACTCACCAAGCCTTGGCAAGCGGAACCCACGCAGAACGAAGGACTTGCTTCTGGTGCAGACCAGGAAGGTCTGGGATGCTTCTCTTTTTCAAAGGAGCAGGAGCCAGTCTGGAGGAGCCAAACCAGCGCTGAAGATTACGGGATGCGTCGTCACGAAGGCCACTAGCCAACGGGCAAGCAACCGGACAGACGCGGCAAGCAGGAAAATGCAGAAGGGCCCCACGCAGGACTCGTGGAGTGTGGGGGGCTGGTCTTCGGTGCAGATGGTGCTTGGGGTTGGGGCTTCTCAATCCCCGGTGCACAACTTCGAGGGTGCCTCAGAAGCTGCGCTTGAAGATACTAGCCACTTTTCCCAGGTAGCCGGTCCCACGTCTCTCGTCGCCTCCACGGATCTCAGCTCTGCTGTGGATGTGGATCAGGGTCGGAGAAGTCTGGAAGTCAAGGCTCTGGTCGGGCTCTGCAGTCGGTTCCTCGTAGAACTTGGGCAAAGCAAAGGGTAGTCTCTTGATGGTGCCTGTTTGCACAGGGTAGCCACTCCTTGGCCACAAGGGAGATTCTTCAGTCTTCTTCTTTCGTCGAATGTCGAAGGTCCAGAGTTTCTGTTCAAGTTTGCAGGTTCAGGATAATCTAAAGTCTGGAGGCCCAACTCCCACTCTTATACTAATCTGGGGGGCTGGGATACCTGCTAGGTCACGCCTTATGGGTGGGACCTGGGAGGGGGTGGTTACACCCACTTCCCTTTGTCCAGTTTCGTGCCAGAGCTGGGGCTGGAGTGCCCCAGCGCCGGTTTGAACTGGACTATGCAAGGAACACCTTGTGTGCCCCAGGCATGTCTCATTCCTTTCAGCCCACCCTGCCCCAATACACTAAAGGCTGTCTGGGGAGGTGCTAGCACCTCCCCAAGCAGGAAACCTATTGTCCAGGCCTCCCTGGCTGGGATCACTCCCAGCAGCAGGAGGTCAGACTTGTGTCGTGGCAGCAGCATCCATTTTGTGATGCTGAGGCTTTGGTCAGAGGCTAACAGTGAAGTGTGATTTTAACATGTCTTTCCCTCTAGAAGGGGGGAATAATATCCTCATGTCCAGAAATGGTATGGGGGTATTATTCCACAGTGTTAGACACCTTACACGACATGTTTCGATAAAGCCAAACCATAGTTACCATAACCGTTTAAGATGATAAGGCACCTTAAGAGTATATGGTAGGCTATATCATAGAACAGCTATAAGGACAAGGTTCCGAAAGCTGCAGACAGGCTCAGCTCATGCTAGAGCACCATCTCACATGTTACCAAGCACTCTGCCTCCAGGATTGTTAAGGCCTGCCATAGGAGTGGCTGATAGGTACCCCTGTGTCTATATGTAAGTTAGGTATAGGAATACTACACCTAAGCAAGGGGTGATTACACGACCTTGCCCCAGCTGAGTGATCAGCCAGTTGTGTCAAAATGGAAGGCCAGGCCAGGGGTGGCATAATACATGCTGCAGCCCCTGGTAGGCCTAGGGTACACCTATGCCCTGGGTACCTAGGGTACACTGTACAGGGGCCAATAAGGTGATCCTATCCAAATGGGTTATGCACCTAACGTACATAGTATTAATTTAGAGAGAGAACAGCAGGGCTGTGGGTCTGATTAGCAGGCCCACAGCCACATCTAAGTCGAAAACCAGTAAAGCAAAAGCAAAAAGTGGGGGTGAACATAGAAAGCAGACCCTACTCTCCTACACGCCCCTTTTTTCCGTGCCTTCGAGGCACACGGACAGACTGACAGCAATATATACATACACAGTATACACAGTACACAATATGCATATCAACACACCCAGTGTGAAAAATAAATAACAAAGCACAAGAAATAACATAATGCTTTTGACAGTGATAAACACACTTGAAACCCATCAATAGAATTACAGGCATAGAAATACCGGTATAGAAGGATGGACAACGGGGAGGCGGGTGGGTCAGTGAGGAATCCACAGGCAGATACTGTATCCACCAGAAAAAGCGTTACCGAAGGTAAGTAACTTGTTCTTCTGATGGATACATCTGCCAGTGGATTCCTCACCTTGTGAATAGATTCCACAGCAGTCCCCACTCCCGGAGGAGGGTGTCCACCCTTCTATACCAGAAAGTCCTGGAGGACGGAACGAGCAAAATGTCCGTCCCTCCTCACCTCAGAGTCTAAACAATAATGTTTTGCAAAGGTGTGAAGGGAGGCCCAAGTTGCCGCCCTACAAATGTCCTCCACAGGAACCCCCCTAGACAAAGCAGAGGTGGAAGACTTTGCTCTAGTGGAATGAGCTCTTAAACCCTCCGGAGGCTCCTTACCAGCCAAAGAGTAGCAAATCTTGATGCACAAGACAATCCACCTGGAAAGGGTGCGCTTGTGCACCGCTCGACCTTTCCTGCAGCCAGCAAAGCCCACGAAGAGCTGATCATCAATCCTGATGTCCTTTGTCCTGTCCAAGTAAAAGCTCACCGCCCTTTTAGGGTCCAAACGGTGAAGTCTCTCCTCCTCCTTGGAAGGATGAGGGGGAGGATAAAAAGAAGGAAGGGTAATGGATTGTCCCAGATGGAAAGGAGTTACCAACTTAGGCAAAAACGCAGCCCTGGTCCGGAGTACCATTCGTTCAGCATGCACAGTCAAGAATGGGGGCTTTGAACTAAGAGCTTGAAGCTCACTTACCCTCCTTGCCGAGGTAATTGCGATAAGGAATACCGTCTTGAAAGACAACAGCCTCAAGGGACACTTATGTAAGGGCTCGAAGGGAGAACCCATAAGATAGGTTAATACAAGATTTAAGTCCCATTGGGGCACAACAAAGGGAGTAGGAGGAAACTTATTTGTAAGACCCTTTATAAAACGAAGAACAATAGGTGACTTGAACAGTGACGGCTGATCCGGCAGGCATAGGAATGCCGACAAAGCCGATAAATATCCTTTAACTGTAGCCACAGCAAAGCCTTGCTGAGCCAGAGAAAGGGCAAACTGTAGAATGTTAGACAGACAAGCCTTCAAGGGATCAACGGACCTCTCTCCGCACCAAAGCACAAATTTAGACCACCTATATGAGTATATAGATTTGGTGGAGTGTCGCCTGGCCGATAAAATAACATCCACCACATCTGGCGGGAGAGAGAAAGAATTCAGGTTGCCCCGTTCAATCTCCAGGCATGAAGGTGTAAGCTCTGGAGGTGGGGGTGTAGAACCTGCCCCTCCGACTGCGAGAGGAGGTCTGCCCTCAGAGGGAGACGGAGCGGAGGGCACGAGGAGAGGTGGAGAAGATCTGTGTACCACACCCTTCTTGGCCAATCCGGGGCGACCAATATAACTTGGGCCCGGTCTTGGCGAACCTTCCTCAGAACCTGAGGAATCAAGGGTATGGGAGGAAACGAGTAAAGGAGTCGAGAGTCCCAACTCAACTGAAACGCATCCCCTAACGCTCCCTGCATCGGATACTGGAGACTGCAGAATGACGGGCAGTGAGCATTCTCGTGAGTGGCGAACAGGTCCACCCGAGGAGTTCCCCATATCCGGAAGACGTGACGAACCACCTCCGGATGAAGCCTCCACTCGTGGTTGGCGGAGAACTGCGGACTGAGACTGTCCGCACGCACGTTCAGCACCCCGGCCAGATGATTTGCCATCAGACAAATCAGATGGTCCTGAGCCCAGGACCATAGACGCAGAGCCTCTCTGCAGAGACAAAGAGACCCCACTCCTCCCTGCTTGTTTATATACCACATCGCGGTCGTGTTGTCCGTCAGGACTTGAACAGACTGACCGCGAAGGGAAGGGAGGAAGGCCTTGAGTGCCAAACGAATCGCCCGCAACTCCAGAAGGTTGATATGAAGTAACCTTTCCTCTGGAGACGAAAAACCCTTGATCTCCAGATCCCCCAGATGAGCACCCCACCCTAAGGTGGATGCATCCGTTATCACTGTGGCCACCGATGGAGGAAGATGAAAGGGCTTTCCTTGAGACAGATTGCCCTCCACGCCCCACCAAGACAGTTCCGCAGCAGCTTCTCTGGAGATCCTCACAGACTCCCTGAGATCTCCCTTGTGTTGATACCACTGCTTGTGGAGGCACCACTGGAGCGCCCTCATGTGCCAGCGTGCATGGTTGACCAACAGGATGCAGGAAGCAAACAGACCGAGCAGGCGAAGGACCTTCAGAACCGGAACGACCGCTCCGTTGTAAAATAAAGGAATCATTTCCTGTATGTCGAGAATCCTTTGTGGAGGAGGGAATGCTCGACACACAGTAGTGTCCAGTACCGCACCTATGAACAGGTTGCGCTGAGAGGGCACCAGGTGAGATTTGGGCACGTTGATCGAAAAACCCAATTTGTACAACAGCCGAGTTGTATCCTGCAGATGACGCAGCACCTTCTCCGACGAATCCGTCTAAATAAGGGAAAACTGAAATCCCCGACCTTCTGAGATGGGCTGCCACCACCGCCATCACCTTTGTGAAGACTTGAGGTGCCGAAGTAAGACCAAACGGAAGGACCGCAAACTGATAATGTTGCGACCCTACCGTAAACCGGAGGTACTTCCTGTGCGACTTCAGGATGGGGATGTGGAAATACGCATCCTGCAAGTCGAGCGACACCATCCAGTCCTCCTGATTCAGCGCCTGAAGAACCTGCGCAAGGGTGAGCATCTTGAACTTCTCCTGTTTCAGGTAAAAGTTCAGGATTCTGAGGTCCCATATCGGACGCAATCTGCCGTCCTTTTTCGGAATCAGAAAATACCGGGAGTAGCACCCCTGACCCCTCTCCTGCTCCGGAACCACCTCTATCGCACCTTTTTGAAACAACTTCAGGACTTCCTCCTGCAGGAGAAGACGGTGGTCCTCCGAGCAAGCCCCTTGGCAAGGAGGGTAATTTGGAGAGAACTCCCGAAAGGGCAGGGCGTACCCATTTTCTACAAGATCCAGAACCCAGAGATCTGTAGTTACAGACTCCCAATCTTGTAGAAAATGGGTAAGCCGGCCCCCCACAGGACCAGCATGATCCGGAATGTCGAATCTAGGGCTGCTTTGCGGTGGTGGGAGGGGCAGAGGAGGAGGAAGAGGAGGAGGAGAGCTGACGGCCACGTGTGAGACCCCTAATTCTTCCTCTGTAACCTCTCGACGTGGAACCTTGCTGCTGCTGCTGCTGCTGCTGCTGGGTCGGTCTATAGGAGCGAAAAGTCGCCTTTCCAAAGCCTCTATACCTCTTGAAAGTACCTCTCGGCTGGGATTGAAGGCCCAACGACCTAGCCGTAGCCTTACTCTCCTTGAAGCGTTCGAGAGCAGCATCCGCCTTCTTCCCGAACAAACCAGACCCATCAAAAGGCAAGTCTAATAAAGTTGACTGAACAGCAGAGGAGAATTCAGAGGACTTTAGCCACGCACCCCTCCTGGTGGCGACCGAAGACCCCATGACTCTGGCAACCGAGTCCGCCGTGTCCAGACCACTTTGAATAACTTGTCGAGCAGCCGCCTGGGCATCAGTCAGAACCTCACTGAAGCCGGCACGATCCTCTTCTGACAGCTTCGGAGCCAACTTTTTTGCCGAGTCCATAAGCGCATGGATATAGCGCCCCAACAGACACGTTGCATTTGATGACTTTAATGCCATGCTGGCTGATGAAAAGACCTTTTTGGCCGATTGGTCCACCTTTTTGGCCTCCCTGTCTCCTGGAACCTGAGGAAATGCCCCTTTTGATCGTCCCGAACAAGCCGCCTGAACTACCAGGCTTTCAGGCGAAGGGTGCGAAGATAAAAATTCAGGATCCCCAGGAGCCACTCTATACCTCCTTGCGACTGCCTTGGAGACTGCAGGAGCTGAAAAAGGTTTGCGCCATACCTCCAGCACAGGTTCCATAATAGCTTCGTTAAATGGTAACAAAGGCTCTGAGACCGCACTCGGTGAATGCAGCACCTCCGTAAGAATATTGGACTTAAACTCAGTTGTCGGTAATTGGAGGTCCAACAATTCTGCAGCTTTTCTTATCACCGCATGATAGGGTGCTGCCTCTTTAGAGGGTTCATACGATGGTGGAGTGATCTCCCACTCTGGAGACAATTCTAGCCCACTTGCCTCCTTTAACTCCTCAAACAAATCATCAGATTCGACCAACTCTCCCTCTTCAGTCTCTTCCAACAGAAAGCGTCTCTCTTCCAGCACTCTCTGCGCTTCCCTTCTTGAACGAATCCGCACCTGCGGCGTCGGCGGCGCCGTGTTCGAATTCGACGGCAGCGGCGTCGAACGCGGATCAGCTGGAGCAGCCGGCAGCGGCGTCGAATGAAGTCGAGTCGGCGCCGGTGAAGAGGGAAGCGGCGTCGATGTTCTCGGCGCCGGCAGCTGCCAAGACGGCGTCGCTGGAAAGAATGGCATGAACGGAGCCTGAGGGTAGACCTGCGGCACTCCCAAATTGAAAGCCATCGGACCCATAGGTGCACCAGGGGTATACATGGCCCTTGAAAACACCCCATACATAGCATTTAGGTAATACGTGGGGTCCTGACCTGGACCAGGAAAAGCAGGATACTGGTCAGGTAACACCGGACTCGGGCCTGCCGGCGCCGACGGTGGAACAAGCGGCGTCACGGTCTCACCCGGAGGCTGACAATCCTCATCCGGGACCGGAGTCGGAGACGGAGCCGGAGGACTCGCTGGAGCCGGAGATGGAACCGGCATCGGGGATGACACCGGCACCGGAGAAGCAGCTGGAACCGGCGAAGTCACCGGAGAAGAAGGAGTTGGAGGCGAAGCCGGGACTGGAGAAGGAGACACTGACTCTCTCCGACGTCGAGTAGGCGACTTCGACTTCGAAGCCGAACATTTATCGGAATGATGATGCGAAGCATGTCTCCTCTTCTTCTTATGCTTCTTACTCTTTGAAGCATGCCCCGAAGTCGACTTGGACGCCGACCTCGACCTGGATCCAGACCTCCTTCTTCCTCTTTTTTCCTTCTTCTTCATCCGGGCGATGAAGAGCTTCGCCTCTCTTTCTTTAAGAGCCTTCAAGCTCATCTTCCGACAGCTCGAACAACCTTCCACATCGTGGTCTGAAGACAAACACCAAACACAATCGTCGTGTGGGTCGGTGATAGACATGTGTTTGCCACACTCTCGACAAGGCTTAAATCCAGACTTCCTTGTCGACATTTTCCAAGAAGAACAGAGAAATCCCAGAAAACACACAAAGTAACCAGTAAAGCTACAAGTAACGATTCCCAAAATCCCTTGGCGTCGTCGGCGCGGAAAAAAGGGAACTGACGTCATCACGCCGATGAGGTCTTCTTATGGAGCCTGTGACGTCAGTGGAGTCGCGAGCGGAGCCGTGTCTCTGTGACGTCGTCTTCGACCACATCGGCGTGGACTGCTACAAAAGTGTCCGAACGTTGCTGGCGCAGGGGATATTCACAAGGTGAGGAATCCACTGGCAGATGTATCCATCAGAAAGCAAAAACACATATCTACAAGACCTTTTTCATGGTATATGAAGGTGGACAACGGGGAGGCGGGTGGGCCAGTGAGGAATCCACAGGCAGATACTGTATCCACCAGAAAAAGCGTTACCGAATGTAAGTAACTTGTTCTTCTCATGGATACATCTGCCAGTGGATTCCTCACCTTGTGAATAGATTCCCACAGCAGTCCCCACTCCCGGAGGAGGGTGTCCACCTTCCTATACCAGATAGTCTTGCAAGACCAAACGAATCGCCCGCAATTCCAGAAGGTTGATGTGAAGCAACCTTTCCTCTGGAGACCAAAGACCCTTGATCTCCAGATCCCCCAGATGAGCACCCCACCCTAAGGTGGATGCATCCGTTATCACTGTGGCCACCAATGGAGGAAGATGAAAGGGCTTTCCTTGAGACAGGTTGCCCTCCACGCACCACCAAGACAGATCCGCCGCAGCTTCTCTGGAGATCCTGATCGACTCCCTGAGATCTCCGTTGTGCTGATACCACTGCTTGCGGAGGCACCACTGGAGCGCCCTCATGTGCCAGCGTGCATGGTTGACCAACAGAATGCAGGAAACGAACAGACCGAGCAGGCGAAGGACCTTCAGAACTGGAACAACCGCTCCATTGTGGAATAAAGGGACCATCTCCTGAATGTCGAGAATCCTTTGAGGAGGAGGGAATGCTCGACACACAGTAGTGTCCAGTACCGCCCCTATGAACAGGTTGCGTTGAGAGGGCACCAGGTGAGATTTGGGCACATTGATCGAAAAACCCAAGTCGAATAACAGCTGAGATGTTACCTGCAGATGACGCTGCACCATCTCTGGGGACTCTGCCTTCAGAAGCCAGTCGTCCAGGTAGGGGAAAACCGGAATCCCCGACCTCCTGAGATGAGCAGCCACCACTGCCATCACCTTCGTGAAGACTCGAGGTGCGGTAGTAAGACCAAACGGGAGGACCACACACTGGTAGTGTTGCGACCCAACCGTAAAACGGAGATACTTCCTGTGCGACTTCAGGATTGGGACATGAAAGTACGCGTCCTGCAAGTCGAGCGACACCATCCAGTCTCCTTGCTGCAACGCTTGAGGAACCTGCGCAAGGGTCAGCATCTTGAATTTCTCCTGCTTCAGGTAAAAGTTCAAGATTCTGAGGTCCAGGATTGGACGCAATCTGCCGTCCTTTTTGGGAATCAGGAAATACCGGGAGTAGCATCCCTGACCCCTTTCCTGCTCCGGAACCACCTCTATTGCACCCTTCTGAAGCAAGGCTAGAACTTCTTTCTGCAGGAGAAGCAGATGGTCTTCCGAGCAATAACCTTGGCAAGGAGGGTAAGGGGGAGGAAACTCTCGAAAGGGAAGGGCGTACCCAGTCTCTACGAGGTTCAAAACCCAAAGGTCTGTTGTAACAGATTTCTAACCCCGTAGAAAGTAGGACACCCGACCCCCCACAGGTCCTACATGATCCGGGATGGGGGATCTAGGGCTGCTTCCCTGATGCCTCATTGGGAGCAGAGGAGGAGGAGGAAGAAGAGGGGTTGCGTCCAGAACCTCTCCGACCCCTTTGCCTCCCTCTATAGGATTTATAGAGGGGATTCTGCTGTTGCTGCTGCTGCTGCTGTTGGGGCTGCCGGTAAGAGCGAAAAGACGATCTTCCAAAACCCCTAAACTTTCGAAAAGACGAACCCCTAGCAGGAGCTTGCAGTCCGAAGGATTTTGCAGTCAACCTGCTGTCCTTAAATCGCTGCAGGGCAGAGTCTGCTTTCTCCCCAAACAGCTTCTGTCCGTCGAATGGCAGATCAACCAGCGTAGCTTGCACATCAGCTGAGAACCCAGAGGTACGGAGCCAAGCTTGCCTCCTTGCGGCAACAGACGACCCCATAATCCTTGCCACCGAGTCCGCAGTATCCAGCCCTGACTGGATAACTTGCCTGGCAGCCGCCTGAGTGTCCGCCACAACCTCCAAAAAGGACGACTTATCCCCCTCAGGCAACTTAGGGGCCAAAGACTTAATGGAGTCCATTAGTGCATGTACATAACGCCCCAGCAGGCATGTAGCATTAGTTGATTTTAACGCCATACTTCCTGTGGAAAAGGTCTTTTTGGCTGCCTGATCAACCTTTTTAGATTCCCTGTCAGCTGGAGACTGAGGGAAGGCACCCGAAGCATGCTTGGAACATGAAGCCTGCACAACCAAGCTGTCCGGAGATGGATGAATTGACAAGAAGTCAGGATCCCCTGGTGCAACCTTGTACCTTCTTGCCACCTGTCTGCACACCGCCGGAGATGAAAGGGGTTTCTTCCACACCTCCAAGACCGGCTCCAAGATGGCCTCCTTGAAAGGCAACAAAGGCTCTGATGTTGATGATGGGGAATGCAACACTTCTGCAAGCAAGTTGGATTTGTACTCCACAGAAGGCAGCTGCAAATCCAAAAGTTCTGCTGCCTTTTTGATCACTACATGATAGGGAGCCAATTCCTGAGGTGGAGAAGACCTGGCAGATGCATGCTCCCACTCTGGGGTTGTATCCAACCCACTAGCTTCATCAATGCCTTCAAATTCATCTGAAGAAGAGTCGACCTCACCTTCTTCCACCTCTGTCCGATATCTCCCTTCCTCCAACACCCTCTGGGCCTCCCTCCTCGACCGGATCCGGGGAGCCGGCGTCGACGATGTCGTACGCGGCGTCGGAGGAGCCAAAGGTACCGGAGTCGGCGGCGCAATAGGTGGAGTCGGCGGTGCCGGACGTGGCGCCGATGGAGTCGGCCTCGGCATCGAGGAAGGCTTCGAAGTCTGCTGGTCCTTCCGAGGTCGAATCGGATCTCCAGACGGCGCCGGAAACTGCCAAGAAGGCGCCATCGGCATAAAGGGCATAAAGGGGGCCTGAGCATACTGCTGCGGCACCCCCAGTGTAAAAGCCATCGAACCCACGGGACCAGTTGGTGCTCCGGATGGGTAGGCCGCCCTATTAAAAATGCCATACATAGCATTTAAGAAATTGGCAGAATCTGTACCTGGAGCTGGGAACTGAGGAAAAGGAACAGACCCTGTATCCCCTTGTGGAGTCTCCGGCGTTGGCTCCGCAGTATCTTCTACCGGAGCCTCAGACTCTTCAGGCACCGGAACAGACTCTTCCTGCTCCTGTTCATGCATGGAAGCATCCGACTCCACTCGAACCGGAGTCGATGCCTTAGACGGATCCGATGACCGTGTCAGGGACTGAGTCGGAGTCTGCTTCTTCGAAGGAGAACACCTCGGTGACTTCAAAGGTGAAGGAGAAGGAGACAAGCCTTTGCTCCGGCGTCGACGGGGCGAAGCCGACCTCGACCTCGACTCCCTGGACCTCGAGGACCGACGTCGAGAAGAATGTTTCCTCTTCTTGTGGTGCTTCTTCGACCTCGAAGACTTCGAAGTCGATGACCCCCTCTTCTCCTTTTTCCTCCCTCTCTTCTCCTCACCGATCTTCTTGATGAAGAGCTTAGTCTTCCTCTCCTTGAGTGCTTTCGGGTTCATGCTTCTACAGCATCCGCACTCCTCCATATCGTGTTCTGAAGAGAGGCACCATAAACAGTTCTGGTGTGGATCCGTCATCGACATCAGACCTCCACATTCCCTACAGGGCTTAAAGCCCGACTTTCTAGTCGAAGACATACTCGAATTAACAGAGTAACACGGCTAAACTACAAAGTAGCTAAAGAGCACTGGAAAAAAACCGTTGCGCGTCGAAGGCGCGGAAAAAAGGGAACTGACGTCATCACGCCGACGTGGGCTTCTTATGGTTCCGGTGACGTCGAACGGAGTCGCGAGCGGAGCCGATGCATTATGACGTCGTCGACGTGGAGTGCTGGGGAAGAAAAGTTCCATGGAATGCTGGCGCAGGAGATATTCACAAGGTGAGGAATCCACTGGCAAAGGAAAGTCGACAAGGCCGAAAGATATCCCTTCACAGTGGCCACAGCAAAACCTTGCTGAGCAAGAGAAAGGGCAAACTGAAGAATGTTAGACAAACGAGCCCTCAAAGGATCAATAGATTTCTCTCCGCACCAAAGAACAAATTTAGACCACCTATAGGAATAGATAGATTTGGTGGAATGACGTCTGGCAGACAATATTACATCCACCACATCTGGCGGGAGAGAAAAATAATTCAGGTTGCCCCGTTCAATCTCCAGGCATGAAGGTGTAAGCTCTGTATGTGGGGGTGTAGAACCTGCCCCTCCGACTGCAAGAGGAGGTCTGCCCTGAGAGGGAGACGGAGCAGAGGGCACGAGGAGAGGTGGAGAAGATCTGTCTACCACACCCTTCTTGGCCAATCCGGGGCGATCAATATGACTTGGGCCCGGTCTTGGCGAATCTTTCTCAGAACCCGAGGATTCAAGGGTACGGGAGGAAACGCGTAAAGGAGTTGTGAGCTCCAACTCAACTGAAACGCGTCCCCCAACGCTCCCTACAACGGATACTGGAGACTGCAGAATGACAGGCAGTGAGCGTTCTCGTGAGTGGCAAACAGGTCCACCTGAGGAGTTCCCCATGCCCGAAAGACGTGACGAACCACCTCTAGATGAAGCCTCCACTCGTGGTCGGCGGAGAACTGCCGACTGAGACTGTCTGCATGCATGTTCAGAACTCCGGCCAGATGATTTGCCATCAGACAAATCTGATGATCCTGAACGCAGGACCAGAGACGCAAAGCCTCTCTGCAGAGACAATGCGACCCCATTCCTCCCTGCTTGTTGACATACCACATCGAGGTAGTGTTGTCCATCAGGACTTGAACCGACTGACCGCGAAGGGAAGGGAGGAAGGCCTTGAGCGCCAAATGTATCGCCCGTAATTCCAGAAGGTTGATGTGAAGCAACCTTTCCTCTGGAGACCAAAGACCCTTGATCTCCAGATCCCCCAGATGCGCACCCCACCCTAAAGTGGATGCATCCGTTATCACCGTGGCCACCGATGGAGGAAGATGGAAGGGCTTTCCTTGCGACAGATTGCCCTCCACACTCCACCAAGATAGATCCGCTGCAGCTTCTCTGGAGATCCTCACAGACTCCCTGAGATCTCCTTTGTGTTGATACGACTGCCTGCGGAGGCACCGCTGGAGAGCCCTCATGTGCCAGAGTGCATGGTTGACCAACAGAATGCAGGAAGCAAACAGACCAAGCAGACGAAGGACCTTCAGGACTGGAACAACCGCTCCATTGTAAAATAAGGGAATCATTTCCGGTATGTCTAGAATCCTTTGTGGTGGCGGGAACGCTTGACACACAGTAGTGTCCAGTACCGCCCTTATGAACAGGTTGAGCTGAGAGGGCACCAGGTGAGATTTGGGCACATTTATCGAGAAACCCAATTTGTACAACAGCTGGGTTGTAACTTGCAGATGATGAAGCACCTTCTCTGGCGACTCGGCTTTGATCAGCCAGTCGTCCAGATAGGGGAAAACAGGAACCCCCGAGCTTCTGAGATGGGCTGCCACCACTGCCATCACCTTTGTAAAGACTCGAGGTGCAGTAGTAAGAACAAACGGAAGGACCGCAAACTGATAATGTTGCGACCCTACCGTAAACCAGAGATACTTCCTGTGCGACTTCAGGATGGGGATGTGGAAATACGCATCCTGCAAGTTGATCGACACCATCCAGTCCTCCTGTAACAGCGCTTGAAGAACCTGCGCAAGTGTGAGCATCTTGAACTTCTCTTGCTTCAAAAAAAGATTCAAGACCCTGAGGTCCAGGATTGGACGCAGCCTGCCATCCTTCTTTGGAATCAGAAACTATCTGGAGTAGCATCCCTGACCCCTTTCCTGGTCTAGAACCACCTCTATCGCACCTTTCTTTAACAACGTTAGGACCTCCTCCTGGAGGAGAAGAAGATGGTCCTTCGAGCAAGCACCTTGGCAAGGAGGGTAATTTGGAGGAAATTCCCGAAAGGGAAGGGCGTACCCATGTTCTACAAAATCTAGAACCCAATTATCTGTAGTAACCGATTCCTAATCTTGTAGAAAACGGGTAAGCCGGCCCCCCACAGGACCAGCATGATCCAGAATGGCGGATCTAGGGCTGCTTTGCAGTGGTGGGAGGGACGGAGGAAGAGGAAGAGGAGGAGGAGAGCTGCCGACCTCGAGCACGACCTCTGATTTTCCCCCTGTAGCTCTTATACAGGGTGTTCTGTTGCTGTTGCTGCTGCTGCTGCTGGGGCTGCCTGTAAGTACGAAAGGATGATCTTCCAAAGCCCCTGTACCTCCTGAACTAATCCCTAGGCTGAGTCTGCACCCAGAGATTTGGCCGTGGCTTTGCTCTCTTTAAATCTTTCCAGTGCAGCATCAGCTTTCTTAGCAAAAAGACCAGAGCCGTCAAAAGGTAATTCCAGGAGCGTTGCCTGCACATCAGGGGAGAACTCGGATGACTTGAGCCACGCACTCCTCCTTGTGGCAACAGAAGAGCCCATAATCCTTGCGACAGAATCAGCGGTATCCAGGCCGCTCTGGATTACTTGACGTGCAGCCACCTGTGTGTCCGATAATACCTCATTAAAGTTCAGTCTATCTTCCTCTGATAGTTTTGGGGCCAGTTGTTTCGCTGAATCCATAAGAGCATGGATATATCGGCCCAAAAGACAGGTGGCATTCATCGATTTTAAAGCCATACTGGCAGAAGAGAAGTCCTTCTTGGCTTACTGGTCTAATTTCTTTGCATCCCTGTCACTAGGTACTTGAGGAAAAGCACCTGAAGATCTTTTTGGAACAAGCAGCCTGAACAATCAGACTCTCCGGAGAAGGATGGGAGGTCAGAAAGTCTGGGTCCCCTGGTGCCGCCCTATATCTCCTTGCAACAACCTTAGAGACCGCAGGAGCAGAGAAGGGCTTACGCTATACTTCCATTAAAGGTTCAATAATGGCGTCATTAAAAGGAAGCAAGGGCTCCGATACAGAGGAAGGAGAATGTAAGACCTCTGTGAGGATGCTCGGTTTCAACTCTGCAGATGGTAACTGCAGATCCAGAAGCTCAGCCGCCTTCTTGATAACTGAGTGGTAGGGAGCCACATCTTTTGAAGGAGCATCAGCAGGAGGAGTAATCTCCCATTCATGTGATAAGTCCAGGCCACTAGCCTCCTTTATCTCCTCAAAGAGATCGTCTGATTCCATGAGCTCACCTTCTTCCACTTCTTCCATCTGGTACCTCTGTTCCTCCAGTACCCTCTGAGCCTCGCTCCTGGATCTGATTCTCAAAACAGGAGTCGGCGGCCCGTAACCTTATCCGACGGTGCCGGCGCCGGAGCCGGTGTCGAATGCGGATCCAGAGGAGCAGCCGGCGTCGAACAAGGCCGAGCCGGCGCCGGTGAAGATGGAAGCGGCATCGATGTCCTCGGTGCCGGTAAATGCCAAGACGGCGTCGCCTGGAAAAATGGCATGAAGGGAGCCTGAGGGTAAGATTGAGGAACTCCCAGGCTGAATGCCATAGGATCCATGGGACCCGAAGGCACACCAGAGTGGTACAAGGTTCTGGAAAAGACCCCATACATAGCATTTAGATAATGCTTCGGATCTTGACCTGGGCCTGGAAACGAAGGATATGGCTCAGGCTGAGGCATCACCGGACTCGGGCCGATCGGCGCCAACGGTGGAACCAGCGGAGTCGAGGACTCTTCCGGAGCTGGAAGATCGTCAACTGGAGCCGGAGATTGTGGGTATATTCACAAGGTGAGGAATCCACTGGCAGATGTATCCATCAGAATAATGACTTTAACATTAAAGTTATGAGAGAAAAAACATTCACTTTAATATCTTGTCCTAGTCATTAGGAATGGCCCAAATTCCAGATAATCAGGCAACAGCGCCCTCAAAAACCCTCTCCACATAGGATCCAGGATCTCAGAGTTTCAAGCACAAGTGAAGCATGTGAGAAGTTGGCCTGATGTATGATGTCACTAGTTCTAGTGTACACCTTATATCAGTCCAAACAACCCTTATGGTGATTTGTTGTAAAGTCAACCTTATAGACCAGCTATCCTAGTGGTAGCATGGACAAGAGCAGTCTTAGGCTAAACTCTGAATGGCATGTGAAGCCAGCTGTGATACCATATATAATACCTTGAATACCAAATGAAAGGACACCACAACAGATATATATATAAAATAAAGTGTATTTATTCTAGTCAAACCCTCAGCACTCTTTATGAGATTAGAGGTAAGTACAACACAGTCTTATTCAAGCATACATTAAGGCACACAGGTAAGAAATACAGTTAGGCCCTAGGGGCCACGCAAACCATATACTAAAGAAGTGGTATAAGGACCACTGTCACGGAAATAGAATAGGCCTAGGCCTAGGGAATCGCTGGGGCTACACTACATTAGCAACAGTTAGGAAGTGGGAGGCCCACGGGATTCAGGTGCAGAGTGGAAACACTCACGCGTAATGCGTAAAAGTCGATAGAATTACTAGCAGTTAGAAATTAACAGTTTAAGGACACTTTTTAAGCAGCTAGAGAGTCGAGACTCGGAAACTAGACCCTAGGATAGTCACTACCCTTGTGAGCACCGAAGTACCCAAGTTACCTAGCCCACGGGCTGCGGGTGCATAGGTGTGAACTTGCGTCGGGTTTTGTCGTGGACTTCTATGGATGCCTGAAGGAAAGTTGCTGACAGGCAGTCAGTGAAGAGTGTCCGGTGGATCCCAAGGCTGGGATCAAGAAGAGAGGATACCTGAAAGCAGAGGGGACAGAGTCAAGGTCACTAGCCAGTGACCACGTGGAACCAGGAAGGAACCAGGCGATGTTGTGAAGATTGCAGGTGAAAAGGCGAAGCTTGTCGCTGCAGCCACGGGTACCAGGAGACGTCGAGGACGACCTGGACCAGGAGGCGAGCTGTCCCACGAAGGCTCTTGCTGTCGGCGGCGTCGAAGTTGAACTAGGACTCACCAAGCCTTGGCAAGCGGAACCCACGAAGAACGGAGGACTTGCTTCTGGTGCAGACCAGGAAGGTCTGGGGGGCTTCTCTTTTGCAAAGAAGCGGGAGCCAGTCTGTAGGAGCCAAACCAGCCGTGAAGATTTCAAGATGTGTCGTCACAAAGGCCGCTAGCCAATGGGCAAGCAACCGGACAGACGCGGCAAGCAGGAAAATGCAGAAGGGCCCCACGCAGGACTCGTGGAGTGTGGGGGGCTTATCTTCGGTGCAGATGGTGCTTGGGGTTGGGGCTTCTCAATCCCCGGTGCACAACTTCGAGGGTGCCTCAGAAGCTGCGCTGGAAGATACTCGCCACTTTTCCCAGGTAGCCGGTCCCACGTCTCTCGTCGCCTCCACGGATCTCAGCTCGTCTGTGGATGTGGATCAGGGTCGGAGAAGTCTGGAAGTCAAGGCTCTGGTCGGGCTCTGCAGTCGGTCCCTCGTAGAACTTCAGCAAAGCAAAGGGTAGTCTCTTGATGGTGCCTGTTTGCACAGGGTAGCCACTCCTTGGCCACAAGGGAGATTCTTCAGTCTTCTTCTGTCGTCGAATGTCGAAGGTCCAGAGTTTCTGTTCAAGTTGCAGGTTCAGGATAATCTAATCTCCTGTGACCCAGCGACCACTCTTATACTAATCTGGGGGGCTGGGTTGCCTGCTAGGTCACGCCTTATGGGTGGGACCTGGGAGGGGGGTGGTTACACCCCCTTCCCTTTGTCCAGTTTTGCGCCAGGACTGGGGCTGGAGTGCCCCAGCACCGGTTTGAACTGGACTATGCACGGGACACCTTGTGTGCCCCAGGCATGTCTCATTCTTTTCATCCCTCCCTGCCCCAATACACTAAGGCCTGTCTGGGGTGGTGCTCGCACCTCCCAAGGCAGGAAACCTATTGTCCAAGCCTCCCTTGCCGGGATCACTTCCAGCAGCAGGAGGTCAGACTCGTGTCTGTGGCAGCAGCATCCATTTTGTGATGCTGGGGCTCTGGTTAACTTTAACCGGGTAAGTAGGTTACAACATGTCTTCTCCCTCTAGAAGGGAGGGATAATATCCTCATCCCCAGAAATGGGATGGGGGTATTATTCCAAAGTGTTAGACACCTTACACGACATGTTTTGATAAAGCCAAACCATAGTTACCATAACCGTTTAAGATTATAAGGCACTTTAAGAGTATATGGTAGGGTATATCATAGACAGCTATAAGGACATGGTTCCGAAAGCTGCAGACAGGCTCAGCTCATGCTAGAGCACCATCTCACATGTTACCAAGCACTCTGCCTCCAGGATTGTTAAGGCCTGCCATAGGAGTGGCTGACAGGTACACATGTGTCTATATGTAAGTTAGGTATAGGATTACTACACCTAAACAAGGAGTGATTACACGACCTTGCCCCAGCTGAGTGATCAGCCAGTTGTGTCATAATGGAAGGCCAGGCCAGGGGTGGCATAATACATGCTGCAGCCCCTGGTAGGCCTATGCCCTGGGTACCTAAGGTACACTGTACAGGGGCCAATAAGGTGATCCTATCCAAATGGGTTATGCACCTAAAGTACATAGTATCAATTTAGAGAGAGAACAGCAGGGCTGTGGGTCTGATTAGCAGGCCCACAGCCACATCTAAGTCGAAAACCAGTAAAGCAAAAGCAAAAAGTGGGGGTGAACATAGAAAGCAGACCCTACTCTCCTACAAAGCATAAGCCTATAAAAATGAGTAAAGGGAGCCTCTATGAGGAGGAGGGTGGGTCGCATATGAATCTGTGAAAGATTCCAATACTGGAGAACCACAGTTTACAGGTAAGTAACTTATTTTCTTACCTAGTATTGGGGTATCTTTCACAGATTCACATGTTTGAATCCGATTAGATGGCAGTTATATCATAGGTATGCATGCTGATAAAAGGTATGCAGTACAAAATGTACGTAATCCTGTACGTCACAAAGTGTATCACAAACCCACGTAATCCTCTATATAAATATATGTATATATATATTCACAGAAAAAACCATAGGTTTCAGGGGTGTTATAGTTAGCTGCCCATTTCACTCATACAAAACCATAGAAATTCCTCCGTTATAGTTAGTTCTGCTAACTATAACTCACGCGCCCGCAATGCACTGCTGATGATGTCACATATTGCATCATTCATGACATGGTCAGTGACATCACTGATGACATCTCAAATGACATCACTGATGACATCACTGATGACATCATCCACTGAATGTGGTTTCGTTTGAAATTTAAATATGTATTATATATATACCAATCTGTATTGAAGATTGAGTGGATATATAACTGTCTGAATGGAGGATTTAGTAGCTGTCTGACTGTCTTTTTAAGTGAGTAATTAAAAGTGTCTCACTTAATACATGGATTAGTAACTAAACTATGTGAATGTGTGCAGCACTGTCTCTGTTGTTGTATAACATGCTGCATCAGTTGGTCACTAACTACATGAGTGTGTATATTAGTTATTGATTAGTTGGGTGAGTATTTGTATGGGACACTGAGTTTGTGTGTGGTTGGATGGGGTGTGTGTAACTCTATGCATAGATGTGTGAATGGTTGATTGACTAGGTGTATGGGTTTAAGAGTGCATGTGGAAACAGTTGTTTGGGTGACTGAGTGTATTTATTTGTGTGTTGGTGAGCGAATATATGTTTTAGTTGTACATCTTCAACAAAGTAAAAAAATAAAAGGCATTGTATGTGAGAGTTGGTGTATATAAATAAGTATGTGTAAGAGTCAGTAACTATATGAATGAGTGTATAATTGTAATGGTGCTTTTTTAACATATTAACGATGAGTTACTATGTGTTTGAATAAATGAGGTGTTGTTGGATAATTGTGTAAGTGAGTAAATTTAAGTGCGATACATTTTTTTCATGAGTGAGTAGGATGACTGCATAACCGACTAAGATGACTGCTGATGTGTCAATGTCTATATATGTGTATAAGTGCATTTGATAGTGTGCTATTAATTAATGACTGCATGTATAGATGATTCTGTTGTGAATGGGTAGTTGTGTGTGTAGACTTAGGAATCGGTGAGTGGGTATGTACTAACTGGTATTGGTGTGTCAATGGTTTCAAATATGGTACTCTGTATTTTACAGTGAGTGATGAAAGGTTATACTAGTGTATGATGAGGTGTATCAGATTGTCAAGTGGATGATGTCATCAGTGATGTCATTTGAGATGTCATCAGTGATGTCATCAGTGATGTCACTGACCATGTCATGAATGATGCAATATGTGACATCATCAGCAGTGCATTGCGGGCGCGTGAGTTATAGTTAGCAGAACTAACTATAACGGAGGAATTTCTATGGTTTTGTATGAGTGAAATGGGCAGCTAACTATAACACCCCTGAAACCTATGGTTTTTTCTGTGAATTTCTAAGGTTTTTTAAATGCTAATTTCTAACTATAACGTCTCTGAAACCTATGGTTTTTTTCAGTGAATTTCAAAGGTTTTTTAAATGCTAACTTTTAAGTGTGATAGTAGTTATATCTATGTTTTTGTACTGATGAACAAGTTACTTACCTTCGGTAACGATGTATCTGTAAGAAACATTAGTTAGTTAGATTTCTCACCTTAGAATATCCCCAGGCGTCAGGCTGGATCCGGAAAGATTTTTGTAGCAATACCCCTTGCGCGTCGCTAGGCGTTGTCTGCGGCTCCGCGTCCGTCGTTGGCGTCGTACGCCGGAATGACGTCGTCGGAGTACTTAGACGCCGCCCTCGCGCGCTGGTGTTCTTGTACACAGCTTTCCGCGCCAGGGACGCTGAGCCATGCAAGAGACCGACACTGGTGCCAAAAAATCTAGGGCCCTGAGAGGGAGAACCTTAACCCTAGATGTCGGTTCGCAGAACGGGGAGGCTGGGTGGGTCGGTGAGAAATCTAACTAACTAATGTTTCTTACAGATACATCGTTACCGAAGGTAAGTAACTTGTTCATCTGAAAGAAACACGTTAGTTAGATTCCTCACCTTAGAATAGATACCCCAGCAATACCAACCCCGGTGGTGGGTCTGCGAACCAAGATCACACCAGAAAGTCCTGGAGAACAGAACGGTCAAAGTGGCCATCCCTCCGGACTTGGCTATCCAGGCAGTAATGTCTCGCAAACGTGTGCAGCGCGGCCCACGTCGCCGCCTGACAGATGTCTTGCAAGGGGACTCCCCGCCCCAGTGCAGTCGTGGCCGCTGTGGCCCGAGTAGAATGGGCCCGTAGCCCAACAGGAGGAACCTTTTTCGCCAAAGAATAGCAGGTCTTAATACACAACACGACCCACCGAGAGATGGTCCGCTTGTGTACAGCTTTACCCTTCTTAGCCCCTACGTATCCAACAAAAAGTTGGTCGTCCACCCGGAACTGTCTTGTGCGGTCCTAATAAAAGGATAGCGCATGTTTTGGGTCCAGACGGTGGAGCCTCTCTTCATCTTTTGAAGGATGCAGAGGCGGAAAGAAGGTTGGCAGCGTGACTGATTGCCCGATGTGAAAGGGAGTCACGACTTTAGGCAGGAAAGAAGGACGTGTCCGGAGGACAACCTTGTCCGGATGAACTGAAAGGAAGGGAGGCTTAGATGACAAAGCCTGGAGCTCACTCACCCGCCTAGCGGAGGTGATTGCTACCAAGAAAGCAGTTTTCAAAGTCAAAAGACGGATGGGACAGTTATGAAGGGGCTCAAAGGGAGCGCACATCAGAAAAGTGAGAACAAGGTTCAAGTCCCACTGAGGCATTACGAAAGGAACAGGAGGGTACATATGAGTAATGCCCTTGAGAAAGCGTGAAACAACAGGGGACTTGAAAAGAGAAGGCTGATCAGGAAGCCGTAGGAAAGCAGAGATAGCAGCAAGATAACCTTTCAAGGTGCCCAGAGCAGAGCCCTGCTGGGCCAAGGAAAGAAGAAAGAGGAGAACCCCAGAAAGAGGGGCGGAAAGGGGATCCACAGCCTTTGCTGTGCACCATGCCACAAATTTGTTCCACCGGCAGACGTATACCGTTTTTGTGGAGGGACGCCTGGCTGCCAAAATGACATCACAGACTTCAGGAGGCAAGTCAAATGGCATCAACTGCCGCCGCTCAATCTCCACGCATGTAGGTGGAGGCTGGACAGGTTCGGGTGGAGGACCGTCCCCTGCTGCTGCGACAGAAGATCCTCCTGAAGAGGTAGTCGTATCGGGGGATCGATGGACATACTGAGTAGCTCGGGATACCAGTACCTTCGTGCCCAATCCGGAGCCACCAAGATGACTTGGGCCCGGTCGCGCCTGATCTTCTTCAGCACTCTGGGCAGAAGTGGTATAGGCGGAAAGGCGTACAACAGACCGCAACTCCACTCGCGACGAAAAGCGTCTCCGAGCGAGTGCCGCCTTGGAAACTCCAACGCGCAGAACCGCTGACATTGCGCGTTCTCTTCGGTGGCGAATAGATCTAACCAAGGCTCTCCCCACTGCAGAAAGAGACCTTGCACCACGGCCGAGTTCAGACGCCATTCGTGATCCATCATGCACCGGCGGCTGAGTTCGTCTGCTCTGGCGTTCAGAGAGCCCGCCAGATGTTGAACCACTAGGGTGATGCCCTGGTGTTCCAGCCATGTCCAGAGGCGCGGGGCCTCCTGACAAAGGGTCCACGACCCCACCCCGCCCTGTTTGTTGCAATACCACATGGCGGTGGTGTTGTCTGTGAACACCTGCACAACACTTCCCCGGACAGAGGGAAGGAAGGCTTTCAGTGCAAGTCGGATCGCCCTCAGCTCCAAAAGATTGATATGGAGCCGAGTCTCCGCCGGAGACCAGAGTCCTCTGATCTCTGCCTCTCCCATATGGCTCCCCCATCCCAGGAGGGACGCATCCGTCACTACCACGTGCTGCAGTTGGGAAAGGGAGAGGGATCTGCCGCTGACCCTATCGCGATTCGTGAGCCACCACTGCAGCAGTTTCGCAGTGCCCTACGAGATCAAGACGTAGTCGGACAGGTTGCCTCGATGCTGGGCCCACTGAAACTTCAGGTCCCACTGCAGAGCCCGCATCCGCCATCTGGCGTGAGGTACTAACAGGATGCAGGAGGCCATCAGCCCCAGAAGCCGCAGCACCAACCTGACCGAAATCCAGGACAGAGGCCGGAAGATGGGAATCAGGGCTCGAATGTCCAGGACCCGCTGTTCCGTCAGATAGACCCGGAATTGCGCCGAATCGAGAACTGCCCCTATGAAAAGGAGCTTCTGGGAGGGACTCAGGTGCAACTTCGGCACATTGATGGAGAACCCCAGCGAATGCAGGAGGTCTGCCGTAGTCTGGAGGTGGGAGACGACGTGCTGGGGCGAGCCCGCCTTCAACAGCCAGTCGTCGAGATAGGGGAAGACTGGAACCCCTGATCTGCGCAGATGAGCTGCGACCACCGCCATCACTTTCGTGAACACCCGAGGGGCACTGGTGAGGCCGAAGGGGAGCACGGTGAACTGAAAGTGCTCTTGACCCACCGTGAACCACAGGTAATGCCGGTGGGCCGGCAGGACGGGGATGTGGAAATAAGCGTCCTGCAAGTCCAACGCTACCATCCAGTCTCCAGGGTCTAGGGCAGCAAGAA
This sequence comes from Triturus cristatus, assembly GCF_964204655.1. Taxonomy (NCBI): domain Eukaryota; kingdom Metazoa; phylum Chordata; class Amphibia; order Caudata; family Salamandridae; genus Triturus; species Triturus cristatus. The sequence continues at coordinate 1,166,597,621 of NC_140591.1, read as the reverse complement.
CCTGAGCTAAAGTTAGCATCTTGAACCGTTCCTTCCGGAGGAATGCGTTCACGCTTCTGAGATCCAAGATCGGGCGTAGGCCCCCTTTGCCCTTCTTGGGAACCAGAAAGTAGTGGGAATAGCAACCACGACCTACTTCAGGACCAGGAAAGCGCTCGACTGCCTCTTTGGCCAAGAGGGCCGAAACCTCCTCCCGGAGAAGATGCAAATGATCCCCCGACATACGGTGGTTCAGCGGTGGCATGGCTGGAGGGGTCGTCTCGAAGGGGAGGGAGTAGCCCCTTTGGAGGATTTGCAGCACCCACCTGTCCGAAGTGATGGAGCGCCAGTGGAGCAGGTGATGGCGAACTCTGCCCCCCACTGGCGTTGAATGGGCCTGAAAGCTCGGACTAGGAGGGCTTTGAGGCGGATGCTGCCGGGGTGGATGTGGACTGACCGGCACGTTGTCCTCCAGAACCGCCTCGGCGGAAACCACGTCCGTGACCGCGTGCAGGTTGGTTCTGCGGCCGGTGGCTGGGCGGACGTGAGCAGGCGCCCCTTCCTTGGCCACGAAAGGGGCGAAAGGCGGAAGTTTGCGGCCGCGGGGCCAAAAGACCCAAGGACTTGGCCATGGCCGGGGAGTCCTTGAACCGGGCCAGCGCACTGTCCGCCTTCTCGCCAAAAAGGCGAGTGCCATCGAAGGGCATGTCCATGAGGGAGCTTTGGACATCCCCTGAAAACGACATGGACCTCAGTCAGGCGTGACGCCGAAGCGCCACCGTGGTGGAAATCGCCCGACCCAGCGAGTCCGTGGTGTCTAGTCCACATCTAATGGTGTGCCGTGCTGCATCTCGCCCGTTAGGTACACAAAGAATTGTCACAGTGGAAACAAATTTGGAAATGTAAAAGAACATACATTTGTTAGCAATTCAAACAAATTTAGCGACAACACCTATTACTTGCATGTATGATCATCATTTAATTGATTATCCAAGTTTTCAGTCAAACAGAAGATCAGCAATTTAAATCAAAGCCAAAAACATCACAATATCAACATTTTCAAAGATATATAGGTGTAAGGTACGTGATAGGTGCAAGATTTTGGGATTAGTGCAGGGCGTTGTGAGGGAGGGAGGTTGCGAAAAATTTAGGAACATCCACAATTCGTTGAAGAACCTAACCTGCCAGTTAAATGGCCACAAAATTTAAATCAGACAACACAGAATAAGACAGCAGTTGTACATTCACTGACAATCTCCTGTGTGGATTGAAGATAGAAGTAAGTCGACGTTTCGACCCCTATTAGAGCCAGCAAATTGGTTTGCTTGGGGTTGGGGTCTTCATCAGGACCAGGGAAAGAGCTTACACCTAGGAGCAAGGGTCAAAGATGAAAAAAACGTGAAATCTCGCCCGTTAGCAAGTGCTTGGGTGAGTCGCTCCCGGGCCTCCTCCGGGCACAAGGGCAGCACGTCCTCCACCGTATTCCACAGCGAGTGGGAATAACGGTCCAAAAGGCAAGCGGTATTTAAAGACCGCAGTCCCAAACTCAGGGACGAGAACAGTTTCTTGCCAAACTGCTCCAACCTCTTGGATTCCCTATCCGGAGGAGCGGACGGGAAGGAGGATTGGGAGCTTGAGGCCTGGATAACCAGGCTCTCGGGGGTGGGGTGGTGGGAGAGGAATGTGGGGTCACCTGGAGCAGGGCGGTGGCGCCGGGCAACGTTCCTGTCCACAGGAGGGCCTGTGGAGGGCTTGGACCAAGTGCCCTGGAGAACGTCAATGAGGGCCTCATTAAACTGCAGCAGAGGCTCAGTGGAGCTTGCTGTCGGTTGAAGGACCTCGGTGAGGACGTTAGTCCTCACAGCCACAGCAGGCAACTCAAGCCCTAGGGCTTCGGCCGCCTTGCGCAGCACCACAGAAAAGGCTGCACCTTCCTCCGAGGCCACAGTCGGAGGAGAGATGAATCCAGCGTCTGGAGAGGTATCCAACCCGCTGGCGTCCCCCAATTCCTCTGCCCAGTCCGGAGACAACTGGGCCTGTTCGGCCAGAGGGCCCTGAGACCCCTTCCAGTCGCCCTCATCATCCGATTCCTGGTAGACAGGAGGAATGATCAGAGCCGGACGGTGGATGAAGTGGTCACCCATCGGCGCCGGTAACGGCGTCGGACGGCGCCGTACCGGCGTCGGGTCCGGAATAGGGCTAAACTTAGGCTCGACGCCTTGCGGGGACGGCGTCGGGGGCGGAACTGGTGTCGGCGCCGGCGGAGGAGGCGTCGTGAGGTCGACCGGCGCCGGCAGAGATCCAGGCCTGGATCCCTCGGGGACCTGGGGCGTCGGGCCGGAGCCCTCGACGGCGCCGGAGCCGCCGGCACGCGAGGTCGCCCAGTCAACCCTGCGGGGCCCGAAGGCGCGCCGGCAGGCATCGACGGCTGAGCCAGATTCCTCATGGCCGTGAGGAAGGCACTGACCTCCGCCGGAGTCGCGTCAGTCCCAGGGACCGGAGGGTATGGGGATGAGCGCGGCTCCTGCAGCTCCGACGGAGCCACGGGGGTGGAACCACCCGGACCCTCGGCCACGTCGCGCGACCGGCGAGGGGAGTCCGAAGAGCGAGGATGCCGCTTGGACTTCTTAGAATGTTTGGAGTGACGGGACTTACCTGAAGATCCCGACGAGCGATGTCGATGGCTGCGGCTCCGCAAACGGTCCTTGGACCTCCTCCTGGACCGGGACCGAGAGTGACGCGGAGCTGAGTGTCGAAGCTCGAGCAGCTTACGGGACAGCTCCCGCCTAGCCTTCGACGTCAAGGCCTGACAGTCGGGGCACGACTCCGCGTCATGGTCAGCCCCCAGGCAGTACAGGCACCGGCGATGGTGATCCGTTACCGACATCAGTCGGTGACAGGCGTCACAATGCTTGAGTCCAGGCATCCTACCGGCACCAGCTGTCGAGTCGAGTAACCAAAAGAGGTCAAAAAGTTAGTCAAAAAGTGACTAGGGGTAAGCTCTTCCCGGATCGGCGCTTACTGGTGCGGAAAAAAGAAGAACTTACGTCAGCGCGCGAGGGCGGCGTCTAAGTACTCCGACAACGTCATTCCGGCGCACGACACCAACGACGGACGCAGAGCCGCAGACGACGCCTATCGACGCGCAAGGGGTATTGCTACAAAAATCTTTCCGGATCCAGCCTGACGCTTGGGGATATTCTAAGGTGAGGAATGTAACTAACGTGTTTCTTTCAGATTTTCTAGTTTTTTAACTGTTTATTTATAAATATTTAATTCATTAAATAACATTACATATTTTTCTGAAAATAGCACCATTTTTATTTTTTTTAAATTAAAACTGAAATATTGATTAATTTTCTTGTTTTCATTTTTTATTTTAATATATTTATATTATTTTCTTTTTAAAAAAATCCAATTTTTTTCGGAGTCGCGCACTCAAAGTGTACACATCACGATGGGTGCGCGCATTCTAGCTGCCATTTTAGAAAAGTCATGAAGGATCCGCGTATGGTGTGCGACGGCTGCGTGTTTTTCAGTTACATCATATACATTTAATATCACGTGATATGCGCGATTGGTATGCGACCAGTCTGTGACTCCTGCTCCCGCGCAATTGCAACACATGCGCATTACGGTACGAGATGTTTGTGCAGTTGCGGGTCCCGCGTGACATCATATACGTGCTGGGACGCGCTGGGTGCGCGACTCCTGCAAAAAAAAATTATGTTCCAAAATGATATGTATGTGTCTTTAATATACATATTAAGGCAAGAGATTATGTAAGATATTCATCAAAATAATATATTTGTACTTATAATAAACTAATATTATTTTTAAATATATTTTCGCGAAGGCGGGTGCGTGCATCGTGAGTGCAGAAAACCAGGTCAGCAGAGCTGCTGAAGAGCCAGAGAACCAGGTCAGCAGAGCTGCTATAGAGCCTAAGAACTAGGTCAGCAGAGCTGCTCTAGAGCCAGAGAACCAGGTCAGCAGAGCTGCTGTAGAGCCAGAGAAACCAGGTCAGCAGAGCTGATTTAGAGGGAGAGAACCAGTCAGCAGAGCTGCTTTAAAGCCAGAGAACCAGGCCAGCAGAACTGCTGTAGAGCCAGAGAACCAGGTTAGCAGAGCTGCTTTAGAGCCAGAGAACCAGGTCAGCAGAGCTACTCTAGAGCCAGAGAACCAAATCAGCAGAGCTGCTTTAGAGCCATAGAATCAGGTCAGCAGAGCTGTTTTAGAGCCAGAGAACCAGGTCAGTAGAGCTGCTCTAGAGCCTAAGAACCAGGTCAACAGACCTGCTCTAGAGCCAGAGAACCAGGTCTGCAGAGCTGCTGCAGAGCCAGAGAAACCAGGTCAGTAGAGCTGCTTTAGAGGGAGAGAACCAGGTCAGCAGAGCTGCTCTAGAGCCAGAGAACCATGTCAGCAGAACTGCTTCAGAGCCATAGAGCTGGGTCAGCGGAGCTGCTTTAGAGCCAGAGAACCAGGTCAGCGGAGCTGTTGTAGAGCCAGAGAACTAGATCAGCAGAGCTGCTCTGTGGCATAAGAACTAGGTCATCAGAGCTGCTCTAGAGCCAGAGAACCAGGTCAGCAGACCTGCTGTAGAGCCAGAGAAACCAGGTCAGCAAAGCTGCTTTAGAGAGAGAGAACCAGGTCAGCAGAGCTGCTTTAGAGCCAGAGAACCAGGTCAGCAGAGCTCCTCTAGCTGACACTGACTGACTGACACTGACTGACTGACACTGACTGATTGACACTGACTGACACAGATTGACTGACACTGACTGACACTGATTGACTGACACTGACTGACTGACACTGACTGACTGACTGACACTGACTGACACTGATTGATACTGACTGACACTGATTGACTGACACTGACTGACTGACACTTATTGACTGACACTGACTGACACTGATTGACTGACACTGACTGTTAGACCTGGCACCTTGGCGTGAGTTTCCCTTCCACTTTTTTGATGGTGTGCCTCGATTGTTTTGCTGGTGTTGTCCGCTCAGGGCACTGCGCCACGGCTAATCCGTGCCGCAGTGCAAGTGCTCCCTAGGTAAAGTGTACCTGTAATTGATGTCCATGATTGGTTTATTGGATTCACTGTCAGTCCCCAGTAGAGTGCACCAGGGGTGCCAGGGCTTGTGAATGCCAATGCTGCTGGTGGGCTTGCAGCGCTGGTTGCGCCACCCACAGAAAGCGGCCTTGTAAAATGTGTCTAGGGTCTGCCACCGCAGACCCTGTGCGCGGTCTGGGACCGTCGCGCTGACTGCGTAAGTGCCCCCACTTGCCAGTCCCTAAACCTTCCCTTACCTACATATTAGCCACCCCTCTGGTAGGCCCAAGGGCAGGGTGCATTGTAGGCATAAGGTAGGACATGCCCTGATGTGTGTGGCATGTCCTAATAGTGAATTACAGCCCTTTTCGTTTTTCACTATTGAAGGCTACCTGCTCTCCATAGGCCAGAATGGGCTGCCGGGATCACACCAACGCTGTGACCCCAGTGGACTCAGAGAGCATGGTAGGATGTCAAGTTTAGTATGCCTGAACTCAGAATAATAAAATACTTCTTGTAGTCAAGTTTATTTTAATATCCTGGGTTTGTAAATACTACTTTTAGAAAGTTAGTATTTACTGACCGGACCATCTCAGTCCGCCTCTGCTGTGTGTGTGTGTTCTGCCTAGCAACAGTAAGGAGCAGGGTGGGGGGATCCCCAGAGACAGGTTGGCTGCCAGGTGGTGGGTAGAGAGATTACACCAGGATGGGTGGGAGGAGTACACCTTGACTCTTGAATAGACCTGTGCTCTGCCACCACAAAGCCGGCGCCGCCCCCTGTGGGGCGGCTGATGTCTCTGCCCTGCTGCTGAAAGGAAAGAGCAGAGTCACCATAACCAAGGCCCCCTGGCGCTAAAGAACAAAAGAATCATGGTATAAAAGTAGGAGCCTGGCTCCTAAGAAATCAGAATCCTGTTTACCACAAAGAACCTCTGCCCGACTAGAAGGAGAAGAAGACGCTGGAGGAGCCGGCCTGCTGCTTGCCTTGCTGAGAAAGGAGAGGAAGAGACTTACTGAAAAGACTTTGCTACTTTGTGCTTGAACATTCTCCAAGGGCTTGATCTGAGCTTGCCCCCTGAACTGAACCCCAGGACCAGTGGGTTCTCTGTGCTTTTGCTCATCCTCCAATTCGAGCCGTGTGTGCATCCCGCTGGAAAGAGACTGCGCCCCTCATCGCCCCTCCTAGGGCCGTGACACTCAGAAGCTTGCCTGCCTCAAACCCGTGAGAGCCCCGCTCCGTCCAGAGCCGCTCTCTGTCCCCGGGCCAGGCCGCCTGCATCCCTGTCACCGCCTGCTACTGGAGCGCGCTGACCGCGCTATCACCCCTCCCGCCGGTTGCCGTCCGACGACTGTGATCTACGCCGGGTCATCCAGCTGCACTGACCGTGCCCTGCGACCCCGCTTCACTATCCCCGGACATCTCAGGCCGCGCCGCCCCCGCTGTGGAGACCCTCCGGCACCGCCGTGCTAAAGGGTCGCTGGCCGCGCCTGCCTACTTGCCCACACCTGCTGATTGAGGACCCAAGAACACTTCCCAAGCTGAGAGTCGCACCGACCTGTGCCGACTCTCCACATCACGAAAGAAGTTCCAGTATCGGGCTCGGGGCCCGCAACGCCTTATTTCCCCGTTCGCAGGAGCCGATCTCTGTGAGTACTGGAACCACAAGTAACATTTGCAAGAGACTACAAGGTCTCCATTTGAAGCTACGAACAACGAACATTTGCCTGCTTTACCACCTGGTGGCATAGCAAAAACGTTATTGGTCTTGTGATAAGTCTGCTGAGATATATATCCTTATTTTTACATAAAGAAGCGTATTTTTATATATACCCAAGTCTGGTGTCCGTTTCTGGGGGGATTGATGTATTTACTGTGTGTATGATTGCAAGTGCTTAACCAACAACGCCTGAGGAATCGCCTTGGCTGCTCACGCCACGCACCTAGAGGGTGAGCAAGGGTCATTCGAAAGGGGTTATCCTGCGCCCTGACGTGGAGGAGAGGGTTCCTGCTTGACACAAGGGCAACCTTGCGCCAACCAGAGATCCCCGACTCTAACATTGTTGGCAGCGGCTGGGATTTCGGATTTGCACTTGTAATTTGCATACAGTGAATTATTAATCACCAGATAGTGAGAGCAGACCAAATAACGCAGCCACAGGTTTTCATTTTTGAACTTTGTTGAGACATCTGCCATTACTGCAACCATGCCTGGCTCATTCTCTGCTGGAAGAGCGCTCTCTGTGATTTCTGGAATAGATGAGGTGGATTGGGAGAGACTGGAAGGCTACACGATGGAGCAATTGAAAGGCTACAGTGTAAAATTCCGAGTTCCCCATGCTGGATTCAAGAGGAAGAACCAGTACACCATGGCGTTGAGAGCCTGGAAGGAGTCACGAGACCCACGGAATGCGGGGGACATCGTTCCACCCGACAACCTTGAGGAGCCCAGCAGAGTCCGGTCGCCAGAGGAGCTGGCAGACAGGGCAGCAGACAGGGCGCATGCAATGGAGATGGCAAAGTTGGCAGGACAAATGGAAATGGAAAAGCAGAAGTTGGCCCTGGAGGCACAACAACGCCAAATGGATCATGATATAAGATTGAAGGAGTTGGAGCTGAAGGCGAAAAGTTTGGACACCGCTCCTTCTGGTGGCAGCACTCCACCAGCGCAGGTAGAGTCCAAGGTGTACATCCCCAAAGATGTAGTAAAGGAGTATTTTAGAAAGGATGACATAGGGCAGTGGTTTAGAGCCTACGAGGTGGCCATGTCCTCACACCGGGTCCCTGAGAAAGACTGGGGAGCGGGGTTGTGGGGAAGGTTCCTTGCGGAAGGGCGGGACACACTGTTAGATTTGCCCTTAGAAGTCCAGACCTCATACCCCCATATGAAGGAAGCTTTAATGACCAGGTATGGGTTAACTCCTGAGCTATATAGACAGAGGTTCAGGGAGACCAAGAAGATCCCTGAGAGTACGTATGTGGAGTATGTGACCTTTTTCTGCAGAGCGCTGGATGGTTGGGTGAAGGGTAGCAAAGTGAATGATTATCAAGGGCTGCTTGATTTAATTGCATGGGAGCACTTGTCCAGTCAATGTTTTCCTGAGCTACGCCAGCACCTGATAGATAGCAAGCTGTCCAACCCGAGGAAGCTTGCTGAGGAGGCGGACCGCTGGCTCAGCACCAGGGTCCACAAGGGTCAAGTGGGAGACTCCGCCAAAGGTGGGCAGGGTCCCCAGCAGAAGAGTGGGGGGGACAAGGGTAAACAGAAGGGGTTCCAAAAAGGCCCCCAAAGTAATTCCCAAGGGAACCAGCAGAAGGGTTCTCAGCCTCCCCCACCCCCGCAGCAGAACGGGGCCCCGACAGGTAGACCTGTTCCAAAGGGGCCCTTCAATTGTTATAGGTGTGGTGACCCGGGTCACATTGCCTCTGATCCTAAGTGTCGCCTGTTTGGTAAGACCGCACCCACTGGTGCTCCACCCCGGCAAGTAGCTAGTGTTAACTTTGGGGAGGAGGTAGCCGTCCAGGAGGGTGGGGGTCCCGGGCAGATGACCCTAGTCTCGCTAGGAGACAGTGAGATGGTCCCTGTAACCTACCTGCCCTCTAACACTAAGAAATATGGGCAAGTGGTGACCATCAATGGAAAGAAGGTTGAGGCTCTTAGAGATACAGGAGCCAGCGTGACCTCGGTGAGGCAACCCCTGGTGTCTCAAGAGCAAATTGTACCCAATGCCTACTGTAGGGTTGTCAATGCTGACAACGTAGAGAGTCGTTGTCCAATGGCTCAAGTTCCCTTTGAGTGGGGGGAGGTCTCTGGTACTCTACAAGTTGCTGTGAGAACTGACATGCCTGTAGACTGTCTGCTAGGGAACGACCTGGAGAGTTCCCCTTGGGAAAAGGTGGAGAAGACCACGCATCTGAGGATGGTGGGTCTACCCGACTGGGCGTGCGTGACCACCCGGTCCATGGCAGCCAGTAGGGGTGTTGAGAGGGTCCTGGAGCCTGAGGGAGAGGTCCAGGAACCGGCCTTAGGGAGAAGGCGCAGGAGGCGCAGGAAACCGGCCCCCGAAGTTCCCACGGCCCAGGAGGAAGTAGACCCTGAGGGGGATGCTCTGGAGCCTACCGGGGAACAGATTGCCGAACTGGGAGACTTGCCTGAGCTGACCCATTGGCAGCAAGAAGGAGGTCCCTCCAGGGAGGAATTCTGCAGGGAGCAGAAAGAATGCCTTCACTCGTGGGTATGCGGCAACAGGCTGCAGACCAGGCCAACGGTGTTCAGGCCAAAACACACTACGTGTACTGGGAGAGTGACCTCCTGTATTCCGAGCCTAAGGCTGCTGAACCTGGGTCAGCCCGTGTGCTGGTGGTACCCCAGAAGTTCAGAACCTTCCTACTGGGGCTGGCTCACGATGTGCCTTTAGCAGGACATTTGGGGATGGACAAGACCTATGACAGGCTTGTCACCCACTTTTACTGGCCCCAAATGCATAAGAATTCAGATTCCTACTGCAGAACCTGTCAGACTTGCCAGGCAAGTGGTAAGAGCGGAGGGAAGCATAAGGCTCCGCTGCAACCTTTCCCTGTGGTCGGTACGCCATTCCAACGAGTGGGTATTGATATTGTGGGGCCTCTGGACCCCAAGACAGCCCTGGGCAACAGGTTCATCCTGGTCTTGGTGGACCATGCCACCCGGTACCCTGAAGCCATCCCTCTGAGGACAGTGACGGCCCCCGTGGTGGGACGGGCACTGATGGGAATTTTCTCCCGAGTGGGATTCCCTCTAGAGGTGGTGAGCGACAGGGGGACCAATTTCATATCCACATATATGAAATCCCTGTGGAAGGAGTGTGGGGTAACTTACAAGTTCACCACTCCTTACCACCCCCAAGGAAATGGGTTGGTTGAGAGATTCAACCGAACCCTCAAAGGCATGATCATGGGCCTGGACGGTCCAATGAGGCGTAAGTGGGACGTCCTCTTGCCATGCCTGCTCTTCGCTTACCGAGAGGTGCCACAGAAGTCTCTAGGATTCAGCCCCTTTGAGCTTCTGTATGGTCACCCGGTAAGAGGACCTCTGAGTTTGGTAAAGGAAGGCTGGGAGCAATCTCCCAGGAAACCTCCCCAGAATGTATATAGTTACATGCTGGCCTTCCGAAACCAGACTCGGCGTTTCAGGCAACTTGCTGAGGCAAATCTGGAAGCCAGCCAGGGGGAGATGAAGCGGTGGTACGACCGGAATGCCACTCTGGTAGAGCTTCAACCTGGACAAAAGGTGTGGGTCTTGGCCCCAGTGGAGCCTTGTGCACTTCAGGATAAGTGGACAGGTCCATTTGAGGTTGTGGAGCGCAAAAGTCCTATCACCTACTTGGTGGACATGCAGACTCCCAGGAACCCTTTGAGGGTCCTACATGTTAACCGCCTTAAGCCCCACTTAGAGAGGAACGAAGTGGGCATGCTGCTGGCCACTGATGATGGAATGGAAGAGGAGACCGGGCCTCTTCCTGACCTCTTAGTGGCCTCTGAGAGAGATGGGTCAGTGGATGGAGTTAACCTCTCACCCACCCTGACGCCCGAACAACAGGAAGATTGGCGCCACTTGCTGGGACAGTTTTCCGATAGATTCTCCCTGGTTCCTGGTGTCACAGATTGGTGCGTCCATGATGTGGACACAGGAGACAGCTTACCTGTGAAGCACAAGGCTTACAGGGTAACTGACAGGGTCAGAGCTTGCATTAAGGAGGAGGTCTCCAAAATGCTTGCGCTAGGGGTGGTTGAGTCCTCCAGCAGTCCTTGGTCCAGCCCCGTGGTCTTGGTCCCCAAAGCTGCTGCGCCGGGAGCCACACCTGAACTCCGGTTCCGTGTGGACTACAGAGGACTCAATTCAGTAACGAAGACTGACGCGCACCCCATCCCCAGAGCTGATGAGCTCATTGATCGGCTGGGGGCTGCCCGGTTCCTCAGCACGTTTGATTTAACGTCTGGGTACTGGCAGATCGCCTTGACCGATGGGGCCAAAGAGAGGTCAGCATTCTCTACTCCAGATGGGCACTTCCAGTTCCGAGTCATGCCATTTGGAATGAAGAATGCCCCTGCCACCTTTCAGAGGTTGGTCAACCAGGTACTGGTTGGGCTGGATGCGTTCAGTGCCGCCTACCTGGATGACATCGCAGTGTTCAGTGCCACCTGGCCCGAACACCTGCGCCACCTCTGGGAAGTGTTGATGGCTCTGCACCGAGCAGGCCTCACGATCAAGGCAAGCAAGTGCCAGATCGGGCAGGGTTCCGTGGTGTACTTGGGACACCAAGTGGGGAGTGGCAAAGTGGCACCCTTGCAACCCAAAATTGAGACCATCCTGGCTTGGGAACCCCCCAAGACGCAGACCGCAGTGAGGGCCTTCCTGGGGCTCACTGGGTACTACAGGAGGTTTGTCAAGGGCTATGGAACGATCGTTGCCCCCTTGACAGAGCTGACTTCCAAGAAGCAGCCCAGGAACGTGATCTGGACTGACACCTGTCAGAAAGCTTTCGACACCCTGAAGACTGCCATGTGCACGGCGCCCGTGCTTTTGGCCCCTGACTTCTCCAAGGAATTCCTAGTACAGACAGACGCTTCAGAGCATGGTGTAGGGGCTGTTCTCTCACAGATGACTGAGGAGGGCTGGGACCAACCCGTAGCCTTCATCAGTAGGAGGTTACTTCCACGGGAAAGTAGGTGGAGTGCAATTGAGCGAGAAGCATTTGCTGTGGTCTGGGCGCTGAAGAAGCTAAGACCCTACTTGTTTGGGTCTCACTTCCGGGTTCAGACGGACCACAGGCCCCTCAGATGGTTGATGCAAATGAGGGGTGAGAACCCGAAGCTGTTGAGGTGGTCCATCTCCCTACAGGGTATGGACTTTACGGTGGAACACCGTCCTGGCACAGATCACGCCAACGCTGACGGTCTGTCCAGGTATTTCCGCCTTAGTGACGAGGAACCCCCTGGGCAAGGGTAGTTCTCCCCACATTTCAGCTGGAGGGGACACGTGTTAGACCTGGCACCTTGGCGTGAGTTTCCCTTCCACTTTTTTGATGGTGTGCCTCGATTGTTTTGCTGGTGTTGTCCGCTCAGGGCACTGCGCCACGGCTAATCCGTGCCGCAGTGCAAGTGCTCCCTAGGTAAAGTGTACCTGTAATTGATGTCCATGATTGGTTTATTGGATTCACTGTCAGTCCCCAGTAGAGTGCACCAGGGGTGCCAGGGCTTGTGAATGCCAATGCTTCTGGTGGGCTTGCAGCGCTGGTTGCGCCACCCACAGAAAGCGGCCTTGTAAAATGTGTCTAGGGTCTGCCACCGCAGACCCTGTGCGCGGTCTGGGACCGTCGCGCTGACTGCGCAAGTGCCCCCACTTGCCAGTCCCTAAACCTTCCCTTACCTACATATTAGCCACCCCTCTGGTAGGCCCAAGGGCAGGGTGCATTGTAGGCATAAGGTAGGACATGCCCTGATGTGTGTGGCCTGTCCTAATAGTGAATTACAGCCCTTTTCGTTTTTCACTATTGAAGGCTACCTGCTCTCCATAGGCCAGAATGGGCTGCCGGGATCACGCCAACGCTGTGACCCCAGTGGACTCAGAGAGCATGGTAGGATGTCAAGTTTAGTATGCCTGAACTCAGAATAATAAAATACTTCTTGTAGTCAAGTTTATTTTAATATCCTGGGTTTGTAAATACTACTTTTAGAAAGTTAGTATTTACTGACCGGACCATCTCAGTCCGCCTCTGCTGTGTGTGTGTGTTCTGCCTAGCAACAGTAAGGAGCAGGGTGGGGGGATCCCCAGAGACAGGTTGGCTGCCAGGTGGTGGGTAGAGAGATTACACCAGGATGGGTGGGAGGAGTACACCTTGACTCTTGAATAGACCTGTGCTCTGCCACCACAAAGCCGGCGCCGCCCCCTGTGGGGCGGCTGATGTCTCTGCCCTGCTGCTGAAAGGAAAGAGCAGAGTCACCATAACCAAGTGCTCCAGAACTGGACTGAGCCAGGCCCAGGCCCCCTGGCGCTAAAGAACAAAAGAATCATGGTATAAAAGTAGGAGCCTGGCTCCTAAGAAATCAGAATCCTGTTTACCACAAAGAACCTCTGCCCGACTAGAAGGAGAAGAAGACGCTGGAGGAGCCGGCCTGCTGCTTGCCTTGCTGAGAAAGGAGAGGAAGAGACTTACTGAAAAGACTTTGCTACTTTGTGCTTGAACATTCTCCAAGGGCTTGATCTGAGCTTGCCCCCTGAACTGAACCCCAGGACCAGTGGGTTCTCTGTGCTTTTGCTCGTCCTCCAATTCGAGCCGTGTGTGCATCCCGCTGGAAAGAGACTGCGCCCCTCATCGCCCCTCCTAGGGCCGTGACACTCAGAAGCTTGCCTGCCTCAAACCCGTGAGAGCCCCGCTCCGTCCAGAGCCGCTCTCTGTCCCCGGGCCAGGCCGCCTGCATCCCTGTCACCGCCTGCTACTGGAGCGCGCTGACCGCGCTATCACCCCTCCCGCCGGTTGCCGTCCGACGACTGTGATCTACGCCGGGTCATCCAGCTGCACTGACCGTGCCCTGCGACCCCGCTTCACTATCCCCGGACATCTCAGGCCGCGCCGCCCCCGCTGTGGAGACCCTCCGGCACCGCCGTGCTAAAGGGTCGCTGGCCGCGCCTGCCTACTTGCCCACACCTGCTGATTGAGGACCCAAGAACACTTCCCAAGCTGAGAGTCGCACCGACCTGTGCCGACTCTCCACATCACGAAAGAAGTTCCAGTATCGGGCTCGGGGCCCGCAACGCCTTATTTCCCCGTTCGCAGGAGCCGATCTCTATGAGTACTGGAACCACAAGTAACATTTGCAAGAGACTACAAGGTCTCCATTTGAAGCTACGAACAACGAACATTTGCCTGCTTTACCACCTGGTGGCATAGCGAAAACGTTATTGGTCTTGTGATAAGTCTGCTGAGATATATATCCTTATTTTTACATAAAGAAGCGTATTTTTATATATACCCAAGTCTGGTGTCCGTTTCTGGGGGGATTGATGTATTTACTGTGTGTATGATTGCAAGTGCTTAACCAACAACGCCTGAGGAATCGCCTTGGCTGCTCACGCCACGCACCTAGAGGGTGAGCAAGGGTCATTCGAAAGGGGTTATCCTGCGCCCTGACGTGGAGGAGAGGGTTCCTGCTTGACACAAGGGCAACCTTGCGCCAACCAGAGATCCCCGACTCTAACACTGACTGACTGACTGACACTGACTGACTGACACTGACTGACACTGACTGACTACTCTCTACTACTCTACTACTGACTCTCCACTACTCTCTACTACTCTCTCTCTACTACTCACTCTCTACTACTCACTCTCTACTACTCTCTACTACTCACTCTCTACTACTCTACTACTCTCTACTACTCACTCTCTACTACTCACTCTCAACTACTCACTCTCTACTACTCTACTACTCACTCTCTACTACTCACTTGCTACTACTCTCTACTACTCACTCTCTACTACTCACTCTCTACTACTCACGCTCTACTACTCTCTACTACTCACTGTCTACTACTACTCTCTCTACTACTCACTCTCTACTACTCTCTACTATTCACTCTCTACTACTCACTCTCTACTACTCACTCTACTACTTTCTACTACTCTCTACCACTCACTCTCTACTACTCTACTACTCACTCTCTACTACTCACTCACTACTACTCTCTACTACTCACTCTCTACTACACTCTCTACTACTCTCTCTCTCTACTACTCTCTACTACTACTCTCTACTATTCACTCTCTACTAATCACTCTCTACTACTCACTCTAATACTCTCTGCTGCTCTCTACCACTCACTCTCTACTACTCTACTACTCTCTCTCTACTACTCACTCTCTACTACTCTCTCTCTACTACTCACGCTCTACTACTCACTATACTACTCTCTACTACTCACTCTCTACTACTCTGTACTATTCACTCTCTACTACTCACTCTCTACTACTCGCTCTCTACTACTCACTCTCCACTACTCACTCTCCACTACTCACTCTCTACTACTCGCTCTCTACTTCTCTCTACTACTCACTCTCTACTACTTACTCTCTACTACTCTCTACTACTCTCTCTGCTACTCACTCTCTACTACTCATTCTCTACTATGCTACTACTCGCTCTACTACTCACTCTCTACTATTCTCTACTACTCACTCTACTACTCTCTCCTACTCTCTACCACTCACTCTCTACTACTCTACTACTCACTCTCTACTACTCTCTCTCTACTACTCAGTCTCTACTACTCACTCTACTACTCTCTACTACTCACTCTCTACTACTCTCTACTACTCACTCTGAACTACTCACTCTCTGCTACTCACTCTCTACTACTCTCTACTGCTCACTCTCCACTACTCATTCTCTACTACTCGCTCTCAACTACTCTCTACTACTCACTTTACTACTCACTCTCTACTACTCTACTACTCTCTCTACTTCTCACTCTCTACTACTCTCTCTCTACTACTCACTCTCTACTACTCTCTAATACTCACTCTCTACTACACACTCTCTACTACTTGCTCTCTGCTACTCGCTCTCTACTACTCTACTACTCTCTCTACTTCTCACTCTCTACTACTCTCTCTCTACTACTCACTCTCTACTACTCTCTAATACTCACTCTCTACTACACACTCTCTACTACTTGCTCTCTGCTACTCGCTCTCTACTACTCTCTAGTACTCACTCTACTACTCACTCTCTACTACTCTCTACTACTCACTCTCTACTACTCCACTACTCTCTACTACTCACTCTGTACTACTCACTCTGTACTACTCTACTACACTCTACTACTCTCTCTCTACTACTCACTCTCTACTACTCACTCTCTACTACTATCTACTACTCACTCTCTACTACTCTCTACTACTCACTCTCTACTACTCTCTCTCTACTACTCTCTACTACTCACTCTGCTACTCACTCTCTACTACTCTCTAATACTCTCTCTCTGCTACTCACTCTCTATTACTCACTCTCTACTACTCACTCTCTACTACTCTCTACTACCCTCTACTACTCACTCTACTACTCACTCGCTACTACTCTCTACTACTCACTCTCTAATACTCACTCTCTACTACTCACTCTCTACTACTCACTCTACTACTCTCTACTACTCACTCTCTGATACTTTCTCTACTACTCTCTACTACTCTCTACTACTCACTCTCTACTCTCTATTACTCGCTCTCTACTCTCTACCTCTCTCTACCTCTCTCACTACTACTCTCTACCTCTCTACCTCTACCTCTCTACCTCTACACCTCTACCTATACACCTCTACCTCTCTACCTCTCTGTGCATGCACACATATGCACATATATATATGCATATATATGCATATGCATTTATATATATGTGTGTGTATATATATATATACATATAAATATAATCTGCATATCTATATAAATATAAATGCATGCAAACATATACATATACATATATGCATACATATGCATGGTATGTACATGAAATTTTGAAAAACACTAATAAAAGCAAAGCTAAAAGCCACCTAATTACAAACAGAATTGCTTTAACTTAAACGAGGGCGAGACCTATTGCATTTTCAATGCTTGTTTACTTTGGTTCCATCAAGAAGGCATTTAGATGTGACACATTTGCCATAAATTCTGAATGGTAGCACTCTAGTTCCTCATTAGATCACTGTAGTAAAGCTACTGCTCACCAGGGAAGTCTGCTGCTGGTATTCAAAGTGCATGTTTCAGTCCGCATGTCAGAACTTTTTAATGAAATAGAAGAGGATTTGAGAAGTCAAAATGTGCCCTAATTTTGCTTTCTGCAGCACTAATCATAATTTCTATGGCAAAATGAAACCCCTCATTTTGTTCCTTTGCAAATTAAATGTTTTAAGTGGTACCACTTTATTACAATCAAGATGGCTTCAGGTGTGCCATACTTTTGTCATAAGTAAGACTGATAGCGCTCTAGTTGTTCTTTAAAACACTCTTGCATTTCTGTCATTGGGCTTTACTTGGGCTACATCTCGGTGATATTTGAGCTACATTTGGGCTCTTTTGTCTCTGGTGGCCATCTTGGGAGACTTGTTATGAAGTTTCCTAATTTCCTCATTTACTACAGTCTCCTCAGTAGGCATACTGTCAGTTTTTTACTTTGATTCAATGAAGAAGGCATTCAGATGTGTCACACATTTGCCATAAATTCAGAATGTTAGCACTCTAGTTGCTCATTAGATCACTGAAGTAAAGCTACTCCTCACCAGGGAAGTCTGCTGCTGGTATTGAAAGTGCACGTTTCAGTCTGCATGTCAGAATTCTTTAATGAAATAGAAGAGGATTTGAGAAGTCACTCAAAATGTGCCCTAATTTTTCTTTCTGCAGCACTAATCATGCATTCTATGGCAAAATGAACCCCCTCATTTTGTTCCTTTTTAAATTAAATGTTTTAAGAGTTACCACTTGATTCCAATCAAGATGGCTTCAGGTGTGCCATACGTTTATCATAAGTAGGAGTGTTAGCGCTCTAGTTGTTCTTTGGAACACTCTGGGAAGCTGCAGTAGAACACAAAGGAATCAACTGACAGTCTCTGCCCTTGTTGGATGTACATGTTTTACTGAGAATGTCAGACTTCATTCTCACATGACTAAGAAAGATAATGTGAATTTACAGAACATATGCTCTCAGTTTAGCTTATAGATCACCTTCCAAACCTCTGTGGGAAAAGCATGTGAAAATAGTTATCTCTCAAACATGATTCATGAAATCCCAGCAGAAGGCTTTTTCACATGGTAAAATCACCTTAGAACATACCACAATTCCTAAAATGAGTATGGTACCATCAACACATGGTATATAATGTAACTAAAGTCTTAAAACCTTCTATTAACTGCAATGCTTTTTAATGAGGTGCTATCATGTATATTGGTCCCAAAATGGCTGCCAACACTTCTTGGATGAAGTGCTGACAGCCAATCAGATCTCACGATGAGATTTGTGGTTAGGCTCCGCCCAGATATATATGTGATTTTACTTTTGATTTTCTCAGGAATTACTGAACGGATTTACACCATTTAAGCAAAAGGCAAGACTCTGAACCAAGGTCTACCTTTCTGCCAAATTTAGTGTAATTCCGTTCAGCAGTTCGGGCTGTAGCTGCGTCAACAGGTCCTATGGGAAATTGCATGGGGAAAACGCGTTTTGGGACCCCCCTGTTTTCTCAGCCCCCGCTTGACAAATCACCACGAAACTTTCAGGATAGGAGCGGACCGGAGCTGGCCAAAAGTTTGGAAAATTTCGCGAAGATTCGTCAACCGGCGTCAGACTTATTGGGAATAGAATGTTTCGGATTTCCTATGGGAAATAGGTCCTAACTATAACTACCTACTGGCGACCGCCAGTAGGTAATATATGTATATATAAAATATATATATTCAAATCAAATTGAATGCGCTTGTTTATTTTAGCAACAGATGGCTACTCTACGCGTTTTGGGAAAAACCCTTGTTCACGAGTGTGGTAGTAAAGATCAATGTTGTTTAAATAAAGTCATGTGATAACAAAAAAACATAAACATAGAGGTCGGACTACACATTAGAGAGTTACAACACTCTCGTTTTCATGGTACAGAAACAGTCGGCCATCTTTAAATGGTCTAAGTGTTTGGTAAACAAAGTAGGTTCAGCATCTAACATTGTTTCAATGCGACTGTAGGCTTGAACTTGACAAAACGGAAGCATTTCCATCACTGTAAATAGTCATTTCAAAATAATAATACAAATTCAAGATTATGTCGTGAATCACAATCTATGTGAGGGTCCTGTTCACCCAATGCCGGAATTAAACTTTACGTTGTGACCCGAGTGGGTCAACAGTGAAGCAAAACATTACGTTTGCTACAAGCAAAACTCATTTGGTTACTACTCAGAATATCTTTCTATCCAAGATGTAAATAAACATCATATTGGCCAGAAGGTCTCACGCAAGATTGCGAATGTGCTAACATTTCTACATGTATACACTAAATAAAAAAGCAGTGACACCATCTATCAATAATAACAATAGTCAAATATAGGTGGGAAGGATGGAGGTTCACCTTATTGAAAAAGATTATGTAGAACCGATTATTCCACATCTATATCAGCATTGCTTGTAGTTTTCAGACAGTAATGCTTTGTAAAAGTTGCCTGCTGGACCAGATTGCTGCTCTGCAAATCTGTTGAATAGGCACACCGGCAAAGACAGCCGTCGAAGAAGAAACTGCTCTCGTAGAGTGAGCTTTCACTGTTGAAGGTAGAGGTTAGCCTGCTTTCTGATGGCAGAACTGAATCGCTGAAGATATCCATTGTGCTATAGTCTGCTTATTGACCAGGTATCCTTTTCTGATTTTACCATAAGCCACAAAAAGCTGATCAGTCTTGCTGATGCTGGCTGTCTTCTGTAAGTAGAATCTTATACACCTCTTGAGATCAAAGGAATGTAAAGATCTTTCCGCTAGTGTTTGTGGATTTGGGAAAAAAGTCCGCAATATGACTGGTTCGTTTAAGTGAAAGACCGACGGGACTTTAGGTATAAAAGTAGGATTTGTTAAAAGTATAACAGAGTCCTTAGTAAACTGAAGGAAAGGATGACGAGTAGTGAAAGCATGTATGTCGCTTACTCGTCTGGCTGATGTAAGAGCCAGCAGAAGAGACGTTTTCCATGTAATGCATTTAAGGTCAGCCTATGACTGAGCTCAAAAAGGCTCATCATAAGATGCGCCAATACAATGTTGAGATGCCAAGGGGGAGGTGGACCCCTAATTGGCGGGAACATTCTAATCAATCCTTTAAGAAATTGTTTTATAATCCTTGAGGACCAAAGTGACCGTGAGCCATTATGCCATAGAAATCTGGAAATTGTGGCAAGATAAATCTTAATGGAAGAATGAGAGAGACCAGATTTAGCCAGCTGCAGGAAAAAGGCAGTAACTGTTCTGGTGGAGACTGGATAGGATGCACCTCTGAGCTTGTGCACCAATGGCAGAATTTCTTCCACTTGAGTTTGTAAGTCTTGATAGTGGACGGGGCTCTAGCATTAGCCAGGACTTCCCGACTGTCAGCGGGAAAGATAGGTCGGTGAGCTCATAGTGTTCAGGAGCAAAGCTGATAGTTGTAGAGATGTTGAGTCTGGATGGCAGACCTGGCCGTAATTCATTGTCAGCAAGTTCTGTATTGTACGTAACAACCTGGATTTGCACTCCGATAGCAGTAGAAGCTCTGTGAACGAGAACTGGCGAGGCGAGCTGGGTGCTATGAGTAGTATTCAGCAAGGTTCTTTCCTCATCTTCCGAAGCACCCTTGGGATTAAAGGAATCGGAGGAAAAGCGTAAGCATAATTCTTTGACCAATTTATCAAAAACACATTCCCGCACGATCCCTGTTGGAGTAGCCAGCTGGCGAAGAATTGGCATTTGCGGTTCAGATTAGTTGCAAATAGGTCTAACTTTGGTTTGCCCCACAACAGAAAGATGCAATCCAGCTTTGGTTGTGAAGGAAGTGGCCCGATTAGGGTCACTTGGGTCACTAATGACCACCTCTCAGCCTTTCATAGCAAATGAAGAGTCTGTCAAACAGACCAGAATACAAACCAATAACTGTTTATTCATATACACTCAGAGCGGAGACCAGTCTGCCCAGTCGCTAGGAGTACTGCAGAGGGACTGAAATTGAAAGGCATAAAGATACATTATGTACATTTCGTGACTGAGCTAAAACACGCCCATAGTGGAATTTTCCAGGCAGGTGCCTCTAGGCAATGGAATACAAAGAAAACAAAACAGTCTCGGAGCTTATATCTTATGCACAGTTGCAAAGTCCAAGGTTGTTCCAGTTGGGCATGTCACCATACAAGTGGAGGGAGCCCCTATCTAGTGAGAAAGGTATGAGCTAATAGGGACAGTGTATTCATTACGGGAACAGATCTACATGGCAAAACCGAAACTCAGACTGGTGCATTTCTCTGGATTTAAACTAGATAGGTTTCGAACAGCCTAAAATGGCACCTGCAAAGAAAATGGCGCAGTGAATGCTAACTTACACAGGACAATACACAAACGTGAAAATGTTTAGTTTAACAGACCCTCCTTTTAGCATGAGCTAAAACATTTTCTAACAGCAACAAGGAAAAAAGAAAATCAATAAAATAGGAAACCACAAAAAATAATAACAGCGAACCCTTATGAGCATTCCCTGTTTTCAGCATCGGGGAAAGAAACTGTTAGGAGGGGGAGAAGTCTCGAAAATACCCTCATCAATGTTCATAAGGTCGTCTATTTCTTTCTGCACCATAATTGCAGCATTAGTATCATGAATCAATATTTTCGGTTTGAGGGTGAGAACAGTGGTGCAATAGGAGCAACAGAAGGGGAGGCACTGAATAAGAGCATCGCAAAGCACCAATATCACGATCAGGTAAATTACCTTTTTGATAAACCACCCCTAGCCACCAAAGAAAGACCAACTCCAATTTCCACTTTCCATTTCCTTCACATTCTCGAGGATGTCCAGAATATGTTTGGTAATATTATTTTCCATATTCTTGATCCCGACCACACACTGGTCGCCCACTACTGCGCATACACCACCACTCTTAGCTAAGATGAAATCTACAGCATATCTGGTTTGCTCAGAATATGTTCGCATACTTTCCAACTGAATGGTGATGTCACGCAAAGCTGCCACGGTAGTATTGGATAAAATTTGTAATTTGCACCCAAACTATTCTCTTGCTTTTTCGCCCCTGACCTTGGAAGTACCACCCAAAGTGAAAATAGAAGAAAGGATGTACCTAAAAGTGATCCCATTACTATAATTATTGACCTCTGTATCGGTCACTCCCTCACAAAATTCTTTGGTCAAAGTCCTTTTAACCCAGCAAACATTAGGCTTAGCATCTTTACAGGGCACGCCCAAAGGCAACACCATCCAAAGAGCCACATCGTCTGTGCCATTATCGACATTAGAATAAGTACCATTAGACAAAAGTAAAATCCCGGGTGTGCATAAATTGGCCCTTCATAATCTATTACAGCATATCTAGTGTTCAATCCAAAAATACTTGTATCTTTGTCATTCACTAAAGGGATTGTATTTCTGTACAACGCTATTCCAGAACAATTGATATATAAAGAAGTGTCTGTGCTAGTCACAATAGGACAACAAGCGGGATAATAACCAGCCTCCCGGGTGACTATCAATTCCTTGTAATGCCAACGGACCAGTGTGACATTCTGTTCTTCCATATAAAAGTTGTCGCAGTATGTGTCATTATCACAACCCGGATAACCCATTCCCAGTGGCTTTCTATAATATAAACAAAGTCCTGGATAGCCAAAACCAAAGACTTCTTTCACTTCTGTAAATTGCGGTGGACAAGTATATGTATAATTGACAAGTAACAATGGATATGCAGTCCATAAACTAGTGATAGATTCAGTGGGGTAACAAGCTGTCCCTTACCCTAAAAATCTCTTGTGGATATCTAGAAATATATTGCTCGGGCTGTCCTTTTCTTTCTTGTTGGGAAGATAACCTCAACCTTGATAAGTAAAGGCACATCCTGATCATTCACCAAAACCCATGACACCCCACATAATATATTTAACAACAAAACCACAAGAACAACACATATTACTTTCTGTTTGCGGGTCCACACAACATTATGTTGAGCAACAAGAATCATTGGCTGCTTTTTCTTCAGCAACCGGTCTAACAAAGGGATGCATACCGAATGATGAAAAAAGGGGGGAGCAAAATGCAAAGGAAATATACAAATTCCAAGTGTCCATCAGAGCCTTACTGGCACAGGCTCCTATTGTTAATCAATACGTTGGTGCTCTTGAGCACCGGCTGTGAAGCTTGCTCTGTCCTAAGCTCGTATCCCATGTCGATCACGATGGTATACCTTCAGGGTATACTTCAGTCTTCCCTATCTAATGTTCAATCTACTAAAATAAAACAAGCAGAAATCCTTCACTAATCTCAACTAATTCCGTTGGTACTATGACTCAGTAAAACCTGTTTTAAGCAGTCCACCCCTAATCTCTTTTCTCCTTAGACGCAATATCCCGAGGGCGTAAATTATACCTGTTAGTCCCAGGCACCATATGTACAGTGAACAGAGGCGCCTGGATAGCTCGTATTTCTGGGGGAACAGCTTCGTTCAACACCTCCTCATTTTCTTTATCTGTTTGCGTCCAAATTAGCTGGGCATCACTGAATGGGACAAACCGAGGCACCTGCTCGCACTCCGGTTCCCCAATTCTGTCCCTGAGGCACTGGTAATAGGGTAAGGGTAAAGGAACTCTCCGATAGTGGGCCGCGTGGACACAGTTCTTACGGCCAGCAACCTTCACAGCAGTTCGCGTTACCAATAAGGCCTGTTCTTGGCCCTTCCAGCGTGGCTCCAAACTTTTCTTCCTCTGGAAGTGGTGCACCAGGATGTAATCTCCGGGCTGGATATCGTGGCCGTGTCCCTCTGGTGTGGAAGTTAGGGACTCACGCACCTGCTGGCAAATAGAACGTAAACTTTTGTTAACTGGCCGAGGTAATCGAGCAATACAGGGTACTCAATATCCGAGAATCTAAAAGGACGAGGGTCGCCCCATACATTTGCTGGGTGCCCAAATACGACCTCGTAGGGAGACAATCCTGTCCTAGAATGTGCTGTCATTTTTGTTGACAAAAGAGCTAATGGTAAAGCATCTGGCCATTATAACCCTGTGGTTTCCTGTATCTTTGCCAACTTTAATTTGAGATAACTCGGGGCAAGCAGAAATGAGGAAAGAACTCCTTCAGGAGTACCTTTGCCGTCAGAATGGCTGTTTTATCTTTAGTAAGGTAAGTCTCAACCCATTTACTGAATGCACATACAACCACCAAAGGATATTTAAGATTGTTGCCTCTCTCTATTTCAATATAGTCGATCTGAATGACCTCATAAGGAAAAGTGGCCGACGGCCCTGGATTATGCATCATGCAAACCATGCAATATTTCACTAAATGTATAGCTATCTTAGCGATATTGTCATTCAGCCATATAGTGGCTAAGAGCTTACAAATGCCCTTGGCACTGATATGGGCTGGACCATGTGCCATAGTAACCAAAAGAAGAACATATGCATCTGGCAACATCCATCTCTGTTTCCCTGATTTATCAATCCAACATCCTTCCTCATTCAACAGGAACCCACCTGCTACAAACATATGATGATCTTTGTTCGGGCCGTGTCCTTAGTTGTCTGATCTGCAACAGCATTTCCCCTCCCTACGTCATCAGTAACTTTCCTGTGGGCACTACATTTAATAACAGGCAATTTCTTAGGGAGCGATAAAGCATACAAAACCCTCAATATAAGGTGCCCATGCTGAATCTTGGTACCATGGGAAGTAAGGAGCCCCCTCTCTGCCCAGAGTTGCCCAAAATTATGTGCGACCCCAAAAACATACTGGTTGTCAGTATAAATATTGACAACCAGTCCCTTGCTCAGTTTGCAAGCTCGAATAAGAGCAGCGAGCTCAGCAGCTTAAGCCGACTGAAAGGGGACCTGTGATGTCTCTACCACTGTGTGTAACGTAGTGAAAGCATAAGCGCCGTTGTGGTACCATCTGGTCATTTAAAACAAGAGCCATCGACGTATAGTTCTCCTTGGGGGTCAGATAAGGGAACATCAATCAGGTCTACCCATCCCTTCGTCTCTGCTTCCGTCCGATAGATACAGTTATGTTTGTCGACTGCATCGTTCTCAGAAGGGAGTGGTAGTAGCGTGGCTGGATTCAGAGTGATAAATCTTTTAATTGTAATATGCTTAGCAAAGAGGGTCAATTCATAGCCAGTAAGATGTACACTGGTGAGGTGCTGTGTCTTTGTCTTATTCAAAAGTGTATCCACAGCATGGGGTACCAAAACTGTGAGGTCAGTATCAAGCATGAGACCAGCCATTTGCCTGATTGAAGTGGCCACAGCCGCGACCACTCTCAGACAACTCTGGGGAGGCCCTCGTGGCGTGATCAAGCACAGCACAGACATAAGTACATGGCCATTGCTTAGCCCCAAACATTTGTGTTAGGGCAGAAAGCGCGCAGCCAGCCATCTCGTGGACATGGATCACACATGGCTTGCCTTTAGTTAGGAGTACCAAGCACTGGAGCCGAACAAAGTGCAGTTTTCAATTGGTCAAAAGACTGCTGGCATTTGAGCATCCAAGGCAAAGGCTCACGCACTTCTTTCGTTGTTAATGCAAGCAAAGGTTTGATTAGTAACGAGTAATTAGGCATCCACTGTCGACAATAGGAAGTGATACCTTTGAAAGCACGCACATCTTTCTGAGTTTGTGGAATTGGCAATTTAACAATAGTACTGATACGCTCAGGGGTCAACCTTCTACCCTCCTTTGACAGTAGGTGACCTAAGTAGGTGACATCCTGTCGACAATAATTAAATTTAGAGATGGAGACCTTATGTCCATGATGGGCCAAGTGCAACAACAATTTTACTATACTATCTTTGCAACCCTGTTCCGTATCAGAAGCAATAAGGAGGTCATCAACATACTACACTAATACATCACCTGGAGGAAGCGACAGGGAATCCAACTGACTTCTAATGCTTGACTATAAATACTAGGTCTCTCAGTATTGCCCTGAGGAGCACGACAGAATCTCAAGCTCCTACCAGCTAGTGTGAACCCAAACAAATATCTACTGTCGGGATGAATAGAAATACTAAAGAAAGCATTTTTCAAATCAATAACAGAAAATAATTTAGCGGTAAAGCAATCATCGTCAAAAGTGTAGTAATAGCAGGAACCACCGGGAACTGTGGAACTTTTATTTTATTAACCCTGCGCAGATCAATCACAAAGCGATAAACATCATCAGCGTCCTCAGAGGGGCGTGAAGGTGACTGCTTAAGGATTGGAAAAATAGGACTATTACATATATTGCCAGACGTTTCCGCAACTACTCCCTTTTGTATCAAATCCTGAATAATCTGAAGAAGAGCCCGTTCTCCTGCCTGCGGTATCTTATACTGAGAGATACGAGGTAAAACAACTTTCTCCTTAACTTGTATAGAAACTGATGGTATATGCAACAGTCCTATATCCATGTCACCTGTAGCCCATAGAGTGGGTGGGACATCAGCAAATTCAGCTGGAAGGGGTGCATCCGGAGACAAACACTGTTTAGTATTCACATCCGGACCCATAGTGATATAAACAACCGCAGGAGAGCAATAGATAGTAGCAGGCAACTTCTTCAGCAAATACAAACCTATCAAGTTCTCACCACAGTTTAATGTCAACAAAAACGGAGATCCCACAGTAAAAGGACCAACAGTCAATGCAAGAGGGCGTTAAATGGGGCTTACAACCAGTACAACTGAAAAACTACCGAAACATTATTGTGGCCAGACAGAGCTGCCCCAGGGGACATATGTCGAGAAACAGAACTCTTTGTCGCACCTATGTCCACAAAAAATTCCCTCGTCGAGCCTTGCAAATCTGCTGTGACATAAGGACCACTCTGAACTACAGGTATATGAACTGGTCCCTCTCCCTGTCCCTGGCTCTCCTAAGTATAAGACATACCCGTCACCTCATCCATATTGTAATCATCATGATAATACTGGCCATCACGAGGGTCATCATAGTAATTACTGTCAGAGCGACCCGGGGAAACAGTAGCATTCTGTGCTCTGTCAGCCCCATGACCTCTCCCACCAGAACCTCGCCCTCTAGGAGCCACAACTTTCTGTAATAGCACAGGGCACTGGCTGCGTCAATGACCTTCTTCCTTACAATATGCACACTTATTTGGTCATAAGGGTGTTCTGGAGGGCTATCTGCTGATACGCGGAAGCTGTCTAAGAGGACCACCTCGTCCCCTATTATTGCCCTAAACGCTTGCTGCATCCACACCTTTGTCTTTAAATCCTTATGTTTCTTATCTGTTCTATCTTTTTCCTCCTGATCTCGATGTTCATAATACTGGGCCATGTACAAAATAACAGAGGAGGAGGTGGTGGACCAAGTACTCTCAGATGCCTGTAAATGAGTCGTAATTTCAGGAAGAAAATGAGAAACAAATCTGTAAACAAACAATCAAACTCCTCACTTGATAGACATATCCTGCCCACTATATTCCAAATGAACAATTTACTTACCTTCGGTAACACTTTTTCTTGGTGGATAGAGTAGCTGCCTGTGGATTCCTCACCTTATGAATACCCCCCGCGCCAGCATTCTGCGGAAATTCTTTCCTAGCACTCCCACGACGACGAGGACGTCACAATAGCAAGGCTCCGCTCGCAACACCGTATGACGTCATCGGAGCCACAAGAGGACCTCGTCGGCGTGCTGACGTCAGTTCCACCCATTTTTTCTGTGCCACCGTGGCAAACGGGCGGACCGACACATTTTCAAATGTAAACGCAGCATATCAAATATATACACACATATAAACTCAAAAATGCATAATCAATAAAGACATAGAGAAATAGCAACTGAATAAGCATTTCTCATTATTAAAATATCAACATGATCAAGACATATTAAAACAAAACATTTTTTGGTAGAAACAGGTGGACAGCGGGGAGGCGGGCGGGACAGTGAGAAATCCACAGGCAGATACTGTATCCACCAGAAAAAGCGTTACCAAAGGTAATTAACTTGTTCTTCTGATGGATACTTCTGCCTGTGGATTCCTCACCTTATGAATAGACTCCCAAAGCCGTACCTCTCCTGGAGGAGGGTGTCCACTTGACTAGACCAAAAAATCTTGCAAAACAGAACGAGCAAAATGGCCATCCCTCCTAACCAAGCAGTAATGCTTCGCAAAGGTGTGGACGGTGGCCCAAGTTTCTGCCTTACAAATGTCAACAGGAACACCTCTAGCCAAAACAGAAGAAGTAGACTTAGCTCTAGTGGAATGAGCTCTGATACCTTCAGGAGGGTCATTCTTGGCCAAGGCATAGCAAATCTTGATGCACAAGATAATCCACCTGGAGAGACTCCTCTTGTGCACAGCCTTGCCTTTCATCTTCTCAACATAGCCCACAAAGAGCTGATTGTCTAGCCTCAGATCTCTTGTCCGATCCAAGTAAAAGCTGGCAGCCCTCTTAGGGTACAAACAATGCAGTTTCTCCTCCTCCTCGGAAGGGTGAGGGGGAGGATAGAAGGTAGGTAAAGTAATGGACTGTCTCAAATGAAAAGGGGTACCCACCTTGGGAAGGAAAGCAGCCCTGGTCCTTAAAACCAACTTATCCGCATGAATGGTCAGGAAAGGAGATTTCGACCTAAGAGCCTGAAGCTCACTTACCCTCCTAGCCAAGGTAATGGCAATCAAGAAAACCGTTTTAAAAGAAAGAAGCCTCAACGGGCAAGTATGAAGAGGATCAAACGGAGAACCCATTAAAAAAGTAAGAATGAAATCAAATCCCACTGAGGCATAATGAAAGGTGCGGGAGGGAACTTATTTGTAAGACCCTTAATGAACCTCATGACAACGGGGGACTTAAATAAAGACGGCTGATCCGCCAAACATATAAATGCCAACAAGGCTGATAAAATAGCCTTTAACAGTGGCTACAGAACAACCTTGCTGTGCCAAAGAAAGTGAAAACTCCAGAATATTAGATAAACGGGCCTTCAAAGGGTCAATGTCTCTCTTTCTGCACCACCTAACAAATCTGGACCATCTGGAAGAGTAAACAGACTTAGTGGAGTATCGCCTGGATGATAAAATAACATCCACTGTATCCGGCGGGAGAGAGAAGGAACTCAGGTTGCCCCGTTCAATCTCCAGGCATGAAGGTACAGGCTCTGGAGGTGGGGGCGTAAAACCTGCCCCTGCGATTGCGAGAGGAGGTCTGCCCTGGGAGGGAGACGGAGCGGAGGGTGCGATGAGAGGTGAAGTAGATCTGTGTACCACACCCTTCTAGGCCAATCCGTTGCGATCAATATAACTTGGGCCCGGTCTTGGCAAATCTTCCTCAGAACCCGAGGAATCAATGGTATGGGAGGAAACGCGTAAAGGAGCTGTGTGCTCCAATCCAACTGAAACACGTTCCCCAGCGCTCCCCGCATCGAATACTGAAGACTGCAGAACGACGGGCAGTGCGTGTTCTCGTGAGTGGCAAACAGGTCCAACTGAGGAGACCCCCAGATCTGAAAGATGCGATGGACCACCTCCGGATGAAGCCGCCACTCGTAATCGGCCGAGTAACGTCGACTGAGACTGTCCGCTCGAACATTCAGCACACCGGCCAGATGATTTGCAAACACACAAATTCGATGGTTCTGAGCCCAGGACCAGAGTCGCAGAGCCTCTCGACAGAGACAAAATGATCCTACACCTCCCTGTTTGTTGATATACCACATCCCGGTAGTGTTGTCCGTCAGGACCTGAACCGACTGACCGCAAAGGGAAGGGAGGAAGGCCTTTAGTGCCAAACGAATTGCCCGCAATTCCAGCAGGTTGATATGAAGCATCCTTTCCTCTGGAGGCCAAAGACCTTTGACCTCCAGATTCCCCAGATTGGCACCCCACCCTAGATTGGAGGCATCCGTGATCACTGTGGCCACCGGTGGAGGAGGCTGAAAGGGCTTTCCTTGAGACAGGTTGCCCTGCACACTCCAACAAATCAGCTCCGCTGCAGCTTCTCTGGAGATCTTGATTTCTACCCGAGATCTCCCTTGTGCTGATACCACTGCCTGCGGAGGCACCACTGGAGTTCCCTCATCTGCCAGCTTGCATGGTTGACCAACAGAATGCAGGAAGCGAACAGACTGAGCAGGCGAAGAACATTCAGGACTGGAACAACCGCTCCATCGTGAAATAAAGGAATCACTTCCTGAATTTTGAGAATCCTCTGCGGAGGAGGGTAAGCTCGACACACAGAAGTGTCCAGTATTGCCCCTATGAACAGGCATCGCTGAGAAGGCACCAGGTGAGATTTGGGTACACTTATTGAGAAACCCAAATTGAACAACAGATGAGCTGTTACATGCAAGTGGCGCGAAACCAACTCTGGAGACTCCACTATCAGCAGCCAGTCATCCAGGTAGGGAAAAACAGGAACCCCTGACCTTCTGATATGAGCCGCTACCACCGTCATCATCTTTGTAAAGACTCGAGGTGCAGAAGTAAGACCGAACGGAAGAACCGCAAACTGATAATGTTGCGACCCTACCGTGAACCGAAGATACTTCCGATGCGACCTCAGGATGGGAAGATGAAAATACGCATCCTGTAGATCGATGGACACCATCAAGCCTTCCTGTTGCAGCGCAAGAAGAACCTCAGCCAAGGTCAACATTTTGAACTTCTCCTGTCTGAGGTAAAGGTTCAAAAGTCTGAGGTCCAGGATAGGCCTCAAGCAACCGTTCTTTTTGGGAATCAGGAAATACCGGGAGTAGCAACCCTGACCCCTTTCCTGCTCCGGAACCACCTCTATCGCACCTTTCTGTAGCAAGGTAAGAACCTCCTTCTGTAAAAGCAATAAGTGGTCCTCTGAGCACCAACCCTGGCGAGGAGCGTAAGGAGGAGGAAACTCCAAAAAGGGAAGGGCGAACCCATTCTCTACAAGATTCAAAACCCAACGATCTGACGTGATCAGTCTCCGCTCTTGTAGAAAGTGGGACACCCGACCTCCAACCGGACCAACATGTTCTAAGATGGGGGATATAGAACTGCTTTCCTGATGTACCAACGGTGGCGGGAGGGGAAGTAGAGGAAGGGAAGGAGGATTGTTGTCAAGCTGCTCCCCTGAGGCCTCTTTTATTCTTTCCTCTGTACGACTTGTACAAGGGATTCTGCTGTTGCTGGTACTGTTGAGATTGCTGACGGCCACAAAAGGAAGAAGATCTCCCAAATCCTCGATACCGCTTGTAGCCGTATCCTCTGGACTGCACCTGGAGGCCTAGAGACCTTGCAGTAGCCTGCTGTCCTTGAAATGCTCCAAGGCTGAGTCCGCCTTTGAACCAAAGAGTTTTGACCCATCAAAGGGCAAATCCAGCAAAGTCGCCTGAACATCAGGAGAGAAACCAGACGAACAAAGCCAAGCATGTGTCCTTGCAGTCACAGAAGACCCCATCACACGAGCTACAGAGTCAGCAGTGTCCAGGCCCGATTGTATCACCTGACGTGCCACAGCCTGCGAATCAGAAAGGACCTCCAAGAAATTAACCCGGTCCTCCTCAGGCAACTTTGGAGCTAGCTGCATGACTGAGTCCATCAAAGCATGGATATACCTTCCAAAGAGACAGGTTGCATTAGTGGCTTTAAGAGCCATACTTGCAGAGGAGCACACTTTATTTGCAGCCTGCTCCATCTTTTTAGAATCTCCATCACCAAGAATGGTAGGGAAAGAACCAGAAGAACAAGTTACTTGCCTTCGGTAATGTCTTTTCTGGTGGATTCCTCACCTTGTGAATATCCCCTGCGCCAGCAACATTCGGAAATTTTTCGTAGCTCTCCATGCCGACGAGGACGACGTCACAATAGCATGGCTCCGCACGAGGCTCCGCTGACGTCACTGGAGCCATAGGAGAGATTCGTCGGCGTAATGACGTCAGTTCTGCCCTTTTTTTCCGTGCCTTCGAGGCACACGGACGGACCAACAACAATATATACACAGTATACACAGTGCATAATATTCAAACCAACACACACAGTGTGAAGACAATGCAGGAAAGCAAAATAAATAACACACTTCCTTTGACAGTAATGAGCAAGTTACTTACCTTCGGTAACGATATATCTGTAAGAAACATTAGTTAGTTAGATTCCTTACCTTAGAATATCCCCAGGCGTCAGGCTGGATCCGGAAAGATTTTTTTTCGGCAGTACCCTTGCGCGTCGGTAGGCGTCGTCTACGACTCCACGTCCGGGATGACGTCGTCGGAGTACTTAGACGCCGCCCTCGCGAGCTGACATCAGTTCTGTACATAGCTTTCCACGCCAGGAACGCAGAGCCATGCAAGAAACCGACAATGGTGCCATGAAACTAGGGCCCTGAAAGGGATGACCTTAACCCTAGATATCAGTTCGCAGAACGGGGAGGATGGGTGGGGCGGTAAGGAATCTAACTAACTAACGTTTCTTACAGATATATCGTTACCGAAGGTAAGTAACTTGTTCATCTGAAAGAAACACGTTAGTTAGATTCCTTACCTTAGAATAGATACCCCAGCAATACCAACCCGGGTGGTGGATCTGCGAACCAAGATCACACCAGGAAGTCCTGGAGAACGGAACGGCCAAAGAAGCCGTCTCTCCAGACTTGGCTGTCCAGGCAGTAATGCTTGGCAAATGTGTGCAGCGAGGCCCACGTTGCTGCCTGTCAAATGTCCTGCAGAGGGACTCCCTTTCCCAAGGCAGTAGTAGCCGCTGTGGCCCGAGTGGAATGGGCCCTCAGCCCCATAGGAGGATCCTTCTTAGCCAAGGAATAACAGGCCTTAATGCACAAAACGACCCACCGAGAGATGGTTCACTTGTGCACTGCCCGCCCCTTCTTAATGCCCACGTAGCCAACGAAGAGTTGGTCGTCCACCCGGAACTGTTTTGTGCGGTCCAGATAGAAGGAGAGTGCACGTTTTGGGTCCAGACGGTGGAGCCTCTCTTCCTCTTTCGAGGGATGCGGAGGCGGAAAGAAGGTGGGCAAGGTAACAGACTGCATGATGTGAAAGGCAGTAACCACCTTAGGAAGAAAAGAAGGGCCAGTCCTCAGAACAACCTTGTCCGGATGGACAGAGAGGAAAGCAGGTTTAGAAGAAAGAGCCTGGAGCTCACTCACTCATCTGGCAGAGGTGATGACAACCAGGAAAGCAGTCTTCAGAGTCAGAAGACGAAGAGGACAGTTATGAAGTGGCTCAAATGGAGAGCACATCAGATAGGTTAACAGCAGATTCAAGTCCCAGTGAGGCATTACAAAGGGGACAGGTGGAAACATGTGAGTAATGACTTTTAAGAATCTATTAACAACAGGGGACTAGAAAAGAAAAGGCTGATCAGGAAGCCGGAAGAAGGCAGAAACAGCTATAAGATATCCCTTGATGGTGCCCAGAGCAGAGCCCTGCTGGGCCAGGGAAAGAAGAAAAAGGAGAACCTCAGAAAGAGGGGCAGAAGAACAAGTTACTTACCTTCGGTAAAGATGTATCTGTAAGAAACATTAGTTAGTTAGATTCCTCACCTTAGAATATCCCCAGGCGTCAGGCTGGATCCGGAAAGATTTTTCGTCCGCAATTCTCAGTGGAGAAGTGTGGCTCAATGGTTAGAGTGGCAGACCTCGATGCAGAGCACTGGTCCGGGACCAGGGTTCGATTCCCGACGCGGCAGGGTCTCGGGCTATAAATTCCGCGGACCGGATATTCTCGCATCAGTGCCTACTCTAATCATGGGTCCCACGCTGCAACTCTGGGCAATAGCTTGCTTAGTCTCCACAACGGCCCCAACAGCGCTGGGATGCCTGGCTTCACCATGGGGGTGCCCAGGAGTGGACACTTCACACGGATAGCCAGGAAGGGTTCCTACAGCGGTATGAGTACAGCGCAGAGATACCCCCAGGGGTGATTCGGCGCTATATAAGCACATACACACACACACACACACACACACACACACACATACCCCTTGCCCGTCGCTAGGCGGCGTCTGCGGCTCCGCGTCCATCGTAGGCGTCGTGCGCCGGGATGACGTCGTCGGAGTACTTAGATGCCGCACTCGCGCGCTGACGTCAGTTCTTGTACATAGCTTTCCGCGCCAGGAACGGATAACCTTAACCCTAGATGTCGGTGAGCGGGGAGGAGAGGATGGGTGGGTCGGTGAGGAATCTAACTAACGTTTCTTACAGATACATCGTTACCGAAGGTAAGTAACTTGTTCATCTGAAAGAAACACGTTAGTTAGATTCCTCACCTTAGAATAGATATCCCAGCAATACCAACCCCGGTGGTGGGTCTGCGTACCAAGATCACAACAGAAAGTCCTGAAGAACAGAACGGCCAAAGAAGCCATCTCTCCGGACTTGGCTGTCCAGGCAATAATGTTTGGCAAACGTGTGCAGCGAGGCCCACGTTGCTGCCTGACAGATGTCCTGCAAGGGGACTCCCTTTCCCAGGGCAGTAGTTGCCGCTGTGGCCCGAGTGGAATGGGCCCTCAGCCCTACAGGAGGATCCTTTTTCGCCAAGTGGTAACAAGCTTTTATACACAATACGACCCACAGCGAGATGGTCCGCTTGTGTACAGCCCTCCTCTTCTTAGCACCCACGTATCCAACAAAAAGTTGATCATCCACCCGGAACTGTCTTGTGCGGTCCAGGTAAAAGGACAGCGCCCGTTTTGGGTCCAGACGGTGGAGCCTCTCTTCCTCTTTGGAAGGATGCGGAGGCAGAAAGAAGGTGGGCAACGTGACAGTTTGCCCGATGTGAAAGGGAGTCACCACTTTCGGAAGAAAGGAAGGACGAGTCCGGAGGACAACCTTGTCCGGATGAACAGAAAGAAAAGGAGGTTTAGACGATAGAGCCTGGAGCTCACTCACCCGTCTAGCCGAGGTGATGGCTACCAGGAAAGCAGTCTTAAGAGTCAGAAGACGAATGGGACAATTGTGAAGAGGCTCAAAAGGAGCGCACATCAGAAAAGTCAAGACCAGATTCAAATCCCACTGAGGCATTACGAAGGGGACAGGAGGAAACATGTGAGTAATGCCCTTGAAGAAACGAGAGACAACAGGGGATTTGAAAAGAGAAGGCTGATCAGGAAGCCGTAAGAAGGCAGAGATAGCAGAAAGATAACCTTTTAGGGTGCCCAGAGCAGAACCCTGCTGGGCCATGGAAAGAAGGAAGAGGAGAACCTCAGAAAGAGGGGCGGAAAGGGGATCCACAGCCTTTGCTGTGCACCATGCCACAAATTTGTTCCACCAGCAGGCATATACCGTTTTTGTGGAGGGACGCCTGGCTGCCAGAATCACATCGCAGACTTCAGGAGGCAAGTCAAATGGCATCAACTGTCGCCGCTCAATCTCCACGCATGGAGGTGGAGACTGGACAGGTTCAGGTGGAGGACCGTCCCCTGCTGCTGCGACAGAAGGTCCTCCTGAAGAGGCAGTCGTATCGGGGGATCGATTGACAGACTGAGTAGCACGGGATACCAGTACCTTCGTGCCCAATCCGGAGCCACCAAGATGACTTGGGCCCGGTCGCGCTTGATCTTCTTCAGCACTCTGGGCAGAAGTGGTATAGGCGGAAAAGCGTACAACAGACCGCAACTCCACTCGCGACGAAAGGCGTCCCCGAGCGAGTGCCGTCTTGGAAACTCCAACGCGCAGAACTGCTGACATTGCGCGTTCTCTTCGGTGGCGAATAGATCTAACCAAGGCTCTCCCCACTGCAGTAAGAGGCCTTGCGCCACGTCTGAGTTCAGATGCCATTCGTGATCCATCATGCACCGGCGGCTGAGTTCGTCCGCCCTGGCGTTCAGAGAGCCCGCCAGGTGTTGAACCACCAGGGTGATGCCCTGATGTTCCAGCCATATCCAGGAGCGCAGAGCCTCTTGACAAAGGGTCCACGACTCCACCCCGCCCTGTTTGTTGCAATACCACATGGCGGTGGTGTTGTCCGTGAACACCTGCACTACACTTCCCCAGACAGAGGGAAGGAATGCCTTCAGTGCAAGCCGGATCGCCCACAGATCCAATAGATTGATATGGAGCTGGGACTCCGCCGGAGACGGAGGCCTCTGATCTCCGCCTCTCCCATGTGGCCCCCCCATCCCAGGAGGGACGCATCCGTCACCACTACGTGCTCCGGTTGGGGTAGGGAAAGCTTCTGGGAGAGACTCAGATGTGACATCAGCACGTTGATGGAGAACCTCAGGTCTCACTTCAGAGCCAGCATCCGCCACCTGGCGTGATGTACCAGCAGGATGCAGGAGGCCATCAGACCCAGCAGACGTAGAACCAACCTGACCCAAACTCGGGATAAAGGCTGAAAGATCGGAATCAGAGCCTGAATATCCCGAACCCGCTGTTCGGGAGGATAGACCCGAAACTGCGCCGAGACCAGAACCGCTCCGATGAAAAGCAGCTTCTGGGAGAGACTCAGATGTGACATCAGCACGTTGATGGAGAACCTCAGCAAATGCAAGAGGTCAGCCATAGTCCGGAGGTGGGAGATGACTGCCTGGGGCGAGCCCGCCTTCAACAACCAGTCGTCGAGATAGGGGAAGACTGGAACCCCTAATCTGCGCAGATGAGCTGCGACCACCGCCATCACTTTTGTGAACACCCGAGGGGCCCTGGTGAGGCCGAAGGGGATCACGGTAAACTGAAAGTGCTCGTGGCCTACCATGAACCGCAGGTAACGCCGGTGGGCTGACAGGACGGGGATGTGGAAATAAGCGTCCTGCAAGTCCAACGCTACCATCCAGTCTCCAGGGTCTAGGGCAGCCAGAACCTGAGCTAAAGTCAGCATTTTGAACCTCTCCTTCCGGAGGAAGGCGTTGATGCTCCTGAGGTCCAAGATAGGGCGTAGGCCCCCTTTGCCCTTCTTGGGAACCAGAAAGTAGTGGGAGTAACAACCCCGTCCTACTTCTGGCCCAGGAACATGCTCGATGGCCCCCTTGGCCAAGAGGGCCATAACTTCCTCCTGCAGAAGTTGCAAGTGATCCCCCAACAAGCGGTGGTACTGTGGTGGCATGGCTGGAGGGGTCGCCTCGAAGGGGAGGGAGTAGCCCCTTCGGATGATTTGCAGCACCCACCTGTCCGACGTGTTGGTATGCCAGTGGAGCAGGTGATGGCGAACTCTCCCTTCCACTGGTGTGGAATGGGCCTGAAAGCTCGGACTAGGAAGGCTTTGAGACAGATGCTGCGGGAGCAGATGTGGACTGACTGGCTCTCTGTCCCCCTGCTCCACCATGGCGGAATCCACGTCCGCGACCCCATTGAGGCTGGTTCTGAGGCCTGTGGCTGGACGGACGTGCGGGGGCGCCCCTCCGTTGGCCACGAAAGGGGCGAAAAGCGGAAGTTTGCGGGCACGGACCGAGAGGCCCAAGGACATGGCCGTAGCCCTGGAGTCCTTAAAGTGCTCCAGCGCACTATCCGCTTTGTTGCCAAAAAGGCGATGGCCATCGAAGGGCATGTCCATGAGGGTGCTCTGGACATCCCCTGAAAAGTTCGTGGACCTCAGCCAGGCGTGATGACGAATCGCCACAGTCGTTGCAATCGCTCTACCCAGTGAGTCCGTGGTGTCAAGTCCACATAGAATGCAGTAGCGTGCTGCATCCCGCCCCTCAGCAAGAGCCTGGGCGAGCCGTGTCCTGGCCTCCTTTGGACACTGGGGCAGCACGTCCACCACCGTATCCCACAAGGAGTGGGTGTAACGGTCCAAAAGGCACGCGGTATTAATGGACCGCAACCCCAAAGTGAGGGAGGAAAACAGTTTCTTACCAAACTGCTCCAACCTTTTGGATTCCCGATCCGGAGGAGCGGATGGGAAGGCAGTCTGGGACGTAGAGGCCTGGATAACCAGACTCTCAGGGGTGGGGTGTACCAACAGAAAGCTGGGGTCGCCCAGAGACAGGGCGGTGGCACCGGGCCACGTTCCGATCAACAGGAGAGACAGTGGAGGGCTTCGACCAGGTGCCCATCAGAACGTCAGTGAGGGCCTCATTGAACTGCAGTAGAGGCTCCGAAGAGCTTACTGGCGGTTGAAGCACCTCAGTGAGGAGGTTAGTCCTCACGGCCGCTGCAGGGAGCTCCAGGTGTAGGGCCTCGGCAGCCCTGCGCAGCGCCACATAATAAGTTGCACCCTCCTCCATAGCCACGGAAGGAGGAGAGATGAAGCCAGTGTTAGGCGAAGTGTCGAGACCACTGGCATCCCCCAGCTCGTCTGCTCAGTCCTGACTTAACTGGCACTGTTGTGCCAGAGGGTCCTCAGACCCCTCCCAGTTCTCCCCTTCATCCGTCTCCTGGTAAACAGGCAGAAAGGACGGAGCCAGGTTGTAGATGAAATGCTCATACATCGGCACCGGAGATGGCGCCGGGAGGCGCCGTTCCGACGCTGGACCCGGACCGGGGCTGAAACTAGGGACGGCTTCGTCCGAAGATGGTGCCGTGGGCGGCAACATAGGGGTCGGCGCCGGCGGAGGGGTCGTAATATCAACCGGTGTCGACCGGGATCCAGGCCTGGATCCCACGGAGACCTGCTGGCTCGCTAGACCCCCCAGTCGGGCCTGTGGGGCCCGGAGGCGCGCCGGCAGGCCTCGACGGCGGAACGAGATTCCTCATGGCCACGAGGAAGTCCCGAATCTCGCCCTGAGTCGCAAGAGAGCCAGGGACCCGAGGGTATGGGGCCGGACGGGACTCCTGCGGCTCCAACGGAGCCGCACGTGTGGTGCCACCCGAACCATCAGCCGAGTCGCGTGACCGGCAAGGGGAGTCAGAAGAGCGATGTCGCTTCTTCGACTTCTTCTTACTGTGCCTCGACTTACCTGAATGCGAGGACTTCGCGCCCGACGAGCGGTGATGACTCCGGTTCCGCGACCAGTCCCTCGACCTCCTCATCGACCGGGACCTCGAGCGGCGCAGAGCCGACTGCCAGATCTCGAGGAGCTTGCGGGACCGCTCCCGCCTAGCCTTCGAGGTCAAGGCCCGGCAGTCGGGGCACGACTTTTCATCATGGTCGGGCCCAAGGCAGTAGAGACACAGATGGTGGGGGTAGGTAACCGACATCAGTCGGTGACAGGCGTCACACGGCTTGAACCCGGGCATCCCTACTGGCACCAGGAGTCGAAGTTGACTAGAAAAGGGAGACAAAAATGTCCAAAAAGTTAGTCAAAAAGTGACTAAGGGTATGCTCTTCCCGGATCTGCGCTTACTGGTGCGGAAAAAAGAAGAACTGACGTCAGCGCGCGAAGGCGGCGTCTAAGTACTCCAACGACGTCACCCCGGCGATCACGACGCCGACGACGGACGAGGAGTCGCAGACGACGCCTACCAACGTGCAAGGGTACTGCTGACGAAAAATATTTTCGGATCCAGCCTGACGCCTGGGGATATTCTAAGGTAAGGAATCTAACTAACGTGTTTCTTTCAGATAAATAGATTTTATCACATTATCACTACTGTACGAATACAAGGGTGGACAACGGGGAGACGGGTGGGTCAGTGAGGAATCCACAGGCAGATACTGTATCCACCAGAAAAGGCGTTACCGAAGGTAAGTAACTTGTTCTTCTGATGGATACATCTGCCAGTGGATTCCTCACCTTGTGAATAGAATCCCACAGCAGTCCCCACTCCTGGAGGAGGGTGTCCACCCTTCTAAACCAAAAAGTCCTGAAGGACGGAACGTGCAAAGTGTCTGTCCCTCCTCACCTCGGAATCTAAGCAGTAATGCTTCGCGAAAGTGTGGAGGGAGGCCCAAGTTGCCGCTCTACAACTGTCCTCCACAGGAACACCTCTAGATAAGGCAGATGTAGAAGACTTTGCCCTGGTAGAGTGAGCCCTTATACCCTCTGGAGGTTCATTACCAGCCAAAGACTAACAGATCTTGATGTCCAAGATAATCCATCTGGAAAGGGTGTGCTTGTGCACTGCTCTGCCTTTTCTGCAGCCAATGAAGCCCACGAGGAGCTGGTCATCCACTCGAAACTCACTGCCCTTTTAGGGTCAAAGCGGTGAAGCCGCTCCTCCTCCTTGGAAGGGTGAGGGGGAGGATAGAAGGTAGGAAGGGTAATGGACTGCCCCAGATGGAAAGGAGTTACCACCTTAGGCAGAAAAGCATCCCTGGTCCTGAGTACCATTCTTTCAGCAGGAATGGTCAAGAACGGGGGTTTCGAACTCAGAGCTTGAAGCTCACTTACCCTCCTTGCCGAGGTAATGGCAATGAGAAAAACTGTTTTAAAAGACAATAGCCTTAAGGGACACTTGTGCAAGTGTTCAAAGGGAGAACCCATCTAGTAAGTTAAGACAAGATTTAAGTCCCATTGAGGCACAATAAATGGAGTGGGTGGAAATTTGTTGGTAAGGCCCTTAATGAACCGTAACACAATAGGTGATTTAAACAAGGACGGCTGATCTGGCAAGCAAAGGAATGCCGACAAAGCCGATAAATAACCCTTCACAGTAGCTACAGCAAAACCTTGCTGAGCTAGAGAGAGAGCAAACTGAAGGATGTTGGATAAACGAGCCTTCAAAGGGTCAATAGACTTCTCCCCACACCAACGGACACATTTGGACCACCTATAGAAATAGATAGACTTGGTGCAGTGACGCCGGGCAGACAAAATCACGTCCACCACGTCAGGCGGGAGATAAAAAGAATTCAGGTTGCCCCGTTCAATCTCCAGGCATGAAGGTGTAAGCTCTGGAGGTGGGGGTGTAGAACCTGCCCCTGTGACTGCAAGAGGAGGTCTGCCCTGAGAGGGAGACGGAGCGGAGGGCACGAGGAGAGGTGGAGAAGATCTGTATACCACACCCTTCTTGGCCAATCCGGGGCGATCAATATGACTTGGGCACGGTCTTGGCGAATATTCATCAGAACCCGAGGAGTCAAGGGTATGGGAGGAAACACGTAAAGGAGATGTGAGTCCCATCTCAACTGAAACGCGTCCCCCAAAGCTCCCTGCATCGGATACTGGAGACAGCAGAATGACGGGCAGTGAGCATTCTCATGAGTGACAAACAGGTCCACCCAAAGAGTTCCCCACGTCCGAAAGACATGACGAACCACCCCCGGATGGAGCCTCCACTCGTGGTCGGCAGAGAACTGCCGACTGAGACTGTCTGCACGCACGTTCGGAACTCCGGCCAGATGATTTGCCATCAGACAAATCTGATGATCCTGAACACAGGACCAGAGACGCAGAGCTTCTCTGCAGAGACAATGCGACCCCACTCCTCCCTGCTTGTTGACATACCACATCGCGGTAGTGTTTTCCGTCAGGACTTGAACTGACTGACCGTGAAGGGAAGGGAGGAAGGCCTTGAGTGCCAAACGTATCTCCCACAACTCGAAAAGGTTGATGTGAAGCAACCTTTCCTCTGTAGACCAAAGACCCTTGATCTCCAGATCCCCAGATGCGCACCCGACCCTAAAGTGGATTCATCCGTTATCACTGTGGCCACCGATGGAGGTAAATGTAAGGGCTTTCCTTGAGACAGATTGCCCTCCACGCTCCACCAAGACAGATCCGCAGCAGCTTCTCTAGAGAGCCTCACAGATTCCCTGAGATCTCTGTTGTGCTGATACCACTGGCTGCGGAGGCACCACTGGAGCAGCCTCATGTGCCAGCATGCATGGTTGACCAACAGAATGCAGGAAGCAAACAGACCGAGCAGGCAAAGGACCTTCAGGACTGGAACGACCTCTCCATTGTAAAACAAGAGAATCATTTCCTGTATGTCGAGAATCCTTTGTGGAGCTGGGAATGCTCAACACACAGTAGTGTCCAGTACCGCCCCTATGAACAGGTTGCGCTGAGAGGGCACCAAGTGAGATTTGGGCACGTTTATCGAGAAACCCAATTTGTACAACAGCTGAGTTGTAACCTGCAGATGATGCAGCACCTTCTCTGGCGACTCTGCATTGATCAGCCAGTCGTCCAGATAGGGGAAAACTGGAATCCCCGAGCTTCTGAGATGGGCTGCCACCACTGCCATCACCTTGGTGAAGACTCGAGGTGCAGTAGTAAGACCAAATGGGAGAACCGCAAACTGATAATGTTGCGACCCTACTGTAAAACGGAGATACTTCCTGTGCGACTCCAGGATCGGAATATGAAAATACGCATCCTGCAAGTCGATCGACACCATCCAGTCCTCCTGTTGCAGCGCTTGAAGAACCTGCGCAAGGGTGAGCATCTTGAACGTCTCCTGCTTCAGAAAAAGGTTCAAGATCCTGAGATACAGGATCGGACATAGCCTGCCATCCTTCTTGGGTATCAGGAAATACCAGGAGTAACATCCCTGATCACTTTCCCGCTCTGGAACCACCTCTATCGCACCTTTTTTCAGTAATGTTAGGACTTCCTCCTGCAGGAGAAGAAGGTGGTCCTCCGAGCAAGCACCTTGGCAAGGAGGGTAATTTGGAGGGAATTCCCGAAAGGGAAGAGCATACCCATTTTCCACAAGATTAGGAACCCAAAGGCCTGTAGTGACCGATTCCTAATCTTGCAGAAAATGGGTAAGCGAACCCCCCACAGGACCAACATGATCCAGAATGGTGGATCTACGGCTGCTTTGCTGTGGCAAGAGGGAGGGAGGTAGAGGAGGAGGAAGAGGAGGGCTGACGACCTCGTGGACGACCTCTGTTCTTGCCCCTGTAGGTCTTATACAGGGTATTTTGCTGCTGCTGAGGCTGCCTGTAGGTACGAAAGGACGACCTCCCAAAACCTCTGTACCTTCTGTAAGAGGAACCTCTAGGCTGCGCCTGCAGGCCCAGAGACTTAGCTGTGGCTTTGCTGTCCTTGAAACTTTCCAAGGCTGCATCTGCTTTCTTTACAAACAGTCCAGAACCATCAAAGGGTAGGTCTAGAAGTGTTGCCTGCACATCTGGAGAGAACTCCGACGACTTAAGCCAAGCACTTCTTCTTGTGGCAACCGAGGAGCCCATGATCCTGGCAACAGAGTCTGCAGTGTCCAAACCACTCTGAATAACTTGACGTGCAGCTGCTTGAGTGTCCGACAAGACCTCATTAAAATTCTGCCTGTTCTCCTCAGACAATTTAGGAGCTAGCTGTTTTGCAGAGTCCATTAGGGCGTGGATGTAACAGCCCAAAAGACAGGTGGCATTTGTGGACTTCAAGGCCATACTTGCCGAGGAGAACACCTTCTTGGCTGAATGGTCAAGCTTTTTTGACTCTCTATCACCAGGAACTTGAGGAAATGCTCCAGAAGACTTCTTCGAACAGGCAGCTTGAACCACCAGGCTTTCAGGAGAAGGATGGGATGTTAGGAAGTCCGAATCTCCTGGAGCCGCCCTGTACCTCCTAGCAACAGATTTTGACACTGCTGGAGCCGAAAAGAGCTTACGCCAAACCTCCATAACTGGCTCAGTGATGGCATCATTGAAAGGAAGCAAAGGTTCTACTACAGTGGAGGGAGAATGAAGAACCTCCGTCAAGATATTGGACTTAAATTCAGCCGTTGGGAGCTGCAAGTCTAAGAGCTCCGCTGCCTTCC
The DNA here is from genome assembly GCF_964204655.1 of Triturus cristatus. Taxonomy (NCBI): domain Eukaryota; kingdom Metazoa; phylum Chordata; class Amphibia; order Caudata; family Salamandridae; genus Triturus; species Triturus cristatus. Next base: position 1,166,554,316 of record NC_140591.1, on the reverse strand, counting down.
TTATAACTGTGTGGTAAGAAACCACATCCTTAGAGGGAGCATCTGAAGGAGGAGAAAGCTCCCATTCTGGGTACATATCAAGGCCATTTGCCTCCCTTAAGTCTTCAAATAAGACATCTGACTCTTGAAGTTCACCTTCCTCCATTTCTTCTGCCCGATACCTCTGCTCTTCCAAAATCCTCTGCGCCTCCCGCCTGGATCTTATCCTCGGAACCGGCGTCGACAGCGCCACACACGACTCCGATGGAGCCGGTGCCGGTGTCGAACATGGATCCGGAGGCACAGCCTGAGCCGAACGAGAACGAGCTGACGGAGCTGGAGATGAAGGGAACGGCGTCGACGTCCTCGGTGCCAGGAAATGCCAGGACGGCGCCGCTGGAAGGAATGACATAAAGGGAGCCTGAGCATAGGCCTGAGGAACCCCCAAATTAAAGGCCATTGGACCCATGGGACCCGAAGGTGCTCCAGAGGGGTACATTGCTCTTGTAAAGACACCATACATGGCATTCAAGTAATGCGATGGGTCTTGACCCGGGCCAGGGAAAGGTGGGTAAGGGCCCAATAAAGGCTTAGGCTGAGGCATTACCGGACTCGAGCCAATCGGTGCTGATGGTGGAGCCAATGGAGTCGACGACTCATCAGGTACCGGAGCCTCTTCCAACGGAGTCGGAGAATGCGTCGGCTTCGGAGATGGAGCCGGAGCTGGAGAACGCTCCGAAGAAGCTGCAGGCAAAGCCGGACTAACAGGTGAAGCCGGATTCGAAACCGAAGGAGAAGGAGAAACATAGTTCTTACGATGCCGAGGAACTGGAGAAGTCGATTTCGGAGCCGTCTCCTTATATGAACGACGTTGAGAGCCGTGCCTCTTCTTCTTATGCTTCTTTGATTTTGAAGCAGGAACCGACGTCGACTTCGAACCCGACCTGGACCTGGACCTGGACCTCGATCACCTTCGACCTCTCTTCTCCTTCCTCATCTTCACCATGAACAGTTTGGCCTCTCTCTCCTTTAAAGCATTCGGGTTAATCTTACGGCTGCAAGAGCACCCCTCGACGTCATGATCCAACGACAGGCACCAGACACAATCTTTGTGAGGATCCGTGATGGACATATGTCCTCCGCACTCTCTACAGGGCTTGAACCCTGAATTCCTCGACGACATCTTCAGGAAAGAAACAAGAGAAGACCAGAAACACAATCCAGAAATACAAAGTAACTAGACAAGCTACGGAGAGTCCCAGAAAACGTTAGCGTCGACGGCGTGGAAAAAGGGAACTGACGTCATCACGCCGACAAGGCTCTCTTATGGCTCCAGTGACATCAGCGGAGCCGGGTGCGGAGCCATGCTATTGTGACGTCGTCCTCGTCGGCGTGGAGAGCTACGAAAAATTTCCGAATGTTGCTGGCGCAGGGGATATTCACAAGGTGAGGAATCCACTGGCAGATGTATCCATCAGAATCGTTATGTTGCCGGGCAAAGTGCTCACAAACACTTTGTGCCAAAACCGATCCTCAAAACTGCACCAAACCTAAAGGTGGTCCTCAAACCGCACCAAATCCAAGCCAAAATGGTACCATATTCACAAAGTATCCAAGCAAACTCACCTGGTGCACATAGGGCAAACACATTTTTTCTCCACTGCCGACTCTTCGGACCGAATGGTCAGATCCAAGGGTTTTGTCGTTCAGGACCCAGTCTGGATGATTTGTGTGTGAGGCACCGACCGGTCAGACAGACAGGGCAGCTGCGAGTTCAGGACTCTCTCATGCAGGGATGTCTGGTCTGTTCGTCCAACCCGACGTGGCCCGACCTCTTCACCCGTCCGCGGGCAAGGATGGGTCACCCGATAGAGTCTCTGTTTGGGCACCAACTAAAGGAAGTGACACGATTAGGGCCACCTGGGTCACTTGCGACCAACTCTCAGCCTTCCATACAAATGAAGAGTCAGTCAAACAGTAGAGAATACAAACCAAGTATATTTTATCCAAGTGCACTTGAGTGGAGTCCAGTCTGACCAGCCTCCTGAGATTGCTGCAAAGGGACTGACTTTAGCAAGCATGGTGATACATTATGTACAGTTTCAGAATCCACAGAGACACGCCCTGACTGGAAATCTCAGCGCCAAGGTCACTCTGCCTGCTCCCGCCACTCTAAGGGTGGGAACAGGCCTATCTAATGGGAAAGGTATGTACAGACAAGGACAATGTATTCATTAGTACAGTGAAGCTCAACCTTGGAGAATTAAAAACTATCGCAGCAGCTTTCAGCTGGGCATAGAGAGTTAGACAGAAGTTTGTTTCAAACATTGCTGAAAATGGCAGCTGAATATAAAATGGTGCAGCAAATGCTAACTTAAGACATACAATGCATGAATATCTCAGCTAAAGAACAAGTTACTTACCTTCGGTAACGATATATCTGTAATAAACATTAGTTAGTTAGATTCCTCACCTCAGAATATCCCCAGGCGTCAGGCTGGATCCGGAAAGATTTTCGTCAGCAATACCCTTGCGCGTCGCTAGGCGTCGTCTGCGGCTCCGCATCCGTCATCGGCATCGTGCGCCGGTATGACGTCGTCGGAGTACTTAGACGCCGCCCTTGCACGCTGACGTCAGTTCTTGTACATAGCTTTCCGCGCCAGGAACGCAGAGCCATGCAAGAGACCGACACTGGTGCCAAAAAATTCTAGGGCCCTGATATCGGTTCGCAGAATGGGGAGGATGGGTGGGTCAGTGAGGAATCTAACTAACTAATGTTTCTTACAGATATATCGTTACCGAAGGTAAGTAACTTGTTCATCTGAAAGAAACACGTTAGTTAGATTCCTCACCTTAGAATAGATACCGCAGCAATACCAACCCCGGTGGTGGGTCTGCAAACCAAGATCACACCTGGAGAACAGAATGGCCAAAGAAGCCATCTCTCCGGACTTGGCTGTCCAGGCAATAATGTTTGGCAAACGTGTGCAGCGAAGCCCATGTTGCTGCCTGACAAATGTCCTACAAGGGGACTCCCCGGCCCAGGGCAGTCGTCGCCGCTGTGGCCCGAGTGGAATGGGCCCTCAGCCGTACAGGATGTTCCTTTTTAGCTAAGGAGTAACAGGTCTTGATTCACAAAACAACGCACCGAGAGATGGTACGCTTGTGCTCCGCCCACCCCTTCTTAGCGCCCACGTAGCCAACAAAGAGTTGGTCATCCACCCGGAACTGCTTGGTGCGGTCCAAATAAAAGGATAGCACCCGTTTTGGGTCCAGACGGTGGAGCCTCTCTTCCTCTTTCGAGGGATGCGGAGGCGGAAAGAAGATGGGCAACGTAACAAACTGCCCGATGTGAAAGGTGTAGGAGAGTAGGGTCTGCTTTCTATGTTCACCCCCACTTTTTGCTTTTGCTTCACTGATTTTCGACTTAGATGTGGCTGTGGGCCTGCCAATCAGACCCACAGCCCAGCTGTTCTCTCTCTAAATTTATACTATGTACTTTAGGTGCATAACCCAATTGGTTAGGATCACCTTATTGGCCCCTGCATAGTGTACCTTAGGTACCCAGGGCATAGGTGTACCCTAGACCTACCAGGGGCTGCAGCATGTATTGTGCCACCCCTGGCCTGGCCTTCAATTATGACACAACTGGCTGATCACTCAGCTGGGGCAAGGTTGTGTAATCACTCCTTGCTTAGGTGTAGTATTCCTATACCTACCTTATATATAGACACATGTGTACCTATCAGCCACTCCTATGGCAGTCCTTAACAATCCTGGAGGCAGAGTGCTTGGTAACATGTGAGATGGTGCTCCAGCATGAGCTGAGCCTGTCTGCAGCTTTCGGAACCATGTCCTTATAGCTGTTCTATGATATAGCCTACCATATTCTCTTAAAGTACCTTATAATCTTAAACGGTTATGGTAACTATGGTTTGGCTTTATCAAAACATGTCATGTAAGGTGTCTAACACTTTGGAATAATACCCCCATACCATTTCTGGCAATGAGGATATTATTCCTCCCTTCTAGAGGGAGAAGACATGTTGAAACCTACTTACCCGGTTAAAGTTAACCAGAGCCCCAGCATCACAAAATGGATGCTGCTGCCACAGACACAAGTCTGACCTCCTGCTGCTGGGAGTCCTTCCAGCGAGGGAGGCTTGGACAATAGGTTTCCTGCCATGGGAGGTGCGAGCACCATCCCAGACAGGACTTAGTGTATTGGGGCAGGGAGGGATGAAAGAAACTAGACACTGCCTGGGGCACACAAGGTGTCCCATGCATAGTCCAGTTCAAACCGGCGCTGGGGCACTCCAGCCCCAGCTCTGGCGCGAAACTGGACAAAGGAAATGGGGTGTAACCTCTCCCCTTCCTGGTCCCACCCATAGGAGGGACCTTGCAGGTAGCCCAGCCCACTAGCCCAGTATATCAGTAGGTAGCTGAGCCCTGCAGAAATTAGATTAACCTGAATCTGCAACTTGAACAGAAACTCTGGACCTTCGACATTCAACCTCAGGAAGAAGACTGAATTAATCTCCCTTGTGGCCAAGGAGTGACCACCCTGGGCAACCAGGCACCATCCAGCGACCGCTGCTTGCTTTGCGACTGATCCCTCGAGGGACGACTGCAGAGACTGACCAGCACCGAGACTTCCAGACACCTCTGACCCAGATCCACATCTGCAGCGAAGCTGAGACCCGTGGAGGCGACGAGGGACGTGGGACCGACGACGTGGGAAAAGTGGTCGTGCTAGTCTAGTACCTGACTAGCGTGACTTCTGAGGCTTCCTCGAGGCTGTGCTTGGGGAATTGAGAAGCCCCCATCCCGAGCACCATCCGCAAAGAAGATCAGCTCCCCAGACTTCACGTGTTCTGCGTGGGGCCCTTCTGCACCTGAGTTGCTCGACGTGTTGTCCGGTTGCTGGCCCGTCGGCTAGTGACCTCTGCGACAACGAACCTGTGATTTCATCTTGCTGGTCCGGCTCCTCCAGACTGGCACTCGCTCCTCTGTTAAAGAGAAGCACCCCAGACCTTCCTGGTCTGCACCAGAAGCAAGTTCTCCATCCTGCGTGGGTTCCGCTTGTCAAGGCTTGTTGCGTCCTAACTCGACATCGACAGCAAGAGCCTTCGTGGGACAGCTCGCCTCCTGGTCCTGGTCGTCCTCGACGTCTCCTGGTACCCGTGGCTGCTGCGACAAGCTTCACCTCTTCACCTGTGTCTGCACGACATCGCCTGGTTCCTTCCTGGTTCCTTCCCGGCTCCTGGCTGGTGACCTAGACTCTGTCCCTTCTGCTTGCAGGTATCCTTCCTTCTTGATTCCATCCTTGGGATCCACCGGACACTCTTCACTGACTGCCTGTCAGCGACTTTCCTTCAGGCATCCATATGAATCAATGACGAGACCCGACGCAAGTTCACACCTATGCACCCGCAGCCCGTGGGCTAGGTAACTTGAGTACTCCGGTGCTCACAAGGGTATTGACTATCCTAGGGTCTAGTTTTCAAGTCTCGACTTCCTAGCTATTCCAAAAGTGTCCTAAAACTGTTAAATTCTAATAACTACTATTTCTATAGACTTTTACGCATTACGCGTGAGTGTTTCCACTCTGCACCTGAATCCCGTGGGCCTCCCACTTCCTAACCTTTGGTAGTATAGTGTAGCCCCAGCGATTCCCTAGGCCTAGGCCTATCCTGTGTTCGTGACAGTGGTTCTTATACCACTTACTTAGTATATGGTTTGCGTGGCCCCTAGGGCCTAACTGTATTACTTTCCTGAATGACTTAATGTATGCTTAAATAAGACTGTGTTGTACTTACCTCGAATCTCATAAAGAGTGCTGAGGGTTTGACTAGAATAAATACATTCTGTTTTTATATATATCTGTTGTGGTGTCCTTTCATTGGGTATTCAAGGGATTACATATGGTGTAACAGGTGGCTTCACATGCCATACAGAGTTTAGCCTAAGACTGCTCTTGTTCATACTACCACTAGGATAGCTGGTCTATAAGGTTGACTTTACAACCAATCACCATAAGGGTTGTTTGGACTGATACAAGGTGTACACTAGAATTAGTGACATCATATATCAGGCGAACTTCTCACATTGGTGAGCAGCGGTTGGGATCTGAGCTTGCTGTTGTAATACCATTGTAATCTTGAGATACTAAATTGAAAGATCACACAGATATTGTTAGGTACATATAACATAGATTATAAATACTTAAGTCCTACTGGACTCAGTTGTTGTAGGTTGAAGGGCCTAGCACACCCTGACTACAACTACTAGAGAGGTTTAGTAGATACAACTAGTGTAGGTAGGTGCACACACCACACCCTCACTAGATCATGTCTCTGAGAGGAGATCAAGTTGATTCTCTCTCAGGAGGGGTAGATCCCCTCTAGATATGATACCCTAACTTTTCAGGAGATGAGACAATTGTGTACCTCCAGAAAGTTAAAACAGGGTTCAAACCCTACCCTCATTCAGCTAGTGGAGATCCTATAGGAGTATGATGCTCAGAGGGCCTCCCAGGTTAGTACCCTAGGTACAGGTGAGGGTATACCCACTACAGATGAGTCAGATGGGACTTCAGAAGATGAGGTAGACAGCCAGGTTCAAGTTGGGAGACTTAGCCAGGCTAACTTAAGCCTACATGGGAGTCTGACTGGGGTCCCCCCATTCAGACCCTCAAGTGGACTTAACCAGAGAAGCAGGAGAGGAAGATCCCCTTCAAGGGAATCCATCCACTCCCATGTCTCTAATAGCTCCAATGCCTCTTCTCACAGAGGAATGACTTCTCCACAGAGGAGAGAGCATCAGGCCAGAATGAGGGAAGCCAATGTGAGGATTGAGAGGGAAGAACTTGCCCATGCCAAAGAGAAGCTTGCTCTGGCCAGAGAGCAGAAGTTAAGTGGGTTAGATCCCACTGGTGGCAGCAATATCCCTAAGGATAGAGACAGGACCTATGACAATAGAAACCTGAGCAAGATTGTCCCTCCCTACAAGTGTGGTGATGACATCCACAAATGGATAACTGCTTTGGAGAGAGCCTGCAAAGTACAGCAGGTACCCCAAAGTCAGTGGGCAGCTATCTTGTGGCTCTCCTTCTCTGTGGAGAAGTGTGGCTCACTGGTTAGAGGCGGCAGATCCGTAAGCAGAGAATCGGCCAGGGACCAGGGTTCAATTCCCGACGCGGCAGGGTCATGGACCAGGGTCAAAACGGACTCGATAATTCTCGCCTCGGTACCTACTCTAACCAGGAACACACTCGGCAACTCTGGGCATTAGCTTGCCTCATCTCCACAACGGCCCCCCACATTCGCTGGGGATGCCTGGTTTCACCTTGGAGATACCCTGGAGGGACCATCTCACAGGGATAGCCAGGATGGGTTCCCCAGCGGTCTACAGCGCCAGGACGCCTCAGGGCAGCAGTGCGCTTTACAAGACATTTACATTTACATTTACATTTACAGAAAGGTGGAGACAAGCTCCTCACAGTTAGTGATGAGGATGCTGACAATTACACTGTCCTGAAGAGTGCTCTGATTGATGGGTTTGGCCTAACCACTGAACAATACAGGTTGTTGTTCAGGGATACCCAGAAGACACAGACTCAGAACTGGACTGACTTTGTAGATTGTGCCACTAAGGCTTTGGAAGGCTGGTTATTGGGTAGGAAGGTTAAGGACTATACAGGATTGTATAATTTGATTATGAGAGAACAAATCCTTAATAACTGTCAAAACCAGCTGCTGCATCAACACTTGATTGACTCTGACCTAAATTCTCCCCAGGAATTGGGAAAGAAGGCAGATAGGTGGGTCAGGACTAGAGTTAAGCAGAAAAACCAGAATGAGGGCGGTGATCAGAAAAAGGCCTACCAGAAGGGTAATGATCAGAAACAAAAAGACCAGAAGTCTTCACCAGGCCCCCAAAAGGCTCAGGGGGAGGGTGGTTCCAAAAAGGATAGAAGAAAGATGGCCAAAAGAAACCATGGTGCAACTATTGTAAGTTAAACTCACATTGGTTTAGTGAGTGCACCAAAAAGGATAAGCCCCCAGCCACCATTGCCCCTAAGGCAACTGTACCCCCTAGTCCAGCTGTAAGTGGTGGTTCCCAGGAAAAGGGTGTAGTAGGGTTAACCCTGGGAACTGAGGAGGATTCTGGCCTAGTCAGGATACCTACTCAGGCTGTTCTGATCTGTGATGGGGACATAGCTTTGTCCTCTACTGTGGGTCCCAGTAACCTGGGCAAGTACAGACAGACTCCTTTTATCAACCATAGAATGGCTCAGGCCTACAGGGACACTGGGGCTAGTGTCACAATGGTGACACCTGCCTTTGTGGACCCTGGACAGATCATGCTAGGTGAGAATTACCTAGTGACCAACGCTAGCAATGCCACTACTTCCCATAGTGTGGCAATTGTTAACTTCTCCTGGGGAGGGGTAACTGGCCTCAAGAAAGTTGTGGTAAGTTCAGACCTTCCTGTAGAGTGTCTGTTGGGAAATGACCTTGAATCTTCAGTTTGGTCTGAACTGGAGTATAGGACCCATGCAGAAATGCTGGGGATAGATGCACATGTCCTTGCTGTGACCAGGTCACAGGCCAAAAAGTGTAACACTGAACAAGTGCTGGATCCTGGGACAATGGACCAGACACAACCCAAGAGAAAGAGCAGTAGGGTAAAGGCTGTGCCTTCCCCCCTGCCTCAGGTGGTGGATCAGCCCTCACAGGAGGATGATTCTGAGCGCCTTGAAGGAACTGTCCTAGAAGAACTGGAACCTGATCAGGTTGAGTTTCTTGGGACAGGGGGACCTTCCAGGGCAGATCTGAGGCAGGCACAATTAGACTGTCCTTCTCTTGAACCCCTCAGACAGCAGGCTGCTGCTGAGGCCGCAGGGAATGCTCAAGGTACCCATAGAGTGTATTGGGATGAAGGGCTACTGTACTCAGAGGCTAGAGACCCCAAGCCTGGTGCATCAAGGAGGTTGATCATACCATTGAGTTTCAGAGGCTTCCTTCTTACCTTGGCCCATGATATTCCCCTTGCAGGACACTTAGGCCAGAATAAGACTTGGGACAGACTTGTCCCTCACTTTCACTGGCCTCACATGTCAGAAGATACCAAGGAGTTTTGTCGCTCCTGTGTCACCTGCCAAGCCAGTGGCAAATCAGGTGGCACCACAAAGTCCCCCCTCATATCACTACCTGTGGTGGGGGTTCCCTTTGAGAGAGTGGGGATAGACATTGTAGGACCAATGGACCCCCAAACAGCATCTGGGCACAGATTCATACTGGTGATAGTGGACCATGCCACCAGGTATCCAGAAGCTATACCCCTGAGGACCACAACAGCTCCTGTTGTGGCAAGGGCCCTACTGGGAGTATTCTCCAGAGTGGGCTTTTCAAAGGAGGTTATTTCTGACAGAGGTGCCAACGTCATGTCAGGATATTTGACTGCAATGTGGAAGGAGTGTGTGTGAGAAGTTGGCCTGATATGTAGTGCTCACTATTCTAGTGATCACTGTGTATCATTCCAAACGACCCTTATTGATGATTGGTTGTAAGTCAACCTTATAGACCAGCTATCCTAGTAGCGTGGATACGAGCAGTCTTTAGGCTAAACTCTAGAGGGCGTGTTAAGCCAGCTGTTTACCATCACATATACCCCTTGAACACCAAGTGAAAGGACACCACACAAGTTGTTATGAAAATAAAAGGATATTTATTTATAACAAGACTACCCTGGCTCTTTATGAGTCAGGGAGCTAAGCACACTACAAAACTCTTAGGAAAATACTTCAGTTGCACAATTTACACAAATGCCCGAGGGGCACGAGAAACCATCTACACTAACAGTGAAATGCGAATGGTTAGAGTCTGGAGGTACTGATTCCGGAGTGATCCGATCAGTGGGACTAAACGAAAAAAAGGAACTGGACACTTGTAGAGCGAACCTGCGATGGAGCACCGAGATGCTCGAGTTACCTAGCCCGGAGGCTGCGGCTGCGTGAAGTTCGGCAAGATGTCGGGAGTCCTCGTGTAGTCTCAGGAGCCTGAAAGAAGAAGTTGCTGGCAGACGACCAGTGATGATGTTCAGAGCGATCCAAGCCTGGATCGGTGATGAAGGAAACCTGAAAGCAGAGGGGACTCAGTTCTCAACCGCTAGCCAGCGATCGTGTGGGTACCAGGAGGGTACCGGCTGAAGTCACCTCGACCAGGTGAGTGGGTGACGTCGGACTCGGCTGTTCCTCGGACCAGGAGGCGCGGCGGAGACCAGGATGGAGGGCGAGCTGTCCCACGAAGGTGTCTGCGGTCGATGGTGCTGGGCCCAGGAAGGGGCAGCGGATCTTGGCAGAGGCAACCCAAGCGGGGGAGTCAAGATGGCGTCGGGAGTGGACCAGGTGGGTCCGTGGTACTCCTCTGTTGAAGGGGAGCAAGAGCCAGTCTGGAGCAACCAGACTAGTGATGAAACAATCGTGGTGCGTCGTGAAGAGGGCCACAAGCCGGTCGGCAAGTGGTCGAACAACGCGGTGAACAACAAGGAGCGGAAGGGCCCCCACGCAGATCTCGGGGATGCTGGGGAGGCAGACTTCGATGCTGGAGCTGCTCAGGGTTAGGGCTTCTCAAACCCTAGGTGCACTCACTCGAGGGTCCCTCGGTGGGCGTGCTAGATAAGCGTCGTGCAGGTTCTGAAGATGGCCGGTCCCGCAGGTCTCGTCACACCTACGTCTCTCAGCTGGGCTGATGAGGTAGGTAAAAGGTCAGAGATGGCAGGGACTTGGGTCTCGTCGAGCTGGGCAGTCTTGATCCGTAGGAGAGACTTACAGCAAACCGCAAGCGCTTAGGTGGTGCCTGCTGGTGCAGGGTGGCTACTCCTTAGCCACAAGGGAGAGTCTTCAGAAATAGTCAAGAGTTCCTTTCGTGGAAAGTGGTTCGTGATTCGGAGTTATCCGATTATCTGATTATCCAATTTGGGAAGGGGACTCGCTCCTACCTTTATTCTAAGAAAAGGGGCTGGCCCGTGACTAGGTTCTACCTATGGGTGGAGCCAGGAGGGGGGTGGTTACACCCCTAACCTTTGTCCGGCTTCGCGCCAGCTCAGGGGCTGGTGTGCCCCCGAAACTGGTTTGAGCCGGGCTATGCACAGTGAGCACCGGGGTGCCACTTGCAGTCACCTTCCTTTTCAGCCCTGCCTACCTGGGATACACAAACCCTGTCTGGGACGGTGCTAACACCGCCCTCGACAGGAAACCCTTTGTCCAAGCTCCCCTTGCTGGAAGGTCCCCCAGCAGCAGGAGGTCAGACTTGTGTCTGGTGGCAGCATCCATTTTGTGATGCTGAGGCTTGAGTCAACTTTAACCGGGGTTCAAGGTTACTTCCATGTCGTGTCCCTCTAAAAGGGGGGAATGCTAACCCCGTCACCAGAACTGGCGAGGGGTTCGGATTCCCATTCGTATGACACCTTACTCGACATGTATAGGTGATGTGAGGCCAAAGTTAGCAAATGCATTAAAAGTAGTTGGCCCGCGTCACCATGGAACGGCTATTTAGGACTTGGTTCCGCAAGCCGCCGACGGGCTCAGCTCGCGCCAGAGCACCATCCCACATGACTCCCTGCACTCTGCCTTCAGGATTGATAAGGCCTGCCATAGGAGTGACTGATAGGAATCCATGTGTCCATTTTAGGGTTTAGGTGTAGGAATACTACACCTACAGCAACGGGTGATTACACCACGTGGCCCCAGCTGTCGTGCAGCCAGTTGTGTCAGATTTGGGCGGCCATTTCAGGGGTGGCATAATACATGCTTCAGCCCCTGGTAGGCCCTGGGTACACCGATGCCCTGGATACCTGTGGCATGCTGAGACAGGGACTGACAAGGCGACCCAGTTCCAATTAGTGGATGCACCTAACGTACATGTGTGTTAATTTCGAGAGAGAACAGCTAGGCTGTGGGTCTGATTGGCAGGCCCACAGCCGGAGAAAGTCGTAAACCAATGAAGCAAAAGCAAAAAATCTGGGTGATCATAGGATTGCAGACCCTACTCTCCTACATGACCCCCCCCCAAACTTTGGGACAATAAGCTAACCTTGACCAGGTGAGTCTTCTTGCTCTAAGTGGAAATACCTGGAGAGCCCATCTGCATTGCCATGATCAGTGCCAGGTCTATGCTCCACTGTGAAGTCCATCCCCTGTAGGGAAATGGACCACCTAAGTAGTTTGGGGTTTTCACCCTTCATTTGATTTAGCCACAAGAGGGGCTTATGGTCGGTCTGAATCTTGAAGTGAGTGCCAAACAAGTATGGCCTCAACTTCTTCAGGGCCCAAACCACAGCAAAGGCCTCCCTCTCAATAGCTGACCAATTCTTCTCTCTGGGGGTCAGCCTCATGCTAATAAAAGCTATGGGCTGGTCATGACCATCAAAATTCAGTTGCGATAGAACAGCTCCCACACCCAGCTCCGAAGCGTCTGTTTGGACAATGAATGGTTTGGAGTAGTCTGGACTCTTTAGGATAGGTGCTGTGCACATGGCCTGCTTTAGGTCATCGAATGCCTTCTGACAGCTTGCTGTCCACTGAACTTTTTTTGGCATCTTTTTACATGTCAGGTCGTTTAGCGGGGTCACAATGGATCCATAATTTCTGACAAATTTCCGGTAATAACCAGTCAGGCCCAAGAAAGCTCGAACCTGAGTCTGGGTGGTTGGAGGAGCCCAGTCCTGGATGGCCTGTATTTTGCTCTCCAATGGTTGAACCTGGCCTCCACCTACAAGGTGGCCCAGGTATACAACCTGTGTCTGCCCTATCTGGCACTTGGTGGCCTTGATAGTGAGGCCTGCCTTCTGCAGGGCCTCTACCACTTTCCTCAGGTGGACCAGGTGATCCTCCCAGGTGGAGCTAAAGACAGCGATATCGTCCAGATACGCCGCACAGAAGTCGTCCAACCCAGTGAGAACTCGATTCACCAGCCTTTGGAAGGTGGCAGGTGCATTTTTCAAACCAAAGGGCATTACCACGAACTGATAATGCCCACCCGGGGTAGAAAATGCTGTTTTGGGCTTGGCCTCCTCAGCTAACCTGATTTGCCAATACCCAGCTGTCAGGTCAAACGTACTTAAGTAGTTGGCCGAGGCCAACCGGTCGATAAGTTCGTCTGCTCTTGGTATCGGGTGGGCGTCGGTCTTAGTGACCGCATTGAGACCTCTGTAGTCCACGCAAAACCTCATCTCTTTCTTACCGCCCTGGGTGTGAGGTTTCGGCACGAGCACTACGGGACTAGCCCAGGGGCTGTCCGAGGGTTCAATGACTCCCAGCTCCAACATTTTCTGCACCTCTGTCTTGATGCAGTCTCTGACATGATCAGGTTGCCGATAGATTTTACTCTTTACGGGCAGACTGTCCCCAGTGTCGACCTCGTGGGTACACCACTTGGTCTGACTGGGTGTCAGAGAGAACATATGTCGAAAGGATTGAAGAACCTGTTTACAATCCTCTTGTTGATGTCCAGAGAGGCTGCCACAAAAGACAACACCATCTACTGATCCATCGTCAGGGTTCTGAGAGAGCAGGTCTGGGAGAGGGTCACTCTCCTCCTCCTGTCCCTCATCTGTGGCCATGAGCAAGCCCATGCCCTCCCTGTCGACATATGCCTTGAGCCTGTTTACATGGAGCACCCTGTGGGGGCTCCGGGGAGTTCCCAGGTCTACCAAGTAGGTGACCTCTCCCTTTTGCTCAATGATCGTGTGTGGCCCAGACCATTTGTCTTTGAGTGCTGCTGGGGCCACTGGCTCCAGCACCCACACCTTCTGTCCAGGCTGGTACACAGTCAGAACAGCCTTTTGGTCGTGCCAAGCTTTCTGTAATTCTTGGCTCGCCTCCAGGTTTTTAGACGCCTTTTCCATGTACTCCGCCATCCGCGAGCGGAGACCGAGTACATAGTCCACAATGTTTGATGCCGGCTTTCTGAGAGGTCTCTCCCATCCTTCCTTTACCAAACAAAGGGGTCCCCTTACAGGATGTCCGAACAGAAGCTCAAAAGGGCTGTAGCCAACCCCCTTCTGCGGGACCTCTCTGTAGGCGAACAAGAGGCAGGGTATCAGGACATCCCATCTCCGCCGAAGCTTTTCAGGTAGTCCGTGAATCATCCCTTTTAGGGTCCTGTTGAATCTCTCAACAAGCCCATTGCATTGTGGGTGATAGGGTGTGGTGAACTTGTAGTTGACACCACATTCCTTCCACATAGCAGTCAGATATCCCGACATGAAGTTTGCACCTCTGTCTGAGACGACCTCCTTAGGGAAGCCCACTCTGGAGAACACTCCAAGTAGGGCCCGTGCCACCACAGGTGCCGTAGTGGTCCTAAGGGGAATAGCTTCAGGATACCTGGTGGCGTGGTCCACCACCACCAGTATAAACTTGTGCCCTGATGCCGTCTGGGGTTCCATTGGTCCGACAATGTCGATCCCCACTCGTTCAAAGGGTACCCCCACCACTGGTAGTGGTATGAGGGGGGCCTTTGTCGTGCCACCTGACTTACCACTGGCTTGGCAAGTGACACAGGAGCGGCAAAACTCCTTCGTATCTTCGGACATGTGGGGCCAGTGAAAGTGTGGAACAATTCTGTCCCAAGTCTTATTCTGGCCTAAGTGACCTGCAAGGGGAATCTCGTGGGCCAAGGTGAGAAGGAAACCTCTCAGAGACAAGGGGATGACCAGCCTCCTGGTCGCACCAGGTTTGGGGTCCCTTGCCTCAGAGTACAGGAGTCCATCGTCCCAGTACACTCTGTGGGTACCTGTGGCGTTCCCTGCAGCCTCAGCAGCGGCCTGCTGTCTGAGGGGTTCAAGTGAGGGGCAGTCTAACTGTGCCTTCCCCAGGTCTTCCCTGGAGGGTCCCCCTGAGCCCAGAAACTCAACCTGACCAGGTTCAAGCTCTTGCGGCTCAGTTTCCCTCAGTTCTTTAAGGTCAGCCTCCTCGGAGACTTGATCCACGACCTGGGGCAAGGGGGAAGGCGAAGCCTTACCCTTACTGCTCCTTTTCTTGGAAGGTGTCTGGTCCGTTCTTCCAGGATCCAGCACCTGTTCAGTGGGGCATCTTTTGGCCTGTGACCTGGTCACAGCAAGGACATGTGCTGGCAAACCTAACATTTCCATGTGAGTCCTCTGCTCCACTTCTGACCATTGTGACGTTTCCAAATCATTGCCCAACAGACATTCTACGGGGAGGTCTGAACTAACCACAACCTTTTTCGGGCCACTTACCCCTCCCCAGGAGAAATCAACAACTGCCATACTGTGATTGGTAGTGACGTTGCTGGCATTGGTCACTAGGTAACTGGTACCTAGCATGATCTGTCCAGGGTCCACGAAGTTAGGCGTCACCATGGTGACACTGGCACACGTGTCCCTGTAGGCCTGAGCCACTCTTCCATTTATCAAAGGTGTCTGCCTGTATTTGCCCAAAGTATTGGGACTGGCATCAGGGGACATATCCATATCCCCTGTACAGACAAGGACGGCCTGAGTGAGCGTGCCGACTAAGTCGTCACTCCCCTCGGTTCCCAAGGTTAACCCAACTAATGCCTTGGGAGGCGCACTACCACTGCTGACTGTACTAGGGGGCGCAGGTGCCTTAGGGGCTGCAGTGGTAGGAGTTTGCCCTCCTTTCTTGGTGCACTCACTAAACCAGTGAGTCTTACTTTTACAGTATTGGCACCACCTTTTTGACTGGCCTTCTTGAGTCTTCTTCTTCTGTGAAGCCTGACCCCCACCCTCTTTGGTTTGTTGGGGACCTGTCGAAGACTTCTGGTCATTTTGTTCGTTCTTGTTACCCTTTTGGTCTGCTTTCTTCTGACCACCCTGGTTCTGATTCTGGTTCTGCTTGACCCTTGTTCTGACCCATCTGTCCGCCTTCTTTCCCAATTCTTGGGGAGAGGTCAGATCCGAGTCGACAAGGTGCTGATGCAACAATTGGTTCTGACAGTTATTTAAAATCTGTTCTCGCATGATAAGATTGTACAATCCTGTGTAATCAGTAACCTTGCTACCCAGCAACCAGCCTTCCAAAGCCTTAGTGGCACAATCGACAAAGTCAGCCCAATCCTGAGACTGAATTTTCTGGGTGTCCCGGAACAGCACCCGGTACTGTTCCGTGGTTAAGCCGAACCCATCAATCAGTGTGTTCTTCAGGACTTGGTAGTTGTTAGCATCCTCAGCTCTTGTAGTGAGGAGCTTGTCCCTTCCTTTACCTTCAAAGGAAAGCCACAGTATAGCTGCCCACTGACTTGGGGGGACGCACTGGACAGTGCAGGCCCTCTCCAAGGCAGTTATCCACTTGTGAATGTCGTCCCCTTGTTTAAAGGGGGGCACTATTTTACTCAGGTGTCTAGTGTCTATACCCCTGTCTTTCTCTCTATTGAGAATGCTGCCACCAGCGGGATCTAACCCACTTAATTTCTGCTCTCGGGCCAAGGCAAGTCTTTCTTTGGCGAGGGCAAGTTCTTCCCGCTCGATCCTCAGATTGACCTCCCGCATCTTCGCTTCATGCTCCCTCCTCTGAGGGGAAGTCATTCCTCTCTGAGAAGATGCCTGAGAGACATGTGTATGAACCGATCTGCCAGAGCCTCTGGAGAGAGACCTAGCTCATCCGTTCCCAAGGTTAAGCCTGCTTGAGCGTGGGCCCGGGGCTCCCCCAGCTCCATTCTCATGCCTGCTTAAGTTGGTCCTCGTAAGCCTGCCGACTACCACTGGACCTTTGTCTGCCTCGTCTCCCGACAACTCGTCCTCGTCCTCTGTGTGGAGGTCGAGGTCTGGGTCACCGAGGGTTCCCTCTAAGGGCGGCATGTTCCCATCTGCACTGGGGGGACCTGTGTTAGAGGACCTCCTAGCATCGTACGCCTCTAAGAGACCTATCAGAATTGCGATGGTAGGGTTAGAACCCTGGTTTAGCTTCCTGGAGGCACACAGTTGTCGCATCTCCTTGAAGCTAAGAGTTGCATATCGTGACACGACCTGTGGAGGGTCACTGACCACTAAGGGAGTCTGCGAAGACTCTCCGTGGATCGACATGCTTTTCTAGTGAGGTGTAAGTGTTGCACCTACCTACACTATGGGTTTACCTACTGATCCCTTGCTAAGAGTTGTAGTCAGGGTGTGCTAAGCCCTGTTACACTACAACAGCCGGTTCAGTAGAACTCGGAGTATTCTAAGTTAAGTTATATGTACCTGGGTACTTATGTGATCTTTCACTGCGATATTCTTAGGATACGTGTGTGGTAAAACAACAGCAAGCTCAAATCCCAACCGCTGCTCACCAATGTGAGAAGTTGGCCTGATATGTAGTGCTCACTATTCTAGTGATCACTGTGTATCATTCCAAACGACCCTTATTGATGATTGGTTGTAAGTCAACCTTATAGACCAGCTATCCTAGTAGCGTGGATACGAGTAGTCTTTAGGCTAAACTCTAGAGGGCGTGTTAAGCCAGCTGTTTACCATCACATATACCCCTTGAACACCAAGTGAAAGGACACCACACAAGTTGTTATGAAAATAAAAGGATATTTATTTATAACAAGACTACCCTGGCTCTTTATGAGTCAGGGAGCTAAGCACACTACAAAACTCTTAGGAAAATACTTCAGTTGCACAATTTACACAAATGCCCGAGGGGCACGAGAAACCATCTACACTAACAGTGAAATGCGAATGGTTAGAGTCTGGAGGTACTGATTCCGGAGTGATCCGATCAGTGGGACTAAACGAAAAAAAGGAACTGGACACTTGTAGAGCGAACCTGCGATGGAGCACCGAGATGCTCGAGTTACCTAGCCCGGAGGCTGCGGCTGCGTGAAGTTCGGCAAGATGTCGGGAGTCCTCGTGTAGTCTCAGGAGCCTGAAAGAAGAAGTTGCTGGCAGGCGACCAGTGACGATGTTCAGAGCGATCCAAGCCTGGATCGGTGATGAAGGAAACCTGAAAGCAGAGGGGACTCAGTTCTCAACCGCTAGCCAGCGATCGTGTGGGTACCAGGAGGGTACCGGCTGAAGTCACCTCGACCAGGTGAGTGGGTGATGTCGGACTCGGCTGTTCCTCGGACCAGGAGGCGCGGCGGCGACCAGGATGGAGGGCGAGCTGTCCCACGAAGGTGTCTGCGGTCGATGGTGCTGGGCCCAGGAAGGGGCAGCGGATCTTGGCAGAGGCAACCCAAGCGGGGGAGTCAAGATGGCGTCGGGAGTGGACCAGGTGGGTCCGTGGTACTCCTCTGTTGAAGGGGAGCAAGAGCCAGTCTGGAGCAACCAGACTAGTGATGAAACAATCGTGGTGCGTCGTGAAGAGGGCCACAAGCCGGTCGGCAAGTGGTCGAACAACGCGGTGAACAACAAGGAGCGGAAGGGCCCCCACGCAGATCTCGGGGATGCTGGGGAGGCAGACTTCGATGCTGGAGCTGCTCAGGGTTAGGGCTTCTCAAACCCTAGGTGCACTCACTCGAGGGTCCCTCGGTGGGCGTGCTAGATAAGCGTCGTGCAGGTTCTGAAGATGGCCGGTCCCGCAGGTCTCGTCACACCTACGTCTCTCAGCTGGGCTGATGAGGTAGGTAAAAGGTCAGAGATGGCAGGGACTCGGGTCTCGTCGAGCTGGGCAGTCTTGATCCGTAGGAGAGACTTACAGCAAACCGCAAGCGCTTAGGTGGTGCCTGCTGGTGCAGGGTGGCTACTCCTTAGCCACAAGGGAGAGTCTTCAGAAATAGTCAAGAGATCCTTTCGTGGAAAGTGGTTCGTGATTCGGAGTTATCCGATTATCTGATTATCCAATTTGGGAAGGGGACTCGCTCCTACCTTTATTCTAAGAAAAGGGGCTGGCCCGTGACTAGGTTCTACCTATGGGTGGAGCCAGGAGGGGGGTGGTTACACCCCTAACCTTTGTCCGGCTTCGCGCCAGCTCAGGGGCTGGTGTGCCCCCGAAACTGGTTTGAGCCGGGCTATGCACAGTGAGCACCGGGGTGCCACTTGCAGTCACCTTCCTTTCAGCCCTGCCTACCTGGGATACACAAACCCTGTCTGGGACGGTGCTAACACCGCCCTTGACAGGAAACCCTTTGTCCAAGCTCCCCTTGCTGGAAGGTCCCCCAGCAGCAGGAGGTCAGACTTGTGTCTGGTGGCAGCATCCATTTTGTGATGCTGAGGCTTGAGTCAACTTTAACCGGGGTTCAAGGTTACTTCCATGTCGTGTCCCTCTAAAAGGGGGGAATGCTAACCCCGTCACCAGAACTGGCGAGGGGTTCGGATTCCCATTCGTATGACACCTTACTCGACATGTATAGGTGATGTGAGGCCAAAGTTAGCAAATGCATTAAAAGTAGTTGGCCCGCATCACCATGGAACGGCTATTTAGGACTTGGTTCCGCAAGCCGCCGACGGGCTCAGCTCGCGCCAGAGCACCATCCCACATGACTCCCTGCACTCTGCCTTCAGGATTGATAAGGCCTGCCATAGGAGTGACTGATAGGAATCCATGTGTCCATTTTAGGGTTTAGGTGTAGGAATACTACACCTACAGCAACGGGTGATTACACCACGTGGCCCCAGCTGTCGTGCAGCCAGTTGTGTCAGATTTGGGCGGCCATTTCAGGGGTGGCATAATACATGCTTCAGCCCCTGGTAGGCCCTGGGTACACCGATGCCCTGGATACCTGTGGCATGCTGAGACAGGGACTGACAAGGCGACCCAGTTCCAATTAGTGGATGCACCTAACGTACATGTGTGTTAATTTCGAGAGAGAACAGCTAGGCTGTGGGTCTGATTGGCAGGCCCACAGCCGGAGAAAGTCGTAAACCAATGAAGCAAAAGCAAAAAATCTGGGTGATCATAGGATTGCAGACCCTACTCTCCTACAGTGTGGTGTTAACTACAAGTTCACTACACCCTATCACCCACAGTGCAATGGGCTTGTGGAGAGATTCCACAAGACCCTAAAAGGGATGATAAAAGGTTTACCAGACAAGCTTAGGCGAAGATGGGACATCCTTTTACCCTGCCTTCTGTTTGCTTACAGAGAGGTCCCACAAAAGGGGGTTGGCTACAGCCCTTTTGAGCTTTTGTTTGGGCATCCTGTAAGAGGACCACTGTCTTTGGTAAGGGAAGGATGGGAGAGACCTCTCAGACAACCCAAACTTGACATAGTGGATTATGTACTTGGCCTCCGCTCCAGGATGGCATAGTATATGAAGAAGGCTTCTAAAAACCTTGAGGCAAGCCAAGAACTCCAAAAAGCTTGGCATGACCAAAAGGCTGTACTGACTGTTTACCAGCCAGGTCAGAAAGTGTGGGTGTTGGAGCCAGTGGCCCCAGCAGCACTCCAAGACAAATGGTCTGGACCCCACACTATTGTTGAGAAAAAGGGAGAAGTCACCTACTTGGTGGACCTTGGGACTCCCAGAAGCCCCCACAGGGTGCTTCATGTCAACAGATTGAAGGCATATGTTGACAGGGCAGACATGGGCTTACTCATGGCTACAGATGAGGGGCAGGAGGAAGAGAGTGACCCTCTCCCAGACCTGTTGACTCAGAACCCTGATGATGGCTCAGTTGATGGTGTGATCTTTTCTGACAGCCTCACTGATCATCAGCAACAGGACTGCAGACAAGTTCTGCAATCCTACAGACATATGTTCTCTCTGACCCCAAGTCAGACAAACTGGTGCACCCATGAGGTGGACACTGGTGACAGTCTGCCTGTGAAGAGTAAAATCTACAGGCAACCTGACCATGTCAGGGACTGCATAAAAGTTGAGGTACAAAAGATGTTGGAGCTGGGAGTCATTGAACCTTCGGAGAGCTCTTTGGCTAGTCCTGTAGTCCTTGTGCCAAAGCCTCACACCCAAGATGGTAAGAGAGAGATGAGGTTTTGCGTGGATTACAGAGGTCTCAATGCTGTCACTAGGACAGATGCTCACCCAATACCTAGGGCAGATGAGCTCATTGACAGATTGGCAGCTGCCAAGTTTTTGAGTACATTTGACCTGACAGCAGGCTACTGGCAAATCAGACTAGCTGAGAATGCAAAGGCCAAAACTGCTTTCTCGACCCCAGGAGGACATTATCAATTTGTGGTAATGCCCTTTGGTTTGAAGAATGAACCTGCCACTTTCCAAAGGTTGGTGAATCAAGTCCTTACAGGTCTGGATGACTATTGTGCAGCTTATCTTGATGATAGTGCTGTCTTTAGCTCCACCTGGGAGGATCCCCTGGTCCACCTGAGGAATGTTTTAGAGGTCCTGCAAAAGGCAGGCCTCACTATCAAGGCCACTAAGTGCCAGATAGGGCAGAGCAAGGTTGTATACCTGGGCCACCTAGTTGGTGGGGGTCAGGTTCAACCATTGGAGAGCAAGATCCAGACCATAAAGGACTGGACTCCTCCAACTACCCAGACTCAGGTCAGAGCTTTCTTGGCCCTGACTGGGTACTACAGAAAGTTTGTTAAGAACTATGGGTTCATTGTGACACCACTTAATGACTTGACCTCTAAGAAGATGCCAAAGAAAGTTCAGTGGACAGTAAGCTGTCAAAAAGCATTTGATGACCTGAAGCAGGCCATGTGCAGTGCACCTATTCTGAAAAGTCCAGACTACTCCAAAGAGTTCATAGTCCAGACAGATGCTTCTGAGTTGGGTGTGGGAGCTGTTCTTTCACAACTGAATGTAGATGGTCAAGACCAGCCCATTGCTTTTATTAGTAGAAGGCTGACCCCTAGAGAGAAACGTTGGTCAGCTATTGAGAGGGAGGCCTTTGCTGTGGTTTGGGCCCTGAAGAAGCTGAGGCCATACTTCTTTGGCACTCACTTCAAGATTCAGACAGACCATAAGCCCCTCTTGTGGCTAAATCAGATGAAGGGTGAAAATCCCAAACTTCTTAGGTGGTCCATTTCCCTACAGGGGATGGACTTCATAGTGGAACATAGACCTGGGACTGACCATGCCAATGCAGATGGACTCTCCAGATATTTCCACTTAGAACATGAAGACTCAACTGGTCAAGGTTAGTTTAATGTCCCTTAGTTTGGGGGGGGGGGGGGGGTTGTGTAGGACAGAAGGGTCTGCTTTCTATGTTCACCCCCACTTTTTGCTTTTGCTTCACTGGTTTTCGACTTAGATGTGGCTGTGGGCCTGCCAATCAGACCCACAGCCCAGCTGTCTCTCTCTAAATTTATACTATGTACTTTAGGTGCATAACCCAATTGGTTACGATCCCCTTATTGGCCCCTGTATAGTGTACCTTAGGTACCCGGGGCATAGGTGTACCCTAGGCCTACCAGGGGCTTTAGCATGTATTGTGCCACCCCTGGCCTGGCCTTCCATTATGACACAACTGGCTGATCACTCAGCTGGGGCAAGGTCGTGTAATCACTCCTTGCTTAGGTGTAGTATTCCTATACCTACCTTACATATAGACACATGTGTACCTATCAGCCACTCCTGTGGCAGGCCTTAACAATCCTGGAGGCAGAGTGCTTGGTAACATGTGAGATGGTGCTCCAGCATGAGCTGAGCCTGTCTGCAGCTTTCGGAACCATGTCCTTATAGCTGTTCTATGATATAGCCTACCATATACTCTTAAAGTACCTTATAATCTTAAATGCTTATGGTAACTATGGTTTGGCTTTATCAAAACATGTCGTGTAAGGTGTCTAACACTTTGGAAAAATACCCCCATACCATTTCTGGCAATGAGGATATTAGTCCTCCCTTCTAGAGGGAGAAGACATGTTGAAACCTACTTACCAGGTTAAAGTTAACCAGAGCCCCAGCATCACAAAATGGATGCTGCTGCCACAGACACAAGTCTGACCTCCTGCTGCTGGGAGTCCTTCCAGCGAGGGAGGCTTGGACAATAGGTTTCCTGCCTTGGGAGGTGCGAGCACCACTCCAGACAGGACTTAGTGTATTGGAGCAGGGAGGGATGAAAGAAACTAGACACTGCCTGGGGCACACAAGGTGTCCCATGCATAGTCCAGTTCAAACCGGCGCTGGGGCACTCCAGCCCCAGCTCTGGCGCGAAACTGGACAAAGGAAAGGGGGTGTAACCACTCCCTTTCCTGGTCCCACCCATAGGAGGGACCTTGCAGGTAGCCCAGCCCACTAGCCCAGTATATCAGTAGGTAGCTGAGCCCTGCAGAAATTAGATTAACCTGAATCTGCAACTTGAACAGAAACTCTGGACCTTCGACATTCGACCTCAGGAAGAAGACTGAAGAAATCTCCCTTGTGGCCAAGGAGTGACCACCCTGGGCAACCAGGCACCATCCAGCGACCGCTGCTTGCTTTGCGACTGATCCTTCAAGGGACGACTGCAGAGACTGACCAGCGCCAAGACTTCCAGACACCTCTGACCCAGATCCACATCTGCAGCGAAGCTGAGACCCGTGGAGGCGACGAGGGACGTGGGACAGGCGACTTGGGAAAAGTGGCTAGTACCTGACTAGCGCGACTTCTGAGGCTTCCTCGAGGCTGTGCTTGGGGAATTGAGAATTCCCCATCCCGAGCACCATCTGCAAAGAAGATCAGCTCCCCACACTTCACGTGTTCTGCGTGGGGCCCTTCTGCACCTGAGTTGCTCGACGTGTTGTCCGGTTGCTGGCCCGTTGGCTAGTGACCTCTGCGACGACGAACCTGTGATTTCATCTTGCTGGTCCGGCTCTTCTAGATT
Source organism: Triturus cristatus (assembly GCF_964204655.1). NCBI lineage: Eukaryota > Metazoa > Chordata > Amphibia > Caudata > Salamandridae > Triturus > Triturus cristatus. The sequence goes on along the minus strand of NC_140591.1, from coordinate 1,166,530,630 downwards.
GGCACTCGCTCCTCTGTGAAAGAGAAGCACCCCAGACCTTCCTGGTCTGCACCAGAAGCAAGTCCTTCATCCTGCGTGGGTTCCGCTTGCCAAGGCTTGTTGGGTCCTAACTCGACATCGACGCCGCCGACAGCAAGAGCCTTCGTGGGACAGCTCGCCTCCTGGTCCTGGTCGTCCTCGACGTCTCCTGGTACCCGTGGCTGCTGCGACAAGCTTCACCTCTTCACCTGCATCTGCACGACATCGCCTGGTTCCTTCCTGGTTCCATCCTGGCTCCTGGCTGGTGACCTAGACTCTGTCACTTCTGCTTGAAGGTATCCTTCCTTCTTGATTCCATCCTTGGGATCCACCGGACACTCTCCACTGACTGCCTGTCAGCAACTTTCCTTCAGGCATCCATAGGAATCAACTACGAGACCCGACGCAAGTTCACATCTATGCACCAGCAGCCCATGGGCTAGGTAACTTGAGTTCTCTGGTGCTCACAAGGGTATTGACTATCCTAGGGTCTAGTTTCCAAGTCTCGACTTCCTAGCTATTTCAGATGTGTCCTAAAACTGTTAAATTCTAATAACTACTATTTCTATCGACTTTTACGCATTACGCGTGAGTGTTTCCACTCTGCACCTGAATCCCGTGGGCCTCCCACTTCCTAACCTTTGGTAGTATAGTGTAGCCCCAGCGATTCCCTAGGCCTAGGCCTATCCTGTGTTCGTGACAGTGGTTCTTATACCACTTACTTAGTATATGGTTTGCGTGGCCCCTAGGGCCTAACTGTATTACTTACCTGTGTGACTTAATGTATGCTTAAATAAGACTGTGTTGTACTTACCTCGAATCTCATAAAGAGTGCTGAGGGTTTGACTAGAATAAATACATTCTATTTTTATATATATCTGTTGTGGTGTACTTTCATTTGGCATTCAAGGGATTACATATGGTATAACAGCTGGCTTCACATGCCATACAGAGTTTAGCCTAAGACTGCTCTTGTCCATGCTACCACTAGGGTCTATAAGGTTGACTTTACAACCAATCACCATAAGGGTTTTTTGGACTGATACAAGGTGTACACTAGAATTAGTGACATCATATATCAGGCCAACTTCTCACAAAAGGCAGTTACCACCTTAGGGAGAAAGGAAGGACGAGTCCTGAGAACAACTTTGTCCGAATGGACAGAAAGAAAAGGAGGCTTAGAAGAGAGAGCCTGGAGCTCACTCACCCTTCTAGCAGAGGTGATGGCTACCAGGAACGCAGTCTTAAGCGTCAAGAGACGAAGGGGACAATTATGAGGTGGCTCAAAGGGAGCGCACATCAGAAACGTCAAGATCAGATTTATATCTCACTGAGGCATTACGAAAGGGACAGGAGGAAACATGTGAGTAATGCCTTTAAAGAAGCGAGAAACAACAGGGGATTTGAAAAGAGAAGGCTGATCAGGAAGCCGTAAGAAAGCAGAAATAGCAGAAAGATAACCTTTAAGGCTGCCCAGAGCAGAGCCCTGCTGGGCCATGGAAAGAAGAAAGAGGAGAACCTTAGAAAGAGGGGCGGAAACGGGATCCACAGCCTTTGCTGTGCACCATGCCACAAATTTGTTCCACCTGCAGGCGTATACCGATTTTGTGGAGGGGCGCCTGGCTGCCAGAATCACATCACAGACTTCAGGAGGCAAGTCAAATGGCATCAACTGTCGCCGCTCAATCTCCACGCATGGAGGTGGAGGCTGGACAGCTTCGGGTGGAGGACCGTCCCCTGCTGCTGCGACAGAAGGTCCGCCTGAAGAGGCAGTCGTATCGGGGGATCGATCGACAGACTGAGTAGCTCGGGATACCAGTACCTTCTTGCCCAATCCGGAGCCACCAAGATGACTTGGGCCCGGTCACGCCTGATCTTCTTCAGCACTCTGGGCAGAAGTGGTATAGGCGAAAGGCGTACAACAGACCGCAACTCCACTTGTGACGAAAGGCGTCTCCGGGTGAGTGCCGCCTTGGAAACTCCAACACGCAGAACTGCTGACATTGCGCGTTCTCTTCGGTGGCGAATAGATCTAACGAAGGCTCTCCCCACTGCTGAAAGAGGCCTTGCGCCACGTCAGAGTTCAGATGCCATTCGTGATCCATCATGCACCGGCAACTGAGTTCGTTGGCTCTGGTGTTCAGAGAGCCCGCCAGATGTTGAACCACCAGGGTGATGCCCTGATGATCCAGCCATGTCCAGAGGCGCAGAGCCTCCTGACAATGGGTCCACGACCCCACCCCGCCTTGTTTGTTGCAATACCACATGGCGGTGGTGTTGTCTGTGAACACCTGCACTACACTTCCCCGGACAGAGGGAAGGAATGCCTTCAGTGCAAGCCGGATCACCCTCAGCTCCAGAAGGTGGATATGGAGCCGAGACTCCGCCGGAGACCAGAGTTCCCTGATATCCGCCTCCCCCATGTGGCCCCCCCATCCTAGGAGACGCATCCGGCACCACTACGTGCTCCGGTTGGGGTAGAAAGAGGGATCTGCCACTGACCCAATCACGGTCGGTGAGCCACCACTGCAACTCTCGTGCAGTGCCCTCCGAGATCAAGACATGGTCGGACAGGTTGCCCTGATGCTGGGCCCACTGAAACTTCAGGTCCCACTACAGAGCCCGCATTCGCCATCTGGCGTGATGCACCAACAGGATGCAGGAGGCCCTCAGACTCAGAAGCCGCAGCACCAACCTGACCGAAACCCGGGATAGAGGCCGAAAGATGGGAATCAGAGCCTGAATATCCCGGACCCGCTGTTCCGGAGGATAGGCCCAGAACTGCGCCGAGTCCAGAACCGCTCCGATTAAGAGGAGCTTCTGGGAGGGACTCGGATGCGACTTAGGCACATTGATGGAGAACCCCAGCAAATGCAAGAGGCCAGCCGTAGTCTGGAGGACTTGGACGTAGCCCTGGAGTCCTTACAGCGCTTCAGCGCACTATCGGCTTTGTCGCCAAAAAGGCGACTGCCATCGAAGGGCATGTCCATGAGGGTGCTCTGGACATCCCCAGAAAATCACGTGGACCGCAGCCAGGCATGGTGACAAGGCGCCACCGTGGTCGACATTTCCCTTCCCAGCGAGTCAGTAGTGCCCAGTCCATATCGGATTGCATGCCGCGCGGCATCCCTCCCCTCGGCAAGAGCCTGGGCGAGCCGAGTCCGGGCATCCTCCGGACACTGGGGCAGCACGTCCTCCATCGTATCACACAGGGAGTGGGAGTACCGGTCCAAAAGACAAGCCGTGTTAATAGACCACAATCCCAAACTAAGGGAGGAGAACAGCTTCTTACCAAACTGTTCTAGTCTCTTGGATTCCCGATCCGGGGGAGCGGACAGGAAGGAGGCCTGGGAAGTAGAGGCCTGGATATCCAGGCTCTCGGGCGTGGGGTGCATGGACAGAAAACTGGAGCTGGGGTCGCCCGGTGCAGGGCGGTGGCGCCGGGCCACGTTCCTGTCCACTGTGGAGGGCTTGGACCAGGTGCCCTTCAGAACGTCAACCAGTGCTTCATTAAACTGCAGCAGAGGCTCCGAGGAACTTGCTAATGGTTGGAGCACTTTAGTGAGGAGGTTAGTCCTCACGGCCACAGCAGGTAGCTCCAGCCCAAGGGTTTTGGCCGCCTTGCGCAGCACCACAGAAAATGCAGCACCTTCCTCCGAAGCCACGGTCGGAGGAAAGATGAAGCCAGTGTCCGGGGAGGTATCAAGACCACTGGCATCCCCCAGCTCATCTGCCCAGTCCTGAAACAACTGGCCCTACCGGGCCAGAGGGTCCTCAGACCCCTCCCAGTCGTCACCGTCATCCGATTCCTGGTAGACAGGCGGAATAATCGGAGCTGGGCGGAAGATGAAATTGCCACCCATCGGCGCCGCTCCGACGCCGGGCCCGGACCTGGACTAAACCGGAGAAGGGCGTCGTCCGAAGGCGGCGCCGGCGGAGGGGTCATGAGGTCTACCGGCGCCAACAGGGATCCAGGCCTGGATCCCACGGGGGCCTGCGGCGTAGACGACGGCGCCGGGGCCGGAGCCGCCGGCTCGGTAGGCCTCCCAGTCGAGCCCATGGGGCCCGAAGGCGCGCCGGCAGGTGTCGACGGCGGAGCCAGGCCACTCATGGCCATGAGGAAGGCACTGATCTCCGCCGGAGTCACGTCATTCCCAGGGACCAGCAGGTATGGGGACGGACGGGACTCCTGCGGCTCTGACGGAGCCGTGTGGGTGGTACCACCCGAACCCTCAGCCGAGTCGCGTGACCGGCGAGGGGATCCCAAAGAGCGATGTCGCTTCTTGGACTTCTTGCTATGCTTCGACTTACCCGAAGACTTGGAACCCGACGAGTGGTGGTGATGGCTGCGGCTCCGCAACCGGTCACTCGACCTCCTCCTCGACCGGGACCGTGAACGGCGCGGAGCCGAGTGCCGGAGCTCGAGGAGCTTGCGGGCCCGCTCCCGTTTAGCCTTCGAAGTCAAGGCCCAGCAGTTGGGGCACGACTCAGCATTGTGGTCGGCCCCAAGGCAATAGAGGCACCGGCGGTGGTGGTACGTAACCGACATCAGTCAGTGACAGGAGTCACAAGCTTTAAAGCCAGGCATCCCTACCGGCACCAGAGTCAAGTCGCCGACAATAGAGCCAAAGGAGTTCAAAAAAGTTTAGTCAAAAAGTGACTAAAAGGGTATGCTCTTCCCGGATCGGTGCTCTCTGGCGCGGAAAAAAGAAGAACTGACGTCAGCGCACGAGGGCGGCGTCTAAGTACTCCGACGACGTCATCCCGGCGCACGATGCCGATGACAGATGCGGAGCCGCAGACGACGCCTAGCGACGTGCAAGGGAATTGCTGACGAAAATCTTTCCGGATCCAGCCTGACGTCTGGGGATTTTCTATGGTGAGGAATCTAACTAACGTGTTTCTTTCAGATACATTTTCATTCCAACACTGGGGTGTGCCCACCTTCAACAGCCAGTTGTTGAGATAGCGGAAAACTGGAACCCCTGATCTGCCCAGACGAGCTGCGACCACGCCATCACTTTCATGAACACCCGAGGGGCACTGGTAAGCCTGAAAAGGAGCACGATAAAATGAAAGTGCCCGTGGCCTACCGTGAACCGTAGGTAACCCCGATGGGGAAGCAGGACAGGGATGTGAAAATAAGTGTCCTGCAAGTCCAACGCCACCATCCAGTCTCCAGGGTGGAGAGCAGACAGGACCTGAGCCAGGGTCAACATTTTGAACTTCTCCTTCCGGAGGAAGCGGTTGACATTCGGGAGATCCAAGATAGGACACAGGCCCTTGTCCTTCTTGGGCACCACAAAGTAGTGGGAATAACAACCATGACCTGCTTCTGGGGCAGGAACGAGCTTGATGGCTCCCTTGGCTAAAAGAGCCGTAACTTTCTGTTGGAGAAGGGCCAAGTGATCCTCCGACATACACTGGGTCTGAGGTGGCATGAGTGGAGGGGTAGTCTTGAAGGGGAGGGAGTAGCCCCTTCGGACTATCTGCAAAACCCACCTGTCCGAAGTGATGTTGAGCCAGTGGGGGAGGTGATGGCGAATCCTGCCGCCCACTGGCAAAAGGTGGCCCTGGAAGGTCAGACTAGGAGGGCTTGGAGGCTGCTGCAGAGGGGGAGCTGGTGTACTGGCAAGGCCCGGTGGCCCCCAGACCCACGACGATGGGTCCCACGTCTCTGGTCGCGCAGAGGCTGGACAGCTTGCGCAGGCCTGTGGCTCTTGGCAGAACATGGTGGGGTACCTCTTCCGTAGCCACGAAAGGGGTGAAACGCAGACTGCGCTTGGTTGGAGGTGGATGCGAGGTCCAAGGACCTGGCCGTAGACCTGGAGTCCTTAAAGCTCTCAAGCGCGTTGTGAGAAGTTGGCCTGATATGTAGTGCTCACTATTCTAGTGATCACTGTGTATCATTCCAAACGACCCTTATTGATGATTGGTTGTAAGTCAACCGTATAGACCAGCTATCCTAGTAGCGTGGATACGAGCAGTCTTTAGGCTAAACTCTAGAGGGCGTGTTAAGCCAGCTGTTTACCATCACATATACCCCTTGAACACCAAGTGAAAGGACACCACACAAGCTGTTATGAAAATAAAGGATATTTATTTATAACAAGACTACCCTGGCCCTTTATGAGTCAGAGAGCTAAGCACACTACCAAACTCTTATGAAAATACTTCTGGTTGCACAATTTACACAAGTGCCCGGAGGGCACGAAACCATATACACTGCAAGTGGAATGGGAAAGGTTAGATAGTTTAAAGTCACTGATTCCGGAGGAATCCGATCAGTGGGACTAAACGAAAAAGGAACTGGACACTTGTAGAGTGAACCTACGGTGGAGCACCGAGATGCTCGAGTTACCTAGCCCAGAGGCTGCGGCTGCGTGGGGTTCAGCAAGATGTCGGGAGTCCTCGTTGTAGTCTCAGGAGCCTGAAAGAAGAAGTTGCTGGCAGGCGACCAGTGTCGATGTTCAGAGAGATCCAAGCCTGGATCGGTGATGAAGGAAACCTGAAAGCAGAGGGGACTCAGTTCTCAACCGCTAGCCAGCGATCGTGTGGGTACCAGGAAGGTATCGGCTGAAGTCACCTCGACCAGGTGAGTGGATGACGTCGGACTCGGCTGTTCCTCGGACCAGGAGGCGCGGCGGCGACCAGGATGGAGGGCGAGCTGTCCCACGAAGGTGTCTGCTGTCGATGATGCTGGGCCCAAGAATGGGACAGCAGGTCTTGGCAGTGGCAAACCCACGCGGTGGAGTCAAGATGGTGTCGGGAGTGGACCAGGAGGGTCCGAGGTACTCCTCTGTTGAAGGGGAGCAAGAGCCAGTCTGGAGCAACCAGACCAGGGATGAAAGTCTGTCGTGGTGCGTCGTGAAGAGGGCCACCAGCCGGTCGGTGAGTGGTCGGACAACGCGGTGAGCAGTAAGGAGCGGAAGGGCCCCCACGCAGATCTCGTGGATGCTGGGGAGGCAGACTTCGGTGCTGGAGCCGCTCAGGGTTAGGGCTTCTCAACCCCTAGGTGCACTCACTCGAGGGTCCCTCGGTGGGCGTGCTAGCTAAGCGTTGTGCAGGTTCTGAAGATGGCCGGTCCCGCAGGTCTCGTCCCACCTACGAATCTCAGCTGGGCTGATGATGTAGGTAGAGGTCAGAGATGGCAGGGAACCCGGGTCTCGTCGAGCTGGGCAGTCTTGATCCGTGGGAGAGACGTACAGCAAACCGCAAGCGCTTAGGTGGTGCCTGCTGGTGCAGGGTGGCTACTCCTTAGCCACAAGGGAGAGTCTTCAGAAATAGTCAAGAGTTCCTTTCGTGGAAAGTAGTTCAAGATTCAGAATTATCCAATTTGGGAAGGGGACCCGCTCCCACCTTTATTCTAGGTAAAAGGGGCTGGCCCGTGACTAGGTCCTACCTATGGGTGGGACCAGGAGGGGGGTGGTTACACCCCTATCCTTTGTCCGGCTTCGCCCCAGCTCAGGGGCTGGTTTGCCCCCGAAACTGGTTTGAGCCGGGCTATGCACAGTGAGCACCGGGGTGCCACTTGCAATCACCTTCCTTTCAGCCCTGCCTACCTGGGATACACAAACCCTGTCTGGGATGGTGCTAACACCGCCCTTGACAGGAAACCCTTTGTCCAAGCTCCCCTCGCTGGAAGGTCTCCCAGCAGCAGGAGGTCAGACTTGTGTCTGGTGGCAGCATCCATTTTGTGATGCTGAGGCTTGGGTCAACTTTTAACCGAGGTTCAAGGTTACTTCCATGTCGTGCCCCTCTAAAAGGGGGGAATGCTAACCCCGTCACCAGAATTGGCGAGGGGTTCGTATTCCAATTCGTATGACACCTTACTCGACATGTGTAGGTGAGGCGATGCCAAAGTTAGCAAATAACCGCAAAGGTTATAATGCATTTTAAAGGAGTTGGCCCGCGTCACCATGGAACGGCTATTAGGATTTGGTTCCGCAAGCCGTCGACGGGCTCAGCTCGCGCCAGAGCACCATCTCACATGATTCCCAGCACTCTGCCTTCAGGATTGATAAGGCCTGCCATAGGAGTGACTGACAGGAATCCATGCGTCCATTTTAGGGTTAGGTATAGGAATACTACACCTACAGCAACGGGTGATTACACCACCTTGCCCCAGCTGTCGCGCAGCCAGTTGTGTCAGATTTGGGTGGCCATCCAGGGGTGGCGCAATACATGCTGCAGCCCCTGGTAGGCCCTGGGTACACCGATGCCCTGGATACCTGTGGTATGCTGATACAGGGACTGATAAGGCGGCCCAGTTCCAATTAGTGGATGCACCTAATGTACATGTGTTAATTCCGAGAGAGAACAGCTAGGCTGTGGGTCTGATTGGCAGGCCCGCAGCCGGGGAAAGTCGTAAACCAATGAAGCAAAAGCAAAAAATCTGGGTGATCATAGGATTGCAGACCCTACTCTCCTACATGACCCCCCCCCAAACTTTGGGACAATAAGCTAACCTTGACCAGGTGAGTCTTCTTGCTCTAAGTGGAAATACCTGGAGAGCCCATCTGCATTGCCATGATCAGTGCCAGGTCTATGCTCCACTGTGAAGTCCATCCCCTGTAGGGAAATGGACCACCTAAGTAGTTTGGGGTTTTCACCCTTCTTTTGATTTAGCCACAAGAGGGGCTTATGGTCGGTCTGAATCTTGAAGTGAGTGCCAAACAAGTATGGCCTCAACTTCTTCAGGGCCCAAACCACAGCAAAGGCCTCCCTCTCAATAGCTGACCAATTCTTCTCTCTGGGGGTCAGCCTCCTGCTAATGAAAGCTATGGGCTGGTCATGACCATCAAAATTCAGCTGAGATAGAACAGCTCCCACACCCAACTCCGAAGCGTCTGTTTGGACAATGAATGTTTTGGAGTAGTCTGGACTCTTGAGGATAGGCGCTGTGCACATGGCCTGCTTTAGGTCATCGAATGCCTTTTGACAGCTGGCTGTCCACTGAACTTTTTTTGGCATCTTCTTACTTGTCAGATCGTTTAGCGGGGTCACAATGGATCCATAATTTCTGACAAATTTCCGGTAATAACCAGTCAGGCCCAAGAAAGCTCGAACCTGAGTCTGGGTGGTTGGGGGAGCCCAGTCCTGTATGGCCTGTATTTTGCTCTCCAATGGCTGAACCTGGCCTCCACCTACAAGGTGGCCCAGGTATACAACCTGTGTCTGCCCTATCTGGCACTTAGTGGCCTTGATAGTGAGGCCTGCCTTTTGCAGGGCCTCTAACACTTTCCTCAGGTGGACCAGGTGATCCTCCCAGGTGGAGCTAAAGACAGCGATATCGTCCAGATACGCCGCACAGAAGTCGTCCAACCCAGTGAGAACTCAATTCACCAGCCGTTGGAAGGTGGCAGGTGCATTTTTCAAACCAAAGGGCATTACCACGAACTGATAATGCCCACCCGGGGTAGAAAATGCTGTTTTGGGCTTGGCCTCCTCAGCTAACCTGATTTGCCAATACCCAGCTGTCAGGTCAAATGTACTTAAGTAGTTGGCCGAAGCCAACCGGTCTATAAGTTCGTCTGCTCTCGGTATCGGGTGGGCGTCAGTCTTAGTGACTGCATTGAGGCCTCTGTAGTCCACGCAAAACCTCATCTCTTTCTTACCGCCCTGGGTGTGAGGTTTCGGCACGAGAACTACAGGACTAGCCCAGGGGCTGTCCGAGGGCTCAATGACTCCCAGCTCCAACATTTTCTGCACCTCTGTCTTGATGCAGTCTCTGACATGATCAGGCTGTCGATAGATTTTACTCTTTACGGGCAGACTGTCCCCAGTGTCGACCTCATGGGTACACCAATTGGTCTGACTGGGTGTCAGAGAAAACATATGTCGAAAGGATTGAAGAACCTGTTTATAAAACTTTTGTTGATGTCCAGAGAGACTGCCGCAAAAGACAACACCATCTACCGACCTATCGTCAGGGTTCTGAGAGAGCAGGTCCGGGAGAGGGTCACTCTCCTCCTCCTGTCCCTCATCTGTGGCCATGAGCAAGCCCATGCCCTCCCTGTCGACATATGCCTTGAGCCTGTTTACATGGAGCACCCTGTGGGGGCTCCGGGGAGTTCCCAGGTCTACCAAGTAGGTGACCTCTCCCTTTTGCTCAATGATCGTGTGGGGCCCAGACCATTTGTCTTTGAGTGCTGCTGGGGCCACTGGCTCCAGCACCCACACCTTCTGCCCAGGCTGATACACAGTCAGGACAGCCTTTTGGTCGTGCCAAGCTTTTTGTAATTCTTGGCTCGCCTCAAGGTTTTTAGATGCCTTTTCCATGTACTCAGCCATCCGCGAGCGGAGACCGAGCACATAGTCCACAATGTTTGATGCCGGCTTTTTGAGAGGTCTCTCCCATCCTTCCTTTACCAAACAAAGGGGTCCCCTTACAGGATGTCCGAACAGAAGCTCAAAAGGGCTGTAGCCAACCCCCTTCTGCGGGACCTCTCTGTAGGCGAACAAGAGGCAGGGTATCAGGACATCCCATCTCCGCCGAAGCTTTTCAGGTAGTCCATGAATCATCCCTTTTAGGGTCCTGTTGAATCTCTCAACAAGCCCATTGCATTGTGGGTGATAGGGTGTGGTGAATTTGTAGTTGACACCACACTCCTTCCACATAGCAGTCAGATATCCCGACATGAAGTTTGCACCTCTGTCTGAGACAACCTCCTTAGGGAAGCCCACTCTGGAGAACACTCCAACTAGGGCTCGTGCCACAACAGGTGCTGTAGTGGTCCTAAGGGGAATAGCTTCAGGATACCTGGTGGCGTGGTCCACCACCACCAGTATAAACTTGTGCCCTGATGCTGTCTGGGGTTCCATTGGTCCGACAATGTCGATCCCCACTCGTTCAAAGGGTACCCCCACCACCGGTAGTGGTATAAGGGGGGCCTTTGTCGTGCCACCTGACTTACCGCTGGCTTGGCAAGTGACACAGGAGCGGCAAAACTCCTTCGTATCTTCGGACATGTGGGGCCAGTGAAAGTGTGGAACAATCCTGTCCCAAGTCTTATTCTGGCCTAAGTGACCTGCAAGGGGAATCTCGTGGGCCAAGGTAAGGAGGAAACCTCTCAGAGACAAGGGGACGTCCAGCCTCCTGGTCGCGCCAGGCTTGGGGTCTCTTGCCTCGGAGTACAGGAGTCCATCGTCCCAGTACACTTTGTGGGTACCTGTGGCGTTCCCTGCAGCCTCAGCAGCAGCCTGCTGTCTGAGGGGTTCAAGTGAGGGGCAGTCTAACTGTGCCTTCCCCAGGTCTTCCCTGGAGGGTCCCCCTGAGCCCAGAAACTCAACCTGACCAGGTTCAAGCTCTTTCGGCTCAGTTTCCCTCAGTTCTTTAAGGTCAGCCTCCTCAGAGACTTGATCCACAACCTGGGGCAAGGGGGAAGGCGAAGCCTTACCCTTACTGCTCCTTTTCTCGGAAGGTGTCTGGTCCATTCTTCCAGGATCCAGCACCTGTTTAGTGGGGCATCTTTTGGCCTGTGACCTGGTCACAGCAAGGACATGTGCTGGCAAGCCTAACATTTCCATGTGAGTCCTCTGCTCCACTTCTGACCATTGTGACGTTTCCAAATCATTGCCCAACAGACATTCTACGGGGAGGTCTGAACTAACCACAACCTTTTTCGGGCCACTTACCCCTCCCCAGGAGAAATCAACAACTGCCATACTGTGATTGGTAGTGACATTGCTGGCATTGGTCACTAGGTAATCGGTACCTAGCATGATCTGTCCAGGGTCCACAAAGTTAGGCGTCACCATGGTGACACTGGCACAAGTGTCCCTGTAGGCCTGAGCCACTTTTCCATTGATCAAAGGTGTCTGTCTGTATTTGCCCAAAGTATTGGGACTGGCACCAGGGGACATATCCATATCCCCTGTACAGACAAGGACGGCCTGAGTGAGCGTGCTGACTAAGTCGTCACTCCCCTCGGTTCCCAAGGTTAACCCAACTAAGGCCTTGGGAGGCGCACTACCACTGCTGACTGTACTAGTGGGTGCAGGTGCCTTAGGGGCTGCAGTGGCAGGAGTTTGCCCTCCTTTCTTGGTGCACTCACTAAACCAGTGAGTCTTACTTTTACTGTATTGGCACCACCTTTTTGACTGGCCTTCTTGAGTCTTCTTCTTCTGTGAAGCCTGACCCCCACCCTCTTTAGTTTGTTGGGGACCTGTCGAAGACTTCTGGTCATTTTGTTCGTTCTTGTTACTACCCTTTTGGTCTGCTTTCTTCTGACCACCCTGGTTCTGAGTCTGGTTCTGCTTGACCCTTGTTCTGACCCATCTGTCTGCCTTCTTTCCCAATTCTTGGGGAGAGGTCAGATCCGAGTCGACAAGGTGCTGATGCAACAATTGGTTCTGACAGTTGTTTAAAATCTGTTCTCTCATGATAAGATTGTACAATCCTGTGTAATCAGTAACCTTGCTACCCAGCAACCAGCCCTCCAAAGCCTTAGTGGCACAATCGACAAAGTCAGTCCAATCCTGAGACTGAATTTTCTGGGTGTCCCTGAACAGCACCCGGTACTGCTCGGTGGTTAAGCCGAACCCATCAATCAGTGTATTCTTCAGGACTTGGTAGTTGTTCGCATCCTCAGCTCTAGTAGTGAGGAGCTTGTCTCGTCCTTTATCCTCAAAGGAGAGCCACAGTATAGCTGCCCACTGACTTTGGGGGACGCACTGGACAGTGCAGGCCCTCTCCAAAGCAGTTATCCACTTGTGGATGTCGTCCCCTTGTTTAAAGGGGGGCACTATTTTACTCAGGTGTCTAGTATCTATACCCCTGTCTTTTCCTCTAATGAGAATGCTGCCACCAGTGGGATCTAACCCACTTAATTTCTGCTCTCGGGCTAAGGCAAGTCTTTCTTTGGCGAGGGCAAGTTCTTCCCGCTCGATCCTCAGATTGACTTCCCTCATCTTCGCTTCATGCTCCCTTCTCTGAGGGGACGTCATTCCTCTCTGAGAAGATGCCTGAGAGACATGTGTACGAACAGATCTGTTAGAGCCTCTGGAGAGAGACCTAGCTCGTCCGTTCCCAATGTTAGGCCTGCTTGAGCGTGGGGCCGGGGCTCCCCCGGTTCCATTCTCATGCCTGCTTAAGTTGGTCCTCGTAAGCCTGCCGACTACCACTGGACCGTTGTTTGCCTCGTCTCCTGATAACTCCTCCTCGTCTTCCTCCTCTGTATGGAGGTCGAGGTCCGGGTCACCAAGGGTTCCCTCTAAGGGAGGCATGTTCCCATCAGCATTGGGGGGACCTGTGTTAGAGCACCTCCTAGCATCGTACGTCTCTAAGAGACCTATCAGAAATGCGATGGTAGGGTTAGAACCCTGGTTTAGCTTCCTGGAGGCACACAGTTGTCTCATCTCCTTGAAGCTAAGAGCTGCATATCGTGACACGACCTGTGGAGGGTCACTGACCACTAAGGGAGTCTCTGCAGACTCTCCGTGGACCGACATGCTTTCTAGTGAGGTGTAAGTGATGCACCTACCTACACTATTTGTTTACCTACTGATCCCTTGCTAAGAGTTGTAGTCAGGGTGTGCTAAGCCCTGTTACACTACAACAGCTGGTTCAGTAGAACTCAGAGTATTCTAAGTTAAGTTATATGTACCTGGGTACTTATGTGATCTTTCACTTTGATATTCTTAGGATACGTGTGTGGTAACCAACAGCAAGCTCAAATCCCAACCGCTGCTCACCAATGTGAGAAGTTGGCCTGATATGTAGTGCTCTCTATTCTAGTGATCACTGTGTATCATTCCAAACGACCCTTATTGATGATTGGTTGTAAGTCAACCGTATAGACCAGCTATCCTAGTAGCGTGGAGACGAGCAGTCTTTAGGCTAAACTCTAGAGGGCGTGTTAAGCCAGCTGTTTACCATCACATATACCCCTTGAACACCAAGTGAAAGGACACCACACAAGCTGTTATGAAAATAAAGGATATTTATTTATAACAAGACTACCCTGGCCCTTTATGAGTCAGAGAGCTAAGCACACTACCAAACTCTTATGAAAATACTTCTGGTTGCACAATTTACACAAGTGCCCGGAGGGCACGAAACCATATACACTGCAAGTGGAATGGGAAAGGTTAGATAGTTTAAAGTCACTGATTCCGGAGGAATCCGATCAGTGGGACTAAACGAAAAAGGAACTGGACACTTGTAGAGTGAACCTACGGTGGAGCACCGAGATGCTCGAGTTACCTAGCCCAGAGGCTGCGGCTGCGGCTGCGTGGGGTTCAGCAAGATGTCGGGAGTCCTCGTTGTAGTCTCAGGAGCCTGAAAGAAGAAGTTGCTGGCAGGCGACCAGTGTCGATGTTCAGAGAGATCCAAGCCTGGATCGGTGATGAAGGAAACCTGAAAGCAGAGGGGACTCACTTCTCAACCGCTAGCCAGCGATCGTGTGGGTACCAGGAAGGTATCGGCTGAAGTCACCTCGACCAGGTGAGTGGATGACGTCGGACTCGGCTGTTCCTCGGACCAGGAGGCGCGGCGGCGACCAGGATGGAGGGCGAGCTGTCCCACGAAGGTGTCTGCTGTCGATGATGCTGGGCCCAAGAATGGGACAGCAGGTCTTGGCAGTGGCAAACCCACGCGGTGGAGTCAAGATGGTGTCGGGAGTGGACCAGGAGGGTCCGAGGTACTCCTCTGTTGAAGGGGAGCAAGAGCCAGTCTGGAGCAACCAGACCAGGGATGAAAGTCTGTCGTGGTGCGTCGTTAAGTGGGCCACCAGCCGGTCGGCGAGTGGTCGGACAACGCGGTGAGCAGTAAGGAGCGGAAGGGCCCCCACGCAGATCTCGTGGATGCTGGGGAGGCAGACTTCGGTGCTGGAGCCGCTCAGGGTTAGGGCTTCTCAACCCCTAGGTGCACTCACTCGAGGGTCCCTCGGTGGGCGTGCTAGCTAAGCGTTGTGCAGGTTCTGAAGATGGCCGGTCCCGCAGGTCTCGTCCCACCTACGAATCTCAGCTGGGCTGATGATGTAGGTAGAGGTCAGAGATGGCAGGGAACCCGGGTCTCGTCGAGCTGGGCAGTCTTGATCCGTGGGAGAGACGTACAGCAAACCGCAAGCGCTTAGGTGGTGCCTGCTGGTGCAGGGTGGCTACTCCTTAGCCACAAGGGAGAGTCTTCAGAAATAGTCAAGAGTTCCTTTCGTGGAAAGTAGTTCAAGATTCAGAATTATCCAATTTGGGAAGGGGACCCGCTCCCACATTTATTCTAGGAAAAAGGGGCTGGCCCGTGACTAGGTCCTACCTATGGGTGGGACCAGAAGGGGGGTGGTTACACCCCTATCCTTTGTCCGGCTTCGCCCCAGCTCAGGGGCTGGTGTGCCCCCGAAACTGGTTTGAGCCGGGCTACGCACAGTGAGCACCGGGGTGCCACTTGCAATCACCTTCCTTTCAGCCCTGCCTACCTGGGATACACAAACCCTGTCTGGGATGGTGCTAACACCGCCCTTGACAGGAAACCCTTTGTCCAAGCTCCCCTCGCTGGAAGGTCTCCCAGCAGCAGGAGATCAGACTTGTGTCTGGTGGCAGCATCCATTTTGTGATGCTGAGGCTTGGGTCAACTTTTAACCGGGGTTCAAGGTTACTTCCATGTCGTGCCCCTCTAAAAGGGGGGAATGCTAACCCCGTCGCCAGAATTGGCGAGGGCTTCGTATTCCAATTCGTATGACACCTTACTCGACATGTGTAGGTGAGGCGATGCCAAAGTTAGCAAATAACCGCAAGGGTTATAATGCATTTTAAAGGAGTTGGCCCGCGTCACCATGGAACGGCTATTAGGATTTGGTTCCGCAAGCCGTCGACGGGCTCAGCTCGCGCCAGAGCACCATCTCACATGATTCCCAGCACTCTGCCTTCAGGATTGATAAGGCCTGCCATAGGAGTGACTGACAGGAATCCATGCGTCCATTTTAGGGTTAGGTATAGGAATACTACACCTACAGCAACGGGTGATTACACCACCTTGCCCCAGCTGTCGCGCAGCCAGTTGTGTCAGATTTGGGTGGCCATCCAGGGGTGGCACAATACATGCTGCAGCCCCTGGTAGGCCCTGGATACACCGATGCCCTGGATACCTGTGGTATGCTGATACAGGGACTGATAAGGCGGCCCAGTTCCAATTAGTGGATGCACCTAATGTACATGTGTTAATTCCGAGAGAGAACAGCTAGGCTGTGGGTCTGATTGGCAGGCCCGCAGCCGGGGAAAGTCGTAAACCAATGAAGCAAAAGCAAAAAATCTGGGTGATCATAGGATTGCAGACCCTACTCTCCTACACGCGTTGCCCGCCTTGTCGCCAAACAAGCAACAGCCATCAAAGGGCATGTGCAAAAGCGTAGCATAGACATCACCCACAAAGCCAGTAGACCTCAACCAGGCGTAGCATCTAAGGGCTACAAATGTGGAAATCATCTTGCCTAGTGAGTCGGCGGTATCCAGCCCACATCGGATGGCAAACTTTGCTGCGTCTCTCCCCTCGGAAAATGCATGGCAGAGAACGGCCCGGGCCTCCTCTGTACACTGTGGCAGCACCTGCAAAACAGTCTCCCACACCGAGCGGGAGTAACGGACCAAAAGACATGCGGTGTTCACCAACCGCAGTCCCAAGCTGGAGGAAGAAAACATCTTCTTCCCAAGGTGGTCCAGCTTCTTGGATTCACTATCTGTTTGTACGTTAATGAATGCACCCTTGGATATCGAGGCTTGCACTATCAAGCTCTCAGGGGTGGGGTGGTGAGAGAGGAAAATGGGGTTGCCCGAGACTGGGCGGTGGTGTTGGGCAATCATCCTATCTACAGGAGCCCCTGTGTTGGGCTTGGACCAAGTGCCCAAAAGGATGTCCAGGAGGGCCTCATTGAATGGCAGCAGGGGCTCCGAAGAAGCCGCTGCCGGCTGAAGCACATCGGTCGGGAGGTTAGTCCTGACTGCCACCATAGGAAGCTCAAGGTTTAAGGCCTCGACCACCCTACGCAACACCACTGCGCAAGATGCACCCTCTTCCACAGCCACGGTATTGGGAGAAAGCATGCCAAGGTCTGGGGAGGTATCCAGACCACTGGCATCACTCAACTCCTCTTTCCAGTCCGGTTCTTCTTAGTGGTCTGCAAAAGGTTCCACAGAACCCTCCCAGTCCTCCTCACCCACTCCTGGTAGCCACTCAGGGTGGTAGGAAACATCAGGGGAGAACAGGGGTACAAAAGTACTGGTCGGCGCCGGACCCGACGTCGGACAACGTCAGTCTGGCTCCGTGTTCTCATCGAGGGAGAGGCTGGGGTCGACCCCGGCTGGGGACACAATAGGCGTCGGAGGGGGCAGAGGTGTCGTCACTTGATTTGGCATCAGAGGAGGTGTCACGAGGTCGAGCGGCGCCGATCCGGATCCAGGCCTGGATCCTTGGAGGCCCTGAGGCGCCGGAGCTGAAGCCACCGGCATCGAAGACCTAGAACCCCCAACCCACTGCACCGGGCCAGCAGGCACGCCAGCGGAGTTGGGCTGCCCAAAGATGGAATGCTAGGCTTCGTAAAAGTTGCGAACCTGGGCAGGGGGGGGGAACAACATTTACAACGCAACTTTTACAACGCACTACACTTACAACGCATTTTTTACAACGCAACATCCATTACAACGCATTCCATTACATAGCATGACACTACAACGCATTTTTAAAAACTACCTTTACAACGCATTCCATTACATCGCATACTACCTTTACAACGCATACCATTACAACGCATAATATTACACTACACTATCCAACACTTACCCTACTGTTGCACCCCCTGGAGTTAGAATAGTAATTTTTACCCCTATACTATCCAACACTTTCCCTGCTGTTGCACCCCCTGGAGTTAGAATAGTAATTTTTACCCCTATACTTTCCAACACTTACCCTACTGTTGCACCCCCTGGAGTTAGAATAGTAATTTTTACCCCTATACTATCCAACACTTACCCTACTGTTGCACCCCCTGGAGTTAGAATAGTAATTTTTACCCCTATACTATCCAACACTTTCCCTACTGTTGCACCCCCTGGAGTTAGAATAGTAATTTTTACCCCTATACTATCCAACATTTACCCTACTGTTGCACCCCCTGGAGTTAGAATAGTAATTTTTACCCCTATACTATCCAACACTTTCCCTACTGTTGCACCCCCTGGAGTTAGAATAGTAATTTTTACCCCTATACTATCCAACACTTACCCTACTGTTGCACCCCCTGGAGTTAGAATAGCAATTTTTACCCCTATACTATCCAACACTTACCCTACTGTTGCACCCCCTGGAGTTAGAATAGTAATTTTTACCCCTATACTATCCAACACTTACCCTACTGTTGCACCCCCTGGAGTTAGAAAAGTAATTTTTACCCCTATACTATCCAACACTTTCATTACTGTTGCACCCCCTGGAGTTAGAATAGTAATTTTTACCCCTATGCTATCCAACACTTACCCTACTGTTGCACCCCCTGGAGTTAGAAAAGTAATTTTTAGCCCTATACTATCTAATACTTACCTTAAATGCAATTTAATATTATGCGTTGTAATGGTATGCGTTGTAAAGGTAGTATGCGATGTAATGGAATGCGTTGTAAAGGTAGTTTTTAAAAATGCGTTGTAGTGTCATGCTATGTAATGGAATGCGTTGTAATGGATGTTGCGTTGTAAAAAATGCGTTGTAAGTGCATGCGTTGTAAAAGTGTGCGTTGTAACGACATACATCCGGGCAGGGGTCGCTCCGTCTCCTGGAAAGGGAGGGAAGGCCTGAGTCGACCCAACAGGCTCTGTGGGTGGAGCTGGATAACTACCTTCTGCTTCTCGCGTCGCATCGGTCGACGGACAGGGAGAATGCGAAGAGCGACGATGCTTCTTCGCCTTGTTCTCTTGCTTCGACTTACCCAAAGACGAAGACTGCGATGATGAGTGGTGCTGGTGGCTCCACGACCGGTCCCGCGACCTCCCTCTCTACCGGGACCTCGAATGGCGCAGAGCGGACTGCCGGGCCTCTAGAAGCTCCCACAAAGACTTCGGGTTCATGGCCCAGCAGTCGGAGCACGACTTCGGGTCGTGGTTGCGCTCCAAGCACCAAAGCACATGAGGTGCGGGTCCGTGACCGACATCAATTTGCGACAGGAGTCGCAAGCCTTGAAGCTGGTCCGACGTAACATCCCTCTGTGCACCAGGAGTTGAACGACTCAAAAAAGATGCCAACAAAAGTTAAAACAAACGGAGTCAAAAAGTGACTCGATATCCCGTACACTCCGGATCTACGCTGGCTGGCGTGGAAAAAAATAGAACTGACGTTAGCGCGTGAGGGCGGCATCTAAGTAGATACTGCTACGTCATTCCGGCCACGACAATGCCAACTCCGAATGCAGATTCGACCAATGCCACCTATCGACGCACAGGGGTACTGCTGAGGGAAAAAATTCTCCGGATCCAGTCTGACGCCTGGAGGAATCCATAACTAATTGTCTCTTTCAGATCCCAAGGACAGGTTACCCTAGGGGAAACACAGAACCACCCAATGTGAGTAGCCAGGGACCCTAAGGAGCCTGGTTACAGAGTGGTCACACTGTGTCAAACATGCATAGGACAACACAGGGTAAGTCACAGTTAGCTATTTACAGCTCTAGGACCCTTCCCAAAGGACCCCAGAGGAGCCATTTGGATCAAGGAAGGTTGGAGGGCTGCTGCAGGAGACTGGCTTAGTATATAGTGCTCACTTATGTAAGTGTAGCACCCTGCACTAATCCAGACAACTGATTTTAGTGGTCTTAGACAACCTTAGAACGCTCTCTAAGTGATAGCTGTCGAGAGCAGCCTTCAGGCTTAGTCCAGAAGGAGTGTAAAGCAGCTTGTTTTTCTAGTACTTAATCTTATAGTGTAGGTTAAGTGAAAAAAACCGCACAGTGTAGTTATAAAAATATGTATTTATTATAAACACTCACTAACACATTGCAATATCTCCTAACTGAAGATATAACCACAATACACACAATACTTTGATAATAGAACACGTAAGTAGCACAAATACACAGAGGGGGAGATCAAACCATATACTAAAATAGTAGAATGCGAACCACAACCTAAGTTGAAACTGGACCCAGAAGATGTAGATGAGCCGGGGACCCAAGGAACCACCCAAGGTAAGTATCTAGGAACCCCACGGAGGCCGTGTGCAGAGTAGGTACACAACCGCGGACTCAATGCAAGTCAATGTTGCAGTTTTTAAGATGAAGGACTCTTCCTAGAGGACCCTGAAGAAACCCCATGGATGATGGAAGGTTGGAGAGTCACACCACCCGTGGATAGCAAGGGAACCAGGATACCTACACCAGGGATGCCGGGTGCATAGGTGCAAACTGATGTCGGAAACTGTCGTAGAACACAATAAAGGACTTCAGTGAAGATGTCGCTTGTGAAGAAGATGACAGAGTCTGGTGGAACTCAAAGGTGTTCCAGCAAGAGAGGTACATGCAAGCACGGCGGTCAGAGTCTATGTCACTCAGGAGTGACCAGGAAGCACAGAAGACACATGTCCACCGATGTCGGAGATGCAGGTGAGTTGATGGTGCCCTTGAGGTTGCAACTGTGCGGACCAGTCGATGCTGTGGAAGACTAGGAGCTGTTCACGAGCTTTCGCACGTCGAATGCCGAGAGCCAAGGGGTCACTGTCAGGCAGGGGCCCCAACAAGCCTTGCCAGCCACAAGCAACATAGTCGACGGAAAAGGTGCAGTGTAGGGACCGGCAAGGTCCAAGTGACTCACCATGAGCAGGTAAGTCAGACCAAGACCGGAACATAGAGGAGAGCCCACTCGCGCCAAAGAAGACCTTCAAGGGGACCCACGGGCCGAAGGCACAGGAGTCGCAAGAGGACCTCGAGAAGCTCACCAAAGAATGAGGGACCATGGTACAGAGGATGAGGTGCAGGGAAAGATATTGACTGCAGGAGATGCTTGAGGCTGGAGCTTCTCGGAGCCCAAAGATCTCTGGTGAAGAGAGTCAACAAGCCTTGGTAATTGCAAGTTGACACGGTGCACAGCAGTTCGGACGAAGGAAACTGGCTTCAAACTTGCTGTGTAGAACCACCACCTATGTTGCTGAATCTCTCAGAGTTGGTAGGAGCTCAGGAACAGCAGAAGGGTCAGCTTCAGTGCAGTGCCTGCAGATGCAGGGAAGTGACTCCTTGACATCAGGGGAGATTCCTTTGGGTGTCCTTGATGTCCACAGGCCTGTAGAAGAACCTGTATGGAGCACAGGCACATACAACGCAGAAGACGGGCTGGATGACAAAACCAGGAGCAGTAGGAGTCTTCCCAGTCGCAGTCTCAGTTCCCAAAGCAAAGTCCAGCAAAGTTCAAAGTGTCCAGACGTTTGAAGATGAAGTGGTTTCGGATCTGAATCTTGTCCCATGATGAATCTAAGGAACCACCCACAGGTAAGCCCTTAAGTACCCTAAGGAAAGGGTTGGGATGATTCAGGGGTTCCTCCCACAGGAGGGGCAGGACAGTGGGGAGGATACTCCCATGTCCTTTGTCCAGTTTCACTCCAGAGCAGGACCCAGCAGCTTGATGAACTGGTTTGAACTGGAGTATGCAAAGAGAACACCAAATGTTCCCTTCAAGCAGTCTCAGTGGCCCTAGCAAGCTCCCACACCCTGCCTCAATACACTAAAGCCTGTCTGGGAGGTGGTCACACCTCCCTGTGACATGAAACTTATTGTCCGGCCTTTCCCTGCTCGAGCTTGGCTCAGCAGCAGGAGGGCAGAATCATGTCTCTGGTCAGCAGCAGCCATAGTTTGCTGTCCGTGTCTAGAAGGCTGATACTGGGAGCACTGGGGGCTCCAGAGGAGCTTTAAAGTGCATAGAATCATACCTCCAACACCATTTATTGTGTTGGGGTATTATTCCAACATGTTCGATACCAAACACGACAGGGTTCGTTGTAGCCAGTTTAGAGATAGCCATTGTGTAATGACGCATAACAATCTATATATTGTGATGGCTGATGCACTTACAACCCGGGATAATGGACTCGGAGGGTTGTAGGAGTGTCCTGCTAATGCAGGGTCACCCTCACATTATAACCAAGCACCCAGCGTTCAGGATTGAAAGGCCTGCTTTAGGGGTAACTTATAGGTTTTTAGTGCTGTGACCTCAGATATAAGGAATCTTTTATCTGTCGTAAGTGGTGCTAGCTTCAGGTTACACAGGCTGCAATAGCAGGCCTGTAGTCACAATTTGATTGGAGCTTCATGGAAGATCAGCCGCTACAGAGTCTTGTGGAACCAGGAAATGGAATCCAGACAAGAAGAGTCTGAAAGTAGAGGGGACAGAGTCCAAACCACCGGGAGGTGACCAGGAGGCACAGGAGCACAATACTAGCCCTTGTCTGAGGTTCTTGCTGTAGTAGGGTGAGGATGAAGCTGCAGCTGTGGAGCCCAGGAGATGATGCAGGAGCACTGGAGCCATCCACTAGCTGTCTCATGCCGGTCGACGAGTGCAGGAAGGACAGTGGCTGGCAGGACCACGAACAAGCCTTGGCAAACAAAAACAACGGATTGCAGGTGAAGATGCTGTGTTGCAGGTGCACTCGTTTACCAAGGCCTAGAAGGGAGTGGGGTTTCAGAGCAGATTTCCTTAGGTACAGTTAATATGCCGTTGAGTAGGCTGCAGGCACTGCGATCCCGGGAGGGAGCTAAGGTGGATCGGTGCTATGAACAAGGATACCTCCGGTACAGCCGACTCTGAGTGGCTGACCGTATTTGGCGGCGATTGTGGGGAGGGAGTTGGTTGGGTGTAAAAGCAGATACTACAGTGCGAGGTTGACCTGTTGCCTCTGCGAGCGGCTCGCCTAGATATTCTGAGTTACTGTGTTGGTACGCCGCCCGGCCCCCGGGATGTGGGCTGAATGGCTGTGTGCATTGTTCTACTGGCAGCTGAGCTTTGTGAAGCCGAGTTTGTACAGGTTGACTTACTGGTTGCCTTGTTTATAACTCTGCAATAAAAATATGTTTACAAAAAAAAAAGATGCTGTGTTGCAGACCAGCAAGGTCTGTGGGCCTAACCCAGCAAGGGTCAGTCAGAGCCAGCCCTCAGCACACAGGACAGCCAGCAGGAATCAATGGAGCCCCCTCGAGCTAAATCTGGTAGCTGACACAGGGAGTCGCAGGAAGACCTTAGCAGCACACAGGAGAAGCAGGCCCATATTGCAGATGATGTAGGCAGGACTTCGTTCTCATAGCTGTGCAGTGCCGGAGGCTGGGGCTTCTTGGAGCTTGAAGATCTTTCGTGAAAAGAGTCAACAAGACTTGGCAATGGCAAAGAGACGCTGTGCAGAGGGAAGCGGTTTACATTGGTTGGAGAGGGATTACAATTGCCCAATTTGCAGGGGAGACGGGTCAGGCCTCTAGAGAGCGGATAAAGAACCACCTGTGTTGCAGAGCCGAGTGTTGTCCGTGGAACAACAGGATCAGGAAACCAACATCGTCATATTGGTGTTTGCTGATGCAGGGAAGTGACTAATTCACTTCAAGGGAGATTGCTTCTGGCTTGTATGCAGGCTGATTCCTTGTTGACAAGGAGGATGCATAGCCACAGAGTTGCAGAACTAGGACAAGCACGGGGACCAAGATGCAGCAGGAATCTTCCCACCTAAAGCAGTCTTGTCTGTAGTTCTGGCTTGAAGAACAGCAGAGTTGCAGTGTCCACCAGCAGAAGAGTCTTTGGACAGTCTTCTGATGATAGGCAGTCGGATCTTGAAGTAGTTGTTGGGACGAACTTAAGGACCTACCTCAGGTGAGTCCTTAAGTAACCCTAAAAAGGGGAAGGACCTCTTCTGTACTGACCCTCCTATCAGAGGGGAGTTAGGGACGCTACTCAGGTGTCCTAGCCAGTCAGATGCTCCCAGGGGCCAAGATTCAACATGGCAGAATCAAGTGGCCACCTAGAGGAGCTCTGGGCATCTCCATAGGGAGAAGCTGGACACAGTGGTGGACATCCCCCTGTCCTTTGTGTCGTTTCATGCCAAAGTGGGATCCAAGGGCTCCTAAACTGGGCTACACTGGTTTATGCAAGAAAGACTCTAAATGTTGAAGGAGAGGTGGTCACACCTCTCCTTCACAGGAAATCCTTTGTTCAGCTTCCCCTGCCTGGGTTAGGTTCATCTGCAGGGGGGCAGAACGCTTTCTAGGGTCGGCAGCAGCACGGGCTGGCAGTCGGACCCTGTAAGGCAGAGGTCTTCAAACTGTGGGGCGCGCCCCCCTGGGGGGCGTGGATGGGTTCCCAGGGGGGCGCTAATGCCTCTGAAAGTACATGTAAATGAAGATGGCCTGGAAGTGCAGCGATCTTTATTTGCTGCATTTCCAGGCCGTCTTCATTTACACCCAGGCCTTGAAGTGAAAGTGACAACTGTTAGCAGAATGGGGTGGGGTGAGGTCGGGGTCAGTGTGTGTGCTGGCAGGATCAGAGAAGTTTCTAAAAAAAAAAAAAAAAAAAAAGGCAAGTGTTTTGTCTTTTCAGTGTGTATAAAATAATGCAATAACAGAAGAATTGAAACATAAATGCAAGTTAAACTAACTGCTGATAAATGCACTCTTTTAGGTTATGAAAACTCAGTTTGCAACTACCATCACTGTAGATGTGTGTGTATGTGTGTTAGCATTTTGAGCATAGTTATGGATTTTCTGCATTTGCACATAATCCATCACCTGCTGCATGATTTGCATATGTAAAAAAAAAACTCTTTTTGAGCTCAAACGACAGCAGCAACACGTTACCTTGCAGCGGAAAGCCCTTTCTAAAGGTTGACTGGTCACCTTTCTGTTGCTTATTGCTATTTGTGAGTGTTAAAGTGGTACGAATGAGGGGAAATATATGCCAGGACACTGTTAACAAGTCAAAAAATGGCAAAATAATGCAATAATGCTATCACAAAATAGGCAAGATTATGCAGCATTATTCGCCTCTGCTTGTTGCATAATTTGGCCTTCTCCTGCCACATAATTCCAGTGGCCCTGTTTATAGTGCTATGAGGTCCCAGCCTGTAGCAGAAAATAGTATTTAAATAGTCTAAACTAGGCTGCTGCTGCAGCAAAATGATGCAGTGATTGAGGTAAAAGAAGTTCTTACATAATATACTTTTTAGTAATAAGTAATAAAACTGTATCTAATGCAGACATTTTTGTAAGTGCCTCCACAATTCCAAATCTCAGCTAACACCCCTACATTACATCTCAAAAAGAATAAATCTTTGCCGCCATGAAGCTTTAAGCAGAGCCGCTGGAATAATTCAGTAGGAGAGGACCACATTATGCTGCAGGGTTGACTAAATAATACAACAAAAAAAGGTTAATTATGCGGCACATTTTGTGGTTAGCATTACTTCATTATTTTGTTATTTTAACTCATGGTAACGCTGTCAAGGGAAATATTTCATCTCACCCAAATACAGCCGTAAGCAACTACAAGATTGCCAGTCAATCTTTGCAAAGGGAATTCCACTGCTCCGAACACTTTGCCTCATTTTAAATAACTTTTGTTCTGTTTAAGCTAAAATCAAGTTTTTTTGTTGGAGTCTGCAGATTATGGATTATGGATTATGTACCAAATGCGGTAAACTCATAATTATGTGCAAAAATGATACTGCTGCAGAAACTCATAATTCCAGTGGCCCTGGCTTTAAGTGACTCAATCAATTAATGGCTGGTTTCTTTTTCAACTTTCTGCACTACCACCACACCCTTCGCTTTAAGGCAGAGGCACCTCAAAGTCAATTTTAACCATTCTGGAGCAGTTTTTTGTGTGAAAGCTGAGCCCATGGGGTGGCATGTAGAAGGCCAGCAGGGTTGCATTCAGATGCAGAGCCCTAATCCTCTCGACTACTGGAGCCTCACAGTAATAGTCTAGGAGACAAAGGAAAGGGTTGAGATTCATTGATATTGTCAAAGAGAAGGCCCAGAATATGGAGCACTTTATGGGGACTCATTTTTATGTTTACAAATGGCCAGAGATAGCTTCTTCAGAGAGATACACCGAAAGAAGGGGACAATATAAGTGGTCTCTTTTTTAATTTCTTTTTAAAAAGGCCATTCATTAGTGAAGCTGGTACTGCTGCCAGGTGTGTAAGTGGCCACTGCTGGTTATCATTAGGGAAGCACATGAAGCAGGACTGGAGCTCAGGGGTTTGAGGGGCCCACTGCATCACAATTATGACAGTTTACCTTTAAAAAAGGGGCATGGCAGAATATTTTTCTTTCTAGCATTAGGGCTGAGGTAATGATCCGCCAAGGTGGGGAAGAGGTAAAAGATGCAAAGGAGATAGCCTGCTACTCAGGACTGCAGTTATGAGAATTGCAGCAGGTGTTGTTGCATTGGGGTCCAAAAGTGGGAGGGGCTCACAACACCCCAATTATGGGGGTAAGTATGTTTAGGATAATACATGTTTTTGTTTGACGCTTTTGCTGTTTTAGAAGTCTCATATTTAGTGAGGTTTATAAGCTATAGAAAAAGTACTCCTGAAATCAGCTCATAAGCCACACTCCCTATACGCACCCATTTCCCTCCTACTCCCCTAATCCTTGCCATATTGTTTTGGAGTGGGCCCGACTTCGAAATATTTTGCTTAGGGGGGGCTCTGAGCAAAAAGGTTTGAAGACCTCTGCTGTAAGGCTACACAGGTAGGTATTGGGGGTCCTCTAAGGAGTCCCCCAGTACATTGTATCATGAAACTAATATTAGAATCAGTGTAGGTGCATGATTCCAACATGTTTGATAGCAAACATGACCAGGTTCTGGGCAGCTATTATGTAGTTGAACATCTCGACTAGCCAGTGTCCAATACATACCTTATAATGGCTGTCCTGCAATTACAAAGCTCAGAGAATTGAGTCTGAGCTTGGTAGGGATACCTCCGCTCATTGCAAGTTTACCTACACACTTAGAACCATGCACCCTGCCCTTGCACTAAATGGCCTACCTTAGGGGTGACTTATTGGTTAAAAGTGCAGTGACCGGGATATAAGGGACACCTTATATCCAAAGTGAAAGGTGCAAGCACCATTTCACCCAGACTGCCATAGAAGTTCAGCATATACAGTTTGCATGGGCTCCCGTAGGTGACATAATAAATGATGCAGCCCCTGGCAGACCCCTGGGGTACCAATGCCCTTTGAACCTCAGTACCATATACTAGTTATTTACAGTGGTACTCATGTATGCCAATTGTGGAGTGTATCAAGTACTTACCGTGGAATTTAAAGGAGACAGTACTGCCACTGGGGTCCTGGTTAGCAGGATCCCAGTGAATTACAGTCAAAACACACTGACACCAGGTAAAAAGTTGGTGTATCTATGAAGAACAAATCGTACTTTCCTACACCTGCCCCCCTGACCAAGCCCCACTTTTGGCGGCAAGGTCGGAGGGAAAATTGGTAAACGAGAGGTGTGTCCCCTCTCAGCCAGGACCACCCCATAAGGTGTCCTGAGCTGGAGTGACAACCCCCTTTGAAAATTCTCAATATTGGTTGTGAGCATATTAGCCAATAGGATTAGGGGTATGCCCTCTCCTCAAGGTTAGTGGACATAGAAAGGATGTAGTCACCCTAAAGGTGAGTAGCCCATTGACTGCTACCTGCCAGTACCTGTAACACCCATAAATATGAGTATTTAGGGGCACCCGTGAACCTTGATTCTCGGATTCCTGGTGACCTAAAGAAGAAGAAGGACCGAAGAGCTGTGCAGCAGTGAAGACTCCAGGTGCCCTAGCCCTCCCGGCCTGACTGCAGCCTCTGAAGAAATCTGCTCTAAAAAACGACTCTTCCTGAAGGCCCAGTGACCTTCACAACCCTGGAAGGACTGCATGCCTTCCCTAAAGACCAAGAACTCCCGAGGACAGCGGGCCTGTTCACAAAGAATCCAAAAAGAAGAGCTCCCTTATCCCTGCTGAACCACACAACCAGCCCCCCGGACCAATCTCTGCACCCAACGCCGCCGGCCCAAGTCCAAGTGGGCCACTGGTTCCAAGAAGGTTCCCCAGTGGCCTGGAGCTCGAGTCCATCCCAGAGTGACCTCTCCTGGACTCCACGGCAACGCCTGCATCCTCCACATGATGAACCCCCTAACCGTGACTGGCTCCAGTAAGAATCTTCCGACCTCAAAGGATACTTCTGCAACCCCCAGGTTGTGGGGACCCCAACCAACATTGTCTAGGTGCCCTTCAACAGCCCAACATACCTCCAGACCCACCGGTTCACTTTGTTCAGCTTCCTAGTCCGAGCTTGCAGCCTTTGTTCGAAATCTCCATTCTCTATTGATTTGCATTTTGAGCCTGATGCTGTGTTGGCACTCTGAACCCGGCTGCTTCTGTGCTGCTGAGGGTGTGTGTTTGATACTGCCTTGTGGCCCCCTAGTGCTGACATAACCACCGGAGATTGACTCCCAATTCCAATTGTAACTACCTGCAACTGGCACTTCTTTGCACGCCCCCAGTCTCCATTGACTAAAATTGGTCCCCAGTGACCAAATTTGACCTCTGCACCCGGCCGCTACAGTGCCGCTGGTGGTGCAGTCTCTACATTTTCCTGACCCTTGCCCAGTGTTGGTCTTAAAACCCAAAGACTGGATTTGAAAATCATGTACTTACCTGTCAAAATACAAGATTGTTTTTCCTCCATAGGTTAACATTGAACTGTTTGAGTAATGAACTGTGCCCACTTTTTATATGTAAACACTGTTGTTTTACAAAACTTATTTTACTGCAACAAAGTATCTTTGGTTCTAAGTAATAAACATACAAAAAGTAATATTTTTAAGAACAATTGGTCTCGGATTTATTTATTGAGTGTGTGTAATCAATTCTTGCCTGAGTGTGTACAACAAATGCTTCACACAGCCCATTGATAAACATACCTGCTCACCTATAATACCACAAAAGAGAGCATTGATATATTCTACTTGAACCTTTGTAAAGCCTCTGGGGATCCACTGGACGTTGTGCACACTATAGCTTATTTTGGTATAGTATATACAGAGCCAGCGTCCTACACCGCTTTGAAGTCTTTTATTCTTGGGTTGATTTGCCAGCTGTTGATGCTAATTCAAACACATTTCATATACACCAAACTCCACCTGCACCAAATCTATACAGAGCATATACGTTCATTGAGAAACCTCTCTTTCACTGGGAACACCATAACTGATTCCTTCGTACCATTCCACATGTACCTCCCCCTGTCCGTTTTGGTCCCCTTAGTAATGATAGGGCAACCTAGCCAACATTAGGTGGATATACAGCGTACCCTGATGTGGCTGATCAAAATCTTGCCCAAAGACAATTATACCATGGATTAGTTGCTTTATACAGATGCTTAACTCTGTATGTTTTTGCCTCTTGTTGGCATAGCCAGCAAGGGTTGACCTGCAAGAGCAAGAACATTTGCCCACATTGCCTACAATAAGTCATGTAATGAACAAGTTACCTTTCGTAACGATATATCTGGTAGAGACACAGTCTAGCCGCAGATTCCTTAACTTAGAATATCCCCCAGACGCCAGTCTGGATCCAGGGATTTTTCAGCAGAACCTCCGTGCACTGGGGTACGGACTAGCATGGCTCTGCTATGACGTCGTCCAAGGATATGATGTAAGTGGAGCCATATAAGTTCCTTCCAGCCCACTGATGTCAGTTTTCTACTGGAAATCTTTTCGGCGCCACAACGCGGAGCCAACATGAAAACTTAATGTGTGGGAATAGTGTGTCAAAAAGGGTTAAACATCTTTTAAGACGACAAAGATAAGAAATAATAAAATGAAGAGAAACCTCACTCTGCATTGTAGAGAAAAACACTACATAACGTAAGTGACTGAAGAGCGAGAGCAGAGTACTCTCCCCATAGAAACAGTCACGCCTAAACAAAGAACGATACCCTCCTATAGAGCAAACAGCACATGAATGTCATGGGAAACGACAAGCAGTCTACCACCATATGAATGTAATGGAAGGCAATAACAAGACATAGCAGCATGAAGTTAAGGCAAGTGACACCTTTCTGCAACAACTGAGAATGTGCAACCACACGAACTAAAGATGAGTAATTGACTGTATCATAGTCAAATAGGCCCCAAACTGATGGATAAAGAGGAGGAGGGAGGGGAGAAACACATGACCAACCACCCCACTGGAAAAAGAAACAAGGGTGCCAGAGCGTGCATGGGCATATGAACTCACCACCTATTTGTGAGAATGGGTGGAGAAGCAACAGGTAAAACAGAAGAAGACATCTTGACCTGGTGGAGGATGTGAAGTAGAGAAACACACATGAAGGCAGAGATCACTGGCAGAGAAGACCAGTAGGTAGGAACCCAACTGGAAAAGGTCCTCGCAGAGCGGGGATGATGGGTGGGTGTTAAGGAATCTGCGGCTAGACTATGTCTCTACCAGATACATCATTAACGAAGGTAAGTAACTTGTTCATCTGATAGAGACATCTAGCCGCAGATTCCTTAACTTAAAATAGATAGCAAAGCTATACCTCATAGGAGGAGGGTCTGGGATAGACCCCACCAGGTTCTAACATGAGAACCAATCCGTCAAGAAGATGTCCCAAAACAGGTGGGGACAGCAAGTGTAAGCGTGGCTGACACAAGACCCTTTAAGCTCTGTAAAAGGAGCATCAACAAGAAAAAACAATGGCACCACAGACTGGCAGAGGACAGTTCGAGATCTTCACCTCCCGGGAAGCGACAAGGGAAAATCATAGAAACCAAAATGGCCGTGCCTAATGGAAGAAATCCATAAGCTTCTGCAATAAGAAAAATAAGCAGAACTGTGCACAGGATCCATGGATCTGCAAAAAACAACATCCCAGAGAAAGGACAAAACAGTACGATAGAGTCAGATCATACAAAATGTGCATGCACAACAGTGGATACCAAGATGGACATGCAGAGAGACAGATGTCATTGATGCCAAGACATACAAAACCAAAATTACAAGGAGATACATGTATGTGGATAGTATGGATACACATAGGCAGACTGTATGAACCGTGGAGCCACACCACGCACATGCAAAAGCCTTTGAAACGTAGCATCGACAGCACAGATGCGTTGGCAAAAATACATCAAATGTATCACCAGGTAGTCATACTAAGCAACCATACACAGAAGGACAGTGGTGAAAGGATACCGGCAGAAGCCGGACACAGACACAAGGCTCACTCTAATAAAATAAGAGAGGAAAAGAGATAGAATCTGGGGCAAGAAACCCAAGATACTGCAATGAGGAAAAACACAGAATGTGTGCACTCTCGCAATGTGTATACACCATTATATGAATATATTATTATTATTTATTTTTGTTTAAGTTTAAGGCAACAGATACCCGAAGAACATGCCCCAGACGAGGACAGCAGCCCGGAGTGAACCATAATAGGACATATTACAATATATATATATATATATATATACATATACAGATATATGAAGGACAAAGAGCAGCGAAGGAGCAAAGAGCAGAGTGACCTGAGCCTGGCTTGGGAAGTGCATAGGAAAAACCAGCCCAAGACAATGTGTACCAACAACGTGTCTGGCGCAGAACCAACTGTGGAAATTGAGAAACCAGACAGGTCAGAGACCTGAAGGAAGACCAAGGACAGAAGCACTTCCTAGCACCAAAGAGTAAAGGAGTAAAGAGTAGACAATACTACCAGAATCAAACACAGCCAACGCTGTGGCGCCAGTTGCCCCAGCAGGTACCCAGTGCCTACGAACGTGCCCAGCGTGTGGTAACATACCATGCCAAAACTAGATACATAAAAGAATCTGTCTCTGAAGTGGAACAGAACACGCTCACAAGAGACAGACACTGGCTTACGATGAGGACAGCCAATCTGGGCAAAATGTCAAAAACACCGCGAAACGCTTGAAAAGACAGCCAAGGCAACAAAGGGGGCATACGTGAACACACTGGGACAAGCCAAACGTGAAGCAAACACAATAATATTCTGGAGAGGCCTATATTTACACAGGCAGGAGGAAACTATGGACCAATCTTAAAGTAGGAACATGTAAAAGCGCGAGGAAGTGAAGCACATATCGCAATAAGTCTACAGCATGAACTATAGTAAAACTCCCCCGATAGGAGCTAGATAACAATCCTAAGAGGACCTCGCCTGATCCTCAGTAAGGACCTGCACTACCCAGGAAGAACATTTCCTGAAGCATCAAACTCACACCAACCAGGAAGACACCCCCCATGGCAAGTAGGAATGGCTACAAAATAAACAACGAATACCCCACATAGGGTATGTTACATCCCTATAAAATGCAAGGAAAAGCCTCTTGAGCCAAGCTCTTATACAGAGGAATTGAAAATAATGGCACAAACAGCTACATAGCTGTACAGTCTGTGTGGGAAATAACAGCTTGACCCCAGACACTGGCACCAGAGAAAAGTGGTGGCAATAGCCCAATGCAAAACAAAATAAGAAGTCCGCAACAAGGGACTAAGAAGAATGCCATTCACTGAAAACCAGATATGAGACGCTGCACTGCTGAGTCCGCATGACTGTCAAAAAGAAGGGCCCCATCAAAGGGCAAGTCCAGAAGATGCTCCTGAACATTTTCAGGAAAACTGCCATCATGCAGCCAAGCATGGCAACACAGAGCAACTGACCTGGCCATGGCCCGCACCACAAAATCAGTAGTGTCCATGGCAGATCGAAATGAAAATGTCACCAGCTCATGACCATCCTGGAGTATAGGAGTCAGGTCAGCCCGAGTACCTTCCAGGTGGAGGGAAGGAAGCTCTCAACCGATTCCCAGTGGGCAAAAGTAGCCCATGCAAACACGCAGGACGTGTTCAAGGACCGGACGGCCGAGCTCATGGACGCAAACATTTGCAGACCACATGTCTCCAACCAACGAGATTCCCTAGTGGTTGGAAGCAGCGGAGGAGAGGACAAGGGCCGTGAAGCTGAGGCTGTCTGGACAACTAGTCCTTGAGAATTAAGGTATAGGGACAAACAGACTGGGTCATCTAGAGCCGGGTGGTGATGATGTGGGATAGCATGTTCCACCGGGTCTCCCGAGGAGGGCCTCACCCAGGTAACTAGAAGGATGTGGTACAATGACTCACCAAAGTGCAGCAAGGGCTCGACATCCGCGTTGCCTTAGTGGAGCAGATCCAACAGGGGATCGGAGGGGAGAGAGATAGAAGGAGGCTGTAAATTTAAAATATTAGCAGCTGTGCGAATGATCTCTGCAAATGCAGCACTAGCCTCTGTCGCCAATCTAGGAGGTGACAGCAAATCATAGTTCGGGGGCGGTTGCAGGTTACGCGTCCACTAAAAACCAAAGGCCCTTCATTCCAAAGACATCCAAGGAACTGCATTTACTTCACAGCAACATGTTTAGAAGAATGCTCCAGCAACGCTGGGGGGATGAACCCCCAGGGGCCTCATCTTCCATTTGAAAAGGAATAGTAAAGGACTTCTCCGCATGTTGAAGGATGTTGAGACGGCGCCGCATCAACGTCGACGAGCATCGGAGGAGGCTCCATCGATCGCGTCGGGACAGCATCGGCTCGACATCCACCGCGATGGGAGGCTCTATCGATCGGCGTCTGGACGGCGTCAACCCGACATCCACTGTGATGGGTGACTGCAGTGCAGGACTCGGAGTCAAGTCCCCTGCTGCGACTGCAGCAGACGTCATTCCAGGAAGCCCCAACGGACTGTCCCCGGATGCTGGAGGTGGACTATGGCTTGATGTTTGAATGGGAAGCCCCACTGGGCCAACTCCCAACGTCACCGCGACTCCTGAGCCGGAGTCAGGGCACTAGATTGGTACCGAGGGCGAACCCACTGGCGAACTCCCAATCTGAGTCCCTCCCAATGCTATGTGGCCCGAAGGCATGCCTGGGAGAGGGGTCAGTCCAAAGATGGTCCGCAAAGCTCAGTTGTAGGCTTCCATGTGGGTCCTAGTCACCCCAACCCCAGGAAATGGTGGGTAGGCGGGGGTCAACTGCTGAGGGACCATGTCCGGTAAAGACCAGGAACAAAGGCCACCAACATCACGACTACGTGAGGCAGAAGGCCTCCGTGACTTCCTCTTGGCTGGACATCCTCCTCAATGGGAGGCTCCATCGATCGGCGTCCGGACAGCGTCGACCCGAAATCCACCATGATGGGAGACTGTGGTGCAGGACTCGGAGGCAAGTCCCCTGCTGCGAGCGCAGCAGACGTCTTTCCAGGGAGCCCCACCAGCCTGTCCCCGGATGCTGGAGGTGAACTATGGCTTGATGTTTGAAAGGGAAGCCCCACCGGGCCAAATCCCGACATTGCCGCAACTCTGGAACCGGGGTCAGGGCACTAGATTGGTGCTGAGGGTGAACACGCCGGCGAGCTCCCAATCTGAGTCCCTACCATCTCTGTGGGCCTGAAGGCGCAACAGGGAGAGGAGTCAGCCCAAACATGGTCTGCAAAGCTCGGTAATAGGCTTCCATCGGGGTCAGAGTCTGCCCAACCCCAGGAAATGGTGGGTAGGCGGGGGTCGACTGCTGAGGGACCGTGTCCGGTAAAGACCGGGAATGGCGGTCACCAACGTCACGACTACTTGAGGCAGACGGCCTCCGTGACTTCCTCTTGTGCTTACCTGAGGAAGGTGAATGACGTCCTCGCGAACAACTTCACGAACGGGACATCCGGGCTGCCAACAATTTCATCTTATCTTCCCACAGGGACTTCAGCTTCAGCTTCGGAAAGGCTTTGTACTCCTCGGGGCTTTGGTGCTCGCCCAATCACTATATACAAATTGTGTGCAGATCTGTTGCCAACATCTGCTGAGTACAGGACTCATTTGATTTAAAGCCCAAAGGCATCAACACACTGTTCACAGACGCAAAAGGCGTCAGAGAGGCCAAAAACAAAAAACAGGCCAGAAGAACCGCTTCTCCTGGATCCGCGTTGCAGTGTGGAAAAGAAGAAAATTGACGTCAGTGCACCAGTAGGGACTTAAATGGTTCCACTGAAGTCATATCCGTAGACGACGTCAAAGTGGAGCCATGCGACGCCCTCCCCCGGCGTATGGATGAACTGCTGAAAAATCGCCGGATCCAAACTAGCGCCTAGAGGATATTCAAAGTTAAGGATCTGCAGCTAGGATTGTTAATTCAGTTGTAGGTAAATGACCCACTAATCATGAGGAAATTCCATTTTGGATCGTCCAAAAGATCGACCAAGTGGAAGTTGAGTTTCCCCTTATGGGGCCACAAGACAAGCACAGAATTTCCCCAATGGTATGGTTCCCGGTATTGAAGATTGGAACACTTGGGGGACAGTTTTTGCTGCTGTGTATATTATCCGTCACTGCACTCCCTCAATGTCCATCTTCCAAGACATACTCAAACAGATACAGAACAAATATGTGGCATTTGTTGCCCTAGATTTGGGGATGAAACTAATGGGAAACTTTCCCGTAGTATCGGTAATGATTCTGTCTTACATTAAAGGTACAATAGCATCTCTGGCTCTATGCCAAAGGCTGTAAGTAGTTTCACAAGCCGATGTGAACGCGAGTTGCCAATAATTATTGCTGTTGTATTCACGTCCTTAGGAGACAAAAATTTGGGAACCAGACCCACAAAACCCCTTCTTGGCAAACTTAGTCCTTACAAGGAAACCAAGCAGAACAGTGAGTTTGGTAAAAAAAAAACATGGGATAAAGCTAAACAACCTCAGAAAGGTAAACCTTGTAGAGGTTCTCCACCCCCGGAGTCCTCTGAGACGTGGTACGAATGTTGTTTTCGCACTAAAATCAAGACTGCAGACAGGTATCAGGTTCATGATACACGTTCTCCTTGTTCATTTCAGGAATCGTGTGATCAGCAGTACGACAGAAGAGGGTGATCTGAATGTACGTGAAACCGAAAAGGGAGACACTACGCTCATCTGACGTGAAGATACAGAAGGAGGACAGGCCTCCTCCATATAAATCCCCTTTTTAAAAAAAGGAAGTTGCGGCCATTACTGCTAAATATGCCACATACAATGAGAACCCTCCTCTTCAACAGGAGTCGGGCGGTGACTCTCCTCGAAAGCACAGCAGAAGTTACCATAGTGCGCCGGAATCTCCAGCAGTTTCTGTTAGCGAGAGCAACTGATACCTTTGTGCAGGAAGCTGGCTCTGTATATACTAATAGCAAAGCAAGGTATAGTGTGCACAGAGTCCAGTGGATCCCCAGAGATATCTCAGAGGCTAAATGAAATAATCACTAACAGCTCTATTTGTGGTAGTGTGGTGGAGCAGTTAGGCTTATCAGGAGGGTGTGTTAAGCATTTATTGTATTCACTCAGACAAGAACTGATGGTACACACTCAGAGACTGAATCAAGACCAATTAACTCAGTATAAAAAAGGTATAACTATGTTGTATTTCTAGAATCAAGCAGAAATTGGCACAGGTAAATAGAATATGCTTTCATGTGCAAAAATGCACAAGAAAATGCAATTGTAGTTGAAATTAGAATTGTTATTGTATTTGCTTTTACAAACAGTTCAGAATACATTGAGATTACTTTGGATTACTTTTCAGTTACTTCAACTACTCGAGGTGATAAGCCTAGATATCACACCTAGGACCTTACAAAACACAGTCAAGTATGACAGTTTTTGGTTCAAGAGAAAGTTGGTTTGGTTTCTATACAAAAGTGAGTTAAATACAGAGATTTTTAGGAGACAAATCTTCACACAGGTTCCTATGGAAGGAAAGAATGTTATCAGTTTGCAGGTGTGTAAATGACCTGCAACAATAGCTTTTTGGGGTAGAACCAAGGTTCTCCAAGGTCAGCACTGCAGGGGCCAACAATCAGCACAGGAGCTGCATCACCAGTGGCATGGAGGCAGCCGGATGCAGAGTGCCAAGGAGATTACAGGAGCCCTGTGAATTTCAATGGAGATCTCCAGTTTGGAAGAAAAGCTGCAGGCTGTGAGGTTTCCTGAGGGAGGCCACCAGCAGGAGAGATAAGTTGGGTTCTTGGGGGATGCCTGGACACTGTCAGTTGGGCGACCCAAGGCTGTGGGGCGTCGGGTGCAGGGGTGTCTTAATGCGCCAGATCTTCTTACCAGCTCCGAGTCGAGGGGAGCCCTCAAGTTGAGGCTGTAGGCGTCGGTCTGAAGCTTGAGGTAGGTCAGGGATCACCAGATCACAGGTCAGGATCGCTGGGGAGACCTCCTCGTGGTGTTTGGCCACTCTAACTCGGCCCAATGTTAGCCAAAGGGGCTAGGGGGAACGTGGGTCAGGGGCTGCTTACGAGCAGGCCACTCGGTTGTAGGAACAAAGCTCCTGGGGTTAAGATCAGCACTGCAGGGGCCAACAATCAGCACAGGAGCTGCATCACCAGTGGCATGGAGGCAGCCGGATGCAGAGTGCCAAGGAGATGACAGGAGCCCTGTGATTTTCAATGGAGATCTCCAGTTTGGAGGAAAAGATGCAGGCTGTGAGGTTTCCTGAGGGAGACCACAAGCAGGAGAGATAAGTTGGGTTCTTGGGGGATGCATGGACACTGTCGGTTGGGTGACCCATGGCTGTGGGGCATCGGGTGCAGGGGTGTCTTTATGCGCCAGATCTTCTTACCAGCTCCAAGTCGCGGGGACCCCTCAGGTTGAGGCTGTAGGCATCGGTCTGAAGCTTGAGAGAGGTCAGGGATCACCAGATCACAGGTCAGGATCGCTGGGGAGACCTCCTCGTGGTGTTGGGCCACTCTAACTCAGCCCGTGGGCATTGGGTGAAGAGTGGTGCAGAACCTCGGAGCCGTTTTAGTGAAGGCAGGGCAGGTCCTCCGGGCTCTGGATGGCTACTGGCTACTGGACATGCCCGGGTTTCAGTGGCTGCAGGACGATGTCAGGACAGGCCGGGGGCCAAGGCAGTTGGTGTCCTCTTCTTCAGCATGGTTCTTCGGTCCTTCTTCTTTCTTCCTCTCATATCTGAGGAGGTAAGTCTCAGGATTGTCCCTAAATACAACAGTTAGGGGCATTACAGGGGTCTGCAGGTTGGGACCAATAGGTCCCTTCTTTGGGGTGATTACACCCCCTATTATGCCACCCTCCAGTGGGAGGGGGGCATGAGACTATCTCTAATTGGCTGGGTCCCCTCATCTTCAAGATGGAGGGGACTGAGATGTGTGCTTCACCTCGCCTCCCCCACATGAGGGGTGGGGTTGGCAAAGGTGGGCACACCTCTCTCCCTAACTTGGTTTTCCTGCCAATTCTCCCACCCAAAGTGAGGGTCAGACCAGGTGGGAGCCAGTTGCTGGGGGCAACACAAGGCAGGGTCAGCTAACGAAGGTGGCAGGCCTTTGAAACTTACCCTTATTGGACCCAACCCAACCCGGGCAGAGGAGGCATGAAACCTCTGCCAGAGGCCCTCTACCCATGGGTCCAGAAACTTCTCTGGTTGTGGCAAATTGAAGGTAGCCATTTTGGAACCATACCAGGGCTGGACGTTTTTCAGGGCGCATCTCTAAGATGCCATCTGAGTGCATTTTGTGTTAACTTCGACAGTGGGATCAGTGTGGGTTTAATGTGCTGAGAAGTTTGCTACCAAACTTCCCAGTTTTCAGTAAAACCATTATGGAGCTGTAGAGCTCTTAATGACCAACTCCCACACCATATACTCTTTATGGCCTTACTGCACTTACAATGTCTAAGAATTGACTTAGACGCTGTAGGGGTACAATGCTCACACATCTGTACCCTCACCTGTGGTCTAGTGCACCCTGCTAGAGGGTTGACTCACCAAGGCCATAGGCAGTGGGTTGCAGGCATGGTACACAAGGATGTGTGCCATGTCGACTCTTCAATTTTCTCTGCACCAAAACACGCAGCCTGCAATGGCAGTGTGTGGGTGTTCAGGTGCAGGGCCACTAAGGGTGGCACAATAGGTGCTGCAGCCCTTAGGGGGCTTCCCTGGTCACAGTGCCCTTGACACCCAGGATACATTTTACAAGGGGCTTACCTTTGGCCAGAGATGTGCCAATTGTGGATACAGAGGTACAGTTCTGGGAAAGAACACAGGCCCTGAGAACCTGATTGACAGGGACACAGGGCACATCAAGTCAACATGCATCAAATGTCAGGCCAAAGGTGTGGGGGGGTGGTAACCATGCAAAAAGGGGCACTTTCCTACAACCGCGATGTCACATCTGGCGCCAATGATGCCACGTGGAGCTGAACTGAGCCACATGACGGTGCGCAGAGGTACTTATCACTCAAAACATTCCGCATCCAGTATGACGCCTGGGTAATTGAAAGGTAAATAATCTGCAGCTAGACGTCGCTATCAGATTTATTTTCCATAGAAAAAAATGCATATTTTATGGAAATATTATTCAAATGCATTTTGCTCCAATCAATTAAAATAAGAATAAGTACTTGCTGAAAACCTCATCATTAGCTGAATGTTCAAAGATTAAATAGCTGGCAAACAGAGTTTAGAAGATTCATCATTGATGAGCATGAATTTTTATTTATTTATGATAATAAAAGTATAAATACTTTGCACATTCTAAAAAGTTGATGTCAAGTGTTGAGAGTTAATGTTAAGTGTCTAATGAATGTTCTCTCAGCGACAACAGGTTAGTTGATACTTTTAATTATACTTACTTGTTTGTAGGATTAGCTAAAGCTTCCGTTTGATCCTGAGTTTCAATGTCATCTGGAGGCACAGATAATTTCTTTCTAAAGTAATTTTCCAAATCTGAGCAGTCCACGTCAGTAAATGTATTGAATGTTTGTTCCTTGTTGTCCTCCACTTCCTGAAAACATAGTTGCATTTTAAAATAGTGTCTGAAATATACATTGAATTAATGTCATAAAAATGGGTACCACTTACTTGAAATTGTATAAACAAGGGTACCTGAGGAGGCCTAGGTGTACAATTAACAGTAGAAGCTTTCAAACCGTTTTTTTCATCAACAAGGAACCTGAGCAGCATGATGATTCATCTGGAAGTGTGGGGGGGGGAGGTGTCATTGTTGGCTAGATGGAATGTCGTATGTGAGTTTGTAGAGTAACGTGGTTTTAGGAGTTAGTCATACCCATTGAATTTAAATCATTACACGCTAATTGAAGTGGAAATTTGTTGTTTTTATGAAGGAACTCAGATTTAGAGAGTTTCAAAGTGTGGGGGCACACTGGAAAATGATCTGATGAAGCTTAATGTAAAGGTTACTTACCTTTGGTAATGCTGTATCTGCTAGAGACTGATCTAGCCACATATTTCTAACTTAGAATTCTCCCCCAGGTGCCATACTGGATCCAGAAACCTTTTTCCCACAATACGCCTGCATGCCAGCAGAGGGCACTGAGCGACTCCGCTGTGACGTTGTGCCCCCCGGATGTGATATCAGCGGAGTCCATATAACTTCCTTGCCGGCTCACTGACGTCAGTTTCTTCAGTGACTAATGTCCGCACTTCAAACGTGGAGCCACAAATAGATACTGCCTAATGGAACAGTGTGCCAAAATCACAGACACTATGTGTCATATCTTTAATGAATCAATTTTTTTTAAATGTAGAACAATAATAAATGGCCACAATTGAAGAGGCTGAGAAGAAAACTCAGGACAGAGACAGCAATGTCCTAGTGTCCTCCAACAAGATCGGCATAGTCTTCAAAAATACCACTGTACAGGACGGAGTAGTATCTGGATATGAAGCACGGAGACCTGCCACATAACAAGGATATCTGCAGGGAGGAATATCCCATATCGGATTCATTATGAATGGAAGAAAGAAAATAGTTTGTAGTGTGAGGAGGATGGGGGCGTAAGGAATCTGCGCCTAGATCCTTTGTCTACCAAATAGAGTGTTACTGAAGGTAAGTAACTTGTTCATATGATGGAGACATCTAGCCACAGATTCCTTATACAGAATCAGATACCCAAGCCAATCCATCACAGGAAGAGGGCCTGAGAACTGGGACTACAAAAGACTACAGAAGTAGAATAAACCCTGTCCAGAAGACAAGGAGGCCGAGATTAAGAGCGGCTGAGGAAAATGTCAAACTCAGCCTTATAAATCTGGCAGAAGGGACCAGGCTCAGAAGAATCGAATGCCGACAACCATTGGAGCAGAATACCGGTTAACCAGACATATCACTGCCCATGGAATGCCACAGGAGAAACAAGAAAGTTTTGACCGCAATGGCATCTATGTCATGCACACAACGTGACAACAACTGTGCACCGAACCACAGGATAGACAAAATAACTCCAACAATGTTAAGAAAATGTAGAAAAGTGCCCCTTTTTGCATGGTTATACCCCACTTTTTGCCTGACACTTGATGCACTTTTGACTTGGAGTGCCCTGGGTTCCTGCCAATCAAGTTCTCAGGGCCTGTATTATTTCCCAAAGCTGTACCTTTTTACCCACAATTGGCACATCTCTGGCCAGATAAGCACCTTGTAAAAGGTACCATGGGTACCAAGGGCCGTTTCCAGGGAAGGTCTCTAAGGGATGTAGCACCTATTGTGCCTCCCTTAGAGGCCCTGTACCTAAACAACCACACACTGCCATTGCAGGCTGCATGGTTTGGTGCAGAGAAAAGGGAAGAGTTGACATGGCACACATCCCTGTGTGCCGTGCCTGCAACCCACTGTCTGGGTCCTAAGTAAGTCACCCCTTTAGCAGGGTGCACTAGCCCTCAGGTCAGGGCACAGATGCATCAGCCTTGCACCCCTACAGTATCTAAGTCCATTCTTAGACATTGTAAGTGCAGTAAAGCCATAAAGAGTATATGGTCTGGGAGTTGGTCATTACGAACTCCACAGCTCCACAACGGCTTTACTAAAACCTGGGAAGTTTGGTAGCAGACTCTTCAGCACATTAAACCCACACTGATGCCAGTGTGGGAGTTTATGTACAATGCACACAGAGGCCATCTTAGAGATGCCCCCTGAAAAACGATCAACCCTGGTGTGGTTTCTGAATGGCTGCCTGCCATTTACCACCACCAGACGAGTCTCTGGGCCCCTGGGTAGAGAGTCTCTGCTCTCTGGGTCCAGAGATAAATCTCATCCTGGGCAGAGGGGTCTTGCTTCCTCCACCAGGAAAGGTTGGGTCCACGAGAGGGGAAGCTTTAAAGGCCTGCTGACTTTGGAAGCTGCACCTGCCTTTTGTTGCCACTAGCAACTGGCTCTCAGCGGTTCAGAGCAACACTTTGGGTGGGAGAATCTGACTGAGCTAAGAGGAGAGGTGTGTCCACCTTTGCCAACCCCACCCGCTTGTGGCGGCGGTGAGGTGAAGCACACATCTCAGTCCCCTACATCTTGGAGATGAGGGTACCCAACCAATTAGGAAGAGGCTCATGCCCCCTCCCACTGGACGGTGGCATAATAGGGGGTAATGTTTTTTCTGGTGGATACAGTATCTGCCTGTGGATTTCTCACCTTTTGAATTACCCCCTGCACAGTATTCCACAGAAACTTTTATCCATAGCTCTCCCACGTCGACGAGGATGTCATAATGGAATGGTTCCGCACGCGCCCGTGTTACGTCATCAGAGCCATAAGAAGACCTTGTCAGTGTGCTGACGCCAGTTCCACCCATTTTTCGTGCCTTTGAGGCGAACGGGTGAACTGACAACATTTTCACAAGTATGCATGGTATACAAAACCAAGTAAAGGTAGAAATTCTAAAATATAGACATTTCTTAGTGACAAGTATCACATTATTCCAATCATTCCAACAATAAAATACATAAATTGCCTGTCAATCATTTTTCGATATAAACAGGCAGGCAACAGAGAGGCAGATGGATCAGTGAGGAATCTACAGGCAATTACTGTATCCACCGGAAAAAACGTTACCAAAGGTAAGTAACTTGTTCTTCTGATGGATACATCTGCCTGTTGATTCCTCACCTTTTGAATTGAATCGCCAAGCAGTCCCGCTCCTGGCAGAGGTTGGCTGCCTACCTATACCGAAAAATCCTGCAGCACAC
Organism: Triturus cristatus; assembly: GCF_964204655.1. Taxonomy (NCBI): domain Eukaryota; kingdom Metazoa; phylum Chordata; class Amphibia; order Caudata; family Salamandridae; genus Triturus; species Triturus cristatus. The sequence continues at coordinate 1,166,487,598 of NC_140591.1, read as the reverse complement.
ACCATGCAAAATGTCCATCCCTCCTCACCTCTGAGCCTAAGCAATAGTGCTAGGAAAAAGAGTGGAGGGAGGCCCAAGTCGCCACCTTGCAGATGTCTACAACAGGGAGATTAGGTAAATGGAAGCTTGGAGCTAAGAGCTTGCAGCTCACACCCTCCTGGCAGAAGTGGTTGCAATCAGAAATATTGTCTTAAACGCCAAGAACCTTAAGGAACAACTATGTAAGGGTTCAAAGGGAAAGCCCATCAAAAAAGTGAGAACCAAATTCAAATCCCACTGAGGCATGATAAAGGGAGTGGAAGATAACCTATTGGTGAGACCCTTGATGAATCTCATAACCATGGGAGATTTAAATAGAGAGGGTCGATCTGGTAAATAGAGAAAAGCCGACAAGACAGACAAGTAGCCTTTAACAGTAACTACTGCACAACCCTGTTGAACATGGGAAAAAGAGAAACTCAGAATATCAGACAAATGGCCTGATCTCTCTCCACACCACTTAACGAACGTGGCCTAGCTACCAGAATAGACAGATTTGGTTGAGTGTCTTCTGGCCGATAAAATAAAATCCCCCACATCCGGCGGGCGAGAGAAAGAGCTCAGGTTGCCCGTTCAATTTCCAGGCATGAAGGTGCAGACTCTAAAGGTGGGGGTGTATAACCAGGACCTGAATTGAATGACCGCAAAGGGAGGGAAGAAAGGCCTTGAGAGCCAAACGTATTGCCCGCAATTCCAGAAGATTGATGTGAAACAATCTTTCCTCTGGAGACCAAAGGTCTTTGACCTCCAGATCCTCCCAGAAGCTCCCCACCCAAGAGTGGAGGCATCCGTTGTCACTGTGGCCACCGGAGAAGGAGGTTGAAATTGCTTTCCCTAAGTCAGGTTGTCCGAAACCCTCCACCATAACAGCTCCTCTGCAGTGTCTGTGGAGATCCTGACCACCTCCTTGAGTTCTCTGATGTGTTCAAACCAGTGCCTGCAGAGGCACCACTGGAGGACCCTCATGTGCCAGATCGAGCAGGCGCAACACCTTCAGGACTAGAACAACTGCTTAGTTCTGAAAAAGTGGATGTCTTGAATCCTCTGCAGAGGCAGGAAGGCACGACTCACAGAAGTGTTCAGTACTGCCCTTATGAACAGGTTGCGCTGAGAGGGCACCAGGTGAGATTTTTATCGAAAAACCAAAGTCGAACAAAAGACACGTTGAACAAGTTAACAATATATCTGTAAAAAATATGGGTTAGTTATAGATTCCTTACCCCGAGGCATCAGACTGGATCCAGAATTTTTTTTCGTCAGCAGTACTTCTGAGCATCGAAAGGTGGCGTCGGTTGTTTCCGCGTCAGTCGTTGGCGTTGTGGTCGACGGGATGACGTCGCAGCAGCTACTTAGACGCCACCCTCGCATTCTGATGTCAGTTCTGTACACGACTTTCCGTGCCAGAAATGCAGAGCCATGTAAGACACTGACCACTGGTGCACAAAACTAGGGCCTTGAAAAGATGTCCTTAACCCTAGAAATCAGTTCGCAGAATGGGGAGGATGGGTGGGGCGGTAAGGAATCTATAACTAACCTATGTTTCTTACAGATATATCGTTACCGAAGGTAAGTAATTTGTTCATCTGAAAGAAACGTTAGTTATAGGTTCCTTACCTTAGAATAGATGCCCCAGCAATACCAACCCCAGAGGTGGGTCTGTGAACCAAGATCATACCAGAAAGTCCTGGAGAACAGAACGGCCAAAGAAGCCATCTCTCCGGACTTGGCTGTCGAGGCAGTAGTGTTTCGTAAATGTGCGCAACGAAGTCCATGTAGCTGCCTGACAGATGTCATTTAGAGGAACTTCTTGTCCCAAAGCAGTAATTGCTGCCGTCACCCTGGTGGAATGGGTGCGCAGCCTCACTGGAGGCTCCTTCTTGTAAGGTTTGAAAACCCCATTCCTGCTATGCACTCATTTCATGTTATATTAGGTTAGAAGTGTGTGGCTAAATAGACTCCATTTGTATTCATGTCATACAACCCACTGAGTTGTCCCTGTAACGTGCAAGCTTTAGTTAGCGACTGTGACTCCATTTTGTATTTCTTAATCCCAATTAGGCTGCCCAGGCTGTGCCTGAACTAGGCCTCATGATTCGTAATGCTTGTCTCAGCAGAACACTGTATTTCGTTATTATTTTCTCTTCTGTTCAAGGCTGCTTCCCGACTTACTAATGAATAGGCCATTCTGCCCTCGCATACCTACCTGAGTGTGTAGTTCTCCTTCCACGTTAGGAGTTGCTGAGACTCAGCGCGGTAACCTTGAGGTACAGATAGCATGTACCCATCTGGCAGGTGGTAGACCATCCTTCTGTGCCTCCTTTGTTCATGTTCGGCCCAGGCCGGTAACTTTCCACCGTGGGCGTGGTTGGAGGCTCTTGGGAAGAATGATTGTGTGTTGCAGAATATTGGGGGGTCAGTCCCTCGGTAGACATCTTAGGGTGCAGTTCAGATTGGACTCCTCTGCAGAATATTGCTAATAAAAGCCTGCTTCTATTCTCTACAGTCTGACCGACTCTTCATTACTTGGGAAGGCATAACAGGTGGTTGTAAATAACCCGGGTGGCCCCTAAGGGCCACTTCCTTCATTCTTTGCCAGAGAATAGCAGGCTTTGATACACAAAACGACCCACCTGTAGATAGTCCTCTTGTGTACGGCTCGACCTTTCTTGGCGCCCACGTAGCCAACAAAGAACTGGTCATCCACCCGAAACTGTTTGGTGCAATCCAGATAAAAGAAAAGCGCACGTTTTGGGTCCAGACGGTGGAGCCCCTCTTCCTCTTTCGAAGGATGCGGAGGCGGAAATAAGGTGGGCAAAGTGATGCTCTGCCCAATGTGAAAGGCAGTGACAATCTTGGGAAGGAAGGATGGACGGGGCCTGAGAACCACCTTGTCCGGATGTACAGACAGGAAGGCTTGAACTAAAGAGCCTGAAGTTCACTCACTCTTCTGGCAGATGTGATGGCTGCCAAGAATGCAGTCTTAAGAGTCAAAAGCCTCAAAGGACAGTTGTGAAGCGGCTCAAAGGGAGCACACATTAAATAGGTTAAGACTAGATTCAAGTCCCACTGAAGCATAACGAAGAGAATAGGAGGAAAGAGATGAGTTATGCCTTTAAAGAAACGATTTACAATCGGGGATGTGAAAAGAGAAGGCTGATCTGGAAGGCGAAGGAAGGCCGAGATGGCCGAGAGATAGCCCTTGAAAGTGCCCAGAACAGAGCCCTCCTTGGCCAAAGAAAGGAGAAACAAGAGAACCTCAGAAAGAGGGGCAGAAAGGGGATCCACAGCCTTTGCTGTGCACCATGCCAAAAATGTGTTCCACTGGCAGGCATTAGTGGAGGGATGACTGGCTGCCAAGATTACATCACAAACTTCGGGTGGCAAGTCAAAAGACGTCAACTGCCGCCGCTCAATCTCCACGCAGGGAGGTGAGCCTGGACAGGTTCAGGTGGAGGAACGTCCCCTGCTGCTGCAACAGAAGATCCTCCAGAAGAGGCAGTCGAATCGGAGGATAGATGGCCAAGTTGAGTAGCTCGGGATACCAGACCTTTTATGCCCAGTCCGGAGCCACCAGAGTGACTTGGGCCTAGTCGTATCTGATCTTCTTCAGCACTCTGGGCAGAAGTGGTATAGGTGGAAATGTGTATAACAGACCGCAAATCCATTTGCGACGAAAAGCATTGCCTAGCAAGTGCCACCTTGAAAATTCCAACGCGCGGAATTGCTGATATTGCGCGTTCTCTTCGGTGGCAAATAGATCTGTTGAACCACCAGAAATAAGCCCTGATGTTCCTGGCATGTCCAGAGGCGGAGGGCCTCCTGACATAGGGTCCAGAACCCCACCCTGCCCTGTTTGTTGCAGTACCACATGGTGGTGGTGTTGTCCGTGAACACCAGCACTACACTTCCCCGGACAGAGGGGAGGAATGCCTTGAGTGCAAGAGGGATCGCCCGGGGCTCCAGAAGGTTGATATGGAGCCCGGACTCCGCCGGAGAGGGATCGGCCGTTGACCCAATCCTGGTTCGTGAGGCACCACTGCAGTTGAGGGTGCAGAGCCCTCCGAGATCTGGACGCAATCGGACTGATTCCCTTGATGCTGCGTGTGAGAAGTTGGCCTGATATATGATGTCACTAGTTCTAGTGTACACCCTGTATCAGTCCAAACAACCCTTATGGTGCTTGGTTGTAAAGTCTACCTTATAGACTAGCTATCCTGGTGGTAGCATGGACAAGAGCAGTCTTAGGCTAAACTATGTATGGCATGTGAAGCCAGCTGTTATACCATTTGCAACCCCTTGAATACCAAATGAAAGGACACCACAACAGATATATTATAAAAATAGAATGTATTTATTCTAGTCAAAATACCCTCAGCACTCTTTATGAGATTCAAGGTAAGTACAACACAATCTTATTTAAGCATACATAAGTCACACAGGTAAGTAATACAGTTAGGCCCTAGGGGCCACGCAAACCATATACTAAGTACGTGGTATAAGAACCACTGTCACGAATACAGGTTAGGCCTAGGCCTAGGGAATCGCTGGGGCTACACTATCCTATCAGTTGCTAGGCAGTGGGAGGCCCACGGGATTCAGGTGCAGAGTGGAAACACTCACGCGTAATGCGTTAAAGTCGATAGAAATAGTAATATTTAGAATTAAAGAGTTTTAGGACACTTCGGAAGGAACTAGGAGTTGGAGACTTGGAAACTAGACACTAGGATAGTCAATACCCTTGTGAGCACTGGAGTACTCAAGTCACCTAGCCCACGGGCTGCGGGTGCATAGGTGTGAACTTGCGTCGGGTTTCGTCGTCGACTCCTATAGATGCCTGAAGAAAAGATGCTGACAGGCAGTCAGTGAAGAGTGTCCGGTGGATTCCAAGGATGGAATCAAGAAGGAGGATACCTGCAAGCAGAGGGGACAGAGTCTAGGTCACCAGCCAGGAGCCGGGAAGGAACCAGGAAGGAACCAGGCGATGTTGTGAAGATGCAGGTGAAGATGTGAAGCTTGTCGCAGCAGCCACGGGTACCAGGAGATGTCGAGGATGACCAGAACCAGGAGGCGAGCTGTCCCACGAGGGTTCTTGCTGTTGGCGGCGTCGATGTCGAGTTGGGACACAACAAGCCTTGGCAAGCGCAACCCACGCAGAATGAAGGATTCGCTTCTGTTGCAGACCAGGAAGGCCTGAGGTGCTTCTCTTTCACAGGGAAGCAAGGGTCAGTCTGTAGGAGCCAAACCAGTGGTGGAAAGTCAAGAGTTCATCGTCGCAGAGGTTACTAGCCAACGGGCAAGCAACCGGACAGACGCGTCGAGCAAGAAAATGCAGAAGGGCCCCACGCAGAACTCGTGGAGTGTGGAGGGCTGATCTTCGGTGCAGATGGTGCTCGGGGTTGGGGCTTTTCAATCTCAGAGCACAACTTCGAGGATGCCCCAGAAGCTGCGCTGGAAGCAAGTAGCCAATTTTCCCAGGTAGCCGGTCCCACGTTTCTCGTCACCTCCACGGATCTCAGCTTTGCTGTGGATGTGGATCAGGGTCGGAGAAGTCTGGAAGTCAAGGCGCTGGTCGGGCTCTGCAGTCGGTTCCTCGTAGAACGTTGAGCAAAGCAAACGGCAGGTCGCTTGATGGTGCCTGTTTGCACAGGGTCGCCACTCCTTGGCCACAAGGGAGATTTTTCAGTCTTCTTCCGTAGTCGAGTATCGAAGGTCCAGAGTTTCTGTTCAAGTTTCAGTTATCAGGATAATCCAAAGTCCTAGGGACTCAGCTCCCACTCTTATACTAATCTGGGGGGCTGGGTTACCTGCTAGGTCCCTCCTATGGGTGGGACCAGGGAGGGGGGTGGTTGCACCCCCTTCCCTTTGTCCAGTTTTGCGCCAGGACTGGGGCTGGAGTGCCCGAGCACCGGTTTGAACCGGACTATGCATGGGACACCTTGTGTGCCCCAGGCAGTGTCTCGTTTCATTCATCCCTCCCTGTCCCAATACACTAAGGCCTGTCTAGGGTGGTGCTAGCACCTCCCAAGGCAGGAAACCAATTGTCCAAGCCTCCCTCGCTGGAAGGACTACCAGCAGCAGGAGGTCAGACTTGTGTCTGTGGCAGCAGCATCCATTTTGTGATGCTGGGGCTCGGGTTAACTTTAACCGGGTAGTAGGTCTTCAACATGTCTTCTCCCTCTAGAAGGGAGGAACACTATCCTCATCGCCAGAAATGGTGTGGGGGTAGTATTCCAAAGTGTTAGACACCTTACACAACATGTTTTGATAAAGCCAAACCATAGTTACCATAACCGCGAGGATTATAAGGCACTTTAAGAGTATATGGTAGGCGATATCATAGAACAGCTATAAGGACATGGTTCCGAAAGCTGCAGACAGGCTCAGCTCATGCTAGAGCACCATCTCACATGTTACCAAGCACTCTGCCTTCAGGATTGTTAAGGCCTGCCATAGGAGTGACTGATAGGTTACCCATGTGTCTATATATAAGGTAGGTATAGGAATACTACACCTAAGCAAGGGGTGATTACATGACCTTGCCCCAGCTGAGTGATCAGCCAGTTGTGTCATAATGGAAGGCCAGCCAGGGGTGGCATAATACATGCTGCAGCCCCTGGTAGGCCTAGGGTACACCTATGCTCTGGGTACCTAAGGTACACTGTACAGGGCCCTAGAAGGTGATCCTTACCAATTGGGTTATGTACCTAAAGTACATAGTATGAATTTAGAGAGAGAACAGCTGGGCTGTGGGTCTGATTAGCAGGCCCACAGCCACATCTAAGGCGAAATCCAGTTAAGACAAAGCAAAAAGTGGGGGTGAACATAGAAAGCAGACCCTACTCTCCTACACTGCACCCACTGGAACTTCAGGTCCCACTGCAGAGACAGCATATGCCACCTGGCATGATCGATCAGCAGGATGCAGGAGGCCATGAGGCCTAGCAGCCTCAGGGTCATCCTGACCGAAACCCGGGATAAGGGCCAAAAGATCAGAATCATAGCTTGAATATCCCGGACTCGCTGCTCGGGAGGATAGACCCAAAACTGTGTCATGTCAAGATCCGCTCCGATGAAGAGGACCTTCTGAGAGGGAATCAGGTGTGACTTCAGCGCATTGATGGTGAACCCCAGCGAATGCAGGAGGACGGCCATAGTCTGGAGGTGGGAGACGAAAGTCTGGGGCAAGCCTGCCTTCAACAGCCAGTCGTCGAGATAGGGGAAGACTGGAACCCCTGATCTGCGCAGATGAGCTGCAACCACCGCCATCACTTTCGTGAACACCTGACGGGCACTGGTAAGGCCAAATGGGAGCACAGTAAACTGAAAAGGCTTGTGGCCTACCGTGAGCCGCAGGTAACGCCGGAGAGCCTGCAGGAAGGAGATGTGGAAATAAGCATCCTGCAAGTCCAACACTTCCATCCAGTCTCCAGGGTCGAGGGCAGACAAGACCTGAGCGAGCATCAACATCTTGAACTTCTTCCGGAAGAATCGCTTGACATTCCGGAGATCCAAGATAGGACGCAGGCCCTTGTCCTTCTTGGGCACCAGAAAGTAGTAGGAGTAACAATCACGACCTACTTCTGGGACAGGAACGCGCTTGATGGCTCCCTTGGCCAAGAGAGCCATAACTTCCTGTTGGAGAAGGCCCAGGTGATCCTCCGAAGCACTGTGGTATTGGGGTGGCATGGCTGGAGGGGTAGCCCCGAAGGGGACGGAGTAGCCCCTTCGGACTATCTGCAAAACCCACCTGTCCGACGTGATAGTGTGCCAGTGGGGGAGGTGATGGCGGATCTTTCTACCCACTGGCATTTGATGGGCCTGAAAAGTCAGACTAGGAAGGCTTGGAGGCTGCTGCCGAGGGAACGGGGGGGGGGAGGGTTGGTGGACTGGCCCACCCGCTGGCCCCCTGTGTGAGAAGTTGGCCTGATATATGATGTCACTAATTCTAGTGTACACCTTGTATCAGTCCAAACAACCCTTATGGTGATTGGTTGTAAAGTCAACCTTATAGACCAGCTATCCTAGTGGTAGCATGGACAAGAGCAGTCTTAGGCTAAACTCTGAATGGCATGTGAAGCCAGCTGTTATACCATATGTAATCCCTTGAATACCAGATGAAAGGACACCACAACAGATATATATAAAAATAGAATGTATTTATTCTAGGCAAACCCTCAGCACTCTTTATGAGATTCGAGGTAAGTACAACACAGTCTTATTTAAGCATACATTAAGTCACACAGGTAAGTAATACAGTTAGGCCCTAGGGGCCACGCAAACAATATACTAAGTAAGTGGTATAAGGACCACTGTCACGAACACAGGATAGGCCTAGGGAATCGCTGGGGCTACACTATACTACCAACAGTTAGGAAGTGGGAGGCCCACGGGATTCAGGTGCAGAGTGGAAACACTCACGCGTAATGCGTAAAAGTCGATAGAATCACTAGCAGTTAGAAATAGGCAGTTTTAGGACACTTCTGGTATAGCTAGAAAGTCGAGACTCGGAAACTAGACCCTAGGATAGTCAATACCCTTGTGAGCACCGAAGTACCCAAGTTACCTAGCCCACGGGCTGCGGGTGCATAGGTGTGAACTTGCGTCGGATTTCGTCGTGGACTTCTATGGATGCCTGAAGGAAAGTTGCTGACAAGCAGTCAGTGAAGAGTGTCCGGTGGATCCCAAGGTGGGGATCAAGAAGGAAGGAACCTGCAAGCAGAAGGGACAGAGTCTAGGTCACCAGCCAGGAGCCGGGAAGGAACCAGGAAGGAACCAGGCGATGTCGTGAAGATGCAGGTGAAGAGGTGAAGCTTGTCGTAGCAGCCACGGGTACCAGGAGACGTCGAGGACAACCAGGACCAGGAGGTGAGCTGTCCCACGAAGGCTCTTGCTGTCGGCGGCGTCGAAGTCGAGTCAGGACCCAACAAGCCTTGGCAAGCGGAACCCACGCAGGATGGAGGACTTGCTTCTGGTGCAGACCAGGAAGGTCTGGGGTGCTTCTCTTTCACAGAGGAGCGGGTGCGAGTCTGGAGGAGCCGGACCAGCAAGATGAAAACAAAGGTTCGTCGTCGCAGAGGCTACTAGCCAGTGGGCCAGCAACCGGACAACACGTCGAGCAACACAGGTGCAGAAGGGCCCCACGCAGAACACGTGAAGTGTGGGGAGCTGATCTTCTTTGCAGATGGTGCTCGGGAATGGGGCTTCTCAATTCCCCAAGCACAGCCTCGAGGAAGCCTCAGAAGTCGAGCTAGTCAATTACTAGCCACTTTTCCCAAGTCGCCGGTCCCACGTCCCTCGTCGCCTCCACGGGTCTCAGCTTCACTGGAGATGTGGATCTGGTTCAGAGGTGTCTGGAAGTCTTGGCGCTGGTCAGTCTCTGCAGTCGTCCCTCGTAGGATTCAGTCGCAAAGCAAGCAGCGGTCGCTGGATGGTGCCTGGTTGCCCATGGTGGTCACTCCTTGGCCACAAGGGAGATTTCTTCAGTCTTCTTCCTGAGGTCGAATGTCGAAGGTCCAGAGTTTCTGTTCAAGTTGCAGATTCAGGTTAATCTAATTTAGCAGGGCCACACTAGCTACTAATATACTGGGCTAGTGGGCTGGGCTACCTGCAAGGTCCCTCCTATGGGTGGGACCAGGAAGGGGAGTGGCTACACCCCCTTTCCTTTGTCCAGTTTCGCGCCAGAGCTGGGGCTGGAGTGCCGCAGCACCGGTTTGAACTGGACTATGCATGGGACACCTTGTGTGCCCCAGGCAGTGTCTCGTTTCATTCAACCCTCCCTGCCCCAATACACTAAATCCTGTCTAGGGTGGTGCTCGCACCTCCTGAGGCAGGAAACCTATTGTCCAAGCCTCCCTTGCTGGAAGGACTCCCAGCAGCAGGAGGTCAGACTTGTGTCTGTGGCAGCAGCATCCATTTTGTGATGCTGGGGCTCTGGTTAACTTTAACCGGGTAACACCTGTCGGTCCTCTGGATAACATTGCGGGGGAGGGGAGCTGTCTCGTCTATATTATATCCTATGCAACCTGCAGTAAATTGTATTGGTTTTGTTGTTGAAAATGCAAATAAAAAGAAATTTAAAAAAAAAAGACTTTAACCGGGTAAGTAGGTTTCAACATGTCTTCTCCCTCTAGAAGGGAGGAATAATATCCTCATTGCCAGAAATGGTATGGGGGTATTATTCCAAAGTGTTAGACACCTTACACAACATGTTTCGATACAGCCAAACCATAGTTACCATAATCGTTTAAGATTATAAGGCACTTTAAGAGTATATGGTAGGCTATATCATAGAACAGCTATAAGGACATGGTTCCGAAAGCTGCAGACAATCTCAGCTCATGCTAGAGCACCATCTCACATGTTACCAAGCACTCTGCCACCAGGATTGTTAAGGCCTGCCATAGGAGTGGCTGATAGGTACACATGTGTCTATATAAGGTAGGTATAGGAATACTACACCTAAGCAAGGGGTGATTACACAACCTTGCCCCAGCTGAGTGATCAGCCAGTTGTGTCATAATGGAAGGCCAGGCCAGGGGTGGCATAATACATGCTGCAGCCCCTGGTAGGCCTAGGGTACACCTATGCCCTGGGTACCTAAGGTACACTGTACAGGGGCCAATAGGGTGATCCTATCCAATTGGGTTATGCACCTAAAGTACATTGTATTAGATTAGAGAGAGAACAGCTGGGCTGTGGGTCTGATTAGCAGGCCCACAGCCACATCTAAGTCGAAAATCAGTGGAGCAAAAGCAAAAAGTGGGGGTGAACATAGAAAGCAGACCCTACTCTCCTACACCCTGAACCACGGCTGTGGTTCCCACATCCCAGGCGGCGCGAAGATTGGGAAACTTGCTGGGTCCTGCGGCTCTGGGCGGGACGTAGTGTGACACACCTTCCGTTGCCACGAAAGGGGCAAAAAGCAGACTGCGCAGGGCAGCTGGAGAATCCCAAGGACTTTCCCATAGGCCGTGAGTCCTTGAAACGCTCTAGAGCGCTGTCCGCTTTGTTACCAAAAAGGTGACGGCCATCAAAAGGCATGTCCATGAGGGTATTTATTTTATTTATTTATTTGACAAGTTTTATATAGCGCTAGCTAGACCTGGAGGTATCAGAGCACTTTACATGAGGATTAGCAGTTTTACAAACGTACAAGTTACTTACCTTCGGTAACGATGTATCTGGTAGAGACGATTCTAGCTGCAGATTCCTTAATGTAGAATTATCCCCAGACACGAGACTGGACCCGGAAAACTTTTCTTGTCCCAGCATCTCTGCGCGCCGGGAGGTGGCACCACGTGACTCCGCCCCTAGTCTTCCGCGGGAGTGACATCAGCGAGGTCACATAAGCCCCACCCCGACGCGCTGACATCAGTTTGCTTCGAAGAACTTTTCCGCGCCACAACGCGGAGCCATCACAACAAAACTGAGGAGATCATGGGAACAGTGTGAGAAAAAATCAGAGAAACAAAACAGAGAGAGACAAAGGGTGAGGAACAGCACCAGTTGGCACCAAGGTACCAGAAGGCTATAACACCAAAGCCATAGCAGGGAAAGAGCAGAGCACCACTTTGAGGAACAACTGTGCAAGCCAAGGTGATAGCACCAGTTGGCACTAAAGTACCAGAAGGCCACAGCAGTGAAGCCATAACAGGGAAAAAGCAGAGCACCACTCCGAGGAACAGCCAAGCAAGCCAAGGCGACAGCGAACCTGGAGGCACAAGTATGTGAGAACGCCAAAATAGAAGAGAGAGAGAAAGTCTGCAACCCCAAACCACACAGTGAAGGGCCACAAGCCCGGAACAGAGGAGCTACAGCAATCCACCCCCAAACTACACTGTCAAGGAGGGCCATATTCCCTGAAAGGAGCAGGAGGCCAAAGAACAGGCAAATAATCCCCAACGCAGAGGACCGCAAAGGGATCAGAAACTCCAAACAAACAGAGGAAAAAAGAGCAAAAGAAGGCCCCTCTACTGGAGAGAAACCAGCTGGAGGGAAGCAAAGACACGCAGAAACCATCCATCCCTGGAACAATCAAGCAGAACTGGACTGCCTGACCGGAAGAAAGCGAAGAGGACACCCACAGAAGACAAGCCACCCAGAGGGAGGCGAGGACAGAAAACCAAGCTGAGGGTCCTCGCAGAACGGGGAGGAAGGGCGGGTCTGAAGGAATCTGCGGCTAGAATCGTCTCTACCAGATGAACAAGTTACTTACCTTCGGTAACGATATATCTGTAAGAAACATTAGTTAGTTAGATTCCTCACCTTAGAATATCCCCAGGCGTCAGACTGGATCCGGAAAGATTTTTCGTCAGCAATACCCTTGCGCGTCGCTAGGCGTCATCTGCGGCTCCGCGTCCGTCGTTGGCGTCGTGCGTCGGGATGACGTCGTCGGAGTACTTAGACGCCGCCCTCGCGCGCTGACGTCAGTTCTTGTACATAGCTTTCCGCGCCAGGAACGCAGAGCCATGCAAGAGACCGACACTGGTGCCAAAAAATTCTAGGGCCCTGAAAGGGATAACCTCAACCCTAGATATCGGTTCGCAGAACGGGGAGGATGGGTGAGTCGGTGAGTAATCTAACTAACTAATGTTTCTTACAGATATATCGTTACCGAAGGTAAGTAACTTGTTCATCTGAAAGAAACACGTTAGTTAGATTCCTCCCTTAGAATAGATACCCCAGCAATACCAACCCCGGTGGTGGGTCTGTGAACCAAGATCACACCAGAAAGTCCTGGAGAACAGAACGGCCAAAGAAGCCGTCTCTCCAGACTTGGCTGTCTATTCAATAATGTTTAGCAAACGTGTGCAGCAAGGAACACGTTGCTGCCTGACAAATGTCCTGCAGAGGGACTCCCCGGCCCAGGGCAGTCGTCGCCGCTGTGGCCCGAGTGGAATGGGCCCTCAGCCCTACAGGAGGTTCCTTTTTAGCCAAGGAGTAACAAGCTTTGATGCACAAAACGACCCACCGAGAGATGGTTCACTTGTGCACTGCCCGCCCCTTCTTAGCGCCCACGTAGCCAACAAAGAGTTGGTCGTCCACCCGGAACTGCTTGGTGCGGTCCAAATAAAAGGACAGCGCCCGTTTTGGGTCCAAACGGTGGAGCCTCTCTTCCTCTTTCGAAGGATGCGGAGGCGGAAAGAAGGTGGGCAACGTAACAGACTGCCCGATGTGAAAGGCAGTTACCACCTTAGGGAGAAAGGAAAGACGAGTCCTAAGAACAACTTTGTCCGGATGGAAAGAAAGAAAAGGAGGCTTAGAAGAGAGAGCCTGGAGCTCACTCACCCTTCTAGCAGAGGTGATGGCTACCAGGAAAGCAGTCTTAAGCGTCAAGAGACGAAGGGGACAATTATGAAGTGGCTCAAAGGGAGCGCACATCAGAAACGTCAAGACCAGATTCAAATCCCACTGATGCATTACGAAAGGTACAGGAGGAAACATGTGAGTAATGCCCTTAAAGAAGCGAGAAACAACAAGGGATTGGAAAAGAGAAGGCTGATCAGGAAGCCGTAAGAAAGCAGAACAGAAAGATAACCTTTAAGGGTGCCCAGAGCAGAGCTCTGCTGGGCCGTGGAAAGAAGAGGAGAACATCAGAAAGAGGGGCGGAGAGGGGATCCACAGCCTTTGCTGTGCACCATGCCACAAATTTGTTCCACCTGCAGGTGTATACCAATTTTGTGGAGGGACGCCTGGCTGCCAGAATAACATTACAGACTTCAGGAGGCAAGTCAAATGGCATCAACTGCCGCCGCTCAATCTCCACGCATGGAGGTGGAGGCTGGACAGGTTCGGGTGGAGGACCGTCCCCTGCTGCTGCGACAAAAGGTCCTCCTGAAGAGGCAGTCGTATCGGGGGATCGATCGACAGACTGAGTAGCTCGAGATACCAGAATCTTCGTGCCCAATCCGGAGCCACCAAGATGACTTGGGCCCGGTCGCTATTGATCTACTTCAGCACTCTGGGCAGAAGTGGTATAGGCGGAAAGGCGGACAACAGACCGCAACTTCACTCGTGACAAAAGGCGTCCCCGAGCGAGTGCCGCTTTGGAAACTCCAGCGCGCAGAACTGCTGACATTGCGCGTTCTTTTCAGTGGCGAATAGATCTAACCAAGGCTCTCCCCACTGCCGAAAGAGGCCTTGCGCCACGTCTGAGTTCAGACGCCATTCGTGATCCATCATGCACCGGCAGCTGAGTTTGTCTGCTCTGGCGTTCAGAGAGCCCGCCAGATGTTGAACCACCAGGGTGATGCCCTGATGTTCCAGCCATGTCCAGAGGCGCAGAGCCTCCTGACAAAGGGTTCACGACCCCAACCCACCCTGTTTGTTGCAATACCACATGGCAGTGGTGTTGTCCGTGAACACCTGCACTACACTTCCCCGGACAGAGGGAAGGAATGCCTTCAGTGCAAGCCGGATCGCCCTCAGCTCCAGAAGGTTGAAATGGAGCAGGGAATCCGCCGGAGACCAGAGGCCTCTGATCTCCGCCTCTCCCATGTGGCCCCCCCATCCTAGGAGAGACGCATCCGTCACCACTATGTGCTCCCGTTGGGGTAGGGATGGAGAGGGATCTGCCACTGACCCAATTGCGATCCGTGAACCACCACTGCAAATGTCTCGCAGTGCCCTCCGGGATCAGGAAGTGGTCGGACAGGTTGCCCCGATGCTGGGCCCACTGAAACTTCAGGTCCCACTGCAGAGCCCGCATTCGCCATCTGGCTTGCTTGATGCACCAATAGGATGCAGGAGACCATCAGACCCAGAAGCCGCAGCACCAACCTGACCGAAATCCGGGATAGAGGCCGAAAGATGGGAATCAGAGCCTGAATATCCCGGACCCGCTGCTCCGGAGGATAGGCCCGGAACTGCGCCGAGTCCAGAACCGCTCTGATGAAGAGGAGCTGCTGGGAGGGACTCAGATGCGACTTCGGCACGTTGATGGAGAACCCCAGCGAATGCAAGAGGTCTGCCCTAGTCTGGAGGTGGGAGACGACTGCCTGGGGCGAGCCCGCCTTCAACATCCAGTTGTCGAGATAGGGGAAGACCGAAACCCCTGATCTGCGCAGATGAGCTGCGACCACCGCCATCACTTTCGTGAACACCCGAGAGGCACTGGTGAGGCCGAAGGGGAGCACGGTAAACTGAAAATGCTCCTGGTCCACCGTGAATCGCAGGTAACGCCGGTGGGCCGGCAGGACGGGGTTGTGGAAATAAGCGTCCTGCAAGTCCAATGCTACCATCCAGTCTCCAGGGTCTAGGGCAGTCAGAACCTGAGCTACAGTTAGCATCTTGAACTTCTCCTTCCGGAGGAAGGTGTTGACGCTCCTGAGGACCAAGATAGGGCGTAGGCCCCCTTTGCCCTTCTTGGGAACCAGAAAGTAGTGGGAATAACAACCACAACCTACTTCTGGACCAGGAACGCGCTTGATGCCCCCCTTGGCCAAGAGGGCCATAACTTCCTCCTGCAGAAGTTGCAAGTGATCCCCCAAAATTCGGTGGCACTGCGGTGGCATGGCTGGAGGGGTCACCTCAAAGGGGAGGGAGTAGCCCCTTCGGACGATTTGCAGCACCCACCTGTCCGATGTGATGGTGCGCCAGTGGAGCAGGTGATGGCAAACTCTGCCTCCCACTGGTGTGGAATGGGCCTGAAAGCTCGGACTAGGAGGGCTTTGAGGGGGATGCTGCTGGGGTAGATGTGGACGGATCGGCAAGTTGTCCCCCAGTACCGCCTCGGCGGAATCCATGTCCGTGACCACGCGGAGTTTGGTTCTGCGGCATGTGGCTAGTCGGACGTGAAGGGGCGCCCCTTCCTTGGCCACGAAAGGGACGAAAAGCAGAAGTTTGCGGGCGCTGGGCCGAGAGGCACAAGGACTTGGACGTAGCCCTGGAGTCCTTAAAGCGCTCCAGCGCACTATCCGCTTTGTCGCCAAAAAGGCGACTGCCATCGAAGGGCATGTCCATGAGAGTGCTCTGGACATCCCCAGAAAAACTCGTGGACCGCAGCCAGGCATGTCGACGAAGCGCCACCGTGGTAGACATTGCCCTACCCAGCGAGTCCGTGGTGTCCAGTCCACATCGGATTGCATGCCGTGCTGCAGCCCGCCCCTCGGCAAGAGCCTGGGTGAGCCGTGTCCGGGCCTCCTCCGGGCACTGGGGCAGCACGTCCTCCACCGTAGCCCACAGGGAGTGGGAGTAACGGTCCAAAAGACAGGCGGTGTTCATAGACTGCAATCCTAAACTAAGGGAGGAGAACAGCTTCTTACCAAACTGTTCTAGTCTCTTGGATTCCCGATCCGGGGGAGCGGACAGGAAGGAGGTCTGGGAAGTAGAGGCCTGGATAACCAGGCTCTCGGGTGTGGGGTGCATGGACAGAAATCTGTGGTCGCCCGGGGCAGGGCGGTGGCGCCGGACCACGTTCCGGTCCACAGGAGGTACTGTGGAGGGCTTGGACTAGGTGCCCTTCAGAACGTCAACCAGTGCTTCATTAAACTGCAGCAGAGGCTCCGAGGAGCTTACTGACGGTTGGAGCACTTCAGTGAGGAGGTTAGTCCTCATGGCCACAGCAGGTAGCTCCAACCCCAGGGCTTCGGCCGCCTTGCGCAGCACCACAGAAATTGCAGCACCTTCCTCCGAAGCCACGGTCGGAGGAGAGATGAAGCCAGTGTCAGAGGAGGTGTCAAGACCACTGGCATCCCCCAGCTCATCTGCCCAGTCCTGAGATAACTGGCCCTGCCGGGCCAGAGGATCCTCAGACCCCTCCCAGTCATCACCGTCATCCGATTCCTGGTGTACAGGTGGAATGATCAGAGCCGGGCGGAAGATGAAATTGCCACCCATCGGCGTTGGGTGCGGCGCCGGCCGGTGCCGCTCCGACGCGGGTCCTGGACCGGGACTAAACTGGGGAACGGAGTCATTCGGGGACGGCGCCGGGGGTGGCATCGGAGGAGTCGGCGCCAGCGGAGGGGTCGTGAGGTCGACCGGCGCCGACTGGGGACCAGGCCTGGATCCCCCGGGGACCTGCGGCGTCGGGACCGGAGTCGACGACGGCGCCGGGGCCGAAGCCGCCGGCTTGCTAGGCCTCCCAGTCAAGCCTGTGGGCCCGAAGGCGCACCGGCAGGCGTCGACGGCGGAGCCAGGTTTCTCATGGCCATGAGGAAAGCACTGACCTCCGCCGGAGTCGTGTCAGTCCCAGGGACCGGAGGGTATGGGGATGGACGGGACCCCTGCGGCTCCGTCGGAGCCACGTGGGTGGTGCCACCCGAACCCTCAGCCGAGTTGTGCAACCGCCGAGGGGAGTCAGAAGAACGATGTTGCCTCTTTGACTTCTTGCTGTGCTTCGACTTACCCGATTTCGAAGACTTCGACCCCGACAAGCGGTGGTGGGTGCGGCTCCGTGACCGGTCCCTCGACCTCCTCCTCGACCGGGAGCGGCGCGGAGCCGACTGCCGGTACTCAAGTAGCTTGCGGGACCGCTCCCGCCTAGCTTTCAAAGTCAAGGCCCGGCAGTCGAGGCTCGCCTCGGCGTCGTGGTTGGCTCCAAGGCAATGGAGGCACCTGTGGTGGTGGTCTGTGACCGACATCAGTCGGTGACAGAAGTCACAAGCCTTAAAACCAGGCATCCCTACCGGCACCAGAGTCGATGTCGACAAGAATAGAACCAAAAGAGTTCGAAAAAGTTTAGTAAAAAAACGACAAAAAGGGTATGCTCTTCCCGGATCGGCGCTTACTGGCGCGGAAAAAAGAAGAACTGACGTCAGCATGTGAGGGCGGCGTCTAAGTACTCCGACGACGTCATCCCGGCGCACGACGCCGACACCGGACACGGAGCCGCAGACGACGCCTAGCGACGCGCAGGGGTATTGCTGACAAAAAATCTTTCCAGATCCAGTCTGACGCCTGGGGATATTCTAAGGTGAGGAATCTAACTAACGTGTTTCTTTCAGATACATCGTTACCGGAGGTAAGTAACTTGTACATCTGATAGAGACTACTAGCCACAGATTCCTTAACGTAGAATAGATACCCTAGCCAGACCCAGAAGGAAGGAGGGTCTGCGAGAGAGCCTCCCCAGCAGGAGTGACACTGGGCCCCAGCAGAGGACATGTCACAGGAACCAGAAGGGAAGGCCAGGAGATCCCACGCCCAAGTAAGGGAGGACCGCTCAACACTCCCCAGGGGCAGACAGCGCCCGAAGGACCACAAGGAACAAAAGAAGCACCTCAACCCCAGGGAGAAGCGGCAGAACCGGAGGCAGGGCCCACCGGAAGAAGCACAGACAGTGATGGGAAGCCCGAACACACCGCGGCCGCAAGCAGCGGGGAAGGCAGGAACCGTTCCACCACCAATAGCGCAGGCGTAAGAAGAAAAGCACAGATGCACAAAGCCCCAGCGGAACCAGAGGCAGGGGCACAAGGGAACACATTAAGGGCCACGACGGTGGACCAGAACAAGCAGGCAGGCGCAGGCATGCGCAGCCAGCAGCAGGCACCACCATGAAGCAGCACACCAGACCAAGCCAGGCGCAAGCCGAAGACAGAGGACAGGGAGGGCCAGGGCACACCCTAAAGGAGGGACCGGTGCCGAAACACCCACAAACCCACAAAAGAAGTGGGACCAGGCAGAAGAAAAGGAGAGAGGACAGAGGACGGGCCCAGACCGTCAACCAGACCACAGCAGCCAAAGTAAGCCAGCCCCCCTGGAACACCAGATAGAGAACCAGGCCGAAGTGCCGGACAGAAGGGCGGAAGCACCACAACACCACGCGGCAGACAGCAGGTCAGACTTGACGAGCGACGTAGCGAACCTGGAGAAGGACATACCTGGGCGCAACGCAAGCTGCTCCAAGACCAAATCAAAGAGACGTCACCAGCGATATACTGTAACGCCAAGGAGATCAAGGAACCCAAAAAGGGTGACCACACCGCCCCAGCACATGACAAGCTATGTAATAGCTACAAGTACCCCACATAGGCTATGTTACGTCCCAAGAAAACATAGGAACACCTCTTAGGAAAAAATTCTGCAGCAGAGGACAAATAGAAAAGCCTGCGGGTAAAACCGCAGATGACTTAACAAGCAGCCAATAAAGAAGACACTAAAGGCCCAATACCAGGACCTATACAGGCTTACCAACAGCCAAAACCACAAGGCAAAAAAAAAGGGGGGGAGGGGCTGACCCAGCAGCCAACAGCACCAAAGGGCCAACCGAAGGACCCTGAAGGCACACCAACCACACAGAACACACAACCGGGGCTACTAGTTACTAGGCCCCAGAAAACAATCGGAGAACACCTCCCAGAACACCGACCAACATCCAGGTTCACTGAGAAGGAGGAGGAGGAGGAGAAGGAAGAGGAGGAGGAGGACGAAGCCCTGCAAGGAACCTCTGAATGGCAGAATCCGCAGGGGTGTGACACAAAAGAGCGCCATCGAAGGGGAGGTCAACCAGCCACTCCCTAACGTTCTCAGGGAAAACACTATCCCTCAGCCAAGCATGGCAACGAAGGGCCACCAAGCAACCAAGCACCTCGGAAATATCCAGAGCCGAGCGAAGAATAAACGCCGCCAGCTCCCGGCCATCCAACACATGGTGCTGCAGATCAGCGCAGGCGCCCTCCTGAGAAGCGGAAGAAAGAAGGGACTCCGTCGAATCCCACAAGCAAGAAGTGGCTCTGGTCAACACATAAAGAGTGTTAAGCGCCCGCAATGCAGCACTGGAGGAGGCGAAGATGTTGCGCCCCCAGGAATCTAACTGTAGGAGAGTAGGGTCTGCTTTCTATGTTCACCCCCACTTTTTGCTTTTGCTTCACTGGTTTTCGACTTAGATGTGGCTGTGGGCCTGCTAATCAGACCCACAGCCCAGCTGTTCTCTCTCTAAATTCACTATGCACTTTAGGTGCATAACCCAATTGGCAAGGATCACCTTTTTGGACCCTGTACAGTGTACCCTAGGTACCCAGGACATAGGTGTACCCTAGACCTACCAGGGGCTGCAGCATGTATTATGCCACCCCTGGCTGGCCTCCCAGTATGACACAACTGGCTGATCACTCAGCTGGGGCAAGGTCGTGTAATCCCCCCTTGCTGAGGTGTAGTATTCCTATACCTACCTTATATATAGACACATGGGTAACCTATCAGTCACTCCTATGGCAGGCCTTAACAATCCTGAGGGCAGAGTGCTTGGTGACATGTGAAATGGTGCTCTAGCATGAGCTGAGCCTGTCTGCAGCTTTCGGAACCATGTCCTTATAGCTGTTCTATGATATCGCCTACCATATACTCTTAAAGTGCCTTATAATCCTCGCGGTTATGGTAACTATGGTTTTGCTTTATCAAAACATGTCGTGTAAGGTGTCTAACACTTTGGAATACTACCCCCACACCATTTCTGGTGGTGAGGATAGTATTCCTCCCTTCTAGAGGGAGAAGACATGATGAAGACCTACTACCCGGTTAAAGTTAACCAGAGCAACAGCGTCACAAAATGGACGCTGCTGCCACAGACACGAGTCTGACCTCCTGCTGCGGGGAGACCTTCCAGTGAGGGAGGCTTGGACAATAGGCTTCCTGCCTTGGGAGGTGCTAGCACCACCCTAGACAAGCCTTAGTGTATTGGGGCAGGGAGGGATGAATGAAACGAGACACTGCCTGGGGCACACAAGGTGTCCCATGCATAGTCCAGTTCAAACCGGTGCTGGGGCACTCCAGCCCCAGTCCTGGCGCGAAACTGGACAAAGGGAAGGGGGTGTAACCACCCCCTCCCTGGTCCCACCCATAGGAGGGACCTAGCAGGTAAACCAGCCCCCCAGATTAGTATAAGAGTGGGAGCTGAATCCCTAGGACTTTGGATTATCCTGATAAACTGAACTTGAACAGAAACTCTGGACCTTCGACATTCGACTACGGAAGAAGACTGAAGAATCTCCCTTGTGGCCAAGGAGTGACCACCCTGTGCAAACAGGCACCATCAAGCGACCTGCGGTTTGCTTTGCTCAACGTTCTACGAGGAACGGACTGCAGAGCCCGACCAGCGCCTTGACTTCCAGACTTCTCTGACCCTGATCCACATCCACAGCAAAGCTGAGATCCGTGGAGGCGACGAGAGACGTGGTACCGGCTACCTGGGAAAATTGGCAACTTGCTTCCAGCAAAGCTTCTGAGGCATCCTCGAAGGTGTGCTCTGGGGATTGAGAAGCCCCAACCCCGAGCACCATCTGCACCGGAGATCAGCCCTCCACACTCCACGAGTTCTGCGTGGGGCCCTTCTGCATTTTCCTGCTTGACGCGTCTGTCCGGTTGCTTGCCCGCTGGCTAGTAGCCTTTGTGACGACGAACCTTGAACTTTCCACTGCTGGTTGGGCTCCTCCAGACTGGCCCTTGCTTCCCTGCAAAAAACAGAAGCACCTCAGACCTTCCTGGTCTGCAACAGAAGCAAATCCTTCATTCTGCGTGGGTTGCGCTTGCCAAGGCTTGTTGTGTCCCAACTCGATATCGATGCCGCCGACAGCAAGAGCCCTCGTGGGACAGCTCGACTCCTGGTTCTGGACATCCTCGACGCCTCCTGGTATCCGTGGCTGCTGCAACAAGCTTCACCTCTTCACCGGCATCTTCACGACATCGCCTGGTTCCTTCCTGGTTCCTTCCCGGCTCCTGGCGGGTGACCTAGACTCTGTCCCCTATGCTTGCAGGTATCCTCCTTCCTGATTCCATCCCTGGAATCCACCGGACACTCTTCACTAAATGCCTGTCAGCAACTTTCTTCAGGCATCCATAGGAGTCGACGACGAAACCCTACGCAAGTTCACACCTATGCACCCGCAGCCCGTGGGCTAGGTAACTTGAGTACTCCGGTGCTCACAAGGGTATTGACTATCAAAGTGTCTAGTTTCCAAGTCTCTAACTCCTAGTTCCTTCCGAAGTGTCCTAAAACTCTTAATTTCTAAATACTACTATTTCTATCGACTTTAACGCATTACGCGTGAGTGTTTCCACTCTGCACCTGAATCCCGTGGGCCTCCCACTGCCTAGCAACTGATAGGATAGTGTAGCCCCAGCGATTCCCTAGGCCTAGGCCTAACCTGTGTTCGTGACAGTGGTTCTTATACCACTTACTTAGTATATGGTTTGCGTGGCCCCTAGGGCCTAACTGTATTACTTACCTGTGTGACTTAATGTATGCTTAAATAAGACTGTGTTGTACTTACCTCGAATCTCATAAAGAGTGCTGATGGTTTGACTAGAATAAATACATTCTATTTTTATAATATATCTGTTGTGGTGTCTTTTCATTTGGTATTCAAGGGATTGCAAATGGTATATCAGCTGGCTTCACATGCCATACAGAGTTTAGCCTAAGACTGCTCTTGTCCATGCTACCACTAGGATAGGTGGTCTATAAGGTTGACTTTACAACCAATCACCATAAGGGTTGTTTGGACTGATACAAAGTGTACACTAGAACTAGTGACATCATATATCAGGCCAACTTCTCACATTGGTGAGCAGCGGTTGGGATCTGAGCCTGCTGTTGTAATACCATTGCAATCTTGAGATATCAAATTGAAAGATCACAAAGATATTTGTAAGGTACATATAACATAGCTTATAAATACTTAAGTTCTACTGAACTTAGTTGTTGTAGGTTGAAGGGCCTAGCACACCCTGACTACAACTACTAGAGAGGTTTAGTAGATACAACTAGTGTAGGTAGGTGCACACACCACACCCTAACTACATCATGTCTCTGAGAGGAGATCAAGTTGATTCTCTCTCAGGAGGGTGATATCCTAGAAAGATACCCTCTAGATATGATACCCTACCTTTTCAGGAGATGAGACAATTGTGTACCTCCAGAAAGTTGAAACAGGGTTCAACCCCTACCCTCATTTATCTAGTGGAGATCATAGAAGAGTATGATGCTCAGAGAGCCTCCCAGGACGGTGCCTTAGGTACCAATGAGGGTCTGCCCTCTGCAGAAGATCCCCCTCACAATACTGATCTAGAAGAGTCAGCAGGGACTTCAGAAGATGAGGTAGACAGCCAGGTCCAAGTTAGGAGACTTAGCCAGGCTAACTTAAGCCGACATGGGAGTCTGACGGGGGTCCCCCCATTCTGACCCTCAAGTGGACTTAACCAGAGAAGCAGGAGAGGAAGATCCCCTTCAAGGGAATCTATCCACTCCCATGTCTCTAATAGCTCCAATGCCTCTTCTCACAGGGGAATGTCTTCTTCACAGAGAAAAGAGCATCAGGCCAGAATGAGGGAAGTCAATCTGAGGATTGAAAGGGAAGAACTTGCCCTTGCCAAAGAGAGACTTGCTATGGCCAGAGAGCAAAAGTTAAGTGGGCTAGGACCCACTGGTGGCAGCAATATCCCTAAGGATAGAGACAGGGCCTATGATAATAGAAACCTGAGCAAGATTGTCCCTCCCTACAAGTTTGGGGATGACATCCACAAATGGATAACTGCTTTGGAGAGAGCTTGCAAAGTACAGCAGGTACCCCAAAGTCAGTGGGCAGCTATCTTGTGGCTCTCCTTCTCTGAGAAAGGTAGAGACAAGCTCCTTACAGTTAGTGATGAGGATGCTGACAATTACACAGTCCTGAAGAGTGCTCTGATTGATGGGTTTGGCCTAACCACTGAACAATACAGGTTGTTGTTCAGGGATACCCAGAAGACACAGACTCAGGACTGGACTGACTTTGTAGATTGTGCCACTAAGGCTTTGGAAGGCTGGTTATTGGGTAGTAAGGTTAAGGACTATACAGGATTGTATAATTTGATCATGAGAGAACAAATACTTAACAACTGTCAAAACCAGCTGCTGCATCAACACTTGATTGACTCTGACCTAACTTCTCCCCAGGAAGTAGGAAAGAAGGCAGATAGGTGGGTCAGGACTAGAGTTAAGCAGAAAAACCAGAACCAGGGCGGTGATCAGAAAAAGGCAGACCAGAAGGGTAATGAGCAGAAATCAAAAGACCAGAAGACTTCACCAGGCCCCCAAAAGGCTCAGGGGGAGGGTGGTCCCAAAAAGGATAAAAAGAAAGATGGCCAAAAGAAACCTTGGTGTAACTATTGTAAGTCTAATTCACATTGGTTTAGTGAGTGCACCAAAAAGGACAAGCCCCCAACCACCATTGCCCCTAAGGCAACTGTACCCCCTAGTCCAGCTGTAAGTGGTGGTTCCCAGCAAAGGGGTGTAATAGGGTTAACCCTGGGAACTGAAGTGGATTCTGGCCTAGTCAGAATACCCACTCAGGCTGTTCTGATCTGTGATGGGGACATAGCTTTGTCCTCTACTGTGGGTCCCAGTAACCTGGGCAAGTACAGACAGACTCCTTTGATCAACCAAAGAAGGGCTCAGGCCTACAGGGACACAGGTGCTAGTGTCACAATGGTGACACCTGCCTTTGTGGACCCTGGACAGATCATGCTAGGTGAGAACTACCTAGTGACCAACGCTAGCAATGCCACTACCTCCCATAGTGTGGCAATTGTTAACTTCTCCTGGGGAGGGGTAACTGGCCTCAAAAAAGTTGTGGTGAGTTCAGATCTCCCTGTAGAATGTCTGTTGGGAAATGACCTTGAAACTTCAGTGTGGGCTGAAGTGGAGTATAGGACCCATGCAGAAATGCTGGGAATAGATGCACATGTCCTTGCTGTGACCAGGTCACAGGCCAAAAAGTGGAACACTGAACAAGTGCTGGATCCTGGGACAATGGACCAGACACAACCCAAGAGAAAGAGCAGTAGGGTTAAGGCTGTGCCTTCCCCCCTGCCTTAGGTAGAGAGTCAGCCCTCACAGGAGGATGATTCTGAGAGCCCTGAAGGAACTGTCCTAGAAGAACTGGAACCTGACCACGTTGAGTTTCTTGGGACAGGGGGACCTTCAAGGGCAGATCTGAGGCAGGCACAATTAGACTGTCCTTCTCTTGAACCCCTCAGACAGCAGGCTGCTGCTGAGGCTGCAGGGAATGCTCAAGGTACCCATAGAGTGTATTGGGATGAAGGGCTGCTGTACTCAGAGGCTAGAGACCCCAAGCCTGGTGCATCCAGGAGGTTGGTCATACCATTGAGTCTCAGAGGCTTCCTTCTTACCTTGGCCCATGATATTCCCCTTGCAGGACACTTAGGCCAGAATAAGACCTGGGACAGACTTGTCCCTCACTTTCACTGGCCTCACATGTCAGAAGATACCAAGGAGTTTTGTCGCTCCTGTGTCACCTGCCAAGCCAGTGGCAAATCAGGTGGCACCACAAAGGCCCCCCTCATACCACTACCTGTGGTGTGGGTTCCCTTTGAGAGAGTGGGGATAGACATTGCAGGACCAATGGAGCCCCAAACAGCATCTGGGCACAGATTCATACTGGTGATAGTGGACCATGCCACCAGGTATCCAGAAGCTATACCCCTAAGGACCACAACAGCTCCTGTTGTGGCAGGGGCCCTACTTGGAGTATTCTCCAGAGTGGGCTTTCCAAAGGAGGTTATTTCTGACAGAGGTGCCAACTTCATGTCAGGATATTTGACTGCAATGTGGAAGGAGTGTGGTGTTAACTACAAATTCACTACACCCTATCACCCACAGTGCAATGGGCTTGTGGAGAGATTCAACAAGACCCTAAAAGGGATGATAAAAGGTTTACCAGACAAGCTTAGGCGAAGATGGGATATCCTTTTACCCTGCCTTCTGTTTGCTTACAGAGAGGTCCCACAAAAGGGGGTTGGCTACAGCCCTTTTGAGCTTTTGTTTGGGCATCCTGTAAGGGGACCCCTGTGTTTAGTAAGGGAAGGATGGGAGAGACCTCTCAGACAACCCAAACTGGACATAGTGGATTATGTACTTGGCCTCCGCTCCAGGATGGCAGAGTATATGAAGAAGGCTTCTAAAAACCTTGAGGCAAGCCAAGAACTCCAAAAAGCTTGGCATGACCAAAAGGCTGTGCTGACTGTGTACCAGCCAGGACAGAAAGTGTGGGTGTTGGAGCCAGTGGCCCCAGCAGCACTCCAGGACAAATGGTCTGGACCCCACACTATTGTTGAACAAAATGGAGAAGTCAACTACTTGGTGGACCTTGGGACTCCCAGAAGCCCCCACAGGGTGCTTCATGTCAACAGGTTAAAGGCATATGTTGACAGGGCAGACATGGGCTTACTCATGGCTACAGATGAGGGGTAGGAGGAAGAGAGTGACCCTCTCCCAGACCTGCTGACTCAGAACCCTAATGATGGTTCAGTTGATGGTGTGGTCTTTTCTGACAGCCTCACTGATCATCAGCAACAGGACTGCAGACAAGTTCTACATGCCTATAGACATATGTTCTCTCTGACCCCAAGTCAGACTAACTGGTGCACCCATGAGGTGGACACTGGTGACAGTCTGCCTGTGAAGAGTAAAATCTACAGGCAACCTGACCATGTCAGGGACTGCATAAAGATTGAGGTACAAAAGATGTTGGAGCTGGGAGTCATTGAACCTTCAGAGAGCCCTTGGGCTAGTCCTGTAGTTCTTGTGCCAAAACCTCACACCGAAGATGGTAAGAGAGAGATGAGGTTTTGTGTGGATTACAGAGGTCTCAATGCTGTCACTAGGACAGATGCCCACCCAATACTTAGGGCAGATGAGCTCATTGAGAGATTGGCAGCTGCCAAGTTTTTGAGTACATTTGACCTGACAGCAGGCTACTGGCAAATCAGACTAGCTGAGAATGCAAAGGCCAAAACTGCTTTCTCGACCCCAGGAGGACATTATCAATTTGTGGTAATGCCCTTTGGTTTGAAGAATGCACCTGCCACTTTCCAAAGGTTGGTGAATCAAGTCCTTACAGGTCTGGATGACTACTGTGCAGCTTATCTTGATGATATTGCTGTCTTTAGCTCCACCTGGGAGGATCACCTGGTCCACCTGAGGAATGTTTTAGAGGCCCTGTAAAAGGCAGGCCTCACTATCAAGGCCACTAAGTGCCAGATAGGGCAGAACAAGGTTGTGTACCTGGGCCACCTAGTAGGTGGGGGTCAGGTTCAACCACTGGAGAGCAAGATCCAGACCATCAAGAACTGGACTCATCCAATTACCCATACTCAGGTCAGATCTTTCTTGGGCCTGACTGGGTACTACAGAAAGTTTGTTAAGAACTATGGGTCCATTGTGACACCACTTAATGACTTGACCTCTAAGAAGATGCCAAAGAAAGTTCAGTGGACAGTAAGCTGTCAGAAAGCATTTGATGACCTGAAGCAGGCCATGTCCACAGCACCTATTCTGAAAAGTCCGGACTACTCCAAAGAGTTCATTGTCCAGACAGATGCTTCTGAGTTGGGTGTGGGAGCTGTTCTTTCACAACTGAATATAGATGGTCAAGACCAGCCCATTGCTTTTATTAGTAGAAGGCTGACCCCTAGAGAGCAACGTTGGTCAGCTATTGAGAGGGAGGCCTTTGCTGTGGTTTGGGCCCTGAAGAAGCTGAGGCCATACCTTTTTGGCACTCACTTCAAGATTCAGACAGACCATAAGCCCCTCTTGTGGCTAAATCAGATGAAGGGTGAAAATCCCAAACTTCTTAGGTGGTCCATTTCCCTACAGGGAATGGACTTCACAGTGGAACATAGACCTGGGACTGACCATGCCAATGCAGATGGACTCTCCAGATATTTCCACTTAGAACATGAAGACTCAACTGGTCAAGGTTAGTTTAATGTCCCTAAGTTTGGGGGGGGGTTGTGTAGGAGAGTAGGGTCTGCTTTCTATGTTCGCCCCCACTTTTTGCTTTTGCTTCACTGGTTTTCGACTTAGATGTGGCTGTGGGCCTGCTAATCAGACCCACAGCCCAGCTGTTCTCTCTCTAAATTCACTATGCACTTTAGGTGCATAACCCAATTGGCAAGGATCACCTTTTTGGACCCTGTACAGTGTACCCTAGGTACCCAGGGCATAGGCGTACCCTAGACCTACCAGGGGCTGCAGCATGTATTATGCCACCCCTGGCTGGCCTCCCAGTATGACACAACTGGCTGATCACTCAGCTGGGGCAAGGTTGTGTAATCACCCCTTGCTTAGGTGTAGTATTCCTATACCTACCTTATATATAGACACATGGGTAACCTATCAGTCACTCCTATGGCAGGCCTTAACAATCCTGAGGGCAGAGTGCTTGGTGACATGTGAGATGGTGCTCTAGCATGAGCTGAGCCTGTCTGCAGCTTTCGGAACCATGTCCTTATAGCTGTTCTATGATATCGCCTACCATATACTCTTAAAGTGCCTTATAATCCTCGCAGTTATGGTAACTATGGTTTGGCTTTATCAAAACATGTCGTGTAAGGTGTCTAACACTTTGGAATACTACCCCCACACCATTTCTGGTGGTGAGGATAGTATTTCTCCCTTCTAGAGGGAGAAGACATGATGAAGACCTACTACCCGGTTAAAGTTAACCAGAGCCCCAGCGTCACAAAATGGACGCTGCTGCCACAGAAACGAGTCTGACCTCCTGCTGCGGGGAGACCTTCCAGCGAGGGAGGCTTGGACAATAGGCTTCCTGCCTTGGGAGGTGCTAGCACCACCCTAGACAGGCCTAGGCGTATTGGGGCAGGGAGGGATGAATGAAACGAGACACTGCCTGGGGCACACAAGGTGTCCCATGCATAGTCCAGTTCAAACCGGTGCTGGGGCACTCCAGCCCCACTCCTGGTGCGAAACTGGACAAAGGGAAGGGGGTGTAACCACCCCCTCCCTGGTCCCACCCATAGGAGGGACCTAGCAGGTAACCCAGCCCCCCAGATTAGTATAAGAGTGGGAGCTGAGTCCCTAGGACTTTGGATTATCCTGATAAACTGAACTTGAACAGAAACTCTGGACCTTCGACATTCGACTACGGAAGAAGACTGAAGAATCTCCCTTGTGGCCAAGGAGTGACCACCCTGTGCAAACAGGCACCATCAAGCGACCTGCCGTTTGCTTTGCTCAACGTTTTACGAGGAACCGACTGCAGAGCCCGACCAGCGCCTTGACTTCCAGACTTCTCTGACTCTGATCCACATCCACAGCAAAGCTGAGATCCGTGGAGGGGAAAATTGGCGACTTGCTTCCAGCGCAGCTTCTGAGGCATCCTCGAAGTTGTGCTCTGGGGATTGAGAAGCCCCAACCCCGAGCACCATCTGCACCGAAGATCAGCCCTCCACACTCCACGAGTTCTGCGTGGGACCCTTCTGCATTTTCCTGCTCGACGCATCTGTCCGGTTGCTTGCCCGCTGGCTAGTAGCCTTTGTGACGACGAACCTTGAACTTTCCACTGCTGGTTTGGCTCCTCCAGGCTGGCCCTTGCTTCCTTGCAAAAAAAGAAGCACCTCAGACCTTCCTGGTCTGCAACAGAAGCGAATCCTTCATTCTGCGTGGGTTGCGACAGCAAGAGCCCTCGTGGGACAGCTCGACTCCTGGTTCTGGTCATCCTCGACGCCTCCTGGTACCCGTGGCTGCTACGACAAGCTTCACCTCTTCACCGGCATCTTCACGACGTCGCCTGGTTCCTTCCTGGTTCCTTCCCGGCTGCTGGCTGGTGACCTAGACTCTGTCCCCTCTGCTTGCAGGTATCCTCCTTCCTGATTCCATCCTTGGAATCCACCGGACACTCTTCACTGACTGCAAGTCAGCATCTTCTCTTCAGGCATCCATAGGAGTCGACGACGAAACCCGACGCAAGTTCACACCTATGCACCCGCAGCCCGTGGGCTAGGTAACTTGAGTACTCCGGTGCTCACAAGGGTATTGACTATACAAGTGTCTAGTTTCCAAGTCTCTAACTCCTAGTTCCTTCTGAAGTGTCCTAAAACTCTTAATTTCTAAATACTACTATTTCTATCGACTTTAACGCATTACACATGAGTGTTTCCACTCTGCACCTGAATCCCGTGGGCCTCCCACTGCCTAGTAACTGGTAGTATAGTGTAGCCCCAGCGATTCCCTAGGCCTAGGCCTAACCTGTGTTCGTGACAGTGGTTCTTATACCACTTACTTAGTATATGGTTTGCGTGGCCCCTATGGCCTAACTGTATTACTTACCTGTGTGACTTATGTATGCTTAAATAAGACTGTGTTGTACTTACCTCGAATCTCATAAAGAGTGCTGAGGGTATTTTAACTAGAATAAATACATTCTATTTTTATAATATATCTGTTGTGGTGTCCTTTCATTTGGTATTCAAGGGATTGCAAATGGTATATCAGCTGGCTTCACATGCCATACAGAGTTTAGCCTAAGACTGCTCTTGTCCATGCTACCACTAGGATAGCTGGTCTATAAGGTTGACTTTACAACCAATCACCATAAGGGTTGTTTGGACTGATACAAGGTGTACACTAGAACTAGTGACATCATATATCAGGCCAACTTCTCACACTAACCACCGGGCCTCCCGCGACGGGGGAGACAACACCGATGGCAAGGAGGGAAAGGCAGTCTGCAGAAGAGGGCCCCTGGTAGAAGGGTGGAAGGAAAGGCAGACATGATCATGCGGAGCAGGAAGGTGGCGGTGCAGAAGCGGCTGGGGCACCAGATCCCCCGTGGCAGGATGTCCCCATGCCCCCAAAAGAGAATTATGGAGCGAAGCCTTGAAGGGAAGAAGTGGCTCACGTCCACAAGAGCCCTGATGGAGAACCTCCAGCAAATGATCCGCGGGGAAATGGGCAGCCGGGTCGCCCATATGCAAAATTGCCGCAGCCGTGAAGACAGCCCGGGCGAAGGCAGCACTCGCCTCAGTAGGGCAACCCAGTGGGGTGAGCAATTCCTCCGTGGGCGACAGCTGTAAGCTAAGCCGGCCATCCCCCAGCCCAACAGGAGGAAGGAAAGGCCAAGCTCGGAACGGGGGAAGGTTGACCGATGAGTGGGGAATCTGAGGCGCCTCCGGGGAAGACTGCGGTCGCGGGGACGGCGAAAAGCCGTCCTTGGAAGACGCCGGGGAAAAGGCCACGACGCGGCGCCCAGTCTCAGGAGAAGAAGAAACAAACAGTTGCCGAACCTCTGGAGGAGAGGGGACGTCCAAAGGCGAATCAACGACCCGATGCCAGCACAGCGCCGTGGAGTACGCCACCGGCGTCACCTCAATGTCGACCGGCGCCGAAGGGGACGCCGAGGCGACCTCTGCCACGACTCACGCAGAGGGAGAACGGGGCGAAAAGGCGCCAAATCGACCGACGAGGCAGCCGCCTGTGAGTAGAGACGAGGGGGGCCCGGGGACACGCCCCGACCCCTAGCCAGCCCCTGTGGCGCCGCCAGGTCCAACAGTTGCCGGCACCTGAGGGGCGTCAACTCGGCCTCGGACAAGGCCGCCGCATGCCCAGAGGACCGAGGGGGACTCGAGGACGAGCCCCGAGGCCCGGCAACCTCCCGCGACACCACAAAGACCCCCACGGGAGTTTGCGGCGAGGCAGAGGCATCATGGTCCGAAGGAAGGAACCCCGTAGGGCCGCACCCCAACGACACCACATCTGCAGAACCTGAAGCCGAACCTGTCGGCGCCGGAGCCGCTGGTGACGATGCAGAAGGCTCCGCATATGGCAAGGGATCCGCAGACATCCCAGAAAGAGGAGGAAGAGCCTAAGAGGCCTGCAAGGCCGCCGCATAGGCCTCCATTTGGGCTCTGGTCACCCCCACACCAGGGAACGGTGGGTAGGGTGGCGACACGCGGGGCCACACAATCCGCGGAGAACCCGCACCCCCCGCAGGGTGGGGACCGGGCCTCGGGGACAAACTGCGACACTTACCAACAGGTGAGCGACACCCTTGCGGCCTCGGAGAGGGACGATGTCGGAGACGGTAGTGGCGGTTCTTGAACCCTTCCGCGGGGGACGTGCGTGGCGCCGACCCCGACCTGGACATGCGGGCCGAGAGGAGTTTCATCCGGCGCTCCCGCCGGGACTTCGGCTTCATCTGCTGATAAGCCTCGCAGTCCATGGAGTCATGGTGCTCCCCCAAACACCACATACAAATGGGGTGAGGGTCCATTGCCGACATCTGGCACGCGCAAGACGAGCACGTCTTGAAGCCCGAAGGCATTCGCACACTGTTCTCAAGAAAACGCAAAGCATAAAAAGAAGGCCTGAAAACAGGCCAGGGACACGATCCGGCTCCGCGTTGCACACGGAAAAGAAGAAAACTGACATCAGCGCGCCGGTGTGGGGCTTATGTGACCTCGCTGATGTCACGCCCACGGAAGATGGCAGGGCGGAGTCGCATGGTGCCCCCCCCCCCCCGGCGCGCAGAGATGCTGGGACAAGTTTTCCGGGTCCAGTCACACGCCTGGGGATAATTCTACGTTAAGGAATCTGGAGCTAGTAGTCTCTATCAAATGTTACATCAGTTACAATAAAGATCATTGCGAAGAGAAGAAAAACAAAGTTAAATAGTTACATCTGTTGTTAGATCATTACAAAAAAGAATGAAAATGAAGGGGGTAGGGATGTAGGTCAGGACTGGAAGGAGCGGCTGAGGGCACATAAAAAGAGAGAGAAAGCGAGTCCACAAACAAACAGGGTCCAGTAGATCATTAAAGTCCAGGGCCAGGCCTCAAACACTGCTTCAGGTCGCATAAGAAAAGGGAACGGGACAGAAGGAGGGGGGCAGAGGGAAGCATCCCAGTGAAAAAAACAAGGAAAGAAGGGTGAAGAATTCCCAGAGGTGCTCCATTAACCCCTTCCCCGCTCATGACAGAGCCGCTCCGTCATGAGCCACGGTTGCCGTGTGCTCATGACGGAACGGTTCCGTCATGTCACGGCCGTTGGCGGCCGCTCCGCCTATGCGGCGCTGTTTCCCCGCCTGTGCGGGGGGACAACGCAACTGGGCGGAGTCATGACGGAACCGTTCCGTCATGAGCACAGCTCAACCGTGGCTCATGACGGAGCGGCTCCGTCATGAGCACAGCGCCACCGCGCTGCCCCCCCGCACCCCCCAGCGCTGCGGCGGAATTCCCGCCGCAGCGAAAGGGTTAAGGCGATGAAGAGACTGGTACAAGGCGTAGACCAGCATCAGGATTTGACCAGAGAGACTGTAGAGACCACAAAATGGCGGATCCTAGCCATGATCTCCAGAACTTTGTGATAAAATGGCAGGAAAACGAGTAGTAAAACAGTCCGTTCAAAAACCAACAAGGGGACCAACCCCTGGAGTATGGCTGAAAGGGGAAGTG
The DNA here is from genome assembly GCF_964204655.1 of Triturus cristatus. Taxonomy (NCBI): domain Eukaryota; kingdom Metazoa; phylum Chordata; class Amphibia; order Caudata; family Salamandridae; genus Triturus; species Triturus cristatus. The sequence continues at coordinate 1,166,454,376 of NC_140591.1, read as the reverse complement.
CAGATTACCAGATCAGACAGGGAAAGGCTGTGAGACGCCGGCCATAATCGGGTCAATGCAGTCAGTGTGGGTTCTTCGCCAGCGACCTTAAGAGGGGAAGGCAGCAGCCGGGTCAAGAGGGCGTGCCAAATCGGGAGAGAGAAGGGGAAAAACTGGTCAGGAGACAATGTCAGACAGTGATTTTGGAACCCTCGTTGATGATCTATCAAGGTGACAGGCACCAAGCGTCCCAGCCATAGTCTAGAAGAGAAGGGTGACGCCAGGCTGCCGCGGATCAAGTCCGGAAGGTCGGGTGACAGCCGGAGGGCTGCTCCCCAGTCATCACCCCAGAAGCATCCAGGGCAGCTCAGCCAGGCATCAGCAATGAAGAACAAGGATCCTCCATCAGCAAACCCTCGGTGGATAATCGTACGGTGAGGGGAGAAAGAAGAACGAGGCCGTGTAGGCGATGGAGGCAGCAGCGGGGACCAGGCGGGCACGCCTCACATGGCTTGAAAGGCGAAAGCAAGCACAGGGGTACCTCGCTGAGTCTGGCTTCATCGAGAGAGAATAATCAGTGAGGAGGAAAGAGAATAACTGCGGAGAGAATAACGGCAACTGTGACCCATGTCTGGCTGGGTAGGGGACGGCCGAGGGAAAGAACCTCAGCCAGTCTCCTCTATAGCCAAACAAGTAGCTCCACCGGGCATCGGCCATATTGACCAGGATCTCCATGGTCGGGACAATCGCTGTTCATCAGGGAGAATTCAAGACTCAGTCATGAGAGATGAAGAGGACGAGGTAAGCTGTCATCACAATCCAGGTGAGCAAGAAGGGTCAAAGGAGGGGGTGAATTTGAGGGATTAGAGCCAGAAAAGGCGATCCATGGCCGGGAACTCCCCGCTGGAGCTCCTCACCTGTCGGCCATCTTGCAGTCATGTCATGCAGAGTATTCTGGACATCCCCAGAAAAGCCAGTCGATCTCATCCAGGCGTAGCGTCGAAGGGCTACTGACGTGGAAATAGTCCTGCCTAGAGGGTCGGCAGTTTCCAGCCCACAACGGATGGTAGACTTCGCCTCATCCCTCCCGGTGGCAATAGCCTGGGAGAGCACTGTCCGGGCCTCCTCCGGACACTGAGGCAGCACCTGCGCAACAGTGTCCAAAACAGAGTGGGAATAACGGCCCAACAGACATGCAGTGTTTACCGACCGCAGGTGTAATAAGATCAACCGGCGCCAATCCGGATCCAGGCCTGGATCCAAGGGGGGCCTACAGCGCCGGAGCCATCAGCGGAGAAGGCCTAGGCCCCCCAACCGAGTCCACGGGGCCCGAAGGCACGCTGGAAGGTTCGGGCTGCCCAAAAATGGTGTGCATCGCCTCGTAAAATTGACGAAGCTGGGCAGGAGTCGCTCAGGGAAGGGAGGGAAGCCCGGAGTCGACTCTTTGGCCTCCGCGCACGGAGCCGCGTGAGTGGCACCACCCGCATCCCTCGTTGCATCAGACGAAATCAAAGAGCAACGATGCTTCGTCGACTTCTTCTTGTACTTCAACTTACCTGACCCCGAGTGCGGAGACTTGGAAGACAAGTGATGATGGCTCTGCGACCAGTCCCTTGACCTCCCTTGCAACTGGGACCTCGAACGGCACTGAGTCGACTGTCGGCGAGCAAGAAGCTTTAGGGACCGCTCCTGTAAAGCCTTCGGAGCCATGGACCGGCAGTCGGGGACCGACTTGGGGTCGTGGTCACGCTCCAGGCAAAAGAGGCACACAAAGTGCGGCTCCGTAACTGACAACAGTTGGCTACTGGAACCACAAGCCTTGAAGCAGGGTACCCCTACGTGGACCAGGAGACGTAGACTCAAAAAAGGCGTTGACAAAAGTCACTCGTTCAGTCAAAAAGTCACTGGAGGTACCGCTCTCTCCTGATCTGCGCTGGCTGACGGGGAAAAGAAAGAACTGACGTCAGCGCACGAGGGCTGCATCTAAGTAGCTGCCGCGACATCATCCCAGCGACCACAATGCCAAGGACGGAGGCAGAGCCAACCGACGCCACCTTTCGACGCGCAGAGGTACTGCTGACGAAAAAACTTTCCGGATCCAGTCTGACACCTGGGGGTAATTCTAAGGTAAGGAATCTATAACTAACATGTTTCTTCCAGATGTTACTTGCAAACGATGCAGCACCATCTCTGGTGACTTTGCCTTGAGCAGCCAGTCATCCAGATAGGGAAAAACAGGAATCCCCGACCTTCTGAGATGTGTTGCTACCACCGCCATCACCTTTGGGATGAGCTGAGGTGCAGAATCAAGAACAAACTGAAGGACCGCAAACTGGTAGTGTTGAGACTTCACTGTAAAACAGAGATGTGACTTCAGGATAGGAATGTGAAAATACACATCCTGTAAATCAATCAACACCATCCAGTCTTCCTGCTGCAACATCAGAAGAATCTGAGCCAGTGTCAACATTTTGAACTTCTCCTGCTTGAGGTAAAAATTCAAGAGCCTGAGGTCAGGAAATACCAGGAGCAGCATCCCTGACCCCTTTCCTGCTCTGGAACCATTTATATTGCCCCTTTTTGCAGTAAAGATAGAACCTCCTTCTGTAGTAGCAAAAGTGCTGTTCCCAGTAGCAACACTAATGGGGTAGGGGGAAAGGAGGGTGTAACTCCCGGAAGGGTAGGGCATAATCATTCTCCACTCGGTTCAACAGCCAGAGATCTGAAGTAACGGACCTCCAATTCCGAAGAAAATGGGTCACCTGTCCTCCCACGGGACAAACATTCTCTAGGATGGGGGAACTAGTGCTGCTGCCCACCTGTACTAGTTGGAGGGTCAGGAAATGAGGAAGAGACTTGCTGCCAATCTGTATCTCACTGACGATCTCTACCTTTTCCTCTGTATGACCTTTACAGGGGGTTCGCCTGCTGCTGCTGTTGCAGCTGCTGCTTGGCTCAAAAGGACAAAGTCCTGCCAAAACCGCAAAACTTGAGATATCCAAAACCCCTGGACTGGGTCTGGAGAACCAACGATTTTGCTGTGGCTCTGCTATCATTAAAGCACTGCAGCACCGAGTCGTCAAAAGGCAAGTCCAACAGGGGAGTCTGGACATCCGGTGAAAACCCAGACCCCCGTAGCCAAGCATTCCTCTTGGTTACAAGAGAGGAACCCATTACCCTGGCAACAGAGTCTGCAGTGTCCAGACCCGATTGAAAGACCTGGTGGGCTGCAGCTTGTGTATCAGAAAGTACCTCCGAAAAATGGCCCTGAACATCTTCCGGAAGCTTCGGAAGCACCTCCCTCCCCAAGTCCCTCAGAACATGGATATAAAGATCCAACAGGCATGCCGCATTCATCTACGTTACTAGCCAAAGAGAATACTTTCTTTGCAGATTGCTCCATCCATTTGGATTTTCTATCTGCAGGTGTAGATGGGTATGGGCCTGTGAACTGTTTAGAGTAGCACAATGTTTGGACTACTTGTAGGAAAGTAGGATCTGCTTTCATGGTCACCCACACTTTTTGCTGGTGTCATTATGTTTTCCTGACTAGTCTGACTGGGATCCTGTTCATCATAACCCCAGTCCCTGTGCTACTTCACTAAATTGGACATGGAGAGTACTTAGGTACACTCCATACTGGCTACTGGTGCTAAGGTACCCAGGGCATAGGTACACCAGGTGTCTCCCAGGGGCTGAACCATGTATTATGCCACCCATGAGAGGCCACTCAAATTGTGACTACAGGGTTGCCATTACAGCCTGTTTAAGCTGGTGCCAGCACCACTTACGACATATATACATTTCCTTATATCTTGATTCACTGCACTTAAAAGCTATAAGTCAAACCTAATGCAGGCCTTTCAATCCTGAAGGTAGGGTGCTCGGTTCTCAGTGTGAGGGTGCCCCTGCATGAATAGGAGACCCCTATAACCTTCAGAGTCCATTCTCCTGGGTTGTAAGTGCATCAGCCATTAAGATACATAGAGTGGCTATGCATCATTATGCGATAGCTATCTGTAAACTGGCTGTAATGAACCCTGTCATGTTTGGTATCAAACATGTTGGAATCATACCCCCACACCGTAAATGGTATGGGTGATATGATTACATGCACTGTAAAGTTCCTCCGGGAGGCCCTCAGTTCTGCCCTCCTGCTGCTGAGCCAAGGAAGGCAGGACACTAGGTTTCCTGTCACAGGGAGGTGTGCCCACCTCCCAGACAGGACTAAGTGTATTGGGACAGGGTGGGGGCTCTTGCCAGCACCACGGAGACTGCTTGAAGGGCACATTTGGTGCCCTCCTTGCATACTCCAGGTTAAACCAGTTCAGTGAGCCATTGGCTCATGGTCTGGTGCAAAACTGGACAAAGGACATGGGAGTATCCTCCCCACTGTCCAGTCCCTCCTCTGGGAGGAACCCCTGAATCACCCCAACTCTTTCCTTAGGGTACTTAAGTGCTTACCTGTGGGTGGATCCCTAGATTCGTAATGGGTCAAGATTCAGATCCGAAACCACTTTTACTTCAACCGTTTGGGCACTCAGGAGTTGGCTGGACTTCGCTTTGGGAACCGGGACTGCAACTGGGAAGTCTCCTACTGCTCCTGGTCTCGGTGTCTTGTAAGTCTGCTGCAACGTCTGTGCCTGTGCTCCATACAGGTTCTTTACAAGGCCTGTGGCCATACAAGACACCCGAAGGAATCTCCCTAGGAGTGAAGGAGTCACTCCCCTGAATCTGCAGGCACCTCAACACAGCTGACTGGTCTGCTGATCCTGGGCTCCCACTCCAAAAGGCTCAGCAACATAGCTGGTGGTTCTGCAACTCCCTCAAGGCCTGCACTGTCTTCTCACCGAGTTTGAGGTCACTATCCCTCGTCGGAATTGAGTATGCGGTCGTGTTCCCACACAGCACACAACCTCCGTGGGGTGGCGAGATAGTCACCTTGGGTGGTTCCTTGGGTCCCTGACTCTTCTACCTCTACTGTGTCCACTCTCTGCATTCCACTATTTTAGTATATGGTTTGGTTTCCCCCTGGGGACCACTATGTATTTGTACTTCTTGCTTATACTATTGATAAGTATTGTGTGTATTGTACATATATCTCAGGGTAGACATAATGTTTCATGCTACTGGGTATTAATAATAAATACTTATTTTTTATAACTACACTGTGTGGTTCTTTTTCACTTAAGCCATACCATTAGATTAAGTGTTGGTAAAACATGCTGCTTTACACTCCTTCTGGACTAAGCCTGAAGCCTGCTCTCCGCAGCTACCACTTAGAGAGCTTTCTAAGGTTGTCTAAGACCACTAAAATCACCATGAGGGTTGTCTGGATCAGTGCAGGGTGCTAGAATAACATAAGCGAGCACCATATAGTAAGCCAGCCTTCTACACTACTAAACTCTCTGTTTCCATTGCCAGGTTTTCACGTTGACCGCCGATTGCAGTGAGCATTGAGGAAGACGCGTGAGACGCCAAAACTGCTGCCTCGCGCCCCCCCTCGGTTCCCAGCTCCCATCCCCAGCTTGTGGCTCCGTGTTGTTCTTTGCCTCCTTGTCTCTACACAGAGGGGCTTCAATAAATTCCTCGAGCACCAGGCGGCTGGGTAGCCAACTGCGGGTAAGTGGTCGGGCCCGACCGTGTTTCGGCCGAGTTTCGCCCCCCCGCCCACTGTGCCCCTGTGCTCCTGTCACCGCGGGTAGGTATGAGCAGGGGGAGTGAAGCAGGAAACAAGGAACGGAAAGAAGCGGGTGGAACAGCTACTACCAGTCCAAGGGGTGTAACTGCAGACAGGGGAGCTCGCCGGAACTGTTACTGTTCTGCCGCATGTTTGCATCGTGTCGGCCCTACATCTGCTTCCGCTTTAAATTCATTATATAGAGAGAGATATGATCTAATATACTTATACGCTCGCTGGCTCGCTTGTCTGCTTGCCAATAACACTTTATATACCATAATCCTTCTTACTGCCACTGCAACTTACTGCCACCTACCATTTTATTGTCGGAATTACCAGACGACCAGACCCCCTGAAGCTAGTGGCAGAACTTCCTATAAGAAACTGGTGATTGATTGAGTGAATTTTCCAGAGATATTTTAATTCAATTCAAGTCTTGCGCTCCTCCTGTGTGTTTTGTTGACGACTGTAGGCTACACTATGAGATTTGGGCATGTAAGGGGCCAAGCGCAACTGTCCTTTCAAGAACAGTTACCAAAAAGGCGAAGAGTTGCCAGGAAAAAGCTAACTCACTCCAAAAGAATACCGAGGCGGTGAATGAGACAGGTGACAAGATTTTACCGGGAAGAACTGGGTCAAGCTCAAGCCCGGGGGTTGCTTTGAAGGCTGTAGGGCAAATTAACAACCCATTCTCTGTTGGAGGAGGAGGGGAGTCCAACTCTTCCCAGCCAAGTATTAAGGATTTCTTTATACAGAAAGGTTTTGTCCAAAATGAGTGCAACGGTGATGTCAACACACCCATCGTATCGGAAATTTTGAATAAAGACTTAGAGGAATTTGAGGACCCTACTCTTCCCAAGGAGTTGAGAAATAGTGGAAAGAAACGCGTTACTTACCTGTAACAGCAGTTATCCAGTATTGGTGTCTTTCATAGATTCACATGCCTGAATCATTCCCCGTCGTCGAGACGGGAGCCTCCGGTACATAGAAAAGTAATGTCCTATAGACATACATAGAGAAAAATAGGCCTAAAAGCCTTCCCTTAGTAGCCTATCCTTGTCCTTATGTAAAAAGGACCAAACTCTTAGAGCCAGCCAATCAGCTATCACCTCCCTCTAGAACCTTCCTGACAGGAGCCTCAGTCCCTCAGATTTTCGTATGCACCAAGCTAGGTAGGCGTAATACAGTTAGAGAGAGACGTGAGTCCTTCCAGGGGAGGCGGGAGGGTTGCATGTGAATCTATGAAAGACACCAATACTGGATAACTGCTGTTACAGGTAAGTAACGCGTTTCTTATCCAGTATTAGGGGTGTCTTTCATAGATTCACATGCCTGAATCAGAGTAGTCAGCAATACATTATGCACATTTCTGATGTAATCATGCTATATAGTCATTTTAGATAATACACATATTACCATGCGACTTTGAAACATTGGCATACATCAATATATCATAGCAGCAAGAGATGTGCATACCAGGATGGTGGGATGTTGGAAGGCTCACCTCACTGGAATAGATGGCGAAGCACCGCCTGGCCCACTGCTGCATCCTTCATAAGTTCAGCATCCAGGCAGTAGTGTCTGGAGAAGGTGTGCGGTGACTTCCACGTCGCCGCTCTACATATGTCCAAAATCTGCACTCCAGCGAACAGCGCTGCTGATGTGGACATCGCTCTGGTGGAATGCGCTTCAACCTTAGCTCTCAAAGGCCGTCCGGCCCCGTCATGGCAGAATGCTATCGCTGAGGAGATCCACCTTGAGATGCTCTGTTTCGTTAGAGGCATACCCATCCTTGGCCTACTGTAGGCCACAAATAGCTGTGATGACTTCCTGAAGCTCTTTGTTTTGTCTATGTAAAACTTTAGACACCTTTTGAGGTCCAAGGAGTGTAGCGTCCTTTCTGCTGCGGTGGTAGGGTTTGCAAAGAAGGAACGTAGAACCATCGGTTCATTAAGATGAAAGTCTGAAGGCACTTTCGGTATGAACTTGGGATTTGTCCTCAGCACCACCCTGTCTTGTTTGAACTGCATGAAGGGTTCCTGAATGGATAGAGCCTGTAGCTCGCTGACTCTCCTGGCAGATGTTAGAGTGAGCAGCAGAGCCGTTTTCCATGAGATGTACTTGATGGATGCTCGATGAATGGGCTCAAAAGGGTGCTTCATGAGTTGGTTAAGGACTAAATTGAGGTGCCATGTCGGTGGGACCCCTCTAGGTCTTGGGTTGGGAAGGATCTATATAGTCCCTTTAGGAACTGCTTGATAAGCCTATTGGACCAGAGAGGTAGGTCCTGGTGAATCGTGAAATGGCCGCCAGATGCACCTTTATGGATGCGTGCGCCAATCCTGACTGTGCCAAGTGTAGTAGATATGGCAATATCTGTTCGGGTGTGATATGGAGTGGTCTCAGGCCTTTCTCTAAACACCATGTGCAGAATCGTTTCCATTTTAGAGAGTACGCTTTGTTGGTACTGTCCGCTCTTGCTTTTGCCAGCACGTCCCTGCATTCCTGCGGGATGTTTAGATGACAGAACTCTCTGGACTCAGGAGCCAGGCCGATAACCTGAGCAATTGCAGGTTCCGGTATTGCACCTGCCCGTTGGACATTGTCAGCAGGTTCGGGTGCTGCTTCAGACGAATCGGTGTCCTGATGGAGAGGCGATAAAGATCCGAGAACCAGTGCTGCCTCGGCCAGAACGGGGCAATTAGGATCAGGGTACAGGGCTTCGCCTTCATCTTCCTGAGAACCCTGGAAATCATTGGAAACGGTGGAAAAGCGTACGCAAATACGCTGAACCAACCTATGGAAAAAGCATTTCCGAGTGACCTTGGTTGGGGACGCCAGCTTACGTAGTTTGGGCATTTGGCGTTCTCCTTGGTGGCAAACAGGTCGATTCCTGGGACTCCCCATTCTGAGAATATGTGATCCAGCGTACTCTTGTCGAGCTCCCATTCGTGGGAGAGGGATTTCTGTCTGCTTAGGGCGTCCGCAATGGCGTTGTCCTTGCCCGGGACATAGTCCGCCCTGAGCGTGATCCCATGGAGTACCAGCCAGTTCCAGACCTTTTGCGATTCGCGTGATAGAGTGAGCGAACGCGTTCCTCCCTGTTTGTTGAGATAGTGCATCGTCGTGGTGTTGTCCGTTCTGACGAGCACCTGGGAGTTCTGGATGCGTGGTAAAAAGGCTTGTAGCGCCAGATACACAGCCCTCAGTTCCAGAAGATTGATATGGAGTTGCTTCTCCTGATTTGTCCATTTGCCGCTTACTTGGAGGTCCTGTAGGACGGCTCCCCAGCCTTCCAGGGATGCATCGGTGGTGATCACCAGAGGTGCTGCTGGAAGTAGGAATGGCAGTCCTATAGACAAATTCTTGTGATCTCTCCACCATTCCAGGCTCTTGGATATTTGCGGTGTTATCTTCACAATGTCTTCGAAAGAACCTGTACTCTGTGTCCATTGGTTCGAGAGGGCTTCTTGCAATGGACGCATCCTGAGTCTGCAGTGAGGAATGAGGAGTATACAAGAAGACATCATTCCTAGGAGTGATTTGTAGGTTCGAACTCTTAGGGACTTCTTTGATGCCACAGCCGTGGCCAGAGATATTATTTTGTTTTCCCTTTCCTTTGAAGGAAATGCCCTTGCGCATTCCGTGTTCAAGGTCGCCCCGAGGAAGGTGATTTTCTTGTTGGGGACATGCAGGATTTCTCGTGATTGAGAGTCAATCCTAGTTGTTGAAAAAGATTGGTGCAGGCGTTGGAGGATTCGGTCGCGCCTGCAGCTGAAGGTGCCTTTACCAGCCAGTTGTCGAGGTAGGGGAAGACTTGGTGACCCATTTGACGCAGGAAAGCTGCCACAGGTGAAAGGCACTTGGTGAAAATCCGCAGTGCGGATTTGAGGCCAAACGGTAGGACTTTGAATTGGTAGTGCTGTCCTGACACCTCGAATCTCAGGAATTTTCTGTGCCCCTCGAGTATCGGGACGTGGTAGTAGGCATCCTGGAGATCCAAAGATGTCATAAAATCTCCTTTTTCTAGAATGCCTAGTATTTCTTGGATCGTCACCATCCTGAACGACTGACTCTTCAGGAAAGAGTTGAGTGCCCTGAGGTCTAGTATGGGCCTCCACTTTTTCTCCTTCTTGCGTATAAGAAAGAAGCGGGAATAGAATCCTTTCCCTCTTTGAGACGATGGAACTCGCTCGATCGCTCCTTTCTTCAACATCGCAGATATTTCTTGGAGCAGCAGTCGTAGATGTTTGTGCGGAAGCCTGCGGGGAGGGGTTGCAGGTGGGATGGTGGTGAACTCCAGGGAATGGCCGAATCTTATTAATTGGAGTACCCACCGATCTGTGGTGATGAGATGCCAATTTTCTAGGAAATGGGTCAATTTTCCTCCAATCTTTAATAAGGGATATAGTTGCTGGACTGGCTGGAGTAATTGGTCACTGGCGTCCGCCAGTGCCCCTGTTCTGGTTTTTGCCCCTGAAGTTTGATCTCCCATAAGAAGTCTGACGACCTTGTTGCTGCTTCTGTTGGTACTGGGATTTATTCTGGTAGGAATACGAGGACCTATTTTGATAGGATCCCCTGTAGGAGGACTGGCCCCTGGATTTGTTGCCTCGAAAGGACTGATTCCTTGACTGCAAAGTACCAAGTGCTCTAGCAGTATCAGTGTCTTTCTTGATCGCTTGGAGCGCCTCGTCAATCTTGTCCCCGAAAAGGTGTTGGCCGTCGAAGGGCATGTCCAGCACCTTCGTCTGCACCTCTTGCCTGAATGATGTTGCCTTAAGCCATCCCTGACGGCGCAGGACTGCTGCCCCAGCTAGTTGTCGAAAGCCCGTCATGGCTACATCTATGGCACAATCAATGATCTCAGCTGCCGAGGTTTGACCCTCCGTAAGCAGTGCCTTGACCTCCTCCTGAACTGTGTCTGGCAGTTCCGCTATATATGGGGCTATATCTTCCCAAAGCTGGCGGTTATAACGCCCTAACAGGGCTATGGAGTTGGCCACCTTGATGGTCATGGCCGATGTCGTAGTAAACCTTTTACCGATTGTGTCCAACTTCCTGCCTTCCCTGTCCGGTGGGGCTGACAGAGGAGAGGAAGGGTTGCGAGAATTCTTTTGGGCCGCCTGGGTTACGACCGAATCCGGTTTCGGGTGCCCATTAAGGCAAGCTGGCGCTGTGGTTGGAGCCTTGTATTTTTTATCCAGGCGTGGAACAACCGCAGGTACAGAGGCCGGCGTCAGCATCAGTTTCTTTCTCTGGTCCCAGAGAAATTCTATTATTGGGATCGACTTCGTTGTCTTCTTTGTTTGCTCCTTGAAGTCATGTACGAAGCACTCGGTCTCAGTCGATTCCATCACCATATGAAATCGCTTCGCTGCTCTTTCCACTATTCTATGGAAACCGCCAATGTTCACTGGCGGTGAATCTGCTTGGCGCGGCTGGGGTGAAGCTGGGGAAGATGCCACATACTCTTCCTCCTCATCGTGATCCGTGTGGTCTTCTTGGACTTCCCCCTCTTCCATTTGTTCAGCCTCCTCATCTGATGATTCTATCACTTGAGGTGGCACTTTCTCATGGCGGACCTGAGTAGTTGGCCGTGTCTGTTTTGGGGCTGCCGCTGGTGTATTTGTAGTAGGCGTCGGGCCCCCTGTCTCCGTTGCCGGTGATTCCGGGAAACGCTGTTTGTAGTCCTGGATAAGGTATTTAAGGTCATTTACAATTGAAACGGGAAGGCATACCATCGGGGTGACCTCCGTGCGAACCTGAGCTCGGAAAGAGTGTTCCTGGTAGCTCATCTCTTCCTGTTCTTCGTCCGTGCTCTGACATTTCACGTGAAGGTCTGAAGGGGAAGTAGCCTGATCCAGGAGTTCTTCTTCAGATTCCTCACTCTGGAGAATCTCCGTAGGCAAATGAGTTTGCACCTTACTTGGTGACGTTGTTTCTGGTGTAATCTGCTTCTTGGTCAGTTTGCCAGACACAGAACCTTTTGCAGGATCCCCTGCCGTCGTCATTGGTGTTGTCGACGGTGGTAGGGTCATAGACGACGTTTCTATCAGCTTGGATTTCTTCCATGGCTCAGTAATGACCAATGTCGACGACGATTCCTCCGTCGACGGTACCCTCGTCGACGGCATGACCTTCGTCGACGGTGCCTCCGTAAACGATATTTTCTTCGTCGACGATGCTTTCGTCGACGATGCGCTCGTCGACGATGCGCTCGTCGACGATTCATTCCTCGTCGACGTCGTCGACGTCTTCGTCGTCAACACTCCCGTCGACGGGGGGCTCTTCATCGATGATGTCGTCGTCGACGGGGCAATCTTCGTCGTCGACGAGCTTTTGGACGTCGACGACGGCTTCAGCAGTATTATAGATGGAATAGGTTTACCTGCTGACGACGATGAAGGAGTGGTCGTCGTCGACGAGAAGACCGACGACGCTGTCGTCGTTGACACAGTCGTCGTCGCTGTGGAGACATAAACTGGCGCCACAACTCTTTTTTGCGCTGAGGAGGATGTCGCAAGTTTGCTGGACGACTGGGTAGGCTTCTTAAAAGCCTGAGAATCCTTTTCAGACACTGAAGATTTTGTCGATCTTGCCTCTGAAGACTTCTTTTGTGCCTTCATAGGAGGAGTGTCTGAGGGGCCAGAGGACGCCACTCTTGTCCTCTTCAGGGAGACTTCAGAGGTCCTTGAAAAGCTTCCCTCTGAGGATTCCACATTATCCCTCTCCTTAAGCCTGTCCAGCCAGATGAGCAGGCGACCCTCTCTGTCCCTCAAGGTCTTGTGAGGGAAAGACCTACATATCTTACAGTCTTTAGGTATGTGGTCAGGATAAAGGCTGTAGGAGAGTAAGGTCTGCTTTCTATGTTCACCCCCACTTTTTGCTTTTGCTTTACTGGTTTTCGACTTAGATGTGGCTGTGGGCCTGCTAATCAGACCCACAGCCCTGCTGTTCTCTCTCTAAATTACTACTATGTACTTTAGGTGCATAACCCATTTGGATAGGATCACCTTATTGGCCCCTGTACAGTGTACCCTAGGTACCCAGGGCATAGGTGTACCCTAGGCCTACCAGGGGCTGCAGCATGTATTATGCCACCCCTGGCCTGGCCTTCCATTTTGACACAACTGGCTGATCACTCAGCTGGGGCAAGGTCGTGTAATCACCCCTTGCTTAGGTGTAGTATTCCTATACCTAACTTACATATAGACACATGTGTACCTATCAGTCACTCCTATGGCAGGCCTTAACAATCCTGGAGGCAGAGTGCTTGGTAACATGTGAGATGGTGCTCTAGCATGAGCTGAGCCTGTCTGCAGCTTTCGGAACCTTGTCCTTATAGCTGTTCTATGATATAGCCTACCATATACTCTTAAAGTGCCTTATAATCTTAGACGGTTATGGTAACTATGGTTTGGCTTTATCGAAACATGTCGTGTAAGGTGTCTAACACTGTGGAATAATACCCCCATGCCATTTCTGGACATGAGAATATTATCCCCCCCTTCTAGAGGGAAAGACATGTTAAAATCATACTTCAACTGTTAGCCTCTGACCAAAGCCTCAGCATCACAAAATGGATGCTGCTGCCACGACACAAGTCTGACCTCCTGCAGCTGGGAGTGATCCCAGCCAGGGAGGCCTGGACAATAGGTTTCCTGCTTGGGGAGGTGCTAGCACCTCCCCAGACAGCCTTTAGTGTATTGGGGCAGGGTGGGCTGAAAGGAATGAGACATGCCTGGGGCACACAAGGTGTTCCTTGCATAGTCCAGTTCAAACCGGCGCTGGGGCACTCCAGCCCCAGCTCTGGCGCGAAACTGGACAAAGGGAAGTGGGTGTAACCACCCCCTCCCAGGTCCCACCCATAAGGCGTGACCTAGCAGGTATCCCAGCCCCCCAGATTAGTATAAGAGTGGGAGTTGGGCCTCAAGACTTTAGATTATCCTGAACCTGCAAAACTGAACAGAAACTCTGGACCTTCGACATTCGACGAAAGAAGAAGACTGAAGAATCTCCCTTGTAGCCAAGGAGTGGCTACCCTGTGCAAACAGGCACCATCAAGAGACTACCCTTTGCTTTGCCCACGTTCTACGAGGAACCGACTGCAGAGCCCGACCAGAGCCTTGACTTCCAGACTTCTCCGACCCTGATCCACATCGACAGCAAAGCTGAGATCCGTGGAGGCGACGAGCGACGTGGGACCGGCTACCTGGGAAAAGTGGCTAGTAACTTAACGCGCAGCTTCTGAGGTACCCTCGAAGTTGTGCACCGGGGATTGAGAAGCCCCAACCCCAAGCACCATCTGCACCGAAGATCAGCCCCCCACACTCCGAGAGTCCTGCGTGGGGCCCTTCTGCATTTTCCTGCTTGCCGCGTCTGTCCGGTTGCTTGCCCGCTGGCTAGTGGCCTTTGTGACGACGCACCCTGAAATCTTCTGCGCTGGTTTGGCTCCTCCAGACTGGCCCCCGCTTCTCTGCAAAGAAGAAGCACCCCAGACCTTCCTGGTCTGCACCAGAAGCAAGTCCTCCGTTCTTCGTGGGTTCCGCTTGCCAAGGCTTGGTGAGTCCTAGTCCAACTTCGACGCCGCCGACAGCAAGAACCTTCGTGGGACAGCTCGCCTCCTGGTCCTGGTCATCCTCGACGCTTCCTGGTCCTCCTGGCTGCAGCGACAAGCTTCACCTTCACCTGCAATCTTCACGACATCGCCTGGTTCCTTCCTGGTTCCACGTGGTCACTGGCTAGTGACCTTGACTCTGTCCCTTCTGCTTGCAGGTTTCCTCTCTTCTTGATCCCAGCCTTGGGATCCACCGGACACTCTTCACTGACTGCCTGTCAGCATCTTTCTTCAGGCATCCATAGGAGTCGACGACGAAAACGACGCATCTTCACCCCTATGCACCCGCAGCCTGTGGGCTAGGTAACTTGGGTACTCCGGTGCTCATCAGGATAGTGACTATCCTAGTGTCTAGTTTTCAAGTCTCAACTTCCTAGCTACTCCGGAAGTGTCCTAAATCTACCGTTTTCTAAACTGTACTATTGCTATTGACTTTTACGCATTACGCGTGAGTGTTTCCACTCTGCACACGAATCCCGTGGGCCTCCCACTTCCTAACTAACGCTAGTGTAGTGTAGCCCCAGCGATTCCCTAGGCCTAGGCCTATTCTATTTCCGTGACAGTGGTTCTTATACCACTTACTTAGTATATGGTTTGCGTGGCCCCTAGGGCCTAACTGTATTACTTACCTGTGTGACTTAAGGTATGCTTAAATCAGACTGTGTTGTACTTACCTCTAAGCTCATAAAGAGTGCTGAGGGTTTGACTAGAATAAATACACTTTATTTTATATATATATCTGTTGTGGTGTCCTTTCATTTGGTATTCAAGGGATTATATATGGTATCACAGCTGGCTTCACATGCCATTCAGAGTTTAGCCTAAGACTGCTCTTGTCCATGCTACCACTAGGATAGCTGGTCTATAAGGTTGACTTTACAACCAATCACCATAAGGGCATTTGGACTGATATAAGGTGTACACTAGAACTAGTGACATCATACATCAGGCCAACTTCTCACATTGGTGAGCAGCGGTTGGGATCTGAGCTTGCTGTTGTAATACCATTGTAATCTTGAGATACTAAATTGAAAGATCACACAGATATTGTCTAGGTACATATAACATAGATTATAATACTTAAGTCCTACTGGACTTTGTAGTTGTAGGTTGAAGGGAATAACACACCCTGACTACAACTACTAGAGAGGTTTAGTAGATACAACTAGTGTAGGTAGGTGCACACACCACACCCTCACTAGATCATGTCTCTGAGAGGAGATCAAGTAGATGCTCTCTCTGGAGGATCAGGTCTGCAAAAGACCCCCTCTAGATATGATACCTTAACATTCCAGGAGATGAGGCACTTGTGTACCTCCAGAGGAATAAAACAGGGTGCAAACCCTACCCTCCTTCAGTTAAGACAACTCCTAGAGGAGTATGACATTCTTAGGGCATCTCAGGCAGGTACCCTAGGTACAGAGGAGGGTCTACCCACCACAGAGGAGTCAGAGGAGACTTCAGATGAAGAGGTAGACAGCCAGGGCCAAGTAGGAAGACTTAGCCAGGCTAACCTAAGTTTACATGGGAGTTTGCATGGGGTCCCCCCTTACAGACCCCCAAGTAGGCTTACACAGAGAAGCAGGAGGGACAGATCCCCTTCAAGGGAATCCATCCACTCCCATGTCTCTAACATCTCTAATGCTTCCTCTCACAGGGGAATGACTTCCCCTGAGAGAACGGAGCATGAAGCCAGAATGAGGGAAGCTAATCTGAGGATTCAGAGGGAAGAACTTGCCCTTGCCAAGGAGAAGCTTGCTCTGGCTAGAGAACAAAAGTTGAGTGGGTCAGAACCCACTGGTGGCAGCAATATCCCTAAGGATAGAGACAGGCACTATGATAATAGAAACCTGAGCAAGATTGTCCCTCCCTACAAGTGTGGGGATGACATCCACAAATGGATAACTGCTTTGGAGAGAGCTTGCAAAGTACAGCAGGTACCCCAAAGTCAGTGGGCAGCTATCTTGTGGCTCTCCTTCTCTGAGAAAGGCAGAGACAAGCTCCTCACAGTTAGTGATGAGGATGCAGATAATTACACTGTCCTGAAGAGTGCTCTGATTGATGGGTTTGGCCTAACCACTGAACAATACAGGTTGTTGTTCAGGGATACCCAGAAGACACAGACTCAGGACTGGACTGACTTTGTAGATTGTGCCACTAAGGCTCTGGAAGGCTGGCTAATGGGAAGTAAGGTGAAGGACTATACAGGATTGTATAATTTGATCATGAGAGAACAAATACTTAACAACTGTCAAAACCAGCTATTGCATCAACACCTGATTGATTCTGATCTGACTTCTCCCCAAGAATTGGGAAAGAAGGCAGATAGATGGGTCAGGACTAGAGTTAAGCAGAAAAACCAGAACCAGGGCGGTGATCAGAAAAAGGCAGACCAGAAGGGTAATGAGCAGAAACAAAAAGACCAGAAGTCTTCACCAGGCCCCCAAAAGGCTCAGGCGGAGGGTGGTCCCAAAAAGGATAAAAAGAAAGATGGCCAAAAGAAACCATGGTGCAACTATTGTAAGTCCAACTCACATTGGTTTAGTGAGTGCACCAAAAAGGATAAGCCCCCAGCCACCATTGCCCCTAAGGCAACTGTACCCCCTAGTTCAGCTGTAAGTGGTGGTTCCCAGCAAAAGGGTGTAGTAGGGTTAACCCTGGGAACTGAGGAGGATTCTGGCCTAGTCAGAGTACCTACTCAGGCTGTTCTGATCTGTGATGGGGACTTAGCTTTGTCCTCTACTGTAGGCCCCAGTAACCTGGGCAAGTACAGACAGACACCTTTTATCAACCAAAGAATGGCTCAGGCCTACAGGGACACTGGAGCTAGTGTCACAATGGTGACACCTGCTTTTGTGGACCCTGGACAGATCATACTAGGTGAGAATTACCTAGTGACCAGCGCTAGCAATGCCACTACCTCCCATAGTGTGGCTATTGTTAACTTCTCCTGGGGAGGGGTAACTGGCCTCAAGAAAGTTGTTGTTAGTTCAGACCTTCCTGTAGAGTGTTTACTGGGCAATGATCTTGAAACTTCAGTTTGGTCTGAAGTGGAGTATAGGACCCATGCAGAAATGCTGGGGATAGATGCACATGTCCTTGCTGTGACCAGGTCACAGGCCAAAAAGTGCACCACTGAACAAGTGCTGGATCCTGAAACTATGGACCAGTCACAACCCAAGAGAAAGAGCAGTAGGGTTAAGGCTGTGCCTTCCCCCCTGCCTCAGGTGGTGGATCAGCCCTCCCAGGAGGATGATTCTGAGAGCCCTGAAGGAACTGTCCTAGAAGAACTTGAACCTGATCAGGTTGAGTTTCTTGGGACAGGGGGACCTTCAAGGGCAGATCTGAGGCAGGCTCAATTAGACTGCCCCTCTCTTGAACCCCTCAGACAGCTGGCTGCTGCTGAGGCTGCAGGGAATGCTCAAGGTACCCATAGAGTGTATTGGGATGAAGGGCTACTGTATTCAGAGGCTAGAGACCCCAAGCCTGGTGCATCCAGGAGGTTGGTCATACCACTGAAGTTCAGAGGCTTCCTTCTCACCTTGGCCCATGATATTCCCCTTGCAGGACATCTAGGCCAGAACAAGACTTGGGACAGGCTTGTCCCTCACTTTCACTGGCCCCATATGTCAGAAGATACTAAGGAGTTTTGTCACTCCTGTGTCACCTGCCAAGCCAGTGGCAAATCAGGTGGCACCACAAAGGCCCCCCTCATACCACTACCTGTGGTGGGGGTCCCCTTTGAAAGAGTGGGCATAGATATTGTAGGACCAATGGACCCACAAACAGCATCTGGGCACAGATTCATACTGGTGATAGTGGACCATGCCACCAGGTACCCAGAAGCAATTCCCCTGAGGACCACAACAGCTCCTGTTGTGGCAAGGGCCCTGCTTGGAGTATTCTCCAGAGTGGGCTTTCCAAAAGAGGTCATTTCTGACAGAGGTACCAACTTCATGTCAGGATACTTGACTGCAATGTGGAAGGAGTGTGGTGTTAACTACAAGTTCACCACACCCTATCACCCACAGTGCAATGGGCTTGTTGAGAGATTCAACAAGACCCTAAAGGGAATGATAAAAGGATTACCAGATAAGCTTAGGCGAAGATGGGACATCCTTTTACCCTGCCTTCTGTTTGCTTACAGAGAGGTCCCACAAAAGGGGGTTGGCTACAGCCCTTTTGAGCTTTTGTTTGGGCATCCTGTAAGAGGACCCCTGTGTTTGGTGAAGGAAGGATGGGAGAGACCTCTCAGACAACCCAAACTAGACATAGTGGATTATGTACTTGGTCTCCGCTCCAGGATGGCAGAGTATATGAAGAAGGCTTCCAAAAACCTTGAGGCAAGCCAAGAACTCCAAAAAGCTTGGCATGACCAAAAGGCTGTACTGACTGTTTACCAGCCAGGACAGAAAGTATGGGTGTTGGAGCCAGTGGCCCCAGCAGCACTCCAAGACAAATGGTCTGGACCCCACACTATTGTTGAGAAAAAGGGAGAAGTCCCCTACTTGGTGGACCTTGGGACTCCCAGAAGCCCCCACAGGGTGCTTCATGTCAACAGATTGAAGGCATATGTTGACAGGGCAGACATGGGGCTACTCATGGCTACAGATGAGGGGCAGGAGGAAGAGAGTGACCCTCTCCCAGACCTGTTGACTCAAAACCCTGATGATGGCTCAGTTGATGGTGTGGTCTTTTCTGACAGCCTCACTGTCCATCAGCAACAGGACTGCAGACAGGTTCTGCAATCCTACAGACATATGTTCTCTCTGACCCCAAGTCAGACAAACTGGTGCACCCATGAGGTGGACACTGGTGACAGTCTGCCTGTGAAGAGTAAAATCTACAGGCAACCTGACCATGTCAGGGACTGCATAAAAGTTGAGGTACAAAAGATGTTGGAGCTGGGAGTCATTGAACCTTCAGAGAGCCCTTGGGCTAGTCCTGTAGTTCTTGTGCCAAAACCTCACACCCAAGATGGTAAGAGAGAGATGAGGTTTTGCGTGGACTACAGAGTTCTCAATGCTGTCACTAGGACAGATGCCCACCCAATACCTAGGGCAGATGAGCTCATTGACAGACTGGCAGCTGCTAAGTTTTTGAGCACATTTGACCTAACAGCAGGCTACTGGCAAATCAGACTAGCTGAGAGTGCAAAGGCCAAAACTGCTTTTTCGACCCCAGGAGGACATTATCAATTTGTGGTAATGCCCTTTGGTTTGAAGAATGCACCTGCCACTTTCCAAAGGTTGGTGAATCAAGTCCTTACTGGGTTGGATGATTATTGTGCAGCTTATCTTGATGATATTGCTGTCTTTAGCTCCACCTGGGAGGATCAACTGGTCCACCTGAGGAATGTTTTAGAGGCCCTGCAAAAGGCAGGCCTCACTATCAAGGCCACTAAGTGCCAGATAGGGCAGAGCAAGGTTGTATACCTGGGCTACCTAGTTGGTGGGGGTCAGGTTCAACCACTGGAGAGCAAGATCCAGACCATAAAGGACTGGGCTCCTCCAACTACCCAGACTCAGGTCAGAGCTTTCTTGGGCCTGACTGGGTACTACAGAAAGTTTGTTAAGAACTATGGGTCCATAGTGACACCACTTAATGACTTGACCTCCAAGAAGATGCCAAAGAAAGTTCAGTGGACAGTAAGCTGTCAAAAAGCATTTGATGACCTGAAGCAGGCCATGTGCAGTGCACCTATTCTGAAAAGTCCAGACTACTCCAAAGAGTTCATTGTCCAGACAGATGCTTCTGAGTTAGGTGTGGGAGCTGTTCTTTCACAACTGAATGTAGATGGTCAAGACCAGCCCATTGCTTTTATAAGTAGAAGGCTGACCCCTAGAGAGAAACGTTGGTCAGCTATTGAGAGGGAGGCCTTTGCTGTGGTTTGGGCCCTGAAGAAGCTGAGGCCATACTTGTTTGGCACTCACTTCAAGATTCAGACAGACCATAAGCCCCTCTTGTGGCTAAATCAGATGAAGGGTGAAAATCCTAAACTTCTTAGGTGGTCCATTTCCCTACAGGGGATGGACTTCACAGTGGAACATAGACCTGGGACTGACCATGCCAATGCAGATGGACTCTCCAGATATTTCCACTTAGAACATGAAGACTCAACTGGTCAAGGTTAGTTTAATGTCCCTAAGTTTGGGGGGGGGGTTGTGTAGGAGAGTAGGGTCTGCTTTCTATGTTCACCCCCACTTTTTGCTTTTGCTTTACTGGTTTTCGACTTAGATGTGGCTGTGGGCCTGCTAATCAGACCCACAGCCCTGCTGTTCTCTCTCTAAATTACTACTATGTACTTTAGGTGCATAACCCATTTGGATAGGATCACCTTATTGGCCCCTGTACAGTGTACCCTAGGTACCCAGGGCATAGGTGTACCCTAGGCCTACCAGGGGCTGCAGCATGTATTATGCCACCCCTGGCCTGGCCTTACATTTTGACACAACTGGCTGATCACTCAGCTGGGGCAAGGTCGTGTAATCACCCCTTGCTTAGGTGTAGTATTCCTATACCTAACTTACATATAGACACATGTGTACCTATCAGTCACTCCTATGGCAGGCCTTAACAATCCTGGAGGCAGAGTGCTTGGTAACATGTGAGATGGTGCTCTAGCATGAGCTGAGCCTGTCTGCAGCTTTCGGAACCTTGTCCTTATAGCTGTTCTATGATATAGCCTACCATATACTCTTAAAGTGCCTTATAATCTTAGACGGTTATGGTAACTCTGGTTTGGCTTTATCGAAACATGTCGTGTAAGGTGTCTAACACTGTGGAATAATACCCCCATGCCATTTCTGGACATGAGAATATTATCCCCCCCTTCTAGAGGGAAAGACATGTTAAAATCATACTTCAACTGTTAGCCTCTGACCAAAGCCTCAGCATCACAAAATGGATGCTGCTGCCACGACACAAGTCTGACCTCCTGCAGCTGGGAGTGATCCCAGCCAGGGAGGCCTGGACAATAGGTTTCCTGCTTGGGGAGGTGCTAGCACCTCCCCAGACAGCCTTTAGTGTATTGGGGCAGGGTGGGCTGAAAGGAATGAGACATGCCTGGGGCACACAAGGTGTTCCTTGCATAGTCCAGTTCAAACCGGCGCTGGGGCACTCCAGCCCCAGCTCTGGCGTGAAACTGGACAAAGGGAAGTGGGTGTAACCACCCCCTCCCAGGTCCCACCCATAAGGCGTGACCTAGCAGGTATCCCAGCCCCCCAGATTAGTATAAGAGTGGGAGTTGGGCCTCAAGACTTTAGATTATCCTGAACCTGCAAAACTGAACAGAAACTCTGGACCTTCGACATTCGACGAAAGAAGAAGACTGAAGAATCTCCCTTGTAGCCAAGGAGTGGCTACCCTGTGCAAACAGGCACCATCAAGAGACTACCCTTTGCTTTGCCCACGTTCTACGAGGAACCGACTGCAGAGCCTGACCAGAGCCTTGACTTCCAGACTTCTCCGACCCTGATCCACATCGACAGCAAAGCTGAGATCCGTGGAGGCGACGAGCGACGTGGGACCGGCTACCTGGGAAAAGTGGCTAGTAACTTAACGCGCAGCTTCTGAGGTACCCTCGAAGTTGTGCACCAGGGATTGAGAAGCCCCAACCCCAAGCACCATCTGCACCGAAGATCAGCCCCCCACACTCCACGAGTCCTGCGTGGGGCCCTTCTGCATTTTCCTGCTTGCCGCGTCTGTCCGGTTGCTTGCCCGCTGGCTAGTGGCCTTTGTGACGACGCACCCTGAAATCTTCTGTGCTGGTTTGGCTCCTCCAGACTGGCCCCCGCTTCTCTGCAAAGAAGAAGCACCCCAGACCTTCCTGGTCTGCACCAGAAGCAAGTCCTCCGTTCTTCGTGGGTTCCGCTTGCCAAGGCTTGGTGAGTCCTAGTCCAACTTCGACGCCGCCGACAGCAAGAGCCTTCGTGGGACAGCTCGCCTCCTGGTCCTGGTCATCCTCGACGCTTCCTGGTCCTCCTGGCTGCAGCAACAAGCT
Organism: Triturus cristatus; assembly: GCF_964204655.1. Classification (NCBI taxonomy): domain Eukaryota; kingdom Metazoa; phylum Chordata; class Amphibia; order Caudata; family Salamandridae; genus Triturus; species Triturus cristatus. The sequence continues at coordinate 1,166,432,095 of NC_140591.1, read as the reverse complement.
TCACCTTCACCTGCAATCTTCACGACATCGCCTGGTTCCTTCCTGGTTCCACGTGGTCACTGGCTAGTGACCTTGACTCTGTCCCTTCTGCTTGCAGGTTTCCTCTCTCCTTGATCCCAGCCTTGGGATCCACCGGACACTCTTCACTGACTGCCTGTCAGCATCTTTCTTCAGGCATCCATAGGAGTCGACGACGAAAACGACGCATCTTCACCCCTATGCACCCGCAGCCTGTGGGCTAGGTAACTTGGGTACTCCGGTGCTCATCAGGATAGTGACTATCCTAGTGTCTAGTTTTCAAGTCTCAACTTCCTAGCTACTCCGGAAGTGTCCTAAATCTACCGTTTTCTAAACTGTACTATTGCTATTGACTTTTACGCATTACGCGTGAGTGTTTCCACTCTGCACACGAATCCCGTGGGCCTCCCACTTCCTAACTAACGCTAGTGTAGTGTAGCCCCAGCGATTCCCTAGGCCTAGGCCTATTCTATTTCCGTGACAGTGGTTCTTATACCACTTACTTAGTATATGGTTTGCGTGGCCCCTAGGGCCTAACTGTATTACTTACCTGTGTGACTTAAGGTATGCTTAAATAAGACTGTGTTGTACTTACCTCTAAGCTCATAAAGAGTGCTGAGGGTTTGACTAGAATAAATACACTTTATTTTATATATATATCTGTTGTGGTGTCCTTTCATTTGGTATTCAAGGGATTATATATGGTATCACAGCTGGCTTCACATGCCATTCAGAGTTTAGCCTAAGACTGCTCTTGTCCATGCTACCACTAGGATAGCTGGTCTATAAGGTTGACTTTACAACCAATCACCATAAGGGTATTTGGACTGATATAAGGTGTACACTAGAACTAGTGACATCATACATCAGGCCAACTTCTCACAAAGGCAATATAGGCAGAGGTCATGCTTGTCATCCACATGTAGCCTTTTCTTCCCACATGAAGAGCAGGCCCTGAAAAGGGCTTTCTTCTGGGATTCAGACATGCCAGAATTTTGAAGAAATAAATCACTTACTGCAGTGATAAGTGGCTTGAATTAATCCTGTTCAAGATTTTGAAGAAAGAACTCACTTTTAAAACTGAACAAGTTGGTTTTGAAGAGATCCTGAGGAGAACTCAGGCTGGAGACTCCCTAGCACAACGTGCGGTAGAAAATCTGAGGGACTGAGGCTCCTGTCAGGAAGGTTCTAGAGGGAGGTGATAGCTGATTGTCTGGCTCTAAGAGTTTGGTCCTTTTTACATAAGGACAAGGATAGGCTACTAAGGGGAGACTCTTAGGCCTATTTTTCTCTATGTATGTCTATAGGACATTACTTTTCTATGTACCGGAGGCTCCCGTCTCGACGACGGGGAATGATTCAGGCATGTGAATCTATGAAAGACACCCCTAATACTGGATAATCAAGTATTCAGCCCTATACAATCAACACAACTAGTACAATCAAACCAGGATGCATCTGCTGCAGAAATATTACCGCATAAAATGGTAGTCAATGCCCAAGTTCATGTTGTTCCAACTAATGAGCACATAAAGGTGGGGACTACCCAAATGAAGACGCAGCTTGGTGCAAAGGTTGAACATCAGTCAGCAGTTACTTCTTTGGACTTATCAACCTGCACTATGCTCTCGAATGTCAGTGATGCTTCTGTTATCGGTATGGGGAATGTGCAGGTTAAAAAAGTGCCCCACAGCCTTTTGATACCTGAAATGCCCGTGTTTGGGGCCGACAGGAAAAGTGGGAGCCTAGGAATGCCTATTTTTGAGGTAACAAATGACAAGAATATGTTAAGTATATTTGGTCCAGGGATATGTGGTGATGATCAGGTACTGGATGATCATGCAACTTTTATTCCAGTAAAAAATGAAAATACAAATAATCACCAGGGTGCTCAGATCTTAGTCACTGAATGCTGCTGATTCTATTCTAGGTCAACCAGATAATTCATTGAGCCCTGCTGATCTTTCATTCTTGGACAAATATGACATTTTACCCAATGTTGATGGACACTACAAAAATAAATGTACAGATGATATCGGTGTATGGAAAAGTTTGCTAAACACAATGAATGTTATAACAGGTGCACTTGACTTCCATTCAAATAAACTTGAAATTCAGGTGGATCTGTTAAATACTTTAGCAGTCTATGTGGCCGGTATTGACTCAAAACTACAAAACCGGACAGGATTTGTGGTTAAGGCCAGGCCGAGGTTAATGACCAATTGATAAGATGTACATGTTCTCATATGTTGGATAAAATGTCTGAGCTCCCAGAAATTGTAGGTTCTCTTGTGAAAGAAATTAAAAAAAAACAGCAGGGAAACCTATTTTGGAAAGAAACTTGGTTTGCACAAAGGAAGGGGGTGATAGTGTATATTGTGAAAACAAGAAGCAACAGGAGGAAGTTGCGGCGTTGGTGGGTTGTGGTAACTCTAGATTGTTAAAGGAGGTAGATGGGGAGGCCGAGGTCAGTCTGTGTTTAGATGTACATGTAGAGGATGGACGTGTCTCCAATGGAATCATAAAAGGTAAGTCACTAATTATTGCTAAACCCCTGTGCAAAAGCTCAGGGGATAGCCTAAGTGATTGTCCCCCGTTATCCAAACGTTCAAGGAAAAGGTTGCAGAAAGCACAGAATAAGGCCAGAAGGACAGTTGCCTTAGCAGCTACAGCAGCAAAGTCTAAGGATTATTATCCTATATTTGAACCAGTTGTTAAAAAATGCTTACCTCAGGTCGATGTTGTAGCAGGTGGGGACTCCTCTATAGAATTGCCAGTACCATTGAGGGTTAATGATCAGGGATTTGCAAAAGGTAGTAATATTGATGTTCTTAAACCCAATGGCATAATAAAATCGGATTTTGCAATTATCAGTAAGGAAGGTGTGAGTAGGTTGGATAATAAACCCCAGGGGATAGGATTTTTGCCCAAAGAACAAGTTGTTGATACACTGAAGCGGTTAAATACCGTAGAAATGTTAGAATCAACCAATGCCCAGAGTTTATCACCATTAAAAATATCTTCTAAATCTAATTTACCAAAAGAAAGTAACTCAGGTATATTAAGCTCCATGTGCGGCAGACAGGATTACAGTTGTAGAAATGGGGACACCAAACTAGCAATGCACCCCCTGTATGAATTCCAAGGATCCTATGATAGCCTCAACCGGGGTTTAATATTGAAAATCATTTTATCTATCCCTGACTTAGCGTTTATTAAATGCACTGATTTGGTGTCAGTGCAATTTAAACAGGTAGAGCCCACTATTGCAAGTTGGTCCTCAAACGATATTGTTACTAAGATTTTAGGATCAAGTGTGCACTTTATGGAATGTGGACTTAAGGTTGAGATCTGGGCCAGTGTACAATATACCCCGATCTTGAAGGTATTGGCCCTTAAGGTGAATAAAGGTTGCAAAACAGTTGAAAGTATCAAACCAAATCCTGTACTTAGAGGAGCAGCTGGTCCATCGAATATCAGTCTTGCAGCTCTGGTCTGTTGATCACCAATCCCCAATCAAGGGGTCGGCTTTGCGGGTGGCTACCCAAAAACAGTGTGCGAATGGAGGACTGGTCTTGGCTGCCAGCATCATCGGCAAAGGTGCCCCGGGAAGGTAGTAATTAAGTAACCGGAGCGATGGATGTTAATGTAAATTTAATTAGTCTATGCTCCTGGAATGTCCATGGATTGAATCATTTACTGTCTGACCCAGATACGATATTATTCCTAAATTCATTTGCATTTTTATTATTCCAAGATGGAACATGGTGGGAACAAATGACTCCTTTGTCTGGATTGAATGAATATAGTATTCCGGCAGTGAAAACTAATAAATTTGGCCATGCAAAATGTGGATTGGCGTGTTATATTGCGGCCGACTTAAACCTACTTGTGGGTGTGGTAGACTTTAATCTGGGTTGGCTACAATGCCTTGTGGTAAATACCACTGTTTTAAGTTTAGTTATTCTTAAAGTGTACCTTTGTGCCAATGATGCTCAGTGGTCCTCGAGTCAAAAAATGGCGGAGTGAGGATCTGAGCTGAGCAGCTCGTCCGGAGGCTTTTCCCCTATTCTACTCTCCTCGGCGAAAATGAAAATGACATTAATGATAATGACATTAATGATACTAATGGTTGGCGCTCTGCGATGTGTATAAAGAACAAAAAGGCTTTCACTAGCTACGAGCAGGCTACGTGGCTCCCCGATGAAAAGAACTTAATTAGACTTGCAGTCGGATACACTGACACAAGGACACAGCGCTGGAGGCGGAGGCAGAAGACGCCGACGATAACTTTCGCTAATGTGAGGGCTACTCGGTTCCTCCGACAAACTCCAAAAGGACATTCAAAGAGCCCGCGCGGTGACCGGCTAAGTAATTGCACCCGCATTGCCTCCTTATTCATTTCTCTTACCTGGCAACTGAGGATGTCCCCGAAGAACCCACAGCGAGCAACACGGCATAACAAACAGCCGATAAGACCAGCGGCACTCCAAACAGCAAATGCACGAACGAACGGAACAGCAACAGCTGTGCTCCCTAACGCTCCAATCAACGACGATGAACCTGCGTCAAAGAGTAACAGACGCTCTCCCATGGAGACAGGAAGGGTTGAAACGGAGCCCTCACAGGGGAAAGGGAGTGCAAGCAAGCAAATATTGAGACCATCGACCCTGCTCGCTGATTCACTTCGAAAAGGGCCTGATGGAGGCCTAACCACCACACAGACAACGAAATCTCCGGTAAGAGGGGGCGGGGGAGCGTATTCAGGAGGCAAGGCATGCAGCTCTCCACAGAATTTAGAGCTTATAACTCAGAAAGATGTCATTACTACTACTACGAGTAACGGGGAGGGGATAAATACCTACAATCTACAGGGGACTAAACAACAAAAAGAGACAGAAACCTTTACATGCATTACCCCCATAGGACACCAAATGATCTCTACCGACTCCATAAGGGAACATATAGTGGCTGCCACAACGGGTGTTCTAGAAATCTCCTCCCCCGATACTGACTCAAATTTAACCCCGATACAGCTCTGTCCGGGGGTACACCCCGCCCTCTCGGATATACCATTCACTACAGAGCTTATCGATAGACCGAAAGGTCCCCTGCAAGACATAGGGATACCTGTGGCGGAAGCACTTGTTACTGAACCCAATAAACCTTGCAATGATACGGAGCTAGATTCCTTCGGGACTGGGTACCACTCTTAGAATAGAAGATGAGACTAAATCTGAAGACGAGGTTGGTAAGAGCCAAATGGATGGCCTTAATACGGATGCGGATCTCAAGACAAAACCACGAGCAGGAAGAGGCCGTAAACTCAAAAGTAAATTTCGCGCTAAAAAAGGATCTAAAACCACTATACCAAATCAATCACTTACAAAAAGTGCCCAGAACTTAAAGGAGACGCACGTGGAAAAAAGCCCGTTAAGAAAGTGGATGGAAGCCAAAAGTATAGTTAAAAACATGACAAAAAGATTATCAGGGGCAAGTATGATCGAGTCTACTGTCGCAATAGAAACCCTTTCTTCCCCAGATAACCCCGCTACATCAATAGCAGAAAATGATGTCTCGCTTAACTACTCATTAGATGGCTCCACTTCTAAAGAACCACTACTGACTCAAGTTATGTGGGTGATCCTTCAACGGGTACAGATACAGCCCTGCAGCCTTTCGCTACTACAATCCCTACATCAATATATCATAACCCGCCCCCTCCTGCCAAGGGCTCTATCCCAGCTGCAAGTACTCTCTATCTATCTCAAATGGACCCCGCATGTATCCCTAAAAGGAGACAAGGCCAGGCGTTGGCTGATTCCTCCTCAATAGATACTATTCTCCGGCTATTGAATGATCAACGAGCTGAAGCTAAAGAACACTACATTCAACTGAGGGAAGACAATAACAAAATGAGAAACTCGCTGGAAGAACTTGCAGTTAAACTGGGGGGGATATCTCAAGATATCGCTGGACTTCAAGAGCGAGTTGTAGAGATTGAGGAATCAAACACAAACATGACCATTGTTGTCGAGAAGCATGATACTCAACTGCAGACACTGTGCTTAAAGATAGAAGACTTGGAGAATCGGCAAAGACGCTCCAATTTGAGACTCTTCGGGATACCAGAGGGCCGTGAGGGTGCCGACCCGAGGGCCTATCTTGTAGGTTTATTGCAGAAAGCTTTTCCGGACCTTATAGACTGGGACTGGGATTCTCAAATCCAACGGGCGCATCGTCTCCCTCTGATTATGAGAAAGAGGGACAATCAATACCCACGCCCTTTTATAATTTGCTTTGGAAATTTTCTACTTCGCCAAGCGGTATGGCAGAGAGCAAGACCTAATGCCCCAATAACCTTAGGCGAGCTCTCTTTTTTTGTCCGGTCTGATCTCAGCAAAGAATCAATGAACAAACGATGGCAGCTTCGCAAACTGATCGATCCCATCAAATCTAGTGGCGGCCAGGCGTACTTGCAGGAGCCGGCCTGCCTTAAGGTTATAAAGAACGGCCGCACTCATTACTTCAATGATATCAAGGAAGCGGAAGCATACATCTCTAGCTTTAGCACAGGCACAGATAAGACTTAGCTTTGGCATATAAAATATAGATACTGACTTTTTACTTATGGGAGGCTGGAGCGGGGGGGGCTCCTCTGGACGATCTGCTACACGCGCTGCCCTTTCCAGCGGCAGCTTTAGCACTAGGGTGGTTCTTCCCCTGTTCGGGGTCAGAACCTGGGTGGATGGGGGAGGGGAGGGTGGGGGGTTTGGAGGGGGGTTAAAATCATTAAAAAAATGTTTACAGGCTGATCGAATAAACCGCTTTGTGCACATATTAGCTCTAATTTTTCGACACATTTTTATAAGCAACAGGGAATGTATAAAGCCATTTGGCATTACGGCTAAGCTCTCAATTACTTATAAATGCATGAGATAAAGCTTTTGGCCTGGAACGTAGCCGGGCTTAATAACAAAAATAAAAGGCTACTAATCGCAGCAGAATTAAAATTGCATAATCCTCATATCGCCCTTCTTTCAGAAACACACATTGTCGGGAAGGACAAAAAAATACTTAATCAACTAGGCTACGACACTGTGGTTTGCACTATTTTTGAGCATCCCATAAGAGGGGTCGCGATTCTAAAGGATAAACGATTTAAAATCGAAATTTTACAGACATTCCCTTGCAAAAATGGCAGATGGGCAGCTGCTCAGTTTAGCTATGAGAACTACAAATATGTAGTATGTGTTGTGTATGGTTCCAACACAGATGAACCGATAATCTTTGATCAGCTGAGCACTAAACTTTTAGATTGGGAGGGAGAACTCATTATTATGGGTGATTTCAACTGCATCATGAATTATAAAATAGACACAACCAGCTCCGGCAGCTCTCGAAGGATGCATAAAACCAGGTCTTCTATCCTTGAAATATGCTGTATCCATAATATTAAAGATGCTTGGCGGTATTTAAATCCAAACCTACCAGGATACACATATTATTCCGCACCTCATAAATCTTGTTCAAGATTGGATATAGCACTGGCTAGTGATAATATATTAAAACTTAGCACTATGGATATATGCCCCCGGATTTCATCAGACCATAATGCAATAATCCTGGCCATTACCACACCACATAGGAGGTCTCCGCCCAGACCATTCTCCTTCCCTAGGTATCTAGCCACAGACATACAATATTTGACTCAGCTCAAACTACATTTGACGGAATTTTTGGAAATTAATACCAACACAGCTACATGTATCACGGTTTGGGACACCTGTAAGGCAAGTATTAGGGGCTTTACCCAAGCATATTTGATTAGACAAAACTCTGAACGTAAAAAATACAGCGCTCAGATTGTTTCCGAAATAACGACACAAGAAGAATTGTTGGCTTCTGCACTACGATCAAAATCACCAACAATTACAGAAATAGCTCTCAAACTTACCTTACTCAAAAACAATGCTAAAACTAAATGTATTCAAAAGAGCAGCGCAAACATTCATAAATTTAAAATAACACAATATGAAGGTGGGGATAAAATTGGCAAAATCCTGGCCTATCAAGTTGCTGACGACAAAGCCCGAACACATATTACCAACATTCGGGGTGGTGGCAACAAAATGTATAATCAACCGACGGATATAGTAGAACAATTCGCAGACTACTATAGAACCTTATACACTCCAGAAAACGCACCAAATTTAGTAATAATACGGGACTATCTGGACAAATACTCAACAAATTTGCCTACTGATTTAAGAATGGATTCACTCTCGGATGTCATTACCCAGGCAGAATTATGTCAAGCAATAGACCTTTTACCGATAGGGAAATCGGCAGGGGAAGATACAATACCTTTGGAATTGTATAAAGCATGTTTAGGCGAACTGGCCCCCCTTCTATTGAAGGTAATGCAATATGTCGGACTTAACGGCAAAGCTCCGAAGTCATGGAACAAAGCAAAAATAATTTTCTTTTTAAAAAAAAACAAACCAAAGGAGGAGAGAGGCTCATACCGACCTATATCTTTAATTAATACCGACGCTAAAATATTCGCAAAAATCTTGGCTTTAAGAATATCTCCTATTCTGCCCCAAATCATTAATCCCCAACAACACGGGTTTATAACTGGGAGGGACACAACCACACACGTGAACACGGCTATCACAGCTTTCGACGTAGCAGAAACAGAATCCACCCCACTCGGAATGATCTTACTGGATGCCGAGAAGGCTTTTGACCCTGTGGGATGGGACTATCTTTGGTGTGTCCTCTCCAAAATGGGGTTTGGGGGGCAATTCTTACGAGGTATACAGGCTCTGTACGATAATCCTACGGCTTGCACCTGTTATGGGGGTTTGACCTCTATAGACTTCCCAATCTCACGTGGAACCCGTCAGGGCTGCCCCCTATCTCCCCTTCTATTTGCTCTCACACTGGAACCATTTTTGTCTGCCCTTCAACTTCAAACTCAAATCTTTCCCTTTAGATCAGGCACACAAGAGTTAAAAATAACAGCATATGCCGATGACATCGCGGTCTACTCACAAGACATAGTGGAGGCACTCCAAGGCATTGTTTTTGAGGCTGGGAAATTTGGGACAGTTTCTGGTTACAAGCTTAATATTCAAAAGACTCAAATCATAGCTAATTACATCCCAGCTGTTGCGGTCCCTGAGATATGTAAAACCGCAACTTACTTAGGAGTCAAATTAACGGCAAAACTCCAAGAAATTAATATCATAAACTATGATGAATTAATTAAATCTACCTCACTTACACTTAAAAAATGGCACAGACTTCCTTTGAATATAATCGGAAGAATTAACTTAATTAAAATGAAAGTTCTGCCGAAATTTGTATACCTATTTCGCTCTATCCCACTAGCCCTAAACAATGCTTTCTTCAAACGATTAGATGGGGTACTCAGTAGCTTCATTTGGGGCTATAAAAAAGCTAGAAGGTCGCTGAGTCTTTTAAAAAATAATACGAACATTGGAGGGCTTAATTTCCCTGATTTCAAGCTATATTTTTGGTCCACATTTGTTCTACGCATACGTTCTTTATTAAACAGAGGAGGTGCACTTTTCTATCACTCTTTTATGTTAAAACGAGATTCAAATATGTTTCTATTACGTGCTAACGATCCCAACTACTTTAAAAGAGTCAAATTTAAGACTGCAAGAGATTTAAAAAAAATTTGGGACAACATACTAACCTTCTGTAAAACCACTTTCTTCCATCCAAAATTACCTCTATGGGGCAACCCTGGGCTTCCAGCGATTTTCTACGCACAAAGTGATAACGGCTGGGCAAGGCAGGGCATTAGAGTATTAGGGGACCTATTTGGCACGCAAGGGTTTCTAGACTTTAATGCCTTAAAATTGCTTTATGATCTCCCTGAAACTATGCGATATAAATATTGACAGATACATGACTATCTGTTCAATAAAAAACATCTCACGGAGAACTCTGATAGCGATATATGGAACTATTTATATTCTACAGAAACTAAATTTGTAATAAGCAATACTTATAGCCTTTTAGCTAGTTTTAAATCAAACGACTGCTTCAAATTAGCTGACAAATGGAGCAGGTTATTAGGCTCTAATATTACACCGAAGGAGATAGAACGATCTTTTTCAAATATTAACGAAAATGTACGATCCTCAAGTTTAAGGCTACAACAATTTAGAACGAGTTGTATGTTATATCACACTCCAAAAATTATATCTAGATGGTCCTCTAATAATTCTATCAACGAGCGCACAAAATGCCCCAAATGCTCCGCTCTTGCAGTCGACTTGGATCATATGTTGTTTTCTTGTCCCACTTTTGTAGATTATTGGAGGGACATTCAGAAGGTTCTTGAAATCAAACACATTCAGCTGCCTTCATTTTCTGCCGCTTCGGTTCTACTAGACATATATCCTACTTTCTTCCCACAGCCTGCTCTGGCCTCAATCCTCATGTCTTGTGCAAAACTAACTCTGGCCAGAGTTTGGATTCGCCCCGACCCACCAACGGTGTGGGATTGGTGGGCGCTTGTAACCGAGATCCACTCGATGGAGTTAGCATTAGCAAGTCTTAGGGGGGCACGCTCTCTGACCAAACATAAAAAGAACTGGGGTACGTTTATGGAATAGTGTGGTTCCTCTCCTCTGTTTTTGATTGGTTCTTTCTTTTTTTTCTTTTATTTATTTATTTTTACTTTTGTATGCTTTCTTCAATTATGAAAACAACTTATTGATTGTAAAGATAAATACATGTATTAATGTATTAATGTATGCTATATCCCTCAGCCTGTACTCAAATAAAAAAAAAGAAAAAAAAAAAAAAACCTTTGTGCCAATGAAAACAAGTCTGCACAGTTGTACATCCTGCGGCATGTACTAAGTGCATTAATAATCCAATATCCAGATGCTGGTTTAATAGTATCAGGTGATTTTAATTTGCAACTAATTCGGTTCTCAGAATTTAACTGTAAGTCTGAAGGTCTGGCAAAAGAATGCTGTGACATTATGTCAGAGGCTGGAGGCAGCCAGTTAAAAGAAAAGTCAAGATTTACTCCCACGTTTAAGAATTCTAAGCAAGGTTCAATCATCGATTATACATTATTTCAGACAATTTGAGACCAAGTATGTCTGAAAATAAGGTAATCTGCCGGTCAGAAAGTGATAAACAACCCCCAGGTTGTAAAATTAAATTTTTCTGTGAAGTGTCATTCTAAATCCAATGATCTTCACAACATGGCATATTCTGCATATATCCTGAAGAGGCTGGTATGGCATTTAGTTAAAGAGGAGGAAATTATGCAAACAGCCGAGGTATTGATTAAGGAATGTGATCAGGGTGCTCAGGGCGATTCGAATATGATTACTAAATGGAATTTTATTACAACGTCCCTTGTGGGGAAATTTGCAACTGGAAAGACTAGGAAAATTAATACCCATCTGAATAGTCTAAAAATATGGTTCCCCCCAAACTATTAAAGTTAAATAAATTACTCAACAGAGCTGTACGTGAGGCATATGCCCATAGATTTTGCCAGTCCTTTTCAGTGTATAAAGAAAATCTTAACTTAAGAAGACCTACAACCAAGAAGTATGGAAAGCCAAACTTAAGTATCAAACTGGGCTATGGAATTGTTTATTATCCGCCTCAAAGCAAAATAATGCAAAAAAAATGTGGGCAGTTGTTAATAAGCTCGAAAGGGTGAAGCTGTAGGGCTTTTTATGTAAATATATCAGAATCCAGTTGGGTAACGCTTATAGCCAATTTGTATGGTTTATCGGTTCAGATGGGAAATCAACCAGACATGTTGGTTGCATGTGAGGTAAATAATATATCAATAACTAATGTGGGGAATGGTGAGTGTCTGGATTTGAATTCCATAGATCATCTTATTGACCCTAGTCTAGATCCAAATTTTGACTTAGAAATTCCAAGTTGTAATCAAGTATTGACCCTGTTACCTGGGCTTCGAGCAAATGGAGCCCCTGGACCTAACGGGCTAACTAATTCCCTGTTTCGTGCTAATGGTGATATGTGGGCCGGCATTCTGCATAAATTATTTAGGGAAGTGTTGACATTGGGGATTGTCCCAGAATCATGGCAAGGCAGCATATTGCAACCCATTTATAAAAGCGGCCCGGTGGCAAATCCTGCTAACTAACAAATAATCTCGCTGACTGATGTCGATGCAAAGGTGTTCGCTTCTTCTCTTCTGATAGAATTGGAAGATTGGGCTATGCAGGAGGGCATTATTCAATTCAATCAGACTGGTTTCCGGAAAGGACAATCCACTACTACAAACTTGTTGGCTGTAACCCTACTTGCGGAGAGGGCTGTCTTAAATAAACAAAATTTATATATTGCTTTTATTGATCTTAAGGCAGCCATGAAAACTGTTATGGAAAAAACTGTCAGATCGGGGCATTTTAAAGAAATTGTTGAAGGCTATTATTCTTCTGTATACCAACACTTGGGTTCAAGTTAAGTTGAGCGATGGCAATTCCTTATCAAGGAAGATTAGAACATATAATGGCCTAAAGCAATGGCCTAAAGCAGGGTTGTGTCCTTGTCTACTGTTTACTTAATTTATTCTTATCAGATTTTTCTCAGCATTTGGATGTTGTTAATGTGCATGTTCCTAGGATAGGGGGTGCAAATTAGTTACCTCCAGTATGCGGATGATACTATCCTCGTGAGTCATACTCCTATCAGCATCCTCGTGAGTCATACTCCTATTGGCCTCCAAAGACTTATTACTGCCTTTGATGACTATACACAACAGAATGGCCTTGAACTGAATGTCTAAAAAACCAAAGCAATGAAAATTGGTGTGATTAAACAGAAGTTTAATTCCTGGAAGGCCAGAGCAGGTACAATTGATATTGTTAAAACGTATAGATACTTATGGGTGATGTTTGACAATCGCATGTCATTTAGATTTCATTTCAAGGATCTAAGGGTCAAGGCTGTGACCTTGATCCATGCTTTTAAATGTTTAAAAAAATCACTGAACTGTCAATCATATGATTTTATCCTTAAAGTAATCAAAGTCAAGTTACAACCAACTCTCATATATGGTTCTCCCATTACTAGAGGGAAAGATGTGAAGGTGCTTGACCTATTGGTTATCAAGGTCTTCAAAGCAACTTTTAAGATTGCGAAGTCAGTGTTTCAAGCAGGAATAAGATTGGAGTTCGGTCTCCAGAGACAGAGCCTGGTATCAAAGGGGGCCTTTTTAAAATGTATGGTCGCACTGTCAACATCAGCGCCTGCATCTTTAGGGAATATTTGTTGGCAAGAAATAGACAAGTCTGTCTATGCGGCTAAATGGAGATCTTATATTTTAACTTCCCTACGAGATATTGGCTTGCAAAGTGCACTGCGAGATCTGAAAATGCCCAATTATAAGTTAATTTTAAAAAAGCTTATCAAAGCTGAATCGTTTAAATTGGATAAAAATGCATTAGTAGAGAAAAAGTATGCATGGTATGTGATTAATTCATACCAATCCCTGCGTGTTCAGCCGTATCTGAATGTTTTCTTTTCAGCGAAGTTTTAAAATACGTTTTTAAGGTTACATATGGGAATAAACCCAACAAAGGAGGGCATGCAATCTTGGATCAAGCTGTGGCCGGATTCTAGCTGTAGATTTTGTGGCTGGCCACAGGAAACTCTAGTGCATATAGTATGCGTATGCCCCAAGTTGTTTAATCTTAGACGTTCAGCATTGAGACCATACTTTTTGATGAGCGGGGTGAGATCTGATCGAAAGGCCTTAATCATGTCACTGTTTGGTGAATCGATTCCATTATTATGTCAATTGGTAAAATTATTATTGGCAGTTGAAAAATGTCTGATACAATAAAGCAGATATCCATTATTTTTTGGGCTTTGGTGACTATTAGTTTTAATCGAAATACATTTTATCACCTAATACCTTTTGTTGCGAGGATGCTCATTTGAAATGTAACAATAACTGGGTTACCATCACAGTAAATTGATGCACTTTTATTGTTTTGATATGATGGTCATTGCAATTACTGTACATTAGCACTTTGAAAGGTAATTTGTGCAAGAAATGTACTATAGAAACTTCTCCGTTGTAGTCACTTCTGCACTTCATCATTAGCACTTTGAAATATAACATTTGTAATGTTTCATAGTAGAAATGAATGGTTATTTATTAGAATATTTATCCGTTATGTACAAGGAAATAATATGTTGTGAACGCCGTCACTTTAAAATGTAAAATGTGCAATATTATCCTGTAGTTAAGGTTGTAAGGTGGTTAGATTTGAGTTAGTTGATAGGTTTTTTTATTGTATATATGGGACAGTTTTTTTATGTGATGAGAAGATGTTTTGCTCGCAATGTAAATGGGTATTTTTTTTAGATCTGAAGATGTTATGATTGCAAGGATTTTAATTAATCAAGCAATAAAGATTATTATTATGTGTCACCACTAAACTCTCTGGTGACTCGTGGGTAGATAGGAAAGCAGGATCCCCGGAGCCACCTTATACCTCCTCGTCACAGACCTGGACACTGCAGGAGCAGTCATTTTGTTTCTGCCACACCTCCAAGATAGGTTCAGTCAAAGCCTCATTAAAAGGAAGCAGGGGTTCAGAGACAGAAGAAGGGGAATGAAGCACCTCCAACAAGATGTTAGATTTGCGTTCAGCAGTCGGCAATAGCAAATCAAGCAGATCCGCTGCCTTCCTAATTACAGCATGATACGAAGACACCTCTTGCTATGAAAGGCCTTTAGGTGAGGGGAGCTCCCATTAAGGAGATTACAACCCCTGAGCATTGCGTCGACTTGTCGTTGCCAAGGCTTGTTGAATCTCTCCCACAGAGATCTTCGGGCTCCAAGAAGCTCCAGCCTCAAGCATCTCCTTCAGAAACGATATTTGCCTGCACTGCATCCTTTGCAACGTGGGACTTCATTCTTTGGGGAGCTGCTTCAGGTCCTCTTGCCTCTAGCCCATGGGTCCTTTCAAGGGTCTTCTTTGGTTCCTGTGAGCTTCCCTGAGGCCTGCTCTGACTAACCTGCTCATGGTCAGTCACTTGGACCTTGCTGGTCCCGACCCTGCACCAATTTCTTCAACTACGTTGTTTGACTCTGCCAAGGCTTGTTGGGTCCCCTGCTGGACACTGACCCCTTTGCTTTTGACATCCAACGTGGGACAGATTGGGAATGGCTTCTGGTCTTCGTCAGCATAGCCTAGTCTGTACAGCTGCAACTTCAATGGCACCGTCAACCCTCCTGCATCTCCAACATAGGTGGGAATGTTTCTTCTGTGCCTCCTGGTCACTCCTGAGCAGCATAGACTCTGTCCCCACTGCTTGAAGTTACCTCTCAACTTGAATCCACCTTTGTGTTCCACCGGTCTCTTCTCACCTTCTTCATCAGCGGCATCTTCCTGAAGTCCTCCATTGTGGCCTACGGAGGTTTCCAACACCACCTTGCACCTATGCACCCGGCTTCCCTGTTGTAGATATCCTGGTTCCTGGTATATCCATGGGTGGGGTGGCTCTCCAACCCTCTGTCCTCCATGGGGTTTCTTATGGGTCTGCTGGGAAGGGTCCTTCTTTTTTAAAATTGCAACTGAGACTTACCCATTGACTTGAATTGAGTACGCGGTCGTGTTCCCACACAGCACACAACCTCCGTGGGGTTGCTAGATAGTCACCTTGGGTGGTTCCTTTGGTCCCCGACTCTTCTAACTCTACTGTGTCCACTCTCGACTTGAGTCGTGGTTTGCATTCCACTATTTTAGTATATGGTTTGGTCTCCCTTTGGGGACCACTGTGTATTTGTGCTTCTTGCTTATACTATTGACAAGTATTGTGTGTATTGTGCATATTTCCAAGGTTAGGAGATACTGTAGTGTGCTACTGGGTAATAATAATAAATACTTATTTTTTCTAACTACACTGTGTGGTTCTTTTTCACTTAACCCATACCACTAGATTAAGTGCTGGGAAAACATGCTGCTTTACACTCCTTCTGGACTAAGCCTGAAGCCTGCTCTCCACAGCTACCACTTACAGAGCTTTCTAAGGTTGTCTAAGGCCACTAAAATCACCATAAGGGTTGTCTGGATCAGTGCAGGGTGCTAGAATTACCTAAGTGAGCACCATATACTAAGTCACCCTCCTACACTACTAAACTCTCTAGCGACTCGTAGGTAGATAGGAAAGCAGGATCCCGGGAGCCACCTTATACCTCCTCACCACAGACCTAGACACTGCAGGAGCAGTCATTGGTTTCTGCCACACCTCCAAGATAGGCTCAGTCAAAGCCTTATTAAAAGGAAGCAGGTGTTCAGAGACAGAAGAAGGGGAATAAAGCATCTCCATCAAGATGTTAGATTTGCGTTCAGCAGTAGGCAATGGCAAATCTAGCAGATCCACTGCTTTCCTCATTACAGAATGATACGAAGACACCTCTTCCTTTGAAAGGCCTTAAGTGAGGAGAGCTCCCATTCAGGAGATATATCCAGGCCACTAGCCTCCTGCAGGCCCTCAAATTCTTGTACAGGTTCAACAATATCACCCTCTTCATCCTTCTCCTGCTGCTCTTGATACTTCTCCTCTTCCATCAGCCTTTGTACTTCCCTTCTGTACCTCATTCTTGGGGCCGGCATCGGAGCCAGACGGCGTTGGTGAGGATCTGTCCAATGGCACTCTTCCTTCCAGGCACTGCACCGGCGGAGGGAGTATGCCAACAGACCCATGGGGCCAACCGGCGCACCATTAGGGTTTGCTGCTCTGGCGAACAAGCCAAACATCGCATTTAAAATATGCAATGGATTTGATCCCGTAGCCAGGAAAGCAGGACACGTCGGATCCGGTCACAGGCTCTGAAGGCACTCAGGGAGGCACTGAATTCAGCTCCAGTTACGGCATCTGAGACCCCTGAGCCAGAGGTGGAGTGGTTGACTCCGGCAATGGTGGAGGTGTTGCATCTCTCGGAGCCGGTGGAGTCACTGCATTTGGAGCTGGAGACAGGACAGGAGTCACCCAAGGTGAAGGTGTAGCAGAGATCTCATCACTGCAATGACGTCTGGGATTCGGGGATACCGACTTCAGACTTGTATCTTTCAAAGAGCGATGCCAAGAATCATGGTGCCGCTTCTTTTTATGTTTCTTCAAAGACCTTGAAGTGTGTGGAGACAGCGACTTTGAGCAGGTCATTGACATCCTGCAACCTCTCCTCTGTTTTTTGGCCATGGCCATAAATAATTAGCCTCCCTCTCCTTCAGCGCTTTTGTATTCATGTGCCTGCATGAAGTGCATGTCCCGACAACGTGGTCCGACAAAAGACACCATAAACAATCTTCATGGGGGTCAGTGAGGGACATCTGGCCCCACATTCTCTGCATGGCTTGAAACCCGATTTTCTCAGAGTAGTCATCTACAATGGCTGCAAAGTTGCGACAACAGCAACAAAGAAACTCCCAGAAATTGAAAGCCTGGTGTAGGAGAGTAGGGTCTGCTATCTTATGGTCACCCCAAATATTTTGCTTTTGCTTCACTGGTTTTATGACTTAGTGTGGCTGTGGGCCTGCTAATCAGACCCACAGCCCTGCTGTTCTCTCCCTAAATTAATGCCAATGCAAACTAGGTGTATTACCAATTGGAACTGGTTCACCTTACAGACCCTGTAACAGTGTACCCCAGGTACCCAGGGCATAGGTGTATCCAAGGCCTACCAGGGGCAGCAGCATGTATTATGCCACCCCTGGCCTGGCCTCACTATTTGACACAACTGGCTGATCACTCAGCTGGGGTAAGTTGGTGTAATCACCTCTTACTTAGATATAGTCTATCTATATCTAACATATATGGACACATGGTAACCTATCAGTCACTCCTATGGCAGGCCTTAACAATCCTCGACGCAGAGTGCTTGGTTTCATGTGAGATGGTGCTCTGGCATGAGCTGAGCCTGTCTGCAGTTTTCGGAACAACGTCCTTTAGCTGTTTCCATGATATTGCCATACCATATACTCTTAAGTGCATTATGGACCTTCGCGGTCAAATGCTAACTCTGGTTTGGCTTTATCAAAACATGTCGAGTAAGGTGTCATACGATTTGGAATACTACCCCCTCGCCAATTCTGCCGACGGGGGTAGCATTCCACCCTTCTAGAGGGACACGACATGTACCTAACCTGAAACCCGGGTAAAGTTAGACAGAGCCTCAGCATCACAAAATGGATGCTGCCACCACAGACACAAGTCTGCCCTCCTGCTGCTGGGAGTCCTTCCAGCTTGGGATGTTTGGACAAAGGGTTTCCTGTCAGGGGAGGTGCTTGCACCACCCCAGACAGGATTTTGTGTAGTGCGTTAGGGAGGGCTGAATAGATTGAGACATGCCTGGGGCACACAAGGTGTCCCCGTGCATATGCCAGTTCAAACTGGAGCTGGGGCTCTCCAGCCCCGACCCTGGCGCGAAACTGAACAAAGGAGAGGGGGTGTAACCACCCCCTTCCTGGTCCCACCCAGAGGAGGGACCTAGCAGGTAATCCAGCCCCTAGATTTGGAATAAGAGTAGGAGCTGTGTCCCAGGACTTTAGATCATCCTGAAACTCGACTTGAAGAAGAAGAATCACTGGACTTCGACATTCTGCTGCACAGAAGACTGAAGAGAATCTCCCTTGTGGTCAAGGAGTGACCACCCTGTGAACACAGGCACCATCCAGCAACTCAACGACTGCTTTGCCGCCGCCTCCCGCCGGAGACCGAGCCCAGAGTCCGACAAGACCCAGACTCCCAGACATCTCAGAGCCTGTTCCACAGTCCCTGCAAAGAAGAGACCCGTGGAGGCACCGAGAGACATGGGACCGGCCATCTTGAAACGTCCACGACAAGCTGACTGCGCAGCACCCGAGGCATCCTCATCGTTGTGCATAGGGCCCTGAGAAGCCCCAACACCGAGCAGCATTTGCATCAAAGACCAGCCCTCCAGCATCCACGAGATCTGCGTGGGGCCTTTTTGCTTTTTGCCACTCGACGCGTCATCCCGGTTACTGGCCCGTTGGTTAGTGGCCATCTTGGCGACGAAATCTACGAACAACACTGCTGGTCTGGTTGCTCCAGAATGGCCCTTGCTCCTGTGAAAAGGAGCCGCCCCTCTGACCTTGCTGGTTAGAGCACCAAGCTTTCATCGACTCCTGCGTGGCTTGCATTAGCCAAGGCCTGTTTGCTCCCATCGAGAAGCCGACACCGCCATCAGCTAGAGCCTTCGTGGGACAGCTCGTGAGTGACTCCTGGACGTCGTCGACATCTTTACTTCTACGTGGCTGCAGAGACAAGCTTCACTTTTTTACCTGTTGGCACCCGACAACGCCTGGTTCCTTCCTGGTTCCACGCCGGTCACTGGCTAGTGACTCTGAACAGTGTCCCCTCTGCTTTCAGGTCTTCTACTCTTCAGATCCACCCTTGGATCAACCACGAACCCTTCTCGCCTGGCTGCCTGCAGCATCTTCATCTTCAGGCTCCATAGACCTGCACGACGAAACCCGACGCACTTTGACACCTATGCACCCGCTTCCTGTGGGTGAGGTAACGCTGGCACTCCGGTGCTCCTGTGTAGAGAAAGATCTCTAGTGTCTAGGTTTCCAGTTGTTAAGTTCTGGTCCATCCGGAAGACTCCCTTTGCTTTAACTTTGTGACTTTTACGCACCCATTGAATCCAATAGGTGCACGCGTGTAACTTTCAACACTGCACATGCATCCTGTGGGCCTCCTGGTCACTAACTACTGTTAGCTCCTTGTAGTCCCAGCAATTCTCAAGGCCCTAGGCCTTTTTACTTTTCTATACGTGGTTCTTATACCACTATTTTAGTATATGGTTTAGCGGGCAACCCGGGCCCCTCCATAATTGTGCAACTTTTGTATATTTAAACATTGCCTTGTTTTAACGAATGTGCTTCTGTGCTCATAAAGAGTATAGGGGATACTTTTAGTAAATAAATACATATATATTTTGAATATATATCTGTGTGGTGTCCTTTCATTTGGTATTCAAGGAGGTTACATATGGTAAAACAGCTGGCTTCACATGCCCTCAAGAGTTTAGCCTACAGACTGCACTATCCACGCTACCACTAGGATAGCTGGTCTATCTAGGTTGACTTCAACCACCACCATAAGGGTTGCTTGGCATGGTACAAGGTGATCACTAGAACTAGTGAGCAGCATATACCAGGCCAACTTCTCACATTGGTGAGCAGCGGTTGGGATTTGAGCTTGCTGTGTTTTACCAATTGTAATCTTTGAAAATATCATTTGAAAGATCATACAGGTACCTTTAGGTACATATAAAACAAGACTAGTATACATAAGTTCTACTGAACTTAGTTGTTGTAGAGCAAAGGGAGTAGCACACCCTGACTACAACTAACTAGAGAAGGTCCAGTAGGAAAACACCAGTGTAGGTAGATTGCAACACATCCACCTCACTAAGAGAATGGCTGGAGCAGCAGGAGCCACTGGGCTTCCAGCTGTTGAGAGTGACCCTCAAAGGGCACCATCCAAATATTCTATGTTAAACTTTCAGGAGTTAATACAACTGTGTAACACCAGAAGTCTTAAGCAGGGTCAAACCCCTACTATAGCCCAACTCCTAGAGCTATTAGATTACTCTGATACTCTAAGGGCCCCTGACTCAGTCCCTACAGGGTCTGGAGATGGAGGTCACCCATCTGAAGATGATAATACTGATGCCCCTGTCCCTAGCACTCAAGAAGAAGATGAGGGGGAAGATGATTCAGGTGATGATAGAAATAGCCAGGTGCCAGTCAGGAGACTTAGCCAGGCCAACTTAAGCTTACATGGGACTGGACATGAGATACCTCCCTACAGACCCCCAAGCAGGCTTAACCAGAGACAGAGGGAGAGAAGATCCAGCTCAAGTGGATCTGGCCATTCCAATGGCTCTAAAGGCTCCAATGCCTCTAATCAGAGAAGGATGACTTCCTCTCAGAGAAGGGAGCATGAAGCCAAGATGAGAGAGGCTGAACTTAGGATCCAAAGGCAAGAACTAGAGGTTGCCTTGGCTAAGGAAAAACTTGCTAGAGCAAGACAGTCTAGAGCGAGTGGATTAGATTCCACTGGTGGCAGCAAGATCCCTAAGGATAAAGACAGGTCCTATGACAATAGAAACCTGAGTAAGATTGTGCCCCCCTAAAAAGCTGGGGATGACATCCACAAATGGATGACTGCCCTTGAGAGGGCCTGCAGAGTACAGCAGGTCCCTCAGGAGCAGTGGGCAGCAATCTTGTGGCTCTCCTTTGAAGGTAGAGGCAGAGACAAGCTCCTCACAGTTAGTGATGAGGATGCTAGAAACTACCTGGTCCTGAAGAGTGCTCTGATTGATGGGTTAGGCTTAACCACTGAACAGTACAGGTTAATGTTCAGAGACACCCAGAAGACACAGACTCAGGACTGGTCTGAATTTGTTGAGTGTGCCACTAAGGCTCTGGAGGGCTGGTTGCTGGGAAGTAAGGTTGCAGATTACACAGGATTGTATAATCTAATTATGAGAGAGCAAATCTTAAATAATTGTCAGAACCAGCAGTTGCATCAACACCTGATTGACTCAGATCTGACCTCTCCCCAAGAATTGGGAAAGAAGGCAGACAAATGGGTTAGAACCAGAGTTAAGCAAAATAACCAGAACCGGAACCAGGGTGGTGACCAAAAGAAGGCAGACCAAAAGGGTGGGGAACAGAAACCTAAAGACCAGAAGTCTTCTCCAGGCCCCCAACAGAATAATGAGGGTGGGTCCCAAACTTCTAAGAAGAAGAAGAAAGAAGGTTAGAAAAAGCCATGGTGTAATGTCTGTAAAAACACCTCTCACTGGACCAGTGAGTGTAAGAAAACTGGAGCCCCCATCACTGCAGCCCCTAAGGCACCTGCACCCCCTAGTACAGTTGGCAGTGTTGGTCCTCAGGCTAAGGGAGTAGTGGGGTTAACCTTGGGTACTGAGGGAGATTCTGACCTAGTCAGAACCCCTACACAGGCTGTTCTGATCTGTGATGTGGACATGGATTTGTCCACTACTGTGGGTCCTAGTAATCTAGGCAAGTACAGACAGACACCTTTAACCAACAATAAAGTGGCTCAAGCATACAGGGACACTTGTGCCAGTGTCACAATGGTATTTATTCAACAACAAGAGCACCCATATACGGTCGGCCTGGGACCATGGGAATCATGTAATTATAAACAACAAGGGTCCCTAGGAGCAGGTAAGGTAGGGAAGGGGATAAATAAGGACCCGATCAGTGCTTATTTTCATAGACTTGTCCAGCCGGACATTGGTCATAGGTTTTTACTGATATAGTAATTAAGCGGCAGTATACAGAACAAATTCTCAAAGTTGGACACAAGCCTGTGACCCGTACATTTAAATAGGGAAAAAACATACATAACAAAAAAGGTTCAGGCAAAGAGTTGTTTGTTACAATTGGGCAAGAAATCGCGGATGAACTTTAACAAACAATACAAAAAACAACCTTATGTATAGAACATATTATCATTAGAGACATATAGGGTGTGTACTGGTGTCGACGGCGTTTCGATCCTATTAACGCAGTATAAGGATCATCATCAGGACAACATAATTAATGCCTGTACAATAAACCTGAGTAACTTAGTTGAAAAGGGGAAGAAGAGAGGAGGAGAAGAAAAATGGGGAAACGTGATAAATATACATAATAAATTGCAATAGGAATTTACTATACAAAATTATTTACAAGAAAGTCAAAGGTATTTACAAGAAAGTAGAGACAAAAAATCTGACTAGGCATACTGTAATTCTCCTGTGTCAAGGAACAGAGTTAACTACATAGTGGAGCAAAAGTGAAGGTGAGTGAAAACCATAATGAAGGAATAATTGCGGCTACGACAATTCGGAGAGTGCCGGCGAAGAATTGGCGCTAATTCCATTGTGAAGGTCATGCGAGTGAACAAAGTGGGTAAGATTGCCTTAGATAAGGGACCTTAGTGAATGTCCGAACAATGCGAGAGAATAGCAAGGCACGTAATAGTGAGCTATGAAGACCGCAGCGACGGGGGTAGCATGCAACGGGAGGCAGTATCGGCATACGGGGGTAGACATACCGGGAAAGGGCAAGAAGATGGTGCGGTGAACTTGATCCAAGTCACAAAGAGTTGAGGAGCTGAGGCATCACGGGCGGTTGGAATACATCGCGTAGTGAACAGGGTATTGCGTGGCAAGGCACTGCGGGAGGAAAGGGAACTAATTAAAGGGGGGAAAAAAATAATATAAGGGGGCCCGGAGGTTTTAGGCAGACGGAGTTACTCACCGGGAATTTAGATAATTACTCCAGCTCGTAGTGAGGCAATTGACATGAGAGCGGATCCAGAGAGTCCTGGGGCTCAAGGTAAACCGCGGCAATGCGCTGCAGGAGGGAACATGGGGGTTAGCGAGGGAAAGCAAGGGAGGGAATTACGTAAGGGAGAGGGGCGCGATAAACTCACCGTGCAGAAGTGAATGTCGAGGTCCGGCAGTGCGTGAAGCAAGTTCCGATAATACGGCTGCTGTCGTTGGAGTGGAACGTGCATGTGATAATTGCAAGGAGAGTTGCTGATTGGGTAGCCTCAGCAGGGGAGTGAGAAGAGAAAAGGGACCAAGGACAAGAGGACGGTTGCCATCTTGGAGTGGGTGAATGTGTGACAGAAGGGTGTAATTACAAATATTTGGAGTTTAGAGAATTAAACCACAAACCATGAGACAAGTAGCTTTGGATTATTAATTAAAACTTTTAAGCAAGAGTTTACAGGGCACTTAGTGGAAACGTGTAAACAGTTCAGATACTTATGGACCAATCCTCATGTCTGTTCAATCCAGAATTGAAACTGTCAGTCTTCAAAATCCATTTTAATTCTTCTCTGTTAAGTGTCTTTATCATATCCCCTCCTCGTGGGGGCAATTTGACAGCAGAGATGATGGTCCATCGAATTTCATCTTCGGAGTGTTTTTTCTCCTGGAAATGCTCAACCAATGGCGCTGTCAGGATTCTACATCTAATTCTGCTTCGATGCTGGGAGATGCGTAGACGAATCTTTTGGGTAGTCTGGCCAATGTAAATTTTATTACAAGGGCAAAAGATTGCATAAATAACATTTGTAGAGTTACAATTGGTAAATGTTTTTAGTTCATGCCTAATGTTGCCAAAAGCAAAAAATTTGCACTCTATGGTTAATGAACATACCACACAGCTACCACATTTAGCATGACCATTCAATGGTGGTAAGGACCAGATATCATTCAGAGTGGTGGAGATAGTTTTGTTGGTGGTAGTCGGCAGGGCTGCGCGAACAAGGTGGTCCCTAATATTTTTGTTTTTCTTGAATGCGAAGAGCGGGCGTTCCAGATGGAGATTGCCAGCATTCAAGATTGACCAGTTCTTGAGGATACTTTTACGTATATTATTAGAGACTGTGGAAAAGGTGGTGACACAGACCAGTCTGTTTGTTTCAGATTTCGGTTTGGGTTCAAGAAGGGTTTCCCGTGGGCAGTACCACGCACGTTTCATGGAGTTTCGAATTAGTCTTTTAGGATAGCCTCTTGTGGATAGTTTATCAGAAAGTATTTTGGCTTCAAAGAAATAGTCCTCTTTTAGGGAACAATTTCTGCGAATTCTCAGGAACTGCGAGAAGGGAAGAGAGTCTTTTAAAGCACGGGGGTGACTGCTCTTGTAACTCAACAGGGTATTCCTTTCTGTAGGTTTGCGGAATAAACCTGTGATAAGGTGGCCATCGGAGTGCTTGATTGTGAGATCAAGGAAGGGGATGGATTCCCTTTGGTGAGTCAGTGTAAATTTAAGACCACCGCAATTGTTATTAAGCCAGTGGAGGAACGAGGTGAGTAGACTTTCATTAGCCTGCCATATCATAAAGATATCATCGATATATCTCTTCCACTTACAGATACATGATGAAAAAGGATTGGTAGTGGTAAGGATACAGTTCATCTCCAATGCATCCATGTATAGTATGGCCAGATTTGGGGCAAAAATTGCACCCATGGATGTGCCTTTAACTTGTTGATAGAAGTGGTCTTCAAACATGAAAAAATTCCTGGTAAGGCAGACTTCTAATAGTTGTAATATAAAGTAAGTTGGTACAGTGTGAGGCCGCGATCTTTGATCTAGAACGTTTTCCATCACCAATAATGAGTCTCTTTGTGGTATATTGGTGTAGAGGGATTCTACATCCAAAGTGCACAGAATATTAAGTTTGGGGTCATAGGGGTGGTTCTCAATCAGGTTAATCATAAACATACTGTCACGAATATAACAGTCAGTAAAAGGAACAAAGTCCTTAATGAAGTGGTTGACATAATGGCCTAGTGGCTCAAGAATGGAACCACACCCAGAAACAATCGGACGCCCAGTGGGTTTCTGTAGATCTTTATGAATCTTGGGGAGGGTATAGATTACCGGAATTCTGGGACTTTTAATGTTGAGGAATTGGTACTCTGGTTTGGAGAGGAAGCCTTGTTGTAGGCCTTCATCCGTAATTTGTCGGATTAATGTCTGAAGTTCCTTAGTGGGGTTAGTGTGCAATCTACAATAGTGGTCAGTATTAGCCAATTGGCGGTTGACCTCATCTTTGTATTCCTTCAGCTCTTGTAAAACAATTCCTCCACCTTTGTCGGCTGGTTTAATTATGAGATTGGAATTTTCACGTAGCGAAGAGATAGCTAATTTTTCTTCTTTGGTAATGTTATAAGGGATGTAATGGTGTGTGTCAGAAATATTTGACAGTTCTTTCAGTACAAGTTTTTCAAAAGTAATAACCTCACTGGGTATCATATTGTTATGTGGAGAGAAAGTAGAAGGAGGTCTAAGTGGAGTGTTATATTGTTTGGGTGTCATGGGGTTCAGCAAAAAGTAACTATGAAGCCTGATTTTACGGAAGAACCTTAATAGTTCCGTCTGCAGATCAAGGAAGTTGGGATATGTCATTGGTACAAAGGAAAGGCCTTTGCTAAGTAGTGATATCTCATGGCTTGAAAGTACATGGGTAGAGAGATTGAACAAAGGTATAGTAGGATGCTGGTCAGACATATTCTGTGTTTCGGAATCTACCACCTGTAGAACTTTTGGCGTGTTTGCCGCTCTCCTGGTGGGTTGTACCATCGAGGGCGTTGTCTGCCCCTTCCTCTCCTTGGGGGGTCTTGTGGATCCTGACCTAAAAAAAGGGGATTGGGGGAACGTGTGGTGTTGCTTGTACCCTCTCCTGTGTCAGAGTTGTCCGAGGACTCAGCAGATGTGTCAGAAAACCCAACTAGATTCTGACGTCTGTTGAAGCGACCCCAAGGTCTTGAATTTTGGGGATTGTTGTATGTACGGTTGGTATAAAAATCTTTATTCAGATAGGGATATGCTCGTTCAGAGGCAAATGATTTAATATCCCTTTTTACTTTGTTAGATTTTTTGTTTTGTTCTATGCGATGGAATTCCTCGGTTGTTTTTTGGACTTTTTCTAGTAGTTTTTTTGCTTCAGGGATTGTGTTGCTGTCTTTAATATTTTTCTCTATGTCCTCGATCAACTTAGCAAGTACCTGAAGTTCTTCAGTGGCGGTATCTATTCCTAGGACTAACCAATGCCTAGAGCAAGTGGTGCCTATGTAACTGAAATTATTTATGTATTTTGGGTTATCGGTGAAGACGCCTGGGATATTTCTCACTAATAGACCTTGTGGTATTGTATTGGATTTAAGGTACTCGGTGAGCATCCGTGTCATAAGTTCCAGTCGAATAAATTTCTTTTTTTGTTTCTCTAATTCCGCTGAAAGATCGGTCGTGTTACTGGTAGCACCTGAACTGTCATCTGTATTAGAAAAGAGCGAGGGGCCTTCTAAGATCTTCTTGATATAGTCATCTGTGTACAGTGGTGCGTTGTCAGACATAGTCTAGGAGTTTTAGGTGGGGGCGAAGGAAGGGGAGGAAGGCAGGACGTGAAACAGGGGAAGGGCCCACTTCGGAAAGGGGTATAATGGAACTAAGCTCTTGCAATCAGCCGATTGCGCTAACCATATTTATTCAACAACAAGAGCACCCATATACGGTCGGCCTGGGACCATGGGAATCATGTAATTATAAACAACAAGGGTCCCTAGGAGCAGGTAAGGTAGGGAAGGGGATAAATAAGGACCCGATCAGTGCTTATTTTCATAGACTTGTCCAGCCGGACATTGGTCATAGGTTTTTACTGATATAGTAATTAAGCGGCAGTATACAGAACAAATTCTCAAAGTTGGACACAAGCCTGTGACCCGTACATTTAAATAGGGAAAAAACATACATAACAAAAAAGGTTCAGGCAAAGAGTTGTTTGTTACAATTGGGCAAGAAATCGCGGATGAACTTTAACAAACAATACAAAAAACAACCTTATGTATAGAACATATTATCATTAGAGACATATAGGGTGTGTACTGGTGTCGACGGCGTTTCGATCCTATTAACGCAGTATAAGGATCATCATCAGGACAACATAATTAATGCCTGTACAATAAACCTGAGTAACTTAGTTGAAAAGGGGAAGAAGAGAGGAGGAGAAGAAAAATGGGGAAACGTGATAAATATACATAATAAATTGCAATAGGAATTTACTATACAAAATTATTTACAAGAAAGTCAAAGGTATTTACAAGAAAGTAGAGACAAAAAATCTGACTAGGCATACTGTAATTCTCCTGTGTCAAGGAACAGAGTTAACTACATAGTGGAGCAAAAGTGAAGGTGAGTGAAAACCATAATGAAGGAATAATTGCGGCTACGACAATTCGGAGAGTGCCGGCGAAGAATTGGCGCTAATTCCATTGTGAAGGTCATGCGAGTGAACAAAGTGGGTAAGATTGCCTTAGATAAGGGACCTTAGTGAATGTCCGAACAATGCGAGAGAATAGCAAGGCACGTTATAGTGAGCTATGAAGACCGCAGCGACGGGGGTAGCATGCAACGGGAGGCAGTATCGGCATACGGGGGTAGACATACCGGGAAAGGGCAAGAAGATGGTGCGGTGAACTTGATCCAAGTCACAAAGAGTTGAGGAGCTGAGGCATCACGGGCGGTTGGAATACATCGCGTAGTGAACAGGGTATTGCGTGGCAAGGCACTGCGGGAGGAAAGGAAACTAATTAAAGGGGGGAAAACTTAATATTCTGTGCACTTTGGATGTAGAATCCCTCTACACCAATATACCACAAAGAGACTCATTATTGGTGATGGAAAACGTTCTAGATCAAAGATCGCGGCCTCACACTGTACCAACTTACTTTATATTACAACTATTAGAAGTCTGCCTTACCAGGAATTTTTTCATGTTTGAAGACCACTTCTATCAACAAGTTAAAGGCACATCCATGGGTGCAATTTTTGCCCCAAATCTGGCCATACTATACATGGATGCATTGGAGATGAACTGTATCCTTACCACTACCAATCCTTTTTCATCATGTATCTGTAAGTGGAAGAGATATATCGATGATATCTTTATGATATGGCAGGCTAATGAAAGTCTACTCACCTCGTTCCTCCACTGGCTTAATAACAATTGCGGTGGTCTTAAATTTACACTGACTCACCAAAGGGAATCCATCCCCTTCCTTGATCTCACAATCAAGCACTCCGATGGCCACCTTATCACAGGTTTATTCCGCAAACCTACAGAAAGGAATACCCTGTTGAGTTACAAGAGCAGTCACCCCCGTGCTTTAAAAGACTCTCTTCCCTTCTCGCAGTTCCTGAGAATTCGCAGAAATTGTTCCCTAAAAGAGGACTATTTCTTTGAAGCCAAAATACTTTCTGATAAACTATCCACAAGAGGCTATCCTAAAAGACTAATTCGAAACTCCATGAAACGTGCGTGGTACTGCCCACAGGAAACCCTTCTTGAACCCAAACCGAAATCTGAAACAAACAGACTGGTCTGTGTCACCACCTTTTCCACAGTCTCTAATAATATACGTAAAAGTATCCTCAAGAACTGGTCAATCTTGAATGCTGGCAATCTCCATCTGGAACGCCCGCTCTTCGCATTCAAGAAAAACAAAAATATTAGGGACCACCTTGTTCGCGCAGCCCTGCCGACTACCACCAACAAAACTATCTCCACCACTCTGAATGATATCTGGTCCTTACCACCATTGAATGGTCATGCTAAATGTGGTAGCTGTGTGGTATGTTCATTAACCATAGAGTGCAAATTTTTTGCTTTTGGCAACATTAGGCATGAACTAAAAACATTTACCAATTGTAACTCTACAAATGTTATTTATGCAATCTTTTGCCCTTGTAATAAAATTTACATTGGCCAGACTACCCAAAAGATTCGTCTACGCATCTCCCAGCATCGAAGCAGAATTAGATGTAGAATCCTGACAGCGCCATTGGTTGAGCATTTCCAGGAGAAAAAACACTCCGAAGATGAAATTCGATGGACCATCATCTCTGCTGTCAAATTGCCCCCACGAGGAGGGGATATGATAAAGACACTTAACAGAGAAGAATTAAAATGGATTTTGAAGACTGACAGTTTCAATTCTGGATTGAACAGACATGAGGATTGGTCCATAAGTATCTGAACTGTTTACACGTTTCCACTAAGTGCCCTGTAAACTCTTGCTTAAAAGTTTTAATTAATAATCCAAAGCTACTTGTCTCATGGTTTGTGGTTTAATTCTCTAAACTCCAAATATTTGTAATTACACCCTTCTGTCACACATTCACCCACTCCAAGATGGCAACCGTCCTCTTGTCCTTGGTCCCTTTTCTCTTCTCACTCCCCTGCTGAGGCTACCCAATCAGCAACTCTCCTTGCAATTATCACATGCACGTTCCACTCCAACGACAGCAGCCGTATTATCGGAACTTGCTTCACGCACTGCCGGACCTCGACATTCACTTCTGCACGGTGAGTTTATCGCGCCCCTCTCCCTTACGTAATTCCCTCCCTTGCTTTCCCTCGCTAACCCCCATGTTCCCTCCTGCAGCGCATTGCCGCGGTTTACCTTGAGCCCCAGGACTCTCTGGATCCGCTCTCATGTCAATTGCCTCACTACGAGCTGGAGTAATTATCTAAATTCCCGGTGAGTAACTCCGTCTGCCTAAAACCTCCGGGCCCCCTTATATTATTTTTTTCCCCCCTTTAATTAGTTCCCTTTCCTCCCGCAGTGCCTTGCCACGCAATACCCTGTTCACTACGCGATGTATTCCAACCGCCCGTGATGCCTCAGCTCCTCAACTCTTTGTGACTTGGATCAAGTTCACCGCACCATCTTCTTGCCCTTTCCCGGTATGTCTACCCCCGTATGCCGATACTGCCTCCCGTTGCATGCTACCCCCGTCGCTGCGGTCTTCATAGCTCACTATTACGTGCCTTGCTATTCTCTCGCATTGTTCGGACATTCACTAAGGACCCTTATCTAAGGCAATCTTACCCACTTTGTTCACTCGCATGACCTTCACAATGGAATTAGCGCCAATTCTTCGCCGGCACTCTCCGAATTGTCGTAGCCGCAATTATTCCTTCATTATGGTTTTCACTCACCTTCACTTTTGCTCCACTATGTAGTTAACTCTGTTCCTTGACACAGGAGAATTACAGTATGCCTAGTCAGATTTTTTGTCTCTACTTTCTTGTAAATACCTTTGACTTTCTTGTAAATAATTTTGTATAGTAAATTCCTATTGCAATTTATTATGTATATTTATCACGTTTCCCCATTTTTCTTCTCCTCCTCTCTTCTTCCCCTTTTCAACTAAGTTACTCAGGTTTATTGTACAGGCATTAATTATGTTGTCCTGATGATGATCCTTATACTGCGTTAATAGGATCGAAACGCCGTCGACACCAGTACACACCCTATATGTCTCTAATGATAATATGTTCTATACATAAGGTTGTTTTTTGTATTGTTTGTTAAAGTTCATCCGCGATTTCTTGCCCAATTGTAACAAACAACTCTTTGCCTGAACCTTTTTTGTTATGTATGTTTTTTCCCTATTTAAATGTACGGGTCACAGGCTTGTGTCCAACTTTGAGAATTTGTTCTGTATACTGCCGCTTAATTACTATATCAGTAAAAACCTATGACCAATGTCCGGCTGGACAAGTCTATGAAAATAAGCACTGATCGGGTCCTTATTTATCCCCTTCCCTACCTTACCTGCTCCTAGGGACCCTTAGTGTCACAATGGTGACACCTGGCTTTGTGGACCCTGGTCAGATAGTGCTAGGTGATAATTACCTAGTGACCAACGCCAGCAATGTCTCTACTTCATATAGTGTGGCAATTGTTAATTTCTCCTGGGGAGGGGTAACTGGCCTCAAAAAGGTTGTGGTAAGTGCAGACCTCCCAGTTGAATGTCTGTTGGGCAATGGCCTAGAATCCTCTCTATGGTCAGAAGTGGAGTACAGGACTCATGCAGAGATGTTAGGGATTTCATCACATGTCCTTGCTGTGACCAGGTCACAGGCCAAAAAGTGCCTCACTGAACCTCAGGTCTTGGAGCCTGGAACAATGGACCAAGTACCTACTAAGAAGAAGAACAGAAGGGTCAAGGCTGTGCCTTTCCTCCTGCCTGAAAGTGAAGATCAGTCTTCTCAGGAAACTGATTTTGAGACTCCTGAAGGAACTGTCCCTGAAGTGCTTGAACCTGACCAGGTTGAGTTTCTGGGGGCAGGGGGACCTTCTAGGGCTGACTTAAGGTAGGCTCAGTTAGACTGTTCTTCCCTTGAACCCCTCAGACAGCAAGCCGCTGCTGAGGCTGCTGGGAATGCTCAAGGTACCCATAAAGTATATTGGGATGATGGGCTCCTTTATTCAGAGGCTAGAGACCCAAAACCTGGTGCAACCAGGAGGTTGGTTATACCTCTGCAATTTAGGGGCTTCCTTCTTACCTTGGCCCATGATATTCCTTTAGCAGGACACTTAGGCCAGAACAAGACTTGGGACAGGCTTGTCCCTCACTTTCACTGGCCTCACATGAATGAAGATACCAAGGAGTTTTGTCGCTCCTGTGTAACCTGCCAAGCCAGTGGCAAATCAGGTGGCACAACAAAGGCCCACCTAATACCACTACCTGTGGTGGGGGTCCCCTTTGAAAGAGTGGGGATTGATATTGTGGGTCCAATGGATCCCCCCACAGCATCTAGGCACAGATTTATACTGGTGGTAGTGGATCATGCCACCAGGTATCCAGAGGCAATTCCCCTTAGGACCACAACAGCTCCTGTTGTGGCCAGGGCCTTACTTGGAGTTTTCTCCAGAGTGGGGTTTCCTAAGGAGGTGGTATCTGACAGAGATGCCAACTTCATGTCAGGATACTTAACAGCTATGTGGAAGGAATGTGGTGTCAACTACAAGTTCACCACTCCTTACCATCCACAATGCAATGGGCTTGTTGAGAGATTCAACAAGACCCTAAAGGGTAGGATCAAAGGGTTACCTGAAAAGCTAAGGCGAAGATGGGACATCCTTCTACCATGCCTTCTGTTTGCTTACAGAGAGGTCCCACAAAAAGGAGTTGGCTACAGCCCCTTTGAATTGTTATTTGGGCACCCTGTAAGAGGACCCCTATGTCTGGTGAGGGAAGGATGGGAGTTACCTCTCAAAAAGCCTAAGCAAGACATGGTGGACTATGTACTTGGTCTCCGCTCCCGGATGGCTGAGTACATGGAGAAGGCATCTAAAAACCTGGAGGCAAGCCAAGAATTACAGAAAGCTTGGCATGACCAAAAGGCTGTTTTGACTGTTATCAGCCAGGACAGAAGGTAAGGGTGTTGGAGCCAGTGGCCCCAGCAGCACTCCAAGACAAATGGTCTGGACCCCATAAAATTGTTGAAAAGAAGGGAGAGGTCACCTACTTGGTAGATCTAGGAACTCCCAGAAGCCCCCACAGGGTGCTCCATGTCAACAGACTCAAGGCATATGTTGACAGGGCAGACATGGGCTTGCTCATGGCTACAGATGAGGGGCAGGTGGAAGAGAGTGACCCTCTCCCAGACCTGTTGTCTCAGAACCCTGAAGATGGCTCAGTTGATGGTGTGGCCTTAGGTGGCAGCCTCACTGAACATCAGCAAAATGACTGCAGACAAGTTTTACAGTCATATAGACATATGTTCTCCTTGACACCCAGTCAGACTAACTGGTGTACCCATGTGGTGGACACTGGTGACAGTCTTTCTGTAAAAAGCAAGATTTACAGGCAACCCGACCATGTCAGGGACTGTATAAAGACTGAGGTGCAGAAAATGCTGGAGTTAGGTGTTATTGAGCCTTCAGAGAGCCCCTGGGCTAGCCCAGTGGTTCTGGTCCCCTAACCTCACGCACAAGATGGAAAGAGAGAAATGAGGTTCTGTGTGGATTACAGAGGACTCAATGCTGTCACCAGGACAGATGCACACCCAATTTCAAGGGCAGATGAGCTCATAGATAGACTGGCTTCTGCCAAGTTTTTGAGCACATTTGATTTGACAGCTGGCTATTGGCAAATCAGGTTAGCTGAGGAGTCTAAGGCCAAAACAGCATTCTCAACCCCAGGAGGTCATTACCAATTTGTGGTGATGCCCTTTGGTCTGAAGAATGCACCTGCCACTTTTCAAAGGTTGGTGAACCAAGTCCTCACTGGGTTGGATGACTTCTGGTAAAATAAATGAGAGGGACCCCTTGGAATTCACAAGGGAAATAAGGTCATCTAACCACGTAAAAGAGAGAGAATTCCCTTGCTCAAACAAATTCCTTATAGTGGACAAAAAATTATTGACTGCTCTAATATATAAAGAAAGGGTTTTTATTTTGACAAATATTTTTCTGTGATCCTATATTCATAAAAGGCTATCATAACATATTCATTGTGACACAATCATTAAAAACATTATACAGATCATTCAATAAAAAGATAAAAACAATGTTACAGAGTTACAATATTACAAGATTCCAAAGATGACCAGCATCATGGAGACAACAACATACGTAAGACACTGATTATGTACTTCACCAATACACATCCATTGGGCTCAGCAGTACAGTTTATAGTTTCAATTTTATGCTTATAACTCTGTGCTGGTCTCAGGATTGTGTTTCCAGTAAAAGGCGTCGACGCGTTTCGATGGCTTTTACCAAGTTACTGCCATCTTTATCAAGACAAAAATTAGTTGCTGTCTCCTGTATTCTTGGGTAGGTTTCTTTTATTCCTAAAAGGAATAGATATATACTTAATTATAAATAACAACCATTACTTTTAACAAATGGTGTTAGCATTATTCCCTGAATACTTAGGTGAACCCTTATTCATCATATCCGGGTGCCATCATGTTTTATTATATCAGGGGAGGCAATGGATCTTAAAGCCTATCTTATTATTAATATACTCATTCTCAAATGTCCTCTAATCTTATTATACCCGAAGCATCTTATGATATATAGCATGGTCTTGCAACTGTCCTGAATCCACTTTTATCCATTGCAGACATTGTCTAAGTTAATAAGATGTAACTATAGGTTTCAGGATTGCTTCTAGCTCACCTTCTTTATTGATGGAGAAAATATCTGTTATTCAATATGTATGGGTGGACAGATAAATAAAGTCCTCTGTTCTCTCATACGGTCTTCTGATATGCCCGAAATATTGAATAAAAACGTCTTCCCGTGCTATAGTGATCTGCGTATCAAAATAGGGGTATAAAAAATTACCTAATTGCAATACACATTTCAATATCTTTAAAAACAACTGTTATAGATAGTCTCACAGTGGTTTTTTGATTGTTATCTCATGCGGTTTGTAATTGAAAGTTACCTCACATGTATAATCGGACCGGTTAATTATTGCCGGTTTTCTTTTCCTTGGATACGTATTAGTGATACCGAGTGACCATACCACCTCGGGGCCCAACACCGCAAGGTTCAAATTATTCCTTATTTCTCGGGTGGGTCTAAAACAAAGCAAACGTACATTATCTAATGAGATTGTCGCCTCTCGTAGGGTGGAGACACAGATACTCTACTCTTAACAAAACATCCATGCTGTATCACCACTCCTTACCTTTGCGTTGATCTATCGAGGGTTCGCGGCGGTCTCTATTTTCGGTTACAGTGATTCCCGTTAGCGTATTCTTTCCTTCTGTATTTAGCTTATCTGTCCTGTCATTTAATTGGGTAGATAAGACACGTGATGTGAGTTTCCCTATGTGCGTATTCGATAGGTGATCGCATTAACGCATCCCTACTTAATTATACGCGTTCTTATTGGGTTGTCTGTCCCCACGTGATCTCGGTGTTTTTGATCTATCTATCTTATTGGTCTTTGGGTAAATAAGTGAATACATCACCGCATCGCGAACTCATTCTCAGCGTTCCTATTGGGTCATCTGTAACTACGTGATGACGGTGTTTTAAATCTAACCATTCATATTAGGCTGGTTGCTCGCGTCTTGTTGTAACGGCTTCCCGTTTGTGTAGACACCGGATGTATACCTGTTGTCAATAACCCAACTTTATTGTTAAAGTGCACACATATAATGTGAGTTTTAATCACTATTCGATCTACATTTTTGTGTACAACAATTATATTTTGTTGATACTCCCAATGTTGAAACATAATCACAGTTTACCACACGCTATTCCAATATACTCGCTGAAGGGCTCCATATATGTGCTACATAATTATATTTTCTGTATCTCTATCCAATCTCAGTCAGAATGTCAATATCATAACATTGTCGATCGAATCCACACATACAATATAAGAACCAGATACTGTTCGAAATGCATTTGTATTGCAACAACTTAATGCGTATTCTTCATGCTATCCAAAAGATATAATTGCAATTACGATGCGTTATCCAATTTTGCCCAAAATACACAAATACGTTGTAAAAACCCGCGTATGTGCGGTGTGCATTTCTATATAAAACAGCTTAGTACATAGTCATAATAGTGGCAGAATATAATTACAATCTTCACACATTGTTCCAATAAGGTAAATAAAAGATAACATCTTTAAGGTACATCACTCTGATTTTACACTTTATTCCTGTTTGAAATTGTCACTCAAAATTTGTACAAACATCCTGATGTAGTCGAATGAGAGAAATTCAAATATTCTATCTTGTCCTGTGGCATTTTTAGTAGAGTTATGTTATCTTCGATTACTGTCCAGATATGCTAGTGACTGTATCCTGTCTGATTATGCCTATAGGTATTTAACTTTTCAATATTTCATAATTAACTTCATCCAGTCTTCTCTAGAGTTCAATCCCTTTTCCACTGTATTCAGGTAGCATATATACCACTGTTCTCTTTTCTTTCTCACTGCATCCATATCACCTCCTCGTCTACTCATTGTAATTTTCTCCAGTATGAACCATTTAAAATCATTACAATTATGGTTCAATTTACAGAAATGATCTACTAGGGGAGCATTGTCCTTTTTCGTTCTAATAGCGGACTTGTGTTCTAGGAGACGCACACGAAGTTCCCTACTGGTTTCCCCTACATAGCCCAATCCGCAAGGGCATGTTAGGAGGTAGACAATATTTTTGCTACGGCAGTTGTTTAATGTTGTTGTATTTAAATATTTGCCGGCAAACATCATGTTTTTACCTTCCAGGCACTGGGCACATATAGAGCATGTTCCACATTTATTATTGCCTCTTGCTTTCTCACCCCCTAAGGTGATTTGCTTTTCTGTTGCTCTTGGATAGGTTTTCACTAGTGAGTTTCTGATTGTTTTATTTCTTCTAAAAGAGAAAAGGGGTTTTGGTAACTTTATTTCTGTGCCATAATTCAGAATCTTCCAGTTTCTGTTCACAATGTTTTTGATTTGGTTGCTTATATTGGAGAATTGAGTTACAAAGATCACTTTTCCTGTTGTTAGATTGTTTTTACTGATCTTGGACTCAAATAAGCTATCTCTATTATAGAACCTGGCCCTCTTCAATGAATTTTTGATCAATTTATTAGGATATCCTCTTGCTTTCAATGTTGCCTTCATGGTCTCTGCATGTAGGTAAAAATCTGAGATGCTAGTGCAGTTTCTTCGCAGTCTAAGAAATTCCCCAAAGGGGATATTATCTTTCTGTGAATGGGGGTGGTTGCTATTATACTGTAGGAGGGTGTTTTTGTCCGTGGGCTTGGTAAAAAGTTCTACCTGAAGCTCCCTGTTAATCTCCTTGATCTTAATATCTAAAAATTCAACACTCTGGTTGCTGTAATGAGCTGTGAATTTGAGATTAGGATCACCCAGATTTATCCATTCTAGAAATTCAGATAGCATTGTGCTGGAACCGTTCCATATGAAAATGATATCATCTATGTAACGGTGCCAGCACAAAACGTTCTCAAAAAATGGGGCCATCTCATTAAATATATTGCGTTCCTCAAAGTCACCTACGTATAGGCATGCCAGGCTAGGGGCACAGGTGGCCCCCATACTGGTCCCTTTTGTTTGTAAATAAAGTTCATCTTTGAAAAGAAAAATATTATTTTTCAATACCATTTTTACACAGGACATGATAAAGTCCTTGTTACCCCCTTGAAGATCTTCTTCCTCTAATATGGTGGAGATGACTTCTATGGTATTATCTTGGGGGATGTTAGTATATAGGGCTTCAATGTCCAGGGTGACCAACAATTGGGTCACCCCGTTGAAGCCCTGCCCCTCAAAGATAGAGATGGCGTGAGCCGTATCTTTCAAGTATGACCTTTGTCTCTGCACTATCGGTCGCAAAAAGAAATCGACATACCTACTCAGTGGTTCCAGTACGGATCCAATACTGCTAACAATGGGCCTCATGGGTGGATCATGTATATTTTTATGGATTTTAGGCAATCCATATATTGCCGGGATGACTGGATGTGAATTCCTAAGGAATTTGTATTCATTATCACAAATCCAACCTTCCTCTCTTCCTTTTGTTAGGAGGGTATCCACTTCTTTTCTCAAGACCTCTATTCTAGTGTTTTTAATGCGCTGGTAATGTTCTTTAAAGAACATCCCCCAAGATAATACCATAGAAGTCATCTCCACCATATTAGAGGAAGAAGATCTTCAAGGGGGTAACAAGGACTTTATCATGTCCTGTGTAAAAATGGTATTGAAAAATAATATTTTTCTTTTCAAAGATGAACTTTATTTACAAACAAAAGGGACCAGTATGGGGGCCACCTGTGCCCCTAGCCTGGCATGCCTGTACGTAGGTGACTTTGAGGAACGCAATATATTTAATGAGATGGCCCCATTTTTTGAGAACGTTTTGTGCTGGCACCGTTACATAGATGATATCATTTTCATATGGAACGGTTCCAGCACAATGCTATCTGAATTTCTAGAATGGATAAATCTGGGTGATCCTAATCTCAAATTCACAGCTCATTACAGCAACCAGAGTGTTGAATTTTTAGATATTAAGATCAAGGAGATTAACAGGGAGCTTCAGGTAGAACTTTTTACCAAGCTCACGGACAAAAACACCCTCCTACAGTATAATAGCAACCACCCCCATTCACAGAAAGATAATATCCCCTTGGGGGAATTTCTTAGACTGCGAAGAAACTGCACTAGCATCTCAGATTTTTACCTACATGCAGAGACCATGAAGGCAACATTGAAAGCAAGAGGATATCCTAATAAATTGATCAAAAATTCATTGAAGAGGGCCAGGTTCTATAATAGAGATAGCTTATTTGAGTCCAAGATCAGTAAAAACAATCTAACAACAGGAAAAGTGATCTTTGTAACTCAATTCTCCAATATAAGCAACCAAATCAAAAACATTGTGAACAGAAACTGGAAGATTCTGAATTATGGCACAGAAATAAAGTTACCAAAACCCCTTTTCTCTTTTAGAAGAAATAAAACAATCAGAAACTCACTAGTGAAAACCTATCCAAGAGCAACAGAAAAGCAAATCACCTTAGGGGGTGAGAAAGCAAGAGGCAATAATAAATGTGGAACATGCTCTATATGTGCCCAGTGCCTGGAAGGTAAAAACATGATGTTTGCCGGCAAATATTTAAATACAACAACATTAAACAACTGCCGTAGCAAAAATATTGTCTACCTCCTAACATGCCCTTGCGGATTGGGCTATGTAGGGGAAACCAGTAGGGAACTTCGTGTGCGTCTCCTAGAACACAAGTCCGCTATTAGAACGAAAAAGGACAATGCTCCCCTAGTAGATCATTTCTGTAAATTGAACCATAATTGTAATGATTTTAAATGGTCCATACTGGAGAAAATTACAATGAGTAGACGAGGAGGTGATATGGATGCAGTGAGAAAGAAAAGAGAACAGTGGTATATATGCTACCTGAATACAGTGGAAAAGGGATTGAACTCTAGAGAAGACTGGATGAAGTTAATTATGAAATATTGAAAAGTTAAATACCTATAGGCATAATCAGACAGGATACAGTCACTAGCATATCTGGACAGTAATCGAAGATAACATAACTCTACTAAAAATGCCACAGGACAAGATAGAATATTTGAATTTCTCTCATTCGACTACATCAGGATGTTTGTACAAATTTTGAGTGACAATTTCAAACAGGAATAAAGTGTAAAATCAGAGTGATGTACCTTAAAGATGTTATCTTTTATTTACCTTATTGGAACAATGTGTGAAGATTGTAATTATATTCTGCCACTATTATGACTATGTACTAAGCTGTTTTATATAGAAATGCACACCGCACATACGCGGGTTTTTACAACGTATTTGTGTATTTTGGGCAAAATTGGATAACGCATCGTAATTGCAATTATATCTTTTGGATAGCATGAAGAATACGCATTAAGTTGTTGCATTACAAATGCATTTCGAACAGTATCTGGTTCTTATATTGTATGTGTGGATTCGATCGACAATGTTATGATATTGACATTCTGACTGAGATTGGATAGAGATACAGAAAATATAATTATGTAGCACATATATGGAGCCCTTCAGCGAGTATATTGGAATAGCGTGTGGTAAACTGTGATTATGTTTCAACTTTGGGAGTATCAACAAAATATAATTGTTGTACACAAAAATGTAGATCGAATAGTGATTAAAACTCACATTATATGTGTGCACTTTAACAATAAAGTTGGGTTATTGACAACAGGTATACATCCGGTGTATACGCAAACGGGAGGCCGTTACAACAAGACGCGAGCAACCAGCCTAATATGAATGGTTAGATTTAAAACACCGTCATCACGTAGTTACAGATGACCCAATAGGAACGCTGAGAATGAGTTCGCGATGCGGTGATGTATTCACTTATTTACCCAAAGACCAATAAGATAGATAGATCAAAAACACCGAGATCACGTGGGGACAGACAACCCAATAAGAACGCGTATAATTAAGTAGGGATGCGTTAATGCGATCACCTATCGAATACGCACATAGGGAAACTCACACCACGTGTCTTATCTACCCAATTAAATGACAGGACAGATAAGCTAAATACAGAAGGAAAGAATACGCTAACGGGAATCACTGTAACCGAAAATAGAGACCGCCGCGAACCCGCGATAGATCAACGCAAAGGTAAGGAGTGGTGATACAGCATGGATGTTTTGTTAAGAGTAGAGTATCTGTGTCTCCACCCTACGAGAGGCGACAATCTCATTAGATAATGTACGTTTGCTTTGTTTTAGACCCACCCGAGAAATAAGGAATAATTTGAACCTTGCGGTGTTGGGCCCCGAGGTGGTATGGTCACTCGGTATCACTAATACGTATCCAAGGAAAAGAAAACCGGCAATAATTAACCGGTCCGATTATACATGTGAGGTAACTTTCAATTACAAACCGCATGAGATAACAATCAAAAAACCACTGTGAGACTATCTATAACAGTTGTTTTTAAAGATATTGAAATGTGTATTGCAATTAGGTAATTTTTTATACCCCTATTTTGATACGCAGATCACTATAGCACGGGAAGACGTTTTTATTCAATATTTCGGGCATATCAGAAGACCGTATGAGAGAACAGAGGACTTTATTTATCTGTCCACCCATACATATTGAATAACAGATATTTTCTCCATCAATAAAGAAGGTGAGCTAGAAGCAATCCTGAAACCTATAGTTACATCTTATTAACTTAGACAATGTCTGCAATGGATAAAAGTGGATTCAGGACAGTTGCAAGACCATGCTATATATCATAAGATGCTTCGGGTATAATAAGATTAGAGGACATTTGAGAATGAGTATATTAATAATAAGATAGGCTTTAAGATCCATTGCCTCCCCTGATATAATAAAACATGATGGCAC
The DNA here is from genome assembly GCF_964204655.1 of Triturus cristatus. NCBI lineage: Eukaryota > Metazoa > Chordata > Amphibia > Caudata > Salamandridae > Triturus > Triturus cristatus. Next base: position 1,166,390,716 of record NC_140591.1, on the reverse strand, counting down.
CCGGATATGATGAATAAGGGTTCACCTAAGTATTCAGGGAATAATGCTAACGAACAAGTTACTAACCTTCGGTAACGATGTATCTGTAAGAAACATTAGTTAGTTAGATTCCTCACCTTAGAATATCCCCAGGCGTCAGACTGGATCCGGAAGATTTTTCGTCAGCAATACCCCTTGCGCGTCGCTAGGCGTCGTCTGCGGCTCCGCGTCCGTCGTCGGCGTCGTGCGCCGGAATGACGTCGTCGGAGTACTTAGACGCCGCCCTCGCGCGCTGACGTCAGTTCTTGTACATAGCCTTCCGCGCCAGGAACGCAGAGCCATGCAAAGACCGACACTGGTGCCAAAAATAAAATCTAGGGGCCTGAAAGGACAACCTTAACCCTAGATGTCAGTTCGCAGAACGGGGAGGATGGGTGGGTCGGTGAGGAATCTAACTAACTAATGTTTCTTACAGATACATCGTTACCGAAGGTTAGTAACTTGTTCATCTGAAAGAAACACGTTAGTTAGATTCCTCACCTTAGAATAGATACCCAAGCAATACCATCCCCGGTGGTGGGTCTGCGAACCAAGATCACACCAGAAAGTCCTGGAGGACAGAACGGCCAAAGAAGCCATCCCTCCGGACTTGGCTGTCAAGGCAATAATGCCTGGCAAACGTGTGTAGCGAAGCCCACGTCGCCGCCTGACAGATGTCCTGCAAAGGGACTCCCCGTCCCAAGGCAGTAGTAGCCGCCGTGGCCCGAGTAGAATGGGCGCGCAGCCCAACAGGAGGGTCCTTTTTAGCCAAGGAATAGCAGATTTTTATACACAAAACGACCCACCGAGAGATGGTTCGTTTGTGCACAGCTTTCCCCTTCTTAGCGCCCACGTACCCAACAAAAAGCTGGTCGTCCACCCGGAACTGTTTTGTGCGGTCCAGATAAAAGGAGAGCGCACGTTTTGGGTCCAGACGGTGGAGCCTCTCTTCCTCTTTGGAAGGATGCGGAGGCGGAAAGAAGGTGGGCAAGGTGACAGACTGCCCAAGGTGAAATGGAGTCACCACTTTAGGAAGAAAGGAGGGACGAGGCCGAAGGACAACCTTGTCCGGATGAACAGATAGAAAAGGAGGCTTTGAAGATAAAGCCTGGAGCTCACTCACCCGTCTAGCCGAGGTGATGGCTACCAGAAAAGCAGTCTTTAGAGTTAGAAGACGAAGAGGGCAATTGTGAAGAGGCTCGAAGGGAGCGCACATCAGGAATGTCAAAACCAGATTCAAGTCCCACTGAGGCATTACAAAAGGGACAGGAGGGAACGTGTGTGTAATGCCTTTGAGAAAGCGTGACACTACAGGGGACTTGAAAAGAGAAGGCTGATCAGGAAGCCGCAAGAAGGCGGAGAGGGCAGCAAGATAACCTTTCAGGGTGCCCAGGGCAGAGCCCTGCCGGGCCAGAGAAAGAAGGAAGAGGAGAACCTCAGAAAGAGGGGCGGAAAGGGGATCCACAGCCTTTGCTGTGCACCATGCCACAAATTTGTTCCACCGGCAGGCGTATACCGACTTTGTGGAGGGACGCCTGGCTGCCAGAATGATATCACAGACTTCAGGAGGCAAGTCAAATGGCATCAACTGCCGCCGCTCAATCTCCACGCATGGAGGTGGAGGCTGGACAGGTTCGGGTGGAGGACCGTCCCCTGCTGCTGCGACAGAAGATCCTCCCGAAGGGGCAGACGTATCGGGGGATCGGTCAACAGACTGAGTAGCTCGGGATACCAGTATCTTCGTGCCCAATCCGGAGCCACCAAGATGACTTGGGCCCGGTCGCGCCTGATCTTCTTCAGCACTCTGGGCAGAAGTGGTATAGGCGGAAAGGCGTACAACAGACCGCAACTCCACTCGTGACGAAAAGCGTCGCCGAGCGAGTGCCGCCTTGGAAATTCCAACGCGCAGAACTGCTGACATTGCGCGTTCTCTTCGGTGGCGAATAGATCTAACCAAGGCTCTCCCCACTGCTGAAAGAGGCCTTGCACCACTTCGGAGTTCAGACGCCATTCGTGATCCATCATGCACCGGCGGCTGAGTTCGTCTGCTCTGGCGTTCAGAGAGCCCGCCAGATGTTGAACCACCAGGGTGACGCCCTGGTGTTCCAGCCATGTCCAGAGGCGCAGAGCCTCCTGACAAAGGGTCCACGACCCCACCCCGCCCTGTTTGTTGCAGTACCACATGGCGGTGGTGTTGTCCGTGAACACCTGCACGACACTTCCCCTGACAGAGGGAAGGAAGGCTTTCAGTGCAAGCCGGATCGCTCTCAACTCCAACAGGTTGATGTGGAGACGAGACTCCGCCGGAGACCAGAGGCCTCTGATCTCCGCCTCTCCCATATGGCCACCCCATCCCAGGAGGGACGCATCCGTCACTACGACATGCTCCGGTTGGGGAAGGGAGAGGCTCTTGCCCTTGACCCACTCGCGGTCCGTGAGCCACCACTGCAACTGCTGTGCATTACCCTCCGAGATCAAGACATGGTCGGACAGGTTGCCGTGATGCTGGGCCCACTGAAACTTCAGGTCCCACTGCAGAGCCCGCATGCGCCGCCTGGCGTGATGCACTAGTAGGATGCAGGAGGCCATCAGCCCCAGAAGCCGCAACACTAGCCTGACCGAAACCCGGGATAGAGGCCGAAAGATGGGAATCAGGGCCTGTATATCCCGGACCCGCTGTTCCGGAGGATGGACCCGGAACTGCGCCGAATCGAGAACCGCTCCGATGAAGAGGAGCTTCTGAGAGGGACTCAAGTGTGACTTCGGCACGTTGATGGAAAACCCCAGCAAATGCAGGAGATCCGCCGTAGTCTGGAGGTGGGAGACGACTGCCTGGGGCGAGCCCGCCTTCAACAACCAGTCGTCGAGATAGGGGAAGACTGGGACCCCTGATCTGCGCAGATGAGCTGCGACCACCGCCATCACTTTCGTGAACACCCGAGGGGCACTGGTGAGGCCGAAGGGGAGCACGGTAAACTGAAAGTGCTCTTGGCCCACCGTGAACCGCAGGTAACGCCGGTGGGCCGGCAGGACGGGGATATGGAAATATGCGTCCTGCAAGTCCAACGCTACCATCCAGTCTCCAGGGTCTAGGGCAGCTAAAACCTGAGCCAACGTTAGCATCTTGAACCTTTCCTTTCGGAGGAAGGCATTGACGTTCCGGAGGTCCAAGATAGGGCGCAGGCCCCCCTTGCCCTTCTTGGGAACCAGAAAGTAGTGGGAATAACAACCACGACCTACTTCTGGACTCGGAACGCGCTCGACGGCCCCCTTGGCCAAGAGAGCCGAAACTTCCTCGCGGAGAAGATCCAAATGATCCCCCGAGATACGGTGGTGCTGTGGTGGCATGGCTGGAGGGGTCGTCTCGAAGGGGAGGGAGTAGCCCCTTCGGACGATTTGCAGCACCCACCTGTCCGATGTTATGGACCGCCAGTGGAGCAGGTGATGGCGAACTCTGCCGCCCACTGGCGTGGTATGGGCCTGAAAGCTCGGACTAGGAAGGCTTTGAGGCGGATGCTGCCGGGGTGGATGTGGGCTGACCACGTCGTCCTCCATTTCCGCCACGGCGGAAGCCACGTCCGCGACCGCGCGCAGGTTGGTTCTGCGGCTGGTGGCTTTGCGGACGTGAGGAGGCGCCCCTTCCTTGGCCACGAAAGGGGCGAAAAGCGGAGGTGTGCGCCCGCGGAGCCGAGAGGCCCAAGGACTTGGCCGTAGCCCGGGAGTCCTTAAAACGGTTCAGCGCACTGTCCGCCTTCTCACCAAACAGGCGAGTGCCATCAAAGGGCATGTCCATGAGGGTGTTCTGGACATCCCCGGAAAATGACGTGGACCGCATCCAGGCGTGGCGGCGGAGCGCCACCGTGGTGGAAATCGCCCGACCTAGCGAGTCCGTGGTGTCAAGCCCACATCTTATGGCGTGCCGTGCTGCATCCCTCCCATCGGCCAAAGCCTGGGTAAGACGCGTCCGGACCTCCTCCGGACACAGGGGCAGCACGTCCTCCACCGTATCCCACAGGGAATGGGAATAACGGTCCAAGAGACAGGCGGTATTTAAGGACCGCAGGCCCAAACTAAGGGACGAGAACAGTTTCTTGCCAAACTGCTCGAGTCTCTTGGAATCCCGGTCCGGCGGAGCGGTCGGGAAGGAGGACTGGGAAGTAGAGGCCTGGATAACCAGACTCTCGGGGGTGGGGTGTTGGGACAGGAAACTGGGGTCGCCCGGAGCAGGGCGGTGGCGCCTGGCAACGTTCCTATCCACAGGAGGAACTGTGGAGGGCTTGGACCAGGTGCCCTGCAGAACGTCAGTGAGGGCCTCGTTGAACGGCAGCAGAGGCTCAGTGGAGCTTGCTGAGGTTTGAAGCACCTCAGTGAGGATGTTGGTCCTCACAGCCACGGCAGGCAACTCGAGCCCAAGGGCCTCAGCCGCCTTGCGCAGCACCACAGAAAATGCTGCACCCTCCTCCGAAGCCACGGTCGGAGGAGAAGTGAATCCAGCGTCTGGCGAGGTGTCCAGTCCGCTGGCCTCCCCCAGTTCATCTGCCCAGTCCTGAGAAAGCTGTGACTGAACAGCCAGAGGGTCCTCGAACCCCTCCCAGTCGCCCCCTTCTTCCGATTCCTGATAAACAGGAGGAATGATCGGAACCGGACTGTAGAGATGGTAGGTCTCAAGCGGCGTCGGATGCGGCGTCGGCGGACGCCGTGCCGGCGTCGGGTCCGGATGAGGGCTAAACCGGGGCGTCGGCGTCACAGGCGTCGGCGTCGGTGGCGCCGGTGACGGCGTCGGTGGTTCAGGCGTCGGCGCCGGTGGAGGAGTGACAAGGTCAACCGGCGTCGACTGGGGCCCAGGCAAGGGCCCCGCGGGGACCTGCGGCGTCGAGACCGGAGTCGTCGACGGCGCCGGGGCCGGAGCCGCCGGCACGCGAGGTCGCCCAGTCGAGTCCGCGGGGCCCGAAGGCGCGCCAGCGGGCGTCGACGGCGGGGCCAGGCTCCTCATGGCCGAGAGGAAGGCACTGATCTCCGCCGGCGCCGCGTCAGCCCCAGGGACCGGAAGGTATGGGGGCGGACGCGGCACCTGCGGCTCCGCCGGAGCCGCGGGGGTGGAACCACTTGGACCCTCAGCCGAGTCGCGCGACCGGCGAGGGGAGTCCGAAGAGCGATGTCGCCGCTTCGACTTCTTAGAGTGTTTAGACTTACCCGACGACTTGGAGCCCGACGAGCGATGGTGGCGTCGGCTAGGGCTCCGCGAGCGATCCTTGGACCTCCTCCTGGACCGGGATCGCGCACGACGCGGAGCCGAGTGGCGAAGCTCCAGAAGCTTGCGGGACCGCTCCCGCCTAGCCTTCGAAGTCAGGGCCTGACAGTCGTTGCACGACTCCGCGTCGTGGTCGAGGCCTAAGCAGTAGAGGCACCGGCGGTGGTGATCGGTCACCGACATCAGTCGATGACAATCTTCACAAGCCTTGAACCCAGGCATCCTACCGGCACCAGATGTCGACAGACAAGGATCAAAAATGATCAAAAAGATTTAGTCAAAAAAGACTAAAAGGGGTAGCTCTCCCGGATCTGCGCTTACTGGCGCGGAAAAAAGAAGAACTGACGTCAGCGCGCGAGGGCGGCGTCTAAGTACTCCGACGACGTCATTCCGGCGCACGACGCCGACGACGGACACGGAGCCGCAGACGACGCCTAGCGACGCGCAAGGGGTATTGCTGACGAAAAATCTTCCGGATCCAGTCTGACGCCTGGGGATATTCTAAGGTGAGGAATCTAACTAACGTGTTTCTTTCAGATACCATTTGTTAAAAGTAATGGTTGTTATTTATAATTAAGTATATATCTATTCCTTTTAGGAATAAAAGAAACCTACCCAAGAATACAGGAGACAGCAACTAATTTTTGTCTTGATAAAGATGGCAGTAACTTGGTAAAAGCCATCGAAACGCGTCGACGCCTTTTACTGGAAACACAATCCTGAGACCAGCACAGAGTTATAAGCATAAAATTGAAACTATAAACTGTACTGCTGAGCCCAATGGATGTGTATTGGTGAAGTACATAATCAGTGTCTTACGTATGTTTTTGTCTCCATGATGCTGGTCATCTTTGGAATCTTGTAATATTGTAACTCTGTAACATTGTTTTTATCTTTTTATTGAATGATCTGTATAATGTTTTTAATGATTGTGTCACAATGAATATGTTATGATAGCCTTTTATGAATATAGGATCACAGAAAAATATTTGTCAAAATAAAAACCCTTTCTTTATATATTAGAGCAGTCAATAATTTTTTGTCCACTATAAGGAATTTGTTTGAGCAAGGGAATTCTCTCTCTTTTACGTTGGATGACTTCTGTGCAGCATATCTAAATGATATTGCTGTCTTTAGCTCCACCTGGGAGGATCATCTGATCCACCTGACAAAAGTACTAGAGGCCCTGCAAAAGGCAGGCCTCACTATCAAGGCTAATAAGTGCCAGATAGGGCAGAGTAAAGTTGTATAATTGGGCCACCTTGTAGGTGGAGGCCAGGATCAACCAATGGAGAGTAAGATCCAGACCATCAAGGACTGGTCCCCTCCAACAACCCAGACTCAGGTCCGAGCTTTCTTAGGCCTGACTGGGTACTACAGGAATTTTGTTAAGAACTATGGGTCCATAGTGACTCCTCTTAATGATCTGACATCCAAGAAGATGCCCAAAAAGGTTCAGTGGACAGTAAACTGTCAAAAGGCATTTGAAGACCTGAAGAAGGCCATGTGCTCTGCACCTATCTTGAAGAGTCCTGACTACTCCAAAGAGTTTATTGTCCAAACAGATGCTTCTGAGTTGGGGGTGGGAGCTGTGCTTTCACAACTTAATGTAGATGGTCAAGACCAGCTCATTGCTTTTATTAGCAGAAGGCTGACCCCTAGAGAGAAACGTTGGTCAGCTATTGAGAGGAAGGCCTTTGCTGTGGTGTGAGCCCTGAAGAAGTTGAGACCATACTTATTTGGAACTCACTTCAAGATTCAGACCGACCATAAGCCCCTCTTATGGCTAAATCAGATGAAGGGTGAAAACCCCAAACTACTCAGGTGGTCCATTTCCCTACAGGGGATGGACTTTACAGTGGCGCACCGCCCAGGGACTGACCATGGTAATGCAGATGGTCTCTCCCGGTACTTCCACTTAGATCATGAAGACACAACTGGTCAAGGTTAGTCTAATGTCCCTGCGTTTGGGGGGGGTTGTGTAGGAGAGTAGGGTCTGCTATCCTATGGTCACCCCAAATTTTTTGCTTTTGCTTCACTGGTTTTATGACTTAGTGTGGCTGTGGGCCTGCTAATCAGACCCACAGCCCTGCTGTTCTCACCCTAAATTAATGCCAATGCAAACTAGGTGCATTACCAATTGGAACTGGTTCACCTTACAGACCCTGTAACAGTGTACCCCTGGTACCCAGGGCATAGGTGTATCCAAGGCCTACCAGGGGCTGCAGCATGTATTATGCCACCCCTGGCCTGGCCTCACTATTTGACACAACTGGCTGATCACTCAGCTGGGGTAAGTTGGTGTAATCACCTCTTACTTAGATATAGTATATCTATATCTAACATATATGGACACATGGTAACCTATCAGTCACTCCTATGGCAGGCCTTAACAATACTGGAGGCAGAGTGCTTGGCTTCATGTGAGTTGGTGCTCTGGCATGAGCTGAGCCTGTCTGCAGCTTTCGGAACAACGTCCTTTAGCTGTTTCCATGATATTGCCATACCATATACTCTTAAGTGCATTATGGACCTCACGGTCAAATGCTAACTCTGGTTTGGCTTTATCAAAACATGTCGAGTAAGGTGTCATACGATTTGGAATACTACCCCCTCGCCAATTCTGGCGACGGGGGTAGCATTCCACCCTTCTAGAGGGACACGACATGTACCTAACCTAAAACCCGGGTAAAGTTAGACTGAGCCTCAGCATCACAAAATGGATGCTGCCACCACAGACACAAGTCTGCCCTCCAGCTGCTGGGAGTCCTTACAGCTTGGGAGGTTTGGACAAAGGGTTTCCTGTCAGGGGAGGTGCTTGCACCACCCCAGACAGGATTTTGTGTAGTGGGTTAGGGAGGGCTGAATAGATTGAGACATGCCTAGGGCACACAAGGTGTCCCCGTGCATATGCCAGTTCAAACTGGAGCTGGGGCTCTCCATCCCCGGCCCTGGCGCGAAACTGAGCAAATGAGAGGGGGTGTAACCACCCCCCTTTCCGGTCCCACCCAGAGGAGGGACCTAGCAGGTAATCCAGCCCCTAGATTTGGAATAAGAGTAGGAGCTGTGTCCCAGGACTTTAGATCATCCTGAAACTCGACTTGAAGAAGAAGAATCACTGGACTTCGACATTCTGCTGCACAGAAGACTGAAGAGAATCTCCCTTGTGGTCAAGGAGGGACCACCCTGTGAACACAGGCACCATCCAGCAACTCAACAACTGCTTTGCCGCCGCCTCCCGCCGGAGACCGAGCCCAGAGTCCGACAAGACCCAGACTCCCAGACATCTCAGAGTCTGATCCACAGTCCCTGCAAAGAAGAGACCCGTGGAGGCACCGAGAGACGTGGGACCGGCCATCTTGAAACGTCCACGACAAGCTGACTGCGCAGCACCCGAGGCATCCTCATCGTGTGCATAGGGCCCTGAGAAGCCCCAACACCGAGCAGCATTTGCACCAAAGACCAGCCCTCCAGCATCCACGATATCTGCGTGGGGCCCTTTTGCTTTTTGCCATTCGACGCGTCATCCCGGTTACTGGCCCGTTGGCTAGTGGCCATCTTGGCGACGAAATCTACGAACAACATTGCTGGTCTGGTTGCTCCAGACTGGCCCTTGCTCCTGTGAAAAGGAGCCGCCCCTCTGACCTTGCTGGTTAGAGCACCAAGCTTTCATCGACTCCTGCGCGGCTTGCATTAGCCAAGGCCTGTTTGCTCCCATCGAGAAGCCGACACCGCCATCAGCTAGAGCCTTCGTGGGACAGCTCGTGAGTGACTCCTGGACGTCGTCGACATCTTCACTTCCACGTGGCTGCAGAGACAAGCTTCACTTTTTCACCTGTTGGCACCCGACAATGCCTGGTTCCTTCCTGGTTCCACGCCGGTCACTGGCTAGTGACTCTGAACAGTGTCCCCTCTGCTTTCAGGTCTTCTACTCTTCAGACCCACCCTTGGATCCACCGGAACCCTTCTCGCCTGGCCGCCTGCAGCATCTTCATCTTCAGGCTCTATAGACCTGCACGACGAAACCCGACGCACTTTGACACCTATGCACCCGCTTCCTGTGGGTGAGGTAACGCTGGCACTCCGGTGCTCCTGTGTAGAGAAACATCTCTAGTGTCTAGGTTTCCAGTTGTTAGGTTCTGGTCCATCCGGAAGACTCCCTTTGCTTTAACTTTGTGACTTTTACGCACCCATTGAATCCAATAGGTGCACGTGTGTAACTTTCAACACTGCACACGCATCCTGTGGGCCTCCTTGTCACTAACTACTGTTAGCTCCTTGTAGTCCCAGCAATTCTCAAGGCCCTAGGCCTTCTTACTTTTCTATACGTGGTTCTTATACCACTATTTTAGTATATGGTTTAGCGGGCCACCCGGGCCCATCCATAATTGTGCAACTTTTGTATATTTAAACATTGCCTTGTTTTAACGAATGTGCTTCTGTGCTCATAAAGAGTATAGGGGATACTTTTAGTAAATAAATACATATATATTTTGAATATATATCTGTGTGGTGTCCTTTCATTTGGTATTCAAGGAGGTTACATATGGTAAAACAGCTGGCTTCACATGCCCTCAAGAGTTTAGCCTACAGACTGCACTGTCCACGCTACCACTAGGATAGCTGGTCTAAGTAGGTTGACTTCCACCACCACCATAAGGGTTGCTTGGCATGGTACAAGGTGATCACTAGAACTAGTGAGCAGTATATACCAGGCCAACTTCTCACACCTGGGAAAAAATGTTATGCGTCAACGGCGTGGAAAAGAAGAGAAATGACGTCGGCACGCCGAGTTGTGTGTAGAGCCATTCCATTGTGACGTCCTCGTCAACATGGAAGAGTTGAGGAGACATTTTTCCATGGAATGCTGCGCATTGGGTAACTTAAAAGGTGAGGAAGCCACAGGCAGTTGTTTCCATCAGAAATAGTTTTTTATTCTAACCAAAAGCAATCTTTGTTGTACACAGCATGCCACCTACAACCCAGACCAGGCTGACTGCATGTTTATGCAAGGTGTGTCACGAGCAGTGAGGATACAATAAGTCATCTTCACCCCCATCGGGCCGGTCGCGTTCATTCTGCACCTTAAAACACCAAAGGCAGTGGTACATCATAAGAACTGATTTCAATTACAAAGAACAATAGAGAGCGACAGGTGTAAAAAATTAAAATATAAACCTCTCAATCCCCCCACCATCCTCCCCTATCCTTCAGAGAGATGCCATGAAAGGTAAAATGTGTGTGCTCTGCCTGTTCAATCTTCCATGCCCCTCTTCTTAGTTTGTCAGTGGCCCCTCTGTTACCTCAGGCCAGGGGGGTCTGGGAGAAGTCTTAAAATACGCAGGTGTGTCGGGCACGTCAATTCCCTGAATTCTGTAGAGAGAATTTAGATTACTGGAGCCCACTGTGAGAAGTTGGCCTGATATATGATGTCACTAGTTCTAGTGTCCACCTTGTATCAGTCCAGACAACCCTTATGGTGATTGGTTGTAAAGTCAACCTTATAGACCAGCTATTCTAGTGGTAGCATGGACAAGAGCAGTCTTAGGCTAAACTCTGTATGGCATGTGAAGCCAGCTGTTATACCATTTGCAACCCCTTGAATACCAAATGAAAGGACACCATGACAGATATATTATAAAAATAGAATGTATTTATTCTAGTCAAAATACCCTCAGCACTCTTTATGAGATTCGAGGTAAGTACAACACAGTCTTATTTAAGCATACATAGGTCACACAGGTAAGTAATACAGTTAGGCCCTAGGGGCCACGCAAACCATATACTAAGTAAGTGATATAAGAACCACTGTCACGAACACAGGTTAGGCCTAGGCCTAGGGAATCGCTGGGGCTACACTATCCTATCAGTTGCTAGGCAGTGGGAGGCCCACGGAATTCAGGTGCAGAGTGGAAACACTCACGCGTAATGCGTTAAAGTCGATAGAAATAGTAATGTATAGAAATTAAGAGTTTTAGGACACTTCGGAAGGAACTAGGAGTTAGAGACTTGGAAACAAGACACTAGGATAGTCAATAGCCTTGTGAGCACCGGAGTACTCAAGTTACCTAGCCCACGGGCTGCGGGTGCAAAGGTGTGAACTTGCGTCGGGTTTTGTCATCGACTCCTATGGATGCCTGAAGAAAAGATGCTGACAGGCAGTCAGTGAAGAGTGTCCGGTGGATTCCAAGGATGGAATTAAGAAGGAGGATACCTGCAAGCAGAGGGGACAGAGTCTAGGTCACCAGCCAGGAGCCGGGAAGGAACCAGGAAGGAACCAGGCGATGTCGTGAAGATGCAGGTGAAGAGGTGAAGCTTGTCGCAGCAGCCGCGGGTACCAGGAGACGTTGAGGACGACCAGAACCAGGAATCGAGCTGTCTCACGAGGGCTCTTGCTGTTGGCGGCGTCGATGTCGAGTTGGGACACAACAAGCCTTGGGAAGCGCAACCCACGCAGAATGAAGGATTCGCTTCTGTTGCAGGCCAGCAAGGCCTGAGGTGCTTCTCTTTCACAGGGAAGCAAGGTCCAGTCTGGAGGAGCCAAACCAGCGGTGGAAAGTCAAGGGTTCGTCGTCACTGAGGTCACTAGCCAACGGGCAAGCAACCGGACAGACGCGTCGAGCAGGAAAATGCAGAAAGGCCCCACGCAGAACTCGTGGAATGTGGAGGGCTGATCTTCGGTGCAGATGGTGCTCGGGGTTGGGGCTTCTCAATCCCCAGAGCACAACTTCGAGGATGCCTCAGAAGCTGCGCAGGAAGCAAGTATCCAATTTTCCCAGGTAGCCGGTCCCACGTCTCTCGTCGCCTCCACGGATCTCAGCTTTGCTGTGGATGTGGATCAGCAAGCAAAACAACAGGGTTATACCCAATTGACCCTTTATATACCTGGGTATGGGACGTAGTTATATACAGAAAAAGAGTGGTATAAAGGAATTAATACATACATTATTTTTGTAAAGAGCACATTTAATTACTCTCTCTCTAGTTTATCAATCTAGCTAGAGTATATCAAAGCATTTTTAGCAGTCTACATAAATAATGGCATCTAGTCAAGAGGAAAAATAACACTGCATATATACATAAGAATATTTTTTGTACATACACACAGAAATAACATAACACAAAACAAGCTGGGGGTCGCGTAACTAGTTAGCATGGAGGAGTCTCGTTCGTTATCGGAATTAATGTGGATCAGGGTCGGAGAAATCTGGAAGTCAAGGCGCTGGTCGGGCTCTGCAGACGGTTCCTCCTAGAACTTTAGGCAAAGCAAACGGCAGGTCGCTTGATGGTGCCTGTTTGCACAGGGTGGCCACTCCTTGGCCAGAAGGGAGATTCTTCAGTCTTCTTCCGTAGTTGAATGTCGAAGGTCCAGAGTTTCTGTTCAAGTTTCAGTTATCAGGATAATCCAAAGTCCTAGGGACTCAGCTCCCACTCTTATACTAATCTGGGGGGCTGGGTTACCTGCTAGGTCCCTCCTATGGGTGGGACCAGGGAGGGGAGTGGTTACACCCCCTTCCCATTGTCCAGTTTCGCGCCAGGACTGGGGCTGGAGTGCCCCAGCACCGGTTTGAACCGGACTATGCATGGGACACCTTGTGTGCCCCAGGCAGTGTCTTGTTTCATTCATCCCTCCCTGCCCCAATACACTAAATCCTGTCTAGGGTGGTGCTAGCACCTCCCAAGGCAGGAAACCTATTGTCCAAGCCTCCCTCGCTGGAAGGACTCCCAGCAGCAGGAGGTCAGACTTGTGTCTGTGGCAGCAGCATCCATTTTGTGATGCTGGGGCTCTGGTTAACTTTAACCGGGTAGGAGGTCTTCAACATGTCTTCTCCCTCTAGGAGGGAGGAATACTATCCTCATCGCCAGAAATGGTGTGGGGGTAGTATTCCAAAGTGTTAGACACCTTACACGACATGTTTTGATAAAGCCAAACCATAGTTACCATAACCGCGAGGATTATAAGGCACTTTAAGAGTATATGGTAGGCGATATCATAGAACAGCTATAAGGACATGGTTCCAAAAGCTGCAGACAGGCTCAGCTCATGCTAGAGCACCATCTCACATGTTACCAAGCACTCTGCCTTCAGGATTGTTAAGGCCTGCCATAGGAGTGACTGATAGGTTACCCATGTGTCTATATATAAGGTAGGTATAGGAATACTACACATAAGCAAGGGGTGGTTACACGACCTTGCCCCAGCTGAGTGATCGGCCAGTTGTGTCATAATGGAAGGCCAGCCAGGGGTGGCATAATACATGCTGCAGCCCCTGGTAGGCCTAGGGTACACCTATGCCCTGGGTACCTAAGGTACAGGGCCCTAGAAGGTGATCCTTACCAATTGGGTTATGTACCTAAAGTACATAGTGTGAATTTAGAGAGAGAACAGATGGGCTGTGGGTCTGATTAGCAGGCCCACAGCCACATCTAAGTCGAAAACCAGTGAAGCAAAAGCAAAAAGTGGGGGCGAACATAGAAAGCAGACCCTACTCTCCTACACAACCCCCCCCCAAACTTAGGGACATTAAACTAACCTTGACCAGTTGAGTCTTCATGTTCTAAGTGGAAATATCTGGAGAGTCCATCTGCATTGGCATGGTCAGTCCCAGGTCTATGTTCCACTGTTAAGTCCATCCCCTGTAGGGAAATGGACCACCTACGAAGTTTGGGATTTTCACCCTTCATCTGATTTAGCCACAAGAGGGGCTTATGGTCTGTCTGAATCTTGAAGTGAGTGCCAAACAGGTATGGCCTCAGGTTCTTCAGGGCCCAAACCACAGCAAAGGCCTCCCTCTCAATAGCTGACCAACGTTTCTCTCTAGGGGTCAGCCTTCTACTAATAAAAGCAATGGGCTGGTCTTGACCATCTCTATTCAGTTGTGAAAGAACAGCTCCCACACCCAACTCAGAAGCATCTGTCTGGACAATGAACTCTTTGGAGTAGTCCGGACTTTTCAGAATAGGTGCTGTGGACATGGCCTGCTTCAGGTCATCAAATGCTTTCTGACAGCTTACTGTCCACTGAACTTTCTTTGGCATCTTCTTAGAGGTCAAGTCATTAAGTGGTGTCACAATGGACCCATAGTTCTTAACAAACTTTCTGTAGTACCCAGTCAGGCCCAAGAAAGCTCTGACCTGAGTCTGGGTAATTGGAGGAGTCCAGTTCTTTATGGTCTGGATCTTTCTCTCCAGTGGTTGAACCTGACCCCCACCTACTAGGTGGCCCAGGTACACAACCTTGCTCTGCCCTATCTGGCACTTAGTGGCCTTGATAGTGAGGCCTGTCTTTTGCAGGGCCTCTAAAACATTCCTCAGGTGGACCAGGTGATCCTCCCAGGTGGAGCTAAAGACAGCAATATCATCAAGATAAGCTGCACAGTAGTCATCCAGGCCTGTAAGGACTTGATTCACCAATCCTTTGGAAAGTGGCAGGTGCATTCTTCAAGCCAAAGGGCATTACCACAAATTCATCTCTCTCTTACCATCTTGGGTGTGAGGTTTTGGCACCAGAACTACAGGACTAGCCCAAGGGATCTTTGAAGGTTCAATGACTCGATGCTCCAACATCTTTTGTACCTCAACTTGTATGCAGTCCCTGACATGGTCAGGTTGCCTGTAGATTTTACTCTTCACAGGCACTGTTACCAGTGTCCACCTCATGGGTGCACCAGTTTGTCTGACTTGGGGTCAGAGTGAACATATATCTGTATGCCTGTAGAACTTGTCTGCAGTCCTGTTGCTCATGGACAGTGAGGCTGTCAGAAAAGACCACACCATCAACTGAACCATCATCAGGGTTCTGAGTCAGCAGGTCTGGGAGAGGGTCACTCTCTTCCTCCTGCCCCTCATCTGTAGCCATGAGTAAGCCCATGTCTGCCCTGCCAACATATGCCTTTAACCTGTTGACATGAAGCACCCTGTGGGGGCTTCTGGGAGTCCCAAGGTCCACCAAGTAGGTGACTTCTCCCTTCTGTTCAACAATAGTGTGGGGTCCAGACCATTTGTCCTGGAGTGCTGCTGGGGCCACTGGCTCCAACACCCACACTTTCTGTCCTGGCTGGTACACAGTCAGCACAGCCTTTTGGTCATTCCAAGCTTTTTGGAGTTCTTGGCTTACCTCAAGGTTCTTAAAAGCCTTCTTCATATACTCTGCCATCCTGGAGCGGAAGCCAAGTACATAATCCACTATGTCCAGTTTGGGTTGTCTGAGAGGTCTCTCCCATCCTTCCCTTACTAGACACAGGGGTCCCCTTACAGGATGCCCAAACAAAAGCTCAAAAGGGCTGAAGCCAACCCCCTTTTGCGGGACCTCTCTGTAAGCGAACAGAAGGCAGGGTAAAAGGATGTCCCACCTTCGCCTAAGCTTGTCTGGTAAACCTTTTATCATCCCTTTTAGGGTCTTGTTGAATCTTTTCACAAGCCCATTGCATTGTGGGTGATAGGGTGTAGTGAATTTGTAGTTTACACCACACTCCTTCCACATTGCAGTTAAATATCCTGACATGAAGTTGGCACCTCTGTCAGAGACAACGTCCTTTGGAAAACCCACTCTGGAGAATACTCCAAGTAGGGCCCTTGCCACAACAGGAGCTGTTGTGGTCCTTAGTAAGGGTGGGCGTAGTGGGGCTACGTGAAGCAGCGCATAGTGTGCCCAAATCTACGCACACTCGCGCGCTACGCATAGCCCCACTACGCGCCACCCGGCTCCCGCTTCCCGCCCGCCCTCCTTTTAAATCAAACCCCGCATGTAAAATAAATAAGAAGTAAAGAAACTTACCTGAAGCGCGGCGTCTCCGGGGCTCCCTTTTCCATTTCCAATTTCTTCTGACAAATGCGCATGCGCGGACGGCTGCGCATGCGCATTTCTCGCAAGAAATGCACATGCGCGGGCGTTCGCACATGCACATTTGTCAAAAGAAGTTGGAAATGAGGAAGAGGGAGCCCCGGAGACGCCGCGCTTCAGGTAAGTTTCTTTACTTTTTATTTATTTTACATGCGGGGTTTGATTTAAAAGGAGGGCGGGCGGGAGGCGGGTGGCGGCGGCAGGCAGCTACGCTTCGCCCTGCGTGTGTGTAGCGCTAGCCTGCTTCGCCTACTTCGAAAACTGCGAAGCAGGCAGCGCTGCGTACACTACGTGGGTGAAGCGTAGTGTCTCGCCCAGGGTTAGTCCTTAGGGGTATAGCTTCTGGATACCTGGTGGCATGGTCCACTATCACCAGTATGAATCTGTGCCCAGATGCTGTTTGGGGGTCCATTGGTCCTAAAATGTCTATCCCCACTCTCTCAAAGGGAACCCCCACCACAGGTAGTGGTATGAGGGGGGCCTTTGTGGTGCCACCTGATTTGCCACTGGCTTGGCAGGTGACACAGGAGCGACAAAACTCCTTGGTATCTTCTGACATGTGAGGCCAGTGAAAGTGAGGGACAAGTCTGTCCCAGGTCTTATTCTGGCCTAAGTGTCCTGCAAGGGGAATATCATGGGCCAAGGTAAGAAGGAAGCCTCTGAAACTCAATGGTATGACCAACCTCCTGGACGTACTAGGCTTGGGGTCTCTAGCCTCTGAGTACAGCAGCCCTTCATCCCAATACACTCTATGG
Organism: Triturus cristatus; assembly: GCF_964204655.1. Taxonomy (NCBI): domain Eukaryota; kingdom Metazoa; phylum Chordata; class Amphibia; order Caudata; family Salamandridae; genus Triturus; species Triturus cristatus. Next base: position 1,166,373,849 of record NC_140591.1, on the reverse strand, counting down.
GTACCTTGAGCATTCCCTGCAGCCTCAGCAGCAGCCTGCTGTCTGAGGGGTTCAAGAGAAGGACAGTCTAATTGTGCCTGCCTCAGATCTGCCCTTGAAGGTCTCCCTGTCCCAAGAAACTCAAACTGGTCAGGTTCCATTTCTTCTTGGACAGTTCCTTCAGGGCTCTCAGAATCGTCCTCCTGTGAGGACTGACTCTCTACCTGAGGCAGGGGGGAAGGCACAGCCTTAACCCTACTGCTCTTTCTCTTGGGTTGTGTCTGGTCCATTGTCCCAGGATCCAGCACTTGTTCAGTGTTGCACTTTTTGGCCTGTTACCTAGTCACAGCAAGGACATGTGCATCTATTCCCAGCATTTCTGCATGGGTCCTATACTCCACTTCAGCCCACACTGAAGTTTCAAGGTCATTTCCCAACAGACACTCTACAGGAAGGTCTGAACTCACCACAACTTTCTTGAGGCCAGTTACCCCTCCCCAGGAGAAGTTAACAATTGCCACACTATGGGAGGTAGTGGCATTGCTAGCGTTGGTCACTAGGTAATTCTCACCTAGCATGATCTGTCCAGGGTCCACAAAGGCAGGTGTCACCACTGTGACACTAGCACCTGTGTCCCTGTAGGCCTGAGCCATTCTCTGGTTGATCAAAGGAGTCTGTCTGTACTTGCCCAGGTTACTGGGACCCACAGTAGAGGACAAAGCTATGTCCCCATCACAGACCAGAACAGCCTGAGTGGGTATTCTGACCAGGCCAGAATCCACTTCAGTTCCTAGGGTTAACCCTATTACACCCTTTTGCTGGGAACCACCACTTAAAGCTGGACTAGGGGGTACAGTTGCCTTAGGGGCAATGGTGTTTGGGGGCCTGTTCTTTTTGGTGCACTCACTAAACCAATGGGAATTGGACTTACAATAGTTACACCAAGGTTTCTTTTGGCCATCTTTCTTTTTTATCATTTTTGGGACCACCCTCCCCCTGAGCCTTTTGGGGGCCTGGTGAAGACTTCTGGTCTTTTGATTTCTGCTCATTACCCTTCTGGTCTGCCTTTTTCTGATCACCGCCCTGGTTCTGGTTTTTCTGCTTAACTCTAGTCCTGACCCACCTATCTGCCTTCTTTCCCAATTTCTGGGGAGAAGTTAGGTCAGAGTCAATCAAGTGTTGATGCAGCAGCTGGTTTTGACAGTTGTTAAGGATGTGTTCTCTCATGATCAAATTATAGAATCCTGTATAGTCCTTAACCTTACTACCCAATAACCAGCCTTCCAAAGCCTTAGTGGCACAATCTACAAAGTCAGTCCAGTCCTGAGTCTGTGTCTTCTGGGTATCCCTGAACAACAACCTGTATTGTTCTGTGGTTAGGCCTAACCCATCAATCAGAGCACTCTTCAGGACAGTGTAATTGTCAGCATCCTCATCACTAACTGTGAGGAGCTTGTCTCTACCTTTCTCAGAGAAGGAGAGCCACAAGATAGCTGCACACTGACTTTGGGGTACCTGCTGTACTTTGCAAGCCCTCTCCAAAGCAGTTATCCATTTGTGGATGTCATCCCCACACTTGTAGGGAGGGACAATCTTGCTCAGGTTTCTATTATCATAGGCCCTGTCTCTATCCTTAGGGATATTGCTGCCACCAGTGGGTCCTAACCCACTTAACATTTGCTCTCTGGCCAGAGCAAGTCTCTCATTGGCAAGGGCAAGTTCTTCCCTTTCAATCCTCAGATTGACTTCCCTCATTCTGGCCTGATGCTCTTTTCTCTGTGGAGAAGTCATTCCTCTGTGAGAAGAGGCATTGGAGCTATTAGAGACATGGGAGTGGATAGATTCCCTGGAAGGGGATCTTCCTCTCCTGCTTCTCTGGTTAAGTCCACTTGAGGGCCTGAATGGGGGGACCCCATTCAGACTCCCATGTAGGCTTAAGTTAGCCTGGCTAAGTCTCCTAACTTGGACCTGGCTGTCTACCTCATCTCCTGAAGTCCCTGCTGACTCATCTTGATCAGGATTGTGAGGGGAGTCTTCTGTGGAGGGTAGACCCTCATTGGTACCTAAGGCACCATCCTGGGAGGCTCTCTGAGCATCATACTCTTCTAAGATCTCCACTAGATAAATGAGGGTAGGGTTTGGACCCTGTTTTAACTTTCTGGAGGTACACAATTGTCTCATCTCCTGAAAAGTTAGGGTATCATATCTAGAGGGTATCTTTCTAGGATATCCCCCTCCTGAGAGAGAATCAACTTGATCTCCTCTCAGAGACATGAACTAGTGACGGTGTGGTGTGTGCACCTACCTTTAGGAAGGTGGATATCTGACTATGGTTACCCCCAACTTTTTGCCTAGTGTCTAGCTGGTTTTTCGACTTAGTTGGCCTGAGATCCTGCCATTCAGGGTCTCAGGCTGTCTGCTCTCTCTTTAAAATGGACTCCATGTACCCTAGGTACATACCCAATTGGTAAGGATCACCTTATTGGACCCTGTACAGTGTACCCTAGGTACCCAGGGCATAGGTGTACCCTAGGCCTCCCAGGGGCTGCAGCATGTATTATGCCACCCCTGGCCTAGCCTTCCAATCAGACACAACTGGCTGATCACTCAGCTGGGGCAAGGTCATGTAATCACCCCTTGCTTAGATATAGTATACCTATATCTACCCTTAAAATAGACACATGTGTACCTATCAGCCACTCCTATGGCAGGCCTTAACAATCCTGGAGGCAGAGTGCTTGGTAACATGTGAGATGGTGCTCTAGCATAAGCTGAGCCTGTCTGCAGCTTTCGGAACCATGTCCTTATAGCTGTTCTATGATATAGACTACCATATACTCTTAAAGTACCTTATAATGTTAAACGGTTATGGTAACTATGGTTTGGCTTTATCAAAACATGTTGTGTAAGGTGTCTAACACTTTGGAATAATACCCCCATACCATTTCAGGTGATGAGGATATTATTCCTCCCTTCTAGAGGGAGAGACATGATAAAATCCTACTTTGCTGTTTAACTCTGACCAAAGCCTCAGCATCACAACATGGATGCTGCTGCCACAGACACGAGTCTGATCTCCTGCAGCTGGGAGCCCTCCCAGCCAGGGAGGCCTGGACAATAGGTTTCCTGCTTGGGGAGGTGCTAGCACCTCCCCAGACAGACTTTAGTGTATTGGGGCAGGGAGGGCTGAAAAGAATGAGACATGCCTGGGGCACACAAGGTGTCCCATGCATAGTCCAGTTCAAACCGGCGCTGGGGCACTCCAGCCCCAGCTCTGGCGCGAAACTGGACAAAGGAAAGGGGGTGTAGCCACCCCCCTTCCTGGTCCCACCCATTGGAGGGACCTTGCAGGTAGCCCAGCCCACTAGCCCAGTATATCAGTAGGTAGCTGAGCCCTGCTAAATTAGATTATCCTGAATCTGCAACTTGTGCAGAAACTCTGGACCTTCGACATTCGACCTCAGGAAGAAGACTGAAGAAATCTCCCTTGTGGCCAAGGAGTGACCACCCTGGGCAACCAGGCACCATCCAGCGACCGCTGCTTGCTTTGCGACTGATCCTACGAGGGACGACTGCAGAGACTGACCAGCGCCAAGACTTCCAGACACCTCTGACCCAGATCCACATCTCCAGCGAAGCTGAGACCCGTGGAGACGACGAGGGACGTGGGACCGGCGACTTGGGAAAAGTGGCTAGTACCTGACTAGCGCAACTTCCGAGGCTCCCTCGAGGCTGTGCTTGGGGAATTGAGAAGCCCCCATCCCGAGCACCATCTGCAAAGAAGATCAGCTCCCCACACTTCACGTGTTCTGCGTGGGGCCCTTCTGCACCTGAGTTGCTCGACGTGTTGTCCGGTTGCTGGCCCGTTGGCTAGTGACCTCTGCGACGACGAACCTTTGTTTTCAACTTGCTGGTCTGGCTCCTCCAGACTGGCACCCACTCCTCTGTGAAAGAGAAGCACCCCAGACCTTCCTGGTCTGCACCAGAAGCAAGTCCTCCATCCTGCGTGGGTTCCGCTTGCCAAGGCTTGTTGGGTCCTGACTCGACTTCGACGGCGCCGACAGCAAGAGCCTTCATGGGACAGCTCACCTCCTGGTCCTGGTCGTCCTCGACACCTCCTGGTACCCGTGACTGCTGCGACAAGCTTCACCTCTTCACCTGCATCTTCACGACATCACCGGGTTCCTTCCTGGTTCCATGCCAGCTCCTGGCTGGTAACCTAGACTCTGTCCCTTCTGCTTGCAGGTTCCTTCCTTCTTGATCCCCTCCTTGGGATCCACCGGACACTCTTCACTGACTGCCTGTCAGCAATTTTCCTTCAGGCATCCATAGGAGTCGACGACGAAACCCGACGCAAGTTCACACCTATGCACCCGCAGCCCGTGGGCTAGGTAACTTGAGCATTTCGGTGCTCACAAGGGTATTGACTATCCAGGGTCTAGTTTCCGAGTCTCGACTTCCTAGCTATACCAGAAGTGTCCTAAAACTGCTAATTTCTAATAACTTGCATTTCTATTGACTTTTACGCATTACGCGTGAGTGTTTCCACTCTGCACCTGAATCCCGTGGGCCTCCCACTTCCTAACCTTTGGTAGTATAGCGTAGCCCCAGCGATTTCCTAGGCCTAGGCCTATCCTGTGTTCGTGACAGTGGTTCTTATACCACTTACTTAGTATATGGTTTGCGTGGCCCCTAGGGCCTAACTGTATTACTTACCTGTGTGACTTAATGTATGCTTAAATAAGACTGTGTTGTACTTACCTCGAATCTCATAAAGAGTGCTGAGGGTTTTACTAGAATAAATACATTCTATTTTTATATATATCTGTTGTGGTGTCCTTTCATTTGGTATTCAAGGGATTGCAAATGGTATAACAGCTGGCTTCACATGCCATTCAGAGTTTAGCCTAAGACTGCTCTTGTCCATGCTACCACTAGGATAGCTGGTGTATAAGGTTGACTTTACAACCAATCACCATAAGGGTTGTTTGGACTGATACAAGGTGTACACTAGAATTAGTGACATCATATATCAGGCCAACTTCTAACATTGGTGAGCAGCGGTTGGGATCTGAGCTTGCTGTTGTAATACCATTGTAATCTTAAAATACTAAATTGAAAGATCACATAAGATATTGTTAGGTACATATAACATAGATTATAAATACTTAAGTCCTACTGGACTTAGTTGTTGTAGGTTGAAGGGCCGAGCACACCCTGACTACAACTACTAGAGAGGTTTAGTAGATACAACTAGTGTAGGTAGGTGCACACACCACACCCTCACTAGATCATGTCTCTGGGAGGAGATCAAGTTGATTCTCTCCCAGGAGGGGTAGATCCTAGAAAGATCCCCTCTAGATATGATACCCTAACTTTTCAAGAGATGAGACAGTTGTGTACCTCCAGAAAGTTAAAACAGGGTTCAAACCCTTCCCTCATTCAGCTAGTAAAGATCCTAGAGGAGTATGATGCTCATAGGGCCTCCCAGGCTAGTACCCTAGGTACAGGTGAGGGTCTACCCACTACAGATGAGTCAGATGAGACTTCAGAAGATAAGGTAGACAGCCAGGTCAAAGTTGGGAGACTTAGCCAGGCTAACTTAAGCCTACATGGGAGTCTGACTGGGGTCCCCCCATTCAGACCCTCAAGTGGACTTAACCAGAGAAGCAGGAGAGGAAGATCCCCTTCCAGGGAATCTATCCACTCCCATGTCTCTAATAGCTCCAGTGCCTCTCCTCACAGGGGAATGACTTCTCCACAGAGAAAAGAGCATCAGGGCAGAATGAGGGAAGTCAATCTCAGGATTGAAAGGGAAGAACTTGCCCTTGCCAAAGAGAGACTTGCTCTGGCCAGAGAGCAAAAGTTAAGTGGGTTAGGACCCACTGGTGGCAGCACTATCCCTAAGGATAGAGACAGGACCTATGAAAATAGAAACCTGAGCAAGATTGTCCCTCCCTACAAGTGTGGGGATGACATCCACAAATGGATTAACTGCTTTGGAGAGGGCTTGCAAAGTACAGCAGGTACCCCAAAGTCAGTGGGCAGCTATCTTGTGGTTCTCCTTCTCTGAGAAAGGTAGAGACATGCTCCTCACAGTTAGTGATGAGGATGCTGACAATTACACTGTCCTGAAGAGTGCTCTGATTGATGGGTTTGGCCTAACCACTGAACAATACAGGTTGTTGTTCAGGGATACCCAGAAGACACAGACTCAGGACTGGACGGACTTTGTAGATTGTGCCACTAAGGCTTTGGAAGGCTGGTTATTGGGTAGTAACTAGGTTAAGGACTATACAGGATTGTATAATTTGATCATGAGAGAACAAATCCTTAACAACTGTCAAAACCAGCTGCTGCATCAACACTTGATTGACTCTGACCTAACTTCTCCCCAAGAATTGGGAAAGAAGGCAGATAGGTGGGTCAGGACTAGAGTTAAGCAGAAAAACCAGAACCAGGGCGGTGATCAGAAAAAGGCAGACCAGAAGGGTAATGAGCAGAAAGCAAAAGACCAGAAGTCTTCACCAGGCCCCCAAAAGGCTCAGGGGAGGGTGGTCCCAAAAAGGATAAAAAGAAAGATGGCCAAAAGATACTTTGGTGTAACTATTGTAAGTCCAATTCCCATTGGTATAGTGAATGCACCAAAAAGGACAAGCCCCCAGCCACCATTGCCCCTAAGGCAACTGTACCCCCTAGTCCAGCTGTAAGTGGTGGTTCCCAGCAAAAGGGTGTAATAGGGTTAACCCTGGGAACTGAAGTGGATTCTGGCCTAGTCAGAATACCAACTCAGGCTGTTCTGATCTGTGATGGGGACCTAGCTTTGTCCTCTACTATGAGCCCCAGTAACCTGGGCAAGTACAGACAGACTCCATTAATCAACGATAGGATGGCTCAGGCCTACAGGGACACATGTGCTAGTGTCACAATGGTGACTCCTGCCTTTGTGGACCCTGGACAGATCATGCTAGGTGAGAATTACCTAGTGGCCAACGCTAGCAATGCCACTAACTCCCATAGTGTGGCCATTGTTAACTTCTCCTGGGGAGGGGTAACTGGCCTCAAGAAAGCTGTGGTAAGTTCAGACCTTCCTGTTGAGTGTCTGTTGGGAAATGACCTTGAAACTTCAGTTTGGGCTGAAGTGGAGTATAGGACCCATGCAGAAATACTGGGAATAGATGCACATGTCCTTGCTGTGACTAGGTCACAGGCAAAAAACATGCAACACTGAACAAGTGTTGGATCCTGGGACAATGGACCAGACAGAACCCAAGAGAAAGAGCAGTAGGGTTAAGGCTGTGCGTTCCCCCCTGTCTCAGGTAGAGAATTAGCCCTCACAGGAGGATGATTCTGAGAGCCCTGAAGGAACTGTCCTAGAAGAACTGGAACCTGACCAGGTTGAGTTTCTTGGGACAGGGGGACCTACAAGGGCAGATCTGAGGCAGGCACAATTAGACTGTCCTTCTCTTGAACCCCTCAGACAGCAGGCTGCTGCTGGGGCTGCAGGGAATGCTCAAGGTACCCATAAAGTGTATTGGGATGAAGGGCTGCTGTACTCAGAGGCTAGAGACCCCAAGCCTGGTGCGTCCAGGAGGTTGGTCATACCATTGAGTTTCAGAGGCTTCCTTCTTACCTTGGCCCATGATATTCCCCTTGCAGGACAGTTAGGCCAGAATAAGACTTGGGACAGGCTTGTCCCTCACTTTCACTGGCCTCACATGTCACAAGATACCAAGGAGTTTTGTCGCTCCTGTGTCACCTGTCAAGCCAGTGGCAAATCAGGTGGCACCACAAAGACCCCTCTAATACCACTACCAGTGGTGGGGGTTCCCTTTGAGAGAGTGGGGATAGACATTGTTGGACCAATGGACCCCCAAACAGCATCTGGGCACAGATTCATACTGGTGATAGTGGTCCATGCCACCAGGTACCCAGAAGCTATACCCCTGAGGACCACAACAGCTCCTGTTGTGGCAAGGGCCCTACTTGGAGTGTTCTCCAGAGTGGGGTTTCCAAAGGAGGTTGTCTCTGACAGAGGTGCCAACTTCATGTCAGGATATTTAACTGCAATGTGGAAGGAGTGTGGTGTTAACTACAAATGCCTTACCCCCTATCACCCACAATGCAATGGGCTTGTGGAAAGGTTCAACAAGACCCTAAAAGGGATGACAAAAGGGTTACCAGACACCTTTAACTCTGCCTTCTGTTTGCTTACAGAGAGGTCCCACAAAAGGGGGTTGGCTACAGCCCTTTTGAACTTTTGTTTGGGCATCCTGTGAGGGGACCCCTATGTCTAGTAAGGGAAGGATGGGAGAGACCTCTCAGACAACCCAAGCTTGATATAGTGGATTATGTGCTTGGCCTCCGCTCAAGGATGGCAGAGTACATGAAGAAGGCTTCTAAAAACCTTGAGGCAAGCCAAGAACGCCAAAAAGCTTGGCACAACCAAAAGGCTGTGCTGACTGTGTACCAGCCAGGACAGAAAGTGTGGGTGTTGGAGCCAGTGGCCCCAGCAGCACTCCAGGACAAATGGTCTGGACCCCACACTATTGTTGCACAAAAGGGAGAAGTCACCTACTTGGTGGACCTTGGGACTCCCAGAAGCCCCCATAGGGTGCTTGATGTCAACAGGTTAAAGGCATATGTTGACAGGGCAGACATGGACTTACTCATGGCTACAGATGAGGGGCAGGAGGAAGAGAGTGACCCTCTCCCAGACCTGCTGACTCAGAACCCTGATGATGGTTCAGTTGATGGTGTGGTCTTTTCTGACAGCCTCACTAACCATCACCAACAGGACTGCAGACAAGTTCTACAGGCCTATACATATGTTCTCTCTGACCCCAAGTCAGACAAACTGGTGCACCCATGAGGTGGACACTGGTGACAGTCTGCCTGTGAAGAGTAAAATCTACAGGCAACCTGACCATGTCAGGGACTGCATAAAGATTGAGGTACAAAAGATGTTGGAGCTGGGAGTCATTGAACCTTCAGAGAGCCCTTGGTCTAGTCCTGTAGTTCTTGTGCCAAAACCTCACACCCAAGATGGTAAGAGAGAGATGAGGTTTTGCGTGGATTACAGAGGTCTCAATGCTGTCACTAGGACAGATGCCCACCCAATACCTAGGGCAGATGAGCTCATTGACAGATTGGCAGCTGCCAAGTTTTTGAGTACATTTGACCTGACAGCAGGCTACTGGGAAATCAGACTAGCTGAGAGTGCAAAGGCCAAAACTGCTTTCTCAACCCCAGGAGGACATTATCAATTTGTGGTAATGCCCTTTGGCTTGAAGAATGCACCTGCCACTTTCCAACGGTTGGTGAATCAAGTCCTTACAGGCCTGGATGACTACTGTGCAGCTTATCTTGATGATATTGCTGTCTTTAGCTTCACCTGGGAGGATCACCTGGCCCACCTGAGGAATGTTTCAGAGGCCCTGCAAAAGGTAGGCCTCACTATCAAGGCCACCAAGCGCCAGATAGGGCAGAGCAAGGTTGTGTACCTGGGCCACCTAGTAGGTGGGGGTCAGGTTCAACCACTGGAGAGCAAGATCCAGACCATAAAGACTGGACTCCTCCAATTACCCAGACACAGGTCAGAGCTTTCTTGGGCCTGTCTGGGTACTACAGAAAGTTTGTTAAGAACTATGGGTCCATTGTGACACCACTTAATGACATGACCTCCAAGAAAATGCCAAAGAAAGTTCAGTGGACAGTAAGCTGTCAGAAGGCATTTGATGACCTGAAGCAGGCCATGTGCACTGCACCTATTCTGAAAAGTCCAGATTACTCCAAAGAATTCATTGTCCAAACAGATGCTTCTGAGTTGGGTGTGGGAGCTGTTCTTTCACAACTGAATATAGATGGTCAAGACCAGCCCATTGCTTTTATTAGTAGAAGGCTGACCCCTAGGGAGAAACGTTGGTCAGCTATTGAGAGGGAGGCCTTTGCTGTGGTTTGGGCCCTGAAGAAGCTGTGCCCATACCTGTTTGGCACTCACTTCAAGATTCAGACAGACCATAAGCCCCTCTTGTGGCTAAATCAGATGAAGGGTGAAAATCCCAAACTTCTTAGGTGGTCCATTTCCCTACAGGGGATGGACTTTACATTGGAACATAGACCTGGGACTGACCATGCCAATGCAGATGGACTCTCAAGATATTTCCACTTAGAACATGAAGACTCAACTGGTCAAGGTTAGTTTAATGTCCCTAAGTTTGGGGGGGAGGGTTGTGTAGGAGAGTAGGGTCTGCTTCCTATGGTCACCCCCACTTTTTGCTTTTGCTTCACTGGTTTTCGACTTAGATGTGGCTGTGGGCCTGCTAATCAGACCCACAGCCCAGCTGTTCTCTCTCTAAATTCATACTATGTACTTTAGGTACATAACCCAATTGGTAAGGATCACTTTCTAGGGCCCTGTACAGTGTACCTTAGGTACCCAGGGCATAGGTGTACCCTAGGCCTACCAGGGGCTGCAGCATGTAGTATGCCACCCCTGGCTGGCCTCCCATCATGACACAACTGGCTGATCACTCAGCTGGGGCAAGGTCGTGTAATCACCCCTTGCTTAGGTATAGTATTCCTATACCTACCTTATATATAGACACATGGGTAACCTTTCAGTCACTCCTATGGCAGGCCTTAACAATCCTGGAGGCAGAGTACTTGGTAACATGTGAGATGGTGCTCTAGCATGAGCTGAGCCTGTCTGCAGCTTTCGGAACCATGTCCTTATAGCTGTTCTATGATATCGCCTACCATGTACTCTTAAAGTGCCTTATAATCCTCGCGGTTATGGTAACTATGGTGTGGCTTTTTCAAAACATTTCGTGTAAGGTGTCTAACACTTTGGAATACTACCCCCACAACATTTCTGGCGATGAGGATAGTATTCCCCCCTTCTGGAGGGAGAAGACATGTTGAAGACCTACTACCCGGTTAAAGTTAACCAGAGCCCCAGCATCACAAAATGGATACTGCTGCCACAGACACAAGTCTGACCTCCTGCTGCTGGGAGTCCTTCCAGCGAGGGAGGCTTGGACAATAGGTTTCCTGCCTTGGGAGGTGCTAGCACCACCCTAGACAGGGCTTAGTGTATTGGGGCAGGGAGGGATGAAAGAAACGAGACACTGCCTGGGGCACACAAGGTGTCCCATGCATAGTCCGGTTCAAACCGGTGCTGGGGCACTCCAGCCCCAGTCCTGGCGCGAAACTGGACAAAGGGAAGGGGGTGTAACCACCCCCCTCCCTGGTCCCACCCATAGGAGGGACCTAGCAGGTAACCCAGCCCCCCAGATTAGTATAAGAGTGGGAGCTGAGTCCCTAGGACTTTGGATTATCCTGAACTGAAACTAGACATGAAACTCTGGACCTTGGACATTTGAACAAGAAGACTGAAGAATCTCCCTTGTGGCCAAGGAGTGGCCACCCTGTGCAAACAGGCACCAACAAGCGACCTGCCATTTGCTTTGCTCAAGTTCTACGAGGAACCGACTGCAGAGCCCGACCAGCACCTTGACCTCCAGACTTCTCTGACCCTGATCCACATCCACAGCCAAGCTGAGATCCGTGGAGGCGACGAGAGACGTGGGACCGGCTACCTGGGAAAATTGGCGAGTAGCTTCCAGCGCAGCTTCTGAGGCATCCTTGAAGTTGTGCTCTGGAGATTGAGAAGCTCCAACCCCGGGCAGCATCTGCACCAAAGATCAGCCCTCCACACTCCACGAGTTCTGCGTGGGGCCCTTCTGCATTTTCCTGCTCAGCGCATCTGTCCGGTTGCTTGCCCGTTGGCTAGTAGCCTCAGTGACGACAAACCCTTGACTTTCCACCACTGGTTTGGCTCCTCCAGACTGGCCCTTGCTTTCCTGTGAAAGAGAAGCACCTCAGACATTCCTGGTCTGCACCTGAAGCAAATTTCCTTTTCTGCGTGGGTTGCCTTTGCCAAGGCTTGTTGACTCCAATCGGGACGTCGACTCCGCCAGCAGCAAGATCCTTCATGGGACAGCTCGTATCCTGGTTCTGGTTGTCCTCGACACCTCCTGGTCCACGCAGCTGCAGAGGCAAGCTTCAAGACATCACCTGTGTTCTGCACGACATTGCCTGGTTCCTTCCTGGTTTCACACGGTCACTGGCTAGTGACCCAGACTTTGTCCCCTCTGCTTGCAGGTGTTCTTCCTTCAAGATCCACCCTTGCATCCACCGGACATCTTCCTCCTGGCTGCCTGCCAGCATCTGTTCTTCAGGCATCCATAGGATCCAGCGACGACACCCGACACATCTTCACACCTATGCACCCGTCTCCTGTGGGTGAGGTAACGCGAGTGCTCCGGTGCTCCCGTGGATATTGACTATCCAAGTGTCTAAGTCTCTAGTTGCTTCCTCCTAGTTACTTCGGAAGTGTCCTTATTCTTCCTATTTCTAATTGCTACATTCCCATTGACGTTAATGTAACCCGCGTGTGTGTTTCCACACTGCACACGCTTCCCGTGGGCCTCCCACTTCCTAACTATTGGTAGGGTAGTGTAGCCCCAGCGATTCCCTAGGCCCTAGGCCTACTCCCTGTTCGTGACGTGGTACTTATATCACTTTCTTAGTATAGGGTTTGCGTGGCCCCTGGGCCTAACTGTATTTTTCCTGTGTAACTTAACGTATGCTACTTAAGAGATTGTTGTGCTTAGACCTCTGAACTCATAAAGAGTGCTGAGGGTATATGTTAGAATAAATACATTCTAATTTTATATATATCTGGTGTGGTGTCCTTTCATTTGGTATTCAAGGGATTATACTGGTATAACAGCTGGCTTCACATGCCATACAGAGTTTAGCCTAAGACTGCTCTTGTCCATGCTACCACTAGGATTGCTGGTCTATAAGGTTGACTTTACAACCAATCACCATAAGGGTTGTTTGGACTGATACAAGGTGTACACTAGAACTAGTGACATCATATATCAGGCCAACTTCTTACAACCACTACTCCAAATCTGAGTGCAGTGCGGAAAAGAAGAAACTGATTACTGCGCACCGGAGGGGACTTATGTGACTCTACTTACATCATATCAAAAGATGAAGTCATCAAGGAGCCATGAGACGCCGTCCCCCGGTACGCAGAGGTACTGCTGAAAAATGGCCGGATTCAGACTGGCGCCTGGGGAGAATTCAAATGTCAAGGAATCTGCGGCTAGATGTCTCTATCGGATCTACTAGGTCATTTGGTCGTGTTTCATATGGTAGACCACAATAAACTACTGACTATCCTAGAGCAAAGAATGAGTTTCTGATGGCAAGCACTAAACTAGGTTGCTTAACTTATGTCCAACCGAAGCAAGAGTGTGAAAATAGGCAAATTCACATCGGAGGTAAAATCAATTCCATGTGGAGACCCACAAGGTTCCGTTCTATAACCTACTCTTTTCAACCTGCACCTAGAGCTCCTGTGCATGTTACTAGATGATGCAAGCTTTGGAATGCACTAATAAGGAGACGAAACACAATCATATCTGAAGCTATTGTCACTTCATGACATTAATTCCAGAGATGCATAGAAAAACCAACATTCTTGATGACAGAAAACAATCTAACTCTAAACCCACAGAAAACAAAATTCATACCAGTCACCAAGATCAAAAAAAATAAAGTGGGCCCAAAACTAATCCTCAAACTAAAAGCTGAAGGTTTCTCCAGATTATTTTCGACACGCAAAATTGCTAAGCTTTACAATGGACTTCTACTCACCCCAATTCCTTACATCGACAAAAGACAGCACAATCAGCAAACGCCTATCTGTATTTCTTCAAATAAGAAAAAAGAACCTCCTCTCACTAAATCAAATAAAGACAGTGGCATATATATTATTAATTTTCTGACTTGATTGTGGCAAAGCCATACTGGCGAGTATTCCAACAGTCACTCCTGCATCAATCAAGGCAGTACTCCAATCCACAGCAAGATTACTCTCAGATAAGAATACATGTGAGCATATTTCACATATTTAATGAGAACTTCATATACTACCACTAGAGTCCAAGTTCGATTTTAAACTTGACTGCTTAACCTACAAAGCTATATAGGAAATAAGACCAAGCTACTAACCAACCTGCTGACAATTTCAGGCGGCTACAGATCCCCTTGAAGCAAACTCTCTTTAAATTGGAAAATCTCTATATTCTGAATTACAAAAGCACTGAATCAACATTTCTTAGGAACTGCACTTGGAACTTCCTCCCAGTTCAGTTAAGGACACAGCCCAGCATTCTATGTTTTTTAAAAGGGCACTCCAGGTTCAATTATCGAAGATGTATCTGGGTAGATATCAAACATAGGTCCACTACCACCATACTCCACCTCATCCCTTCAGGTACCCCAACATCCTTCTACTCACCATATATCTGATGAACTGTTAATTGATTACATAGTTTCTATTACATTTCTGGCTCCAGTAAGCATTAACAGTCCTAACCCAATCAAGCTTTAATTTCACTATTTCCTATCTGCTATATTGTTCAGATAACACAACACTATATGCAATTTGCCTTTTGCTACTCATTCCTAGTTTATCTGTAAAATATAGTTATATGTAAGTAACATTAATACCATTCAGTGGAGTTGTGCTATAGAAAAGTGTTCAATAAATTAAAGAAAGTATAAACTAACGAACATAGCAAAATAGTTTTATGAATAGGACATTTGTAGGTGTATAGTTTCTTATTTATCAATATGCATCTAAAATGAATCGTGATGATCATATTCTGAATTTGTATGCTCTCATACGTGATACCATTATTACACAAAAATCTGTACGAAAATGAATATAGTTTTTACCATAGGTATGAATAGATGACTTTCAAAGCAATTTTCTTCTTTGATTACACGTTCATTTCTGAAATCGTCATCATCTTGTAGTTCATCTTCTTCATTTCCTTTCGCCTCTTTTAAACTGTGATCAATATCATGGGCTACTAATCGAATAATAATATCTTGCTTGTTTTGCGCATCTTTTAAAAGTTCTACTTTCCCAATGTCGGGATTAATAAGATCCAGAAATGAATTTCTGTACACAATCTAAAAAGAAATTACAAAACTATAATTGTACAAATACTTCAAAAGTTCAACATTTGCTATATGTAGCTATTCAGCTTCTTCATTTCATAATCAACACGACACTGAGAGGAATCAAGGCGATATTATTCATTTAATCTCAGATACATGCAAAACATTTTTAAAATATAAATGATCTTGACATAAGCTACCTCATATGTAGGTCAAGTGCCAATTTAAACATTTCTAAATGAAGTTGTTCCTTGGATACATTGAGACAAAAATCTGAAGCATGGCTTCTAAAAGCGGTACTTTTCAGCTATTTTAGGTTTCTCACTTACACTACAATTTTTTCCAAAGAGTACTCCTCAATGTGTAAGTCCTGTGAAGATGCCCAATGTTTAAATTAGATGTTTAACAGTAAAACTTAGACTCAGATCATCCAGGATGCACTCCCATCCATAGTTATAGATAGCTATAAGCCTATCATTCAAGGCTATGAAACGATAGGCACCAGTGGAAAAGACCAGGAAAACAGGACAAACTCAAGGGTCTAGCTTAGTTGGCAAGATTAGTTTTAGATGTTTGCAAAGATCTCCTCGCCCTTACATCCGTGCTCATTGCGCAATCCTACCCGACTCGGTCGGCAGTTTGTGATCCACAGCCAGGTGGGCTTGTGTCCGTGCCTCCTATCTGTGTGCCAGCCTCTCATCTGTGGTCATCGGCAGCTGGGGGTATAGCTTTGCTTGTGACAATGAAGTTGAAGTTAGCTTCTTATCCAGTCAACATCTTATTCACATGCTGAAGTTAGCTTCTTATTCGGCCAGCATTTTATTTCCAGGCAACATTTGATATAAAATACAACCTTAAATGATTCAGCTAACTCCATTTTATCTGACTTTGCATTGCCATAACATGAATATGTTGGGGTGCCGTTCGCAGTAGCTGGTTGTGTGGACTTTGACCCTCAGGATTTGCCTTCATTCCGCTGGGACTGTGAGGACCAGCAGCCTCAGTTTTCTTCACAGCTGGTGCCTCTTCCCGCTGGGCTCCCTCCCACCTGCCTGCCGCTTGATAACAGCTCACGGCCCCCGCTTCGCGGGGGCCGTTCGCAGTAGCTGGTTGTGTGGACGTTGACCCTCTGGATTTGCCTTCATTCCACCGGGACTGCGAGGACCAGCAGCCTCAGTTTTCTTTACAGCTGGTGCCTTTTCCCGCTGAGCTCCTTTCCACCTGCTTTACGTATATAACCACGCCCCGTTCTCGCATCGCGGGACGCGCGCGCGGGTGCCGGGCGAAGCCCGGGCCAAGGGCGGGCCCATTTGAGCCCGTTCGAGAACGGAGATAACGGGACGGGCCACCCTATTAACATCTGCTTAAGGTTAGTGCAATTGTGATATAGTGATATGGGACTAAAACATGCCTAACCTTGCTAGGAAATCAATTTCGGGAAGCCTAACCGTGGGTACTCTGGACCGGTTTCTTGTTAGAGCTTCGTCTGTGCTGGCCCAGGAAATTGAACTTACAGAAACAAGACTATCATTGGACATTGCACTTAGCAAAAGATCGTCCCTGGGAAGAATATCCCAGGCTAGTTCCCCCACATTTCCCTGGTGCCTGTGAATGATAATGTATTAATCTCTGGGGTAAGGGAGAAGAATCCTTCCTTAAATGTTGAAGGATGTCGGGCTAATTTGCAGGTGTCTATTGCCCTTATCACTACTTCCCCTATAACCACTGTGTCCGCACCCTTGAGTATTAGTAATTCTGGAATATTATCGCCGCCTCCCTGTGTTAGGACTAGATCTGCCTACAGTAATAAGGTCGGGGAGAATTATCAAGTAGCAAGTAAGACACATAAAAGGAAGTGGAGTGGGGCACAAACACAAACAAAAGGTAGGAAAGCAAAAATCTTGAAAACTAATGGTGTTCTGGCCCCAATCCCTTCAAGTAGCCCTATTTAATGTCCTGCTACTGTCGGTATTGATGCGGACAGGGATGCATCGAGTTCGGCAGTAGATGTATTGATAGATGAAGCAGGGCCTATCTTTTGGAGTAAGTTGGAGGCTATTTTTAAAAAAACTTAACTCCCGATATATGATAGACTGGATGTTATCGAAAGTAGGCTTGTTTGCTTAGAACTTGCTGTTGCATCGGGCCAATTGCGGGGAGGTTTGCGGGCAAATGGAGCAAACTGTATTGATAAGACTGTAGATGAGAATATAGGAGTGGTTGAAATGTCAAGTAATGTACAGGAAGGTATAAAAGATAATATTATTGCTAGGGAACATGCCCCTGTATTGTTACCAATTAATAGGCCTTCAGGTCCTAATTCTAACCCTCCCCGCTCTGGTGAAGTAGTGGAAGCAGTGGAAATGCCACGTATTGCAACCCAGGTACAAGTGGGGAGGGCTACCACTATCCCTCTACCAACATATCCCCCAGAAAGTCTACCTCGAATTGACCTTCCCCAAGAGTCTACCCCGTATGTGGTAGTTCTTGTGGGGGTCCCACAACTGGCCCAGGGGAAGGGAGAGACATACATGGATCTTAAGAACAAATGTACTTTCTGGCTTAATACAAATCGCCCGCTTCCCCCCAATGTATCTGCAGAAATATTGTTTGTAAGAAGAGTAGATTGGGTAGGGGTACGGAGCAAGTCCAAAGATGGCGATTGTATAATTATTAATTTTAGAGACAGAAGGGTTGCCGAATACATATGCAAATGGTTCTATGAAGACACAAATACTGGGATACAGTCATTGCCTCTGAGTTATTTTTATCCAGTAACAGTCCCTCCGCCTAGGAAGTTGATGCCAACTAGAGGGAATTGGAATAGGAATAATGTTATGGGCTTCCACAACTTTAATAGATTTGAGGTATTGTCGGGACTGGAGGATTGGGATTGACGTCAGTCCCCAACCCCTGAGAACTGCCTATGTAACATGAAGGAGAATGTTGACCCTACATTTGAAGTTATATCCTTAACAGTTGACGCCGATCAAGGTAGATTAGAGAATGTTACCCAGTTAGTCCAGGATTATGATGTATTAGAGCCCCCTCTATTTGTTAATGAATGTATGGAATGTTTTAGGGGTAATGTTAATACTGAAAAACCTCTTAGGAGATCTACTGGCTCTCCCCCCTTGTTATTGGTTTCCTGGAATGTGGCGGGATTGGGGTCAAAACTGAAGATGGATGACTGGGCTACTTTCATAGACATATACGATATCTGTCTCTTTCAAGAGACGTGGTTGGTGGAACATGCTTTTCGTGAGGGATATGTGAACTTTTGTGTGCCAGCGGATAGAAAGGAAAGGGGGCGACCGATGGGAGGATTAGTTATTTGGGTTAAACAGAAACTAGGTTGCAAAATACGTCAACTACCGATTCTCAACAAAGACATATTGGCGGTGAGGCTCTGCTTCCCATCAGGTGGTAATTTAGACATTTACAATGTGTATGCTAGAGGCCTCCCGGGAGGGAAGAAATCAACGGTAGTCTCCGCTTTGGGAGATTTAATTGAGGCTTTACCAGCTAACACATTGCCGCTCATTGCAGGGGACTTTAATGTTACATTTGAACCCCTGGGTTACGAGGACCAAAATATATCAGAGGAGGAAGACTCGAGATGGGGTGTTCCTCAGCTTGATCTGGTTCCTATAAAAAAATGGACCGAAGCGGCTATCCAACTTAAGGGTTTTTGTTTGGGGAACCATTTGAGAGCTGCTAATGGACGCACACATTCAGATAGGCGGGGTAGCAATACGTATGATAATGGCTGTAGGGCTAGCCGGATAGATTACATGCTTGTCCATTTAAGATTATGGCATTGCCTAAGGGACATGGCTGTTATCATGCGCTTAGAGAGTGACCAAAACCCACTTACCTCTTCTTTTGAATTGGCAGTAGTTAGATTAGGAACGGCCACCGGTGAGAGAATAGCTCCAGAAGTAGTCCTAGCAAATGATGAGCGCCATTTAAAGTGGAGCAGGGTTGTTGAGCATCCTGAGACCTTGCTTTTAATTAGGGAAGAAGTAGCTAAGGTATTGCTACTCCTGGGACCCCACGAGCTAACCCCCGAATTTCAGCTTAGTACCATTCAGGTACATGGTACACTTTTTGATAAACCCAAGGCCCACTTTTGTAAACCGGGTCAGGGAAAAATGAAAAATAAGAAGAAGGAAGAAAGTTGGTATAATGCGGTTTGTAAGCAAACCAGATCGAATCTGGGCATTGCAATAAAAAAACGGGACTCCACTCAGGTAAGAGAGGCGAGGAAGCTGTATAGGGAGGCTCAGAAGGAGGCAAAGAAAGAATGGGACAGATGTAAGTGGCAGGAGTTGAAAGAAGCTTGTAAAGCTAAGAACCCAAAATTGTTTTGGGATATATTTAAATGGGACAGGGGAGGGTGTTCTGAACGTGTACAGAATAATGCAGCCCATCATCAGTGGCTTGAATTTTTCAAACCACAATATGCATGTGACAGAAGGTATGAGTGTGGAGACATCATTCCAAACACGTTTTATAAAGATGCTACTTTTAGCTTGGAAGATGTGGATAGGGCTCTTGAGGCTGTTACTGAGGGACGGGCTCCAGGAATGGACTGTATCCCCGCAGACGTTTTCTTAAATGATAAGCAAATGTGGCAGAAGTATATAGTTTTATTGGCTAATGCAATAGCCCAGGGCGGGGTCATTCCTCCTTCCTGGAAGGGGGCAGAAATCGTGCCAGTCTATAATAAGGGGGATAAGTCAGTTGCAGGCAATTACAGGCCTATTAGCCTGATTGACTCTATGAAAAAAATGATGGGCAGGTTAGTTCTTTTTAAGATACAAGTCTGGATTGATGAAAACAACATCTTGAGTCCATTACAGGCGGGTTTTCGTAAGAAAACTAGCACAATAGATCACGTTTTTCGATTGGTAAACCTGTATTGGCGATCTGTGGTCCTGGGGAAGGGGTCCTTATATGCAGTGTTTGTGGATCTGAGAGCAGCTTTTGACCTAGTTCCACGGGCCAAATTATGGCAGGTCCTGAAAGACCTTGGGATGGCTCCAGAGCTATTGACTCTGATTGTCCGCTTGCATGAGAACACTTTTGCACAGGTGCGGTGGGGGCTACAGGGGGGGGTTACTGAAGCCTTCCCCGTTGAACGAGGAGTGCGGCAGGGGTGCGTAATGGCGCCCACCCTGTTCTCACTCTTTGTCAATGGGGTGGTGGATTACCTCTCTCTGTGCCCCACGGATGCCCCGGCGCTGGATGGCATTCGCATCCCTGTCCTCATGTTTGCGGACGATACCTTAATCATCTCTAAGACTCCCAGTGGCCTGCAGAAAGCTGTGTTTCGTTTCGAGGATTTTTGTTGCCGGCATGGGCTGGAAATAAATACAGCCAAAACCAAGTTCATGGCATTTAATGAACATAGATCCTTTAGAGGCAATATAGTTATGGATAATTGTCCCCTAGAACAGGTGGATGCTTTTACCGACCTGGGGGTAACTTTGCAAAGGGGCATGTGCTGGAATCGTCATATTGATATCGCTGTTTTAAAGCACCAGCAACAAGGTGAGTGTCTACTGCAGAAATTCAAAAGCTCACAAACAAACAAAACCTATTCGCCCAGCTCTGGAGATCTATGGGATGAAGGTATTGAGTTCGGTCTTATATGGAGCCGAACTCTGGGGCTTTGAAAACACAACTCGGTTGATCAAGGTGGAAAATGAGTTTCTAGTTGACAGGTGTCCCGCAAAGTACCCCTTTAATTCCTTTATTATGGGATCTAGGGAAAAAAGGGGTCAAAGACTTAGTAAAATTGCACCCACTGTTATATTGGTGTAGAATATGGACTACGGAGGAATTGATGCATTATGCTCGGGGCCTTATGGATATCATCAATAACGACCCCTTCCATAAAATAAAATGGCTGAGGGAGATCAGATCACTTTTAGGGAATATGGGAATGTCTGAATTGTGGAATAATCCCCAAAATGCAAGTTTCCCATCTCAAAAGATTATGAAAGCAAGATATTGGGAAATGATGCATTATGCATCCATGAAGGAAAAGCTTTCTACAAATCTTACGGGTCGGTTTTTTGTATTTAAAAATGCACCTGATTTTGAAGAATATTGGGATGCAATTGAAAGACCCTATGACCGTAAATTATACTTTAAATAATACTATAAATTATACTGAAAAATTAATATTAGAACATCTGAGAGCCATCCACAACAAAGACATGACATATGCAATCTCGAAACATATCCATACGCAACATAGGACCAACTGGGAGGACATCCGTTATTTTGGAATCGCAACTGTACCCATACATGAAAGAGGTGGCAATCGCACCATGAAACTGAGAAAATTGGAATCACGCCTCATCATTCGTTTTAAAACAAAGACCCCATTTGGTCTAAATGGGGCCGAAGAATTATATGTACATTTGTAAACTGTAAAATTCGTGGAAATATGGATACTAAATCCAATATAAATATCTCCCCTGACCCATGTAATCGCAATAGAAGAGGAAACACAGGCGATATACCTTGAACAACATCGGGTATCTGATTATTCAGATACATGTAGGGGAGTACGTGTTTGAGTCTAAACATGATACTAATCACTTGCAATCATTGAATCACGCCATTATAAACTGAAATATATTAACGACAAAATGTACTACCAAATATATAATTCTTGTATAAAACTATGATTCAAATATGTACTACTAATACCATAATGCTTTGCACTGGGAAAAATGAAACAAACACTATTTAAAGAAGAAACTAAAAACGGACTCACTATACCGTGAGAAAGAACATTTCTTGTTCGAAACGTTGGTGGGTGGTGAATGGTGGCGGGATTTGCGCTTAAAATAAATTAAGCTATCACGATCATTCTCTGGAGTGCGGTGCATCCTTTTGTTGGAAGAATTAACGACGAGGTATTGTCTGACCTCGACACCGGCACACGCTAAACTAGAGTGCATCAGCTACAGACTATTCATTTTAAACATATTAATTATGCTGATAGCACCCGGTGTCTAATTGAAAACTTCGTGGCAACCATCTGAGACAGAGAGGAGACAGAGGAAAACTATTAAACGAAGAAATCATTGACAAGTCGACAACGATTCCTTCGGAGCCTCTGAGGAACGGAATTCCTCTTTGCGATTAATTGGTGACACGAAGCAACATTTACAGAAACGTGCGAGCAGTTCCGAACCCGGAGTGGGAACATCGAGAAAGCGGAGCCGGAGGACGCCGCCGAACCGACGAACTCACCAGGTAAAGAACATGCTGGTAGCGCGATACTGTTTAATTTGAACTTAAAAGAACCATCTGCTTGATAGCATTGACGCCGTAGCGTAAAAATCTTTCAGTATTAACAATATACGTTGAAAGAACCAGAGAATGAAAAGAAGCGAAGCACAGGGCCCACAGACACAATACCACCTTAAAGTGAGCTAACAGACTTTTTTGAATCATAGAACTAATGGAGGCACGAGCTGCAAAAAGATCGCTAAAAGCCGAAACTCTTTTCACAAAAGGTACAGGAGAGCGAACTTATCAAAGAGACAGTAATGAAAAAGATCAATCTACAAAAAACATCAAACAACTTTTTTTCCATTTGGAAAAACTTCTCAAAAAAGAAATTTCTAAAAGCTGGGAAATTATAACATTGGAGAAATACATCGAGGACAACCGGATTCCCAGAGGCCTAAGAATCTTCACATTACCAAATCACCCTGACACACGCCCAGAAATGCTCGAAGAATGGGCAAATAATAGCATGAGCTGCTCAAGAAATATGGTTCTCATAGTAATTAAATATGCTAAACAAGACGTGGAAGAACTACACAGAGAAATAAAATCAGTAGAAGAAGAAATAACTGTATTAAACCAAGAAGATGAAGGCAATAAATTAAGGAAAGAAATGGAAAAGAATTTAGATAAATATGAAGAAGAAGTGGAACTACGGAAACAAAGAAAATTCAAACGAGACGAACTAGACTACGAAACAGGCTCAATTCTAACATTTGCAAAACGCTTCGATGGCCTAAAAAAACAACTACATGCAGGGAAACTTACATTGACAGAATCTGGTAAACCACCCATAAGCGAATCAGAATCAGACCTGAGTGAAGAAGAACAAACACCAAGAATTGGAGGCCGCACGACTTTTTTAGACGAGATGAAATTAATCTACTTGGATCAAAGAACTCCGAGAATAAGAGGAAGAGGACGTGGTCAGGGGAGAGGGAGAAACAACAGCCAAACCAGGGAAATAACCGAAGGAGAAATATACGCAGAGGAAAAGGAAAAAACAAAGGACTACCCCCTGCGAAACAGAATGGCAAAAAAACAGGCAAAATGAACAGCATCAAAAAGAAAGAGAATTTGATAATAAACCTCTCCGAACATACACTGACCGAAGTAGAAAAAAGTGTTTTAAACAAGGGCTTATCATTCTGCCCAGAAAAACATCATGACTTTGTCGAAATGAGAATAGATTTGTATAAATATACTAGAAAATTGAAACAAAAAAAAAGTTCTTTGCAAAACAAATACAAACAACAGAACAAGATCTATCAACAACCAGTACAAAGGACAATACTCTGTCAATCCAGGACACTACGAATCTTAAAAATATCTATGACCTGGCTTTCAATCAATGCGATGAAGAAATGACAGAGACACAAATATTGGATGACCTCAACATAGATACCAACAAACACTTAAGATCTGGAATGAAGCCAAAGTCTAAATTCTGTCCGATTCTGAGTCCAGGAAACAGAATTGATCAATTCCACGATTTAGTCGTAAATGAACTGGAAAAAATGGAAAATACCACATCACTAACTAAAAAAGAAAACCTAACAAAAAAAGAGCTCCTGGCATTAGAAGATCTGATGAAAAATGAAAAAATAACTATCAAACCAGCGGACAAAGGAGGAAATGTAGTGGTCCTAAATACATCAGACTACATCAAAGAAGCAATGAGACAACTGAGAGATGAACAAAACTATGCTCAATTGTTGACAAATCCCACCAATGATCTAACCTTAGATCTAGAAAGAAGAATCAAAATGTGGAAAACCAATGGACTTCTAAATGACGATGAAGCTCGCTTTTTACTGAATGAAAGCCCTGTGATGCCAACTATATATTTTCTTCCAAAAGTCCATAAAACATTCATCAATCCACCAGGCAGACCAAAAGTGTCAAGTTGCCAATCCCTATATCAAAACATCTCTATCTATGTAGACAAATACTTGGCACCAATAGTTAAGAACCTCAGTTCATACATTAAAGACACTGGGGATTTTCTTAGAACATTGTCTAACATGGGATGGCAAAAAGGCTTCCAATTAGTTACTATTGATGTAGTATCCCTATATACATCCATTGACCATGAAATCGGATTAAAAGCAGTAGAATACTTCTTACGACAGAGAAACATCCAAGAAAAGAAACATACGGAAATGCTATTAGGAATGGTGGAACTATGCTTGAGAAATAATATCTTTTTGTTTAACCACAAAATCTACAATCAAAAATGTGGTACTGCCATGGGAATTTCTTTTTCACCGAGCTACGCCAACCTGACCATGGGATGGTGGGAGAAATTTGTGGCATGCAAGAAGAAAATGAAGAACACACAGCCAAAATAGAACTGTGGCTAAGATATATTGACGATCTTTTTATGATTTGGAATGGAAGTACAAGTGAATTCAAACAATACTTTGACATCCTTAATACAAATGAAGTGGGATTAAAGTTCACCTACTACATCAGTTCCAAACTAATCCAATATCTTGATGTGCAGATTTACATTGAAAATGGGCAGATACAAACCAAAGTATAACGCAAACAAACAGCCACCAATAGCATTCTCCATGGTAAAAGTTTCCATCCAACTAGTCTAATAAGAAGTATTCCATATGGAGAATTCATAAGAATGAAAAGAAACTGCTCAACAGATGACATGGCTTTAACAAAACTTGAAGAAAGTAAAGAACGATTCTTGGAAAGAGGATACAAATATAGGGATGTAAAACAAGGTCTAACACGAGCTAAATCAGTCTCTCGAGAAGAAACTCTCATCAATAAGAGCAAAAAATAAACAGAAGACACCACTAGACTGATTATAACATACAGTAAGGAGAGTTTCAAGATCCGCAAAATCCTCCAAAAATATTGGAATGTCCTAGAAAAAGACCCAGATATTGGAAACTTATTAGGAGAAAAACCTAACATAACCTTTCGCAAAGCTCCTTCCCTAAAAGACAAACTTGTTAATAGCCACTTCATGTCTAAAGAAACTACAACGTGGTTATCAGCCAAACAAAAAGGATTCAAACATTGAGGGAAATGCAAGGCTTGCAAAATCGGAAAATCAGTATCAAATATCAAAGACTCTAGAGGAAAAACTTTCAATATCATCGAAAGAATAACATGCGATACAACCTATGTTGTATATATGATTAAATGCACATGTGGAATGCGCTATATTGGAAGTACCATCTGTCCACTGAAAAAACGAATATTAGAACATCTGAGAGCCATCCACAACAAAGACATGACATATGCAATCTCGAAACATATCCATACGCAACATAGGACCAACTGGGACGACATCCGTTATTTTGGAATCGCAACTGTACCCATACATGAAAGAGATGGCAATCGCACCATGAAACTGAGAAAATTGGAATCACGCCTCATCATTCGTTTTAAAACAAAGACCCTATTTGGTCTAAATGGGGACGAAGAATTATGTGTACATTTGTAAACTGTAAAATACGTGGAAATATGGATACTAAATCCAATATAAATATCTCCCCATACCCATGTAATCGCAATAGAAGAGGAAACACAGGCGATATACCTTGAACAACATCGGGTATCTGATTATTCAGATACATGTAGGGGAGTACGTGTTTGAGCCTAAACATGATACTAATCACTTTGGCAATCATTGAATCACGCCATTATAAACTGAAATATGTTAACGACAAAATGTACTATCAAATATATAATTCTTGTATAAAACTATGATTCAAATATGTACTACTAATACCATAATGCTTTGCACTGGGAAAAATGAAACAAACACTATTTAAAGAAGAAACTAAAAACGGACTCATTATACCGTGAGAAAGAATATTTCTTGTTCGAAACGTTGGTGGGTGGTGAATGGTGGCGGGATTTGTGCTTAAAATAAATTAAGCTATCACGATCATTCTCTGGAGTGCGGTGCATCCTTTTGTTTGAAGAATTACCGACGAGGTATTGTCTGACCTCGACACCGGCACACGCTAAACTAGAGTGCATCAGCTACAGACTATTCGTTTTAAACATATATATATATATATATATATATATATATATATTCACTGAAAAAACCATAGGTTTCAGACATGTTATAGTTAGCGGAAATTTTACTGATAAAAAACCAATGAAATTCCCCCGTTATAGTTAGTGCAGGCAACTATAACTCACGCGACCGCAATCCTCTGCTGATGCTAATACTGTATTTAGACACTTATTTGCCCATGTCTTCTTCCATAAATTTTTAGCTATACATATATTACAAATATTTTTTTTTCATAAAGACACATATGTCATCAGCAGAAGATTGCGGTCGCGTGAGTTATAGTTGCCTGCACTAACTATAACGGGGGAATTTCATTGGTTTTTTATCAGTAAAATTTCCGCTAACTATAACATGTCTGAAACCTATGGTTTTTTCAGTGAATTTGCAAGGTTTTTTAAATGCTAATTCCTAACTATAACGTGTGTGAAACCTATGGTTTTTTCAGTGAATTTGTACGGTTTTTTAAATGCTAAGTTATTTTACGCCATTCGTGGCGTGCACGCCCACTTAACGCAGTTCGTTCCGTGCGCGCACGGTGCGCTACGCGCACCGCGTGCCCACGTTACGCACCGTGCGCACATGGAGGACATATTATGCGCTTCCTTGTGATAGGTAATCTGTTAAATTTAATTTGTAAGTGATGACAATAATATGCCATGCACAGAGAGTGTTTTTTTTTTTTTATTAAAATTTTTAGCGTAAGCGCACCGTACGCGTACGGTAAGCGTAATCGGCGAAATTTTCAAAAAATAAAAATTTACCGTTTTTGGCCTTGGGGGATCTTTGAGGACTCAACTAACATGGCTATGTGCATGGGCGCTGTCTAAACAGCCCCTTTATATGTTTTTTGCCTTTGTTTACAGCCCCCCCCTCAGAGTGCGAGAGAGAAAATGGCGGCCGCCGCTTCCTGGTTTCGACCGATTCGAATGTTTACTTAGATGTAACAGCCAATCAGAATCGCGCTCGCGCACGCCACCGTACGCGTACGGTAAGCTTACGGTAAGCGTACCGTAAGCTGGCTCAGATATATATATTGATTTAAAGGCAATTTTCTCAGAATCTACTGAACAGATTTACACCAAACCTACAAAAGGCACTTCCTTGACCTGAGGACTACCTCTCTGCCAAATTTCTAGTAATTCTGTTCAGCCGTTCGGGCTGTAGCCCTGTCTAAAGGTCCTATGGAAAAATGCATGGGAAAAACGCGTTTTGGGACCCCCCTTTTATCTCAGCCCCCGCTTGACGAATCCCCCCGATACTTTCAGGGTAGGAGCGGAGCGTAGCGCCCCACCTATTTTGAGAAATTCGCGAGGATTCGTCGACCGGCGCCAAAGTTATTCAAAATAGAATGTTGCGGATTTCCTATGGAAACAGGGTCCTAACTATAACTACCTACTGGCGACCGCCAGTAGGATATATATATATATATATATATATATATATATATATATATATATATATATTATCTACTGGCGGTCGCCAGTAGATAGTTATAGTTACAACCAAGTTTCCATAGGAAATCTCAAAATTCTATTTTGAATAACTTTGGTGCCGGTTGACGAATCCTCGCGAAACTTTCAAAACTAATGGGGCGCTCCGTTCAGCTCCTACCCTGAAAGTCTCGGGGTGATTCGTCAAGCAGGGGCCGAGAAAAAAGGGGGGTCCCAATACGCATTTTCCCCATGCATTTTTCCATAGGACCTTTAGACATAGCTACAGCCCGAACGGCTGAACAGAATTACTTGAAATTTGGCAGAGAGGTAGCCATAAGGTCAAGGAAGTGCCTTTTGCAGGTCTGGTGTAAATCTGTTCAGTATTTCCTGAGAAAATAGCATTTAAAAGCATATCAATATCTATACGCGCGCACCGTGCGCGCACTGTGCGCACACCCTGCCGTGCGCGAGCGCAATTCTGATTGGTTGTTAGATGTCGGTAAACATTCGAATCGGTCGAAACCAGGAAGTGTCGGCCGCCATTTTGTCTCTCGCAGTCTGAGGGGGTGAAAAACAAAGGTGGAGAACGTGAAAAGGGGGCAGAGTGGACAGTTCCTGACCCCCCTAGCCTTGGTCAGGGGGTCACAGAAGGACCCCCAAGGGAGAAAAAAACAATTTTTTTTTTTTTAAATTGCGAGGTGCGCGCACCCTGCGCGCACTGCGAACCGTGGGTGCTCGGTGCGCGAAGCGCACCGAGTGCCCACAGAGCGTGCACGGTGTGCGAAACGCACCGTGCGCGCACGGTGCGCGCTCGGTGTAAAACCTGAAAAAAAAAAAAAACATAACTTAGCATTTAAAAAAACGTACAAATTCACTGAAAAAAACCATAGGTTTCACACACGTTATAGTTACGAATTAGCATTTAAAAAACCTTGCAAATTCACAAAAAAACCATAGGGTTCACACATGTTATAATTAGCTGGACATTTCACTCGTAAAAAACCAATGAAATTCCCCCGTTATAGTTACTGCAGGCAACTATAACTCACGCGACCGAAATCCTCTGCTGATGACGTTAGATATTACATCACTGATGACATATGTGTCTTTCTGAAAAATAAATATTTGTAATATATGTATAGCTAAAGATTAATGGAAGAAGACATGGGTAAATAAGTGTCTAAATACAGTGATGTAATATCTGACGTCATCAGCAGAGGATTTCGGTCGCGTGAGTTATAGTTGCCTGCAGTAACTATAACGGGGGAATTTCATTGGTTTTTTACGAGTGAAATGTCCAGCTAACTATAACATGTGTGAAACCTATGGTTTTTTAAGTGAATTTGCAAGGTTTTTTAAATGCTAATTCGTAACTATAACGTGTGTGAAACCTATGGTTTTTTCAGTGAATATATATATATTTACAAATACATAACCAATAAAGACATGGAGAAATAGCAACAGACCAGGCTTTTCTCACTATTAAAACATAAGCATGATTAAGACATATTAAAAACATTCATGTCAAACAGTTAAAGCATTGTTTGGTAGAAACAGGTGGACAACGGGGAGGCGGGTGGGACCGTGAGGAATGCATAGGCAGATATTGTATCCACCAGAAAAAGTGATTCCTCACCTTCTGAATAGAGTCCCAAAGCCATACCTCTCCCGGAGGAGGGTGTCCACCTGACTAGACAAAAAAATCTTGCAAAACAGAACGAGCAAAATGACCATCCCTCCTAACCTCTGAATCCAAGCAGTAATGCTTTGCAAAGGTGTGGAGGGAGGCCCAAGTTACTGCTTTACAAATATCAACAACAGGAACACCTCTAGCCAAAGCAGAAGAAGTAGACTTAGCTCTGGTGGAATGAGCTCTGATACCTTCAGGAGAGTCTTTCTTGGCCAAGGCATAGCAGATCTTAATACACACGATGTTCCACCTTGAAAGTGTCCCCTTGTGCACAGCTCTGCCTTTCTTTCGACCAATGTAGCCCACAAAGAGCTGGTCTTCCAGTCTCAGATCTCTTGTTCTGTCCAAATAAAAGCTGATAGCTCTCTTAGGGTCCAAACGATGAAGTCTCTCCTCCTCCTTGGAAGGGTGAGGGGAGGATAAAGGGTAGGTAAAGTAATGGACTGTCCCATATGGAAAGGAGTAACCACCTTGGGAAGGAAAGCAGCCCTGATCCTTAGAACCAACTTATCTGCATGAATGGTCAAGAATGGAGGCTTTGAACTAAGAGCCTGAAGCTCACTTACCCTCCTAGCCGAAGCAATGGCAATCAAGAAAACGTTTTAAAAGAAAGAAGCCTCAAAGGACAAGTATGAAGAGGCTCAAATGGAGAACCCATTGAAAAGGTAAGAACGAGATTCAAATCCCACTGAGGCATAATGAAAGGAGTGGGAGGAAACGTATTTGTAAGGCCCTTAATGAACCTCATGACAATGGGGGACATAAATAAAGACGGCTGGTCTGGCAAACATAAAAAAGCCGACAAAGCCGACAAATAGCCCTTAACAGTGGGCACAGCACACCCTGCTGGGCCAAGAACAGCGAAAACTGAAGAACATCCGACAAGTTGGCCTTTAAAGGATCAATGGATCTCTCTACACACCATTTAACGAATCTAGACCATCTGGAAGAGTAAACAGACTTGGTGGAGTGTCGCCTAGATGATAAAATAACATCCACTACATCCGGTGGGAGAGAGAATGAACTCAGGTTGCCCCGTTCAGTCTCCAGGCATGAAGGTGCGGGTTCTGGAGGTGGGGATGTAGAACCTGCCCCTGCGACTGCGAGAGAAGGTCTGCCCAGAGAGGAAGACGGAGCGGAGGGTGCGATGAGAGGTGAAGAAGATCTGTATACCACACCATTCTTGGCCAATCCGGGGCGATCAATATGACTTGGGCCCGAGGGATCAAGGGTATCGGAGGAAACGCGTAAAGGAGTTGTGAGCTCCAATCCAATTGAAACGCGTCCCCCAGTGCTCCCTGCATCAGAAACTGGAGACTGCAGAACAACGGGCAGTGCGCATTCTCATGGGTGGCAAACAGGTCCAACCGAGGAGACCCCCACATCCGGAAGATGTAATGGACCACCTCCGGATGAAGACGCCACTCGTGATCGGCCGAGTAATGCCGATTGAGATTGTCCGCACGAACATTCAGCACACCGGCTACATGATTTGCAAACACACAAATCTGATGGTTCTGAGCCCAGGACCAGAGCCGCAGAGCCTCTCGACAGAGACGATACTACCCTACACCTCCCTGTTTGTTGATGTACCACATCGCGGTAGTGTTGTCCGTCAGGACCTGAACCGACTGACCGCAAAGGGAAGGAAGGAAAGCCTTTAGTGCCAAACGTATCGCCCGCAATTCCAAAAGTTTGATGTGAAGCAACCTTTCCTCTGGAGACCAAAGACCAAAGACCTCAAGAACCCCCAGATGAGCACCCCACCCTAGAGTGGAGGCATCCGTGATCACTGTGGCCACCAGTGGAGGAAGCTGAAAGGGCTTTCCTTGAGACAGGTTGCCCTGCACAACCACCAAGTCAACTCCGCTGCAGCTTCTCTGGAGATTCTGACCTTCTCCCCGAGATCTCCATTGTGTTGATACCACTGCCTGCCGAGGCACCACTGGAGGGCCATCATGTGCCAGTGCGCGTGACTGGCCAACAGTATGCAGGAAGCAAACAGACCGAGCAGGCGTAGAACCTTCAGGACTGGAACAACCGCTCCATCGTGAAACAAAGGAAATATTTCCTGAATGTTGAGAATCCTCTGCGGAGGCGGAAATGCCTGACACACAGTAGTGTCCAGTATTGCCCCTATGAACAGGCAGCACTGAGAAGGCACCAGGTGAGATTTGGGTACATTTATTGAAAAACCCAACTTGAACAACAGCTGCATTGTTGCTTGCAAATGGCACATCACTAACTCCGGATAGACTGCTTTCAACAGCCAGTCGTCCAGGTAGGGGAAAACAGTAATCCCAGACCTTCTGAGATGAACAAGTTACTTACCTTCGGTAACGCTTTTTCTGGTGGCTACAGTATCTGCCTGTGGATTCCTCACCTTGTGAATATCCCCTGCGCCAGAATTCCACAGAACTTTTTTCCCCAGCTCTCTACACCAACGTGGACAACGTCATAATGCATCGGCACCGCTCGCCACTCCGTATGACGTCACCAGAGCCATAAGAGAGCCACGTCGGCGTGATGATGTCAGTTCCACCCATTTTTTCCGTGCCTCCGAGGCGCACAGGTGGACCAACGACAGATTCAAAGTATACACAGTATACAATATACAATCAAATATACACAGTACATAAACAAAAGGAAAGCTAAACAAAATAAGCATTTCCTACAAATGTACCAGAAAGCATAACAACATCTCAAACAAGACAACTTTTAAGGTATACAAAGGTGGACAACGGGGAGGCGGGTGGGCCAGTGAGGAATCCACAGGCAGATACTGTATCCACCAGAAAAAGCGTTACCGAAGGTAAGTAACTTGTTCTTCTGATGGATACATCTGCCAGTGGATTCCTCACCTTGTGAATAGATTCCCACAGCAGTCCCCACTCCCGGAGGAGGGTGTCCACTTTCCTAAACCGGAAAGTCTTGCAAGACAGAGCGCACGAAGTGGCCCTCCCTCCTCATCTCAGAGTCCAAGCAATAATGCTTCGCGAAAGTATGGAGGGAGGCCCAAGTCGCGGCTTTACAAATATCTGCCACAGGAACACCCCGGGCCAAAGCAGATGTAGATGATTTAGCTCTAGTTGAATGAGCCCTAATACCCTCAGGAGGAACCTTCCCAGCCAGGGCATAGCAGATCTTGATGGCAAGGATGAACCATCTTGACAGAGTGCGCTTGTGCACCGCTCTTCCTTTGGAATGCCCAACATAACCCACGAAGAGCTGATCTTCCAGACGAAAGTCCTTCTTTCTGTCCAAGTAAAAGCTTACAGCTCTCTTTGGGTCCAGGCGATGAAGCCTTTCCTCCTCCTTGGAGGGATGAGGAGGTGGATAAAAAACAGGGAGAGTAATAGACTGTCCCAAATGAAACGGAGTAACAACTTTAGGCAGGAAAGCAGCCCTGGTCCTAAGTACCATCCTTTCAGCATGTAATGTGAGAAAAGGGGGTTTAGAACTAAGAGCTTGAAGCTCACTCACCCTCCTTGCCGAGGTTATGGCTACAAGAAAGACCGTATTAAAGGACAACAGCCTCAAAGGACAGATATGAAGGGGCTCAAAAGGGGAGATTGAAATAATGACGGTTGATCAGGTAGACATAGAAAAGCCGATAAGGCCAAAAGATAGCCCTTGACTGTGGCCACAGCACAGCCCTGCTGAGCCAAGGAAAGGGCAAATTGGAGCACCTCAGAAAGATGTGCTTTTAAAGGGTCAATGGATCCCTCTCCACACCATTTTACAAACTTGGACCGCCTGTAGGAGTAAATGGACTTGGTGGAGTGTCGCCTGGCCGATAAAATAACATCCACCACATCAGGTGGGAGAGAGAAAGAACTCAGGTTGCCCCGTTCAATCTCCTGGCATGAAGGTGTAAGCTCTGGAGGTGGGGGTGTAGAACCTGCCCCTCCGACTGCGAGATGATGTCTGCCCTCAGAGGGAGACTGAGCGGAGGGCACGAGGAGAGGTGGAGAAGATCTGTGTACCACACCCTTCTTGGCCAGTCTGGGGCGATCAAAATGACTTGGGCCCTGTCTTGGCGAATCTTCCTCAGAACCCGAGGAATCAAGGGTATGGGAGGAAACGCGTAAAGGAGTCGTGAGCCCCAACTCAACTAAAACGCATCCCCCAACGCCCCCTGCATCGGAAACTGGAGACTGCAGAATGACGGGCAGTGCGCGTTCTCGCGGGTGGCAAACAGGTCCACCCGAGGGATTCCCCACGTCCGAAAGACCTAACGAACCACCTCCGGATGGAGCCTCCACTCGTGGTCGGCGGAGAACTGCCGACTGAGACTGTCCGCATGCACGTTCAGCACCCCGGCCAGATGATTGCCATCAGACAAATCCGATAGTCCTGAGCCCAGGACCAAAGACGCAGGGCATCTCTGCAGAGACAATGCGACCCCACTCCTCCCTGCTTGTTGACATACCACATCGCGGTAGTGTTGTCCGTCAGGACTTGAACAGACTGACCGCGAAGGGAAGGGAGGAAGGCCTTGAGTGCCAAACGAATCGCCCGCATTTCCAAAAGGTTGATGTGAAGCAACCTCTCCTCCGGAGACCAAAGACCCTTGATCTCCAGATCCCCCAGATGAGCACCCCACCCTAAGGTGGAGGCATCCGTTATCACCGTGGTCACCGATGGAGGTAGATGGAAGGGCTTTCCTTGAGACAGATTGCCCTCCACGCTCCACCAAGATAGATCCGCTGCAGCTTCTCTGGAGATCCCTAAACGACTCCCTGAGATCTCCGTTGTGCCGATACCACTGCCTGCGGAGGCACCACTGGAGCGCCCTCATGTGCCAGCATGCATGGTTGACCAACAGAATGCAGGAGGCGAACAGACCGAGCAGACGAAGGACCTTCAGAACAGGAACAACCGCTCCATTGTGGAACAAAGGGACCATCTCCTGAATGTCGAGAATTCTTTGAGGTGGAGGAAATGCTCGACACACAGTAGTGTCCAGTACCGCCCCTATGAACAGGTTGCGTTGAGAGGGCACCAGGTGAGATTTGGGCACGTTTATCGAAAAACCCAATTCGAACAACAGCTGAGATGTTTACCTGCAGATGATGCTGCACCATCTCTGGGGACTCTGCCTTCAGAAGCCAGTCGTCCAGGTAGGGGAAAACCGGAATCCCCGACCTCCTGAGATGGGCCGCTACCACTGCCATCACCTTCGTGAAGACTCGAGGTGCGGTAGTAAGACCAAACGGGAGGACCGCAAACTGGTAATGTTGCGACCCAACCGTAAAACGGAGATACTTCCTGTGCGACTTCAGGATTGGGACATGGAAGTACGCGTCCTGCAAGTCGAGCGACACCATCCAGTCTCCTTGCTGCAACGCTTGAAGAACCTGGGCAAGGGTCAGCATCTTGAACTTCTCCTGTTTCAGGTAAAAGTTCAAGACTCTGAGGTCCAGTATCGGACGCAAACTGCCGTCCTTCTTGGGAATCAGGAAATACCGGGAGTAGCATCCATGACCCCTTTCTTGCTCCGGAACCACCTCTATCGCACCTTTTTGAAGCAAAGCTAGCACCTCCTTCTGCAGAAGAAGCAGATGGTCTTCCGAGCAGTAACCTTGGCAAGGAGGGTAAAGGGGAGGAAACCCCTCGAAAGGGAAGGGCGTACCCAGTCTCCACGAGGTTCAAAATCCAAAGGTCTGTAGTAAGAGATTTCCGACCCCGCAGAAAGTGGGACACCGGACCCCCCACAGGTCTTACATGATCCAGGATGGGGGATCTAGGGCTGCTTCCCTGAAGCCTCATTGGGAGCAGAGGAGGAGGAAGAAGAAGAGGGGTTGCGTCCAGAACCTCTCCGACCCCTTTGTCTCCCTCTATAGGATCTATAGAGGGGATTCTGCTGTTGTTGCTGCTGCTGCTGAGGCTGTCGGAAGGAGCGAAATGAAGACCTTCCGAAACCCCTAAACTTTTTAAATCCAAAACCTTTAGCAGGAGCTTGCAGACCCAAAGATTTAGCTGTTACCCTGCTGTCCTTAAATCTCTGTAGGGCGGAGTCAGCTTTTTCTCCAAATAATTTTTGTCCATCAAACGGCAAATCCACCAATGTGGCCTGAACATCCGTAGAAAAGCCAGATGAACGGAGCCATGCCTGCCTTCTTGTGGCTATAGACGAGCCCATTATTCTTGCCACTGAATCTACTGTATCAAGCCCCGATTGAATCACTTGTCTTGCAGCAGCTTGAGTATCTGCGACCACCTCCATGAAGGACGCCTTATCACCCTCACGCAGCTTAGGGGCTAAAGACTTCATTGAGTCCATTAAGGCATGCACATAACGACCCAGCAAGCACGTGGCATTGGTAGATTTAAGTGCCATACTTCCTGATGAAAAAGTTTTCTTAGCTGCCTGGTCCACCTTTTTGGACTCCCTGTCCGCAGGAGACTGAGGGAACGCTCCCGAAGCATGCTTCGAGCAGGACGCCTGCACAACTAGGCTCTCTGGAGACGGGTGCGTAGAAAGAAAATCTGGATCCCCAGGTGCCACCCTGTATCTTCTCGCCACCTGCCTGGAAACCGCTGGAGAAGAAAGTGGTTTACGCCATACCTCCAAAACAGGCTCCAAAATAGCCTCATTAAAAGGCAGTAAAGGCTCAGAAGTCGAAGTAGGTGAATGCAACACCTCTGTCAGCAGGTTAGATTTATATTCCGCACAGGGTAACTGCAGAATCCAACAACTCTGCGGCCTTCTTTATAACCATATGGCAAGGAACCAATTCCTGAGGTGGAGAGGATCTAGATGAAGTATGTTCCCACTCAGGGGTCGTATCCAGGCCACTAGCCTCTTGTATCCCTTCAAACTCATTAGAGGACGTGTCCACTTCACCTTCCTCTACCTCTACTCTATACCTTTCCTTATCCAAGACCCTTTGGGCCTCCCTTCTCGAACGAATCCGTGGAGCCGGCGTGGTCGGCGTGGTACGCGGCGTCGGTGGAGCCAGAGGTGTAGGAGTCGGCGGCGCCGGACGCGGCGCCGAGGGAGTCGTCAACGGCGTCGAGGAAGGCTCCGAAGCATGATGATCCAGCGGAAGTAGCGATGGATCCCCAGACGGTGCCGGAAACTGCCACGAAGGCGCCATCGGCAGAAAGGGCATAAACGGGGCCTGAGCATAATGCTGCGGTACCCCTAGAGTATACGCCATAGGACCCACGGGACCAGTCGGTGCACCGGATGGGAAGGCAGCCCGATGGAAGATTCCATACATTGCATTTAAAAAATGCTAAGAATCCGTACCCGGAGCCGGGAACTGCGGATAAGGAACCGATC
This sequence comes from Triturus cristatus, assembly GCF_964204655.1. NCBI lineage: Eukaryota > Metazoa > Chordata > Amphibia > Caudata > Salamandridae > Triturus > Triturus cristatus. The sequence continues at coordinate 1,166,337,037 of NC_140591.1, read as the reverse complement.
CTGGATCCATCTGCGGAGTACCTGGCAATGGCGCCGCAGTGTCCTCTACCGGAGCCGTAGGATCCTCAGGCCCTGGAGAAGGCTCCTTCCTTTGTTCCTGCTCATCTTCAGAAACAGACGACTCCACTGTAACCGGAGACGGCGCAGGTGATGGCGCCGGTGACTGCGCCGAGGACAGCGCCGGTGACCGCGCTGGAGTCCGCTTCGGCGAAGGAGATCCTTCTGGAGACTTAGAAGGAGAAGGAGACAAATCCTTACTTCGGCGTCGAGGCGAAGTCGATCTCGACGCCTTGTTCTTCGAAGACCGGTGCCGAGAGGAATGCTTCCTTTTCTTATGATGCTTTTTCGACTTCGATGAACGTGAAGTCGACGACTCCGGTCTCGACCTCTCCTTCTTTCTACCTCTCTTCTCCTTTTTGGCCTTGGCCATAAAAAGCTGCGCCTCCCTTTCCTTCAACGCCTTCGGATTCATCCTCCTGCAGCTTGAACAATCTTCGACGTTGTGGTCAGATGAAAGGCACCACAAACAATCATCATGGGGGTCTGTCATAGACATGTGGCCCCCACATTCCCTACAGGGCTTAAAACCCGACTTCCTCGTCAAAGACATAATAGATTTTCTCTAACAGTAACACCGAACAACTACAAAGTAGCAGGAGAGTACTGGAAAAACCGGTGCGCGTCGACGGCGCGGAAAAAAGGGAACTGACGTCATCACGCCGACGTGGCTCTCTTATGGCTCCGGTGACATCATACGGAGTCGCGAGCGGAGCCGATGCATTATGACGTCGTCCACGTCGGCGTAGAGAGCTGGGGAAAAAAGTTCAGTGGAATGCTGGCACAGGGGATATTCACAAGGTGAGGAATCCACTTGCAGATGAATCCATCAGAAGTGCTGCTACCACTGTCATCACCTTCAGAAAGACTCGAGGTGCGGAAGTGAGATCGAACGGAAGAACCGCAAACTGATAGTGTTGCGATCCTACCGTGAACCGGAGCTACTTCCGATGCGACTTCAGAATGGGAAGATGAAAATACGCATCCTACAGATCAATGGACAACATCCAGTCTTCCTGTTGCAGAGCAAGAAGAACCAGAGCCAAGGTCAATGTTTTGAACTTTTCCTGCCTGAGGTAAAGAGTCAAAATCCTGAGGTCCAAGATCGGCCTTAATCGACCGTCCTTGGGATCGGGAAATACCGGGAGTAGCATCCCTGACCCCTTTCCTGCTCCGGAACCACCTCTATCGCACATTTCTGTAACAAGGTAAGAACTTCCTGCTGTAAAAGCAGTAAGTGGTCCTCTGAGCACCAACCCTGGCGAGGACGGCAAGGAGGAGGAAACTCTAAAAAAGGGAGGGTGTACCCATTCTCTACAAGATTTAAAACCCAACGATCTGAAGTGATCGATTTCCAATCTTGTAGAAATTGGGACACCCGACCTCCTACCGGACCAACATGTTCTAAGATGGAGTATCTAGAACTGCTTTCCTGAAGTACCATTGGTGGCGGGAGGAGAAGTGGAAGAAGAGGAGGATTGCTGCGGAGAGGCTCCCCTAAGACATCCTTTTATTTTCCCTCTGTAAGATTTCAACAAAGGATTCCGCTGCTGCTGCTGGCTCTGTTGAAACTGTTGGCAGCCACAAAAGGAAGCACCCCTTCCAAAACCACGATACCGCTTGTAGCTGTATCCCCTGGACTGTGTCTGAAGGCCTAGAGACCTTGCAGTTGCTCTGCTATCCTTAAAACGCTGCACGGCAGAGTCAGCCTTAATTCCAAACAGTCTCGACCCATCAAAGGGCAAATCCAGCAGGGTAGCTTGAACATCAGGAGAAAATCCGGACGATCCAAGCCAAGCTTGTCTTCTTGTTGCCACAGAAGACCCCATCACACGAGCCACAGAGTCAGCAGTGCACAAACCCAATTGTATTACCTGACGGGCCGCAGCTTGAGAATCAGAAAGGTCCTCCAAGAAATTATTCCGATCCTCTTCAGGCAACCTTGGAGCTAGCTGCTTGACTGAGTCCATCAGAGCATGGATATACCTCCCATGGAGACAGGTAGCATTAGTGGACTTTAGAGCCATACTCGCAGAAGAAAATACCTTCTTTGCCGCTTGCTCCATTTTTTTTTAATCCCTATAACCAGGTATGGTAGGGAAAGAACCAGAAGATTGCTTCAAACAAGAAACCTGGACCACCAAGCTTTCCGGTGACGGATGCGAAGACAGAAAAGCCATATCCCCAGGATCAGGCCTGTACCTTCTTGAAATGGAATGAGAAACTGCAGAAGCAGACAAGGGCTTCTGCCAAACCTCCAAAATAGGCTCAGTCAAAGCTTCATTAAAAGCAGAGGTTCAGAGGCTGTAGAAGGCATATTAAGAACCTCAGTCAGGATATTAGATGTTACCTAAGCTGAAGGAAGTTGCTTATCAAGCAACTCAGCTGCCTTCCTTATTACCACATGATAAGGGGCAATGTCTTGCAATAATCCAGCCTTTGGAGATGAGAGATCAAACTCAGGAGAGGTATCCAACCCACTGGCCTCCTGTAAGCTCTCAAACTCGCCCACAGACTCAACAATCTCTCCTTCCTCCTGATCCTGTGCATATTCCTCCTCCTCAAGGAGCCTCTGCGCCTCTCTCCTAGAGCGCTGTTTAAGAATCGGCGTCAGCGCCACCAACCGCGGCGCCGGTGAGGACATCAACGGCATCGATGGAGGAGCCCCAGTTTCAAATCTCGGCATCGATCGAATCCGAGTCGGCGCCGACTCGACAGCAGAAGGAGTCCGAGGAGCCGGAGTGGAAGATCTCGGTGCTGGAAAATGCCAAGCCGGAGTCGACGGCAAAAATGGCACAAAGGGTGCTTGAGCATAGAGGTGAGGCACACCCAAGTTAAAGGCCAAAGGACCCACGGGACCCGAAGGCGCACCAAATGGAGTAGAGGCCCTGGCAAACATGCCAAACATCGCATTAAGAAAATGATAGGGTCTGATCCAGGAACAGGAAAAGGAGGATATGGATCCGTACATTCCTGAACAGGAACCATCTGAGGCTGAACTGGAGCCTGCGGAGCTGGAGACGGGGCGTCGGAGACATACCAGGAGCCGGAGAACCTTCAGGCGACGAAGAGCCCGTCGATGCCAGCGACCTTGGAGCAAAAGATGGAACCGCCGTCACCCGTGGAAATGGAGTTCGAGAAGGAGATACAAAGTCCTGCCTTCAAAGTCGCTTAGCTGGAGAAGGCAACCTCGACCTCAAAGCCCTGACCTTTGACGAACGGGCCGAGAGTCATGTCTCTTCTTAGACTTCTTATGTTTTCTTGATTTCGAAGTGTGAGAAGACAACAACTTCATTCGTTTACGACCCCTCTTCTCCTTTTTGTCTCTGGCTATAAACAGCTTAGCCTCATGCTCCTTGATGGCCTTTGGATTAATCTCTCTGCAGGTTTGGCATTCATCAACGTTGTGATCCGAAGACAAACACCAAAGGCAATCATCGTGCGGGTCAGTGATGGACATGTGACCACCACACTCCCTGCAGGGTTTAAATCCGGACTTCCTAGAAATAGCCATTAGAAATCCTCGAGGATACAACGTTTTTACTCTATAGAAAATGGAGAGTCCTTAGAAAAATCATTACGCGTCGACGGTGGGAAAAAAAGGGAACTGACGTCAGCACGCCAACGAGGTCCTCTTATGTCTCCGGTGACGTCATACGGAGTAGCGAGCGGAGCCGTGCTATTATGACGTCCTCGTCAACGTGGGAGAGCTAGGAAAGAATTTCCGCTGAATGCTGATGCAGGGGGTATTCAGAAGTTGAGGAATCCACAGACAGAAGTATCCATCAGAAATACACAGTATATGAATGAATAAAAAGGGAAAACAGGAAAAGCCAAGATCAAGACATTTCCTAACAACACGTAATAGAGCAAACAAATGACATAGAAGTACAAGAATGTCATGCACAAAAATCTTTTCGGTATAAGAAGGTAGACAATGGAGAGGAGGGAGGGTCAGTGAGGATTCCACAGGGAAATAATGAATCCACCAGAAAAAGCGTTACCGAAGGTAAGTAACTTGTTCTTCTGATGGAAACATCAGCCTGTGGATTCCTCACCTTTTGAATTGAATCCCCAAGCAGTCCCCCTCCTGGCGTAGAGCGTCCACCTACTCATACCAAAAAGTCCTGCAGCACAGACCATGCAAAATGTCCATCCCTCCTCACCTCTGAATCCAAGCAATAATGCTTCACAAAAGTGTGGAGGGAAGCCCATGTCACAGCCTTACAGATGTCTGCACCAGGGACACTTCTAGCCAAAGCTGAAGATAAAGACTTTGCCCTAGTAGAATGAGCTCTAATACCTTCAGGTGTCTCCTTCTTGGCCAAGGCATATCATATCTAGATGCACAAGATGATCCATATGGAAAGCGTTCTCTTATGGACAGCTTTGCCCTTCATACGTCCCACGTAAAGAACGAACAGATGATCGTCCAGCCTCAAGTCCTTGGTTATGTCCAAGTAGAAGCTCACTGTCCGTCTAGGATCCAGGCGGTGAAGTCTCTCCTCCTCCTTGGATGGGTGAGGGGGAGGATAGAAAGTGGGTAAAGTGATGGTCTACCCTAGATGAAAAGGAGTGACCACCATAGGCAGGAAGGCAGCTCTGGTCCTGAGAACCATCTTGTCTGCATAGATGGTTGTAAAAGGAGGCTTAAAACTAAGAGTCTGAAGCTCACTTACCCTCCTGGCAAAGGTAATAGCAATTAGAAAAACAGTCTTGAATGTGAGAAGCCTCAACGGCAACTATGAAGAGGCTCAACAGGAGAACCCATCAGGAAAGTCAGAACCAAATTCAATTCCCACTGAGGCATAATGGTGGAAGTGGGCAGAAACGAATTAGTGAGGCCCTTAATAAACCTCAAAACTATGGGAGACTTGAACAACGAAGGCTGGTCAGGCAAACAAAGGAAGGTAGATAAGCCGACTAGTAACCCTTAACAGTAGCCACAACAAAACCTTGCTGGGCCAAGGAGAGTGAAAAGCTAAGAACATCAGATAAATATGCCTTCAAGGGATCAATCAACCTCTCTCCACACCACTTCACAAATCTGGCCCATCTACAGGAATAAACAGATTTGGTGGAGTGTCTTCTGGCCGATAAAATAACGTCCACCACATCCGGTGGGAGAGAGAAAGAACTCAGGTTGCCCAGTTCAAACTCCAGGCATGAAGATGCAGGCTCTGGAGGTGGGGCTGTAGAACCTGCCCCTGCGACTGCGAGAGGAGATCTGCCCTGAGATGGAGATGGAGATCGAGCTGAGGGTGCGATGAGAGATGAAGGTCTGTGTACCACACACTTCTTGGCCAATAAGGAGCGATCAATATGACTTGGGCCCGTCTTGGCGAATCTAACTCAGAACTCAAGGAATCAAGGGTATGGGAGGAAACTTGTAGAGGAGTTGAGAGGCCCCAATTCAACTGAAACACATTCCCCAATGCTCCCTGCATTGGATACTGGAGACTGCAGAATGACGGGCAGTGCGTGTTCTCATGAGTGGCAAACAGGCCCAACTGAGGAAACCCCCACATCCTGAAGACGTGATGGACTACCTCTGGATAGAGACACCACTCATGATCGGCAGAGTACTGCGGACTGAGACTGTCAAAACGCACATTCAGTACTCAAGCTCCCCACCCCAAAGTGAAGGCATCCATTATCGCTATGGCTACCGGTGAAGGAGGCTGAAACGACTTCCATTGAGACAGGTTGCCTGGAACACTGTGATGGAATTGAAATGTAGTTTTGCTATTTTACTCGTGTTTTACCCTATATTATGTTAGCATTTATATGGCTAATACGATTTATTTACATATTGTGTGTAAGACGTAATCAGTTAAAACAGATGTCACGTTAGTTGGGTTGACATCTGTGCTACCATTTTAGTTAGAGAAGACGCCATGTTCTGCTACAATCGAAACTGTTGTTTGCTCATTTACGAGAAATGGTCCTTGGTAAGTCTAGTTTTTTCAATGCTCATGTTAGCTCGTTGGTGCATGCCTTTTCTCTAAGATCAAGGCCTTCTCCCTCCTGTCTAGAGGGGAGGATAGGCCAGAGGACCTTGAAATGTAGATAGCTTGTACCAGTCTGCGAAATCAAGACTTATGTTCTGTATCCCCATTGTATTATGACAGCTACCAGTGTTTTTCCATTGTAGGCGGGTCTTTGTGGACTCCGCAACATACATAATGTAACTAAAGTCAGTCCCTTGACAGCCATCATAGGTGGCTGGTCAGATTGGACTCCACTGCAGGGTAATTAGTGAATAAACCAGTTTGCTTGTATTCTCTACTGCGTCATCAACTCTTCATTCTCGGAAGGCTAGAAGAGGTCAAGAGTGACCCGGGTGCCCTAATTGGGCCACTTTCTTCAAACGTACCATAACAGATCTGCCGCAGTGTCTCTGGAGATTCTGACCACCTACCTGAGATCTCCGTTGTGCTGAAACCACTACCTGCGGAGGCACCACTGGAGCGCTCTCATATGCCAGCATGCATGGTTGAGCAACAGTATGCAGGAAGCGAACAGACCGAGCAGGCATAAGACCTTTAGGACTGGAGCTTCCATTCCTTCTTGAAGTAACAAAGCCATAGCCTAGATATCTAGGATCCTCTGAGGAGGCGGGAAAGCATGATTCACAGTAGTGTCCACCAGTAATGGCTCTATGAACAAGTTGCACTGGGAGGGCACCAGGTGAGATTTGGGAACATTTATCAAAAAACCCAATCTGAACAACAGCTGAGCTGTTATCTGCAGATGATGCAGCACCAACTCTGGAGACTTCGCCTTGAGCAGCCAGTCGTCTAGATAGGGGAATACTGAAATCCTCGACCTTCTGAGATGAGCTGCAACCACCGCCATCATCTTTGTGAAGACTCACAGTGAAGAAAAAAGTCCGAACAGAAGGACCGCAAAAGAACAAGTTACTTACCTTCGGTAATGATATATCTGTAAAAACATTAGTTAGTTAGATTCCTCACCTTAGAATATCCCCAGGCGTCAGGCTGCATCCGGAAAGATTTTTCGTCAGCAATACCCTTGCTCTTCGCTAGGCGTCGTCTGCGGCTCCGCGTCCGTCGTCGGCGTCGTGAGCGCCAGGATGACATTGTCGGAGTACTTAGACGCCGCCCTTGCGTGCTGATGTCAGTTCTTCTACATAGCTTTCCGCGCCAGGAATGCAGAGCCATGCAAGAGACCGACACTGGTGCCATGAATCTAGGGCCCTGAAAGGGATGACCTTAACCCTAGATATCAGTTCGCAGAACGGGGAAGATGGGTGGGGCGGTGAGGAATCTAACTAACTAATGTTTCTTACAGATATATTGTTACCGAAGGTAAGTAACTTGTTCATCTGAAAGAAACACGTTAGTTAGATTCCTCACCTTAGAATAGATACCCCAGCAATACCAACCCCGGTGGTGGGTCTGCGAACCAAGATCAAACCAGGAAGTCCTGGAGAACGGAACGGCCAAAGAAGCCGTCTCTCCGGACTTGGCTGTCTAGACAATAATGCTTGGCAAACATGTGCAGCGAGGCCCACGTTGCTGCCTGACAAATGTCCTGCAAAGGTACTCCCCATCCCAGGGCAGTAGTAGCCGCTGTGGCCCGAGTGGAATGGGCCCTCAGCCCCACAGGAGGTTCCTTCTTAGATAAGGAATAACAGGCCTTAATGCACAAAACGACCCACCGAGAGATGGTTCGCTTGTCCACTGCCCGCCCCTTCTTAGCGCCCACGTAGCCAACAAAGAGTTGGTCGTCCCCCCGGAACTGTTTCGTGCGGTCCAGATAGAAGGACAGCGCCCATTTTGGGTCCAGACGGTGGAGCCTCTCTTCCTCTTTCGAGGGATGCGGAGGCGGAATGAAGGTGGGCAATGTAACAGACTGGCCGATGTGAAAAGCAGTTACCACCTTAGGGAGAAAGGAAGGACGAGTCCTGAGAACAACCTTGTCCGGATGGACAGAAAGGAAAGGAGGCTTAGAAGATAGAGCCTGGAGCTCACTCACCCTTCTAGCAGAGGTGATGGCAACCAGGAAAGCAGTCTTAAGAGTCAGAAGACGAAGGGGACAATTATGAAGTGGCTCATAGAGAGCGCACATCAGATAGGTCAACACTAGGTTCAAATCCCTCTGAGGCATTATGAAAGGGACAGGAGGAAACATGTGAGTAATGCCCTTAAAGAATCAAGAAACAACAGGGGATTTAAAAAGAGAAGGCTGATAAGGAAGCCGTAAGAAAGCAGAAATAGCTGAAAGGTATACCTTGAGGGTGCCCAGAGCAGAGCCCTGCTGGGCCAGGGAAAGAAGAAAGAGGAGAACCTCAGAAAGAAGGGCGGAAAGGGGATCCACAGCCTTTGCTGTGCACCATGCCACAAATTTGTTCCAACTGCAGGCGTATACCGATTTAGTGGAGGGACGCCTAGCAGCAAGGATAACATTACAGACTTCAGGAGGCTAGTCAAATGGCATCAACTGTCGCTGCTCAATCTCCACGCTTGGAGGTGGAGGCTGTACAGGTTCGGGTGGAGGACCGTCCCCTGCTGCTGCGACAGAATGTCCTCCTGAAGAGGCAGTCGAATCGGGGCAGAAGTGGTATAGGCAGAAAGGCGTACAACAGACCGCAACTCCACTCGCGATGAAAAGCGTCTCCGAGCGAGTGCCGCCTGGGAAATTCCAACATGCAGAAACTGATGACATTGCGCGTTCTCTTCGGTGGCGAATAGATCTAACCAAGGCTCTCCCCACTGCTGAAAGAGTCTTTGCGCCACATTTCCTGTAATCAGGTGAGTAAAACTGTTTTTGTTATTTAGTACAATTTTAAAAGGATTTCTTAGGTTTTCCAACTCCACACTAAGAAACTTTTCATAGAAAAAAAAGTCCATGTTATCCTATGCAGGAAAATAGTGTTATTGGTTAGCAGGTAAATGTTTTGTTGTGGGAGTTGGTATTCTGGAGTTAGACTCAGGGGTCCCCAAGGGTCAAGGATGCACTCTTCTTACACCCTCAGCAGCACTAGGGCGGCCGGGTACAGAGTGCTGAGGCCCAATGTTATCCAATCGGGGATAGGGGGCCTCCTGTTGGTGGCTGCTGACGAGCAGGCCACTGGGTTGTGGGAGCAAAGCTCCTGGGCTTAAGCTCACAGCAAATGGGGGTTCAAGCCAGTACAAAAGGTGTGCCCTCAGTGGCACTCGGGCGGCCGGGTGCAGAGTGCTGTTTTGGCGTCAGGAGCCCTGTAGCTTTCAATGGGGAGTCTCCGGTTTGCAAACACACTGCAGGCTCGGGACGAAGGTCTTCTGGGTGCGACCACCACTTGGACAGGTAAGTTGGGATGTTCGGGGTTGGTTAGGCACTGTCGGTTGGGCCATCCAAGGCCGTGGGGCGTCGGGTGAAGGGTTGCCTTTGAGGTTCAGATCTTCTTACCAGCTCCTGGTAATTGTCAGGGGGACCTTCCGGTTTGAGGCTACAGGCGTCAGCTGGAGACTAGAGACAAGTCAGGGGTCACCAGATCTCTGGTCAGGATCACTGGGTAGAGCTCCTCTTGGTGTTGGGCCCCACGAACTCGGGCCTGGGCGGCGGGTACAGAGTGGTGCAGACCCGCGGATCCTTGCGGAGCTGGAGTCTGTCGTTAGAACAAATCCGGTGTTCACGGGAGACAGAGTCTTTGGGATGGAAGGCAGGCAGGTCCTCTGGGTTTCTCAAGGTTGCTGGCTGCTGGACATATCAGGATTTTGCTGGAGCACTGTTGGACCTGTCAGCCCTAGAGTGGTCTCCCCTTCTATTTTTGATCATGCCTCATTTTTTCCACCCTCAATTTTATGTTGGACTAGGTCCCCGGGCGCCTTTTCATTGCCAATCAGTGTTAAGGTGCAGGTGCTCCCTTCTCCCAAGATGGCTGCCACAGACCCCTGCTACTGCAGAGTGGTCTTTCATAGTAGCACCCTAGCTGCCAGGAGCTGGCTGGAACCCCACAACAATGTTGCGACACCAGCCCGCCTTTTTGTCCCATAGGTAGAGTGGGGAAGCTCCTGGAATGTGCTGGAACCTTCTAGAAGAGAGGTGGGGTTTTACTTTTGCCGCCTTGGCTAGAGGTCACCTGACCTAGGGCTACTTAAGTTAGTTGGCCAGTGGGGTAAAGCAGAGCTGGAAGAATCCACCAGGAGTGTAGGCGGTAGGGCCTAGCCAGGGACTTATGCCTCTGAGAGTGACAGGATTTAGGTGCTGCCTCTTAAGTGAGTGAGGGACCCTGTGAAACCCACTGATCTTGCCCAGCAGTAGGAGGACCCAGAGAACCTCTGCCCAGCCTGACTAGGAAGGACCTAGTCGCCAACTCATTCCCTACCCCCCTTTCTGTAACAGAACCTCTTAAGGGCGCCAGATACATCTGCGCCAACCAGACTTCATCTAACATCGGAGAACAGAAACTGAATGCTGAGACTGCGTGTCCAGATTGAACTCTAAATTTATATGCCAAGCGCTGAGACTGCGTGTCCAGATTGAACTCTAAACCTGATGCCAAGCCGATTGGAGAGCCTCCGGGGATTGACCAGGTATTAGCGCTGTGACCCCTGCGCTCCCTGACCTGGCCTGGGACCCCCGGCAGCGTGCTCCGCTGAGCGTGGAGCTTCCCCCCTTAATTTGAGCCCCCCTCTGTGACGTGGGAGCCAGCGCGCTCACCGCGGCGGCCCGGAGGCCGGAAGAAGTGCCCTGCAGAGTCACGAGGCCCGTGGAGAAGCCCGGGGCCCCGTCGCTGCCGTCGCAGCTGTGAGAAAAGGTGCGCGAGGCCGTGGACGAGATTCCCCCCATCGCCGCTGGCGCGGACGCCTTCCGACGTCGTGAGCAAGATAAGCCTGGAGGCTGGGAGTGACCCCGGTGCGCCCCCTACTGGTTGGGAGCCTCACCGCACCCCGAGCCTGAGTTCCCCCTCCGTGGGAGTCCCCCCTGTCATCGCGACGGAGAGACCCCGCCGAGGGATCCTTTCCTTGTGCCCCCTTGAACAGTACTGAAGCGTGGTGCCCTACGAACTGCACCGGAGCCGGGAGACTCGCTCCTCAAGTCCCGTTGCGCTCCCCGCTGGATGCTCCGGCCTGAAGTACTGAATCCTAATGATTACGAGCAGCGCTCTGTCCCTCCGGTCCCGTGTTGAAGTATTGAATGCTCTGGGTTACGAGTAGTGCCCTGCTCTACATGCTCCGCTTCAAAGTATTAAGTGTCATTGATTATGAGTGGCGCTTTGTTTTACATGCTCCGTTTCAAAGTATTAAGTGTCATTGATTACGAGTGGCGCTTTGTTTCACATGCTCCGTGTCAAAGTATTAAGTGTCATTGATTACGAGTGGCACTTTGTTTTACATGCTCCGCTTCAAAGTATTAAGTGTCATTGATTACGAGTGGCGCTTTGTTTTACATGCTCCGTTTCAAAGTGTTAAGTGTCATTGATTACGAGTGGCGCTTTGTTTCACATGCTCCGTGTCAAAGTATTAAGTGTCATTGATTACGAGTGGCGCTTTGTTTTACATGCTCCGTTTCAAAGTATTAAGTGTCAGTGATTACGAGTGGCGCTTTGTTTTACATGCTCCGCTTTGAAGTATTCAGTGTCATCCATTACGAGTATTGCTCTGTGCTAGATGCCCCATTCAGAGGTAGTCACCGCTTAGCGCGCACAGCGCTATAATCACCCCTAGAGCGCTATAGGTAACTAAACCTACTAGTGGTTAACGCGGTGGGGAAAGTGAATTGCATGTACATCTCCTGCAGTGCCAGTATATTACCTGAATTGCATGTATAGATTATGAACTGCATTTACATCTCCTGTGCGGCATGTATTTCTTGATGGATTGTATTACAACGCAAGCATTGCACTGATACCTCATGAACTGCATCTAACTAGCTCTACTTGGATAAACTTGAATTGTTTGCATAATTTATACCGTGTGGCGTCATTTATTGTGTGCGTTCCCCGTCCATGAGAGGTGCGTGTTGTATGGTTGCTTTACACACAGACCTTTGGTGGCCCGACCGCTCGTGTCACATTACCGCCCGATAGGGCCTGGAGACCCCAGGTCCTACATTGTTGGCGAGCGGTGGGATCCTAGGACCTGTGACCATACAGCACCCTTCCGTGAGGCGGAGGGCGCCACAATTAAACGCCTATTTGTTCCAGAGCTCTGAAACCGTTGATTGCTGCATTATTATTTCCACTGTCCAGACTGAGAGTGCAAGAGTCCTGGTTAGCTGATAACTGTTACCTATACCCTAGGAAATTTTCTCCTTAGTGTCTAGGTCCCCACCTGCCAGAATGGAATTACGGTTAGCTGACCTCGAGGGGTACACTGTAAAGCAACTGAGGGTGTTCGGGCAGGGGATGGGGGTGCCTGGGATGCGGAAGGCCAAAGGACCGGAACTCTGCACCGCCATTAGGGCATGGGTAGAAGCCCACCCAGAAGGGAGAGGGGATGAGGGACAGGAGGCACCAGATGCACCTCAGGAGGAGAGCGCCCAAGAAGTGATCGACATATTAAATGTAGATGTGTCTGAAAATGTGCCCCCAGGGAGACGTTCTGGGGCCAGTAGTAGGACAGGGTTTAGTAGGAGCGCGTCTCCAAAGGAGTATGAGGACAGAAGGGAAGAGAGGCAGTTAAAGTGGGAGCTGGCCAGATTGGAACAAGAAAAGGGATTGGCCAAATTGGAACAAGAAAAGGAATTAGCCAAATTGGAACAGGAAAGGGAAAACAAGAGATGGGCAATGGAGGAAAAGAAGCTGGCGCACGAGCTTCAGCTAAAAGAGCTGGAGTTACGCGCCCTCCAATTGAACGTGTCCAACAAGGACAATGGTGGCAGCATACCTAAGGAACCTCACGAGTCAAAATTCTACCTACCTAAGGAAGTAATTGCCAATTACACAGTGGGGGACGACATCATAAAATGGTTGGAGGCATACGAGGTAGCCTTGACTGCCCATGGGGTACCCGAGAGTAATTGGGGAGGTGG